>NC_134571.1:179841922-181317755 GCF_050947875.1 Dermacentor variabilis
GGCATCACAAGAAGGAGGAGGTGCGCGTAGGGAGCTAGCGGAGCTCATCTCCACGCTAGGCATAACCCTTAAGATCGACCCAGCACAACCAGCACGTGTTGGAAACTTCGTTACTCGGGACACTTGTTCCGATCTCACTTTTTCCAAACACATACAACACGTTGAGTGGTACAACACCGAAGACACACTAGGATGCGATCATTGCATCCTTAACACTTTAATTCATACCCGGCCCCTAAAAAGGCCAATAACTCAGGCGAAATTGCCAGACTGAACTGCTTACCGTAAGTCCCTGCCGCTGACCAGTCTTCTCGAAGGGTACAGCTCGTGGGCTCAAAATCTCATGACAACACTAAAAAAACACGTGACATGCATACAGATTGCGGAGATCTGTCCAGCGGTGGATAATCATTTACTCTATCTCGGGGAAGCACGCCGCACTCTCACAAAAAGACGGAAACGACAAAAACACAAGAAAAGGCCGAAAAGACGTATAACAGACCTGACCTAGCAGGCTGCCGAGTATGCCACTCAATCATCTGATTCGAAGTCGGCAGATCGCTGCAATACGGCAGCCCGACAAATGTCGGGGAAGAATACATGGAAGCTCTTCCGCAGCTTGATTGAACCCACTTAATCGCGATTAGAAACACAGAAACACGTACAATGCACCTTACACAATTTCCAGGGTACAAGAACAGAGCTGCAAGATACCTTAAGGGACAAGTATCTCTGCACCAAACAGGACCCTCGAGGTCAGGAATATATCTATGCAGGCAGAGGTAATCAAGAGATGGATTAGCTGCTCCGACTCTACGACCTCAAGGTTTAGAGGCACTGCGCGAGGCGAGGCACTGCGCCCGGTCGGGACAAGGTCACAGTGAAATTGATGGGCAACCTCTCGGATCGCGTGTATGAAGCCCTTCTTGACTGCATTTATGCTATATATAAAGGGAGAGCCCTATCCGCCTGGATTGAAAAATATCCCTTGTCACTTGCATCCCTAAAGCAGGAAAGGAAATTAATACGGACAACCTGAGACCTATCTCGCTCACATCGTGCGCGGGCACACTAATGGAGACGATGATGCGAGGTAGGCTCTCAGAATATTTTGAAAAGCCTAACACTTTTGCAGACACCATGTTCGGCTCCCGCCCACACAAGTGGACACAAAACATATTATTACGACTCATTCATGACATACCACAGCACCCTCACAACGACAAAGTTATCCGGGCGTTAAATCTAAAGGGAGCTTTCGACAACGTTAAACACAGCACTATCTTAGCACACCTCAGTGAGACCCACTGTGGCACACACACATTCTAGTATATCAAGGATTTCTTGACAAATCGAGCCGCACTCGTCAGAATCCAAGACACTGAATATGGACCTTACGAGATGAGTACTAGGGGGACGCCACAAGGCCCTACGGCGCTTTATGCCGTCGAGAAGGGAGTGCCACAAGGAGGTGTGTTAAGCCCGGTATTATTTAATTTAGTCCTCATCTATCTGAGAAGAAACCTGCCCCGCGGCATCAAAATCACACTGTATGCGGCAGACATCTGCATTTGGAGTGCAGCGCGTTCCCGCAGTACCACCCAACAACGTCTCCAGAGAGCGCTAGCAAATATATCGGCCTACCTAAATCCAAGGGGTCTGAAATTGTTCCCCGACAAAAGCGTTGCCATGACTTTCATGCGGAGGTGTATAGAAAAATACCCACTAGTGTTAGGTGGTCGTGCCCTTACGTACGTCAAGACGCAAAGGTTTCTTGGAGTGACGATTGATAGGAACCTCACATGGTCGCCCCAAGTGAAAAAACTGAGTGAGAAGATTTCTTCGGCGTCGCGCGTATTCCGATTTTTAGCCGGATCACAGTGGGGCAGCAACTGTCGATCAATGGTGCTCCTCCATAAGGCCTACGTCGACGGAAGACTACGCTATTACCTCCCGATCCTGTAGAATATGTCTCCCACAAGCAAGAGAAAACTTGAGGCAGCACGAAACAACTGCCTTCGCGTATGTCTTGGCCTTTTGAAGGGGTGGTCCCGCTCAGGAACAGTAGCAGAAGCTGGATGCCTGCCTCTCGAAGTACTATCTTCGCAGGAGACACTTCCGATTCACCTCCGCCACGTCATTCATACGAAGAATCACTTTTTAAAAGATATTTCTAGAACCCGTGCTACACCTAGCTTTGGGCAGGCCGTCAGAAGCATATCTATTTCGATTCCTGCTCAGGCGTCACAAATTATGCCACGAAACATTTCACCATGGACACTATCCCCACTGGAAATCGTGCCTTATATACCTGGAATCAGTGCGAAAAAGAAAATGCCTCAAGCAGCGACTAATCAGATAGCTTTGGAATATATGCACAAAGAATACGCAGCCGCAACGCACATTTTCACAGATGGCTCTGCAACTCCTCATCGTTCATCATGCGGACTTTTTGTTCCCTCTACAGGGCAACGATTCTCGTTTCGTCTTGAGCGAGCGACATCATCTACTTCAGCGGAGCTATATGGCATTAAGGAGGCCCTTGTGTATGTCCTTCGACAGCAGCCGCCAAAGGCATGGGTGATTTTCACAGATTCAAAAGCAGCCCTGCAAAGTATGTGGAACAGGCACAAGCGTTGCAATAATCAACCTGCAGCATTTGACATTGCTAATCTTTACCACAGGGCTAAGATTGCTGGGCATTGCATAAAGTTCCAGTGGATACCTGGCCATGCCGGCATTTCGGGAAATGAAAGAGCGGATGCAGCTGCCAGAAATGGACTCCAATACCGCAAGTTCAAAAGAATATTTTTTTACAAAAGGCGACGCTTCAAACATGGCAAAAAATATGCCTTTCAAGAAAAAGACTGCATCTGGAATCTGCCGCTTCACCAAGATAACTTCCTGCGTTACATTGACCCAGAAATGAGACCGAAAATTCCACGACCACTTCCTCGACACTTAGAGACGTTGTACCATCGTCTTCGACTGAACGTGGCATACACGAACAATTATCTGGACCGCATAGGGCTTACCACTAACCCATACTGTGATAACAGTCGCAACCTAGAGACAATTGAGCACATATTACTAGAATGCCCCGCGTACCGCGACGAGCGACAATTTCTTGAGCAACAAATGGACATGATTTGCCACGAACCGTTAACATTCCCGAGCATCTTAGGTCCAATGTCTGGCCCTTCAAAACAGCGACGGGTTTTGGATTTATTTTTCTAATACCTATCAGAAATCGGTCTAATAGGAAAGCTTTAAAAATTTCACCCTTCATATACAAAAGCCTAAATTTACCCGCCATGTCACCTGTAAATATTAGTATCAGGTCCACTCGAAAATTTGATATTTATTTTTATCCTCTTTTTCTCCCACTCTCTTCTGGAGTCTTTTAATCCCATTCCCCATCCCTATACAGAGTAGCATGCCAGCGGTTATATACGCGCCGGCAAAATTCTCTGTTTTTCTAGTAAAGAGCTCTCTCTCTCTCCCCGCTGCTATGTAACCTTGCGATGATACATCTCCCTACCCAGCTAAACGGTATTGAAGGCGTGTGGTACGCGCTGTCCACCGACGATATCCCCATCTCGGTGAAAAAGGGAAACATAGGGCATATAGAGAAAAACCTGCAAGCAGCCGCCCACGTAGTGGATCGCTACGCAGAGCGATGTGGACTCCAGTTTGCACCAAATAATCAGAATTTGTGAGCCTTAGACCATCACCTAAACAGTACACAAGTACGTCTCTCTTTGGCTAGTGGTCGCATACACGAGGCCAAGGAGTTCCGATTTCTCGGACTCTTCGTTCACAATTAAAGAAGAGTCGACACAACACTAGAAAAGGTCCGCAAAGTTGGGGACCAAGTAGGCCGAATGGTCCCGCGTGTCTCCAACAAGAGAGGGGGATTACGAAGCAGGGACGCTGTGCGGCTAGCTCATGCATTCGTAACCAGCCGATTTCTATATTCGGTCCCCTATCTCCATCTGCGCACGATGAAGCGAAACTCGAGGTTATCCTCCGCAAAGTGATGAAGAGGCCACTTGACCTCCCTGCCGCATCTTCGAACACGTGACTTCTCGCTTTGGGAGTAGTGAATACCTTTCAGGAGCTTAAGGAAGCCCACCTTAGCAGCCAATACACACGTCTAGCTAAGACAAAGTCGGAACGGCATTTGCTGGACTGGATCCACTTCAAACACGCTTTTCACATTCAGGAGCAGGTGCAAGTGTCCGAACTCCGGAGACGCGCCATCAGAGTTCGACCCCTACCCCCAAACATGGATAAGGAAGACCACAGTGGTCGTCGCCAGGCAAGGGAGGACGTCTTGCGACGCCACTATGGCAACAAACGCGGAATCTTTTAGGTGGATGCGGCTGGTCTATGCCGCGAAGTGTGGTATACGGCAGCGGTCATCCACGAGGAAAAGCAAGTAGATGGGCTCACTTTTAAAGCCTCGGGCTCAGCACGTGCAGAAGTAGCTATTGCCCTAGCGGTTTCTGACCCCAGTCTCAATATATTGCTATGGGATAGTATTTCCAATGGCGAAGAGCCGAGCAGTAAGAAGACGACGACGACGATTGAAAGCTAGCGCGAGCTGTTGCCTCTTAGTCAATTGCGGCGTATTGCCTTGTAAATATACTTGTAAATAGCTTTTCGTCGGTGTCTTCCTACGTAACATATCTGGTGGAGGTGGACGTTCCCTGTACCTCATCGCGGAGCTTCGCAGGGGACGGTACGTCGAGCCTTCCTCCATGGCTTCCGGCGACGACAACTCGACTCCGCCGGCTCCGACACCTGCTTCCACTTCGACGACCTACATCACTCTCCCCGCTCCCCGTGGTCCTGGCGTATTCTCGGCGAAAAATGGGGAAGACGTCGAGGACTGGATCAGCCTGTACGAACACGTCAGCCGCAGTAACCGGTGGGACCCTACTATCATGCTCGCCAACGTAGTCTTTTACCTCGGTGGCACACCTAGAGTTTCGTATCGGACGCACGAAGATGAGCTCACCAGTTGGGATTCGCTCAAGCAAAAGCTCGGAGTCTTGTTCGGCAACCCCTACGGTCACCAATTTGCCGCGCAGAAGGCGCTTTCCGGTCGTGTGCAGACGTCAACGGAGCCCTACCTCACGTACATTCAGGACGTCTTGGCTCTATGCCGCAAAGTTGACGCACACATGACTGAGTCTGACAAGGTCTCCCACATCCTCAAAGGCATTGCCGATGACGCCTTCTACTTGCTCGTATTTAACAACGTGGCGATAGTGGATGCAGTTATAAAAGAGTGCCGCCGCCTGGAACTCGCTAAAAGCCGTCGTATCGACCAACAGTTTGCCCGTCTGCACAACACCCCAGCGACATCTTCCTGTGCCGACGCTCCTCGTCGGCACAGGAAGATGTCGCGGGGATGTCGCTGAAGTGTTGTTGGGACGCTCCTCGTCCAAACAACACTGGCGATGTGACCAGGATTGTCCGGCGTGAGATCGAGGCCGCCTATTCGGCTGCCTTCAACTCCAGCCCCTCCAATGCACCTGCAGTCACTGTTTACCTTATCCAGGCAGTTGTCCGCCAGGAGTTCACCAACATGGGTATTCACACCATCTGCTAGGCCCATCGCCCTGATACCCACCCGGCTTCTTCGATTCCGCCCCGTCCCGCACCTTCTTACCCACCACGTTTCCGCAACCCCTCTGAATGGCGCACTGCAGACGACAAGCCACTTTGTTTTCACTGCCATCGAATTGGGCACATTTTTCGGCAATGTCGCAGTCGCTGGAGTTCACCGAACCAGTCTACATATACTGCCTACTCTCGCCCCCCAGGTGGCCTTTCTCGTCCCTATGCTGCCCGCTCAGATAACGCCGCCACCGATTCTCCTGCGCCGAACCACCCCTATTCTCGTTCGCCTTCGCCCCAACGACGACAATCTCGCTCCCCCAGCCCCGTCGCTCCTATTCGCCGACTCCCTTCGGACGCCGCTCCCAGCCGGAAAACTAAACGATGCAGCGCCTCGAGGTGACGCTGCATTGCTCCCTAAGCCACCAAATCCTCTCCTGACGTTGCCCGCTCATCTGAACCTTCTTGACGTGCAAGTCGACGGTGTTCCTGTATCTGCTCTCATAGACACTGGGGCGCATTTGTCGGCAATGAGCGCTGACCTTCGTAACCGAGTGAGTAAAATAATCACGCCCGCCACGACGCCTGTTGTCCGTGTCGCCGATGGCGGAACAGCCGCTGTAATTGGTATGTGTGCCGCCCGCGTCTCCTTCGCCGATCGCTCCACTACCGTGCTATTCACAGTCATCGCTCACTGTCCCCACGATATCATCCTCGGTTTAGACTTCCTCTCCGCACATTCTGCTCTCATCGATTGCTCCGCCAGTACTCTCCGCCTCGACCTGCCTGTTCTGGATCCCACTGAACAACACCCTACTCGCCTCAGTTCCGCCGACTTCGTTCGCTTGCCACCTTCGGCACTGACTTACGTTGACTTCGTGTCCTCCCCACCAGTCCCCGACGGTCACTACATCGCGGCTCCTATGCAAAACGTCCTCCTTACACACGGGATCACAGTACCTCATACAGTTTTATCTATTACGGCGAATTGCGTCAGCCTGCCAGTGGCCAATTTTGGCTTGACGACACAAGTGCTGCCACGCGGGATGTCTCTGGCCCAGCTTTGCTCATTCGAGGATCACTCTGTAGTATCGATTTCAGTAGACGACAATTCAGCCGATCCTCCTCTGCCATCGCGGTCGGCAACTTGTACCATCGCTAACTTACAGAAAATGATTGCACCCGACATGCCGTCCGAGCACGCTCGTGCGCTCTACGGCGTTCTGATTTCCTACCAAGATATTTTTGACTTTAACGATCGTCCTTTGGCGCAAACAACAGCTGTTAAACATCGCATTAATACCGGCGATGCCCCTCCTATTCATCGCCGCCCGTATCGAGTATCACCGGCTGAGCGTCAAGTTATTCACACCGAAGTTCGCAAAATGCTTGCCAAGAACATTATTGAACCGTCATGTAGTCCATGGGCGTCACCTGTTGTGCTGGTAAAAAAGAAGGATGGCTCATGGCGCTTTTGCGTGGATTATCGGCACCTTAATAGGGTTACCAAAAAGGACGTGTATCCCCTACGTCGGATTGATAACGCCCTCGACTGCCTCCACGGTGCTCGCTATTTCTCCTCTATTGGCCTCCGCTCCGGCTATTGGCACATTGCACTGGACGATCTCGACCGCGAGTAGACTGCCTTTGTAACACCCGACGGTCTTTGTCAATTCAAAGTGATGCCGTTCTGTCTATGTAACGCTCCTGCCACTTTTGAACGCATGATGGACCCTTCTTCACGGTTTCAAATGGTCCACGTGCCTGTGCTACTTGGACGACGTTATAGTATTCTCCCCAACCTTCGCTATGCACCTCGAGCGCCTCTCAGCAGTCCTGGACGTTTTTCGGCGAGCCGGTCTGCAACTCAACGCATCGAAGTGCCAATTCGGCCATCGCCAGATTACCGTTCTTGGACATCTCGTTGACGCGAACGGAGTGCAACCGGACCCAGGCAAGATCCATGCTGTTACGCACTTCCCTCTTCCAAAGTGAGTCATGGATGTGCGCAGCTTCATCGGCCTTTGCTCGTACTTCCGCCGTTTCGTGAAAAATTTCGCGGCCATAGCACGACCACTAACCGAGCATTTGAAGAAAGACAGCCCTTTCTAGTGGGGCGATAACGAGGCCTCTGTATTCTCGCTTCTAATCGACCTTCTCACTACGCCTCCTGTTCTGGCCCATTTCGATCCTTCTGCGTCTACCGAAGTCCGTACTGATGCCAGCGGTCACGGAATTGGCGCAGCACTGGCACAACGCCAGCGTGGCCACGACCGTGTTATCGCTTACGCCTTCAGGCTCATCTCGCCGGCGGAGAGCAACTATTCCATCACTGAGCGCGAGTGTCTGGCCCTAGTTTGGGCGGTTGCGAAGTTCCGCCCATACTTATATGGCCGACCCTTTTCGGTTGTCACAGACCATCACGCGCTTTGCTGGTTATGCTCATTGAAAGACCCTACACGAAGACTTGGTCGCTGGGCCTTACGCCTCTAAGAATATTGGTTCTCTGTCACCTACAAATCTGGCCGACTACACAAAGACGCTGACTGCCTGTCTAGCTACCCGGTAGACAAGCCTGACGACACCGACAGTAGTACCGCCGACGGCATTTTCTCTGTGTCTGCCTTCGCTAACATCGCCGATGAGCAGTACCGAGACCTATCGCTGCGAGTACTTATCGAGCGTCTGTGCTCTACACCTACCGACGCGTCCGTTCGCCGATATGTACTCCAGGGCGGCATTCTATACCGAAGGAACATCGTCCCTGACGGATCTGATCTTCTTCTTGTCGTGCCAAAACATCTACGACAGACTGTGCTCTTTGAGATGCATGAATCACCCACTGCAGGACATCTTGGGGTAACCCGCACGTACGACCGCGTCCGCCGCCGCTTGTATTGGCCTGGTCTCGCTCGCTCCGTCCGACGCTATGATGCTGCCTGTGATCCCTGCCAGCGTCGGAAAACACCTCAGCTGCTACGTTCCGGTCATCTGCAGCCGATCACCGTCCCTGTGGAACCGTTCTTCCGTGTTGGATTAAACCTGCTCGGTCCCTTTCCCACGTCATCCTCTGGGAACAAATGGGTAGCCGTCGCAACTGATTACGCCACCCGATACGCTATCACGCGGGCTCTCCCTACCAGTTGCGCCACTGACGTCGCGGACTTTCTTTTGCGTGACATTATCTTAGTGCATGGCGCCCCGCGACAGCTGCTTACTGACCGTGGTCGTAACTTCCTCTCGAAAGTTATCGTCGACATTGTGCGTTCCTGCTCTATTCAACACAAGCTGACTACCTCATACCATGCACAAACCAGTGGCCTGACAGAGCGGTTAAACCGTACTCTTACCGACATGCTGTCCAAGTACGTTTCGAAGGACGACCACGACTGGAACGTTGCCCTTCCTTACGTCACATTTGCTTATAATTCATCCCGGCACGACACCGCCGGATTTTCTCCATTTTTTCTACTCTACGGTCGCAAACAGACCTTGCCCCTTGACACGGTACTTCCTCCTGCTGCGACCTCAACAACCGAGTATGCGCGCGACGCCATCGCCCTCGCCGACCATGCACGCCAGCTTGCCCGTGCTCGACTGACGGACTCGCAAACCACGCAGCAGCGTCAGTACAACGCCCTCCACAGTGATGTACAGTTTTCGCCTGGTGCACTCGTGCTCCTGTGGTCGCCCTCTCGTCACGTCGGACTTTCAGTAAAACCCCTTTCGCGATACACAGGGCCCTACCACGTGCTGCGCCAGGTGACGCCTGTGACGTACGAAATTGCTCCTGTGAGCTCAACTTCGTCATCTACTCTGCCATCTAGTGATGTCGTCCACGTCAGTAGGCTCAAGACCTACTACACTGCTTCAGAGTCCGGCCTTTAGTCGCTCCGGGACGGCGCTTTTGTCGTCGGGGGTAGTGCTACGGGATAGTATTTCCAATGACGAAGAGCCGAGCAGTAAGAAGACAACGACTACGATTGGAAGCTAGCGCGGGCTGTTGCCTCTTAGCAAACTGCGGCGTATTGCCTTGCAAATATACTTGTAAATAGCTTTTCGTCGGTGTCTTCCTACGTAACAATATCATAACCGACACGGGCGGGGATTGTCGAAATTATGAAGCTGGGTGGGTCACCCCGCTAGCGGGATGAATATTGCAGAACTGTAACAACGAGGGAATTGACCCTACCCCCCGTTGCCTAGTCTGGACACCCAGCCACCAGGGCCTGGCAGGGAATGAAGCCGCGGATACGGCGCCCCGAGCACTCATCCACCGGGAGTCTCAGTTACGCCATCAATAGCTGGAATTTGAAGGCAACTGTCTTCTAACATTCAAAGATATCACGACCTATTACAAAGATAGGCATCGCCAATACCCAACTCCTGCAAACGAGCTTGGCAAGGCTAATGAACTTATTTTGATCCGACTTTCACTAACATTTTATTGTGCCCGGCAATCTTGAAACATTTCGATTGTTCCTTCACTGGCAAGTGCAAATACTATAGGGAGGTGGCTGACACCTACCACATGGTTTAGGCTTGTCAGCTCAATTCGGCTCTTTCCCTCAATCCTAACCCAACCCGAGAGGAGCGGGAGGCGACGCTCCTCGGTTGCTCGGACCTTCAGGCCCAAAAGGCCTTGGTCCGAAGGGCAAAGCTGGCTGCTCGTGCCAGTGGGGTACGAGCCGCCTATGGGGACTCCACCAATTCCGGAGCCCCTTTAGGGCTCCACATATCTTTCTGTTTTCAATAAAGGTTTTCAAGCAAGCAAGCCCTACTGAGCGCCGAGTCATATAGCATGAAGTCGACAAGATGCTTGCCTGAGATATCACTGAGCCTTCTTGTAGCCCTTGGCCTTCCCCAGTCGTGCTCGCCAGAAAGGAGGATGACAGCTTGTGCTTCTGTGTCGACTATCGCCACCTCAACAAAGTAACAAAAAAGACAACTATTCACTGCCACAGATATACGAAGCCCTCGATTCTTTATATGGTGCAAGATATCTTTCCTCGATAGACCTTTGCTCTGGGTACAGGTAGATTGCTTTTGATGACGTGGACCATGAAAAGACCGCTTTTATCACACTTGATGGCCTCTATCAGTTTAAGGTGATGCCGTTCGGGTTATGTAATATCGCGGCTGCGTTTTAACGTATAATAGGCGCTATCCTTTACAATTTTATGTAGTCAGTCTGCCTGCGCTACCTCAGTGACGTTATCGTATCTTCAGTAAATTTTGCCACAACCCTCGATCGGCTTTCGACAATGATTTCTGTTTTCCGCAAAGCTGGGCTTCAGCTTAATTTATCAAAATGTAATTTCGGCCGCCGGTAACTTACTGTGCTCGGACACCTTGCCGATTCTTCTCGCGTCCATCCCGATCCCGAGAAAATTCACGCCGTCAAGAATTTCCCCGTGCCAAGCTGTGCCAACGATTTCTGAAGCTATGTGGCCCTCTGCTCATACTTCGGCCTGTTCGTACGCAATTTCGCTAACATTACACGTCCTCTCACAGTACTTCTCGAGAAAGACGTGGCTTTTGTCTAAGGTGCGGAACAAGCTACTGCGTTCGCTGAGCTTACCGTGCGGCTCTCTTCATCAGTTCTCGCCGATTTTGACATGACGTGACAACGGAAGCTCGGACCGATGCTAGTGGTCATGGAATCGGCGCTGCTTTGTCTCAGCGCCAGCAAGGTTGCAGCCGTGGTTTGCGTACGCTAGCGGTCTTCTGTCGAAAGCGGCTTGCCATTACTTCATTAATGAACACGAGTGCGTTGCCTACGTTTGGGCAGTGGGTAACTTTCACCTCTACTTGTACGGCTGGCCATTCACAGTTATCACCGACTATCATGCCTTATGCTGGCTTTCATCCCTAAAGGATCCTACTGGACGTCTCCGTCTGTGGGCTCGACGACTGCTGGAGTAATCCAGGGTTAATAATGTGCATTCGTGCATAAGAGCGGCTCGTTGCATGAAGGCGCTGATTGCTTGTTGCGCCATTTAGTAGACCCACCGGAGCTTCCCGACAGCTGCGAGTATACTTGCGTGTACTGCGTTTCAGAACATCGAAGACGAGCAACGCGCGACCTCTACTTGCGGGACGTCATTCTCCGGCTAAATTATGAGACACTTTCTCTGCGTATATTTTGGATGCAGGATAGCGTCTTGTAATACTACAACATGTGCCCTGACGGTCCAGAACTGCTCTTGGTCATTCCAACATATATAAAACTGTCCTCGCACAGCTACACTTCGTCCCGATGGCACCTCACGTCAAAGTCTCTCGGACGTATGACCGTGTTCGGCATCGTTTCTTTTGGCCTGGTATTTACCTTCCTGTCTGCCGTCACGTCGCTTCCTGTGAAGAATCCCTACGCCAAGAAAAAAAAATCTGCAGTACTCCCAGCTGACCGCCTTCAACTCCTTGATGTCCGCTCTGTAAAACTTAAAATCATGCTTTGTGTGCCGGCGCAGTAGACTGATAAGCTCCGTGACCGGAAGGTTTGTGGGGCCACACTTTCGCTGATGTTATCGCGCGAGTGAAACTGTCTATACATCCCATGCTTTTTCGATACATTAACCCTTACATTCCTAAAAATTTTCGCAATTATGCAGAAAAATTACCTAGGAAAGCTTATCGCCACGAAGTGACCCTAATGATGCCTATAAGGGATGTCTGTGTATCTTTAAGTGAGCCCAATTCGAATGCATTCCTTATAAGGTGATACGTCCAAAAAGGGCAAGAAAACCAAGGCTAACAAATATGGGCTTAAGTTTAATCACGCAAAAAATGCACTTCATGAGTGCTTTATTCAAACTGGAGATTTTAATGACTTAAGCGAGCTCAACCAAATTTCAGATTTTCAATTTCGCAAAAGGTAACGAGCTTCCTCAGCTAGTCAAAAAAGATATTACCGTCATAATCTCTTTAATAGCGAAGCCGTAAAACACAGTGATGCGGTTATTTATTGATTTATTTTGTTATACCTTCAAGACCGAAGTATTACAGAGGGGAGTGGGTAAAAAAACATACACAACTAAATAACAAAACAGCAAAGTATGGTTAGTAATTACAGCAAAATTGATTAGTTAGTTATATCCGGAAGTGATGATGTCTGATACGGCCGAACGAAACGAGTTGTCCTTGATTGCGCCAACTGCGCTGGGAAGGTGGTTCCACTTCTGAGAGATCCTAGGGATAAATGATTCGTTACAGGTTCTGGCGAGGCATTGAATGATTCCAACCTTATGACTATGATCAATGCGAAAGGAAATGTAGGTAGGAGATGATATATGATTACCGCGCAGGTAGGAATTGTAGAAATATAGTTTATGAGATAAAGCAAGGCGAAATCACTTACGTCGCGCTGAGAGAGGAGCAAGTAGCAAAGAGTTTTTCATGGCCGTTACGCTTGATGTGCGTTTGTAATTGCTATGAATGAAACACGCGGGATTTTTTTGGATTAGTTCAAATGATGGAATAAAGGTTTCGAGTGGTGGGTCCCAGATGGACGAGGCACAATCCATTTTACTGCTAATAAGCGTTTGTATAGGATTGGTTTTAATGATGTAGGAGCAGAAGAAACATTTTGGCGAAGATAACGTAGCATGCTATTAGTATTGTTAATTATCTTATCGATGTGCAACGACCATGAAAGTGACGAGGTTATGTGGACGTCTAGGTATTTATAGGAGGTTATGACCACTAGGAGCGTATGGTTAATGTTTCAGCGGAGGAATATTGCTGCGAGTTGCACGCATACATTTACATTTAGTTACGTTAAGTTGCATTAACCATACATCACGTCACACCAGTTAGAGATAATCTTTAAATCGTATTGTAAGAATTTGTTATCAGATTTGTCCGAGATTCAAGGGAGGATAACACAGTAATCTGCGAAAAGGTAAATATCAGAAAAAACACCATTGGGTAAATCGTTAATGTAAATTAAGAAAAGAAGACGGCCTATAACTGATCATTGGGGCACACCAGAGTGGACGGAATTAAACGGGGACATATGATTGTTTGACACAAGATACCGTCATGGTTTAGGGAGAAAATGCTCAAGCCATGCAAACAGGTTAGGATCAAGATTAAGGTTACTAAGTTTAAATAGAATCAATTTATGGCACACTTCGTCGAGGGCCTTGGCGAAATCAAAGAAGACACAGTCTGCGAAAGAACCTTTGTCGAGAATAAGATGAAGGCTGTGAGTAAAAGAAAGAAGTTGAGTTTCACTAGAGAAAGTTTTTTTCGGAAACTTTGTGCTTTGGTGAAAAATGAATTATTGTCTAAGTGCTTTGCTAAATGTGAGTACAAAATATGTTCAAGAACCTTGCAAGGAATGCAGGTTAGGGAAATGGGGCGGTAGTTGAGGGGCGCATGTTTGCTACCGGACTTGTGAAGTGGGACCACCTTTCCCACATACCAATCTGCAGGTAGCTGATGGGTATCGAAGGATTGCTGAAAAGATTTTGAAAGCAGAACAGATGAATAAACGACAGTATTTTCGAAAAATATCGCGTTAACCAAATCAATACCGGGACTTGATGACAACTTCAGATCTTTAATTACATTTTCGAACCCAAGAGGTTCAATGATAATTAAGTCCATGGGTGGGTAATTGCAAAACTCAAGAGTTCGAAGCACAGGGTCATTACATACGACAAAATTGTTACAGAACACAGAATTAAGGATATGGGTACATACATCTCCGGGTACCGGTGAACCGCTGGAATAAATCAGCGTGACCGAATTAACCTTGAAATGGCTAATAACACGCCAAGACAGTTTAGGGTCATTCGCAAGCATTGTGGGCAACGTGTATATTTGAAATGCCTTTTTGGCAAGTTTTATGGCTTCTGTGTGAGTACTGTTCGCCTCCTTAAAGGCGTCCCATTTCGATGCTAGTGAACTTTTATTCGCTATTCGATACAGTCGTTTTTTTTCGGTTGGAAAGCCTTTTTAACTTAGAGTTGAGCCAGGGTTTCCTAACATTGGAGGATGTTACACTTGACGGAATAAACTTGTCGGTGAGCTCATGTATATAATTTTTGAAAACCGTCCAGTTCTCATCAATCGTGCCATCATCAAATTGTCTTAGGAAAGGATCAACAAAATTTGCTAGTTTAATCTGAATAGCGTAAAAGCTTGCCCTGCCATAGTGGTAAAATATATTTTTTCAACAATTGCTTTTGTCACAGGAGATAATATGTTGAAAGAAAGAACCAGGTGATCGCTTAAGCGCAGTAAGCATGAAACATTGGTGACTAAGGCAGGATGAGAGCGTAAGATTAAGTCAAGGAGGTTAACAGTGCTTTCTGAGATCCTTGTTGGTTCTAATACTAATTGTGTTAGGGAAAACACAAAGCAGAGATCAAGAATGTCGTTACTTTATGAAGAAAATGAATAACAGTGCGTAGGTTCAGTAGTCTAGCCTAAGTTGGTGAAGTTGAGATGATTGAGATATATGATCAATATAATATTTGATCGTGGGCCACTGCGGTCACATGGTACTATTGAAATAAATATAGATGGCTTAGCAACATGTGTGAAATTGCTATGTGCTAGTTTTAAAAATTTATTTTCCTGATTAGTTCACACTTCCGCTGATACAGGCTATTTGGATTACATGCAAGCAAGGGGCAGAGACAGTGCTTCTTAACAGCGACTAATACAACAGAACTGCTTCATATATTTTCGAGTTTCCGCAACCCCAGAATCTGCGACATTGACTACTTACAAATTTGACCAGTTAAGTACGTAATCATTATCATTTGCGCTGTCCTCAGTCACACATACAACCTAACTTTTATGCATGGAACGTTTCCGGAAAGAATGCGATTAGCTAAGGTTAGTGTCTTTTTTAAGGGAGGAAATAGAAATAACCTAATTCACTACAGGCCAGTATCGATTCTCTACGTCTTTTCGAAAGGTTTAAAAAATTAATAATGACCGCATGACATTGTTTCGAGAAAAGCACAGCATAACAAAATGTCAGTTCGACTTCTGCAAAGGGCTCTGCACCTTGCCGGCACTCCTATGAGAAAAATAATTTTATCTGGGTGCCACTGAACATAAATTACTAGCACTCGGGATATTCGTGGATTTTTCAAAACCATTCAATCCGATGAATCACGAAACCTTGTCGAATAGAACTTGATATATATAGCTTCAGGGGTTTCCTTCTAGGTTTAGTAAATAGCCATCTGAAATTTCGCTGTCAGATGGTTGTAATAAATAATGAAGCCTCGGACAATTTCGCAGTCACCTCACGTGTACTTCAACGAAGCATTCTAGGGCCCATTTTATTTAACTTTTACATAAATGACACGGTAAACATTGAGCACAAAGAAACTTGGTGAAAAATCGGTTTATAATCTTTGCGGACGACACCTGTTTGTTCTTCAGCTCGGCGGAAAGAGAAGATTAGGCGCACAAAGCAAACACTACGCCTAGTAAATTAGGTGCATGGAGCAAAGCCAACTGTCTATTAATTAATACTACCAAACCAAAGCTGTGCTTTCAAAATCCATAAATCGTCAAGTAAACGTCGAGAATTCTTTAAAATTTGGCGATGCTTGATATTGCTTCATCAGTCAGATACATTAGGAGTTCAATTGGAGAAACATTTAACGTGAAATATTCATAGCGATAGGATCGCAACCAAACTTGCTTGCATCCTTACCAGATAAGGCTCCTTTCTTCCTCAAAATATTACATTGCTCATACACAACTCCCTTACTCTTTCACATATCACGAACTGTCACCTAGTTTCGGCTACAACAACTAAGACCAACATAACACACCTTTTCTTTGTAGCAAAAGAAAGTACTACATGTCGTAACTAATTCGATATTGGACGTTCACACTGAGCCTCTCTTTGCCTTTCTCGAAAAACAGAGCGCATGATCTTTACAATGATTTGTTCCTAAACAAGGTGCAAAGGGGAAACTCTGGCCATCTTGAGAGATTAGCTTGTCTTAGGAAACGGCTTATCACATACAACACACGTAACGAAGAAATCTGGCACATTTCCAACTAACGAACGCAGTAGGGTGACCCCACGATCCGTTATAAATTGGCATTTCTCTTGAATAGTCGACAGATCTTTTCTTTATTTAATACGATACACTTGCGTCTTGCTTTAATTTCGAAATATTATACTTCCCTTGTGTGTTTGTGGTTTTCCCTTATAACATGTACTTTCTTTGCACACTTTAGTCAGCGTGTAAGTGATGCTGTCGTTCATGTTGCCAATGTGAATTCTTTTATTCTGTACAGGCCCAGTCATGCCTGTTTTTGTGCTTGTTGTCGTGGCTCCTGACAACTGTATTTTTGTGCACTGTTGTCCTGTACAGACTCAGTCAAGCCTGTTTTTGTGCTTTTTGTCGTGGCTCCTGACAACTGTATTTTTGTGCACTGTTGTCCAAAAAACTTTGAGTGTACCTGAGGACCAAGTCAGCACTCCACCGCGAGCCAACATTATGATATCTGCCGGGCGAAAATATCTGAAGAATTGGAAGCCATCGTAAAGAACTACCAACACCTGCTACTCGACCGTGAAATTGGCGTCGCGAGTGGTATCGTCCATTTGCTCGGGTCATGATGACGGGTCAGCTGAGGTCATGATGACGAACTTCAGCCATGAGTACAAATGCCTGAACAAGGGCACGAAGATCACATACGTTGAGGAAGTTGCAGCTGTCAGCGATGCATTTCTCCTGTCCGATTCTGCCGAAGCTACAACGAGGGTGCGTGTTCCCGAACAAACTTTTGATATTAAACCGAGTCTACCCAGGGATAAGCAGGAACAGCTTAAGGGTCTCCTACAAAAATTCAGGGACTATTTTTCGATTTCATCAAGGATACGGCAACCATTCGTTGGCAAGTGTCGAATAATTTATTTATATTTATTTATTTGTACATACAGCAGTCCAATTGAGCTATCGCAGGAGTGGGTTTGTACATTGCATATAACAACAAAACATTTCTCTGCACAAATCAACTTCAACACCATAGGAATCATGACATTTTAAAGTAAAAGATATGTTGAGTAATAATAAATACAGGATGATTCAAGTTAACTACTACAAAAAATTCCTCTAAAAGCAGTGACCTAGTTTCCCCTGGTAGTAAGTTCCATTCTTTAATTGCACGAGGAAAGAAGCTATGCTTCAATATATTAGAACACGGTAGAAATAGTGCAAGGTTAAGTTGGTGGCTATTCCTAGTAGGCTTCAATTTATCAGGAGGCAGATAGTTGTTCTTTAATGAGTAGCGTGGGGTGTTAATGAGATTATGCAACAATTTAAGGCATTCACGATTACACCGCTCGGACAGAGGTTGTAGACCTACTGCAACAAGGTGAGATGAGAGCGAGAAGTTCCAGTCATAACGGTGGTATACGAAACGGATTGCTTCCTTTTGAAATGATTCGAGGGTGTTCATGTCATATACTTCACAAGGGTACCAGATTAATAAGAATAATAAGAATAATAACCAAGGAATCCATCCAACCACTCCGTCAAAGCCCGTACCATGTTTCGACAAGAGGATGGAAGGTCATAAAGCAACAAGTCGACGCAGTACTGCGCCACAAGACCATCCAGCCATCGATCAGCCCGCGGACAACTCCTGTTGACTTGGTGAGAAAAAAAAGAATGGGGCTCTGAGTTTTTGCGTCGATTAGAGTCGCCTAAACGAAGCCACGATGAAGGACGTGTACACCCTTCCACGGATAGACGGTGCACTGGACTGGCTCTGTAATGCAAAATACCTTTCATCGATGGACTTCAAGACAGGCTACTGGGAAATCAAAGTACACGAGAGGGATAGAGAGAAATCACTCCATATAATTTATCACTCTGGACGGCTTCTGTGAATTCAAGGCCATGCTATTCAGTCTTTGCTCGGCTTCTGCAATACGCTGCGGTGACCCGCTATGTGTTGCACTGCTAAGCACGAGGTTACGGGATCTGCTGTTACTGGGCCACGTCATCGGCAAGTCTGGAGTGCGCCCCGACCCGTATATGAGAGCTGCCATCGCAAAGTTCCAGCAGCCCATCGACATAAAGACAGTGCGTAGATTCCTTGGTACGTGTGTTTACTACAGGCGCTTTGTCAAGGACTTTTCACACATCGCTGAGCCCTGACACATCGAAATAGATGTCGAGTTCAAAGGGGAAATGCCGCAGGCCAACGCATACACAAAATCTGGAGGACGCTTGAGCTTCGTCTTTAAGAGGAAGCTTTAGCTCGACTGCTCCTATCTAAATACATGTAAAAGGAGAATTCGTTTTTCTCGGCAACCACTGCACCAAATTTGACAAGGTTTGTTGCATTTAAAAGAAAAACTTAAAATCTAGTGACCGTTGGTTTCGAATTTTTGAGTTAGGTCGTCAATCTTTTATTAAAAATTGGCGAAAATCAAAAATTTTCAAAAAACGAAACTATCAAGTTTACAACTCTGTAACTCAACCACTAAAAATGATAATAGAATTCTGTGAATTGTATCTAAAAGTACATCCATAGCGGACAAAATTGATATGGTACACATGAATACAAAAAAATGTAATTATTGGGAAATACAACTTTTGTAAAACCGTTGTAACCAACGTAACAAATTCATGTAAGATGTAAGATGACATATTGAATTTGTCCGCTTTGAATGATCTAATGGATGCCGTTTACAGAACCGCGATATCAGTTCTTGTTGCATAGCTATCAATTTGTAATTTTCGTGCTTCTGTTTTTTTCAAACGGTGAAATATTTGAAAATCGTTTTAGGAAAATTCAAGCCCTAAAGCGAAATTCCGCTTCCAACAGTCCCTAGAATTTAACTTTCTCTTTCAAATGCAACAAATTTCATCAAAATCGGTCCAGGGGTTATCTCATAAAAACGTTTTTGCGTTTTACATGTATTTGAATATGCCGCGTCGGAGTTGGGCCCGAGCTAAAGCTTCCTCTTAAAAGTGGAACGCGATAGGATTCAATGAACCTTGAGTGCTTCTCACGCTTCCCGGCAACTGCAGCTTATGTAACCGTAATGTCTACCGGGAAGCGCTGGCGGCGAACGCTGTGCACGAAGGCGAGCTTTGTGGTTCTTTTTTTTTGATAGCGTGCAAGGAACCGAGGGGCCGCCCCGCTCCTACTAACACAGACCTCAAACGGCAGCTGAAAAACGCTATCTCGTTAAAAGGGGTTTGTATTTGGGTTTCCGCGTAACAGAAGTATGTTTTCTCCTATATTCAAATTACAATCCGACGGTGTCATGTCTGTAGGTTGCGTGTAAGTCGTACTTTACTATTTTTGTACGCATTTTGCCTTGAGAAATTTCATCAGTTCATTAACTTCTTTGCGCTACATGGAGGGCATGCGTGGTTAGTTATGCGTGGTCTGAAATTAGCTGTTTTGCCGAAGTGACGTGCGACGCCGGATGTCGCTGCCGCATTATCTGCGACACGGGGCCTTTAAAGGTACGTCCACACTAGCCACAAAAACACGCGCGACACGCCGCACGCGGTAAGCGCCCGCGTGACAGACGCGCGCGGGCAAGTACACAGTCGCGTTTTGCGGCACGCGGCAACGGCCCGTGGCGTTGTCTCGTTCAATTCGATACTTCTCGTGCCAACGTGCTCTCCATTCTGCCCATTTCGTGTTCCATCGGAACTGTCTGTGTTTCTTTGCCCCACTGCCGGCCACGCTCAGGCATTCGCATACGGACAAGGAGCTACTGGTGACTGCGAACACTATAATACTTATTTGTTCTTTACTTGTGCGACGCCGACATGCCATAAAGCGGACAAGAGAGTTTTGGGTGCGGTACAGGGACACTGAGGGCCAGGCGCACACTCGGCTTCCCCGCCTTCACCAATTACTCACCTTTTACGGCAAACTGCTGTCCAGTAATGTGCCAGCGGTTGGCGCGTAGCTCCTACTCCGACGTTCGATTTGTCATATAGGCACGCATATCCGTGAACGGTTTCCAAAAACACCTGCATTGCGAGGCGACTTCTTCGTCGACGTGTCGGTGGCGGTGTGGGAAGGCTTAACAAAAACAGCCCCCTTGACTGGAAATGGCCTCTGAGATATTACGGCGCGCTTGTCACTGTTCAATCTCGGAGCCCCCCATAGATTATGACTCTTTGCTTATGCGGCAGGTGGCGCCAAAACAGCGCGGCTCGCTTCTTATTGGTGCTCGACTTGCGGCTGCCGCTAAAAAATGGGTATCGCGCCCATTCGCGCGTTTGCCGCGCGTAGCTGCCACTTTTCGTGAACCTTGCGCGTGGCGTGTCGCGCGCATTTTTGTCGCTAGTGTGGACGTACCTTAACGCTATCGTGTGAAAACTAAATCGGCGCATGCAGTCACGAATACTTGCGGATTTCGACG
Source organism: Dermacentor variabilis (assembly GCF_050947875.1). Classification (NCBI taxonomy): domain Eukaryota; kingdom Metazoa; phylum Arthropoda; class Arachnida; order Ixodida; family Ixodidae; genus Dermacentor; species Dermacentor variabilis. Next base: position 179,862,942 of record NC_134571.1, read on the forward strand.
AAAACGTCGATACAGAAATCTACACTGACGCCAGTAGCCTAGGCCTCGGCGCCGTCCCAGCCCAGAGGAAAGCCGTACAACTTGAGCGGTTGATAGCTTACACTAGGCGGTCTCTGTCAAAAGCGGAAGACAATTATTCTACGAGAGAAAAGGAATGCCTCGATCTCATTTTCGCTAGAGCGAAATTCTGCCTTTACCTATAAGGCAGGCCGTTGAAAGTAGTGAGCGACCATCACGCATTGGGTTGGGTAGCGAATCTAAAGGACTCTTCAGGGCGCCTAGCACGGCGAAGCCTCAGATTCCAAGAATACTCTTATGATATCACCGTAATTTACAAGTCCGAGCGGAAACACTATCATGCCGACGGCCTGTCTCGTAGTCCCGTGGAGCCGCCGCCCCAAGATCACCAAGACGAGGACGCTTGTTTAGGAACAAAAAGCACAGACGACTTTGCCGAGCAGCAGCGAATGGCCCCGGAGCTAAGAAGCGTCCTCAAGTATTTGGAAGGCAACACCGACGTTGTCCCTAGGGAATTCAGGCATGGATTATCTTCGTTATCGCTGCAAAACAATCTACTCGTAAAGAAGAACCCACCAGCCCGCGTCAAACACCGTCTTATTTTTCACTAAGCACTGCGTCGAGAGGTACTGCACGCCCTACATGCCGAACCCACCGCTGAGCAACTCGGATGAACCCGGAGGATATTGAGGATACTGGAAACGTATTACTGGCCACGCGTGACCACCAACGTCACCCATTACGCCAAAACATGCCGCGATCATCCGTGACGCAAGGCACCACCGACAAGACCAGCGTGATTACTATAGCCGATCGAGCCTCTTTGCCGACCATTTCAGCAGATCGGGATGGATTTGTGGGCCATTTTCTGACGTGAACATCTAGAAACAAGTGGACCATTGTGGCCCCCAACTACCTTACCGGCTACTTTGAAACGAAAGCCCTGCCCAGAGTATGGCAATGGAAGTAGCAAAATGTTTCGTTGAGAACATCCTGCTGCGACATGGTGCGCCAGAAGTCCTCATTACTTGCAGAGCAACTGCTTTTACAGCTGAGCCTTCTCAAGCCATCTTTCAGTATATTCAGACAAGTCATCAGAGGACTCCTGCCGACGACCCGCAAGCAAATGACCTAACGGAACGTTTGAACAAAACGCTCGCCGACATGCTAGCAATGTACGTTGACGCCAAACGCAAGACCTGGGATGCCGTCCTGCCGTACGCAACGTTCCCTTACAACACGGCGGTGCAAGAAGCAACAAAGATCACGCCTTTCAAGCTTGTTTATGGCAGAAACCCGATGACGACTCTCGACGCCATGCTGTCGCACGTCACCTACGAAGAGAACATAGACTACGCCACCTTTTTCCAGCGCACCGAAGAAGCCCGACAGCTCGCCGGCCTGCGGACGAAGAACGAGGAGAGGACCGACAGCCCACGGTACAAACTTCAGTGACGCTACGACGAGTACCAGCCTGGCGACCATGTTTGGGTTTGCACCCCACTACGCCGACGAAGAGTTAGCGAGAAGCTTTTACGCTACCACTTCGTACTGTACAAGATCATCCGACGCATTGGCGCACTCGACTGTGAGGTCGTGGCAGGTGGTATCACAGTGGCGTCGCTCACAACCTGAAATGTTGTGCGCCTTAGGCTTGTCTACCAGCGCCAACAAACTTTGGGACTATGTTTAGTTATTGCTTTGTTACTTTTTTTTACTAAGTGTGCTTTTGTTTTTCGCTCTCCTGTTGTGTTTGTAGCATCCGGACAACGCCCTCTAAGGGGCGATGGACACGTGTACTTGTTTATCTTTCTCGGGAGAACGCCTTTCACCGGCTAACAAATGTTAAACTTTATTGATCAGCGCAGGAAGCGTTTGTATGTATCGGAAGCATTTCAACTGTTATCGATGGTTCGATCTGTTGTATGCTGTCACCGCACCTTGTGCAACCTGGTTGTTCGCGCGACGGGAATTGTGCAGTACGTTCTGGGAGTCCCGTGGGTACAAGCTATTACTCTGTGCCCTTCGAGGACTTCTGAATAGAAGCCGACGTGCTTGACCAGCAAAACACATTTCGACGATCGCCGACTGTGCTCGCTGCTTCGTTGTACTTTGAGTGTAGCTTGTTTTGGCTAGCACAGCTTTGGCCCATAAAAAGTTAGTTTTGTCCTTCAGCTTCTTTTTTTTTATTGAAGTGAATGTTAGGAGAGGTTGGCGCCTTTATGTGGTGGCACCGGCTACTCCTTGTCACTTGGCTGACGAAACAAATTTGCGCAAAAAGGGAGAATAGCGACACTAAATATAGCACTCAGTAGAACACCGGATCAATAAAAAATATACAGTCTAACAGTACATGAGTCGCAAAGTTCTGTGTATGAGTTCAGTCCACGTACGCATATATGAAGTCCGATCCTTCAGCTTTGCTACCCAAACACGATCGCCTAGCTGGTATTGCACGTAACGCCATAGAAGATTGTAGTGTGGGCAATCGGTCCTCTGCTGGCTCTTGATGCGCAGCCGGTTGAGGGAAATGGCTAATGATTACTGCCAATTATTTGTAGGCGCATCCCCCTCGCTGGCATCGTTCTCATATTGCGACTCACCGCCATTTTGAGGCCATTGCCTCGATCTTCCGTTCACTTTGCATAAGTTGGATGCATCGAATTCTGCCTCCCGACGCTTGTCCGCCCCAAAGCCTGATGGCATCAACTACTTTGGTCTTTGTGATCTCAGCCAGGAAGCGCGGAAAGTCATTATGCGATTACACGTGTAACATGGCGACAGTTCCTCACAGCTGGAAGTGCAGTCTCATAGTGGCTCCTATGAAACCAGGAAAGTGCACATGGGAACTTTCTTCCTATCGCCCAATAACTCTATCCAGCTGCGTCGGGAATGTTATAGAATGCACGGTGCTGACAAGCTTGGAATGGCTTTTGGAAAAAAAATACCACCTTGCCAGACTTTATGAATGATTCCGCAGGGGACGATCATCTACAGATGGTGTTCATGACGTCGCTTCATGCGTAGAACAGGAAAAACAAACTAGCCAATTACCCGGTGAAATTTTCTTTCGCATAAAAGGTGCTTACGATAACGTCTTTCGCGAGGCCATTCGTAACGCGCTTGAATACCTTGGCTCTACGCGTGAATCTTCAGCTACCTTAGTGGACTTACTATTTTGGTGTCCGCGGCTGGCCGTGAAACGGACAACCACAAGGTTGGCCCTGGGGTTCCAGAAGGTGGGGTCCTCGGTCCTATGCTGTGAACGTCAAGTTTATTGGCTTTGGAGCTGAGTCCCTGACAATGTTAACATCAGCGCCAGAAAAGGTAGGTAAGCAAGAAAACCTACGATGGCGGTAGGTAATAAAGAAACGATGTGCATACAAGTCATCACGTTGCCGCATCTCCAAATCTGTATATCTAGACTAGTGGCTTGAAGAAACGCTCGAGCTGCTCTTTAGCCACTGCTGCGCTCTTTGCGTCAGGCCAAGGACTCAAGACAAGCTCATTAGATACAGTAGCCGCCTTTACATGTACACGGCTGAAGTGTATCATATTCGTTTATCGCATCGCATATACTGATAAGCCACCGTTTACATATATACGCATCATGTTCAGCAAGCTAACGCCCGCTAGTGACACATGTTTGAGAGTTAGCGCGCTCGCTTCCGATAAGCCTGCTTTTGCTGCTTCGTTGTGAAAGGCACTGAAAGTGCATGCAGGTTTTCGGCTGCAACTTGTCGGCGCCTTCATCATTTGTCCGCACGGACAAATTTACAAGTTTACACGGTGTTTACTCAGTGTAAGTTTACACGGACAAGTTTGCACGATGTTTATTTTACGGAAAGGTACGGTAATTTATCAAGATATTAAAATTTCTCAGCGCGAATGTAACTTTGCCATATCTATAGTGGTAGCCGAGTGCGGACGTCTGGGCTTCTATCTCCTCAAAGCGGACTTAGCTCCGTTAATGCAGCGAATGAACTCGCTAATAATATTGTCATTCATTATTGACAAACAACACAGTTTCAACGCACGTAATGTACTCACGAGTCAAAAGGAATGACTTGTAAGCCGCCATTTTTGTTTTTGATGTCTTATAGTGTGGTAGCTGCCGCCCCCTACTGTCAGAGGTGGGCGCCGTGTCAGTTTCGACCGTTGACGGCGTGGTGGTCGTTTGTAATCGGCGGCGGCGGCGCGCGGCCATTTTTCATTAGAAACCGAAACCACAAACTCAAAAACGCCCTTTCGTTACATCCTTCTTTGCTAAACTAGTTGAAATTCTGGGCTTTTCAATCTAAGCGCTTAGATGACAGAATGCAGAGGTGTTGAAAGAGAGAGAAGTACAATACCTTTTGTAAATTTTTGTTTTTGAGCAGAAAATATAAAGAAAAAATGCGACATATCTAAAGGCGTGCGTGTTGAGCGTGTTTGAATGTTTCTTCCTCCATGAAGAGGCAGAACCTCGCTTGTTTTGTGCGTCGTAGTTGCAACTGTTGTCTTTTTTGCTATGCCTCGATTTATACGAGATGATTTTTTTTAATTAAGTAAAGAGTCAATAAATTCGTCTAGAATTGCTAACCTAGCGCCGACGCACGTGACACTCTCTAGATATGTTAACATTGTTTCCACTTGTTCTGAATGAGATTGTGTTTATAAAATATGCCTTACGTAAAAGAAAAGTAAACAAATCTCTTCTATGACCATCTTTTGCTGGGTTTAGCCCTTAAGCTGTCAACCAATCAGCAGATGTTGCAAGACCCATTCCAGATTAAACAACAAGTGAAATCATTTGTTCTGAATATTAATCACCATTTGCTTAAGTAACCTTTTTTGTTATGTCCTTTTCCCTGAAGAGAATCAAAATATTTTTTTTTGCAGCTGGCGAACATTTTTAAAAAATTTAGATATGTTATGAAGCTGTAAAAAACAAAGGTGCTCAATTTGTTAACCCGCCGTCACCAGGTTCAACGAACGAAGTGCGAATGAGCAGAAATGCTGGCATTGCTCGAATGCACAACTATTTCTGAAAAAAAAAGAGTTCTTTTTTAACCTGCACGTCGTAACTGTTTTACAGTTCAGTGAGGCTATCGGCGTCAGTTGCATTCGATTTTTCATATGAATGCTACAAAGAAACAGCAACATGTAGTAGACATGTCGAAATAATTTTTTACACGTAGACATGTAGAAAAGCACCTTCGAATGTAACGAAATAATGCAAGAACTTCCAGCTGGCATCTTAAACATATCGGGGCCAGAAATTTATATCTCACTACAACTTGCGTCTCTCGCGTTGATGCTCTTTTCAGACATATCCCCGATTCTACCCGCAAGCACAGTGCCCACGAGCCTCGATCCGTGATTCCGACGTTTCGAGACGCTGTTCCTTCTCGCTGCGCCATACTGTGCATTTGAAGAAGTTTCGGAATCCAAGGTTGCGCTGCCTGGTGACAATACTTAGGCGCAGCCGCGCGAAGATTATGGTCGTTTTACAGGGAATCTGTCTATGGCTAGGATCTGGCGGATCACGCCCGAGCGTAGAGCAGCAATTTTTCATTCGTCGGTCGATCCCCAAAATAGCGCAATGCCGGGTCGAACCGTGGTGGGGGTTAAGCTGGCGCTAAGGCCCCATATGTGGGCCGATACCGAAGATAGCGCACTACCGGGCCGACCCGCGCCGGAGGTGCAGTCCGCCATTAAGGGGCCCAGATACACAGCTTCGCTGGTCATCCTTCTTCACAGAGTGGGAGGTCACTGAGCTTTTGTTTGTTTGTTTTGTGTTGCTTCACTGCTCCCCTACTTGACATATTTCTGTGCCTGAGACAGGGAAAAGAACTAAAAAAAACGACACACAATCTCAAACGAAGCTGCATTTACTTAGAGAACAAATCTTCATTGCTGTTTTAATGGCGCGCCTATCACGTCGAGAAGGAACGTCGGCGGGGGCAGCGGTGGCGCACCGATCAGTTTAGAGTCGGCGGCGGCGGCACGGCGAGTAATTAGGCGCGTATTATAGTCCGATGTTATTGGCGTGTGGGCGAGCGTCGGAGCGCGTTGGCTGCATCCGGTTACGTTGGCTGCGGCAGTGCGCGAAGCCGTCGGTCGAACCATAGACGCTGTTGTTCTCGTCAACGTGACGTAATGTGTGCGCGAACTCGCGCTAGGTCTGCCTATATTTAGACCTTATTACTATTAAAACAGTTGGCGGCGACGCGCCCGCGTCTCAGCACGCATTTCTACCGATTGGTTGGCCGGTTGTCATCCCGCGGAGAATGCGTTTCTGTAATTCCTGATACGACACGTTCCTGCTTACGTGGGCCGCAGAAACGCGCATTCTTCATCACAAGCTAACTCCGCTTGGCGAATTTGAGGCGACAAGCGTTGCTATAGCGAGTTACCTCATTTACAGGAGATGCGATATACCTAAAAGTTGATGTACGCTTCTGTCGCATTCATGCAAACGTGGCTAACGACCTGCTGTTGACACATGTGATCAAAGAGTCGATTCTGTCGTCCTCGCGCGTACGCGCGACATACACGGATGTGTAGAGGGTGTTGCGGAAAACCTGTCAAGGAAATCAGCTGTGGCCCTCAAGAAGTCAAGTGCCCTTAGCTGATCTTTCTGTTGTTCAACCACTTTCATCATTACATGAGTTGCAACATTGGAAGTGGTGAAGGAGCAGGAAGTGGAGGGATAGTTAATACCTGTGCGGCCACCACTGCCACGGTACATTTCCCTCTTTATCGAAGCGAAGACAATATATTGAAGTAGTAGTGTAGCACCAAGAAGACGAGGAGTGGAGAAAAACATGAACAGATTTTATCGTGTCATATTGTTTGCGTTACACTAAACCCAAGCTAGACGTCGAAAAAAAAACGCAGAATGGACAGGGATGAGGGAGGAAACAGGGCGGGTGTTCTTTTTTTGAGCCCACAGTGATTACAAGCAACCACTAAATGCATTTAAATAACCTTATCTATCAAAATAAAATCGGCTTTCGCGAGCAAGCCAGAAGTGCAAGCGATACACGTATCCAAATGCCGGCGAATCAAGTACCAATATAAAGAATCACGTGTCCTTCGCCTTCCCTCGTCCTTGTCAAACTTCGTGCTCGTTCTCCACATTATAAATATCTACAATCTAGTGCAATAACGCACATTCCTATTCCAAGTGAATGTACCAACGAGCCCGCATCAAAAGATGAAATAACCGTCAGTGCGGTCATGTAACAGAAACCTAATTACTTTGCAGCTTATTTTTGCGATTTACATATTTGGTTACGTAATAAGAGGATCATTTTTTCTTATATTGAATATACATACACTGATAATGAACATGTGTAAGAGGTACCAATGAAAGCAGTTTGCGAACACTCAAATTTTCAATACCGCCTGCCCTATTTGTATGAGAAGGCGATGCTTTGTTGCTATGGTTTAAACGTGAACTTCGTATTTGTGACAATGATTCTTTTTTTTTATTGAAAGATGTGAGTCGCAAAGACGACATTTTGTCAGGATACCTAATGATATACGGTATAAAGGTCTGACTTTTACCTTTTAAGCTGATTTTTCCGCGTTTATTCTTGCTAATGTGAAGAATGTGACGTTTTGCTTCTGCGTCAAAGAATAATAGTGCCTCCAGAGAATAAAATGGCTAGCGATGAGCTCCAGTTTTTGCTCATGCGATCGTTTGAGATGTTTATATTTTTACTTACCGGAAATTACTTGCTGGCCGATGCATTTAGATTGGGTTCAATGTACAAAGGAGAAGCCTGCAATTCGAGTATTGACGGATGGACGGTGAGCAATCGAACATTCTGGCTTGCAATTATGAACCATGATATATGCGTCATAGTAGGGGTAATCGGTAAACTGCAATATGTTTGCGGAATTATGAGTTAAATTAAAAGTATAGGCGAAAACGTTCGCTCGATATATTTGTAGCATTCTTGTCTTATCTGCATATTCACGGCGGGCTGGATGCGTTGACGTCTTGTGAGATGAGCTTGTATACACGCATTTCACATAAAATGTGTAATTTGAGATAAATGCATTGTCCGGAGCAATACTATAACAACGAAGTGCTAAATCGAAAATAATTATGGCTGATCCACCACCCAATTTGGATTATCTGCAAAGCTACGTTTTTCCTAAACAGTTAAATACTGTGCAAGTAAACGCAATTCATACTATTCTATTTATTCTCATCCAATTCAACCTGTAAACTCAGGGAATGTTGATGTTTATACACTGCACTCTTCTCATGCTATGCCGAAACGTAAAATTCAGTTTATATGAATGCACATTGTGCACATAAGTGTGACACATACCCAAATATATTTGAAGAATATGTACCTCTTGTGTCACAATGGGACATACCAATTTTATAGGATTGCCCATGAAGGTGCACATGCCCAGTGAGACATAAACGATGGACCGAGCTTGGGCGCCAGAAATGTAAGAAATTTAGGGAAATCAACAAGGCCATTGAATGCCGTGCGCTCTTTTGTAAGATATCTATGCAAGTTAGATATCCGTATGAGTCAAGATTACATGTAGAAGTTTGATGTGTGGCAATATTTTGTTGGTCAATTTAAAGAACTGCACAGGCCTGTTCATAAGTCCGGGCTCTGGCCTAGCCCGAAAGTACCATGCGTTGGCCCTCCAGAGTCCGGCTCGGCAACTTTAAACCTGGCCCGTACCCTGCTCAGGCCTGAAGAATTCCGGCGCGGCACGACCCGGGCCGGTCTGGTCCTGCTAGACTCATTAACCCTCGAGCCTATACAAGGCAAGGCCAAGTTCTCGGATATATTGAAGGTACTATCATGCGGCCAACGGGCACTGGGCGTTCTTCAAGTTGTATCAAAGCAGCTTGTGGCCCTGTGTCCACTGTTGCTGGCTGTTTTAACTGTAAGAGAAATGAACATTTGATTTTATTGCTAGCCGAACATGCACAGATTATGATTCGACTGTTTGGTTTGAAAACACACATATACATTGCACACTTACGGAAACGGGGAAAGATCAGGCTGGAAACAGCCAGCTAGAGTGGCACGACAACTGCTTACATTTTGAGAGGAAGATATGGAAAAGTACATCCTTTGATCGGCATCATCTTGCTTTAAAGTGTGATATGAACGGCCATACTACATTTTCTATATAGCTGTGCGGCAATATACCCTAGCGAAACTATAGGTGAACACTACCGTACGCATCGGCAGCCATCTTAGCTCACTTTTGAATTTAATAGAATCAGTGGGATGTACAGTGATGGAATTGGTGCCAATAAATTTGATGCAAATGTAAATTTAAATATGAAGGCATGCTGGATCTCAGAAGTAGCATGATATGCGCACAAACCTTCTTTAATTAAACAGAAATTGGTGATCCTCAAGCCTGACGCTTATGTGCAATCATATTTTCACATGGAACACGCCATTTTTGGTGCTTTACTCTGCTTCATTAAATGGTGTCATTTCTTCAGTCGACAATTTTTAGGCGTCCTTGTTTCGCAGTATATGCAGATTTGGACTCTGTCTAGTATTGCTTCAGTGCAATGCACTTAGAACAACGTAGTTTTTTTTTCGAAGGATTTGAACGTGATCCGCTTGTTTGTGAACGTATATTTGTAAGCAACCCATCTACTGTTAGAGAAACATATACAAGACTGCGAACACGAGGGCTGAGCCACTTAACGTGTGGAAATTGCATTCAGATGAAAAATTCATTGCGGCATCTTCTGCGTTTTGTTTTCTTTTTCACATTCATCTGGGCAATGCTGAGAAATTTTGCAGCATCAGCGTAGGCTTAACGTATTTATCTAACAGGAATGGGCACTTGAACGTCCTAATACAATTACTTCTTATGCGATAAGCTACGGCAGATCACTGTACTCACTTGGACAAATAATGAAGGCAGATAATAGAAACCAGCATCGACTGCCCAATGCCATAACATAAAAAAAATTGTTAGTTGAACTGCCAGAATTTGCTACTACTTTATTTAGGAACTCTGAGAATTTGTTGAAAATTTACTTCATTTTTCTTTTTCTATTAAAATGATGACGCACAGGCAGCGCGAAGCGGCACATCATTGACCGCTATCGAAAATCTACATATTATTGTGCAGTAACAAAATATCACAGACAACTCTGCCTCTACGCACGTCTTCTGCTCTGGAAAAATGCGGAAACTCCTCTCATTGATTCTTCTTGTAGTAGCTATACGAAAGAATACTTGAATACATGAGAATTTATTGAATTTTTTTAGGGATGGGTGTCAAACCAGTCAAATAGTTTGCAATCTCTTTAGCACGATTTCAAAGCAAATATCTTTCTAGCTCTTCCTCATTTTGATTAGACAATGAGAGGTCTAGCAACTCTTGAAGTTGGTCTTTCGACCCTACTCCTAGCCACCAATATGCCGTCCCCTTGTTGATAGGCGAAGCCGTTGTCAAACTCACAGTGCTACCTCCATCGAACGTCGGCTCGTTCGTTTCACGCCTGAGCATGATCACCTCTAGAAATTCGAAGTCTTAATAACTTGTGAATTATGTTTACCATAGTTGTTTAGTGTCGCGAAGAAGAAAGAATTCTGGCGGAAGCCATCTTAGGATGACTAACGAAATTATTGCGATTAGCATTCACTCAATGTATCGATGACTAGCGACACACCGTATGGAGTGAGATAAGTATATTTGGACTTTGTAGTGCTCCTCGTGAGACATAAAATACTTCTGCTATATGTGACATGCACTGTCTCCGTGAATGACCCACTTTGGCATGAACATCGCTCGCGAAAGTTATATCATGACGATAGGACGAGGACCGTACGCCTATGGCGCATGCAGTCACGACGATCAAACTACGAAGGAACGGTGTCTATAGAACGACGAAGGCACCGTGAGGATGACGGCGGGATGATTGCGAAGTGATGACCATAAATTACCACAATTACATTACAGTGCCATGACGACGGTGGTATAATCACGATTGATTAACGATAGCACAGTTATAACAGAGCGAAGAAGTTATGTCTATGGGACGACGAAGGCTGTCTGATGACGGCGGCATGACAGCAATTGGATGACATTTTTAAATGATGACGACGGTGCGACAATAGCGTGGCGACGGTTGCCTGGCGACAATTGGATGCAAGACAAGGGTACGGCGATGATGTCGTGAGGACGAAAGCGTGACGGCGACTGTATGACGAAAATGGCGGGACGACGACAATATGATGATAATCAGACGACGAAGCAGGAATGACGACGATGAAACTATCTCAGCGGTATCACGACCACGGTATGACAACAAATACCATATGTAGACATATCTAGAATTGCTATGTGTAGACGACGCAATGACAGCGATGGTATGATAACCGCGACATTATCACGATTGGAGGACGACAGCATGATTACGTTAGAATAACGTCGATGGAACTACGAAGGTGGTATGACGATGAGGGTATGACGACAATTTGATGATGTTTCTGAAATGATCGCGATGGTACAATAGCGTTACGAGAATGACCTAACTAGAACGGGATGTCATGACTGTATGACAACCATGGAACTACCATTACCTCGAGGACGTGAGTAGTGCAGAGGCGTAGTCAGAAATTTCGTTCGAGGGGGGCTCACGTTGCAGCTCGGCATCCTCCTTATAGAATTTGTCGAGATATCAAATGCACGAATAATAAATGCATCGGCATTGCCAATGATTCTGCAAACCATTTCTTGAACGCTACATACTGACAAGAAAAATAAAACATGTATTTTTTTCATAAAAGTGTATATTCGTATGTCTCAAAAATCGTGTCCCAAATAACTGATATTATTGATTCCATGTTTTCTGTGTATTTATTAAGTAAAGAAAATATCACAAGAACTTTAGAACTATATCAGTTTGAAACCAGCGAAGCAGTGCATGTCGCTGATATGAAAAATGTAAAGGCCGGTAAATGAACAAGTTGAAGACAAATACTTTAATGAAACTTTGTCATTCAAGAACCTTGTTTACGTATATGCAACGGCCAGAGAAAAATCTCAATGACGCTGTCTTTTGTTCCAATGTGTTGAGGAGGAGCAGCTGTCACCGGTCTTGTATTGTGTGTAATTGCACCGAAAGTGTAGTCTCAACAGAGAGCAAAATAAAAAGCAGCAGTTCTGCAATATATATGAGGGCGAGGCAAATGAGAAACGGGGTACTTCATTTAAAAGTAGCCTCCATGAGCATTTACATATTTGTCGTCCTGACTAATGAATCGCGTGATTCCCGTCTCATAAAAACCCTTGTGTTGCTGCTTCAAAAAGTCTGTAACTGATTCTTTCACGTCACCGTCGGACACGAATGTGTCGGACAATGGCGTTTTCTTGAGCTGTTTTTTCAATTGCCCCAAAATGTGGAAGTCGCAAGGCGCCAGGTCTGGGCTGTATGGCGGATGCTGCAGCGTTTCCCACTTGAACTTCGCCAGTTTTGTGTTAACCAGACCAACGACGTTTGGACGGACGTTGTCGTGGAGCAAGATGACCCCATTCGACAATTGCCAACGTCGTTTCTTCTTGTTTCGGCACGCAGCCGATCCAGCGTTTCACAATATCTCAAACGGTTGATAGTCTCTCCAGGTTTAGCAAATTCGATCAGTAATGGCTCTGACGATTGACAAAAAAATCAACGCCTTCCCGGCGGAAATGACAGCCTTTGCTTTCTTTGGGGGTGGTGAATTTGAATGTTTCCACTCTAAGCTTTGCTGTAGTGTTGCAGGCTCGTAGTAGTGGCGCCATGATTCGTCCCTGGTGACAATCGCAGACAAGTCGTCACCATCAATGTGATACCGGATCAGTTGACTCAAGGCTGAGGCCGAACCTCTCCGTCTTCTGAATGTGGTTCAAAATCTTGGACATCCATTGCGAACACAAGACCTGATAACGGAGATTTTCATGAATTATGGTGTGAACTAAACCGTGACTGATGGTCACGCGCTCTGCCAGTTCATCGATGCTTATCCTCCGTTCTTGTCTATTCAGCTCATCAACCTTGGCAGTTGTGTTGCAAGTGACTATAAAAAAAACTAGAAAAGATTGTATTTACTTCAATGGTACATGGAAGTGACTCTCATCTGAGTCTCGAGTGGTCTCTTCCACACGTGGGATAGCACTGCCTTAAATAACCACTGGCGGTCCTGTCGTTGTCGCCGTCTTCTTCCGGAGCCTGTGTAGTAGTAGCGCTTTTCGCAGTCCACACTTTTGTGTCAGCTTGTGGAGAGCGGAGGCGTGAAGGTGCATCTTCTTACCTTTTGGTTGGTCTTGCTTTGCCTCCTCTCTTGTGTCAGCTTGTGGAAAGGGGGGGCGCCTTCTTGCCTTTTGGTTTTTCTTGTATCATTTTGTGTCAGCTCGGGCAAAAGCGTGACTTCGTTTTGACCTCCAGTTTCTTCTATATCTGGGTGTCAGCTCGGGGAAAAGCGTGTCGTCGATTCGGAGAAGAGGGCAATTAGGTTGACGTGGGGAAGCCCGCCTGAACGCCTCTCACACCCGATAAGCCCATCATGACAGCCCGTCCGCCACCACAGGAGGTCTCGAAGGGGCTGCAGTATCGGAGCACCTCGAAAAGACCAATAGACCCCGCGCTTCTTGCTTTGTTCGCCGATCGTTACAAGGCCCACCTGGTGACACCTTCTGGAAATAAACCACACCCAGCCCAAGGCGTAAACAACATCGTGCACCCAACCAACCACGAGAACTGCCAAGTTCGCACGTCCTTGTCACCTTGTCAGAATAACCTTGTCACCTTGTCAGAATCGTTCCTGCAGCCCTCGTTTGAGATTCCTTAATACTAGCGAAGGAGAAAACCAGACTTCAGTGCGTTATTTCAACCATCCTAGTGCCTAACGTTTTTGGGTTTCCTTTTTCCGAGAAAGCCACGTTTGTTGAGGGACTGAGAACGCGCACTGAAAGCCAGCAGTAGGGTTAATCATACATTCAAATTCGACAAACAAAATACCCTCAAAGAAAAGCAAAGAACGGAAGGGGACCTTTGCAACAAAGAAGAAACTTATGGATGTGCCTAATTTGACAATTATCAACGCTTAATGCGCACTGGATTGGAACGTTGCCTGAAAGCTTTGGGGCCTCGCCGAAGGTATCAAAAGGCGCCAGGCACACGCGGCTCTATGTGCCACTTTGTGTGCCCGCGGTTTGCTTTTTGGTCCCCGAAAATGAGGCCGTGAACGCGAGAGGAATAACTAATTTCATTTCATTTCATTTTTATTCCTTAAAGAACCCGTGGGGGTACTGTATAAGTGGTGGGCTACACAGGAATAAGCAGAAACTATGTGTTAATTTATGGTGAAAGTTGATTGGTGACGCTTTCTCTGAAGGTGGATGGACAAGGGATGACGGCTTGGATGGCAGAAACTGCTTAATCGGACGTTTTGCAAACCGTTCTACTCGTTTCTTATTGTAATTTTCTGCCTAAATTCAATGCTTTAGAAATTGGTTAACTAATCTGGACCAATTATGCAGTTAAGCTGAATACAAAAAGTGCGCGACTTACCCCATACAATGGCCAGCAACATGCATTCGGTCGCGTTGTCTTATAGAGCATAGGCATATTTTTCATTCTCGCTAAATTTAGCTGGCGCACCCTGTATATCAATCAGCTGAAATAAAACATTTAGTTGTTAGTAGCGCCATCTCCCCGTCGCCCGCTTATTAGTGGTTATATGTGTGCCTTTGCGCTACAGTGTACATGAACATACAACGCATTGCTCCTCGTGACATCGCTGCGTAAACACCTTACATGTGCATGCACCTTACTTCGTTTGCATCCCTGCCGAGCTCTTGAGCGGTGTAGGGCATGAGCCAAAGACTTGCGTAGGAATAAATGTGCGAGATTCTTGGTCGATTAACGTAAGCCTTGCATGATGGGGCACGTTGCACAGGATGAACATAAACACAATCGTAGGGAATGCCGTTAGTTGTGTATGATTAATTACCCACTGCTTTTCTAAAACTTCATTTGACATAGATTCGGACAGGTGCGTTGGGTCAACCAAATCATCATCATCATCATCATCATCATCATCAACAACAACAACAACATCATCATCATCATCATCATCATCAGCCTGGTTACGCCTACTGCAGGGCAAAGGCCTCTCCCATACTTCTCCAACAACCCCGGTCATGTACTAATTGTGGCCATGCCGTCCCTGAAAACTTCTTAATCTCATCCGCCCACCTAACTTTCTGCCGCCCCCTGCTACGCTTCCCTTCCCTTGGGATCCAGTCCGTAACCCTTAATGACCATCGGTTATCTTCCCTCCTCATTACATGTCCTGCCCATGCCCATTTCTTTTTCTTGATTTCAACTAAGATGTCATTAACTCGCGTTTGTTCCCTCACCCAATCTGCCCTTTTCTTATCCCTTAACGTTACACCTATCATTCTTTCCATAGCTCGTTGTGTCGTCCTCAATTTGAGTAGAAACCTTTTCGTAAGCCTCCAGGTTTCTGCCCCGTAGGTGAATACTGGTAAGACACAGCTATTATATACTTTTCTCTTGAGGGATAACGGCAACCTGCTGTTCAAGGTTTGGGACTGCCTGCCAAACGCACTCCAGCCCATTCTTATTCTTCTTCTACCAAATTATTTTAAGTTAAAACAACGGTATGGGACTAAGCCTCTCTTGCTCACTTTTCCAGTTCTTTAACAGTTCCTTGGATTTCACCATGTTAAGAAGAACCTACGCAGTTCCAGGCAAGCGAAAGGATTCCATTTGTGTGAAGGCTGCATTCAAGCCTCTGTCTAAAGAGGGTCACGTGCTGCGGAAAACGTTCACTTACAGGAACATGAGCTCTACATACAAGTTATTTGATACAAATGTTTCATATTGGTAAGAGGACAAATATTCTTTGCAATAATTAGGTGTATCGTACTTAAGGTTGTTGAACGTTTCTGCCTTACTTCTATTTCCCCCACCCCCAGTGCAGGGTAGCAAACCGGAAACTCGCATCTGGTTAACCTCCCGGCCTTTTCCCATTCACGCTCTCTCTCTCTCTCTCGCGCGCGCGCGGGCTTGTCATCATTTCATTAGTTCTAGCATGTTCGTGTTGTAGTGCACGAATTCACAGCTCAGGATGCTGCAGTGCAATTTTATGCAATTAAAAAAGAAAGATTAGGCGCATGTGATAAAATAATTGGTGTGAGAGTTGTAGTGGTCTGGCAAAATGTATAGCCGTGCTTGTCAGCGCTTTTTCGCGACGTGCACGACTAAAAAGGAAACGACTTGATGAGTTGGAAAAAAATGAAATGGCCGTGCGCACACTTAATTTTTACTGCTTGAGCTTCGGTCTAACAACCCATGCATCCTTTCACTGGCACGGCTAGAAGCCGGCTTTGTGAAACATGGGACATAGATGGGACAATTTCCTGTTATATGCACGCGATTCGCAGTTTTTTTATGCATGAATGGAATAGCTCCAGATTGCGCTTGAACGTTGGCGCACCTTGCATGTTCAGAAAAGGATGATTTACGGAAATGGCTGGCACCACCATCCACGCTGTAGGCATCAAATTGACGTCAATCTGTTTTCGAAACTATGGGGCTCTCACACATGTAGTACTTATATAGGGCTATATATTACATGAATGTTAGTGCTATTGTGCTATTTCTATCGTTTCTCTGACGGCGTCAGCATGAACCCTTTAGTGAAGAGAGGAAAATTGTGCAGCGAAAACGGTAATTAATCTTATATTTATGTCATTAGAGCGCTCACCATGACATAAAATTTGGGATTTCATATTTGTTACGGTGTACGTTACGGGGCGCAGTTGTCGAGATAGTGCTTTTGCCCTCGAATGGTTTGTATAGTTAACAAACATAAATACTCTTGCGGTTCAATATATATGCGAAATTTTTACTTAGTTTAATGGTGACCCTTAGTGAACGTAACTTTTGAATCATCAGAGTCATTACGTAAAGAAAATCCAGAGTAAGAAAGGTTACACAAATGACATATCGTCATTGGCTCAACCTCCATAGTTGCAAGGCGCAATAATTTATTGTGCTTAACTCGAAAAAACGAAAGGCGTATATCAAATTATCGATAACAATCTGTTGCAATGTGACTGAGAATGAGTTTATTCATTGGTATCAACCCAGAAACAGCAGTAAACTGTGCCACGGTATATCCCTTTTGAAGTGATAGAATGGTCGGACCCTCCTAGCAGCTCGACGATCTCGCGGCGAGGCAGTTAGGGCTACCACTTTGTTAATGCTTAGCTACTGCTTGTTACTGCTTTGTTACGGCTGAACTAGGGCCTGACGTTTCAAACATCAAAACTCTAGACAGAACGAAATTCAAGTAGAACCACGAAGTCAGCCTAGAAATCCGCGAGTTTTGGCTGTGCTGCCGGAACAGCTCGTTCGCACTGATGATTCAAGGCACTGCCGATGACGCGGTCAGCTCTCGATATACCACAAAGTGATAAAGAGTGCGGAATATTTTACTGCTGGCGCGATCCATCAAGTGCGCCCTCATAGACGCCGACAACGGGGGGCTTTGAAATCCGAGTCCCCTCCAGAGCTTCCCGGGGTGCAGGGGCTCAGGCGATACCGAAGCCCCCTCCCTCCCCCCACCTCACACACACACATCTAAAGTGCCATTGCCCAGGCTTTGTCACCCACATCATTTGAAGTTCCTTTTGACTTGCCTCGACCTTGTCACTTGAAACTTTACTGGAGCTAATAGCTTACTGCGTCATTGTTGACGCGGACGTGCACGGCTTTTAATTCGTACGTTCGCTTTATTTCTGCGAATCCTGAAAATAGGAGGACACACGCATTAGAAGCACTAGCGGCGGCTGCCTCATCCGTATTTTCTCGCTTCAACATGGTTTAAATTTCCATTGTAAACACCATGCAGATACACAATGTATTTAAATATACACGCAGGACCAAGTTTGTTATACTTTCGAAAGAGATGGAGGCAGCCAATGAAACATTATTTCTGAAGGCGTGGATATCCTATGCCTAGATAATCAATATGTTGCTTTATATTTACGATGCTTCAAATTGCTTTGCGTGCTTTTTTGACCATTAAAAGGAACCTATAGACTTCAGTGACCCCATCGACAGAGTACTTTGTCAATGGCATGTGAAATGCATATGAACGTTGTGTGTCTCAGTATTGCTTCTCTTTGCAGTAAGCAATGCTAACGACTCATGAAAAAAAGTTTCTAATCATTTAGAGTACCTACTAGGAACGGAAACTTCCTGAGTTGCATGCAAAGGTCATAAATATATACAGGGACTCCCAATTAACCATCATGCACCAAGATTAAAAAAAAAGGCATATCAATGCGCTCATCGAAGAAAACCTAGTGCATATTGTCTACAGTACACTGTAGTAGCTGCCATTAATTTTTTCGTTACTCAAATTTAATTAGGTAATTGTAAATAATGATCTAACTCAAGATTTACTATCTATTTATCAACATCTCAATGAAACATTAGTAGGTGCACCCTTATTTTCAGCGACGTACTAATTGCGTACTACTTCTTTTTCCGACTGATAAATAAACTCCGAGAAATATGGAAAATACCACGTGACTGCGATTCCACCCACATCGTAAAGCAGTGCGCTCGAAGAAGCTCCCTCTGAGTGCGTCAGAACTAAATTATGGAAACAAAAAAAAACATCGTGATCGACCCAGTGCCTTATCCGCCACGCCCCGGCCGAAGTAGCGCGTCGCGTTTGGTGTTGCTTGGAAACTAGCTGTGATACCTGTTGTCTCAGCGTAGATAAAGTGCACGGATGTTTCTTTTTTTTTGCTACAAAAGGTATCACTACAAAAGCGAATTGACAACGTCAGTGCGAAGGTTTAAAGGTGTGTTTTGTTTCGTCCCAGTCGCCATGTCTTTCTCTAACGAGCAGAAAGTAAGCATGATCGTTGTCTTGGGATCTGCAAATGGCAACGAGAGGAAGAACGCAAATATGTACATCAAACAAGGAAGTGTAGTGGTAGACCAAGCGCATCGGCTATTATCAGAAATTGGGAAAACGAGAGACAAACCGGCAGCTTGAAGAAACAGCGGCGGAGGACTCCATCGTTGAGTCCTAGCCTGCGCACGGATGTTCTAGCATTTATGGCCTCAAACCCTCACGCTAGCGTGCGGGACGGGGCCGCCCAGATGCCAATTTCCAAGTCATCTGTTTCGGGGATTCTAAATGACAGCCTTTCACCCATATCACCTTAACCAGCAGCAATGTTTGAAAAATAGGGACCTGTCGATTGGTCTACATTTCTCGAATTCGGTCCCCACAAAAGCCGATGAGTTAACGGGCATTTTGAGCGCATCAGGTCCACAGATGAAGCCAATTTTCACAGAAACGCGCAGGTAAATTAGCATAATGCACACTACTGGAGTCACTACAATGTACACTGGGTAAAGCGCAATTAGCACCAGTATCAGTGGTCGCTCAATGTGTGGTTAAGAATTTCCGCCGTTGCTATAAGCGATCCCATCTTCTTCGATCACACACTGATTGGACAGCGGTACGTGAACGAAATCCTTCAAGGAGTGGTTGAGGAGTTTCTCAGTGAATTCCCGCTGTCACGTCTTCCTCTTCAGTGGTATCAGCAAGATGGGGCACCTGCACACAGCAGCAGCCGAGCACGAAACCGGCTGGATGCGACTTTTCATGTGCAGTAGATTGGAAGGCATGTGCCTGTAAATTGGCCGGCTAGGTCCCCTTACTTCTCCCCACTCGATTTCTTTCTTTGAGGTTATGCGAAAGATTATGCTTACATGATCCAGACTGACGTCAGATTAGTTCAAGGCAAGGATGACGGATGTCTGCCGTAGAATTTGGCCTGGGTCACCAAGAAAGCCACTCAAGATGTGATAAAACGGACACAGTACTTACTGCGTAGCTAAAGAAAAGAAGACCTTTTCGAACACATCCTCCAGGCTGGTGCTCAACGGAGCTTACAAATTCATAAATTTTAAGGACACACTGAAATCAGGTGTTTCTCTTTCTCTTTTTCTGTGCAGATATTCTGATTGCCAATTCGGTTCATTTAGAAGTCTTATATTCACTTCCTTGAACACATCTGCTTTACCTTTTCCCTACACGTTGTTCGCTTCCCAGTCTGTTTATTTCGCTTTTATCTTTTGACACGAATCCGTTTTTTTTCAGAACGTATACAATTTCATGAAAAATAAAACGGTCACTTTAATTTAGCTTTGGTCCGAAGCAAGTACTTCCTTGCGGCGTTTCGGTCGCGTTATCAAGGGGCTTTTGTTGTCAATGTGATCAGTCGGCCTTGAGAGACGGATAATGAGTGTGACGTAGAAATGAAAGCAAGGAAGCAGTAGCTGCGAAGCCACGGAACCTGCTGTTGGTGTTCCTTCCGTACCATTATCAAGGTGATGCGCTGTCTCTTCGGGTTTGCGACAGGCAATGCAATTGCTTTCAATCAGGTTATTTAGGTGCGCTGCTTGATGAGGCGGGTGGGAGCCCACTCCCCTGATATTTTTTATAATTCTTGAGGTTTCTTTGCCAGTCGAAAAAAAAATGTACGCAATTAGCACGTCGCTGAAAACACCGCAGTTATATGTCATTTTGGGGTGCCTACAAATGCCTTGTTTACACTTTGAAAATTGGGACAGTACTTCTCAAGTTAGAGAATTATTTGCAATTACCGAATTAAATCTCAGCAACGAAAGAACTACTGGCGACTACTCCACTATACTGGGAACAATATGCACTAGGTTTTCCTCGAGTAACGCAACTGCCCTTATTTTAAATATTGATGCATGATAGTTGGGGAACACTGTATAATTCCCTCAGTAACCAAAATAAGACAAAGCCGCATTCACTCGAAGTAAGAATCAACAGCAGTTACGCGCAGCAGCGCTTATACTCGGACTCACAAAAAGAAAAGGAGAGAGAGAGGCTCAAGTTTCGCCGGAAAGGCGAAGCACAATTTGTGATAGCCATGTATGCAACAGTAACACTAAGGAAGATTACACTACCTGGAGGACTCAGGCTGTCAAAGTGAACTGTCCCCTACTATGAGGTCTTGTGCATACTCATATATCGCCATCACTTCAGCGCCCAATTCTTCGAGGTCACACGAAGTTCCTTCAAGTGCCAGAAATATATATATATATATATATACGGAGTTGGGAAAGATGTTCGGGCCCCAGCCCTTCCTCCTCCCCCCCCCCCTCTCGGGAAGATGAGAGCTCTCCACCTATGTGTGCATTAACTTTTGCCACTTCCTTAAGTTTTCTTGGCTGGCTTTGGGGATAGTTCGTTCTTTCAGACATTTATTTATTTATTTATTTATTTATTTATTTATTTATTTATTGCATAGTACAGTGCCGGACAGCATTATGATTGTGCTTGACGTGATGCCTGCCACCCAGAACACAACATCTTCGCCGTCCCAGCAGTCGTTTGCCACATGCTGAGCTGGAATGTGGTCGGCCCCGTTTGCAAACTGCCGCGAGAAATGACTTACTTACTGGCTAGCAATCTGATCGGTCTGCGGCGAGGGATTGCGGTGGCAGCGACGATAGAAATCGGTCTAGAACCAATCGACGCGGAAAGGTCCTTTTCATCGGAACTCGTCTCCCAGGGATCGCATTCCGCGCTGGCTTAGATGCCGAACGTGTCAGTGTGAACGTGCCCTCTATTGGAAAAGAAAGGACGAAGCGCAACAATGCCCTCTGTTGAAGGTGATTACAGAACAATGTTCGACTAGGTTTGAGAGATTGAGAGTGAGCAGTCATGCGCAAGTTTATCGGTGAAACGACGAACGGCCTTTACAGCGATTGGGCGAATTGTAACGATGTGCACATCATATAGCAGACGCACGAGAAAGGGGCATGGCGAAGCTAAAAGCGAGCTGCCGTCAGAGCGGGAGAATACAATAAAAAAGTACGAGCCTAGTGCGAGCGGCCAAAATGAAACATAACAGAGGAGTTGTATAGTGTGGCAGCAACAATTTGATATTATAATTAGTGAGTGCAGTGAACGCGTTCTGAAGCAAAATGGGTATAGCTAGCTCCGAAAAATGCGTTCGATATCGCTTAGTAGTGGGAAAGATGCGAAAACTCAGCAATACTTTTGAGATGAGTGTTACAAGTGAGGCATACTTTTCAAAATTAGTTGATGTAGGAATTAAACAAGTGATTACAAAAGTTAGATTAATTTTCACTATTCAGGACCGCTTGCAGGGTATTACATAAGGGGTGGAAACAACAGAGATTGAAGGAGACGTTATTCACGATGTTATTTGCAGAACGCTGTTATTTCTTCGTTGAAATCGAATATATTAGCGATGGTAGCGATGTGGTAGAGCAGGTGGTTTTAGTTTGCTGCTGTGGAAGGGAGGGAAAAGTGGCGACGAAGAGGCGACAGTAGATGCAGTTGGGCGAGCAACAACATTTAGCGAGTGGGCTGCGCGTTGCGATATGTGTGCCGTTGATAGAGCGTAAAAGGCGTAGCCTTGTGAACTAGTGTAAAGATTTGAGACAAATATAAACTCGAGAAATGGCGGAAATAGAGTAGGCGACTTCTAATTAAGCAGCCATGAGTCTGAAGCCTGGCGGAGACAGGAGTTTGTTTATACCGGACTATAAGGTTTCTTTGTACCGGACGTGTTTGTATAAGTTTGTTTATACCGGACCATAAGGGCATGTCCGTAAAGGCTATAGTGCCATTAAGATTGTTGTTATAATTTACGAGCACACAGGGGCTGGTAAAGGGAAAGCAGGCTCAATTTCTTTTCATGAGTTTCATTAACCCAGTAGAGGAATATGGTATCCAGTTGAAACACTTAATCTTTTTTTACCATAGCTAAAGGAACGGCTGGGGGGGGGGCAGAGAAACGGGAGCATGATAACGCGACATTGCATTCATCAGTGGCTGCCTAATTAAATCCCCTGTGCATGCAAGCTGGCGACCTCTCCAACTGATCTCTGTCACCATTGCCCTGTACCCTGACGCGTTATCTTAAGTACGCAAATTGCCCTGTCTCATCAATCTCTCTAATTGGGTCCTGCTATTGACTGCGTTTCCATAACATTGGCGCCCTTGCCGTTATTCCCTAAATAAACTTGGTTGCCTGTTTTAGAGAAATAGAAGAACTTTTCATTAGAAAGGAGATATTGTTGCTGGCGTGCATATGACTACCGACATGCTACTCTACATATGGTAGGAGACAGCTTTAAAAAGCTCCAAAGAAGAGTAGAAAAGTAGAAAGAAAGTTTGTGAGCGAAACTCATAATGATGTTCTCGCGGAATTAGACGTCGAAATCAGATGAACGACAAGAAGGTTTGATAGGCTGTAGCGATCCCGCTGACCTTATCGGCGGTATATTGCATTTCTGACAGCCTCGGCATGTATTGCAACATTTGCAAGTGAGACCGTGAGAAACATTGAGGTCTTTCTACGTGGGGAAGCAACCCTTAGCTGAAATGTTTTGATAATGACAATTTCAGAAAGACATCTAAGCATCAATCTTAAGACGAGTTGTTATTTTGAAAAGCAGGAGGTAGGGCCTAAGATGGCATGCAGTCTCAGAGAACCTTACCAAATTACATCCCGTTTTCTTTCTTTCTTTGCGATGCATGGGGCAGTCAGGTGATATATATTCCGTTGTTTCTAAACTACCACAGTTATCAGACTATGTATAAGTGGCTCGTTTGATGTGCCACAAGTGAATGAGGTTTGAGTCTGTCAGGTTTAATTTTCCGTCAGCCGGTGCTATAAAGTCTGACAGAAAAGGGAATACTCGTAATATTCTGGGTAAGGGTATATAAGGATGAAATCTCAATGCTATTCTTTCTCGCGCCTCGTCAGTGATCAGAGCGACGTATATCCATCAATTTCGGACGTGGCCCCTTCGGCAATCTAATGAACATCCCCGTGCTATACAAGCGTTATTATAAGGCCAAGATTTCTAGAAATTTGTATTTCTATAGATTAGCCGAGTTTCAACAAGCCTCAAACAACAACATTTAGAAGCTAACACTTTCTAATAGGGTACCTAGTGACAGCGCAGCGTTATAGCAGCGTTTTGGTCCTGATTAAAACACCTCTCTAGAGCAGCGGCGAAGTTAGGATTAAGTGCCATAACTGCATTTTTTATTAGAAGGAAGCACCGTCTCGACATTGCTATTTGAAACTTGTTGAAACAGGACGAATTAAAAAAAATATAGGTTTTTAAAAATGTTGCTCATAGAGTTACGGTGGTCCATTGCGGTGAAGTTGAACCGACCGTCGAAAGGGCAAGGTCCAAAGCACCTGAACATTCTCCACCTGCGTTATCACAATGGCCGCGAACGGTGAGTGATTAGATAAGAATGGAATCAAGTAAACAAATTATCGCATCATAAGGGCCATTTATTCTTCTCTTAATTCAGCCGACCGCTGGAACTTGTCGCTGCAAAGAGGCAGGCTCCAGAGGGGAGTCCTTTCTTCGTAAATATTTTTTACCTTTTTCTAAGTGCTGGACATCCTTAAAGGTATTCATCAGAAAGCTTTGTAATGAAGTCGATTCCCAGCCGCTCCATTCACTTTTTTGGTTTAACGAAGGTAATGCGATGGCCAGAAAGGTTGGCCTGTGGATAAGACAGAAATTAATAGAGGGCACTGTCACGATCCACCCGGGCTCGTGAACAAGGGAGGGCTCGATGCACCCTCCGACAGACGGATGCTCCGCAGCGTGGTGATGCTGAACTATGACTGACCGACGAGCAGCCGTGCTTGTCGGTGTTTATTGCGGTGCGGTGACCAATGTTGCCTGCCGAGCTTTAGCAGGCCACCGAGCTTGGCGGGCGAACCAAGATTATGCCCGAGGGGGCGTCACATACTTGCTACACCCCCTTACCCCCAGTTTGTTTGTTAAATGAAAAACAAACGTACATGTTCACAATATGAGGTTCTGCCTCCATCCTAGCGGGGTCGACGCTGCCTGCTATCCAGGCGAGTAACGGTCCGGTGGCATCCGGTGTCGAGTACTCCACCTGGGCACCGGTGTTGACGGGTCGGGTGTGGCAACGCCGGGTGCTGCCTGAGCCATCCTTGCTCCATCCAGAGGGTTCGTAGTAGTCGGCCTTGCGAGTGGTGCCGGGCTCGACACTGGTCCAACGGGTGCCGCACCACTGGCTACGGTTGCCGCCTCCGAGGTAGGTGTTGCTCCGCTGGAAGCGACTGGTGCTGCCGCTAGTCCTCCTGCGGGCTGGAACTCAGAAGTGGCAGTCGGGGGTGCTGGCCAGGTCCCGACGCGAGGCCTGACATGGTCGGCGTGTCTGTGCCACATGGCCCCATCTGGCATGCGCACGAGCAGCGATGATGCACTGGCAGGAGACACCACCTGTCCAGCAGACCAGGTGGGCCAGTACGGAAGTTCCTAGCGAAAACTGGAGCTCCCGACTATGGCAAAGGCCCGGGACGGCATCCTTGGTCACCAGCCAGCTTCTGCTGCTTCAAAAGCACTGTGGATCGAGGTCCGGATGCAAGACGTCCAAGGGTGTCTTGACCATCCCACCCAGGAGGAGCACGGCCAGTGACATCGTGAGGTGTGGTCTGGTACTGGAATAGTATCCGGGCAATCTGCATCCGGAAATCCCCAGTCTGGCTCTTCTTGAGCTTGTCTTTGATGGTTTGCACCACCCGCTCGGCTGCACCATTTGAAGCAGGGTGGTACGGCGGAACCATCATTCGGCGGATTCCGTTCTGCGTCAGCCAGGTCAAGTACTCTGAGCTGGCGAAAGCAGGACCATTCTCGGGTGCGATGACATCCGCCAACCCCTGGGTGGCGAATACCTGTCGTAGTGATGCAATGGTCGCGCCTGCTGATGGAGTGGTGACAGGTAGAACCTCCACCCACTTCGAAAAGGCGTCCACCACCACCAGGAAGTAATGGCCCTTGAAGGGTCCCCCAAAATCCCCATGTAATCGGGACCAGGGTCTCTGTGGGAACGGCCAGGGGGTGATCTCCACATGGCGCGAAGCTCGCTGATGCTCCTGGCAGATTTGGCAGCTCTGCACCAAGTGAGCAATGTCCTGGTCCAGGCCAGGCCACCAAACTAGGGACCGGGCCACCATCTTGGTCTTTTCTACCCCAGGATGACCAGCGTGCCGCAACTGCAGAACCCTGGACCGGAGACTTTGTGGGATCATCATCCTAAACCCAACAGTAGGCAGCCCTGCTGCAAGCTCAGCTCAACGGCCTTGTGGCTATAGGCCTGTTGCACCAATTCCCCTCCACGGGACACCGCATTGACCACCTGAGACAGGACTGGGTCCCAGCTGGACGCTTGAGATACCGCAGATGTGGAGAGCACCTCCAGGTACGCGTGTTCCAGCATGAACACTTCAGCAGGTTCTGGAACAGCATCAGGTACCTCTGGCAGGGGCAGGCGGCTCAGGGCACCAGCAGGTCGCATGTCCTTTCCCGGATGGTAAATCAGCTGGTAACTGTAAGCTGCCAGCCTCAAGGTCCAGCGTACCACTCGAGGTGACGCCTGCACAGGAGCTGCCTTGTCAGGCCCCAGCAGCCCCAACAGCGGCTTGTGGTCCGTGACTGCCTCGAACTTCCCGCCCCACAGATACTGGTGGAACCTTTTGACACCGAACATGAGGGCCGAACCTTCCTTTTCCAGCTGGCTGTAACGTTGCTGTGCAGCATGAAGCCATCGAGAAGCAAACGACACAGGGTGCTCCTGGCCATCTTTGTCGCGGTGTGCCAGGATGGCTCCCACACCGTACGGCGACGCATCTACAGTAAGGACAACAGGCTTAGCAGGATCGAAGTGCACCAGCACTGGAGCCTTGGTGATTAGCTGCTTGCTGCGCTGGAAGGCCTGGTCCTGCTCCTTCTTCCAGAGCCATTGTTGACCATCTCGAAGCAGAAGATGGAGCGGCTGTAGATGCTGCGACAGATTCGGCAGAAAACTCCTGTAGAAGTTGATGAGGCCCAGGTAGCTCTGAAGCTCCTTCTTGTTCTGGGGCTTAGGTGCCTTGAGCACCGCATCAACTTTGCGAGGAGCCGGGGCTAGGCCTGCCTGGGAAATAACATGTCCCCAGTGCTCAACCCTGGGGTCTAGGACAACGCACTTTTCCAGCTTGAGCTTGAGGCCGGCGTCCTGTAGTCGTGCCAAGACGTTGTGGAGGTTCTGCAGGTGGTCCCCGTCGTCGCTGCCAGTAACCAGGATGTCCTCCAAGTACACCGCCACGTGCCTCATGCCCCTGAAGAGGTTGTCCATCTCCCTCAGGAATATGGCTGGGGCCGAGGCCGCGCCAAACGGTAAGCGCGTGTACTGAAAGAGTCCCAGAGTTGTCGATATTCTGACATACTTCCGGGAGGCATCCTGGAGCACCAGCTGCTGGTAAGCATCTCTGAGGTCGAGCTTGGTAAACTTCTGTCCACCGGACAATGCTGACCAGAGATCTTCAATCCGGGGTAGCGGGTACTTCTCGACGGTAGCGACGGGGCTGATGGTAACTTTGAAATCATCGCAGATCCTGACACTGCCATCTCCCTTGAGGACTGGCACGATGGCAGCGGCCCATTCAGATGTCTTTACGGGCACCAGGATGCCCTCTGCAGCTCCTGCTGCAGAGGGCATCCCTGCCCTCTGCACCGCTGAACACCGCTCTGAACCGCTGCAGCTCCTGGGTGACCCCGTCCTTCAGGGCGAACGGCAGTGGGCGAGGCTTGAAAAAACGTGGCCGGGCTCCCTCTGGTACATAGATGCCAGCCGTCGTGCCGGCAAATGTGCCCACCCCTGGCTGGAAGAGGGACTTGAACTCTGTCAGCAGGCTGAGGACGTCTTGCACCACATGCAGGCTGGCTTCCTGGTACTCTGGCAGACGAAGGCCCAGTGCATGAATCCAGTTTCAACCCAGCAGCGTCGGCGACGACCCCTTCGTTAAGTAAAGGGGAAGGGTTGCCTCCCTGTCGCCAAAGCGAACGCTGACCTGTGCCTGACCCTGGACCTGGGAGAGTTGCCCGGAGTAGCTGCGTAGCATCACGCCCGAAGCCTAGATGGACACACCGGGGAAAGTACGCTTGAAAAGTTTCTCGGCCCTTACGGACACGCTGGCCCCTGTGTCTAGCTCCATGGAAATGGGGTGCCCGCAGATTTCGACGGTAGCATGTACGGCGGCACAGACGACGGTACAAAGCCTGTGTGCTACATTTCGAAAATCGGCGGGTTCTCGGCCACGATGTGGAGCCTGGCCGCGGATGAACTTGAGCCTGCTGTCACACGCCTCCGCCGCATACGCTTGCGACGGCTACCCTGGCCGCGGGCTTGTCTGGTACCTGGGCTTGAATCAGGCTGCTGCTGCTGTTTACTGTTCGTCCTCCCCCTTCGGCATACACGTGCCAGGTGCTCAGTTTTCCTGCACGTAAAGCACTGTGCTCGAGAAAACTGGCACTGTGTG
The DNA here is from genome assembly GCF_050947875.1 of Dermacentor variabilis. Classification (NCBI taxonomy): domain Eukaryota; kingdom Metazoa; phylum Arthropoda; class Arachnida; order Ixodida; family Ixodidae; genus Dermacentor; species Dermacentor variabilis. Next base: position 179,891,433 of record NC_134571.1, read on the forward strand.
GGGGAGTGGGCACCACTACAGCGACCGCAGGTACTGCCCATTGTCGCCAACTTCTTGACCGCCGCTTCCGCCGATGGTGAGCCAGTCGCTCGGGCAATCTCACCGGCGTCCTTGGCGGCAGCTTCCTTTTCCAGCGCTGCCTTCACGGCGTCGACCAGCGAGGGGTCGGGAAGCTTCTGGAGTCGCGTCTGCATGGCGGGGTTGTTGATTCCGCAGACGAAACGGTCCCGGAGCAGCGAGTCCAGTTGGTACCCGAAGACGCAGGCACTTGCTAACCCACGTAGCACAGCAACGAACTGCCCGAGGGTCTCTCCTTCCCGGCGGCTCCAGTTGTTGAAGCGGAAACGCTACATTAGAGTGGACGGTGCTGGGTTAAAATGCGAGCGCAGTATGGCAAGCAGCTCACCCAGTGTCTTAACATGTGGCGTGCCTGGCTTGAGAAGGTCGAGCAAGAGGCTGAAGACGCGGGTCCCGCAGCTGGCCAGGAAAATGTCCCGCTGTTTGGCCTCGGGTGTGTCGTTTGCCCGGAAGAACACGTGGACTTGCTCCTAGTAAATTTGCCAGGCGGACCCATCTCCCGCGAACTGCTCGAGCCTTCCGTACAGCGGCATGGCGACAGCAACGGGGGCGGTGTTTCGCCGCTCGCGGTGGCGTGGGACGCTCCGTAGGTACTCGTCGCCAGCGTCACGATCCACCCGGGCTCATGAACAAGGGAGGGCTCTAGGCACCCTCCGATAGACGGACGCTCCGCAGCGTGGTGATGCTGAAAGATGACTGACCGGCGAGCAGCCGTGCTCGTCGGCGTTTATTGCGGTGCGGTGACCAATGTTGCCTGCCGAGCTTTAGCAGGCCACCGAGCTTGGCGGGCGAACCAAGATTATGCCCGAGGGGGCGTCACATACTTGCAACAGGCATATGTTTGTTGCTTAAGCGCGTGTGTATGTTTGACATATTTTGTAGGGCTGCTTTTCATGCCTCGGCTATTATGGCCAATTTCGCCTTTGTCTGCAGAAGCACATATGCCTCTTTAATGCTATAAAACTCGCCTGACTTTCATCCCGTTACTCATTTTGAGCGGAAAGAGAATTGATAATCTATATGGTGATGCGGAGATTATAAAAGTGTAGTAGCATTTGTGAAAATGTCGGTCACGGCTTAGTCCTCTTTGTTAACATATTCCAGAGCAGTCTGATAGCGCCGCTGCGAGGTATTTCACTTTTTGCACTGGCAAACTTTCCATGGACAGCAGTCTGCTTGGTACAGTATTTTGTGGCATAACCGGCGAAAGATGAGCAAGAATCGAAATAGAGAGACTTTCTTTGGCCTGTACAAAGCAAGACGATGCCCGAGTTTTCGCAATGTGGCTTGAAATGTGTGTTGTCGCATGATGGACGCATCAGAGGTGAATCTGAAGCCTTGTGAAAAAAGAATGCAATGGTAAAAGGACACCAAAAGTTTCCACAGCCAAACTTAAACAAAATATAGCAAAACAGAAAATTCTGAAAAGGGCGGTATAGAGATAACCTTTTGCTTTAGCTTGAAGTGGAGCAGCTGCGAAGATGAAATTTCACCTTTTTTCGCAAACGCTTTTTGAACAACATGGCAACTATTGCAGCCGTATCATGCGCTTATAATCTCGAATGTCAAGGCGGGAGGAATTGCAGTAGATACTGTGGCAACAGTATATAATATTGTCACGTGCTAACGCAGGAGTAAGTGACAGTACGAGCAGCCAGAGACGAAAAAATGCCAAGCACTAAGCGACGGTTCTCCAGCTGGCGCGGGATCCTTGACCTCGTCGTCTTCTTCGCCGTTTTGCAGGGCACGCAATGCTGAATGGTCGCTGGCTCATAACACCAGGTGGCATTATTCCCCCTCCCTATGAAGCATCGACTCGATGCTCAAACACAAGACGTACACGGAAAGTACGCACATTAAGTAAGACAATAAAAAAAAGGGAAAAAGCGCGAGCACACATACGGGCATGCACACGAGGCAAAAAAAAATTGGGTTCTGTCGTCGGGAATAAACAAACAGAAAAAAAGCACTTCGCAGTTCTTTGGAGGACGACGCGACGACAGCAAAAACAAAAGTTTGTTTCACCGGTAGACTTAACATCACCGTGCAAAATACGGCTTGAGGCGGACGACATGTACAGTCTCTGCGCGTGGTAAACGGCGCTTGGGCGATGGTAGGTCTCCGTCCGGAACCACTTCATAATTCACGTCGCTTACACGCCTTAGTACCGTGTATGGTCCGAAGTACTTGCTCAGGAGTTTCTCGCTGAGGCCTCGCCGTCTAATGGGGGTCCAAACCCAAACTTGGTCACCAGGCTCATAGGTAACTTGTCGATGGTGAAGATTGTACCTTATGGCATCGGTACACTGCTGCTGTCGTATGTGGACACGGGCCAGTTGACGGGCTTCCTCGGCACGCTGAATGTACTCCTCGACGTTAGGAGCTAACTGGTCGAGCTGATCGATGTCTTCATATGGAATCATGGCGTCGAGCATAGTTTGAACATCTCGACCATAAACGAGGCGAAACGGCGTAAATCGTGTAGTTTCTTGTGTGGCAGTTTTGTACGCAAACGTTACGTACGGCAGGATTTCATCCCACGTTTTGTGCTGCACATCGACGTACATAGAGAGCATGTCTGCCAGTGTTTTGTTTAGTCTTTCTGTCAAACCATTAGTCTGAGGGTGGTATGCAGTGGTCTTTCGATGACTCGTGTAACTCAACTTGAAGATGTCGTCCAGAAGCTTCGCCGTAAATGCCGTCCCTCGGTCAGTGATGATGAATGATGGTGCGCCATGCCGAAGCACAATGTGATGCATAAAAAACTGGGCAACTTCAGATGCTGTCCCGCGTGGTAGTGCCTTTGTCTCAGCGTAACGCGTCAAGTAGTCAGTTGCGACAATGATCCACTTATTGCCGGAGGAAGACAAGGGAAATGGTCCAAGAAGGTCCATTCCAACTTGATCAAACGGCGTACGCGGAGGGTCGATGGGTCGTAGAAGGCCTGCAGGCTTGAAGGGTGGTGACTTTCGGCGCTGGCATTCACGGCATCCTTTCACGTAGCGTTTGACGCAAGCAGTCAGTCTAGGCCAATAGTACAGTTGCCGTACCCTGTCCAGAGTCCTTGAGGAACCCAAGTGACCAATGTCGGCTCGTCGTGGCAGGCTAATAGAATGTCGTCGCGAAGGGCTTGAGGCACTACTAGAAGATGTGGTTTGTCGCCGGCACCTGTGTTTCTTTTGTATAAGATGCCCTCTCGAAGGCAAAATGATGACAACCGTCGCGAAAGTGGGCGAGGAATGGACGCGATGCTGCCTACTAAGTGATCAATTATGGGCCTTAACTCAGCGTCCGATCGTTGTGTAGCGAGCAGGTCCGGTCTGCTGAGGGCTCCCAGGAAGGCGCTGTCGTCTTCCTCGTCAGGATTCGGAGATTCAACAGGTGCTCTTGATAGCGTGTCAGCATCTTCATGTTTCCTACCTGACTTGTATACGATGGTGATGTTAAATTCCTGGAGTCGCAGACTCCAACGTGCCAATCGTCCAGAAGGGTCTTGGAGGTTGGTCAACGAGCACAAAGCGTGATGATCGGTCACAACTTTAAATGACCGCCCGTAGAGATACGGCCTAAACTTTGTAGTAGCCCAAATAACCGCGAGGCACTCCTTCTCTGTGGTGGAATAATTGGACTCTGCCCGTGACAGAGTGCGGCTCGCGTAGGCGATAACTCGTTCAGTTCCGTCTTGCCATTGCAACAGGATAGCTCCAAGACCGATATTGCTGGCGTCAGTGCGTACTTCTGTGTCAGCATCCTCATCAAAATGACTGAGCACAGGAGGAGAAGACAATCGATGTTGTAGCTCCGCAAAGGCAGTCTGTTGTTCATCAGTCCAGAGGAATGGCACGTCGTCACGTTTAAGGCGAAATAGCGGCTCTGCAATCTGCGAAAAATTTTCAATGAAACGTCGATAATAGGCACACAACCCCAAAAACCGTCGGACACTTTTCTTGTCGGTTGGAGTGGGAAAAGCAGCTACGGCATCAGTCTTCTCGGGATCGGGCCGAACACCTGCCGCGCTCACGACGTGACCAAGGAACTTCAGTTCCTCGTAACCGAAATGGCATTTCTCTGGCTTGAGTGTAAGGTCAGCCAATCGAATGGCTTCGAGTACATTCCGAAGGCGTCGAAGGTGCTCGTCAAAAGTCTCCGAAAAGATAACGACATCATCGAGATAGACGAGGCAGCTTTTCCATTTGAGGTCAGCGAGAACGGTATCCATCATTCGCTGGAATGTGGCTGGCGCGGAACAGAGGCCGAAAGGGAGTACTCTTAATTCGTAAAGGCCGTCCGGAGTCACAAACGCAGTTTTCTCGCGGTCCCGCTCATCTGCTTCAATTTGCCAGTAGCCACTTTTCAGATCGATAGAGGAAAAATACTTCGCGCGCCTTAATCTATCCAGAGAATCGTCGACACGAGGCAACGGGTACACGTCTTTCTTTGTGACGTTGTTTAGCTTCCGGTAGTCCACACAAAACCGAAGCGTGCCATCTTTCTTTTTAACGAGAACGACTGGCGATGACCAGGGACTGCATGAAGGCTGTATTACGCCGTCTTGAAGCATTTGCTTCACCTGCGTTTGAATCGCATGTCGTTCTGTCGGGGAAACACGATAAGGCTTTTGCCGTATGGGGGGGCACGTCGTCATAGGTGATGATACGGTGTTTCGTAATCGACGTTTGACGTATCTTCGACGACCGTGCAAAGCAAGAGTGGAACTCGAGCAACAGCTCGCGTAGGGGTTGTTTGTTCTCTTCAGGAAGCGTTGGACTAATGTCGACGTTGCGTATAGGTAGTTCAGCATTGTCGATTGCCTCGGAAACAAAACACTCAGTGACATCGGCGATCGGGTCGGCGTAGGCGATGACAGTACCGGGGAAAAGGTGCCGGTGTTCGTAGCTGAAGTTCGTGACAAGAACCTCACAGTGGCCATCATGGAGGTCAATAAGGCTTCTTGCTACGCAAACACCTTGAGAAAGCAGGAGAGAGCGATTGCTTTCTGCGACCGCTTCACCGTATAAGAGTCTGTCACATGCCACCTGAACCACGACACTTGCACGTGGTGGTAACGTGACAGCGTCGTCGATGACACGAAGAGGTGCTCGAGGGTGGATGCTGTTGAACGTCGCTGCGGCGCTCTTTGTCGAGAAAGTGACGAGGCGTTCTCGAATGTCGATGATAGCTCCGTGCTCCCTGAGAAAGTCCATACCGATGATTAGGTCTCGAGAACACTGAGGGAGAATGCTTAAGCTGGCAACAAACGTGGAGCCACGAATCTGTATTCTTGCCGTGCACATGCCGAGTGGGGTGATGATGTGCCCGCCAGCTGTACGAACTGGCGTTTGATTCCAAGGCGTCGTCACTTTCTTCAGAAGGGTGGCCAGTTTTTCGCTGATTATAGAATAATCCGCTCCAGTGTCCACTAAAGCAGTCAATTCACGACCGTCGAGCAGTACAGGAATGTCCAAGGAAATTCTTTTTCTGTAATCAGCGGGTACTGTCGTCGTCGGTGTATCGTCGGTCCGTGTACGCGTCAGTAGGGGTCCTTGAGTACGTCCAGACTGAGCGGCGTCGCCCCCGAAGGCCGCTGTGGTTAGTTTTCCCGGCGCGGGCTGGGCGACCGACCCCGCACCACGCTCGAATACGTACGGCGAGTCGGAGAAAACCGCCGCGGCGAAGGGGAGCGTGACTGGTGTCGAGTTGATGGGGATCCGCACTGCTGGGCAACGTATTGTTCAATTTCCGGAGGACGCTGGCCGAACCTAGGTCGCGGCGAGTTTGCTAAAAATCCGCGTAGTCCGAGCTCTCGATAGGAGCACTGTCGGTAGACGTGCCCAGCTTCACCACAGTGAAAGCGAAGGGGACGGCGATCAGGTGCCCGCCACACGTCTGATTTCCTTGGGGCCTGTCGGTGGTCCTGGTAATACGATGCCGCTTGGACGGGCTGTAGCATGGCCGGGCATGCGGTGCGAAGCGGGGAGGGAGGTGGGGCAGGTTGCCTCAAAGCTTGCGCATACGACATACGGGAGCTGTCAGTTCTTAGCGGTCGAGCTTCTGTGTTGAAGAACGGAGAACGCTGGACAAGGAGTTGAGCGTCGGCTGTGAGGGTACCGACAGCTTCTGGAGTTCTTCGCGGATTACGGAGTGAATGAGCTCTCGAAAGAAATCGACGTGGCCCCCGAGAGCTCCGAAGAAGTCCGTAGGTGAGGCAGCGTTCACTTGGCGTTCGTATGATGGTGCCCGCTGCCGAAGCGTCTGTTCCATGGTGACGGCCTCGGAAAGAAATTCTGACACAGTCTTGGGAGGACTGCGCACGAGACCGCCGAACAGCTGCTCTTTCACTCCGCGCATCAGGTACCGCACCTTTTCTTCCGACATGATGGGGTCGGCTCGTCGAAAGAGACGCGTCATGTCCTCGACATACATGGCGACACCTTCGTTCGGCATTTGTATACGGGACTGGAGATCACGCTCAGCTCGCTCCCGGCGATCAGGGCTCGCATACGTCTCAAGAATCCGGCGTTTGAATTCTGCCCATGAATTTAGGGCATCTGCGCGGTTCTCGTACCAAACACGTGCACCATCGTTCAGGCTGAAATATACGTTTTTCAGTTTCTCTGCGTCATCCCACTTGTTGAACGCGGCAACACGTTCATAGTGGACCAGCCAATCTTCAACATCCTCATGTATGGCGCCGTGGAAGGGATTTGGCGTTCGCGGATTCAGTAGCGTACACTGAATCGGCGTTGGGCCTTCCATACCTGTTGGCGTGGTCGGAGCTGCCATTTTCTCTGCGAGGAGTCCAAACTCAGGGGCTTGTCCACGGATCCTTCTGCTGGCGCGGTGTACAGGCGTAACCACCGGTACGGGGCTGGAGCTCCTGCTGCTCGGAGGGGTGTTGTGCATAGATTAGATTACCCCGCACCTCCACCAGTTTGTCACGTGCTAACGGAGGAGTAAGTGACAGTACGAGCAGCCAGAGACGAAAAAATGCCAAGCACTAAGCGACGGTTCTCCAGCTGGCGCGGGATCCTTGACCTCGTCGTCTTCTTCGCCGTTTTGCTGGGCACGCAATGCTGAATGGTCGCTGGCTCATAACACCAGGTGGCAATATACAAGTCTGGAAGTAGGCATACCGATTAAGTATGAGGCTACAGGGGACTGCTTAATCTATCTGGCGGCCTGTCTGACCCATACAGTAGTGATGGCGCCCAGCGAAGTTTTGCGATGGCGGGTCGACAGCCCATATACGCAGTGTCGGGAAAAGTGACGCCGCCATACAGGTCATCGCCACGACGGAACGTGCAGTTTTATTTTACAGAAGAGTCGCAAGGTCACTGATCTGTTAACGTAATCGCACGGTCGGTAATATTCAGACAGAATAGAATTGAGAAAACACGGAATTCACCATCAGACCTTTTTCTGATACATTTCCAGCACTTTTAAGACATATGAGATTATTTTTAAAATTCATCTGTAAACTTGAGGCCTTTTTTGCATTTTGCAGCGTGCAGAAGTAAATAACCGGAGAAATCGTAATGTCCATGTAACTAATTGGGAAGTTTCTGCTAATTAAAATGATTCCTGATAAGCAGACATGTCATCATAGCTGCCAGGCTTCTATTTCACAATCGCGAGAAGTATCGTACAGTGACAATGAATAAAAGTAATTATTGCGCCTGTTAATTACTGATGAGGGCATTGCAATTTTTTTTTACATGCAATGTCGGCTTATTCACGTAATCCAATAAAAGAGGCCAAAGTGCGTTGTATGCCTTTTGCAATTCTTAGAAGTTTGTTCGAACTAAGGAAAAGTTCACAGCATATGCCATATACATGCAAGTATATAATTTGGTGCGCCAAGAATTATACAGTCGTGATTCGGTCCTAACTGCGATTGCGCAATCGGCGCACCAGCGGACGGAACATTGTCGGAAAAGACAGCCGCGTGCGCATTGTCATGCGATGGTGCGCTGTTTTCGTACAAGATCACCAACTCACCTGGTCACACATTGCTCCAATTTGGAGTTGAGAAATAACAAAAAATATCCCACGAGAATGATAAATGTTTACAGATGATAATAAATGCTTCTTTATCATATTTCAGGCCTGTCGCACGGGTGCTGATGCATTTCTACATGTATGGAACAGAGCAAAGCTTGAATTTCGTAAACTCGACCATCGCCGAAAGTGAGTATTTCACAGCTGCACAGCTTAAAAAAGTACAAGCCGCTTAACCTAAATGAGTAGCTTAGCGCTTCTCCTCATATTTTTTTGCAAGCTTGAAAGACTGGGTAATACAGCTAATGCCATCACCACACATACATTAAATAAAAAAACAATTTACATTGTTAACCTTAAACATGGTATTAGGGAACGGTTAAAGTGAAACTGTCACTACAAAGTTTCTAAGAAGTCGAGTTTCAGTAGCGGTTTCGCGAAAAGAAAAAGTGATTGAGAGTTCAGTTTGAAAGGCGAAGCACAGGAAGCGAAAGCAAGGCTTTGCTTTGCGCTCGCGCTCCTCGGCCGGTGTCGCAATACCAAGAACGCTTGGGGGCGCCATGCTGGTGACACAGCATACGGGAGATACATTTATTATGAGAGAAAGGCTAGAAGTTCGGCCCGAATGAAAGTTCTCGCCTGCTAAGCAGTACAGGGAAAAGGAAACGAGAGTAAAGATAGAGAAAAAAAAGTGGTGGCTTGGATGACACTAAACTCCTGCCTCTCAACAGGAACAGCGCCCTGCCTTGTAACAGGACTTCCGCAAGACTAGCAAGCTCCAGTTGCGGTGCATGAGATTGAGGGAAAACCATGTATGAATGAAAAAAAAATTGAGGAGAGGGCCTGACGTCACTTTTTGCGAAGCCTCCGTGATGCCGGAGGTTGGCTTTACTCCACCATCTTATGGCCGGGGAAGATTCACCTCTTTAGTTTACATTTCTGGAATTCGGCGCGCAGCCACGCCGGCCTGCGCTGACTTGCGTGAGCCGTATAGGGATCCTACCAACGGATCCAATCACAGTGCAATATCGCGATACCGTTGCCAAAGACATTTCGTCCGAGTATTTCGCTCTAGCGTTGAAAGTTATAAAGAGTTGATAATGAATTTCATAATTTGGACAGTGAGCTCGGTCCCTGCTACTTCTGCGGGCTTTTCTGAAAACAAATCTCTGCACTCTCACTGCGCAGCGGGAAGACGCAGGCGATGACCGGCAGCATGCTTTACACGCATCACGGAACATAGGCATATGGCTAGGCCATCTCCACTTTATGAGAACAAAAATCGTGTTGTTTATTGATTGAGTGTCGGGCGACCGCACACCTCGGACATGTGACGATTCACAGCACGCTGACAAGGAGGTGAGCAGAAGATAATGCCGTTTGACGTTTTATATACTTACTGCGTTCTGAGGTTTATTGGTCTCGCGCTAAGTGACGCGTCATGGAAACTAATTTCTGCGGTAGTCGCCGCACGATGCCAAACAGTAGGCGCTTAAAGGTGTTGCTAGCACGTTGTTTGAGCTAACGCGCGACAATCAGGCGTTTGACGTGCGTATAGGTTCTCCTGTCGAGCCTTGTTCATTCTCGCAATGCCATACACCAACCTTCATTTCCCTGTACCCCTCGTGCACACAGATAAGATGTCTGCGCCTAGGAGTGTTCGTCCCTTAATTGCTCACAGCAGCCGCTCCTTTCCCATCCTTTCACATGGTTGTCCTGCGAGCCGCAAATGCACCATCCGCTGTCAAAAGCAAGAACACTGCACAGCTGTCACTGACTTGCAAGGCGTTGATCCTACATGTTCTGAAGCACAGTGGTTTCAACCTGTGATGTCAGGTTGGCGTCAATACACCGAAGACGGTGCATTCGTCCGTAACGAAGTCATTCGTGCGCGGCGTTGTACGTGTTGTACGGCGTTACATGCACGCTCGTTTCACGCACTTGGCTTCTTCAAGTCCCACCTGGCCACAAAAGTAGCCTGAAGAGCCATGTGTAGATAACACAGCGGAACAAAACACGGTGACTAATGCAAACCTGCACAGACTACGCCATTGAAACAGTACGAGACCTCCGGGGCAGCATACGGAGCACCCGCGATTACATAACCGTCATTGTGTCTGAACAAGGCGGATACAAAGAAAAATACTTCCTCCATACATTTCTCTAGCGCGCAAGACTGGGTAGGGCCTCTTCTAAGTTTTTTTTTCCTTCTTCCGCCATGCAGTAAACCGTCAGCGTTGGTTATGCCAGCAGATGAATGCCAAACGCTGTCCTGGCTCAGCTGTGAAAGCTGCTGAGCGGAGTGTGGTGGTGGGCTCAATTGGATTTCTTGTTTATACAGATCAACGCATTGCGCTTCTCTCGTGTCTCTGGAGGCATTCAAACCCTTCACTCACCGCCGATACCAAGGCGGCGGACACGGGCAAGCAGATCCGCACGCAGAATTTTGAAGATTAAACATCGATATTGGAACATGTATTAATGATGATGAATATAGTGTTTTGTGGCGCAAGGGCCAAGTATGACCAAGGAGTGCCAGGTCACGTATTTGTCAAGCAAAGCTTTCGTGAAATGGTTACCAATATGCTATACAACTGATAATCGCCTGGCAAACGTTTCCAGCATAGTCGATTATGCGCCTGCGAAGCAATGCGTCCCGACTGTGAGAACCCCTCTACGCGACCACGCATTAGTCTGCGGACTCGTCGCAATAGCTCACTGGTTATGGCGTTTCACTGCAGGGCATGAGGTGGCGGGCTTGATCAGGGCCGTGGCGGCCGAAGTGTTTCGAAAGCGGGATGCGTGGCTCATCATTGGCAGCGAGTTAAAAAGCCCAGCTGAGTAAAATTAAGACGGCTTAAATTAGGACCTCATAATCAGATTGTGGTTTTGGCACATAGAACCCAAAGTATCAGCCCAATAAGCGACGCACTCTTTCCAGGGTCGCGCTGCAGGCTACAGTGGGCCGATCCTCGAAACAGTGCGATACTAGAATTTTACAATTTCATAATTTATTTATTAGTAAAAATACAGATAATTACATGTGCGTAGTATACATAAGGAAGTCCCATAGTCAAAGATTGTATCGGGACCTCTTGTTAAAGAAGCTTATGATGTTATAAAAATGTTTAAAGCAACAGTAGTTCAGATGAGAGCTAAGAGTAATGTCAAAACATGTTTATAGCATATGAGTAATAAGAACACTTATTAAAAGCATCACAATATAAAAAAAAACAGAATAAAATTCAAAAATAGAAAATATCAGTAGGTATCTATTATAAATGCTTTTAGTTCTCTTTTAAATTGGTATAAAAAATTTGCATTTTCATTATAGGTTTCATTATAGGTGGTAGAGCAATATCGAGGAAAATTCCGCAGTCTGTTCACCATAGTTCGCACTTTAGGTCGACGGAAATAATTATTGAGTGCAACTCTAGTGCGACTATGAGCTATCAGGTCACAAGGTGAGAAGCAGATAGATGGTAGTTCCTTAGTCATATATTTGTAGAATAATATCCCTCGATTATATTTGGTGAGTTCTGAAATAGTTAGGATGTTGTTTTCATGTAGTAGTGGTTTTTCATTTGCAAAGCAGGAACTTCGAGTAATAATTCTGATCAATTGATTCTGGATTACCTGGAGGGCTGCCAAGTGAGTGTTATAAGTGTTACCTCAACATATTATGCCGTAGTTAATATGAGAGTGAATGGATGAGGGGTATAGCGTGATTAATGTATTATGTGTAAAGTAGGGACGAGTTTTAATTAGAATGCGAATACCCTATGCTATTGCTCTATATCTAGGATTGGTCAATCATACTCAGAGAGAAAGCGCCCAAGCAGACTCGCCAGACCTCAGAGAAAAAGGCGTAGAAAGCTTTGATTTAATTAATCAGTAAACAAGATTGATTGCGTATATTTTTCACCATGAATACATATTCGGTGCTGTTTATTTATTCACTGCACGATTCCTCACGGAAAAGAGCCGGCAAACACTGTACCTGTAGGGGTAGTAGAGATGTGGCTGGATATAAACCAATTGTTAAGTGACGCGCTGTCACCTATCTGAATAGTTCGACGAGACATTCGAAGCAATAGCAACAGCAGCAACCCCGATGAACAAAGTGCGGGAGGTTGCGCCAAAGAAAGCTTCGCTTTCAGAAATTCTGCCGAGGAGACTCAGGCCATCACTTTCAGCTGTGGAAAACGAGGTTCCGACATTTTGGTGCACGTTGCGAGCCTCAAATGGATAATAACAAGCTGGGACCTCTCATGCCAGAATAGGGCGGTTCGATTCGTCCTTGGTAATTATGACAAAAACCTCAGTATTACCGAAGGCAAGCGCAGACTTCATTGGCAAGATCTAAAGGATAGAAGAAAGTGCCTCAGACTCAAATTCTTTCACAGTGTTTACTATTCTAAAGTAGGCATCGATAGGAACAAATATATTAAATTACCATCGTACATTTCCCGTAGAATAGACCATGCCTTTAAACTCCATGAATTTACTTTTAAGGGTGATACCTTGCGTTATCAATTTTTTTACAGGACCACGAGGGAGTGGAATGCTCTCCCGTCAAATATTGTTGGTATACAATGTAATGAAACGTTTTACCGCGCTTTGTGTGTTGAAATGAGTGTCAACTGGTGTATATATGTATGTACCGCCCTGCTGTAGTGCCTTCTAAGGCGATGCAGGTACTCAATAAATAAATAAAATAAATATTGTTTCCCATCAGTCCCATACCGCTCTGGGAGGTTAAGCACTCTCAATTGCAACACAGGATTTGTGAAAAGCCACTATTTTGCCATACGTGCTCTCTTATAGCGTGCACGGAGAGCATCGAAAAACAATGATTCACTTTTGCTCCCTTTTAAGCACGAAATACTTTTAGCACCAGTCGTCGGCGACTTTCACGTGACTTTGAGCCAATAAGCAAGAGCCATTGTCCAGACACGATGTGAGAACAATACGCTATCATGCGGTAAACCAGTCAAAAGTTTCGAAAATGCAGTCTCAGGCCCCTAACCCCTTACACGGGTGCGCATTACAAATGCGAGTTACTGCTCGAAGAAGTTAGAAAAAAATATTGTTTCCGAGTGCTTCGTAATGTTTCTTCAAAATATCACTCAAACAGTAACTTCTAGCGTGCGGAAGTAATATTCGTCATTTCCAATGGCGACCTTCAAAAGGAAGATAAAGGGCACCATATACTTCATTGTCATCTTTTGATGCTGAGCACTCGTTTTGCGTCGCCTCAAGAAATGGCGCCACGCTGCATGGAGCCTCCTTCATGGTGTTGCGTTACTGAGCACGAGATCGCGGGATCAAATCCTGGCAGCGGCACGCGCATTTCGATGGAGGCGAAAAGCAGAAACGCCCGCGTGCCGTGCATTGGGGGCACGCTAAAGGTCCCCTTGCGGTCAAAATTAATCCGGAGTGGTGTGCCTTATAATGAAATCGTGGTTATGGCACGTAACACTCCAGAATTGAATTTATTCTTCTTCTAGCTGGAAAGTGCGCGCTGTCTCCCTGGCCTCTTTTGCTGCCTGTCGTGCGGCCTTTAGCCGGTTTCCTTCTTTTAGCTGGCAGCGCCCATATGGACCAGTGCACAGTATGGCGTGATACGGTGTGGTATGGTGGGGTGTGCCATTGCGAGCGTGCACTAAACCTATTGTAAGAACGTGCCTAGTTTCATATCCATCCAATCTGCTTCGCAGGTTGCCATTTCATGCTTGCATTTCTCGATTAAGGGAGAGGCAGCATTTTTCCTCAGACGCAGAGAGTGCAGAACGCGTCGCAAAAGAATACAATGTTTTTCCTCTGTAGTTCGCCGCAGAACACGTTGTCTTTGCATGGATGTCATAGACACATGAGTCGACCGACCCCTAGAAACGTGAAGGGTGAGGCTACAGGTTGAGCCACAGGGCAGTCACCGGGAGAACGAGAGTGGATTTAAACTTTCGGACTGGTTGGCTAAATGCGCAGAACAAAGAGTTGTGGACGTGCGTGATGGGCTGTTCACTTCAATGCGCGGCAAGGAAAGCGAAATGTCAAGAAGCAGCGGAGGGACACTTGACTGACAGGACGAGCTGTGGCACCCGTGCTCCACGCCAAGGAGAGACGGCAGAATGCGAACGCCAAGGCAGGTTTGAGTTGCGCGAGTGTATATGTGTCTATACCCTCAGCTATTGCGAAGTCATATATGAGTTACCTACAAAGGAGCGGAAAGAAGCGCGGGAGACTGGACAGCTACGGTAGGCTGCTGAACTATATTAAGTGATCAAACCTAGCAAAATTTGACACGACCGAAACCAGGAGTGGTTTAAAACAGGCATTACCATATTCAGAGGATGGAATGAGCGTCACTATGCTCTTTGTTAGAAATTTTGAGATTGGCAATAGTTGCTTGCTCTTACAGAGAGTAATGACAGAAAAAGCCAAGGAAGCTAAGTGGTCCTAGTGACAAATCATTGGAGTATCTGACTGAGGTACAGAAAAGTGTAAAGCCTCTGCATGCGCATTCATGTTGGCAAATTTCCGCGGAAATCCTCAAGTTCAAGGAAGTTTTGAAGAAAAGAAATAAATTATCATTGACATAAGACTCGCCTAAAACAGCAAAGGTGATGAAGTGAGCTCATTAAAATAACTATAGAGATTGCACCGTATCCCATCATTCAGTGATAAGCACGAAAATTCTCACTTAAGGGCATACTTGCGAAGAACAATGGCTCATGTCTTGGAATAGAACAGTGATATCCTTTTGACGCAATGGCGCCAAATACTTAATACTCCGGTCAGCTGTAATACATGCGGGTTAGCGTGGCCCAGCACCAACATAAGTGAAGCCTTTTTACAAGATTTCGCAGTTAATCCAAATGAGAAAACCACATGGAAAAATGTCGGTAGAGAAAGTGTGACGTTGAAGTTCAATATCTGTAACGAGCTCAAGTGTGGCACGCTAGTCAAAACTGGTTTATGATATAGTGTAAAGTGAACTTATTGCGGCAGCCGAATATTAACATAATGATCACTTTTGAAGAATGTGACATACTATCATGTAGATACTTTACGCCCTAATATCAATGATCGAACAAAGAATGCCGCTAGAGGCAACGTTTCTACAATTCCTGTTGTCGAAACTTAGGCTCGAACAATACTTTGTTCGGCCACTGCTCATAACTTCAAGCCACCATCTCACCCTAAACTTCAGTGTTTTTGGGGTTTATTCCCGGATAGAATCTCGCCTAAACTTGTCATAAAAGCATAACATAAGGTTTGGAAGTTTAGCCTCATTTTGTCCACTAGGTAACCAGCTGGCGCACCAGGCATTCACTAGCATTGTGTATATCCTGACGTTCGATATGTCCTGATAAACAAGCTCTGGCGTATATCGTAGTGTGTAATTGACCGCGGAAATAAATGGCTGGCACCGAGTAAAATAACAATAGAACTGCGCTGTAATCTAAGGGTCGAAGTCTCGGCCACACGTACGAGCAAATCTTTCACTGCTTCATTTTCATTTAAACGTAGAAATGCAATACAGGAACTATGTAGCGATGCAGAAATGATCGGTACGTTCGCGGATATTGAAGTAATTACCATTATTTGCATACATCAGCCATTCCCAGCCGGCCGGCGGATCTATCTATCTATCTATCTATCTATCTATCTATCTATCTATCTATCTATCTATCTATCTATCTATCTATCTATCTATCTATCTATCTATCTATCTATCTATCTATCTATCTATCTATCTATCTATCTATCTATCTATCTATCTATCTATCTATCTATCTATCTATCTATCTATCTATCTATCTATCTATCTATCTATCTATCTATCTATCTATCTATCTATCTATCTATCTATCTATCCTCTTACACCAAATGACGAAGTCGAAGTTGACTACCAGCTTAGGCCACTCGGTATGTGCTCATAGTCGCGATGCCGCCATGATAAATGCATCATTTTCATTGGATCTTCGTAATCTGACTCTCGTCATGCCGTCATCGTCAAGCCTTCTCCGCCGACACACTGGCCGACGTTTAATAGCTTAAGCCACAATGTGGTGCGCCACTAGCACGTGCCCACGATGCCGTCGTGGTTGTTGCATAGTCTTAATTTGAAGCTTTGTCTGGCGACTATCATCATGCCGTCGTCACGCTATCATCATCATTGATTCGTTGTCACACCGCCATTGTGATTCCATCACGGTCGTTCCATCGCTGGCACTCCAGCTTCGTCCCGCGGCTCTCGCCAAGTTATTGTCATCACGCTATCATCGTAGTGGGAGCTTGATGACATAGTCATCGTCACGTTATTAACGTCCTACACAAGTCGTCATCGCATTGTCCGCATATTGTTGTCATGCAATCTTCGCCACTGTGTCGTTGCCGTACAATCGTCGTCATGCATTTTTTGTCATATCGTCGTCGCGATGCCGTCACAGTCGTTCGGTCGTCACCCTTCTAACTTCGTCATCCGACTATGGTGATGATGTCGTCTCGCGTGATCATCATCACGCAGTCAGCGTCATCAATTTTCGTCATGACGTCGTTCTCGCTCTACCGTTTAGCCATCGTGGTCACTTCAAAACGTCATGTCATCTCATTGTCGTCGCACTATCTCGGTCGTTCTATCGCCGTCATTCCTTCGTCAAGATAGCGTTATTATGCTGTCGTCATTTAATCATGGTTATGCCGCCATTGTCATTGCGTACGTCATTAACACCGAGTACCTGAAATTTGAATAGCGACATCTTAAGTACATAACTCGCACTAAGCTCGTTTTAAAAAGATGCTGTCAAGCGTACACTACAACGTTTTCAAAAGCTTCCATAGTTCCGATTCAGTAATAAAATAATGTACAGCTAGCTGCTTTACGCGCGGCTGGGCATGAGAGTCGATATTGCGGTCTTTTCAGGCCGAGATTTTCCTAACTCAGACCAAATCACACTCTACATAACAAATATTCGCTCGGGCTTGAACACCGTACACTTACATTCTTACTGAGTGAATGACAGTACGGATCTATACCTGCACATGACTGAGATCCTAGACTTATAACTTTCTTAGATGTTACCTTCAAAAGTTCTGTAACTGATGCTCTATACCACTCCTCTCGGATAATTATACGCCATGAGACGAAATGCAACAAGTAAACATTCATTCAATATTAAGTTAGTCCAGTACACAAAGTCAGCCGTATGTCCGTATCATATCATGGTTGACAACACGGTTGAGGAGGGGGAGTACATTTTAATGAAGAGAAAGGAATGGGAGGTCGGCCTGGAAAGCATGTCTCTAGCCTGGCAATAGAAAACATACTCATTTTCGCGATATTGCTATGTTCAATTTAGCATGCATTCGAATTCCCTCTGTGCAGGTTGGTTCGGCTACGCACTTCCACCACCATACTGGCGATTCATCTACGTGCAAAAAAACTGCGCGGTTGTTAGAGTACCTTCTCCTGATTCTGAAATAAGTAGTAAGTACATGAATGCTACTTCAAGTTTGCATTATCACTTTCTCCTACTGTGGGGTATGGGGCGTCTCTCGCGGGCTGCTGACAGAACAACCGCCCATGGCGCGCGGCACGGTCCGAGCTCTGCTGCCCCCGCTCGGAATTACCACGTGCCAGAGCTAGCTGACTTGGTGGGAAGAGGAAAAGTTCGGCAGCATGCTACATTCCTGCAACACGTGAAGGCGAAAGCCTGCTGCACACGTGGTAATGCAATACATTATACTATCGGAGGGGTCGACCTTCTTGCGAAACTAGAAACGCTACTAATGCCCAGAATTGAGGAAGCCTTTGCGGCAAGAGAACAACAGCGACAGGAAAACTTGGACGACACGCGCAAAGTGTTTCAAGACATGTTCGGAACTCTGGGTCAAAATCACAACACCAGTTTGACAGAATTGGAAAACACCCTACTCCGTCCCAGAGCAGGTCCCCTAAAGAAGCCGCACTTGCGTCCCGACAAAAATGGCTGCGAGTAATCCAGAAGGTGCTACCTACTGCATTTGGCAGTGGAACTGCCGGGGCTTCCGGCGAAAACGAGCACATTTAGAGCAATATATTACCTCTCTCGCACCACATACTTCCCCCGATGTTATCGCATTACAAGAGACCGGAGTAGCGGCTAAGCTGTCGGGATACGCGCCATACACCGCAATTTCCAATGATAACCGCAGGCTCCAAGTAACCACACTAGTTAAGCGAAACATTCCGGTTATACAGCATCACACAGGCATTGATACAGCATCCCACATTTTTCTGGAGATCATCCCGTCTGCAAGGCGCAAGCAACAGAGCCTCTTCATCCGTAATGTGTACAGCAGCCCCAAACAACAACATAGGTTTCTACGACTTTTCACCAAAGCAGATAAAGTAGCTAGGGGAGCCCCCCTGCTCATCGTAGGGGACCTAAACGCCCCTACGGTGGCATGGGGATACCCAATGGACCGCCGAAAAGGAAGACAACTATGGCTTGACGGACAGAATCTAGGTCTTACTCTTGTGACGGATCCAACTTGTCCCACTCGTATGGGAAACAGCGTTAGCAGAGACACTACTCGAGACTTGACATTCGCAAAACGAATTCCACAAGCAGACTGAATCAACACACAAGACAACTTGGGCAGCGATCACTATTTAAGCCAAACAACAGTTCGAACGGGCCCGCGAAAGCCTAAGGGCAGTCAACTCCGCATAACGAACTGGGACGCTTTCCGGTAGGCCAGAGCCCTCACCTCTTTCTCGGGTACCAAACCCCATTTCAAAGATTGGGTCGCATCCTTGCTGCAAGACGCGAGCGAAGCCACTAAATTGGTGCCTGAGGAAGCCAATCTGCAGGAGGCAGATAGCAAGTTACTACATATGTGGGAAGCCCTCGCCAGTCTGCAACGCAGATACAAACACAACAAGCTCAACCGAACGCTCAGGAAACGTATTCGTACTCTCACCCTTCACATCGAAGACTATGCACAAAAACTTACTCGTCAAAATTGGCGCAGCACATGCGACAGCATGGAGCGGCGACCAAACCTGCCCAAAACGTGGAATATCCTCCGTTACCTAATCGATCCGGCCGACAGCAAGAACACACAACAGCACAACTTGCAAAAAATTATTTACACCTATCCGGGCACGGACGAACAAGTTCTTCAAGAGCTGATAGACCGATATATATAGGACCTCAACCTACTACACCCGCTCCAGCATACACAGGCACAGCTAACGACCACCTGGATGCGCCCATACAAGCAGCAGAAGTACGGGAAGCCATCATCGCACTCCGCCCTAACTCGGCCCCGGGACCTGATGGCATTACTAATAAAATGCTTCGCTTCCTAGATGAGGATTCTATACTAGCCCTCACAGCTTATTTTAACGCATACGGGGAAACTGGAAACCTCCCCTCACAATGGAAAGAAGCCAAAATTATTATGATTCCCAAACCCAGGAAGCGCCTCCTACTCGAAAACCTCCGCCCTATCTCCCTCACTTCCTGTGTCGGAAAGGTCCTCGAACACGTCATCCTCAAACGCTTACACAGACATATAAACGACAAAGGTCTCTTCCCCAATACCATGGTTGGCTTCCGCCCGAAACTTTCTGCTCAAGATATCATGATTCAGCTCAAGCACCAAATTATCGATGGCGACAAAAGCTCCAGGCTGGACACCAAAGCCATCTTGGGGCTAGACCTAACCAAGGCATTCGATAACGTCGCGCATGAGGCCATACTGAACCAACTGGCACAACTCCAGGTTGGACATCGAACATATAACTACGTGAAGAATTTTCTTACAGGTCGCACGGCCACCATTACCATCGGAGGGTTGCAGTCGCCAATTATTCACTTCGGTAGCAAAAGCACGGCGCAAGGATTGGTTCTATCCCCTTTTCTGTTTAGCGTAGCCTTGCTCGGACTACCGCCTACATTAGCTAGCATCCCCAAATTCAAGCATAGCCTCTACGCAGACGATATCACCCTGTGGGTCACCGGGGGCAGCGACGGGGACATCCAAGACACGCTGCAGCAAGCCATCAACGAGGTCGTTGCATACGTAGAACCGCGCGGCCTGGCATGCTCCCCACAGAAATTGGAGCTCCTTCACTACAAGCCTAATTAGGGATGTTGACGTCCAGGCTCTCAGCTCCCCGAGAAAGAACTCCACACGCACAAGCAACGCATACCTACTGTACCTAGCATTCGTATCCTTGGCTTACGCATCCAACAAAACGGCAGAAACACGGAGATACCCAAGCAATTAGATAATCATGTACACCCAACCACTCGCCTCATCGCACGCATCGGAAATCGACATCACGGCATCAAAGAAAGCAACCTTATTCACCTGGTAACCGCCTACGCCATGAGCAGGATCACCTATGTCGCCCCGTACCTTAGCTTCAATGCAACTGGCAAGGTCAAACTCAACACCATGATCAAGAGGGCCTATAAACAAGCCCTACATCTTCCCATCACCACCTATAACGAGAAACTGGACGCCCTCGGCATTCATAACAACATAGACGAGCTTATTGAAGCGCAGCGTATTAGCCAATACGAACGGCTCACCAATTCCACCACGGGCAGGCACATTCTAGGCCCCCTAGGCATAAACTACACCACCCGATTCGGACCAAAAGTACCCATCCCTCCAAACATTCTTTCTCAACTAGTTATCCCACCCATACCTCGCAATATGCACCCTGAACACAATCCGGAGTGACGTGCAGAACGAGCTAAACAACTACAAAAGCGCTACGACCAAGCCGCTGACGTAACCTACATGGAAGCAGCAGAATACCCCAACCTAAACGCCATGGCGGTCATCGCAGTCGCGGGTTCGCAGTACCGCGTCGCCGCGGCTGCATCAATATTCACCACGCAACCCGAAGTAGGAGAAGAAACGGCCATCGCTTTGGCCTACGCGGCTACCAATGCACACTGCATCATCAGCTATTCAAAAACGGCCATTCGTAACTACACAAGAGGACTGATAGCCCCCCAAGCGCAGAAGATTCTCTCTGGCACTCCTCCCTCAAGGCAACGCCGCGTGCAGATCATCTGGGCCCCTGGTCACTCGGGTCTGACTGGAAACGAAGACGCCCACGATGCCGCCCAAGCTCTCGCACACCAGGCGCATCATTCTTCTCCTGCGTCTTCCGATCCCGACCAGCCCTCTGTTCTGCATCGCGGTCACGCGCGGGACCGAATGGTGACGTTCAGAGAAATTCTCCTGCACTACCGCAGAGAACAGTTACGCTACCCCCAGCACACAAAACACTGAATAAGTCTCAATCTACCACTTGGCGACTCCTTCAGACACGAACTTTTCCGAGCCCCGTGCTTTACAACCGCATGTACCCCGATGTATACTCCCCACTCTGCAAAGCGTGCGAGGACCGCGCTGACATCGATCATATTATCTGGCAATGCCCCAAAGCCTCACCCACCAACACCTCCCGCACTAACACACCCATAACTACGGCCGAGAAGTGGGAGACATTGCTGCTCAGCTTGGACCCAGATGAACAGTTCTGGGCCGTCCGGATGGCCGAAGACGCCGCCAGAAAGCAAGGACTGGCCGCCGTCTGAGGAAAGGGGGGAGTGGGGGTTAGTCTCCCGACCCCCGCCACCCCTTAACCCCATCAAGGACATAACAAAGTTTTATCTCTCTCTTGCAATGCATAAGGAGTCGCAGTGGGAAGGTAATGTATGCCACTGCAGGTCTACCTCCTCTGCGACACATGCGAACACCGAATGCACTACGTAAAGGTTCTTTCTTCCTTTCTTTCTTTCTTTTTCTCTTTCTTTCTTTTCTTCTTTTTTTGTTTCTTTCCTTCTTTCATTCCTTCTTTCGTTGTTTATTTAATTCTTTATTTCTTCCTTTCGTTCGTTATTTCTTTCTTTCGTTTCTTCATTCATATTCAGCCATTACTTCTTTGCTTGCTTAGGGGGGTATGAGCCACTCCTTGGTTGGTAACAACTCTTTTATAGTCCTGCAGAGCTTTCGCCGACGGGGCCTTAGGTCTCCCGCGTGGGGACGTCGAGGTGTTGCCTCGTCGTCGCCTCGCGGGACTGCTGGACAGCCCAGAGTTGGTCGCAGAGGCTAGGCTTAAGATGTTTTTTGCGGCTCCCTGGACTAGGCGTCGCTTTTTTGGGGTATGAGCCATCGAAAGGAACTACTTAAAGCTTTCGTCTCAATAAACCTAGCCTCATTTTGGTCCCGGTGTCTTGGTTTCCCTCTGTCCCGGGTCCCGCTGCATCGAAGAACATGGAGAAAGATCGGCTCCCGCTTTCAACATCGCTTTTGAGCCGTTAATCAGAGTGTATCCTTGGTTCGGTTACATCAATCGACGCTTAGCATCGAGAGGATCACGGCGACACCAAGATTTCTACGGTGGATCGACTTTTCGCATCTTGAGAGACTTTTTCGAGCCGCCACCACCACCACCGCGCTAGGCCAGGTGCTGCCTGAGTGTGGCGATTGGAGGTGAGTCAAGCATGCAAGTCATGATGCAAGGGGAGGAACTACCTCCCGACGAGTGCACCGCAGAGTACGGATGGCAGGCAGCAGTTTCTAGGCGAATTTCGGCCAGATTTGATGTTAGCAGGAACTCAGCCCGGGCTAGGACTCATATGGCTACGTCGCCTAGAACATTCGAAAAGAGCAGTCGAGTCAAGGACATGATCGCCAGGGTGTCCCGAATGTCATACTTGCCGAAAGATCACTTTAAAATCATATTCTGACCACGCGGTGGACTCAATATTCGCAAGATTGGCTCCACCAATATAGGTAAAACCATCGTTGAAGCAGCTGGTCCGAGCTCGGACCACACAGCATCAGACATCATATGCCCGAACGTCGACCAAAACATAATTGTGGCGAGTGCGTTGGAACGAGAAAATGCTGAGAAATGTGTAATAATAAGGTAAATTACCCTGGATGGATGCAGCTTCGAGATCAATGCATATGAGGCTGCACCTCACAACACGTGCAAGGGAGTGATAAGGAACATTGATTTAGCAGATGGTCTGGCGGAGCTGGAGAAGAACATAGTCAATACAACAAAACCTTTGGCTCTGGCCGTTAAAACATTCAAGAATACCGGTATGGTGATCATCGTTTTTGATGGATACAAGGTTCCGAATTTTGTCAGATACGGCCCGGTCCTTGTAAGGTGCTCACTATACAAGAAACAAGTCGACGTATGCTACGCTTGCGGTCGGCTCGGTCACAGAGCTGATTTGTGCCCGTCTCCGTAAGAGAGAATATGCCGAAACTGTGGTGCAGTGAATCCGACTGACGAACATAAGTGCCAATCCAGGTGTGAACTGTGTGGTGGCCCACACCCAACGGCGGACAAAATGTGTAAGCAGCGCTATACAACTCCATACGTGGTCAGAAAACGGAGGAACGAAAGAGCACTAGCAACCAACGTCAGCAAGGACAATGACGACCCGCCGCCAAGATCAAGGTCCCGCGGCAGGTCCAGGTCCCGTAGTCTCTCACTCTCCAGGGGAAGAAGCGTGTCCAGATCCGGACCCAGATCGATATCTCAATCCAGGGCGAAATCCGGATCAAGAGATCGCAGCCAACAGGCTGCATCGAAACCCAGGGAAGGAAACAACGGTTCCACATGGGCCAACAAAGTCAAGGGAACGGCCATAGCGGACAATACGCCGCCTCACCGGGACACCAATAAAACAAGACTTATCTGTGCCGACGAGGCGCGTACCGATCCGGTAAGTGCTATGCTTTGTGACCCGCTCGCAGAGCAAAGTAGTGATCGCGAAATAGAAAGACTCAAGAAAGAGAATGCAGAACTAAAGGAAATGAATCAGAACATGATGAGAGAGATGACGGCAATGAGGAAACTCTTAAGCGAGGCTAAACAAGCAGAAAACAAAGATAGCACTAATATACATAAAGAAGCCTCAGTCCCTGCGCCTGCTGGTGAGGGACCCATGTCCTCCAAGCGTAGGGCTGTTGAAAGTAAGCTCAAGAACACTGAAACACAGATCGAGGAAGTCAAACAAGCGCTGGCGTCTTTCAAAGACAACATGCAGATGCTTATGGACATTGTCTCACAGGTGACAATATATGTAGGCTAAATATAGACGGCACTGAATGACCCTACGGAGGGGATGAAGACTTTTGTCGAAAGAATCAAAACCCTGCAAATGATGAGTATGTCAATGGGCGTAACAGAACAATGCGGGTTGTCATTCCTCAGAGCTACACTAACTCACCAGGCGGGGGAGATGATTATGCAATGTGGCTCACACAAAGAGGGAATTTCGAAGATGGCAGTGGAATTGTGGGGGGGGGGGTACAACAACAAACGTACCATCATCCAGCAATACCTTAGGTCACGTCACTCTAAACCGGATATTATCGCACTCAAGAGACAGGATATGGATATGTCACACTCACTGAATACAGAGCCATAGAGTTTCAAGCGTTCAGTAGGGGCCTGTACCTGCTTGTAAATAAGCAGCTTACACAAATCCCCCATGACTTAGGCATCATAGACAAAAACCTAGAGTACCTCATGGCTGAGGTTGTAGTACCAACTTCCCACAAAAATCAGAGGAACAATACCTTATTCGTACTCAAGATCTACAGCAATCCTAAACACCAGAAACAGAATCTTGATGGAAGTAGACGTCTGATTATATTAGGGGACTTCAATGCAGCCCATTAGCTACGGGGCTGCGTTACGACGGGAGCAATCCTAAACACCAGAAACAACACTTCAAGAGATTATTCGAAAAGGCTACTAATCTTGATGGAAGTAGACGTCTGATTATATTAGGGGACTTCAATGCAGCCCATTAGCTACGGGGCTGCGTTACGACGAATGTCAAGGGCAGGAACCTGTGGAACCATGCGGATGAGCTAGACCTGGTCTTAATCACGGATAATACACATCCTACCAAGGTCGACAATTCTGTCTGCAGAGACACCATTGCTGACCTTACGTTCATTAAAGGGAAGCTGAAGAGTCTGTCGAATTCAATAAGGCGCTCATATACGGATGCGGGAATCTTATAAAGCATGTAGGTAAAATTTGGGTTTTTTTTTCAATTAGGAGCGACGTAATCGTCGGTTAAAATTGCGCTGTAGCTCCGCCCCCCGTCGAATGCCGCGCGCTGCTGCTGGCGCTGACGATGCGAGCGGACACCGGAAACCGCGGTGTTGTGACGTCAACTCTAGTGTTTTGTTCCTTCGCAGCATGCGCGACCGTGCCTGACCGTGCTTGTTTCTGCGTGCGTGCCATCGTAATCTGCTTCGATCGACCCTGCATTCATTTGTTGGTGCGTGTGCGTGTATGTAGAGTGGTAGTCAACTTGCGCAGCATCAACTGAAGTGGTGAGCCGATCATGCCGGCTTTCTGTGCAGCCTACGGTTGCACGAGCACGAGCGGCCGCGACGATGTTGTCTTCCATTGCTTCCCACAAGACAAGCAGCTTTTAACGAAGTGGGAGGCTGCTGTGAAGCGAAAGAATTTGAAGCCGTCAGGAACAACAGTGCTGTGCTCCAACCACTTCCGTGACGACGATTATCACGAGAATTTATCATTAAAACGTGCGTTGGGTTTGCCAGTCAAGTCGGCTCGTCTAAGGCCCGGCGCAGTGCAGTCAGTCTTCGCGTACAAAAGGAGCGTACACATGAACTCGCCCAAAGCTGGATTTTGATTTACTGCGAGCTCCTTCGTGTTAGCACGCTGAACGGAAGGTGCATGTTTATCTCCCGCCCTTGACGCAGGTTTTGTCGCAAAGCGCCGCGAATTTTCTATTTGCACGTGTGTTGTAAAACAGCCTGCATGCAGCTACCATAACGCAGTGCAGATGTAGAGTTTGCATGTGCTGGAAAGCCGGCGCACGCCAGGACGCTACGCTCCCCCCTTCTCTCGCGCACAGCGAGAAACCGACCGTCTCACGTAGCCGACGGAATTCGCCGCCTTTACGACTTCGGTTACGAGTAATGTGCGATGGCGCACAGATGAAGGTCACTACACGTACTGTATGAACCGGGAAGCTTTTCACGCGTTTAAACCGTCTTTGTAGATTGCCGACAGCTTTCGACAGGCACAAATGCTGACGATCTCATGCCCGCTTACGTTCCACGAGGAGGCATGCAGGAACACAACACTACTGTTGTTTGACCGGAAACGAGCTTAGATCGGCGAAAGATCGGCGAGATCACTAGATCGCTTTGCAAAAAACATACTTACCAAAGAGCATTTCCAACACGAGGAGATCCCAAGACTTCGCTTTCGTTCGCGTCGAAAGCACTGCTCGCACCAGCATCGTTTGCTTCTTCGAGAGGCCGGCTCTTCGCAATCGGCTCGTACATGTAGGAAGTAACGCCGAACTCCTCAGAAAAACGCAGTCTCTCTAAATTTTCCATTACCTCTTAATTTTCTATTACAGCACCAAACTACCTGGCACCGCGCTTCATGTGTAGCGGCAGCGGTCGGTCAATAGAGTTGACGTCACGAGGCGCCCGACCAATCACAGGCGGAAACGAGACGCGCGAGCTGGGCGTGTCCGCTGCTGCACTTTTCGTCGAAATAAAATATATTTGCGCTTTCTTTCGCTCAATTTCGATACGATATTCGAATTCGGAGGGTTGAAAACCATTATATACACATGTTCACTCATTTTTTCTGGAAAACCTTTCAGCTTCCGTTTAAGAACACAGAGCATGTTTCATGGACTAACACAAACATGAATTTTGGCAGCGATCATTACGTAATAGAAGTCAAACTGGAAGTTGAGAAAGGCCGAACTCGACAATTCGAGGTCGTAGATTGGGACCTTTTTCGTAAGTTAAGAGCCCAAAGCGGAAAAGAAAGCACCAAACTCAATCTCAGAGGCTGGTGTGAGGGCTTCAGAAGGGACATCAAAACAGCGTCCAGAAGGATTGTTACAGGCACTAATGTAGAGGCAATGGATTCGAAACTTTCCCACTTAATAGAAGCCAAGGAAGCCATAACCCTAAGGTGGCGGGTACAATTGCTAAATCGTAGGCTGAGAAAAAGAATCACAGAACTTAACAAACAAATCAAACGACATTGTAACATCCTTTGCCTGCAACAGTGGGACGAGTTTTGTGAGTCAATCGATGGACAAATAAGCAACAGCAAGGTGTGGAAATTGATTGAGCATCTGTTGGATGAAGAAGGCACTAAAGCCAACCAGAGACACAGCCTCGCCCGAGCTATACACGTAGCCCTTATGGATCAGCAAATCGAGACAGTTACCAAACAAATAATTGACAAATACCTACCAGTTAGAAATGAGCAGGACCAACCACTTCCATCAGAATGCAGGGGAGCCGCTCAACCTGGACTCAACCAACCGTTCACCATATCCGAAATCCGGAAGGTGTTAAGTGAACTAAATCGAAAGTCAGCCGCCGGTCCTGATGGAGTAACAAACACATCACTTAGCAATCTCGATGAGCCGTCAATTGAACAGCTGACAGACATCATCAATGCAGCATGGATTTCAGGTGAAGTCCCAGAAGAATGGAAAACTTAGCAAGTTATACTAATACCGAAACCGGGTAAACCTCCAAGCTTGAAGAACTTAAGATAAATATCACTTACATCATGCGTGGGGAAGGTTACTGAACACGCAATCCTTAATAGGCTAAAAGACCACTTAGAGGACAATAATATATACACTCACAATATGCAGGGTTTTAGGCCCGCACTTTCCACGCAGGATGCCATGAAGCAAATTAAACACAACATACTCGACGGATATTCTAGAAATACTAAGGCCATACTCGGATTAGACTTGGAAAAAGCGTTCGACAGCATCAAGCATGAGTACATCCTCCAAACGATAGAAGACATTGCACTCGGGGTGAGGATGTTTAAATACATCAAATCCTTTCTCGAAGCACGCACAGCGAAGATAAAGGTCGGCGACACAAACTCGGAAGGGGTTCAGCTCGAAGATCGAGGAACATCCCAAGGATTGGTGTTCTTTCCTGTCCATATCAACCTGTGCATAATTGGTCTGTCCAGAAAGCTGGGCAACCTTACGGGTACTGACCATACCATATATGCTGATGATCTCACTGTATGGTGTGCTGGTGGCAGTGAAGGGCAGACACAGGACGCACTGACTGAAAAGATCAGAACTGTGGAGGAATACCTGAGACCCACTGGACTCAGGTGCTCCCCACATAAGTCGCAGTTGCTACTTTATATACGTGAGAAAGGGGGAGGCCTAAGGGCTGGAAACCTCTATCGGAAAGCAATATACACCTACATAGAGAAAATGGTGTCAATATACCCAGTGTCAACGTGATAAGGGTACTAGGCTTTTTTATTGATGCAAATGGTGGAAACCATACGGAAGCCATGAAAACCACCCTTGAAACGGATAACGCGTGCAGGATGATCAGACGCCTGACAGGAAGACAAAAGGGCATCAGAGAAGATAACCTCATCAGGTTAATTAACTCCTTCGTACTCTGTCATATTTAATACGCCGCCTGCCATGTACAACTGGACGCAGGTTCAACTCAAGAAGCTTGACGCTGCGATCAAGAAGGTTGTTAAAAGCGCATTGGGGCTGCCAATTTGAACCAGTACTGAAAAATTGCTCAAGTTACGAATACATAGAGATCGCGGAGGCTCAAGAAACATCACAAGTAGCGAGACTATCTACAACCAGGACGGGAAGATCAATCCTGGACAACATCATGATCAACCCCATCACGGATCCAGCAAAGTAGACTAAAGTTCATCAAGAATTCGCAAACAACATAATTGTCGCACCGCTACCGAGGAACATACACCCAAAGCATAATATGAGCAGGAGAGTTGAACGAGCCAGGGCGTTAATCAAGAAAATGGATAAAGGGGGCAGATGAGCCTGCTTTGTTGATTCGGCTGCCTACAATGGTCTAACTAAGTTCGCAGCGGCGGTAGTGGATCATCAGGGCAAATGCACCAACTGCGCCACGGTCTACACTAGCAAACCTGAAGTCGCTGAACAAGTTGCCATTGCATTGGCACTAACAGACGGTATATTCACAGAAATATATAGTGACTCGAAAACAGCTATTAGAGCTTTCAATAGGGGAAACATTGCCCGACAGGCTACGAGAATAATTAACCAAAGGCCAACAAATGTTACACGTAACATTTATTGGTTCCCGGCGCACCTTGATTCACTTGATGACATTCCTGTCAGTCTACATGAATCGGCCAACAGCGTCGCCTGCGACCTTTTACATATTATTTTGATTCTGCAGGATTGGACAACCTACAGAGAAAGATGCTCATTACACACAATGAAATTAGAAAACATTACTACATGGAAAGGAGGGAGTTTCCTCCCCCTCACCTTAGGTTAAACAGAGCACAAGCGGTTACAATTAGGCAATTACACAGTCTTATTATTCACCTGCACAAATAAAGCAATGGCATGACATTGCAGACAAGAATATTGCATGCAAAGCATGCGAAAAGGAGATATGCAGACTTGAACATCTGCTCTGGGAGTGTGGGTCGCTCGGCACTGGAATTTACCGGGATCGGTTTTTAGGACTGATAAGATCTCCAGATCATATCCCTCAAGTCCTGGCTGTCCAGTACGCCCACGATAGGGCTAGGAGGCTCGACCTCCCGGTCCCAACATGGGACTAGCCAGACAGGTGGCAACACCTTGTGCAGGACCAGTATAAAGTTTATTCCTCCTCCTCCTCCTCCTTTTCCTCTTCCCGGTGTCTTTCTTGAGAGCCACGGCCTACTCCGAGAATTCACGGGACCCCAGGGGTCAGTATTGCCTTCTGCACACCGACTGTAAGAATGCAGACATTGCTTTATGGGACGCCAGTATACTTAGACGCAAGCAAAGCTTACGTGTATAATATAGTGCAGGTTATTCTGCTTATCGCATCTCATGTCCTATTCTTGCATTCCAATGTAGGCGTACAGTAATGCTTACCTTTTAGAGTGCGCATCGCGAATATGCATGCACTTTCATGACTCAAGACTCAAAGCTATTTTAAAACTAAAGATTTGTGCTATTTTGTCACACACGGCAAAGCTGCAACCAGCTCACCAATAGTGCACGGCGACAGTGTTAAACAACGTTTATCATAATTCCTGCATCAAAATTACCTTCGTCGACTGTGCGATGATTCTGCACCTCTGCATTGGCATATCCGAGCTTCGAAGCGAATTGTATATTTCCACATCGCTCGCACCTAGCTGTCTCGTAGAAACACCTCAACAAATATAGCACTCTTAATAGGAGAAAAAATGCTCCGGTTATAAAATTACCAAATATGTTACCTAAGAAGGACTATGCAGCACCTAAAATGTTTGTTTTGCTTAAGCGTACATTCGTTTGAGGGAAGTGTACAGGATTGCTAAAAGAGAGGTTTTTGGTAGCCTTGAGATGGAATAAATACAAATGATAAAAGAGCTTTCAGCGTCCGAAGTAGAATTTTGAAACTTCTGGCATCAAAGTGCGTACATAACCTCAGCACTAGATGAACGGTCAGGCTGCTATAAGCACAGCGGTTGAAGCAGTCTCTACTTGGCATCATGCAAGTGTGCAACATTTTCGAGGATATATCAACATCTATGATTTAGCGTTGTAAAGATGTTATTGAGTACTCCATAATGGCTGCTTTTTCTCTTAGCTGTTCTCGACGTATAATCCATAATTTAGCACACACCTCGGGCTACAAAACTCTTTTGTGAGCACCGTCTTAGTAATGTACATTTGGTGGCGACGCCACATCGATTGTGCACGTCGTCCTGCTTGTTTTACTAAACCATTCGCATAAGGTTAATAACATGATGCAGAGACACGTTATATACAAAGACAAATGTAATGTCTATCCTGAATCTCAGTTCACACATCTGGCCCGAGAATATTATAAAGCACATCATTTATGTCTTTCAGTCAGTAAATATGACGTTCTACACTTTTTATTACATTCAGTTTAGAGTTGTTAGGTAAAGAATATGGACACGAGGTTCATGATTTCAAACCGCACTGCGGAATATCGCACTGTGCATTTAATTATCTCTGGTGAAGTTCTGTACGTTGTTCTTGTTTCTTTCGTAGTCTTATTCACATTTGTGAGTGAATTGTTCTTTCTTCTTTACCCGAAACATTGTATAATATATTTGCACTCTTTTTTTGTTGTTTTTCTTGTATATTCCCCTCATGCAATGCTCGTTTGGGTACCTGTGGGTAACTGAAATAAAACAAACATAAAAACAAGATACGCTCACGGCATTTATCCGTCGTTAGCTGAATATATTTCTGCGGCAATGACTCGCTTATGTTACGTTGCGGTGGCGTGGGAACCTTTTCGTGTAGTGTTACAGGGGCGACTAAGAGCCACTACAAGTACGTATCTCCAGCAAATTCATGCAGTGAGCATTCCTGGCCTCGTAATAAGTACGAAGTTTATAAGATAACGCGCAAAGTCAACACCTTAATAATCATAATTTCTCATGCGCCTGACCCGCAGGCGTCAGTCCGTTGTCGACGCGCGTGTTACTTCGCTTTTGCAAAGTCAAAACTCATTAAGGAATGCGCTATGCCTACATTGCCGGGCACAAATAATTTATTGAGCGACCACGACAAATTTGTGCACAAGAAATCCATCTTCATCCTAGGCTGGTGCCACACAGTGGGCAGAAGCAGCATTTCCCTCCCTGTACCTAAGCGGGCAGATATTACCAAAAGTAGGTCATTTTACATGAAACCTAATTCAACAGTTCTGAAGATTCACTCAGGAAGCGAGCTTATCGATTGTACGGGGCCAGACACCTTGATGCCGAGTAACCGTGATTGACCTGGAGGGCTGTGAGAGCCCACAATTAAGGTTACCTCTAATGCCACAGCAGATATTTTGGCTAATTGGTTTCGTTGAACCTCGTTGCCCGTCATCTTATTATTGTTCTCTGCGTAGCATCTAAGACACCACGATGACAGAGTATGAGGGATACCATAGTGGACGATTCTGCAAAATAGTTTAGACCACCCGGAGTATCATCCATTTAACGAACAGTTGACGAGAGGTCTTCACTCGCACCCCCGATCAGAATGCAACGTCGCGCACTTTCAGCAGAATGCCAAAGCTACTAAGCCACGGAATTGTGTAACGCACAGGAGCTCGCCGCTGCCTCACCAGTTCCTGTGCACAGAATATGTGATATCACAACACTGCCGTTTCTCAACCGCTGGATAAGCGGTGCTCCTAAGTTATACTGCGTTATTATATACTGGCACGCAAAAGCTTGCGGCTAAACATTTGAGGTCGAGATATCAGCGAAAGTGCAGCAATGGGTGCTTTGAAGAGGCGAAAGAGAAAGTTCGGAACTTCGAAAAGCAATCTCACGTGGTCTCGTGTTATCGTCCATACTGCCGCGAAAAACAGCGCGAAATACATGCGAGAGAAGTCTAGAAGGGTCGAACTGCCTTAGCGCGAAATCCTTCGCCTGGTAATTAAGGCACATACAAATTAATTGCATAATACCCAACGAAAAAGAGAAAAAGACGTTGACGAGAGAATTCAAAGTTTTCTTTCTGCAATTAACTCTAATGTGGACAGTTTAGTTGAATCCGGTTAGAACGAAGACGCTTATGCGCTAAATATACTTCGATATTAGAAATAGATCGGGCTTCCCAAACTTTCCTTTGACGAACGTAAACGAACTTGTGACGCGTTCATGAATTACGAACTCGTAACTCTAATAAAAAGAAAATGAACAAGGAAGGAAGGAATCGATATATGGAAACAAGCTTACGTGTAGTAGGTAGTAACTTTTTTTACGCCTTGATGCCCGAAACTTGTGCACCGTCTCCGAAACACTCGAAAAAGAAAGTATGACAAGAAAAGCAATAGAAACAGCTACCATAGATGCTGCATTCGCTGCATGAAAGTGGCTTGATGAAAGTGGCAGCGGAATTTCCAAGGGCAGTATATCCAACGTCTAGTTCACTATGAAGGAGTTACTTTACGTGAATATCGGTCATTAACCTTCGCGTGTGTTCGATATAGTGGATACTGAGGTTTATACCAGTTCATTATATTCGGTTTCATTGCACTTTACGCTTTAAGATACTAAGATGTGAATCATCCGCGTATACTTTACGCACGCAACAAAAGGCGGGTAATGAGAAGCAAATGTTCACAGTTCCCCGAATTCAATTTTCTTATATTATACCATACGAATTAAATACTTGAATTTCGCAGCTACTCTGTTAAAAAAAGATAGAAAATATGCCTACAGCAGCATCCGCTGTATGCGGCTTGTCATTGTTGCATGAATACTACTGAAATGCTGACGCCAATCACATGCGTAACCTTATTTATCGCAGATGCAGAAGACACCAGTGAAAAGTGGAAGCCTCCCTGTGAACTGTGGGTAAACGTGGGCGAAGAGCGCATGCGACACTTCAAGCGCCTAAGCAGTTGCTGTGATACAGTCTTCCATGAAAAGTGCGACACGACACGCGTATATAACGTGTTCAGACGCAACAAGTGCGCTCTGACAAGTACGTAGCCCCTACAATGAAGGAATTTCACAGGCCAAGTGTTCTACCGCAGTTGTGCTCCCGGCAAGTGGGCGTTGCATGGCGACTGCGCTGCGTAGCTCCGACGTCTTAGTGTATTAAATGGATTTTGTTTACTCTTGAGCATGTCTGACGCGGCCCTTGCAATAGAGTTATATTGCAGTCCATTGTTCTGACCCCTCACCAGTCAGGTGTTCCCTACAACCAGCATAGAACGCATATAGATTTACTGTTTACTTTCTTGGCTGCACTGTGTAAGTTCCGTGGGCGCAGTTCCTAAAACGCTGCGTGCAAATTCTTCGCTATAGCAGTTATCATTTTGATAAATATTAAATTACAACTGCAAATGTATCATGCACAAACTCGTTATTGCCTCATGGTTAAGTTAAAGAACATTTCAGTCCACACCTCACTTATTAGTTCACTCATAAAAAGTTGCTAAAATGTTTGCAAGCGCAGCAGTTATACAGGACATGATTACTATTTTACTACCTATTGATTAACCTGACAGATCTAAAGGTACGCGCAGGTTGCGTTAGTGATACAATTACCTGGGATATGTCCGTGGTGAAACATGCTGTGTGACACTGGTCGGAATGCAACACAATAACGCTACAATTCTTAATGGGGCACAAAGTGTTATGTAGCCCTTAATGGCACTAATATCTGTCCATGCTCTGCGTTATACAAAACAGGTTCTTTAGTTATTAGCACAGCTTAGGTGATCACCGATATAACCTGTACTCCCGAGAGCCTGGAGCTATGTATAAGCATAACGTTGTTCTCCTTCTCCCTCGCCCCCCCCCCCCCCCCCTTCGGGAAATTGGGCAGCAGCCTTGACAGTGTATTGTTAGATGAATTGTTTTGAGTTGTCCTTTGTTTTTTTTTGTGCAGTGTAGTTGTCCATAGGCTTATGTTCATGGTAAGCATGACAACTACGTGTTATTAGTTGATGGTACTGTGAATATGACGAAAGCAATCTGGTTGTCGTTTGCTTTTGATTTATTTCTTACCTGCGTTCTTATGGATTTGGTACAAAATAAACCTAATCTTTTTTCGTGGAATCAGAGCTTAAACCATACCACACAATACTGTTAATAATAATGATGGAGCAGAGTCAGTAACTGTGCCCTATAAGTTACGTGTATTGGAGTTCCTGGAAGGTAGGTGCTACTAACGCTACTTTTATTAACTGTGGTTATAACAAAATAGTGAATATTGTGACAGAGTAACTACGATCAAGTGGTAGCTAAATCGAGCTTTTTAACGAGATCATTTAGAAGATCTTGCACTAGCGCTTTCAGAGAGTTGTCAAGAAGTTATTAATCAGAAATTACAATCTCAGTTGACATAGAGAACAAATTATAGAGCCGATAGAACATGAAGGAAATTATAGCCGAAATCAGTGGCTCGACGAGCCTTTTAAATATAGAACTCAGACTTTGGAGCTTTCGGTTAACTTCTCATACATCTTAAAGAATCTGCAACTAAGTACCACATAGTGCGCATTACTTTTATGCGGGAATACATATGGCGTCTCTAACTCAATGGCTTGGCAAGAATGCAATGGAAAGAAAGAACACAATTGCTACGTTACATTCAAGAGTTCAGCTTTTTGATTGTTGTTTTGCTGTTTAATTTGTCGCACTTAATCCGCTCTCGCGCGGCCGTTAATTATTTTGGTGTTATTTGGGAAACGAAGGGCTACAATTTTAGAACCTGTCTATTAAACATAACAGGGCAGCGCGAAAAGAAAGACAGAGGAAGATAAGTACACAAGACGGACGCACCCGTCCTGTGTAGGTTGTTATTATTGGCCTGCATGGGAAAGTGACCTGCCAGCCTTTCCTGCACTACTGCGACGAATTGCATCGTGAAGGTAACAATGAGTCCCCTCGGACAGAGCAGCGGCGATACCAAGGCGAGACACTTTTGGCGAATACAGTGTCAATAGATGTCACACTGCCGCCGACCCCGACGCTGGGAAGAAGAAAGTCATGAAAATATGTATTCTACGCCGCTTCCTCACGGCCACTGCTAGCCGCCAAGGCGTTTGGCAGACGCACCAGCTAATGCTGGGCCATCCCAGGAAACCAAGACAGACCACTGGAGTCAAGCATGACAACCTCGCTACGAGGGTCTCCCTCCTGTGTGTGTGGAGCAGTGACTCGGGTGCCCTGGCGGTACTCCTTCGCTTCTCTTCAGTATAAATTGTGTTCAGTATTATTAAAGGTTAAAAAAATAAAGGTGTCGGAGTGATTGTGCGCACCTTCGACCTCACGAGGGTCCTTCGGCAACTTTGGACGCTCCGATTGGACGAAGGTGGTACGGTAGATTCTACTGGCCTAGGGATGTAGGGAGCACAGAAGGTTATTAAGCGAAATTTTTCGACTCCTATAGGTGGTTAAATATAGTCATGCTATACTGCTGAGACGTAACGTTCTCTACTCCTGGTATAGATATTGTCAATAAATACACTACTCTTCGTTCTCGATGAGAACCTATTCCACCCTTCAACAAAGTCATCAGCGTGGATGAGCCGGACGACTCATTACAGGTTTAGGACGACATAAAGCTGAGCTAGTTGGTAAGGATTCATATTGCAAAGAAGGTGTAAGGCGTGCAGACATGGACACAAGAGAAGAGAAGTGGACAACACGAACACCGACTATCAACTGAAGGAAGCACTGAGGCGACATTTGCTTGGTCTTCGAACAAAATCGCGTGTGTTGGCAGTACTCCCCTAGATCTTCCAAGCCATTGCTAAACTTTCAATCCAAGCATTGCAGAGTAGTAAAAAACGGAAGTGCAATGTCGTGCCTTAAGTTTTCTCTCACCAGATCGTGCATGCACAAAATGAGGGCCAGTTTTCATGCGCAGGTGCAGAGCCTATTAGAAGCAGGGTATCCTAGCGTAGCAGTGACCACTGTGGCTGAACGCCTGAAGAAGTCGATTTCGAGGGGGCCGGACGTGAATACAGGAGGCAATAATATCAAGAAAAGTGTAGTGGCTATTCCTTACACTCATTCAGTATCGCACAGGCTTAAACAAGTTGCACGTAGATATGGTGTTAATGTTGATTTCACTGCTCCCAATAAGCTAGGTCAGATACGCGCTGCCGTGCCGAGAAAGAAGGAGCAGGTGAAACGCAAAAAAAAAGAACAGATATTTATCCAGTAAAGCACATCAAGAACAATAATTTTACTGACTACCGTATAGGTGTAATGTATAAAGCTCCCCTTAGCTGTGGCCATTTCTACGTAGGGCAAACGGGGCGGCGTGTCAATCAGAGGTTAATGGAACCTAAAAGGTCGTTATTCAGTACATCGCCTTCTAATATTTCCTTACATTGCCAAGGCTGCCCAGATTGTAACTGCACGCCTGAGTTAGATGAATTCACGATATTGCACAGGCATAGTAATGAAGATACGCGTCTTATTGTCGAAGCGTGGTATATCAATGATTTTGGAAGTGCGTGCGTGAGTCAGCCTTCCATTACCTTACATAAGGAAGAGATCAAATGCCTTAACAGTTATCTCTCGCCTAGACCGGCACGTGTACCCGATTGACACGTAGTGCTACCATTCCAGAGCATGCGCAGATGCGTTTTGTGTCTTGTTGTTCGCCTCAGTGCTTCCTTCAGTTGATAGTCGACGTTCGTGTTGTCCACTTCTCTTCTCTTGTGTCCGTGTCTGCACGCCTTACCCCTTCTTTGCATTACAGGTACCTGTAACATGATTACACGTACATATTTACCATGTTTTGTGCACTCGCAAAGTTTCCGGAGGTCATCATCATCATCAGCCTAGTTACGCCCACTGCAGGGCAAAGGCCTCTCCCATACTTCTCCAACTACCCCGGTCATGTACTAATTGTGGCCATGTTGTCCCTGCAAACGTCTTAATTTCATCCGCCCACCTAACTTTCTGCCGCCCCCTGCTACGCTTCCCTTCCCTTGGAATCCAGTCCGTAACCCTTAATGACCATCGGTTATCTTCCCTCCTCATTACATGTCCTGCCCATGCCCATTTCTTTTTCTTGATTTCAACTAAGATGTCGTTTACCCGCGTTTGTTGCCTCACCCAATCTGCTCTTTTCTTATCCCTTAACGTTACACCCATCATTCTTCTTTCCATAGCTCGTTGCGTCGTCCTCAATTTCAGCAGAACCCTTTTCGTAAGCCTCCAGGTTTCTGCCCCATATGTGAGTACTGGTAACACACAGCTGTTATACACTTTCCTTTTGAGGGATAGTGGTAACCTGCTGTTCATGATTTGAGAATGCCTGCCAAACGCACTCCAGCCCATTCTTATTCTTCTGGTTATTTCAGTCTCATGATCCGGATCCGTGGTCACTACCTGCCCTAAGTAGATGTATTCCCTTACTACTTCCAGTGCTTCGCTACCTATCGTAAACTGCTGTTCTCTTCCGAGACTGTTAAACAATACTTTAGTTTTTTGCAAATTAATTTGCAGACCCACCCTTCTGCTTTGCCTCTCCAGGTCAGTGAGCATGCATTGCAATTGGTCTCCTGAGTTACTAAGCAAGGCAATATCATCAGCGAATCGCAAGTTGCTAAGGCATTCTCCATCAACTTTTATCCCCAATTCTTCCCACTCCAGGCCTCTGAATACCTCCTGTAAACATGCTGTGAATAGCATTGGAGATATCGTATCTCCCTGTCTGACGCCTTTCTTTATAGGGATTTTGTTACTTTCTTTGTGGAGGACTACGGTGGCTGTGGAGCCGCTATAGATATCTTCCAGTATTTTTTCATATGGCTCATCTACACCCTGATTCCGTAATGCCTCCATGACTGCTGAGGTTTCGACTGAATCAAACGGTAATCCCTCTTAAAGAACTCAGCTACACCGAGGTAGCAGACGCGCTCTTGACAGTATTCGAGGGAACTGGGTTTCCAGCAGAAATTCAGGCGGATCGAGGGTCAGTATTCACTAGCTTACTTACTTCCACATTCTTACAAACGTGCAGGGTTAAGGTAATACACAGTTCCGTCTATCACCCTCACTCAAATAGCGTAGAGAGGTGGCTTTGAGCGCTGCCGCGAGTTTTGCGGGCACTCTGCTACAATCACAAGGAAGATTGGGAGAATTGTATTCCGGTTACGTTGGTTACTTGGCGAACTGTTCCTCACGAGGCTACAGGGTTGTTGCCAGCAAAGCTATAGTGTATGGGAGGATACTCCGTTCCCTACTGAGAATGTTGAGAGAGATGTGGGAGGAAAGAGGAGGGAGACAAACTGTGGGAGACTATATACGTGCTAAAACTGCTAGAACGGCTAAGTACAGCACAAGACCTAGTAGAAAAGAACATCGGCGTGGCACAAAAGAACGCCAAGCTTTATTACGACAGAAAGGCGAGGCTTCGAACCTTTAACGCCCGGGACCACGTAATGATCCTCAGACCTTCAAGAAACAATAAGCTTGAAGTTCACCGGGACGGACCCGTGAAAGTGTTGCGCCAACTTTCAGATGCTAACTTTGCCCGGTCGCAGGAAGGAGGTGAGCATATACCACTGCAATTTGATGGAGCCGTACGTGGAGCGGAGAAGGGTTGTTAACTTTACCATCAAAGAGCCGAAGGACATTTATATCGAGTGTAACGAATGTAAGGTGACCTCCAACTCTGACGTAAGCCTTTGAGAAGTTGTAGGAGACTCGGTAAGCACGCACGCTCTTAAAACACGAGCAGCTGGACGAGCTAAAGGCGCTGCTAGGGGAAAAGCTCGATAGATTGAATATTTCGACC
The DNA here is from genome assembly GCF_050947875.1 of Dermacentor variabilis. NCBI lineage: Eukaryota > Metazoa > Arthropoda > Arachnida > Ixodida > Ixodidae > Dermacentor > Dermacentor variabilis. Next base: position 179,930,876 of record NC_134571.1, read on the forward strand.
TGACCGATTACGCATGAAATAGAACTGACATCAACAGAAGCCGTAAGATAAAAGCCTTGCAGAGTGTCTCCACGACAGAGAGAAATTATGTTTTGTAACCTTGCCATTCTGTTGAATTTCGTAACTGTTGTAATCAACCCTAAAAACTTCCAGTTAGAGAGTGCAGTATGTACAAACACTAAATAAATGAATAATCAAATAAATAACTAAAATATAGTTCGTAAAGACGCGTGCATGAACTTTTCCTTTAGTTTTCTCAATGCCACATTCTTATTCTCCTGTACCTTATATACATGAGTGAAGTTGTGCTTTCTGATAACTACTGGCTTGCGCGAGTATCGCTGACGGCATAGTGATGTCCGTGCACGTGCTCGCTTTCACCGCATATTCTTCTCTCTCTCTCCCTTCTTTCTGTTCCCCTTTTCGCTTCCCCCAGAATGGGGTAGCCAACCGGTGGTTAGACAGGTTAGCGCGCCTGCCTTCCATTTATCGCGCTCAGCCATTGAGTATAATATGATCAAATTACAAATTGACTTCCAGTATACACAGTTTCATTCTTCTGCTCTGGCATGGTTTCGTGTGATGTTACGCCATAAATTATGGCACCTATTTGTCTTGTAATTATATCGCTAATCTCGTGCTTCTTCTTTTTTTTTTTCATTACAGGTGCCGTAAAGCGTATTGCCACATGATGAGTTTCCCATGCCTTGTAGACGAAAAGTTTCACCTCCAGCGAAGCCTTGACTGTAATGCTGAGCAATAAAGCTGTTACAGGTCTACCGTTTCCACGAGTGTAAAGAATACGTGCGTGCCAGTGAGGGCTTCCACTGTTGCACACGAATCGCAGAACTGAAATATCAGGGACAGTGAAGCAATATCAGCAAGTTCTCACACAATTCAAAGAGTACCATGGGGTTTGTTTGCTGGGTCGTAGCCTCAATCGAACGTTCAAGAGCGGTCGTGGCTAGCTGCTTTCAAAATCAAAAATAAGATCAAAATCATATTTATTTTCCAAAGAACATTTGGACGAAGGCCAGAACAAAAAGTGGAAGCTAGTCCACTTGACGAGGGTTCGGGCCCCCTTTTACAAGGCACAGTTAAGGTGACAAGTCGACAAGCAAACAATAGAATCAAGTATACAGAACAAGATAATAACTAGTGCACAATAACACAGGCGTACAAATGAGAAGAACGCAATCTTATCAACATATAAGTAAATTTTACATTTCCTTTAGTGGCGGTATCCGTGCAGGTGGCGTCCCAGCATCACGGTGTCAGCCCAGAGATATATTTTTATTATTTTGTTTATTTACATGATACCTCAATTTCCTCTGGGCCCAACGAGAAGGGGTAAAAGTAGAAAACCAAAGAAAGGACCGCGGAGAGTTACGCATCGACTACGCTTTTATTTTGTTCTATCCGCGTGCAACTTGGAAAAAAAACCCTTGCGGATTTATCAAGAATGAGGAGAATCCGATTATCTTGTGCAAGAATTGTAAGCTAAAACTGTAACGAAAGAAGAAATGATCAAACTGACTATGTCAGTGCTACCGCACATGCAGCAGGTGCACACATTCTATCGCTTCATAAAAACACAGCCGCATTGAAAACCCAGGTGGGCTTGTCTTACTTGCAGTTGCACTCGAGGATACCCGATGTACTTTTCTAACTAATCATAAAACGGCCACATTCAAGAACGTCCCCTTACGAATCTCCTACCGCGAAAATGTTTCAAATGCCTCAAGTACAAGCGTAGTTAGACGTAGTTTCCACACCGATGAGCGGCTTACTCTCTCGTTTAGTCTCCACCAATGCACTCGAAGCAGCACAGTGGAGGTGGCAAGGGGGGCAAGCATTCATCCAAAAGTTGAGCGTCTCACCGGCGAGAGGGTTCCTACCGGCATACAGTTGGGGCCGCGACGTCTACTTTACGCAGCACCTCGCTGCTATCTCAGAGTCCACGCATCTACGCAGAACTGTCGTGTGTAGACCCGCAGCACAAAGGTGAAATGCTCTTAATGCGTAAGCATATTTCGGCGAGTATGCCAGTCCCGTCACGCAAAAAGTGCAATGCCTTGTAGCTGCACAAAAAATGTGTAACTTGCGAAGGCATTCAATTGTTATAGTACTCTATTGTACTTTAATGATTGGCAGCTCTATAAGCGATAAGGAACAATATAAACAAAAAATAAATAAATAAAACGAGGATACTTATAGGGACACGTAGGGCTCCTTAGAAAATGCATAGCGAAGCTTATAGTGGGGGTGAGGCAACTGAAATTTGGGAGTGGGTAAACTTTAAGTTTGTAGTGCGCATAAAAAATTCCGGAGGCCTCTTGGCGCAACCTAAATGAATGCGAATGGATTGACCCAGTGAGATCCATAGGTAACGTACACCATCGAGAAGGGCATGGATTGCGTGTAAATGGAACCACCTACCAGTCAACAGTGGAGATAAGCAAGTTACAAGAGTATTGGAGAGAAAAATGCAGCGAAAAGATTGATATGACCTGATGCATACATACATACATACATACATACATACATACATACATACATACATACATACATACATACATACATACATACATACATACATACATACAAACGTAAGAATGCATGAAAAGAGGAGATGGACACAGTGTTGTGTACATGTTTATTTCTGTCGTCGAATGTTCTTTTTTTCGTGAGCTCGAGGACAGCGCAATAGCTGAAGACGTCGCAGACGCACACAACTACACGTAGCACTACGCGCGGTTGTTCAACATTGCGCTTGATTGTTGTGGGCCTATTCTACGTCCGCCTTTTGGGCTGTTCCCTAGTTTAAGGTGTTAAATCAACATGCCGACAGGTTCAGACCTGACATAGGTAGCGGTGAAAGGTACAGAAATTTTGAGGTGCGAAAAAAGGTTAGCGAGATGCATACAAGAATGCTAGAAATAAAAGTATGTATAGCATGCCTGATTGGCTCTCAAGCAGGCCAGATGACTATGTGCCACCGCCCCATTTCAAAGGGGATGCAAATAAATAATAATCGTCATCACTTGAGTCATGGTTTATTGTCGAGTGGAAGCACGTTCTAGATAAGACATCAACCCGCCAATTCCAACTGCCTCAAGTCCAGCCGAAGCTACGCTGCAAGTCCTTGCGTCCTTCATGAAGGCACAGAAAGCCCGTGTAGCGCTTCCATTTTGAACAAGGCAGGAGTTTTGCGTTGTGCAACGTCATACTCAAACTTTGCGGAGCTGCTTCGACAGTGGGTCGTGGTTATGCAACCTTGTCGATTTTGCTCCTTTGTCTTCGTTTCTTGCAATTCAGTGCGCAGACGACCAACAGGACATAAAAGTCACTCATTGCTCAGCTCTTGAGATCAGCGCATGATGGCTCCTTCCGCCGGTCTCATTGTTCGGGTTCGGCTTCGAAATAAAGCAAGAGCACTATTCGACTAAGCGATGGTGTGCTGGGTGAGCAAATTATCGATTCTCAAAGCAATCTGGGCGAAAATGAATGCGTAAAGAGAGGAGATGGACACAGTGTTGTGTACATCTCTATTTCTGTCGTAGAATGTTTCTTTTTTCATGAACTAGAGGACAGCGCGAAAGATGACGTCGAAGACCCACACAACTACACGTAGCACTACGCGTGGTTGTTCAGCATTGCGCTTGGTTGTTATGGGCGTATTCTACGTCTGCTATTTGGGCTGTTCCCTAGTTTAAGGTGTTCAATCAACCAGCCGACACGTTCCCTTTATAAGCGTTTTCCGCGCTGCCAGCTTCAAGAACACTTTTAGTTGACATCGCTAGAAACTTAAGGGCATCCAAACATGCAAGAGATGGCAGGCGTTCCAGCTTCACTAAGATCGCAGAATCACCAAAACGGAGCGATGTAGAAGAAACGAGAGTGATAACACTGAGTCCAAAATGTTTACATGCCAGTAAGCGCAGTTGCCTTTGAAAACGGTATCTCCGCTACCTTGCAATTACAGCAAAATATCATTTTGCCACGCCCACAATAACCAGGCATTTGAACAACGTTTCGCGCAAACTTTGTAAACTTCAGAAAAAATTTAAGGGTTTTTGGTAAAGCGAATACTAAAGTACTGAACATTCTTTTGTGAACGTTCTTCTGCTACTCATTCGTCTATGTTTGGGACATAATTATGAACCCTAGTTTTAATGAACCCTGCTAAGCATAGCATCCTCGTAAAGACAAATTGACTGACTGTTAACAGGTACAAAACAAAGGCACAATGTGTCGCTAGCATAACGAATTGGTCTTTATCAAAAACATCACAATGGTGTTATCTGCTTTTAAAAACAAGTGCTACATCTTTTAAACAAACAAGAACAAGGAAGAATAAAATCGAGTCCGTGCTGCATCCTAGGTGATCTTCTTGCACGTTTCTTCCTGCATGGCGGAAGTATAATTGTAGGCAAAGAACTCGGAGAGTTTCTTCAAGATGTGGAGCCGGGAATAGTATCCATATCCACAGGTGCCGTTAGGGTCATCAAGCTGGATGTCTTCGGCGGCTAAAGCGTACGGGATGCTGATCCCATTAGCCTTGGCCTGGCAAAGCTGCGAAAGAAGTCGGTTTAACTGAACAGATCGGTATGGTACACAAGCTCACTTTAACTGAAGAAAACCAGATGACAGCCAATAAACACTACGGTAGCGTTTTATAAAGAAAATTTCTTATACTGCGACTAGAGCAATATAAGACACTATACCAAATGCCTTAATTAGGTCATTTAATGAATTAAAATAATTACTTCTCTCCACCTTGCGGATTTCCGCAGAATTATTACGTCAAACGTTATACCAAATGGCGCTTACACGCTGAGCGGAAACAGCGAAGGGTGGTCATAGTGTTCAGGCTCTTTGGCGGGCAAAACTTTTTTGTCGAAGTTGTATGGATGCTCATTTACGCGACACCAACGCCACTTTACTTATGGCCCGGTTCAAATACATTAAAGGACTAGAGTGTTTGAATTTATTTTCAGTATGCAAGTACGCCACGGCGGCTGGCCACATCTGGAGACATTTTCGCTCGGCGGTGTCGATAGTGATAGCATAGTAGACGGTCGTCACACTGACACAGATGTGTCCTGTTTGAAGCATGCTTTCGAACATTCGACATAAACTAGCGAACATTGTAACGACCATGTAGCTCAGGATTTCTTCAGTTCATAATTGAAATAAATAACTGCCCAAGGACTCCCTACAGATGGCTAACCAGCGAAGCTGAAACGTGCGGCCTCGGTGTTTATCGCTGGGTTGATCTCGACGGTTATTTAAACGACGACTTGGTAGGCTGCCGGATTCTCGGTACGCAGCTGCTGCTTGCGCTCGGCTGCACCAGCCTGTTCTTGTGGCCGGGCGGCAGTATCGGCACGGCGTAGACGCACTCGTTCCCGGTTTTTCTCGCGACGTTGCTGATCGAATGCTGCCTGCTCTTCAGGAGAACGTATGACGCGTGACCTACCCATTTCAGAGCCGTAGAAAAACTGCTGCGCGTGCGCTCGGCTGCGACGGAGAGCAAGGACGTCACTACTGGCCCAGCCAATCGCATTCTTTTCTTTCACTTTTTTTTCGCGTATGCGCATGGGGTGGCAGCGGAGGAGTTTTAGGCGTACAGGCGACATACGAACGGACGGACGGACGAATCGGCTAGCCATATAGAGCTTCGCTGCAAAATGCCGCCTAAGCAGAGGCAAGGAAAGCGCGCACACGAGAACTCCTTTGTGCATTTTGTCGTCTTTTGTAGGTTCATGTCACTCGTTTGTGAACGTAGGCATCTCCGTAGGAAAGAGGATGTAAGCCTCGTGATGCAGGAACCATGTGATGCTTTCAACGGCACTCACGCGAGTATGCTTGAGAACGCTTACAGGCTTACAGCGCTAAAATATACGAAGGTAGATTTAACAGAGAACTGATCGCTCTTGCACATTTTGAAACCGTACCCTTTGTAGAATCAGGTGTGACATGACGCCGAACCTAAGTGCGATCAGTGTAATTATTGATGCATAAGTTTCTTGAACGCTCATCTGGGGTGCCCTGGCCATATCTTTTGGTAGGAACCCATCTTGCCCCCATTGTGGTCGAACTGGTTCGAATGCTTTTAATTCGAACCTCTCTTTGCCTTTAAGCCAAATATTGTGCTCATCGTCATTTTCTTGCCGGATATACGTGTGGATATACATCCACAAACGCCACAGAAGAATAACTTGTGATCAGCAGTCAGCCTCTAGAAACTGTAGAGGAGTACGTTATATACGTCAGTTACTCCCAAAGGACATTCTTCATAAGAACTAAATTAAAAAAAAATAAAAATGAATTAGATCGCATGCGGCAGGCATGACCAAATCATGACCGAGAGCTTACCGCTGTCGTTGAAAACAAAAGTGCACAATAAACGTATTCTACCAGTACTGAAATTGGATGCAGAAACCTGTAGGCAAACAGAGAAGGTCGAAAACAAGTTAAACACTCTGCAAGGAGTGATGTAAGGAAAAACTTTAGGTGTAAGTTTATAAAACGGAAAGATAGCAGTATGGATTAGGAAGCAAAGGGGGCAGCCGATGTTATACTTGACATTAATAGGAAAAATGGTAGTGTCAACCATGTGTTGTCGCTATCGTAGACGGGCATGCTTCTGCAGGTTATTGGAATATTAAATGTTGATTATATGTCTCTTTTTCTGTGTCTTTTTCATGTCTACTTTTCACTTAATTCTTATAATAATCGCATCGTACTTCACGCGCAATTACGATGATGCTCATCCGGTCTTCTTAATCATCGTGTAACGTAGGAGACTCTCGTTGTATTCTTCAGAAGTCTAGGCAACCATGCATCTGTGCTGGGTGACTGTCTTCCGCTACGAATCACGCGGTATTAGGGCGAGACGTGCTTCGCGAGATTCGGCGGTACCGGCGTGGCTGGCACGGGCTTAGCGCACGTTGGCAGTCTCATTGGCCCGTCGGGCGGTCGCAGCATCGGCGTGCTTGCGCTTCCTTTCTTCATTGTCGCCAGCCGTTTTTCGAGGCTGCGGCATGTTGCCGTTGCGAATCGCTCAGGGCCAATTTATAGGCACCTTCTTCTTCGGAGTAGTTTGTTGCGGAGAAACGAGATGGCATCGTTGGCGGTCTGCGGCACGTTGCCTCGGCGAAACCAGATGAGTACGAAACCGTCACCAATTTTGCCTTGCTCCTGCGCGATGAGCTGTCGGAAACCTAAATGCTTCTTCGCTAACGCACTCGAATCAGTGCAACCAGGCGTGGATGATGGCGACTGCACTGAAGGCATACGAATGTTCCAAGTTGAACGTTTGGAGACGGTCCGCAAAGTGAGCGAGTGACTACCGATAATGCGCGTGTGCTACAAGCTTTTAGAAAGCAAAAAGAAACATCGATGTTCTAAGCCTCTTGTGAGCAGCAACAAGTCTAGTGCAAGCGAGCACATCCTGAGCGCTTATGCAGAAAATAGACAATCAGAACACCACTAAGTCGCAAACGTGACGAGCCACTGCTTGAAACTGTGTGCCAAAATCATGACGAATACCAATGCACACTGATCCTTATTAATTTCACAAGTGGAATGTAGGAAAAGCCTGGAATACATTTCTGGCATCGCTTTCAGTACAAGCACCGTACACAATTCTCCCACCGTTAGCACAAGGTGCAATGAGTTCCGAAATAGCTTACATGTTGTGTGAAACAGCGATCGAACGTCTGTTCATTATTTTAATTATAGGTTATTACGTGCGAAAACCACGATCTGATTTTGAGGTACACCGTAGTGAGAGTTTCCGGAAATTTGGACCACCTGGGGTTTTTAACGTGCACATAACCTAAGTCTTGGCATTTTGACCTCATTGAAATGCGGCCGCCATGGCCGAGATTCGATCCCGCGACGTCGTACTTAGCAGCCCAAAACCATAGCCGCTAATCAACCACGGCGGGTAAAGCGTTGCGTCGACCACGTACGATAGCCATGTACGATATCCGGAGAAAACAGATTTGCTGAGCTGCAACGGCGTCACACACAGCCATTGTAAAAACAGAGACAAGGGAGGCAGCTCAGGCAAGCAATTGACGCGTCACCAGATGATCAAACATGTCGGCACCAACGGGATTGCCGCGAAAACGGTGTATAGACCATATTATTTACAGCCTCTAAGCGCGAGTGTCAGCCGCGCCTGTACTGTCAACACCAGGTGCTGCCTTTTGATGCAGACGGCGATAGAGGGGAGAAAATGCCTGAACTTGTAATGCGTGTTCCAATATTGTGTTTTTGAATGTATTCTTGCAGCAACTGCTGACGTGTTTGATTTAGACGTGTTCTTTCCGCATCTTATGAACGGAGTACACGAAGGTTATTCGCCCCAGAGGCACTGTACTGTCGATAGCTGTACCAACAATCAGCGAACGAGGAAGCTACTCAAGCAGGAGCACTGGGATACGCTTTCACAAAAATTGAAGTTTCACAGAGATTGAAAAGAAACGACACTATAGTATAACGGCTTTAAATAAGAAAGACTTTATTCCCAGCATGCTTGCTCGGGTGGGTATTCGTTTTCTCGTCGTGAACTACGCGATAGTCTGCGTCTTGGCTTCCTGCGCTGCGAGCATGCAAAAACAGCATAAAAGTGCTGTTTAAGACCTTTCGAAGTGTTTATTTTGTGCGTTCTCGGTTCACTTTCCGAACAGAAAATTCGCGGAGGTCGGCCCGCACACAAAACAACATGTTGGATACGAAAGAAACATACGCAGAATGCGTTTGCGTGCGCTTGAAGACAACGTAACTTGCGCAGTGGTTGTTCCGTTAGAGAAACTAAATAAAAGGACACGAACTAAATGTTCGTGTCCTGTGTTTGTAATGCAGACGAATGAGCCATATTCTAGTACTCGTTACCGTGAAAAGAGAAAGCAGCCTATGACTAGCGCGCACAGAAACGGGGCTGCACACGCGTAATGCCACAATCGCTTCAGAGCGCAGCTCTTCATATCCAGCTGCTGCGGCAAGCGTTGGCGGCGTCATTGTATTCGAGCTAACGAGCGCCGGGGAGAATCAAAGCGAACGCGGAGCACAGCGGCAGATGAAAGAAAGCATGTGGCGAAGAGAGGAGGAGGAAGGCGGAGGGGGATGGTGCAGCGGAACCACGTAGTGGAAAGCAGAGGAAGAGTGGAGGGCAGATGGGGCTGCGCATTTGGTTTCGGTTTCGTTCATCCCATCAGTAGATTTATAACCCAACAGAATGTACAATCTATGGCGAGGATAGCAGCGTAAAAGCTACATCTGCAGCTTGACTAGCCCCGCCACCCCGGTGGCACAATTAGGGAAGCAATATGCGATGCGCAAGAATTCGAGTCGTACGAGAAGTTTGAACTCGAAATTCAAGAACCACAACATACAAACGCACGAGATGCCATATTTACACCAGAAAGAAAAAAGAATTGGAAGACCATATTTAAAACTGAATTTTAGACATAGAAGGTCAGCTGTCATCTGTTAGATAAAATTTCTTTAGTACATTGTGTAGGCAATACAGTAGCAGCTGTGATCCATAGTTTGTACGCGGCCGTGGAGTGCGCCAGTGAACAGTGTGTCTTGATGAACGTTAACAGGGATTTAGGGCTAAGCCTACTAATGTACGTACGTATGTGGCGGCTGTTTTTCACACCTTGTGATCTGAATGTCGTGAAGAGATGGTATCCGTAGAGAGCTTCAATCATTAAAATCTTACATCTTCCAAATGATTCGGACGCATGGGCATCGTATGGTATAACTGTAATGCAACGTATGGCGTCTTTTGCAGCATACTTAAGTTATATAATGATTTCGTGGTCCGGGTAGCATTTTTACAATTGCTAGTTGGTACAGCGGGGCAAGGCGTCTCTCGTGGCGCTCGACGTTTCTACGCAGGCACGAGTAAGAGCGGGTGCGAGGGAGAAAATTGGGTGCCCTTTCCTCCCTAAATATGTGACTCTGCCTAGGCAGTACGGTGGAGAAATTTCTTTGCACGTGTTGCGTGCGTTTGTCACTAGGCGTGCCGGCATGGCGGAGAGGGGTGGAGTTTGTTTACGCTCGAGCCGACGCTGGCTGCCCGCGCGGTTGAACAGGTGAAACAGCGCGAGCTAACGCTCCATTTCGTGATCGCTGTGTCTGAAGGTACGACGGAGAGACCTCCTTGTTCGTGCGGCGCTGGTGCAGATTCAGTCATGCCGGATTATAACTTTGTCGCGCCTTACGGCACTCTACCCCCCCCCCCCCACACACACACACGCACACACACACGCACGCACACACACACACACACACACACACACACACACACACACACACACACACACACACACACACACACACACACACACACACACACACACACACACACACACACACACACACACACACACACACACACACACACACACACACACACACACACACACACACACACACACACACACACACACACACACACACACAAAACACACACACACAAACGCACACACACACAAAGATTTCTCCGGGGGAGCAATAGGGGCCGTAGTGGAGGCCAGGCCTGCTCTTCTGGACTTTTCAGGAGCATTTTTCAGTGGCCTCGTTTAAGTGAAATAAAGGCACAGTGCCGTAGCAACCACGGTTGAACGCGACTGCCTGATGTCACGCCGTGAGGATTGCTGGCTTTGCGTCTCGTCCACGTTAGGTTAGGTGAGCTTACGTTTAGGTTAGGTTTATGTTAGCTTAGGTTACGATAGGTTAGCGTTAAAATCTTTAGGGTGCCGCGGTGTGTTCTCACAGCGGTTATACCGTGCGGATTATTGTCCTTGCGTCTCGGCCACGTTATGTTACGTTAGGTTAGGGTAACGTTTCCTTAGGTAAGGTTTCGTTAACGGTGCGTTACGCTAGGTTGGCGTAAAAGCCAGCGTAGCGCGGCGTGGTCTCACAACGGTTACGTTATGAACATTGTTGTCTTTCTTTCTCGGCCTCGTTAGATTAGGTAAACGTTAGGTTAGTGGGGGGGGGGGCGTGGCGTATATTTAAATATTTATAGCGGTTTGTGGGCCGTCGAGTGTCGCCGGCGTCATTTTAGCCACTCGCTTTCCAGCGCAGTCGCTAAGGCACTGTGCGTTTTTACACTCAATGGTGACCACCGAAAAATGCTCCTGAAAAGTTTTCCATATATCCGAATCGGCCTCTTCCACTGTCCCTAGTGCTCCCACGAAAAATAGCCTGCGATGTTATTACCTGTTTCACCGCGCCGGCAGCCGGCGGCCAAGCGCAAACTCTAGCCCACTTCGCAGTGCCGGCACGCCTTGGGACAAACGCACACAACACGCACTAAGAAACTCCTCCGTAGTGCCTAGGCAGACTTATACATTCAAGGAGCAAAAGCCCCCACATTTTCGCTCTCGCACCCGCTCTTACTCACACGTGCACGCAAACGTCCATCGCCTCCGCAAGTGCTATGTCCCGCTGTACCTACTAGCAGTTGTAAATACGCGCCACGGTACTGCAAATTAATTGACAGAACCGCAGATGGTACTACGAACCTTTGGTAAATAGAGCATTATATATCATAAGTTTTTGATGTCCTCGTAATATGCCATGACATTTTCTTTGGATTCCTACTACCTCTAAAAGTTCATTTATTATGTAATTAGTGTGGTACTCCCAGGACATGGATTCATGGAACACAAGTCCCAATATCTTTGTGAATTGAGAGAATTCCATTTTATTATTCTTTAGGTAACCCAGAATTCAGCATAGGAGGTGTTGTAGATTTGGCTCGAAAAAGAACAGCTTTTGTCGTAGAGCAGTTTCTTCGTGAACAGTTTTTTTATCATCCAAGTGTGCAGTCGACTTGGTGGGTCATTTGCCACGGTTATGATATTATCAACATTCATTCCAGAAAAGAACGAACTGGTGTCATTTGTATGGACAACATATCCTATGTTGAAAGAAACTGGAAGTCACGTCTGTACCTGGCGTCTGTCTCTCTCTCTCTCTCTCGAGAAACAACTTTACTGGTCCATTATGAACTGGAACGCGTTAAGCGTCTGATGGGGTGGCTCCCTCTTCACGAGCTTCATATGCTTCCAGGGCCGCCTGGCCCCTGTGGATCAGTCGGAGCTGGTCTTGAAGGGCGGGGCTGGATAGCAGGATCTCCCATCGCTCGTAAAGGGTGGACATAGTAGGGGTTTAGTTATGGGTATAGGCGGGGGGTGGTCTTTGGAAAAAGGGCACTCTCCTATGACGTGCCGAAGGGTGCCGAGTGCATCGCAGTGAGGACATGCGTTCTTGTGTATTTCTGGGTATATTTTCTTCTAGGGACAGCGGTGGGGAAATGATCCTGCCTGGATTTGCCTGTATAGCGTTTGTTCGGCTCTGGTCAAGGGGTGGTGGGGGTGCGGTAACGTCTTCCTACCGTCCCTGCAATATTTGACTATATCTATGTAACTTGTGATGGGTTGCCATCCCCTTGCCCCCTCCTCGGTGGCCCTGGAGTTGAGCGCTCTGGCCTGTTGATGAGCATATTCGTGGCCCTCAACTAAGGAGTGAGCTGGGTGCCAAACTAGTTCAATTGTTTGTTTAGGAGGCGTAGCTTTTCCGAGGATTTTAGTGCCGCAAGAGACACCCAGCCAGATCTGTAGTTCTTCTATGCAGCTTGTGAGTCCGTGACGACCTTGATGAGGTTAGCTTGCAGGAGTGCGAGAGCTATCGCCGCTTCTTCTGCTTCCTCCAGATACAATCAATAGAACACAGACTCAATCGAAGCGAAGGAAGCCTCCCTTCCTCTCACGCGCGGTGCTTGCGACACATGCTAAAACCTATTTAAGTAGGCACTTCAACCTTCTTCGCCCTATTGTGAACAAGGTTCCCGTATAAAAGCGGAAACGTCTTGTCTTTTAATAAATTTTACTTGGTCTGTGTGCGTCTTTCTTTGCGAGAACCAAGGTTGTGTTTGTCGTCGCTTGAAGCAAGTCAAACTATTTTTGTATTTTGCCCAGTTAAGCAGTTACTTATTAATCAACGTATGAAATGGTATAATCAGAGCGAACTTGCGAACCACGAATTGTAGGCTATTATGGAAAATTCCTGATCCATTTTTGCTAGAGATGGTGCTCAACATGTGCTACCTAAAAGTTTTTTGCGAGCGTTAAAAGCCCGCAAAATTAAAAAAACTGCCACTTGAACAATCGCGTGGCCCTTTCCGCGTGCTTTTGCGGGCTCCTATTAAGCATGGACATTTTTATGCAGCATATACACAGCAACAAAAAGATGGATCATGGATTCCTCGTGATGGTCTACAATATTTTGAGTGACAGTTTTGCCCTGAATATATTATTTCGAGGTTTTTTCTTTCTGTCGCCAACCTATGTGTTTTGATACGAGGAGAAGAAGAGAAATCAGAGAAAGAGTTCCTCGGTAGTGCTGCCCAAAAATATTTTGTGTGCCAACATAACGCCTCGCTCGCGTCATATGATTCCTCGCCGCTCCTTGCGAACATGTTGTCCAACGTTTCTCTGTCAATCAATGTGGCAGGAAAGTCGACAGCGCAATTCTTGTACTCTTGTAAAGAGTGATGTGCAACTTGTTGCCTATATTGAATAAGCTGTAAAGTGAAACTTTCTGTAATTTCATTTGTCATATGTGCTTACCTTGGTACGAAGGGTCAACGGACTGTCGTACGTAAATGCGAAGTTTTTCTTTTTATCATACCCGATGATGGCTTCGTATTTCGTATCGAAGTTGAACGTCTCGTTGAGGTTCGATTTACTACAACCCTGTTCTACGAATAAAAGGCGCTGTCTCAATTAGCGTGCCTAAATAATTTTTTCTTTCTGCATGTTAAACGTTTCCATTCAAATGAATAAGACATTTCGGGACAGTCTGAAATGTCTTCTTCATAGAGGTTGAATGAGTCTCCCCCGCATATCACACCGTAAACGAGTTTCGCGTGCCGTCAGCAGAATTAATTTACGTCAGCAGAACATGCTTTACTGCAGTTAGGCCAGCCGTGCTTGCTTCGGATGACGTAAAGGAACAGCCAACGTAAATTACTACGGGCAATGCTCCCTCCGCACACTTGGTGTTTCCAAGGCCACAGACATCCAACGGCTGATGTTCCTGAGGTTTGCCTAGACATGCCCTAATTCCAGGAAAAGTCGCCTATAGGGGTTGGCATTGCAAACGTAAATTCTCGAGTCATCAAAAGGGCTGTGATCGTGCATCAGGCTATTCTCGGCAAGCGCGTTCCGATATATATATATATATATATATATATATATATATATATATATATATATATATATATATATATATATATATATATCACTTGTATGGAAACCACAGTTATCCTTAGTGTGGTAATTTAAGCCGCTGCGGTGACTGAACGATTATGGTATACTGCTGCTGAGCGTGAAATCGCTGGTTCGAATACCGGATTCGGTGGCTGCATTTTGATGGAGGAAGAATGCGACGATGGTCATCTACGTTGCTTTAAGTGGATTTTAAAGAAACGTGTCTGCTCAAAATTATATATACATATATATATATATATATATATATATATATATATATATATATATATATATATATATATATATATATATATATATATATATATAAGCACAATCATGAAAAGTGCGCAAGGGGCGTATGCGTCAGCAGGCGTTTGGTGAGTTGCGACCCGACGTAACCGAGCACACGAGGGTTGGACTCTCCCACGTCTAACAGTGCGCGGCTTAGCCGTGTCCGGGAAAAAGGGGATCCTGGGGGTTGAACCAATGCCGGGTGTTTGGACCTTTACGGCCCCACGGCGGCGGCAACAAACCCCTTTGGCCTCGGCTTCACGTAGACGGCACCGCCGGACTGACCCACCTGGGGGAAATCGGTAGTTGCCTTTTCCTGTCTATCTCTCCCTCCAACTTTCCTCTTTTACTCACTTTCCATCTTTCCTGTCTTCTCCTAGCTTCCCTTTACTTCCAAGTTTCCAGGCAGCAAAGGTTAAGCTTGTGTAAATAGCCAACTTGGGTTATTTCATATTTCGTTATAGTGATGGCGTACAGCTGGCGTTTGCAGGACCTGTTTTACAGCTCCTGTAGCGTCCCCTCGTAGGGCTCCACGGTGGGTGGCTGTCGTTATTGCCGAAAACTACATTTTTCTATGGCAAGTTCCTTTCCTCCACTTCCTGATCGCCCTCAAAAAAGAGGGCGCACCGAAGATGTGTTCCAGTTCTTTGGACGTCAAAGGCTGAACTTTCAGCAATATCATGTTATCCACTCAGAAAAATCCGATAAGCAAGTGCGAAATATGTCCCTTTTCTAGTATCCAAGTCCTTAACTGATGTCCTTGGTCCAGGCTACAAGGTATCAAGGATCGCAAGTGGCGATCTCCTCTTAGAGCTGCATGGTCAGAAACAATATGAAAAATTGCCCACTCTAGTGTCATTTGGGGATATTCCGTTGACAGTAACTCCACAACGCCCTCTGAACACCACCCGCGGCGTTGTCTCGAATGATGGTTTGCTCCAGCTGACAGAGTCTGAGCTCTTGGAGGGCTTCAGTGAGCAGGATGTGGTCAATGTCAGAAGAATTAAGATGAGAAGGGATGGTAAAGAAATTCAAACGACGCACCTAATACTCATATTCGGTTCAAGTATTCTGCCCGAGCCTGTAGAGGCCGGGTACATCAAACTCCGTGTCAGACCATCTGTGCCCAATCCTCTAAGATGTTTCAAATTCCAGCGTTTCAGCCACAGTTCGCAGAGTTGCCGAAGCCACAAACATGTGCGAAATGCAGTGCCCACGAACACGCCACTGAAGCTTCTAAGAACGCTCTCCACTGTGTAAATTGTGACGGGGAGCACGGCGCGTACTCGCGGTCGTGCCCATCCTGGAAAAAAAGAAAAGGAAATTGTAACAATAAAAGTAAAGGAAGATTTAAGTTTCAAGGAGGCACGCAGAGGGGTACCCCACCTGCCCAAGAAAACCTTTGCCGATGTGGCGCGTCAGGGGGCAGCGCCACAACGGTCTCTGGCGGCTGTCCGGCTCACACCCAGTGAGTCGCAGGTGACGCCATCCGCCTCCTCCCCCCCCCCCCCCGGCGGCTGCAGCTTGCGCTGCTACGCCAACCCAGCAGACGGGGCCATCGACCCCGAAGGTGGGCACAGCTGAGGCTGCCCCAACCTCTCCAGACCCTTCCAGCGCTGGCAACAGCCGGCGCAGCCAAATCCCTCAGGGAGCGCCATTGACCTCCGGGCTGGTGGGCGCCCTCCAAGGCGGGACTCTCTCAGGTAACTTCTCGCTCACAAGAGCACGTGTCCGGCGCCTTACAAGAGGCAATGAACACTACACCTATCCTCACGGCGCGCCAAGCGCCTAAGGAGCAGCGAGGCTCCTTCGAACGCTTCAGAAAGGGCAAAACCCCGGTTACAGGGCCTCGAAAGGGCTCTGTAATCTAATCTCTGAAATCTCTGTAATTAATACTTCTGTTTCTGTACACACACAGCATATATACTTCCAATATGGATACACAAATAATTCAATGGAACGTCAGAGGTCTTCTTAGAAACCTTGATGATGTGCAAGAAGTCATCCACAAACACAATCAAAAAGTGCTGTGTCTACAGGAAATACACAAATTTCCTCCTACACAATGTTACTTCTCGCAGAGATAGCGATGATGCTGTCGCATCATCGGGTGGTGTTGCCATTGTTATTCATAAAGGCATAGCGTGTCAATGTTTGCAGCTACAAACACCCCTTGAAGCAGTGGCGGTTCGTGCTGTTCTACTAAACAAACTCATCACCATTTGCTCGCTTTACATACCCCCGCATTACCAACTAAACAAACATGACTTTCAGTCCTTTATAGACCCTATACCAGTACCTTATCTTGTTCTTGGCGAGTTCAATGCACACAGCAGCCTGTGGGGAGACTCTCGTATCGATGCGCGAGGTCGTCTCGTTGAACAGTTCCTTTTTTCTTCCGGTGCGTGTCTGCTGAATAAGAAGGCACCCGCATATTATTCTCTCGCAAGCACAACATTTTCTTCAATTGACCTCAGCCTAGTTTCCTCGTGTATACTGCGTGAACTCGAATGGGAAGTTACCAACAATCCTTACGGGAGCGACCACTTCCCCATACTGCTATCACCTAAAGAAAACGAATATCCACCACAAGCTCCTAGATGGAATATTGATACAGCTGGTTGGGAGAAATTTCGAACTCTTACTAGTATCTCATGGGCTGACATGTCTTCGTTAGGAATTGATGCTGCAGTGTTGTTTTTTACAGCCTTCATAATAGATGCCGCATCTAAATGCATGTCAGAAGTAAATGGATTGGCGTGCAAACGGCGTGTCCCGTGGTGGAACGACGAATGTAGGATCGCTCGTAAAAACAGAACAAAGCGTGGGGCTTGCTACGCACCTCTCCCACTGTGGAGAACCTTGTTAACATTAAGAAAGTAAAGTCCCAAGGCAGGAGAACGCGCCGACTGGCCAGAGGAGAGAATTGGAAAAAGTCTTTATTGGGCATCAACTCGTACAAAGATGAGGCGAAAGTCTGGATTAGGGCTAATAGGATAAGAGGGCGACAAACATACTCCCTCCCTAAACACACAAGGCGATACCCTGCAAGATCAGGCATATTCACTTGGGGAGTATTTTGAGAGCGTGTCAAGTTCAACCAATTATTCACAATCTTTTCTCAAATATAAAAAAATAGAAGAACGTAAGCCATTCACAAGAAAAAGTCGAGAGAATGAGCCTTACAACCGTCCTTTTAGTATTGCCGAGTTAAGCGCTGCCTTGAGCGCATGCAAGAGCTCCGCACCGGGATCTGACAGAATCATGTATGAAATGATCAAAAACTTTCACAATGACACCCAAGTTACACTCCTCGCACTTTTCAGCACCATTTGGGCTGCAGGATACCTTCCAACTGCATGGAAAGAAGTCATTGTGGTCCCTGTTTTGAAACAAGGCAAAGATCCTTCCCCAGTGGCAAGCTACCGCCCGATAGCCCTCACAAGTTGTCTTTGTAAGGTATTTGAAAAAAATATTAATCGGTGACTCATTCACTTCCTTGAACTGAGCAAAATGCTTGATCCCTATCAGTGTGGCTTTATAGAAGGGCGCTGCACAACTGATCATCTTGTAAAGAAAATATCCGGGACGCATTTGTACACCAACAGTTTTTCTTATCTATATTCCTCGATATGGAGAAGGCGTACGACACAACGTGGCGTTACGGAGCCTTAAGAGACTTGTAAGAAATGGTCATCCATGCTAAACCTAATAGAAAGCTATCTGTCCAATCGTAACTTCCGGGTAAAAGTCGGCAACGTACTTTCACGTCCTTTTACGCAAGAAACGGGTGTACACCAAGGAGGCGTGCTCAGCTGCACGCTATTTATCGTAAATATGAATACGCTTAGTGCTTCATTACCACCGGCCATCTTTTATTCTGTCTACGTGGACAATATTCCAATAGCTTTCAAATCCTGTAACCTCGCAGTGTGCGAGAGACAGGTACAGCATGGCCTGAACAAAGTGTCAATGTGGGCAGAGAAAGATGGATTTAAGATCGATCCTAACAAAAGTTCTTGTGTTCTTTTTACAAGAAAGAGAGGCCTGGTCCCGGATCCTTACTTAGAACTGTGTGGACAACAAATATCTGTCAACAAAGAGCACAAATTCCTAGGTCTAATACTTGACTATAGACTCACTTTCATTCCACGCATCAAATACCTGAAAGAAGAATCTCTAAAAACAATGAACATAATGAAACCTCTATCCCAGAATACATGGGGCAGCGACAGGAAATGTCTAATAAATCTCTACAAGAGCCTAATTCGGTGAAGATTGGATTATGGTGCCGTAGTGTATAACTCTGCCGCCGCGAGCGTGCTAAGAATGCTGGATCCTGTCCATAATCTAGGTATCCGATTAGCCACTGGCGCTTTCAGAGCAAGCCCGATCGAAAGCTTATATGCCGAATCGACTGAGTGGTCGCTCCTCCTGCAAAGATCATACATCTGCTTTACCTATTTCCTTAAAGTGCGCTCTAATCGTGAACATCCATGTTTTAATACCGTAACCCATATGACGTGTGCTACACTTTTCCGCAATCGTCCCTCTATAAGACAGTCTTTCTCGCTGCGTGTGAAGGAGCATAGCAAAGAAATGCATGTCCCACTCCTCGAGCTTCGCTTAATGCACCTAACCAAGCTCTTACCTCCTTGGGAGTGGCAGGTGATAGAATGTGACGTATCCTTTCTAAAAATTACAAAGCACGCTCAAGAGGTCGAAATCAGAATGCATTTCCTAGAACATCAGTACACGCACTTAGTTGTACACAGATGCTTGCAAGTCACATGCTGGAGTGTCTTATGCAGCCGTCGGTCCATCCTTCTTGGAATCCGATGCACTACATCCAGAAACAAGTATCTTTACGGCCGAGGCCTAAGCATTATGGTCGGCTGTAAAGCATACAAGGAAATCAAAACTCCAAAAAGCCGTTATATATACAGCCTCCCTAAGTGTGGTGAAGGCCTTAATGTCACTCTGCAAATATAAAAATCCCGTACTCACTGAGGTCTATTCCGACCTGTGCAAAGCTGGCCATAGGGGAATGGAAGGTAACGTACTGCCAGACAAGATGGTCACGTCAATTGCATCTCCTGCTGTTAGTCGTATTGCTTCGGTCCCTGTCACAGACCTAAAGCCTTTCTTAAGAATGAAACTGTGAAACCACTAGCAGCGCACGTGGGACGAAGAAATCAATAACAAACTGCACGCGATAAAGCCACAGTTCGTTTCTTGGCCCTCCGCAACAAAATCGCGGCGAACAGATGTCCTATTCTGTCGTCTCAGAATAGGACACACATTTGGTACGCATAACTTTTTGCTCACTGAAAATGATCCTCCAACCTGTGGTAGATGTGCGGAGAGGCTGACCACCCTCCACATCCTCCTGGAGTGCCGGAAAGCCGAATCTGAGAGAAAAAAAAATTTTCCCCTAGCCTACCAGCAGCATAACCCCCTTCATCCTGTAATGCTACTCGGTGCAGAACCACTCTTTGACACCAACGCAATCTTAGGTTTTTTGAAAGATGTTGTGTTGCATGTTATTAGCCCCGCACGTTAGTAGCGCCTCCTCTCTTCAGAGCATGCCGCTGTGATAGGTGTTTCGTATAGCACATGCCTCCAGGCCCTTGTGTTTCAAGGGTTCTGAGGAGCCAGTAGTGCTCTAGGAAAATTTTTAGAATCAGATATATTTTATACATCGTATCATTCTTTTGAAATGCATCTCTATGTTCATTGTACAAGTCATACGTCATCGCCATATATTATTATACAGATTTTACGCACTTTAGAGCGAGTATATTTAAGGCCCCTTTACAGCCATGTCACACCAACTTTATAGAAATCATAATTACACTGCAAACTCATTATCGCAGACATGGCGCTCTTTGGTCATATTTGGCCCTTGCGCCATTAAACATCAAACATTCATTCATTGCGTACCTTGGCGATACTGAGAATCTGCGCTGCTTTCTTTATCTTGTACTTATTGCAATCCCACCATCCACATGGGTCTCCAAACTTGGTTACATCAGCCGAAGCACATGGCTCGTACCACCGACCACCCATACCCACAGACAAAGCTCGCATAGTAGTTGGGGGCCAAGATGATGCCTTTGTCTCCGTGTATGTAATGGAAGCCTGAAACCTAAGAAATATTTTGTCGCACGCCTGTCATAAGGAATACTGCACACTCTCTACTATAATGCTCTATCATGTTACCTGTCCGAAAATGTAATCCTTGTATGGCCGTGAAAATAGGGGCAGCCATGTTCAAATGCAAATGCTTAGCAAAGGAAAGGCCAGAACTCGCAGCTGGGCTTGCTTCAGCAAAATACTAAGATGAGCGCCTGCGTGAAAAAGTGGTTGGGTGGGTGGGGGGGGAGAGGGGGGGCGTCCTATTTCGGGGGTCTTTCTGCGTATGTGAGTGCGTTCTCTTGCACTCTGAAGCAATCCATTAAGGACCTACGCTTTCACGGATGTAGACATACGCACTTGTTTTAAAGGCTAGAAAAACGAATGCATATATGTGCACGAAGCCCCGCAATTTAACTTCACCCTACGCTGGACCTCAAATTCATGCCGCTTTCTTAATAGCCATAACATTAGAGATCTTAAGTTTACAAACATCCGCCGTGGTTGCTTAACGGCTGTAGTGCTGGGCTGCTAAGCACAACGTCGCGTTATCGAATCGCAGCCACGGCGGGCGTATTTCGATGAGGGCGACATGCGGAAACATCCATCTACATATATTTAGCTGTACGTTATAAAACCCCTCGTGGTCAAAATTATTGGAGTCCCCCCTACGGCGTGCCTTATAACCAGATCATGGTTCTGGCGCGTAAAACGCCATAATAATTTTTTTTAATCGAACGTTTCTAAACACTGTATGATCTGGGTTGCCTTCCCCACTAAAGCATGTCAAAGAAAACCGATTCAGAATCGCTATGAATGAACATTGGAGCCCCCAGATATATATGCGCACTCAGCGCCACCTAACACACATAAATAATCCCCCCCCCTCCTGCGCTCATCTTCACTGTGAACAAAGGGCCCATAGTTGTCTTGAAACGTCATTTTCTGTTTTATTCATTCTGAACCTTAGGCGAGTGCCACTTTATTTGACAATGCATCACCCTCGCCTGACGAGATTTCGTGGAACTTTGGACTAGATAGAACGTTAGAATCGCACATAGTACCACGTTAACTAGCTGTGTGTACCTACGAGTTAGACTACTTGTAGCTTATGACTTTCGTGATATTTTCTTTTTGCGTTACTAATGGTTGATCAAGGTGGTGTTGCGTTACTTCAAGTGTTTATTTCATTTTGAGGAGATGAAATTGAATTTGCAGGTATGTTAGGCTTGCCGTCGGGCTCATTGGTCACGCCCAGCTTTCATCGATCGTTCTGGAGTAGGTTACATACATCTTTTCATGTGCTGTCATGCATGCTCACCACAAAAGCAAAGCAAAGCCACTTTTGTTCATTCCCACGTTTATAGTATTTCTCATGTTCATGCCCACGAATTATAGTCTATAAAATAGAATTCACTGCTCTTATAAATGTCTGACGCTAAAGTAGACAAGGAGTTTTGTAGGAGTGTGCGATTATATAGAACTTGCCATACCAGACGATAAATATTATAAAGAAATTCTGGTGTTTTACGTACGAATACCAGATCGGATCATTACGATGAACGCCGTAGACGGAGAACATAGATTAACCTTGATCATCTTCCTTTTTTAAACGTGCACTTAAGTCTCAGTATACGAGCCCCTATCGAGATGCGTCCGCCGGGGCCGAAATGAAACATGAGACCTCGAGCTTAGCATTGCACGACCTAACGGGGCGGGTAAAAACCGAATAGATTGCAATTCGATTGATATTCAATTCTCAAACTAACTATTCCAATATGTAGAATATTCTTTTATATTTGAAACACTCGTAGTCTGCAAGGGCAAAGTCAGACGCAATGTTACAAATGATTATGTTGCAGGATAGCCCGCAGGTGAAGAGCTCGGAGATGCAAACTTCTCAATTAACATCGACTCACTCATTTCGTATGCTTCGCGCTTATTTATTTATACATTTGTTTCTTTATCTTATAACCTTAGGGATAATGACAGCACAGAGAGCAGTGGGATATTAGCGGGGCAGAAATTATATATATATATATATATATATATATATATATATATATATATATATATATATATATATATATATATATATATATATATATATATAATAGTGTAATTTTACAAATTTAGCAGATCACAAACGAGGGTATATAAACAATCTTTTTAATTATTCAAGCTATATAATTCAATGGGCAGACATTGTAAACGAAGGTACATAAGGCACGCAAATAATAATAGTGCAGAGCCCATAGTGAGAAGAGCATTCAAACAATACAGAGGACCACAGGGGAAACGAGAATGCCCAAAACGAAACGTAGCGTAAAGCTTCTTTAAAATGGTTAGTATCACTCATAGAGGCAACAGTTACGGGAAGGTGCTTGCACTCATCAGCTCTCTGCGGGGTAAATTAGAGTAAAAATAAGGATCCACAAGGCAGCATACCAACATTGTGTTGGTGATCAAGCCGAGATTATATGTATATGTATGATTATATGTATCGCTTAGATTTACTTGAAGAAAAATTTAAAACCGTCGACCAAGTAACCAAAGCAATCTCAGAAGTAAATGACAAGGTAAACAGTACGACCTGTCGCTTGGAAGCGCTTGACTTACACCTCGTTGACATTGAAGACAGATCGCGCCGTGATAACCTAATATTTCGCGGTATCCCTGACTCAAAAGAATCATGGCAAGAAACCGAGACCAAGCTAATATCAACGATTAAATCATTCTTCGATACATTTCCTGATGACGCCCTCCATCGCGCACATCGCCTCGGCCCTTTCGATCCTAACAAGTATCGCCCCATAGTTGCAAAGTTTTCACATTCGAAAACCCGGGAGAAAGTGCTCGCGCTGCGCGATCAATTCAAACAAAATAACCTTACTATTAGCGAAGACTTCTCGGTTCCCACCCGCGTTGCTCGCAAAAAGTTAATCGAGTTCGGTACCAGTCAACCCGGTTCCCCTAACTTTAAACTCCGCTACAATGAATTGTTTCTGAACAATAAATGTTATATTTACGACGCATCTACCGATAGCGTCCGTGAAAGAGCGCAGAGTGCATCTGGCACATTACAGAATCATTCGGTTCCACTACGTGCGTTACAATAGGGAAGC
This sequence comes from Dermacentor variabilis, assembly GCF_050947875.1. Classification (NCBI taxonomy): domain Eukaryota; kingdom Metazoa; phylum Arthropoda; class Arachnida; order Ixodida; family Ixodidae; genus Dermacentor; species Dermacentor variabilis. The sequence goes on from NC_134571.1 coordinate 179,954,733, forward strand.
ATAAGGGGTAGTGGCCTAACATCACAAAAAGCTTTACCTTACTTGCCTATTCTTTTTACAAATATAAGAAGTCTTGTAAATAAATTTCATTCTTTATCTTCGGCAATCGACACATGCGATGCAAAAATTATTGCCTTGACAGAAACTTGGCTTCCTGCACATTTGCGCGATTATGATACTTTCTGTGGCGCCGGCAATTTCGCTGTCTACCGCTGTGACCGATCTGCACGTCGAGGAGGAGGCGTCCTTCTCGCAATTTCTAAAGATATTCCATCAGTTCATATAAATATTAACACTGAACTTGAAACCACGTGGGCTTGCCTAACTCTCGGTCACACAAAGATAATCCTCGGCGTTTGCTACCGCTCACCCTCGTCATCTGCCACTTTCACTGAACAGCTACACGATGCTATTAATCTAATTTTTTCCCGTTTTCCTACAACACCGTTATTTTTGCTCGGCGATTTTAATTTTCCAAATTTAATATGGAATACGCATCCACCCACCGTAAAGCCTTTTTCCGTTCAGGCTAAAGATTTCTGTGAACTGTGTTCCCTATTTTCATTTTCCCAACTTGTGACTCAGCCTACCAGATCATCAGTCAGAACCGCTAATACGCTTGATTTAATCCTAACTAATCGACCAGAAATTGCTTCCTCTATAAAATACCTACCTGGTATTAGCGACCATACCTTACTGACATTCGGTTTAAAAGTCTGCTATCCCAAAAGGATAAAAGTTAAGAAAGTAATACGCGATTACAAGAAAGCCAACTTTGAAGCCATTAACAATGAACTATCGTCATTTATTCAAACATTTTTTGTTGATTTTGAGAACCGTACGGTCCAGTCAAATTGGGATATATTTGTAGACCAAGTACGCCTATTAACTGAAAAGTTCATTCCTAATCGCATCATCACTTCTAATCCTCAATCTCCTTGGTATAACTCTTATATAAAGCGCCTATCTAACAGAAAAAAACGTCTCTATCGCTTAGCTAAATCATCTGCAAGTAAAAGAACTTGGAAAACCTATAACGTTGCCAATCATCTATACTTAACTGCGCTAAAAAATGCTAAAGACCATTACTTATCCCATACATTACCTGACATGCTTACGACAGATATCCGAAAGTTTTGGCGCGTCATTAACCCGTCTTCTGATAGCTCGATCACCTTGAAAGATGAGTCTGGTGAATTTATTCCAAATGAAGCTTGCGCAAACATTCTCTGTGAATCATTTGCAAATAATTTTTCCACTTCATCGCACATTGATCAACCACACACAGAGCACTACAACTATCTCATTATGCAACCCATAGCTCTTGACTTTGCAGGTATTGCTAGGCTGATTGATGATTTGCCTTTAAACTCAGCTCCCGGTTATGATACCATTAATAGTAAGTTTTTGAAAAACACTAACACATACTGTTCTGTAATACTTGCTAATATTTTCCAGCAATCAATAAACACTTGTACTCTGCCTGCTCAATGGAAAATAGGGAAGGTGGTTCCGTTGCATAAGTCTGGTAACAAAAACTCACCCCTGAATTACCGCCCGATTTCGCTCACCAGCACATGTTGCAAACTTCTTGAACATGTTATATTTACTAATCTCGTTAACTTTCTTGACTCGAACACATTTTTTACCTCTGCTCAACATGGTTTTCGCAAAACATTCTCATGTGAAACCCAACTAATATCTTTCACTCATAGATTACACTGTATTTTAGACCGCGCCTCCTGTGCAGACTGTATATTTTTAGACTTTAGCAAAGCATTCGACAAGGTTTGCCACAAACTGCTCCTATTCAAGCTGAGTCTTTTAAACCTTGACAGTAACTTGCTGAAATGGATTGAGTGTTTTCTTACTAACCGTCATCAATTTGTTACTGCGAATAATTATGATTCATCGTTGACTGAGGTTCGTTCTGGTGTGCCTCAAGGATCAGTACTAGGGCCCCTACTTTTCCTGATTTATATTAATGACCTACCTTCTTCATTGACATCTCATATTCACTTGTTTGCCGACGATTGTGTGATATATCGTGAAATAATTACTAACGACGACACTAATGCTCTTCAGTCTGACTTGGACTATGTGATTGATTGGTGTAACACTTGGCTCATGGAACTTAATATTAATAAATGTAAAGTTATGCGCGTGCAGAGGAACACCAGTACTCTTCCTACTTACTATCTAGATAATATTCCTCTAGAACCCGTTAACTCGTACAAATACTTAGGTGTTCATATAACAGCAAAACTAACCTGGAACATTCACACTCAGTACATAATAAGTAAAGCTAATAGCATGCTCGGTTACTTACGCCACAAGTTTTCCAAAGCTCCATCATCCTTAAAATTACTACTTTACCAGTCATTAGTGCGTCCTAAATTAGAATACGCTGCAGCTGTGTGGGACCCATACCATGAAAACGTCATTTCTTCACTCGAGCTTGTCCAAAATAACTCAGTCCGATTCATATTTTCAAATTATAACCGTACCGCTAGCGTAACATCAATGAAAGACAATCTATCTCTTCCATCACTTGCATCTCGTAGAACAATAGCACGTTTGACACTGTTTCACAAATTTTATTACCATTCCTCCCTTCACAGTAACTTCATTTCTCAACCTCATTACCTATCGAGCCGCATCGATCATCACCATAAGGTCAGACTTCAAACAGGCAACACTAACACTTTCAGTCAATCTTTCTTTCCCAGATCATCACGGCAGTGGAACCACCTTCCCTGTGAAATTGTATCTATTGTCGACAACAAACTGTTTCGTAAGGCTTTAGCTAACATTGTATAATTAGGAATTATTAACATGTTATTTCATTTACTTGCCGTACTTACAAGCGACTAAGGTCGACACTGATTAACATTGTAATAACAGGAATTATCAACATGCTACTTTTTTTTACATTGTGTGTCGTACTTACAAATTTAGGGCAAGATATTACATAGTATTGTATAATTAGTAATTACTAACACACTGTATTGTTTATTTTCCGTACTTTATTGTTATACCTCCCGTTTTCCCACTCCCCTCTGTAATGCCTTCGGGCCTTGAGGGTACCATAAATAAATAAATAAATAAATAAATAAATAAATAATGTGGTGCCGGAAGAACCTCGTTTTGTAGTACGGGTTGGTGATATATCTTGTAGCGCCCTACTACGTGCCACATTGGTACGGTCACAAAAGAAGACGAGGACAGACCCAGCACGCTGACGGTGCGCAAGCAATGGAATCGGCTTAATCAGGCTTCTGCCTGATTGAGCGGGCTCAGCTAAAAGTATAACGTATACATCTGGCACCAGCATCTGTCTTGTTTTTCTTCACCAACTAATTGGTGACTCCGAACTTCGCGTCATCGCTCTCACCTCCGGGTGCCTCAGGCGCTTCGCCGGGGCCACCACCACAAGGAGCCCGAGCCCCGCTGTCTTCGCAGCCCTCCTTTTATCCAGTCAGACATGGCCTTGGACTCTCCCGATCAAGTACTGCTGTCAGCGCCACTACCCGCGATCGCGAATGTCCGCTCTCAAGCTGCCGGAGTTCTCGTCATCGCACTCCAAACTTTGGTTCCTTAACATCGTTATTCTTCGAATCCTTATTCCGTCGCCACCGCCTCAGCTCGCAGCTGAGGCGCTTCCACATAATACTGCTACGATCATTCGCGATGTTCTTTGCTCCCAGCACGTCGACCACCCCTACGACCACCTTATGGCGATGATCATCCAGCGCACCACTGAAACGGAGAAGCATCGATTACAGCAACTTCATACATTGGACGATGGCGGTGGTGCAAAGCGCACGCGGCATGTGGGACTGGCCTGGTCGGTAGGAAATGTGACAGCAGAAGTGGTTAAAGCTTCAGAATAGGTAGGCTTCAGACAGCTGACGGAGACCGTATCTTCCCGGCTATTGATGAGCAACACAAAGTGTTTCGATGCACACTTGAATACTTTGAATGGACCATCATGCGGGGGCCGTAAAGGAGGACGCGCAGCGTCGTGGCGCACAAAGACGTGCGTGCAGTTCTCAAGGCCGAGGTTGACGGATCCACGCTGGGAAGAACGTAAATGCTCGAGGGAGGGGAGGGGGCAACGACAGTATGCGTAGCGCTACGTAGGTGGTAGGCGTAGTCGGAAACCTCAGCAGGTGCAGTGAGCGTGTCGTAGAAGAACTCGCCTGGGCCTCGTGGAGTGGTACCAAACGTAATCTCAGCGACGCTGGCGGAAATGTCACTGCGAAGAGCGGCGCGGTTACCAAGCATAACGAAAGGAAGGTGCTCGATCCACGATGAAGGAAAAGCCGAAGTCATAAGTAAATCCTTGAGTTGGAGGTGAAAACGTTCGATGATCCCATTGGATATCGGGGGGCTAGAGGCACTGTTGATGTGACTGACGCCGAGTAGCCGATGTCAATGCGCGTTAACAGGAAACGATGGTTCCCGCAAGGAGGTAAGGGGGCCAACAATATAGACGTGCAGATGGCTTAAACGGGCGTCCGGTGACGGGAATGTGCCAAGAGGAGTCGCAGCGCGGCGTAGCACTTTAGGCTGTTGGATGTTGAGGAACGCGCGGGACCAGGGACGAATGTCTACGTGGATACTAGGTCACACATAACGAGAAGTGACGAGTCGCTGTGTTGCGTGAGCGCCAGGATGAGCCAAAGAACGAAGGCATCAAAAACGGCTCGGCGGCATAGGCGAGACACGTAAGGACGAGGACGTCCGGTGGACGTATCACAAATGAGGGGCACGTCGCAGTGAGGAAGCAAGATATTTTCGAACACCAGACGGTGCCGCTTGTGCGAAGCCGCCGGAGCTCGGCGTCGTTACTCTGGGTGGTAACCATGGCCGTGAAGTGGATGATCGATCGGGCGTGGTCCGTTGCGTGAATGGCGGTGCGTGAAAGTACGTTGGCAATTGCATTCGATTTTGTGCTGATGTGGCGAATGTCGCTGGAGAATTCAGGAATGTAAGCGAGCTGTATGATTTCGCGGGGAGTGTAGGAGTAGCTGCTGGAGTCAGTATTTTATCGTCGCTAAGGACATGGAAAGGAGCGTCCCTCAAGGAAATATCGAACTTGTTTCACAGACAAATTGATGGTGAGTAGCTCTCGGCCGAACTTGCTGTAGGGGGTCTCAGGGGGCGCCAGCTTCTTGGAAAGGAAGGCGATGGGCTGCCAAGCGCCAGCAACGAACTGCTGCAGGACTGCTCCGACAGCATTGTCCGATGCGTCAACCATGGCACATGTTCGGACGTCGCATTTGGTGTGGACGAGGAGCGGCGCTCCGGCAATGCATTCTTTGATGCCTCTAAACACGCGGTCAGCGTTATCGCTCGAGGCCAAGGGAGTATACGGTGTCTTGAGGCCCGTGAGGAGGTTGTGTAGAGACTGCAGTATATTGGCGAAGGGAGGAATGAAGCGTCGATAATAGTTGGCGAGGCCAAGAAATTCGCGCAGTTGCCTGGTGATAGATGGCTCAGAAAACTCATGGATGGCTGTGACCCATGTTAGGAGTGGGCGAATGCCGTGTCCGTTGACGCGATGGCCGAAGAAATCCAACTCTGTAACGCCGAACTCGCTCTTCGTATCGTTAAGAAGACCAAACTTGCTGAGTCTTGCGAGCACTTGACGTAGATGAAGCTTGTGAGCTTCGGCGGTGGTGCTGTAGACGATGATGTCAAGATAGGCAAAACAGCATGCCAAGCTACGTAATCCTTGATACACGAAATTCTGAAAGGTTTGGGCCGCATTACGAAGACCGAAAGTCAAGTGTAGATATTCGAACAGGCCTAAGGGCGTTGTAATGGCGGTCTTCGTAATGTATGAGGGTTCACAGGAATCTGGTGGTAGGCTTGTGCCAGGTCGACCTTGCTTAAAATGGTGCAACGATGTAGTGCCGACGTAAGGTCCTGAAGTTAAAGTATTGGATGCCGGTACGGGACAGTGACCTTGTTGAGAGCATGGTAATCGCCCCAGGAGTGCCAGTCCAGGGTCTTCTTGGGCCCCATATGGAGAGGCGAGACCCAAGGACTGGAGGAGGGACGAATCAAACCAAGGTCAAGCATGTGCTCAAACACCTCTTTGGTGACAGCTAGATGATCGGGCGCGAGACGACGAGCCCGAGCAAACACTGGAGGGCCAGTTGTGACGATATGATGTGTCACGCTGTGAGCACCCGTGTCGTTTTTGTGTTGTCTTTCGCTATTTCCGTCTTTATTTGCGGTCAATATGATATGCAATAACTGAAAGGAGGGGGGTCGAAAGACGTCTGAAAACTAGGTAAGGACGGCTGACCGAGGGTCGGGAACCCAAGTTATCGTGTGTTAATGAGTGAATAAACTTTTATTTAGTCCAGCAAAACGCAATAAAACGCGTGCCCGGCTAATACCACGACGGGACTGACAAATCCAGTCTGCCGGCCCGATCGCGGGCGCGCTGGACGGCCAGGATTTGGTCCTCAAAGACGGGACTTCGCAGGAGCGCGTCCCACTCTTCTTAGGTGAACTTCAGGCCCAGTGACCCGCACTCCCAGAGCATATGAGGCAAAGTAGCAACCTCACCGCAGGCCACGCAAGAACAAGTTGGATAAATCTCAATATATATGCTGTTAAGGGACGCCGGATTTGGGTAGGTGCTCGTTTGCAGGAGTCTGAGTGTGACCACCTGCGGCCCGCTTAATTTGGAATGAAGCAGAGGGAAAACCCTTCGCTCTAAGTAAAATAATTTAGTAAGTTCCTTGTGCGTTATAGAAGTGTCTCTGTGTCCGGGGAGAGAGTCATCCGATCCGAGGGCAGCGCCGTCGGTAATACCCCGCGCAGCCTCGTGGGCAGACTTGTTGAGGTTCAGAGGAATCCCCTCAATCGCCCCGACGTGGGCAGGGAACCAAAAGATGGAGTGTATGGAGGTGTCGCCGTGTTTTGCGCCTTTCTGAATTTGAATTGCCTGCCGGGCTACCGGGCCTTTCTGGAATGCACTGACGGCCACTTTTGAATTGCTATACACCCTTTCTCTCCGACCAGTGCAACGACGGCGAGTGCAATGGCCACTTGCTCAGCCACCTCGGGATTCGTCGTCCGGACGGAAACACAGTTGATGACTTTGCCCCGCGTGTGCACGACGGAAACCGCAAAAGCCTTGCCGTCTCGGTATGCAGCTGCGTCCACGAGGCTTGCTCCGATCTTGTCCTTGTTTATTTGCTTCAGTTTATTTAATGCTCTTGCCTTGCGACGACCTGCGTTGTGAACGGGATGAACATTGCGGGGTAACGAGGGGACCACGATCTTCTCCCCTTTTCTCTGGAGATTTGGGTGTTTTCAGCCAAGTTCTTGGTGGGTGCGAGTCCGATCTCCTCGAGGATACGCCTGCCGGCCAGCGTGGTGGGCAGCCGAGTTAGGTCGGCCCGTTCCTGAAGCTCGGCTATCTCCTCCATGGTGTTGTGTAAGCCGAGCCGAAGGAGGTCCTCGGTATGCGTTCTGACGGGCAGCCCGAGGGCTCTCTTGACGAATTTTATAGTGAGGGCATTAAGCTTTTCCCGCTCGGCTCTGAGCCAGTTGTGCATGGCCAACGTGTAGGTGAAATGACACAGCACAAAGGCGTTGATGAGTCGAAGCAAGTTGTCCTCCTTGAGGCCACGATGTCTGTTCGTGACCCTTCGAATGAGGCAAAAAGCATTGTTGGTATTCGCAATTATCTTGTGTAACACAGTGCCGTTGCCGTCATATGATTCGATGAACATACTCAGGACCATGATGGTGTCGACCCTGGGTATCGGGCCACCGCTCCGAGGGAACAGGTGAATGACACTTTCCGAAACCTGTTTACAGCCCTTAGGTGTGCAGCATTTTTCGTTTCTATAAAGCAGAAGCTCAGATTTGGTCGGGCAGCATCTCAATCCGGTGGGTAGCAAGTACTGCTCTGTGACGTCTACCGCCTCTTGGCATGGCGCTTTGCACTTGCCCTTCGCTACCGCCGGTGCACCAGATCGTGATGTCGTTGGCGTAAATGGTGTGTTTGGCACCTTCAACTTGGGCCAGATTCCTCGAGAGGCCAATCATGCAGATGTTGAAGAGAGTAGACGAAATGACCGAGCCTTGCGGCGTGCCCCGTGTACCCAGGAACCACCTCGTCGGAGACGAAAGTCGCCGATCCGCAGCTTCGCTTTCCTCCCTGCCAGGAACCAATGGAAGTAGTTATATGGTCTGCGGCCCAGCTCGAGGTTTGCGACGGAGGCCAGGATGTATTCATGGAGAACGTTGTCAAACGCTTTCTCGAGGTCGAGTCCGAGCAGGGCCCTGGTGTCCCTGGTGCTGCCGTCGATGATCTGATGTTTGATCATCTTCATGGCACCCTGCGACGAGAGGCCGGTACAGAGGCCAATCATGTTGTGAGTATAGATGTCGCTCTCTTCAAGATACCTGTTTAGTCTGTTGAGGACGAAGTGCTCCGCCCGTTTCCCTACGGAGGAGGTGAGAAAGATTGGACGGAGGTTGTCCACGTTCGGAGCCTTGCCGGGTTTGGGGATCAGAACGACGTTGGTGGTCTTCTATTGCGCTGGGACACTGCCGTTTTTCCACGTCTCGTTGATCTTCTCGGTGAGGTATCCGAACGAACAGTCGTCAAGGTTCCGCAGCATCTTCTTGGTGATTCTGTCGGCACCTGGCGCACACTTCCCTTTGAGCGCAAAAATGGCTTGCCTAATTTCTCCCACGGTGAAGTCTTCGTTCATTTCTGGACGGGCTGGGCCGATGTAGTCGAGAAACCGGTCTTCCTCGTCTCCGTGCTTTACGAGAAGGTACTTCTACATGAGCTTGGCAACCAGCTCGTCTCCGGTACAGGATGTGGTAGTTCCGCGCAGGGCTCTGGCGAGCGCGTGTCTCTGACTGTATCTGGTGCTGCCCTCGTTGAGGAGATGTTTTAGCATGCCCCAGGACTTGCGGTTACGCAGCTGCCCGTCGATCGAGTCACAGACCTCGTCCCATTGCTGCTTGCCGAGGGTCTGACAGTGATCCTCGATGGCCTTGTTAAGCTCGGAGATCTTTTCCCTCAATCTTCAGGTAAACCTTTGTCCCTCCCATCTTAGAAGCAGCGCCTGCTTAGCCTCGAGCATATGGGCTAGCTTGCTGTCCATCTTTTCTACCTCCAGGTCACTGACGATCTTCTTAGTGGATGACTCGGTGTTACTCTTCATTCACTAGCACCAATCTTCCAGGTCTTTGGTGACGGGCGCGCTGCCATGGCCGCGGAGCTTGCGAAAAGGTCCCAGTCCGTGACAGTGAATTCTCCGGATTTACTTCGGGCGACATTGAAGCGGGTCTCGAGTACGTAATGGTCGCTACCAAAATTTATTGCAGTGTTACTTCACTCGGCTCTCTCGACGTTCTTCACGAACGCAGATGGGGTGGTGTCCCGGCTCACCGAGTTGCCGATTCGTGTGGGGAACACCTTGTCCGTGATGAGCGTGAGGTCCACTGCGTTGGCGTTCTGCCACAGACCCCGGCCTTTGCTCGTGTCGTAGACGTACCCCCATACTCCGTATGGTGCGTTGAAATCCCCGACGACGACCAGGGGATGAGTGCCGGCCAGGTCGTCGGACTTCTTGGGTATCGTTTTATTTATATTATTTTATTGTACCCTCAAGACCAAAGTATTACAGAGGGGAGTGGGTAAAACACATACACAAGTAAATAAACAAAGCAGCAATAAACAGCAAATTTGATTAGTTGATTGTATCCGGGCGTAATGATGTCTGATAAGGCCGTACGAAACTTCAAGTTGTGCTTGATTGCGACAACTGCGCCGGGAAGGTGGTTCCATTACTGAGAGGTCCTATTAATAAAGGATTCGTGACGGGTTTTGGTGTGGCGCTGAATTATTCCACCCTTATGGCTATGGTCGATGCCAGAGGAAATGTAGGTAGGAGATATTAGATTATCGCGTAGATACGAATTGTGGAAATATAGTTTATTAAATAAAGCAAGGCGAAAGCACTTATGCCGGGCTGAGGGAGGAGCAAGCAGCAAAGAATTTTTCATAGTAATTAGGCTTGATGTACGGCTGTAATTGCCATGAATGAAACGTGCGGCATTGTTTTGGATTAGTTCAAGTGATTGAGTAAGGGTTTCGAGGTGCGGGTCCCAGATGGATGAGGCGTACTCCATTTTACTCCTAATAAGCGTTTTGTATAGGATTAATTTTAGTGATGCAGAAAGAGTAGAAACATTTCGGCGAAGATAACCTAGCATGCGATTAGTATTGCTAATTACGTTGTCGATGTGCAACGACTAGGAAAGTGACGAGGTTACGTGGACGCCTAGGTATTTATAGGAGGTTACGACCTCCAGGGGAGTACCTTTAAGGTAATAGTTCGATGGAGGAATATTGCTGCGAGGTACACGCATACATATACATTTAGTTAGGTTAAGTTGCATTAACCACACGTCGCACCAGTTAGACATAGCGTTTATATCGTCTTGTAAGAATTTGTGATCAGATTTGTCCGAGATTTCGCGGAGGATAACACAGTCATCTGCGAAAAGGTAAATATTAGAACAAACGTCATTGGGTAAATCGTTATTGTAAATTAAGGAAAAAAGAGGGCCTATAACTGATCCTTGCGGCACACCAGAGTCTACAGGATTAGATGGGGACATATGCTTTTTAACACAACCGATTAAAGAGAAAATGGTCAAGCCATGCAAACAGCTGAGGATCAAGATTAAGTTTACTAAGTTTAAATAGAAGTAATTTATGACACACTTTGTCGAAGGCCTTGGCGAAATCAAAGAAAACACAGTCTGCGAAAGAACCTTTGTCGAGAATAAGATGAAGGCTGTGAGTAAAAGAAAGAAGTTGGGTTTCACATGACAAGTTTTTCGGAAACCATGTTGTGCTTTTGTAAAAAATGAATTATTGTGTAAGTGCTTTGCTAAATGTGAGTACAGAATACGTTCAAGAACCTTTCAAGGAATGCTTGTGAGGGCAATGGGGCGGTAGTTGAGGGGCGAATGTTTGCTAATGGACTTATGGAGTAGGACCACCTTCCCGGCCTTCCAATCTACAAGTAGCCGATGGGTATCTAAGGATTGCTGAAAAATTTTCGAAAGCAGAAGAGATGAATAAACATCAGTATTTTTCAGGAATTTCGAGTTAACCAAATCAGCACCAAGACTTGATGATAACTTGAGACCTTTAATTACATTTTCGACCCCAAGAGGTTCAGTATTAATAAAATCCATAGGTGGGTAATTGCAAGACACGAGAGTTGGAAGCACAGGGTTACTACATACGATAGAGTGATTACAGAACACAGAGTTAAGGATATGGGGACATATATCTTCGGATACCAGTAAACCATTTTAATCAATCAACGTGATTGAATTATCTTTGGAAGGGTTAATAACACGCCCAAACTTTTTAGGGTCATTCGCAAGCATTGTGGGAAAAGTGTGTACTTGGAATGCCTTTTTGGCAAGTTTAATAGCCTCTGTGTAAGTACTGTTTGCCTCCTTATAAGCGTCCCATTTCGATGCCAGGGAACTTTTATTTGATATTCGATACAGTCGTCTTTTTTTCGATTGGAAAGCCTTTTTAACTTGGAATTAAACCAGGCTTTCTTAACATTGCAGCATATTACGCTTGATGGAATAAACTTGTCGGTGAGCTCATGTATTTTATCTTTGAAAACGGTCCAGTTCTCATCAACCGTGCCATCATGAAACTGTCTTGGGAAAGGATCAAGAAAATTAGCTAGTTTAATGTTAATATCGTCAAAGTTTGCCCTATCGTAGTGGTAAATTATTTTTCAACAATTGGTTTTATCACAGGAGATAATATGTTTAAAGAAAGACCGAGGTGATCGCTTAAGCCCGGTAAGCATGAAACATTGGTAACTACGTCAGGATGAGAGCATAATATTAAGTCAAGGAGGTTAGCAGAGCTTTCAGAGATCCCCGTTGGTTCTGATACTAATAGTGTTAGGGAAAACAATGAGCAAAGATCAAGAAAGTTGTTACTTTGTGAAGAAAAAGGATAGCAGAGCGGAGGTTCAGTAGTCCAGCATATGTTGGGGAAGTTGAAATCCCCCAATAATATAATGGGGTTCGAAGGATGCCGCAAAGTAAGGGTGTTAAGCACATCGTGAAGCTCAGTGGTGAAAGTGGATGGGTAGGATGGAGCGCGGTAACAGACAACAATCGTAATTTTACGGTAACCGAAATCTAAGCACGCGCACACAACTTCCAGGTTACAGTATAGGTGGACTTGATGATCTTGCAGGGATTTTGAAATAACGAGTAGTACACCTTCGCCTTTGCGATTAGTGCGATCGCAATGGCAGGTACGAAATCGAGACAAGTCAAAGATTTCACAATCTTGCACATGGGGTTGTAGCCACGTTTCTGTTAATGCAATGATACTAGCATTACAGCTATTGATGAGCGATTCTAGTTCCACACGTTTGCGAAAACACTTCTAGCGTCTGCAACGAGCACGGAGACTTGTGGTGTTAAAGATACGCCATTGCCCCTTGCGCATTGCTATATAGCAGGATGATGATGCAGATTGTCAGGTGCAGTTGCGTGATCTGAAACTACACTTTTAACTTGCTTAACGCTGGCACTTGTTGAATCATACATAAAACATTGGTTATCAATGAAAAGCTTGTTAAAACGTAGTTTAAATGAGGGGGAATCAGGCTGGTTTTTACCAAATTCCAGAAGCTTTTTTCGAGCGAGTCTTGTTGCAGGCGAGAAGTCCTCACTTACTGAAATGTTACTACCTTTAAGCTGGCTGCGCGACGAAAGTATGCTCTCCTTAATTTTGAAGTTTGTTAGTTTCATTATAACCGGACGATATCTTGTATTCGAAAAAGTCCCGATTTGATGCGACCGTTCAACTAAGTTTGGCGGCAAGGCATTTCCCATCGCTGACGACAGGGCATTAACAGTTTTTTGTTCAGTTTGCAGCCATGACTCATGGGAATCGGGTACGCCGTAAAAAACCAAGTTATTCGGCCTTGATTTGTCTTCCAAGTCGTCTAAGCGCGAGATTATGGCGTCCTACTGCTTTTTCGACCGTACAGCGCTCTCTTGAAGTATGGCGATATCATTGCAAAATGTGTCTAGTGCTTCAGATTTATTTACAAGTGATTCAAGACGGCGGAAAATATCAGTTAGCTTGCCTTCGATTGCGTTTTGGCTGGCTTTCACATCCTTCATATCTGGTTTCAACTCGGACTGACCTTTAGTAAGCTCGACTGTCGACTTCTTTATGTCTTTTAGCATTATTAGCACGGTACCCATTTGATCAGACTGGGATTCGGAAAGACTAGTCGAGGCAGAGTCATCTTGAGCCGACCTCTGCACTCTTGGAGGCCCCGGGTTTTCCTCGACATCACCGCATTGCAACAACAACAGCGCCACGTCGAGACAATCACTTATAGTAGCATATAAGACAAGTGGGCATGGGAGCAGCAAAAGTGAGCGATTATCACTCCGTTTAGCATACAGGGTCAAATCGCTACGCACCTGTGGAGCGAAGAAAAGTTGCGCATGAGGCATAGTGCAACGAGTGCTGCTCTCATGCCCACTGAAGGAGTAGTTCATCAGCAAGCTGCTTTTGAAGGGGCCGGGAAAGGGCGGTAAATCAGCCGGTGACGTTGTCCCAGAAGCGATGCGGTGTCCATCTAGCGGTACATCCAGGAAGGATGGAAGATTAAGGAGACCATACGTGCCGGTGACGGGCTCTTGATCTTGGATGGCATCGACACGTTCGGCCACGGTAGGGCAAGTTTGGATGGGCGCAGAAGGTGAAACAAGGGCCAGCATCAGGAAAATCTGTGGAGCGAAGAAAAGTTGCGCATGAGGCATAGTGCAACGAGTGCTGCTCTCATGCCCACTCATGAACTGCTGCCACTTTGAACTACTGTCGCGAGTCTCTAGGATTGTTGTAGATGTTGAGCATAAGCATGCTGTTTCTCCGCCGGTTGCGTTGTCTCGTGTTGAACAGAACCTCCGACATGACGTATTCGGCCTGGCAACTCGCCAGCTTCAGCTCGTGAGACAACTGTGTAAGCCTCCTGTCAACTAACGTGCATACTCCCCGACTTTCGGGCTGCACGGAGACGGCTCAATAACAAGAGAGGGATGCGGCACAGACGAGGGTTTCCTGTAATGCTATTACTTGGGGTTTGTTAGGCAGCGATCTAAAATATTACTGCAACAGAGCCGTCTTATTGTAGTACCCCCTGCAGTTCCATTGCCAAATTTTGAACTCCTCTTTGGCACTATCCATGATTAGATAAATTGTCTAGGGTACCCGCTGTAAGCACAGGTGCACGTAAAAAGTGACCCTCACTCTGACGCGCCGATGTGCTTGTAGCCCTGATTTGAGTTCCCGACGCATTCGGAACAACCACCTGCATTGGAGTTACGGACGTATTATTTGGGATCACCAGACGCTCGAGGGCGTCCATGCGATCAGCCAGCGCGCCTAGGCCTCTCTGCGTGTCTGGTAGGGCGACTTGCACGTGTGCTACGCCTTGCTGTAACTGCTGCACGCTCTTAGTGAGCGTGGCCAGCATGCCTTTGATCTCATGAGTTTGCGAATCTGAATCTTCCTTACAGGAAAGTGCGCTACGCTTGGCGGCCCCGGCCGAGTCGCAGGCCAGAACTGGTGCTTCATTGGCGGTTGGCGCCGACGCGTTAGCCGAAGCACTCTAATTACCAATTTATTAATCTCTGTCATTTCGCTAGCCATCTTTCTGACCATTTCTTTCAACTACCTGTTTTCCTCCTGAAGGTGCGCTACCTCGGCGTCCCTGGCTTGCTCTGGAAGCGGGTCGCGTGGGCCCTGGGAGGGTCTCGCTTCGGCGCCGCCAGCAACCATATCTGCGCAGGATAGGGTCGACTTTCTCTTCCTCTGCTGGCCGGCACTGGACCCATACCGGGCCCTGGAGACAGATCGGCTCCTGGAGCGGCTTCTGGATCTGCCCCTGAACATGGGTCTGCCCCCGGACCAGGATATTCCCTTGGACCTGGATCTCCCCCTAGGCCTGGAACGGCGTCCGGAAGGCGGAGAGGGGCTCCTGGATCTAGAGCTCCTACGAGCCGCGGAGCGACCGGCGACGGCCGGGTGTTTTCACTCGGCCATGGCGAGGGCCGGAGACTTGCTTCTACCGGCTCGGGATCGGTCCCCGCGCCTGCGTCTGACGAGGTATGGCGTCTGGTACCTCTGCTCGCACTCCTTGGCAGCGGTGAAGTGTCGGCCTCCGCACAGCTTGCATTTGGGGTCGCATTTGTGTTGCTCGTCCGGGTTGGCCACGGCGCATCCCCTGCACATGCTTCATGCGGTGAGGG
This sequence comes from Dermacentor variabilis, assembly GCF_050947875.1. NCBI lineage: Eukaryota > Metazoa > Arthropoda > Arachnida > Ixodida > Ixodidae > Dermacentor > Dermacentor variabilis. The sequence continues at coordinate 179,970,111 of NC_134571.1, forward strand.
GCAGACGTCCGCTTGTTGCCCGAGGTGGCCACAGGCGTAGCACACCTCCACTCGCTTCCTACATAATGCACATTTGACAAGTGTGCCACCGTGCGACACGTAGTTCGGCACCTTGTAGCCGTCGAAGACCACAACCACGGTGCCCGTGCTTTTGATTCGTTTGGCTCCCAAGACCAGCGGGTTCTTCGAGTTAACAATCTTGCGGTCGAGCTCCTCCGGACCGTCACTCGCTCCGGTGCCGCGGATGACGCCTTTGCACGTAGTTGGGCGCCGCTTCGTACACGTTCACCTCGTGCTGCTGACTGCCAACGGCGATGCAATCGACCCTGACGCAGCGGGTCGATTTCTCTCTGATGGGGGTGCTGATGACCATAATATTTTGTTGGGAATTCGGGCACATCGTGTCCGAGTCCCGCTTCGCCGGGTCGAAACCGACTGCGTTCCATATGGCCTCGGCCACAACTGTCGGACCCACCTTGCTGATGTTCAGACCTCCCCTCGGCCTGACGATGATCTTCGCGTCTTCTTTGGGCAGCGGAGGCATCCTTCCACCCCGAATAATCTTCGTTTCAGCGCTGCCGCGGTCTCGGCGACCTTTGCGGTCACGTTGTCATTTGGCTTAGCGCCGGTAGAAATGGCACAAACACGCTCGAGGGGCGCCTATTTGGCTCCGAAGTGCCTGGCAGCAACTGTTTGCAATACGCAATCTTTGGGAAATTCCTCGGGAGTGAGAAGCTCCCTTTCCACTTCACATTCCATCGCTGCACACACAGGCGAGAAAAGCTGGCGCCACAGCAGCACTTCGCCGCGCTAACCCAAGTACGGCTAGGGTTAGCGTCGCAGCGGCGTGGTCTGGACGGAAAAGGCCGATAAAATCGCAACAAGGCCACCCACCTTCAAGAGTCCGATGTCTGCGAGATCGCCACAACTTAACGAGTCCGTTGGCACTAAAATAGTCGAACTGGGCTCAAGATAAATTACCGAAGTCATTTTCAGAAGCGGGAGCCGGTCTTCGCCGCTTACTGGCACGTTCGTCGTCTTCGTCTTCCATCCCTTAATCCTTATCGAGAGGTTCACTGAAGGGCGGCACATACCCAATGCATTTGAGGCACATATTGCTAAAACTTCGGGTTGCTGTCATTAAGGAACCCTTGTGACGTGGGTTTCATTCGCCTCAGGATCGGTGAAATTTACGAATCTTTTCGTCATTATAGATAGGCACATTCCCATTGGTTAATACCTAGAAGTTGGCGTCAAATACGTTCGTTGAAGAGCGGCTGGGGAATAATCAATTGGCAACTACGGCATCGATTGTAGCAGCACCAGACGAGAGATGATGGCAGGATGTGCGAAAAGGAATAGACTTTCAATAACGAATACCTTCTCCAGGAGGCGCAGTAGCTGGAAGTGGACCTGTAAAAGCCATAATATATAAACACGAAATGAAATCTATTTCATACTCTCTGCCGATTCAAGGATAGTGCAAGATGTAGGGAGAAGGGCAATGACCATAGCTTCGTTAGAAGTAGGATTTCTCTCAATTTGGAGAAAGAAAGAGTAAAATTTGTCGACAGAGGTGGGCGAACTTAGACACAGTAAGGATAAAAGCAGGTGAATTGAGGCTAGTGCTCGCAAACAAATATGTAGCTTTAGAACAGGGAGATGAAGATAACATACAGGTAATGAATGAAACCATAACTGGGTTGATTTCTGAATCAGCAATTGAAGGAGTAGATAAGGCACCAAGGCAACCACTGGGTAAGCTCTCCCGAGTAACAAATGGCCAAAAAAAGCCAGAAAGGAAGAAACCATCTAACTGAAGAGATCAGATAGAAGTCGTTGAAAGGTCAGAAGTGAGCAACAAGAACAAAGTACAGGATATTCGAAATTATAACGTAGAAAAAATTAAGAAAGCAGTAGAAAACGACCGCAGCATGACATTAATGTGAAGACAACTTGCCATAGACAAGGCAAGATGTACGCACTGAAAGATAAGCTGGGTAATGTCATGAGTAATTTTGATAGTATAGTAAAAGCAGCAGAAGAATTCTATTCTGACTTGTACAGTACCCAGGGCAGCCATGGTATCTTGATTGGAAGCAGCGACGAGCAGGATACGGAGGCTCCAGCTGTAACTAGCGATTAGGTTAGAAAGCTCTTGCAAAATATATTCCAGAGAAAAGTGGCAGGAAACCATGGAATAACTGTCAATCCAATCAAAGATGGAGGAGATATCATGGTTGACAAGCCTGCGGCTCTTCATGAGCAATGCCTCATGACTTGCAGAGTTACAGAGAGCTGGAAGAATGCCTACATTACGATAATCTTTAATAAGGGAACCTTTAAAAATTGAATAAATATAGGTCCATTAGCTTCCTTTCAGTATTATGTAGAATATTCGTCAAGATAATTTCCAATGATGTCCGGGCAGTACATGACTTCAATCAACCAAAGGAACAGGCTGGCTTCAGGAAGAGATATTCTACAATGGATCACATCCATGTCATCAATCAGATAATTCACAAATCTGCCGAGTAAAATCAATCTCTCTATGTGGCTTTCATAGACTCTGAAAACGCATTTTATTCAGTAAAAATACCAGCAGTCTTAGAAGCATTGTATGATTAAAGAGTGCAGGAGGTACACGTGAATATCTTGGGAAACATCTACAGATTCCCCAGCTGGGTCGGTTCTTCCCACGAAAAGTAGGAAATTACCTATCAAGAAGGAGGCCAGGCAAGAAGAAGCAATCTATCCAACGCTCTTCACTGCATGCTTAGAGGAAGTATTCAAGCTATCAGACAGCGTATGCTTAGGAGCGAGGATCAACGGCAATATCTCAGCAACCTTCAGATGATATTGTCGTGTTCAGCAACACTAGGGGCGAATAATAACAAATGATTGAGGACCTTAACCAGGATGCGTAAGTGTATGATTGAAGATTAATATGCAGGTGGCAAAGGTAATGTTGAATAACCTCGCAAGGCAAGCTTTCATGATCACCACTCAGACTCTAGCGTGTGTGCTAGATTACGATTATCTAGCTCAATTATTCACAGGACACCGTGATCATGAGCAGGAAATTTACAGAATAATAAAAATGGGCTGTAGTGCACACGGCAGGCATTATGAAATCTTTAGTGGGCGCTTACTACTGCCGTTGAAGAGAAAAGTGTACAATCATTGCATTCAGCCGTTGCTTACATATGGCGTAATGTAGGAGGAGAGTAGTGTGGAACAAGAAGAAAATGAGGATAGCCGATGTTCTAGTTGACATTACCAATATGGAGCGGATCAGGTCATGTATTGAGCAGTGTATATAATCGGTGGACCATTACGTAAGTTAGAGAATGTGCGCCAAGAGAAGAGAAGCCCAGTCAAAAACGGCAAAACATAAGGTGGGGTGCTGAAATGAGCAAATTTTCAGGGGGAGCTTCGGATCAGCTAGCGCAAAACAGGGGTAAATGGAGATCGCAGGAAGAAAAGGCCTTCGTCCTGTAGTGGACATAAATATACGCTGATGATGATAGTGGAAGAATTTACTATGTTTGTATTGTTTCCTTGTCATGCAGCGTTCGCGATCCGCCAGCCCCGGTGATAACGCAGCTGAGCATTCCTCGGGTCATTGCCGAAGGTAGAAATGCTCCTTGTTGATTCATTCATTCAAATAACTTTATTGAGTGCCTTGCGATTTGGTAGTGTGCCTGGACACCGCCTAGGTTTCGACTAAAGGTTGTTGGCCCTTGGCGGCTTCCTCGGTTCGCTGGATGGCCCAGAGTTGGTGCTGCAGGTCCAAGCTGAGCAACGAAGACTCCCAGCGCGCGCGGAGGTGGCCGCTGTTTGAGGCCGCATAACTGTTATTCTGCATTGTACCTGTACATTCCCATAGGACATAATCTTTGGTGGCCTTAGAGTCGCAATGTCTGCCCTTGGCAGTCGTGTATAAATTTGGACGTATTAGGTGACGGATAGCTGGGCTCGGATAGTATCTGGTTTGTAAATGCCGCCTTTTGACAGACTGATTTTCGCCTAATTTTCGGTGCGGTGGTGGGATTGCGCGTCTCTGCAATCTATGGTGTTGTATAATTTCGTGAAATCTAGTCATTCGATCTTACCACTCCCACTCATCAGTCGTCGCTGAGGAGGGACTAAGCCAGGCTTGGTCTGTAAGCTCTCGAGCCATGGGGTGCGCCACATCATTGCTACCATCTGGTGCTGTGTGAGCGGGTGCCCAGATGAGATTGACACTTTTGTCGTGGTTATTGCCTAACTTTAGGTAGAGTAGTGCCTCTGGGAACATTCGACCGTAGGCGAAGTTTCGTATCGGCATCCGGGAATCACTAATGATTATGTCCGGTTGCATTTGTGCTATGGCTAACGCGATAGCTATTTCCTCTGCGCTTTCTGCGTGTAGCGTGTTGACTGCAGCGCTCGTCATGCATTTTCTCTCGTAATTTATCACCACTGCTGTGAAGGCACGCTTGTGTCTGTATCTAGCTGCGTCTACAAATGTGGTGTCAATGCTATTTATTCTATATATCGCGTGGTCTGCTTTCCCGCCTAGCCTGATGGTGGGTGGGATGCATATTCTTGGGTTTTCGAGGGATGGTTATCTTGTCTCTGATGTGTCTGCGTAAATCTGCTTTTACGCGATGTTGGGTGTGATACCCAATACCTAGGCGATCTAATATTCGCCTACCTGTTTAACTTTTGGACATGCGTATAATTTATATCTTTCTGACGAGTGCCATCGTAGGTACGATGCCACGTATACTATTTTGATTATTACGAACGCTTAGACTAGTCTAGGGTGGCCTTAGACTAGGCCTCATTTTAGTCTAATCTGATTGCCGTCCTATTTATTTATTTGCTTATTAATTTTTTTATTCGGTATACTTACATCGCCTGCACGGCATTATCGTAGGGGGGTTAAAATACAGGTGATCACAATACAAAAATTTTCAGCAACATCAAAAGAATAGATCAGTCAATACAACATTGTTTAAGCACTGAAATTCGCAATGCGGGAGACAAACTAACAAAGTACCAAACGATGTAAGTAACAAAGTAACAAAAAAAGAATTTGCGTATGTGTAGAGATGAATAAGAGAACAATCAAAAGATATGGCTCTCAATAGCATTTTCAATACCACACGCTGCCATCCCTTAATTAGGGAGCTCATTCTAATCGTTAATCGTGTTAGGAAAAAAATGAACGCTTAAACACATTGGTACGGCACTGATAAGCTCTTCTTTGATTACACTACGTTTGTAGGCTAAGTTAAATAGCCGCATGATCTGAGATTTTATGTTGTCTAATTTGCGGACGGCCTTTCCATTGTAGCCGTTGCTTTCTATAATGAGATCCTATACTCTGATCTTGTCAACCTTGGCTATGGGCGTACTAACCGTCATAGCTAGGTGAATGTACGGATTGTTTCGATCCTCGTAGTTGCGTGGTGTTCGACCACGTCGCGATAGGTTTTAAATGAGGAGCGCAGATTTCTCTGCTGAATGTGTCAGTCCGGTTCCTGCTAGGCATTGTTCAACTACTTCTTTTGCACGTTGTAACGTGCTTTCAACGTGTCCATCCCTGCCATTGCTTACCCGGAGGGTGATATCGTCAGCGTAGATGGCATGACTGAGGCCATTTATTTCCTGTAGCTTTGCTGGTAATCCGCTCACAGCCAGATTAAACAACATGGGTGATATTACTGAAAATTGGGCCATATATGCGCTTCCGATCTGTAGTTCTTCGGAGTTAAGGTATCCTGTCTTAATGCGTGCTTTTTCTTTAGTAAGAAAGTCTCGTATATATTTGTGTACTCGCTGACCAAGGCTGAGCTCACATATTCTTTTGTATATTGCTTTGTGGGTAACACTGCCAAAACTTTCTTTAGGTCCAATCCTAGGATTGGTTTGGTGTTCCGACTTGTATTATTTATAATTTGATACTTAAGTTGGAGCATTACCCGCCGTGGTTGCTCAGTGGCTATGGTGCTAGGCCGCTGAGCAGGAGGTCACGGGATCGAATCCCGGCCACGGCGGCCGCATTTCGATGGGGGCGAAATGCGAAAACACCCGTGTACTTAGATTTAGGTGCACGTTAATGAACCCCAGGTGGTCGAAATTTCCGGAGTCCTCCACTACGGCGTGCCTCACAATCAGAAAGTGGTTTTGGCACGTAAAACCCCATAATTTACAAGTTGGAGCATTGCGTCCTGTGTAGACAAAGACCTGGTCTGGGCTACAACAACTAAGATCAATATAACGAAACCTCTTTTTTCTAGCGAAATAAAGTACTACATGCAGTAAGTATTTCAATATTCGACGGACACTGAACATCTTTGCCTTTCCTGAAAAAAAAGGGCATAATCTTTACAATTATTTGTTCTTAAACAGGGTGTGAATTGGAAACTCAGGCTACCTTGAGAGATTAGCTTGTCTCAGGACGTGGCTTATCACATACAACACACGTAACGAAGAAATCTGGCAAATTCCCAACTAACGAACGCAGTAGGGTGACCAAATGATCCGTTATATATTGCCATTTGTCCTCAACAGTCGCAAGTCTTTTCATTATTTATTACGATACACTTGCGTTTTGCTTTAATTTCGAAATCATGTACTTCCCTTGTGTGTGTGTGTGTTTTTGCTTTATAACATGTACTTTCCACATTTTAGTCAGTCTGTAAATGAGGCTGTCGTTCCCGTTGCCAATATGTAATTTCTTATTATGTACAGATACCATCAAGCCAGCTTTTGCGCTTTTTGTCGTGGCTTCGGACAAATGCATTTTTTTTGCACTGTTGTCCAAAAAACTTTGAGTGTACTTGAGGGCCAAGTCAGCACTCCGCCGCAGGCCAACATTATGATATCTGCCAGGCGAAAATAGCCGAAGAGTTGGAAGCAATCGTAAAGAACGACCAACACCCGCTACTCGACCACGAAATCGGCGTCGCGAGTGTTATCGTCCATTTGCTCGGAGGAAAGGCTGAGGTCATGGTGACGAACTTCAGTCATGAGTACAAATGCCTGAACAAGGGCACGAAGATCACATACGTTGAGGAAGTTGCAGATGTCAGCGATGCATTTCTCCTGTCCGATTCTACCGAAGCTACAACGAGGGTGCGTTTTCCAGAACAAACCTTTGATATTCAACCGAGTCGACCCAGGGATAAGCAAGAACAGCTCAGGGGTCTCTTCCAGAGTCTAAGGGACTATTTTTCATCCTCGTCAAGGATACGGCGAGCATCCCTTGGTAAGTGTTGCATAATTTATTTATGTTTCATTACTTATGCATACTGCAGCCGAATTCGGCAATCGCAAGAGTGGGTTTGCACATCGCATATAGCAACAAAGCATTTCTCGGCACAAATCAACTTGAACTACGTAGGAACCATGATAATTTCAAAATAAGAGATACAATGACTAATAATAAACACATATGAATCAAGTTAACTTATACGAAAATTCCGCAAAAGGCAGTGGCCTAGCTTCACGTGGTAGTAAGTTCCATTTTTGAATTGTACGTGGAAAGAAGCTATGCTCAAATAGGTTAGTACGCGGTTCAAATTGTACAAGGTTAAGTTTCTGGCTATTCCTAGTACGTTTCAAGTTATCAGAAGACAGATAGTTGTTTTTTAATGAGTAGAGTGGGGTGTTAATGAGATTAGGCAGCAATTTAAGGCGCTCACCTCACGCCGCTCGAATAGAGGTTGTAGACCTAGTGCAACAAGGTGAGATGAGGGTGAGAAGTTCCAGTCATAACGGTGGTATACAAAACTGATTGCTTTCTTTCGAACTGATTCGAGGGTGTTAATGTCATATACTTTATAAGGGTTTTAGATTAATAATATTAATAGGAATATAACCGAGGAATCCATTCAACCACTCCGTCAAAGCCATTACCGAGTGTCGACGAAAGGATGGGAGGCCATAAAGCAAGAAGTCGACGAAATGCTGCCCGACAAAACCATCCAGCCATCGAACATCCGGCGGCAATCTGCTGTTGTCTTGATGAAAAACAAGGATGGAAACGTTGCGTTTTTCTGTCGATTACCGCCGCCTCACCAAAGCCACGAAGAAGGACGTATACACCCTTCCACGGATAGACGGCGCACTGTACCGGCTCTGTAATGCAAAATACATTTATTCCATGGACATCAAGGCGGGCTACTGGAAAATCGAATTACACGAAAGGGATGAAGAGAAAACCAGCTTTATCACTCCGAACGGCCTCTATGAATTCAAGTTCATGACATTAGGTCTTTGCTCGGCCCGGGAAACGATGGCGGCGAACGCTGTGCATGAAGGCGAGTTCTGCGTTTCTTTTTAATTTGTGCAGGGAACCGAAGGGCCACCCAGCTCCGACAAAGACGGACCTAAACGGCTGCTGAAAAACGCTATCGCTTTAAAAGGGGATTGTCTTTGAGTTTCTGCGTAACAAAATTATGTTTTCTCGCATATTCAAATTACAATGCGACGCTATGATGTCTGTAAATTGCGTGTAAGTCGTACTTTATGATACTTGTACGCAGTTTGCCTTCAGAAATTCAATTATTTCAGTAAATTCGTTGCGGCGCAGGGAGGGCCCGCGTGGTTAGGTATGCGTGGTTCGAAATTATTTTGCCGTAGCGACGTACGACGCTGGGCGCCAACGCCGGATTTTGTGCGACTTGGGGCCCTTGACGCTCTCGCGTGAAAACTCAATTGGCGCATGCAGTCGCCACCAATACTTGTGTACTTCGACGAAGAGGCTGATACATAAATCCACACTCACGCCAGTAGCCTAGGCCTCAGAGGAAAGACGTACAACTTGAGCGGTTGATAGCTTACACTAGGCGGTCGCTGTCAAAAGTGAAAAGTAGTTATTCTATGATCGAAGAAATGCCTCACCATCATTTTGGCGACAGCGAAATTCCGCCCATACCTATATGGCAGGCCGTTCAAAGTCGTAAGCGACCATCATGCATTGTGATGGCTAGCGAATCTAAAGGACTCTCAGGATGCCTAGTACAGTGAAGTCTGAGATTGCAAGAATACTCTTATGATATGAGCGTAATTAGCAAGTCGGGCCGATAACACTCTGATGCAGACTGCCTGTCTCGTGCTCCTGTGGAGCTGTCACTAGAAGATGACCAAGATAAGGAGGCGTGTTTCGGTACAAAAAGCACAGACGACTTGCCGAGCAGCAGCGAATGGCCCCGGAGCTAAGAAGCGTCCTCGAGTATTTGGAAGGCAACACCGACGTTGTCCCTAGAGAGTTCAGGCAAGGATTATCTTCGTTTTCGCTGCACAACAATCTACTCGTAAAGAGAAACTCACCAGCCCGCGTCAAATCCCCTCTTATTGTTCACTCAGCACTGCGTCGAGAGGTACAGCACACCCTACATGATGAACCCACCGCTGGGAAACTCGGATTAACCCGGATGCTATCGAGGATGCAAGTAAGGTGTTGCTGGCCATGCGTGACTACCAACGTTGCCCATTACGTGAAGACATGCCGAGATTCTCCGTGACGCAAGGCACCACCGACAATACTAGCGTGATTACTACAGCCGATCGAGCCTCTTTGCCGACCGTTTCAGCAGATCGGGATGGATTTGTGGGCCATTTTCTGACGTCAACATCTAGAAACAAGTGGGCCGTTGTAGCCACCGACTACCTCACCCGCTACCTTGAAACGAAAGCCCTGCCCAAAGCTAGTGTAGTGGAAGTAGCAAAATGTTTCGTCGAGAACTTCCTGCTGCGACATGGTGCGCCAGAAGTCCTCATTAATTGCAGAGGAACGGCTTTTACAGCTGAGCCTACTCAGGCCGTCCTTCAGTATATCCAGAAAAGTGATCGGAGGACCACTTCCTACCAGCAGCTGGCGAATGGCCTAACGGAACGTTTGAACAATACGCTCGCCCATATGCTAGCTATGTCAAAGACGTCGAACACTAGACCTAGTATGCCGTCTTGCCATACGTAACGTTCGCTTACAACACGGCGGTGCACGAAACAACAAAGATGACGCCTTTAAAGCTTGTTTGCTACAGGAACCCGACGACCAATCTCGACGCCTTGGTGCCAGGTCTCCACCAGGCCACCAACGAAGGGAACCTAGACGTCGCCTCCTTTCTCCAGTGCACCGAAGAAGCCCGACAGCTCGCCCGCCTGCGGATCAAGAACCAGGAGAAGACCGACAGCCGATACTACATACTTAAACGACGCTACGACGAGCACCAGCCCGGCGATCGTGTTTGGGTTTGCACCACACTACGCCGACGAGGACTTAGCGAGAAGCTTTTACGCTGCTACTTAGTATCCTGCAAGATCATCCTACGCGTTGGCGCACTAGACTGTGAGGTCGTGCCACATGGCATGACAGCGGCGCCGTTCACGACCTAAAATAGTTGATGTTGTGCGCCTTAAGCTGTTTTACCAGCGCTAAAGGACTTTGGGACTTTGTTTCTTTGTCGCTTTGTTACTTTTTCTTTACTAAGTGTGCTTTTGTTTTTCGCTCTCCTGTTGTGTTTGTAGCATCCGGACGACGCTTGCATAGGAGGGATTGCCACGTGCATTCGTTTATATTTCTCGGGAGAACGCTTTTTACCGGCTAACAAACGGTAAAGTTTATCGAAGAGCGCAGGAAGCGTTGGTATGTATCGGAAGCTTCTCAGTTGTTATCGATCCGTTGTATGCTGCCACCGCCCTTTGTGTAACCGGATTGTATGCGCGACGCGAACTTTTCAGTCCGTTCTGGAAGGCACGTGTGTACAAGTGATTACTCTGGACCCTTCGATGACCTCTGTATAGAAGCCGACGTACTCGTCTAGCAGATTACATTTCGACGATCGCGGACTGTGCTTGCCGCTATCGTTGTACTTTGAGTGTAGCTTGTTCTTGCTGGCGTAGGTTTGGCCAATAAAAAGTTAGTTTTGTCCTTCAGCTTTGCTGTCCAAACACGGTCGCCTGGCCGGTATTCCACGTAACGTCGTAGAAGATTGTAGACCGGGCAGTCGGTCCTGTGACGACTCTTGATGCGCAGGCGGCCGAGGGCAGTGGCTGAGGAGTGTTGACAATTACTTGTAGGCGGGTCCACCTCCCTGGCATAGTTTTCGTATTGTGACCCACCGCCACCTTGTGGTGGTTGCCTCGATCTACCGTTCACTTTGCATGAACTGGATATATTGAGTTCTGCCTCCCGACGCTTCTCCGCCCAGTGCCTGATGGTATCAACTACTTCGCTCTTTGTCATCTCAGCCAGGAAGCGCGTAAAGTTCTTCTGTCATAATGCAATTACACATGTGACACGGCGACAGTTCCGGACAACTGGAATTGCATAGTGGCTCTTTTGAAACCAGAAAGCGCACATGCGAGTTTTCTTCCTATCGCCCAATCGCTCTGGCCAGCTGCGTCGGGAAAGTAATAGAATGCATAGTGCTGATTAGATTGGAATGGCTCTTGGAGAAAAATACCACCTCGCCAGACTTTATGAATGTATTCCCCAGAGAACGTTCATCTACAGATGGTGTTCATGACTTCGCTTCATGCGTAGAACAGGAAAAACATTTCCAATTAGGCGGCGGAATTTTTTTTCACACAAAAGGCGCCTACGATAACGTCTTTCACGAGGCCATTCTTAACACGCTTCATTACTTTGGCTCTATGCGTGAATCTTCAGCTGCCTTAGCGGACGTACTATTTTTGTGTCCACGGGTGGCCGTGAAACACAACCCCAAGGTTGGCCCTGGGGTTCCACAAGGTGGGGTCCTCGGTCCTATGCTGTTAAACATCACGCTTATCGACTTCGGAGCTGAGCTCCCTGACAATGATAAGATCAACGTCTACGCGGACGATATATGCATATGAGCACCTGGAGTAGCGCGTCCGCAAGTGAGTGCGAAACTAAAACAGGCCGCAAATATGACACCAAAATGCTTGCGCTGTCTTGCCCTGAAACTTTCCACAGCAAATGGGCTGCAATGGAATTCACAAGGGAATCAATGACACGGTATCCCATATTCGTTGACGGAGCAATTATCCCTGCTGCCACGTATTATACACATTTAGGTGTCGTCATCGACCGCAGCCTATCTTTGTCGAAGCACGTCAGTGCACTGCGGACCAAATTATCCAGCTTTGTATACATTCTTCGTGTTGTAGCTGGATATGGATGAGTCCCCTCTGAACAAAGGCTTTTGCAGCTGTATCAGGCGTTGTTCGTGGGCTACCTACTACACAGCATGCTTGTGATTTCCTATATACGTTCAACTTGTCCTCAGTTTTTAGAAAACCCTCAAGCCCAAGCTCCGCGATCATGACAAGGCCTGCCACGGTGTACATCGGCTTCCGGTGCCATAAAGGATTCATGGACCTACCCAATTTAATTTAGATGTCTTCTGAGTCACTACGAGTTCACCCCCGACTGCTGACTCGACACATGCACACACCATCCCTTGTCTTCAATTCATAAAAACCGCCAAAGCTGCACCTACACAAGATATCTTTTCACTACTAACGGGAAACTGTCTCTTTTGTCTTCTACCTGACACCACGTAGATGGGCTATTATTTTGACGCAAAATTAGCGCTGCAAGCCATCTATTCTCTCTCGAGGAAAGGCTAGTATTACATGCTAGCATTAGACATTCTACAAATATTTGATCTTGCTCAGTGGAATGGTCATTCAATTACATTTTAATGGGTACCTGGTCACTGTGGCTTGGCTAGCAACGAGATAGTTGATGTAGAAGCAAAAACCGCTATCCCCACAGCAGTTCACATAAATATTCCATACTCGCGAAGCGATTTAACCCCTTTGTTGACTGGTTTCATGCGAGATTGCATAGCTCATTACTGGGCTCAACCGGACAATTCGGTACAGGCGCCTGCGGGAAATCGACTGTGCCAGGACTCTTCCCCTCTCGGCTAAAGTCAAGCTATACGAAACAAGCATGCTTCACCGCATTAGCTTGGGCGTCGTCTTCACTCGACGCTAGCACATCTTATCGGCCGTGGGAACAGGCAGAACTGTGAACGCTGCTAAGTGTCTGATACTTTTCAAGATATTGCCACATGGTGTGGCGGAGCAAGGGACTGAAGAAGAGGAGAATGAAGTTCGTCTCGGCATCGTGCGTCGCCGCTTACGCTTTCGTAAAGTGCAACCGCCTGTATCTTCATTCAGCTTGTATACTCCAGCAGGGTAGACGCGACGATATGGTGGAGCTTGCTGGGTACGCTCAACTTATGCAGGAGTCCCAACTGGACAGCAAGAACCTCGCCCCACAGTTGGAGTTGACTCCAGTTCACCGCACAAGCCGGCGAATCCGAGGCCTAGCCCCAGAATTCGGAAACCTCCAAGAAAAAGTGATGACTGCGACCACTGCGACTTCTACGGAACCGGTCACACCAACTTACCTAGCGCTGCTGAACCCCCAAGTGCCGACGGCCTTTCATGGTGACACATTTGAAGACGTTGAAGACTGGCTGGCGGAGTTCGAGCGCGTGGCTGCGTTTAACGAATGGGACAACAACGCCAAACTCAGGAACGATTACTTCAGCCTCCAAGATGGTGTTCGCACGTGGTTTATGAAGCGCGAAAGTGCCCTGTCATCCTGGCCTGAGTTCCAGCGCAAGCTACTGCAGACTTACTCCCGCCCCAATCACCGGGGAAAAGCAGAGCGGGCCCTTCAGTGACCAGTTGAAAAGCCCAATGAGAGCATCACGATACGTAGAGGACATGACGCGTCTCTTTCAGCGTGCCGATCCGAGCATGTCGGAAGACAAGAAGGTGCTTCTTCTGATGAGAGGCGTAAAGGAGCAGCTCTTTGGCGGCCTTGTTCGCAATACGCCCAAGACTCTTGCGGAGTTCCTCACCGAAGCCACCGCGATGGAGAAAACCCTTCAGCAATGGCCGAACTTGTACAACCGACAAGTAAATGGCGCGTGTACTCCGGATACGCCGGTAGGCTTCGGGTGCGACATCGCCTTGCTTTGCAAGCTGATTCGCTCAGTAGTTTGCGACGAGCTGCAGAAGCACCACGGTACGTCGCTACCTCCAGTCAGCTCCCTCGCCAGCGTCGTACGCAACTAAGTACAGCAGGCACTGCAGGCATCTCTTTCCAGTAGTGAAGCGCCACCTCTGCCAAGCGAATCCCGGCGCAAGACTTATGCAGAAACATAACTGAGCCCCGTCCGAGGCTTCGCACCTACTTATGTGGCACCGCCAGTCGCGTTGCAATCGGCGCAAGCCGCTCCGACAACTCCGCTACCGTATTTGGACGATCGCCGAACACCCGCGAGGAAATCACAGGTTTGGCGAGCACCCGATCGACGACCGCTGTGCTACCACTGCGGCGAAGCTGGTCATGTGTATCGGGAGTGCCCCTACCGACGACTTTGACTGCGAGGTTTTTCTGTTGATTCACCTCGACCTAGGTTCGGCCAAAAGCCACCCGACATCGCAGAATTCCTCGAACAGCAGCGCAGGCCGGGCCCACGGCAGCGGTAGTCACGCTCACCCTCACCGCGGCGATATTTTCCTGCTCGCGATACCACCTCGAGGACGACGCAAGGCCGATCCCCAAGGCCACGCCCAGAAAACTGACGTCAGCGACCTTCCGAGGCGGGGCCGCTGATACTCGACGCGCTCAAGACCTCGTATCGCGCCGACCGCAGAGCAACGAAAACACGATGACACCAGAACCAGTTTCCGCGAACAAGATTTCAATGGAGATACCTGTGTTGACCGACGGCAGAAAAATGAGCGTACTTGTAGATACTGGCACGGATTACTCTATTATTAGTGGAAAACTGGCGAGCGTTCTGAAAAAAGTGACGTTGCCCTGGAACGGGGCACCAGTTCATACGGCAGGTGGCCACGTCGTCACACCGCTTCGCCTATGCACGGCAAGAGTAGAAATCCGCGGGGCTGCTTTTCTCGCCACTTGCATTGTTCTACGCGAGTGTTCCCGCGGTTTATTCTCTCGGCACAAAGGGCAACACAGATCGACGCCATTGGACACAGATCCGCACTTCACCTTTCGGACGAGAGCATCACGACACCGCCGCGTGCGAGTGTTATGGTTCTGGTCAAGTCCGACGAGCTACAAGACGGTGAAGCCATTGTAGAAGGCAACATTTCTATGTTGCTGGCACAAGGTATTTGTGTAGCGTGAAGCCTTGTGGAACTTCGTGATAGCCAGACAACGGTCCTCGTTACCAACTTTACCTTTGAGCATCGGAACATTTTTCGTGGCACTGCCATCGCCTACACCGAACTATCAACGGACATCGAGTGCTTTGCTTCTGAAGTGGACACAGACGATTCGCTCAAGGACATCGATGTAAACTCCGAGCTTACGGACGTCCAAAAGGGTGCGCTGCAGGAACTCTTGAACAGGCTACTAAGGTGGGCCAAAAGCCAATCACGAAGCACCGAATAACGACATCCTCCGACGCACGTCCCATCAAACAACAGCCTTATCGTGTCTCGCCGAAAGAACGCGAGGCAATTCAAGCCCAAGTCATGTAGATGCTAGATGATGGTCTCATTCAGCCTTCGCACAGTCCCTGGTCCTCCCCGGTCGTTCTAGTCAAGAAAAAAGACGGAACGCTTCGTTTCTGTGGTGCTTATCGACGCCTCAACGATGTTACCAAGAAGGACGTGCACCCACTACCACGTATTGATGACTCTTTAGACAGGTTGGGCCAGCTAAGTATTTTTCGTCTCTTGATCTAAAGAGCGGTTATTGGCAAATTGAGGGCGATGAACGAGACCGTGCAAAAACTGCTTTCTTCACTCCAGGTGGCCTTTACGAATTCAGAGTACTTCTTTTCGGTCTCTGTTCCGCACCAGCAACTTTCCAGCGAATTATGGACACCGTTCTCGCTGGTCTGAAGTGGCAAAGCTGCCTCGTCTATCTCGACGACGTGGTTCTTTTTCGGCGATATTTGACGACCACCTGAGACGACTGCGGCAAGTTCTCCAAGCCATTCGATCGGCTAACCTCACCCTTAAGCTTCAGAAGTGTCATTTCGGCTACAAGGAGCTGATGTTTCTCAGACACGTGGTCAGCACGGAAGGCGTTAGCCCCGATCCTGCGAAAACTGCCGCTGTAGCCTCGTTTACAACACCGACCGACAAGAAAGGTGTCCGACGCTTCCTGGGCCTTTGCGCATACTACCGCCGTTTCATCGAAAAATTTTCGAACATGGCGGAGCCGCTGACTCACCTCACGAGGGACGATGTATCGTTCGTCTGGTCTTCAGAGTAAGAGACTGCTTTCACCGAGCTTCGACAACGTCTGGTGTCAGCACCAGTTTTGGCTCACTTTGACGTGGAGGCCGACACGGAAGTTCATACAGACGCCAGTAACGTTGGTCTTGGTTTGGTGTTTGTACAACGGCAGGAAGGTATTGAAAGAGTGATCGCCTACTCAAGTCGCACACTATCACCTGCAGAGACCAACTACACCACCACGGAGAAAGAGTGTCTTGCCGTCGTATGGGTGCTGGCCAAATTTCGACCTTACCTTTACGGCCGCCCATTCAAAGTTGTAACTGATCATCACTCGTTATGCTGGCTTGCAAATCTCCGGGACCCTTCTGGACGACTGGCACGGTGGAATCTACGTTTGCAGGAGCACGACGTGACCACCGTGTACAAGTTGGGCCGCATACACGAAGGCGCTGACACACTCTCGCGCACCCCTATCGACACTACCGACCACGACATTGAGCACGACGGCGCTTTCCTTGAGGTCGTAAGCGTTACTGATTTGTTTACACGGCAGCGCGCAGACGACGCACTACAGCCTATATTCGAACATCTAGAAGGACAAAACCCATCAATACCCCGGCATATCGCTCGAGGATTGTCGTCTTTTTGTTTTCGACATGGCGTCTTGTACAAGAAATCCGCTGCCACCAACAAGACCTACCTTTTGGTCGTTACAGCAGACCTCCTTGCCGAAGTTTTGTTCGCCTGTCATGACGAGCCTCCGTCTGGCCATTTGGGTTTTGCGCGAACGCTTGATAGAGTGCGCAAATCCTGCTACAGGCCGAAACTTGCCGAGTACGTTAAGCGGTACGTCCAATCCTGCCGTGAATGCCAACGCCGAAAGTCGCCAGCTGTGAAGCCTGCGGGTTTGCTGAATCCGATTGACCCACCTGCTAAACCTTTCGGCCAGGTCGGCATGGACCTTCTAGGTCCGTTTCCACTGTCATCTTCTGGCAACAGGCGGATAATCACCGCCACGGACTATTTAACGCGGTATGCTGAGACAAAGGCGCTGCCTTGAGGCACAGCTTCCGAGGTTGCCCAGTTTTTCATGCAGAGCATCGTCCTACGGCATGGCGCCCCATCGCACGTCATCACAGACCGAGGCAAAGCCTTTACAGCTCAGCTCATTGAAGACGTTTTTAAACTCAGCTACACGACCCATCGAAGGACAACTGCCTATCATCCGCAGACAAATGGCTTGACCGTACGACTGAACAAAACGATGACTGACATGCTGTTTATGTACGTAGATGTACAGCACAAGACGTGGGACGAGATACACCCTTACGTAACATTTGCCTATAATACTGCTACGCAAGAAACAACACGCTTCACGCCGTTTTACCTCGTTTACGACCGTGAAGTTCAGAGTATGTTAGAAGCAATACTGACGTGCGACATATCGATCATCTCGACCTCGCCCAAGATGCCGAATTTTTCGTGCAACACGCGGAAGAAGCCCGTCACCTTGCCCGAGTGCACATCAAGCAACAACAGGGCATCGATGCACACAGTTACAATCTCCGCCATCGACATGTCGAGTTCCAACCAGGTGATCAAGTTTTGGTCTGGACTCGCGTGCGCCGAAAAGCACTATCCGAGAAGCTTTTGAGTCGCTACTTCGGACCTTACAGAGGGTTGCAGCGAATTAGTGACGTGAATTATGAAGTCCTTTCTGACGGAAGCCAGCCTCCCCGACGTTGACAACCGCAATCTGAGATTGTGCACGTTGCGCGGTTGAAACCGTACTATAGCCCCTAATATTCGACGTTTTCAGCCACTTCGGTTAGTTTTTGTTGTTGCTCGTCCATCAGTGCCTTGTGACTATACCGCACAACACAGTGGTGGTGGTCGTGGTGAAAAACGTTTATTTTGCGCTATTTACATATGAATTTAGTGGTTCTTCAGATGGCTTCTTCCATCTTCATATCCAGGGTTGGTGCCCCTAGTCCAGGGCCCCACTGAAGGTAGCTGACGTGCCAGCACGCCTTACTAGCCCTTGCTGGACTTTCAGGATGTCTCTGGAAAGCATCCTCTCCCATTGTTCCGTCCTCGGGTTTTCTATTATGGTTATTTCTTCTGCTTTTTGGCAGGCCCACGTGCTATGTTATAGCGTGGCCTTGTCCCTGCACCAGGGGCATGTGTTCTCATATTGGGTAGGGTAAATTTTGTTTAGTGTGTATAAGTTCGGGTATGTCCGCGTTTGTAGTTGCCGCCAGATTACAGCTTCTTCTCTGTTGAGTCGTTTTTCCCGTGCCGGATATCTCATTCTGGCGCCCCTGAAGTAGTTTAGCGTGTCCGCGTATGTTCGGCCTACCGGCTCTGGGTCCTCTATGGCGGCAGGGTTCTTGGACGCCCGGTTTGTTGCGTACCCTCGAGCTATCCTATCTGCCTCCAGATTTCCCTCGACACTCGTGTGTCCCGGTTTCCAAACTATCGCGTGTTTGCTTTGCTTGTCTGTGGGTGCTAGAAAACTACAGTACGAGAGACGACTCCGAAATATAATCATGGATAGTGGAGCCAAAAGAGAGAAAAAAAGAAAAACTAGAAATATGGCAGTGGAACTGCAGAGGTTACAAAAGAAAACAAGGACTACTACAACAATACATGAACACGCGATTAATACCTCCGGACATAATTGCGCTACACGAAGCACACGTAGAACCAAAATTACACATCTACACGTGCTACGTAAATCCGGACGAAGAACGGAAAAGGACAGCGAGCCTAGTTAGAAAAAGCCTGACGGCCATACAACGCGACAGGATAGCTGACACGGACGTAGAATGTGTAATAGCCTAAGTAATTCCGAAAAAGAAAAGGGCAGGATGAAACATATTCATATTCTACATACATATTCTATGTCAATGTATATAGATCTCCTAAGCAAAAGAAGGTCAAATTTGAAGAGCTATTTAGAGGAGCAAACAAAATCGCAAAAGGAAATGCGCTGGTTATATTAGGTGACTTCCACGTCAGAGAGGAAAGTTGAGGGTACAAGACATCAGAAATAAAAGGCAGGACAGTAGCCTACGCGGCAGATAACACGGGGTGCGAGCTAATCACCTACGCCGAAAACCCGACAAGAACCGGGAACAGCGTAACCGAAGATACTTGCCCAGACCTCACCTTCGTCCTGCGAACAAAACAAGCAGAGTGGGAAAACCTAATGGAAAACTTAGGAAGCGACCACTGTATAATAAGAACACAAATCACGACATCGGATAAAATCAGACGGCAAATAGGCAAAGCCAGAATCATGGATTGGAGAGCCTTCAAAGAGTCGGACAGCGGCACGACAAGAGGGGAAATCCAATCGATATCCGAATGGGGAGAAAAACTCAAAGAACAAGTAAGGAAGTTCGCGAAAGAAGTAGAACGCACGCAGCAAGCACCGGACGTGGACTCTAGGCTACTCATACTATGGGAAGCAAGGAAGGGACTCACGAAGAGGTGGAAGAGGCAGAAATTCAATAGAAAGCTCAAAGTAAAAATAGCGGAGATCACAAGGAAAGCGGAGGAGTATGCGGAACAGCTTGCGAGACAAAACTGGCAGCAGTTCAGCAATTCACTGAATGGGACCCTGAACACAGCAAAGACGTGGAGCATACTCAAAGCCCTACCAGATCTGACCAAAACCATATCAGAGAATAACAATGCCATCCATCGACTGGTCCACTACTATGAAGGGACGGATGAAGAACTGCTAGAAAAAGTACGCGAGAAATGCTTTGGCGACAGCAACCCGGGCGCTTACACAGAAAGCTATAAAAGGAAAGAAAACGAAGCATTGGACAGGGCCATAACTAAGGAAGAAGTGTATGATGCAATAAGAAGAGCAACGAGAAACATGGCAGCGTGTGCGGACAAAATTAACAACGAACTCATTAGCAACCTCAGTGACGAGTTAGCGAAAAATTACCCGACTACTTCAACAAACACTGGGGAGCGGAAACAGTTCCAGAAGAATGGAAACACGCGGAAATCATCATGATTCCAAAGCCAGGAAAGAAACTCCAAGTAGACAACCTCAGACCAATCTCTCTCACATCGTGCTTCGGCAAGATATACGAGAAAGTGGTTACGAAGAGACTTCAAGACTACATGGAAGATAACGAATTATACTCGCACAGCATGTTCGGCTTCAGAGACATGCTGTAGACGCAAGACGTACTGCTGCAGATAAAAGAAAAAATGCTCAGCGAAATCCCACGCTACGGAGAAAATATCATCGTGGCACTCGACATTAAAGGGGCCTTTGACAATGCCAGTCACGAAGCCATACTAACGGCCTTAGACAACCTGTACTGTGGCAGAAAAACACACGGCTACGTCAAAGCCTTCCTGTCGGGTAGAACAGCGACCATCGGGCTATGAGAGCGAAGATCAGACAAGTTCAGCACTCCAAACAAAGGCACACCGCAAGGGTCAGTTATCTCGCATATCCTTTTCAACGTGGCAATGATAGGACTGGCCAAACAATTACAGGAAATTGAGGGTATACGTCATGCAATGTACGCCGACGATATCACCATCTGTGCGGAAAAAGCTCCGTTAGGTTACCAAGAACTCAAGTTTCAAGAGGCCGCAACATGCGTAGAGACATGTCAGGGCAAGAGGACTCGCATGCTCAACGAAGAAATCTGAGCGCCTGAGAGTACGCCGGAGACGCAAGACCAGCGACGAGGACGAGCCCCTGGAAATCTACCTGGAGGGACATCAGATCCCGGTAGTGACGCAATGCAGAATACTGGGGATGTGGGTGCAAACAAACCAGCGTTGCACACACGCCTTGGCTCTAACCAAGACTGCAGTCAACCAAGTGGCCTGAATGATGAACCGGGTGTCGAAAAGCAGATATGGCATGAAGGAGGCAGACACACTCAAGCTGATAAAAAGCCTAGTAGTCAGCAGAGGGGTATACAGCCTACCGTACTACAACTATGTCAAAAGCGAAATCCAGCGAATTGATACCATCCTAAGGAAAGCACTCAAGACGGCGCTTGAAATACCCTAAACAGCGTCGACCGAGAAGCTGCTAGCCCCAGGGCTGCACAACAGCTTTGAGGAACTGCAAGAAGCCCAAAGGATCGTACAATTCTAAAGACTACAGCAAACTGAAACGGGTAGAAGACTTTTAGTCAGGTACGGCGGCGAATCAATCCTACGAGAAGTACAAGATAACATGACGGTCCCGGACGAGTGCCGCAGCACCATCAGGGTAGCACCAATACCCAGAAATATGGACCCATACCTGCGCAAGGCACGCAGGGAGGCGAGGGCAGAGTACGTGCAAAGGACACTGGCCACCCGGAACGAAACGGTGTATGTTGATGCCGCAACATACACCGAAAAAGGGGAAGAAGGCAATAAGCATAAAGTGGCGGCGGTGATTGGCTCGGACCTCAGGGAAATCACCAGCGCATCAATACGGAACTGCACGGTAGTTGAAGCCGAGGAAGCGGCCGTAGCTCTAGCGGCAGCGGAGGGCTAGAGACTAGGCAAATCTCGATCGATTCTAACAGACTCGCAAACAGCATGCCGGAATCACATGAATGCCAGGATCAGCCGCAAAGCGCTGCACACCACAGTGATTGTGACTATAGCCTATGTGTTCGCCCTAGAGCATCTCGGCGCTCTCAGGTCAAGCCTATATATGTTTTCCTTCTTTTTTTTTGAATAGGGGGTAATGCCACATGGTGTGGCGGCGCAAGGGACTGAAGAAAAGGAGAACGAAGTTCGTCTCCGCATCGCGCGTCACCGCTTACGCTTTCATAAAGTGCAACCGCCTGTATCTTCATTCAGCTTGTATACTCCAGCAGGGTATACGCAACAATATGTTTTGCGACTGTCCTCGCTGCGCATCACAGCGGAAGGCACTGGCTTCGACGCCAGCAAGCATTGGCAGGCAAACATTTTCCGAAAGTACTATTTTGTTCGCAATGTGCGACCGCACAGTAGCATCAATATCTACAATGGCTGGTCCGGACTTCTTGAAGATCACCGGTCTAGACGCTAGGTTTTAGGGAAACTGCTGTGTTAATGTATATATGCATCCATTCTTCCTGTGTTCATCCTCATTTTTCATCTTTCATCACTATTTTCTGCCATTTTTTCGCGCCGTGCAGAGTAGCAGACCAGAGCATGCTAGCTCATGCCGACCTTTCTCTCTCTGCCTTTCTAATTAATTATCTATCTGTTCTTCGTATCAACTGCGACCACCTGAGGCTCTTTAAGTGCACCTAAATCTTAGTACACCTGCATTTTTGCATTTTGTCTAATTGAAATGCGACCTTCACGCCAGCGATCGAACCCGCGACGTCGCGATCAGCAGTACAACGCCACAGTAAGCTACCGCGGCGGGCCTTCGGTCTAGCCCACGTGGAAAATCTTAGGCCCGATAATTAATGGGCCATGCACTCGATGCGTGGAAATATCCTCATGAGGGTTTGCCCCACGCAACCATACGGGCAGCGGTGATATTTTGTCACCGTCACACTGCTTCGCCTGTTTGGCCTAACAAGCTTTCGCCTGGCGCCGGCGACGAAACTTACAATCTGGAGCACTGCGTAACATAATGCAAGACATCCTGAAAACGTGCAGCAAGCCGCTCTGGCGCGTCGTATCACTCCTGCGCCAAACACCGTGAACCACAAGTAACTAAATTACAAAGAAAAGTGCGCTAAAAGAGCGCACATGATTTTGTTTGTTGAAGCAGTGAGCTTTGGGTTGAAGTTCGCGGTCCTTATTTATCTGTATACCACCGGTGTGCTTGAAAGAGCTAAGTACCATAGGAGTGTTTACTGACTTTGCAACCTGCCTTATATTGCTTTAGCCTGGCACGATCTGTTTGAATGAGTTATGCTGAGCTGTCAGAGAGTTTTGCTGAACTTTTCAGTGGATAAATTGAAGTATCAAACCACCATTCCGTATGTGCGCATGTGTGTATAGCATAAGAGCCGCTCTGTTTCAGTATGAAGGAAAGTGCATTTTTATTGAACACAGACCTCCCTCCTCTGAATTTTATTGGCATGTATGCTCCTTAGAAACACCTTCTTTCAAGTAAGATGTGTGTGGCAGCAGTCCATTACGTGTTTTTTTATACTACTCGCAAAGCATTTTATGTTACAACTCGTAAATGCCAGATCGCACTTTTTAATGACAAAGAAAAAAATCCAAGCTGCAGTGTTCAAAAAGTGTAGGGCTTCCTTATTAAAAATTAATCACTGCCGTAGTTTAAAAGACACTTCAAGAATATTTTGTAGGAAAGCTAGAGTTGTCTTTATCATAAAATGCGAGTATAGAAGAAGTTGTGCGGAAAAATAATGCAGCAATAATAACTTAGCGGAATTTTATACACGCCAAAGTTAGGAACCAGGCACGTCGAAACAAAATATGAAATTTCATTATAGTTCTCACAACAGAACCCAGCACGCGACGTCGACTAGCTCAGTCACTATATCGCATTACAAATTTATTTATTTTTAAAATATTATTTAGAGAATACTGCAGGCCATCAGGTGGTCCTAGAAGAAGTGGATATAAATACATTCAACTAACACAAGCATATATACACTACAGATAGATCAATACCAAAACACCAAATACTATGACGACAACAACAAGAAATATAAGGTAGAAAGCTTGATAAGAAAAACAACTAATATAGGTTTTTTAGAAACCTATAAGCTCTACAACAAATTCTAACACAGCAGAGCACCGCAACTATTCTAGCACCCATTTGTTAGGTTAGGCTATACAATAAGGCTAGAAAAAAATGCACCAAATAGCGCAATAAAAGGAAGGCAACAACATAGTAATGACAAATGAGCAAGTGGGGACGCCTATGCATAAGGTAACAAAGTACCAACAAAGCAGAAAGGTACAAGCATAAGGTGCCAAGCAAACAGGAATAGAAGATACCACTACGTCCTATGTAACCATTTGCTCAATTATCCCAGTGGTGTGCAATCATGCCGGTGGAAGAACGTTCCGCTCATTTACCGTGCTAATTTTTAATTACTCACTTTGTTGTGCACATTGCCGCAACAAGCAAGAAAAGTTCTCCGACATTGTTGCCGGTGTTTTCATGGATCCTTGTCTCACCCATGCGGATACTGGGCAGAGGGAGTACAGCACTAAACAGAGGCAAAAGCAGCAGCATAATACGGCAAACAGTACAAAAGCAAAATTAAGAGTAGAGAAACGGACAATACGGGCACGGAAGTCCAACTACTAGTTATTGCGCAGAGGCGTCAAAACTGCAGGCAAACAGGCAAAGCAACTGCTATGTCTGTAGTAATGGTGTCTAGCGAACTGTTTCGGTTTGCGGCACGGAGGCTAGGCTAAGATGGCTGATCGTGCTTGCTGCAACATTGATATCGGGCTCTTGACATTTGAAAATCTCAAGGAGTCATGAAAAAGGGTGGGAAAGAAACAGAGGCGACAAATTGGGAGCAATGAATGGAATCAAACAATAAATGTCTGTGCGGCGTTAACAAGGCAAGCAAGAAATGGGGCGAGAAAATTTGTACGATAACAGAAAAGGCAGTGCCTTGATAGTTGAGGCCAAGCTGGCTGCATGAGCACAAAGACTATAGAGGACCAAAGTTCGCAATAAGATGACGCATGCGTCTGCTGTAGCAAAAATTGCAGGCGACTCAGCACGTTGCAAAAGCAAAGCCAAGATGTTCACCTAGCCAAAACCGAATAATCGGGAACGTGAAGCTTCAAAAAGCACTGGGCTTTAAAGCTGATGTCGTCGTTAATTGGTCAGGGGTCAAGAAAATTGAGATATTTAGAGTGATAGTGAAAAAAAAACCCCGAAAACACTGATTCACAGTCGTTACAGAGCAGGTAAGTTCAATATATATATGCACAGCTTCCAGTGAAAAGTAATGCTATAAAGTAGAGATAGTAGAAACGCAAGACTGCAATAGACGTAGTAAAATATGAATTGCTCAAGCAAGTTAGGTGACTATTTGTCTCCGCCTCATTTAAAAAGGGTGCCATTGGAAATCATCTTAGTGATTTCTTTTACTATCCCTTAAGAGTCATTTTACTACAAAAGTGCCACTGGCGATGTACAACATGTAATACAGATCTGCGACCCAGTTGAAGATGACAACAGGGTTGCCTTCAGTACTACAGAAATTTCTGTTGTACAACAGGATTTTTCTGTAGTAACTACAGATTCCTGATGGAGCGACAGACTTTTCTGATGTACAACAGACATTTCTTGTTGTGACTACAGAAGTACACTCTGTCTTATTTCTGTTGTTACAACAGAAAGCTGAAGCTCTACAACAGATTTTTGTAGTACTACAGAAAAATTTGTCATCACAACAGGCACCCTGTTGTGCCAACAGAAATGTTCGTGAAGTAACTCGACAAACTTCTGTAGTGCTACAGAGAGCTGTTGAAATACTACAGAAACCTATTGTGGCAACAGGCCCCCAATTGTCACAACTGAAGTGTTCCTGAAGTAATGCGGCCAGCTTCTGTTGTACTACAGAAAAATGTTGTTGTACAACAGAAACCTATCATTGCAACAGGCCCCAAATTGTCATAACAGAAGTGTTCCTGAAGTAATGCGACAAACTTCTGTTGTACTACAGAGAACTGTTGTACGAGGGAAACCTATCGTCGCAACATGTACCCAATGATGACAACAAAAGTGCACTGACATTATGCGATGCGACAAGCTTCTGTAGTGCCCAGTTGAAAAAGACAACAGAAATTCCTGTCGCAAATACAGAAATTTCTATTGTACGACTGATGTTCCTGACGTTCCTGTAATTGAGAGACATTTCTGACGTTAGGACAGAAATTCTGATGTCGCAACAGAAACATTCTGTCGCGAAAACCAAGAGTTCTGAAGTCTCAACAGAAACGTTCTGTCGCGACAACAAAAGTTCTGAAGTCGAAACAACAGCTTTGTATCGTGACAGCGGCTTTGACGTTACGACAGAAATTCTGACATCGCAACAGAAACATTCTGTCACGACGGCCAAGAGTTCTGAAGTCGCAACAGAAGCACTTTCCGTCGCGGTACTTTAAAAAATTGTGTCAGTTTCGCATCGGTGGTGTACACTGTACTTTTCTCTTGCGCGCTATTCAATCGCGCTTCTCTGAAGCCGGCAATGCTGACAGCACCAACACCGGTATTAAAGTCGACGTGGCCAATTGTTATAATTGTGCCGCGACGACGCGGCGCCAGCAACGCCCTACCGGCCATCTCAAAATTGGCCGCTGATCCAAATCACATCTGCGGGAATGACTGCGTATCCGTTTTGTTTTATTTGGTAAGATGTGGTACACAGGCCGGTGGACTTACATGTGTGGTTACACTGACACATTAGTTAATTTCCCCAAAATATTGCACAAGCTTATGCGAAGCGGGAAAGAAGTTTTGCGCTGTTCGACAAAGTTGCGTGAAAAGCTGTCTCGCTACGGTCTCATCAATCTGGTACAGCGCTGCCGTGAGAAGCCGGTATGCTGTCAGAATGAAGACTCATCCATGAGTGTTTATGTAGCGATTTCACATTGAACACACGAATTATATGCGCGCTCAAAAGTGCAAAGAGCGAGAGACAACTGTCAAAATTAGCAGTAACAACCCTAACAGTGTCCCTGGTCACCGTTATCTATTT
Source organism: Dermacentor variabilis (assembly GCF_050947875.1). Classification (NCBI taxonomy): domain Eukaryota; kingdom Metazoa; phylum Arthropoda; class Arachnida; order Ixodida; family Ixodidae; genus Dermacentor; species Dermacentor variabilis. Next base: position 179,997,035 of record NC_134571.1, read on the forward strand.
CTGAATTTCTTATTCAATATGGGCATCGTACAGCACGATCGAGGTGCTCGCACTCCACGACGTACCTGGCGATGGTAACAACACTTTTGCTCTTCTAGAGATGCGGCAGTTGACGCGGTGGAGTGAAAGCGCATCTTGGCTTTTAAGAAACAAATGGAAACAGCAACGCAGACAGCGATTTTTACTGTTAAGATAGCCAAAATGTACTCGAACGGTCCTGTGCGGCGTGGTTCATATGTAACTGCATTGGTTTGATAGTACCGGTAATTCCATGCAGTGAAGAAAAGAAAGTGCGGCGTGGTGCCTTAAAGAGGTGTACATGGCATGTCGCGTCTTGCAAGTGCGATTTTCGTTTGAATATTTGTCAGTGGTGTCGCGAAAGAAACTTTATAAGGACCTGTGTGAGGTCTTTCTTCCGGTACCGTTGTACAGGTCGTTGTACTGTGCAGGTCCATGGCAGTCAGTTCTAAAACGTGTGAAAAGAATGACTGTACCAGGCGGAGTTAAAAGTTTCTTCTTTAAGCTCCATACGAACACTCTTGAAGTCAAGACGTATTTGGAAGCGAAGGGTTTCTTTGTGCCTTGGGGAAATCATTGTTTCATATGCCGGAAGCCGGAAACTATCGAACATGTTTTCTTAGATTGTTGGGGAGCCCTTTTCTTTTGGGACATTCTCCAACGCACGATTAAAAAAGACTTACCGGTGGATGCTTTCGGAATTAGATTTCTGCCCGTCGAGAGTGAAGACGGGGTTCCTTTTGACATGATTATGATATTGGGCCTGTACAGTATTTGGCGATCCAGGATGGCGGTCAGCCACGCAGACATTGATGCCAGGCCGATAAGACAGTATTTTTGTGAATCTGTTAGCAGAGCTATTGAAGGATACAAGATACAAGACCCAGTGCCTGAGTGGCTTCCAAGAATGGAAGCTTTGCTACACATGCGTGAATTTTAATCTCATCACGTAACCCCAAGTGAGGGTGACGTATTTTTAGCATACGTGTTGTGTTCTTCGCGCGGACTGATTTTGTAAACTGACGTGTTGAAGTCGGCAATAAAGAAAAAAAAAAGTGCGGCGTGGTGCAGTGGTAAGATGCTAGGCTCTTGATCCTCAGGTCGCAAGTTCGATTCCCGGCAACACAGGTTTTTTTTACTTTTATTTTACTTTGTTTTTTACTAATAAATTTACATATCCTTAAAGAGTTCTCTGTCAATTTTTAATTCAATATTGGTCAGGAACTACAGAACTTTCGACTACAGGACATCACACTACAGACAACAGAACTACAGATGACAGAACTACAGAAACAACGTCCCAAAATACGGCAGACTGAATATCTCCTGTTGTGTTTTTCAACTGGGGATAACGACAATACAAGAGAAAGGAAACCCGCTAACACAAGATTTTTTAACAACGAAGCGGTTTACCCTTACCTCCTGCATGCATCCCCCGCATGCGTTCCCAGAAGGGTACCCTGGGCGGCTAACGTCCCTGTCCGGGACACGGCACATGGAATGGCGAGAGGTGGGGGAGAGGGGCAAAGAGTGTGGCGATGGCGCATGCGACCTGCGCTTCCGCGGTTATATTGTCACGTGTGTTGGAGGTACCGGCACGGCTGTAGCACCGGTCGCTGCGCTGCATGGGATGTGCGGTGACCTAGGAGGCGCTTGTGCCGGCGCATTGCTATGTCGTATGAAAAAAAAAGTATGAGTTCCTAATGTATGCAGCGCATGTATGCAGCCTAAACAGCTTCCCTGGTAATCCGTCCCCATATGAATGTTGCGACCGCACGAACTCTTTTTCATTTCAGCTTTTAGTGGCATTACGACTGTTATCAGTGTTGAAGAATTCTAGCTACGTATCTCAGAAATAAGTATGTGGTGATATCAACGGACGGCTTGAGAAAGTGTCGAGGGCCGAAGTAGCCCTTTGAAGACTGCATTTCTTATGTTAAAGGTTCTTCCAATCAGTCGCCATGACAGGGTCATCGAAACCCGTTTTGACCGTTGCAAGTGACTGGCAGCCCGTGGCATACAAGCAAGAAGCATAAAACTTGTCGTAGAATTATAAAGTACTGTAGAGTAGGTGCCTAAGTCATGTATGTCACTGTGCTACATCAGGTGACCTTGTCAAAAAGCTGGATTGAATGTACTGCTCAGTTTGACGTTCTTGCATCTTGCTGCCCAAAGACACACGTGATTAATGGACAGGGAACGGTGTACGATGTCGCTGAGTCGACATATTCATAGTTTTTATTGAAACAGCGTTTTCTTGCTGCGTGTGTCTCCTCGTAGAACGCCAATAAACTTAAACGCTAAATAGCCCTGTTGCTCTGTTCCTTTGACTAGTTCGCGTTTTCTACACTATGCGAATGTTGCCGCTCGTTACAAAATTTAGAAAATATTTTAATGTACCAAAACCAAAGTAATCACAGACAGTTTTCATACGTATGGGAGGGAACCACTTCGCTTTCAGGTGTCATCAAATGTTTTTTAGTCCAATGTATTGGGCGTCCAAGTGACAGTGGGCTGCTGCTCTCTTGCTGCTTATACAAATTGTTATTACGTATGTGCATCTGGGCACCTGCCACTGGGTATTTGCACGAATAGACTACTTGGGTCACTGAGCATGTATTACTGGACATGCGCCACTGGGTATGTAAACGAATAGACAAGTAGTGTTACCGGGTATATGTAACTCGGCATGTGCAATTGGTTATGTACCCGAACAGACAACTTAGGTCATTGAGTATGCGCAAGTGGGCATGTGCCCCTTGGTATGTGTCAGAACCAAAAACTTGCGCCACTGGGTACGTTCAAGTGAGCATGCAACACTGGGTATGTGTAGGAAAAGACAACTTGGGTCACTTGGTATAAGCAAGTAGGCATGGGCCTCTGGGTTTGTGCCTGAATAGACAACTTGGGCCACAGGGTACGTGCATGTGGACATGCCCTACTGAATTTGTGTCGTAACAGACAACTTTGGGTGCAGAGTATGTGCAAGTGGGCACGCACCACTAAGTATGTGTTAGAAGATATAATTTGGGCCAAAGGGTGTCTCTGAATAGACAACTTGGGTCATTGGTTATTTGAAACTGGGCATGTGCCACTGGCTATGTGTAGCCATGGACAGCTTGGGTCACTGGTTGTGTGCAAGTGGGCATATATCACTGGGTATGCATCTGAATGCACAACTGTGGCCATAGGGTATGTGAAATTGGACTTGCGCCACTGGGTATTTGTCAGAACAGACAACTTGGGTGACTTGGTATTTGCAAGTGGGCAAGTTAGACTGAGTAGGTACCCGAATAGACAACTTGGACTATTAGGTATGTGCAACTGGGAATGTGCTACTAGGCATGCAGTACTGGGTGTTTGTCCAAATAAGGAACTAGGGTCAATGGATATTTAAAAGCGGGCATGGGCCACTGAGTATGCCACACCAGACTACTTGGGCCACTAGGGATGTGTAAGCGAGTAAGCGCCACTGGTTATGTGTCGGAGCAGATTGCTTGGGACACAGGGTGTGTGCAAGGATGCATATGCCAGTGATTGTGTGTCAGAACAGACAACTTGGGTCACTCGGTACGTGCAAGTGGACATTGGGCATGTGTCCGAATAGAGAACTTGGGCCACTGGATATGTGAATCTCGGCATGTGCCACTGGGTATGTGTCTGAATAGACAACTTGGGTCACTGGCTATCTTGGTTCGCTGGGTACGTGCAAAGAGGCATGCGTCACTGGGTAGGCGCAACTGGGCATGGCGACTGTGTATGCGTTGAGACAGACAACTTGGGTAACTGGGTATGCTCAAGTGTGCATACGCTACTGGGGGTGTTGGAACAGGCAACTTTTGTCACTGGGTATGTGCAAGTGGGTATGCGCCACAGATGATATGTCGGAGCAGACATCTTGCACTACTGGTCATGTGCAAGTGGGTATGCGCCACCTAAAGTTGACTGTGTTTACACAATAAAATTCGGAAGAAGCAACACTTCTCCCTTTTACTGGGCCAACTAAACGCGGAAAATTCGTAAATGTGTTCACGTATTATTTCACATGAAAGACCAACGCCAGTGGAATATTCAATATTAAGATATATCATTGTACCTAGTTCTCCACTCAATTTAACACTAACCTGAAACCTAAACCTAAACCTAAACTTCTAACCTAAAGGTTGGTTAGCTCTAACCAAGTTTTGCTTCTGCGCAGATACTTCAAGGAGCGCTGACGCTATCAAACACTCTTTTTTGAAAAGAATACTTTGCTAAAGCCTAATTCAGACAAACACCAACTAGTCCACTTTTTCCGTAACCAACGGCAATAGTCATCTTTGGAGTCTGGGATGTTTCACGCAGAATGAACCACTTGCTTTATGCACTGTGTTTGGAAAGGGGGGGAGAGAGGGCAAAAAAACAGGCATGAGGGTGGGAGGTAATAAAGAGATGATGTGCATACAAGTCATCAGGTTGCGGCATCTCCAAATCTGTAGGTCTAGTCTAGTGGCTTGAAAAAAGCCTCCAGCTGCTCTTTAGCCCCTGCTGCGCTCATGCGTCAGGCCAAATACTCAAGACAAGCTCATTAGATAGTAGCCGCGTTTACATGAACATGGTAGAAGTGTATCGTGTTAGTTTATAGTATCGAATATACTGATAAGCCGCCGTTTACATATATACGCTTCATGTTCATCAAGCTAACGCCCACTAGTGACACATATTTGAATGTTAGCGCTCTCGCTTCCGATAAGCCTGCTTTTGCTGCCTCGTTGTGATAGGCACTGAAAGTACATGCAGGTTGTCGGCTGCAACTTGTCAGCGTCTTCATCATTTGTCCATATGGACAAGTTTACATGTTGTTTATCTGACGGAAAGGTACCGGATTTTATTCGGATATTAAATGTTCTCAGCGCGAATGTAACTGTTGCCATATTTATAGTGGTAGACGAGCGCGGCAAGCCGATCTGGGCTTCTGTCTCCTCAAAGTGGACTTAGCTACGTTAATCCATCGAATGAACTCGCTAATAATATTGTCATTCATTATTGACGAACAACGCGATTCAACGGGCGTAATGTACTCACGAGTGAAAAGAAGTGGGTCGTGGCCTTGGAGGAAGGAAAATGCTAGGAGGGAGCGTCACGTGACAATTTTGAAGTCTAGTCTAAAAAAATTTAAAGGTATGGGATGATGGGAAATAGGCTCTCCCGTGATAGGCAAGTCGTGGCTTCAGTCGGCTCGATTTGGTTGCACCTGCTGCGGGGTTATTTGAATATGCACACATTGTCGCAGTGACAAACGCACGCCGAAGTTGAGCGAAGAAATTCAAGTGCGCGAAGCAGTCGAGCGTGTGTCATGTCGGTCAGGTAAAGCACCGAAACACATCGCGTCTCGCCACTTAAGCAAGCAGCAGACATGCGCCAACGCAGTAGCGAACGAAGGTGTCGGCACTATGCCCAACAACCCGCCATGACAAACTAAAGGACGATTGCTCGTGTTTCATGGCGTTTCCAAAGAAACGAGTAAACCTTCCGCCCGGAAAACATATAAAAGCAACCAAGCCGTTCTTCCGATGCCTATTCGTCGCGTTTAGGGCCATCTTCTGGGAAAGAATATGATGTCTTTCGCCCCTGAAAACATGTACAGGTGCACAAGCGAGCGTCCAAGGTCCGAAGCGACTGCTTTCCCATCTGAATAAAAGGTGTCATATCTAGTGCCCAACGAGGGAATGGCGAGCGCAGGACCCCGACCATATTTGAGGCTCACTGTTGTGGCAGATGGTCGCAGTCGACGCTGTCGTTCTGCTCATGGCCTTCAGCCTCTCAACAGACCGGCGAGAACTCGATAGGCACGTCTCAACAGTGTAAGGACGTCGCACCACAAAATCTTACAAAATGGTGCACGCAAATCTCAATGAAAGGCGACGACTTCGGTGTTTAGAGTACAGGGTAATGCTATTTATTTATTTCACAACGAAACACGCACAACAGAACCTCTTGCTAAGCAAACACGCGACAGATAACTACCACGCGAAAGATCTTGTCTCAACCTATGTAAGTGCCAGACAGCGGAACAACAACAAGCTAGAAAATACGCACCGGAGTTTCAGGTGCACAACAGCTGATTTGACAAAACAAGAGACCACGCTCGGGCAGGCACATTCTAGACGGTTTTTGAGGTGAGAGCGACGACTTTAATGCGGCGGTAGGCGCAAGTGATGCTCGGCAAATTGTGTCGTCATGGATCTTTCTTCCCGTTTCAAAGCAGCGCATTTGAAGCGAAGATCGCCGCCCGTGGTAGCAGAAACCCACGCGTTGTATTTCCTGCGCCCCTCCGTGCCTTTGGCGGCCAGGCTCCACTAAGCCACTAATCATTACCACGTGCCAAACACGAACGGTCCGGCAACAATGTGAGCTTATTCATACCAAAAAGGCACCGCGCACAAGGCGCCGGCGAGCGATAGGGGCGGCTTCAGAGTAGGTTGGCTTGCCGAGGCGGGCAGAATCACGTGACGCTTCCTCCTAGTTTTTTTCTTCCTTTCTCCATGCTCGTGGCCTGCTTCGTAAGCCGCCATTTTGTTTTGATGTCTCACAGTGCGGTAGCTGGCGTCCTCGATCGGTAGAGGTGTGCGCCGTGTCCGCTTCAACCGGTGGCGGTGTGGTGGTCGTTTCTAATGGGCGGCGGCTTCGCACGGCCATTTTTCGTTAGAAACCAAAACCACAAATTCAACATGCTCTTTCGTTACACCCATCTGTGCTAAACTAGTTGAAATTCTGGGCTTTTCATACTAAGTGCTGAGATGGCAGAATGCAGAGGTGTTGAAAGTGAGAGAACTACAATACGCTTTCTAAAGTTTTGTTTTTTAGCCGACAATATAAAAAAAAATTGCTACGTATCTAAAGGCATCCGTGTTGAGCGTGTTTGAATATTTCTTCCTCCACGAATAGACAGAACATTGCTTGTTTTGTGCGTCGTAGTTGCAACTGTTGTCTTTTTTGCTATGCCTCGGCTTATAAGAGATACTTTTTTTTTAATCAAGCAAAGAGTCAGCGAATTCGTCTAGAATTGCTAAGCTAGCGCCGACGCACGTGACAATCTCTAGATATGTTAACGTTGTTTCCACTTGTTCTGAATGAGATTATGTTTATACAGGCTTTATGTAAAAAAAAGACATCTTCTATGACGAACTTTTGTTGGGTTTAGCCCTTAAGCTGTCAACCAATCAGCAGATGTTACAAAAACCATTCTCGATTAAACGATAAGTGAAATAATTGGTTCTGAATATTAATCACCATTTGCCTAAGTAACCTTTTTTGTAATGTCTTTTTTTCTGATGAGAATCAAAATACTTTTTTTGCAGCTGGCGAACATTTTTCTTTAAATTGAGATATGTTACGAAGCGGTAGAAAACAAATTTGCTCAATTTGTTAACCCACCGTCACCAGGGTCAACGAACGAAGTGCGAATGGGCAGAAATTCAGCTATTGCTCGGATGCACAGTTATTCCAGCAAAAAAAAGTTCTATTTAATCTGCACGTCGAAACAGTTTTACAGTTCAGTGCGGCTATCGGCGTCAGTTGCATTCGATTTTTCATATTATTGCTACAAAGAAACAGCAACATGCAGTAGACATGTCGAAATATTTTTTTTTATGTAGACATGTAGAAAAGCACCTTTGAATGCAACAGAATATTGCGAAGACTTCCAACTGGCATCTTAAACATATCGGCGCCAGAAATTTAAATCTAACTACAAGTTGCGTCTCTCGCGTTGATGCTCTTTTCAGACATATCCCCGATTCTACCCGCAAGCACAGTGCCCTAGAGCCTCAATCCGTGATTCCGACGTTTCGAGACGCTGTTCCTTCTCGCTGCGCCATACTATGCATTTGAAGAAGTTTCGGAGTCGAACGTTGCGCTGCCTGGTGACAATACGTATGCGCAGGCGCGCGGAGATGATGGTTGTTTTACAGCGAAGCTGTCTATGGCTAGGATCTGGCGGATCGCGCCCGAGCGTCGAGCAACAATTTTTCATACGTCGGTCGATCCTCAAGATAGCGCAATGCCGGGCCGACCCGCGGCAGGGGTAAAGCTGGCGTTAAGCACTCCCCATAAGTGGGCCGATCCCGAAGATAGTCCAACACTGGGCCGACCTGCGGCGGAGGTGCAGTCCACCATTAAGGGGCCCACATACGCAGCTTCGCTGGTCATCTTTCTACACAGAGTGGAAGGTCACTGAGTTTTTTTTTTGTTTTGTGTGGCTTCACTGCTCCCCTACTTGACATTATTCTGTGCCTGAGAAAGGGAAAAGAATTAAAAGAAGACGACACAAAATATCAAACAAAGCTGCATTTACCCAAAGAAGAAATCTTTATTGCTTTTTTAATGGCGCGCTTATCACGTCGAGAAGGAACGTCGGCGGGGGCAGCGGTGGCGCACCGATCAGTTTAGCGTCGGCGGCGGCGGCACAGCGAGTAATTAGGCGAGTATTATAGTTCGATGTTATTGGCGTGCGGGCGAGCGTCGGAGCGCGTTGGCTGCATCCGGTTACGTTGGCTGCGGCAGCGCGTGAAGCCGTCGGTCGAACTATAGACGCTGTTGTTCTCGTCAACGTGACGTAATGTGTGCGCGAACTCGCGCTAGGTCTGACTATATTTAGACCTTATTACTATTAAAACAGTCGGCGGCGACGCGCCCACGTTTCGGGACGCATTTCTACCGATTGGTTGGCCGGTTGTCATCCCGCGGAGAATGCGTTTCTGTAATTCCTGATACGACACGTTCCTGCTTACATAGGCCGCAGAAACGCGCATTCTTCATCTCAAGCTCACTCCGCTTAGCACATTTGAGGCGACAAGCGTTCCTATAGCGAGTTATCTCTTTTAGATGAGATGCGATATGCTTCAAAGTTGATGCGTTACGCTTCTGTCGCATTCATGCAAACGTGGCTAATGATCTGCTGTTGACACATGCGCTCAAATAGAGCAGATTCTGTCGTCCTCGCGCGAACGCGCGACATACACGAATGTGTAGAGGGTGTTACGGAAACCCTATCAAGGAAATTAGCTGTGGCCCTCGAGAAGGGGAGTCCCCTAAGCTGATCTTTCTGTTGTTCAACAACTTCGATCATTACCTAAGTTGCAACATTGGAAGTGGTGAAGGAGGAGGACGTGGAGGGATAGTTAATACGTGTGCGGCCACCACTGCCACGGTACATTTCTCTCTTTATCGAAGCGAAGAAAATATATTGAAATAGTAGTGTAGCACAAAGAAGACGAGGACAGGAGAAAAACATAAACAGATCTTATCGTGTCATTATATTGTTTGCGGTACACTAAATCCAAGCTAGAGGTCGAAAAAAAGCGCAGAATTGACAGGGATGAGGGAGGAAACAGGGCAGGTGTTCTTTTTTTGAGCCCACAGTGAATACAAGCAACCACTAAATACATTCAAATAACCTTATCTATCAAAACAAAATCGGCTTTCGCGAGCAAACCTGATGTTCAAGCGATACACGTATCCAAATGCCGACGAACCAAGCACTAATTAAAGGATCACGTGTCCTTTGCGCTCGCTCGTCCTTGTCAAACTTCGTGTTCGTTCTCCACATTCTAAATATCTACAATCTATTGCAATAACGCACATTGCTATTACAAGTTAATGTACCAATGAACCCGCATCAAAAGCTGAAATAACCGTCAGTGCTGTCATGTAACAGAACCTTAATAATTCTGTAGCTTATTTTTGCTATTTATACACTTGGTTAAGTAATAAGACGATCAGTTTTCTTATTTTGAATATACATACACTGATAATGAACCTGTGTAAGATGTACCAATGAAAGCAGTTTGCTAACACTCAAATTTTAAATACCACCTGCCCAACTTGTATGAGAAGGCGATGTTTTGTAGTTATGGTTTAAACGTGAATTTCGTAGTTGCGAGGATGCTTGTTTTTTTATTGAAAGATATGAGTCGCAAAGACGACGTTTTGTCAGGATACCTCATGATATACGTTATAAAGGTCTGACTTCTACCTTTTAAGCTGTTTTTTCGCGTTTATTCTTGCTAACGTGAAGACTGTGACGCTTTGCTCGTGCGTCAAAGGAATAATAGTGCCTCCATGGAATAAAATGGCTAGCGATCAGCTCCAGTTCTTGCTCGTGCGATCACTTGAGATGTTGATATTTTTACTTACCGGAAATTACTTGCTGGCCGATGCATTTAGATTGGGTCCAACGTACAAAGGAGAAGCGTGCAATTCGAGTATTGACGGATGGAGGGTGAGTTATCGAAAATTCTGGCATGCGATTATGAACCTTGATATGTGCATCATAGCATGGGTAATCAATCGGTAAGCTGCAATATGTTTGCGCAATTATGAGGTAAATTACAACTATAGCTGAAAACGTTTGCTCGATATATTTGTAGCCCGCTTGTCTTATCTGCATCGGCGGGTTGGATGCGTCGATGTCAAGTGAGATGAGACTGTATACACGCATTTAAAATACAATGTGCAATTTGAGATAATAGCAGTCAGGAAAAATATCATAACAGCAAAGTGCTAGGTAAGAAAATAATTATGCTAGATCTACCGCCCAATTAAAATAATCTGCAAAGCTATACTTTCGCGAGGCAGTTAAATACTGTGCAACTAAACGCAATTCGTACTATTCTATTTATTCTCATCCAATACAAACTATCAACTGATGGAATGTTGCTGTTTACACTTCACTCTTCTCATGGTATGCTGGAACGTAAAAAATCGGTTCATATAAAGGCACATTGTGCACGTAAGTGCGACACATACGCAAATATATTTGAATATCATGTACCTCTTGTGTCACAATGGGACAAACCCATTTTAGAGGATGGTCCATGGAGGCGCACATGCCCAGTGACACATACACGATGAACAGAGGTTGACCATCGCAAATATAAGAAATTTAGGGAAATCAACAAGGCGGTTGAATGCCGTGCGCTCTTCTATGAGATATATGTGCAACTTAGAGATCCCCATTAGTCAAGACTACATGTAGAAGTTTGATGTGTGGCAATATTTTGTTAGTCAATTTAAAGCACTGAACGGGTCAGTTCTTTAAGTCCGGGCCCTGCTCTAGCCCGAAAGTACCATGCGTTGGCCCTCCCGAGTCCGGCTCGGTAACGTTAAACCTGGCCCGTACCCGGCTCGGGCCCTAAAGACTCCGGCGCGGACCGACCCGGACCGGTCTTGTCCTACTCGACTCATTAACTCTCGAGCCTATACGAGGCTAGGCCAAGTTCTCGGATATTTTGAAGGTACCGTCATGTTACCAACGGCCACTGGGCGTTCTTCAAGTTGTATCAAAGCAGCTTGTTGCCCTGTGTCCACTCTTGCTGGCTGTTTTAACTGTAAGAGAAATGAACATTTCATCTTATTGCTAGCCGAACATGCACAGAATATGATTCGACGATTTGGTTTGGAAACACACATATACATTGCACAGTTACGAAAACGGGAAACGATCAGGCTTGAAACAGCCAGCTAGAGTGGCACGACGACTGCTTACATTTTGAGAGGAAGATATGGAAAAGTAGATCTTTTGATCAGCATCATATTGTTTTAAAGTGTGATATGAACGGCCATACTGCATTTTCTATATAGCTGTGCGGTATTATACTCTAGCGAAATTATAGGCGAACACTCCCGTATCCCCGCAGGGGCATCTGCGTCTGCAGGTGTTTGGTGTGCTGCGGCACCACGTACCCGAGCGCATGAGAGTTGGACCCTCCCGCGTGTAGCCGTGTGCGGCTTAGCCGTGTTCGGGGAAAGGGGGATCCTGGGGGTTGAACCGATGCCTGGTGTTTGGACCTTTAAGGCCCCCCGGCGGAGGTAACACACTTCTTTGGCCTCTGCTTCAGGTAGACGGCACCCCCGGACTCACCCACCCGGGGAAATCGGTAGTTGCCTTTTCCTGTCCCCCTCTCCATCCGGCATCTTTCTCTCTTCCTTTCAATCTTTCCTGCCTTCTCCTCTCTTCTATTTACTTCCTACTTTCCTAGCAGCGAGGGTTAACCTTGTGTGGGTGGCCAACCTTGGGTACTCCAGATTGGGTTACAGTAGCACCGTACAACTGGCGAGGGCTTATCTTGCTCGTAGGGTCTGCTCCGTCGCCATGTTGGGCTCGGTGGTGGGCGATTGGAGCTGCTGCCGAACTCAAGACCCCTATATGGCTTCAAGTAAACATCTATCCCTTGATCACCTTCTGAAAAGAGTGCGCAGCGATGCAAGCTTCTAATTCTTTTTGAAGAACAATGAGAAACACTTCCCTAAGTACCATGTCATATACAGTGAATGCAACGCAAGCGTGCGCAAATTCTCCCCCTTCTTGGTGGCGAAATGCCTCACAAACACGATAGGACCTGGCAACAAAGCCACAAGGATGTCCAATGGAGACCTGCTCCTTGGATTGAAAGATAAAACCCAATATGATAAAATAACTGACTTAAAATGCATTGGCGATGTTGCAGTCACTGTGTCGGCACATCGAACCATGAATACGAGCCGTGGAGTAATTTCTGAAGACGACTTCTTGGAGCTTAGTAACGAAGAGCTGCTTGAAGGCTTTCAAGACCAAATGTCATCAAGGTAGAAAGAATCCTAATCCGCAGGAATAACGAACAACTTCGAACAAAGCACATTGTATTAACCTTTGGTACCAGTGTGCCTAGTACATTGGATGCAGGCTATATCAAAGTACGTGTTAGGCCGTACATCTCAAATCCTCGAGGGTGCTTTAAGTGCCAGAGGTATGGGCACGGATCCCAGACATGCCGAGGAACGTGGACTTGCGTGAAATGCAGCTCGAACGATCATCTATCAGACACTTGCAACTCATCTCCACATTGCGGGAACTGTGATGGAAGCCATCCAGCCTACTCTAGAACGTGCCCTAAATGGAAGAAAGAAAAATAAATAATTTCATTGAAGGTCAAAGAAAATAGAACGTTTCACGAAGCAAGGAAACATCTGTCATACTTCAATCACAAAAGCTTTTCCGAGGTGGCGAGACGGGGACAGCGTCACAAATCCCTCGGCAGTCTACCGCGGTCACTGATAGTGGTCCTGTAATCACTCCGCCTGTCCCCCTGGTGGCTGCAGCAAGTGCTGGTTCATCAACATCGAAGGTGGACCTGCCGACTCCGGTTCCGCAGGTGCCAAAGCTAATTCGAACTCCAAGGCCTGGGACGCTAGTTTCAGCGCCTAGTTCCCGATCCTTCAGCGCCTTTGAGAAGGTTATGGAGGTCGATCAAAAATCCCCGACGTCATCGACGCCAAAAGATCAGCGCTCTCAGGAGCGCGCTAGGAGAGAGAAAATTCCTGCAACTGCTCAAAGAAAGGGACCGGTAACCTAAACGCTTACCGTCCTTGCTTATATATCCATCTATCTTTACCACGTGCTCTTGAACACAGACAACAAAAATCTTCCTCAATATGGCTACACAAATAATTCAGTGGAATGCCAGAGGCCTATTTTGCAATATAGATGACGTCAAAGATCTACTAGAGGAATATAAACCCTGACTGTTCTATGTTCAAGAAACACATTTAAAGTCGAATCATGAGAACTTCTTAAAACAATACATAGTTTTCCGTAAAGATGGAAATAATGGTAATTCTTCTTCGATGGTGTGGGAATCATAGCCCGAAATTCAGTAGCACGCCAGCATGTATCACTCCGGAGTTTATTTGAAGCAGTGGCTGTACGGGCTATATTGTTCAATCAACTTATAACTATTTGTTCAATATATATATCGCCGGATGAACGGTTTGACATTGCAGAATTTGAAAACGTGACTGACCAGCTTCCCGAACCCTATATAGTAATTGGAGATTTTAATGCTCACAGTCCATTTTGGGGTGACTCAAGATGTGATGTGAGAGTACGGGCAATATAAAAGTTCCTTCTTTATTCTGGAGCCTTTCTATTTAACAAGGCAGTGCCAACCTTTAACAGTTCCACGCAGAACACGTATTCATGTATATATTTAGCCGTAGGGTCAGCATCACTTCTTCCACACCTGGAAGGGAGTTATTAGTAATCCATATGAGAGCGATCACTTCCCAACACTCCTTGAAAGAACAAAGTGGCACGATGGACCAGCTTACCCTCCAAAATGGACACTTCATAGTGCTGACTGGTCGAAATTTAGAAACCTAAGTAAACTGTGCCTGGAAGAAGTGGACCTTCTAGGTGTATTGGAACTGGCCAGCTACATTGCTGAACACATCCACTGTTCTGCTCGAAAGTGCATACCTCAGTCCTGCACAGATAAAGTAAATCCAAAATCGTGGTGGAACAAAGACTGTGAAGTTGGAAAGAAACGCCAGAACAAAGCATGGAGCAGATTTTCGCGCTACCCAACAATAGGAAATCTAATCAATCTTAAGCGGTGCAAAGCAAATGGCCGCCGTATCCGCCGAATATCCAAAAGAGAAAGCTGGACACGCTACGTATCATCAATAAACTCATACACGTATGTTAGCAAAGTATACAACAGGGTACGTAAACTAAAAGGACAACGTCCAAATCCTGTTCCTCTCGTCAGCGGCTTTGGTGATAAAATAGAGGATCAAACGAACACTCTTGGCGATCACTTTGAGAGGGTATCAAGCTCAGAAAATTGTTCCGAAAATTCTCACGCCATAAAAGAATAGCTGAAAACACATTCCTCTACGTCCAAACAAGTCATCAGAAGGATACAACAAACCACGAACATCTCATGAACTCAAACTTGCCCTGGGCTCTTGTGGCAGCTCGGCTCCAGGTGCTGCCAGAATAACGTATGAAATGATAAAGAATCTGCCTAAAGGCATAGGATACTGCCTGGCGATACGGCATTCTGAAAGACTTGTCGTCCTACGGAATCTCTGGTAGCATGCTCAACATTTTGCAAAATTATTTATCTGAAAGAACGTTCCGCGTAAGAATTGGCAATGTACTATAGCGCACTTTTATCCAAGAAAACGGTCTACCACAGGGAGGAGTGCTAAGTTGCACATTTTTTTATAATAAAAAGGAACTCTCTTCGCTCTGTTATACCATCCATGGTGTCTTATTCTGTCTATGTGGATGACATCCAAATCCACTTTAAGTTTTAGAACCTATCCATATGTGAACGCCAGATACAGTTAAGTGTTAATTGGCTCATGAAATGGGCAGACAAAAACGGGTTTAGATTCAGTGCAGAAAATACTTCCTGTGTGCTGTTTTCTAGAGGAAGAGGGGTATGTCCCGACCTTTGCATTAGGATGCATGGGAGAAGCCTGGTATATAGAAAAGAACACGAATTTCTGGCTGTAATCTTCGATAGTAAGCTAACCTTCATGCAGCATATAAAACAGCTGAAGCTTAAATGTCTTAAAACCATGAACTTTTTAAAGATTTTATCTCACCAGTCGTGGGGAACAGATAGGTATTGCCTTCTATCTCTCTTTAAAAGCCTTGTGTTGTCACGCATAGACTACGGATGTATTGTGCATCAGCCAGCTTCAAGGACAACATTTAAGCTACTCGATCCTGTCTATCACTTAGGTATCCGCCTAGCACTTGGTGCCTTTCGTACGAGCCCCGTCCAAAGTCTATATGCAGAATCGAATCAGTGGCCGCTGGATTATCAACGTACATATCTGGGAGTCACCTATGCAATAAGAACCATGTCGCTAAAACAACATCCATGCAAAGCACTCATAAGTGATGAGTCCACAAATCAGTTGTATTTAAAGAAGACTTGACACGCCCCGCCGTTCCCGATAGCAGTAAAATCTGTTGCGGAAAAACTCGGAGCAGTTTTCACAGATCTGCAGGAAAGTGACAATGCTGAACCCATCCCACCTTGGGAGCAATTTACAGTCTCCTGTGACTTCTCCTTTACAGAACTTAACAAAAAGAGTTGTCCAAATGCCCTCATCCAGCAATATTTTTTGGCCCTTGAAGACAAGTATACATCTATGGCATTTTTCACTGATGCTTCAAAATCTGCAACTTCGGTATCATGTGCAGCCAATGGTCCAAACTTCTCCAACTCTAAAACCTTGCATAATCATAGCAGCATCTTTACAGCGGGAGCGTATGGTATCTTGATCACTGTTGAGTACATAGTAGAACAGAAGATACAGAAGTCTATAATATACACAGATTCCTTAAGCGTTGTTGCAGCACTGTCCTGTGGCAAAGCAAGGAGAAACCCTGTAATTAACCAGCTCCTTAAACACATCCACGTAGCGCATAAACAAAACCTTGCTCTTGTTGTATGCTGGGTGCCAGGCCACTCTGGGATCGCAGGCAATAAAATGGCGGACAAAAATGCTGGACAAGCGGCTCATTGAGCTACAATTGATGTAAGCTGGATACCTGGTGTGGACATGAAACCTGTGGTACAAAAGGCGCTCCGTAATCATTGGCAAGCTGAGTGGGACAAGGAAGTTGAAAATAAGCTCCACCTGCTTAAATCAAAGTTAACCAAATCCTTCCCACTGAAGCTTGATAGACACACCGAAGTCACCCTGGCACGACTCAGAATAGGACACACTTACGGCACACACAAATACCGCTTGACTGCAACTGACCCACCGACGTGCGCATGCTGCGGTAAGAACTTAACCGTCCTACATGTCCTCATTCAATGTCCTGGACTTCACCGAGAGCGAGTGGCTCATTTTAGGGAACTGTACTCAAATCATATACCGCCCCATCCCTCAATGTTCTTATCAAAGGATGTGCTTTTTAACTCTAAAAGAGTTCTTAATTATCTTGCAGAAGTTAACTTTCTTGACATCATCTCATATCATCCTAAAAATCAGATTGTGCCTCACAGGTGAGATACAGTCTGATGCACAAAAGTATGTCCGAGCTCTTGCACTTCTTGCGTAAGCAAGAATTGTACAGCAAGGGACTCGGGCAATCCGCAATAATTTGCCATGTGTGCCTATAACCAATGCATCTAAGGCTTTATATTTATCTTCGTAATTATTTTAGAAGTCATTCACTAGTATTTATGGCTTTCTCTTACGTGTAGGCCCCTATACAGATTTTATTTTAAGTCATGGCCCTAAACTTACAATTTCACTCAACCAAAACACATGTCCTGGCGCTCTTTGGCCTTACATGCCCTTGCGCCAATGAACTTCAATCATCATCTTCATCAACACTCCCGTACACATCGCCAGCCATTGTGTCCCACTTTATAAGTTAATACAATGATTGGGATGTACTGGAATGGAAACGGTGCCAATAAATTTGATGCGAATGCAAATTTAAATATTAAGGCATGTTGGATCTCAGAAGTAGCATAATGTGCGATCATAAAAAAATGTCACACGAACTTTAGAACTATATCTGTTCGAAACCAGCGAAGGAGTGCATTCCACTGATATGAAAAATGTAAAGGCAGTTAAGTGAACAAGTTGAGCACAAATATTTTAATGAAACTTTGTCATCCAAGAACCTTGTTTACATTTTTGTACTTATACAACGGCCAGGGAAAAAAATTAATGACGCTGTCCTTTGTTCCAATGTATTGCGCAGGAGCAGCTGTCACCTGTCTTGTATTGTGAGTAATTGCACCGAAAGTATAGTCTCAACAAAGACTACATATAAAAAGCAGCAGTTCTGCGAAATATACGAGGGCGACGCAAATGAGAAACGGGGTACTTTAATTAAAAGTAACCTCCACGAGCATTTAGACATTTGTCCCACTGGCTAACGAGTCGCGTGATTCCCGTCTCATAAATCTCATTGGGTTGCTGCTTCAAAAAGTCTGTAACTGACTCTGTCACGTCATTGTCCGACAGGAATGTGTCTGATGATGACGCTCCCTGGAGCTGTTTCTTCAATTGCCCCAAAATGTGAAAGCCGCAAGGCGACAGGTCTGAGCTGTATGGCTGATGCTGCAGCGTTTCCCACTTGAACTTTGCCAGTCTTATGTTAACCAAATCAACGATGTGGGGACGGGTGTTGTCGTGAAGCAAGATGAGCCCATTCGACAATTTACAATGTCGTTTCTTCTTGTTTGCGACGTGCAGCCGATGCAGGGTTTCACAATATCGCAAACGGTTGATAGTCTCTTCAGGCTTAGCAAATTCGATCAGTAATTACCCTTGACGATCGAAACAGAAAATCAACACCTCGCCGGCGGAAATGACAGCCTTTGCTTTCTTTGGGGGTAGTGAATTCGAATATTTCCACTGTATCTTCTCTGTCGTGTTTCAGGCTTGTAGCAGTGGCGCCATGATTCTTCCCCGGTCACAATCGCAGACGAGCCGTCACCTTTAATGTGATACAGGATCAGATGAGTCAAGGCAGCGCCGAACCTCTCCGTATTCTGGCGGTGGTTCAGAATCTTGGACATCCATTGCGAATACAAAGCAGATAACCGAGATGTTCATGAATTATGATGTGAACTGAACCGTGACTGATGTCCACACGCTCCACTCGCCAGTTCATCGATGCTTAGCCCCCGTTCTTGTTTAATCAGCTCATCAACCTTTGCAATTGTGCTGCAAGTGAGGATGAAGAAAAAAGTTGAAAATACAGTATTCCCTTCATTGGTACATGGATGTGACTCTCATATGAGTCTCGAGCGGTCCTTTTAACAAGTGGCCTAGCACTGCCTTAAATAACCACTGGCGGCCCTGTCATCGTCGCCGTCTTTTTCCGGAGCCTGTGGAGTAGTGGTGCTTTTCGCAGTCCACACTTTTGTGTCAGCTTGCGGAGAGCAGAGGGGGGGGGGAAGGGTGCCTTCTTACCTTGTGGTTTGTCTTGCTTCATGTCCCCTCTTGTGTGAGCGTGTGGAGAAAGGGAGGCTGCCTTCTTGCCTTTTGGTTTTTCTTGCATCATTTTGTGACATCCCTACATAAACACCTCACATGTGCATGCACCTTATTTCGGTTGCATTTCTGCCGACCTCTTGAGTGGTGCAGGTCATAAACCCAAGACTTGCGTAGGAATAATGGTGCGTCATTTTTGGTCGATGAACGTAAGCATTGCATGATGGGACACGTTGGACAAGATCAAAGTAAACACAATCGCAGGCAATGCCGTTAGTTGTGTATGATTAATTACCCGCTGCATTTCTAAAACTTCACTTGACATAGATTCGGACATGTGCGTTGGCTCTACCAAATTATGTTAAGTTAAACCAAAGGTATAGGACTAAACGTATTTTGCTCACTTTTCTAGTTCTTTAACAGTTCCTTGGATTTCACCATGTTA
Source organism: Dermacentor variabilis (assembly GCF_050947875.1). Lineage (NCBI taxonomy): Eukaryota > Metazoa > Arthropoda > Arachnida > Ixodida > Ixodidae > Dermacentor > Dermacentor variabilis. Next base: position 180,016,284 of record NC_134571.1, read on the forward strand.
CGAAGAACCTATGGAGTTCCAGGCAACCCAGAGGATGCCATTTGTGTGAAGGCTGCATTCAAGCCTGTGTTGAAAGAGGGTCATGTGCTGCGGAAAACGTTCACTTACAGGAACATGAGCTCTACGCACAAGTTGCCTGGTACGAATGCTTCATATTGGTAAGAGAATGCATATTCTTTGCAATAAATAAGTGTATTGTACTTGAGGTTGTTGCACATTTCTGACTTACTCCTATTTCCCCCACCCCCAGTGCAGGGTAGCAAACCGGAAAGTCACATCTGGTTAACTTCACCGCCTTTTCCCTTTCTCTCTCTATCTCTCTCTCTCTCTCTCGCGTGCTTTCCAACATTTCATTAGTCCTAGCATGTTCGTGTTGTTGTGCACGAATAGACAGCTCAGGATTCTGCAGCGCAATTCTATGCAATTACAAAAAAAAGGAGATTAGGCGCATGTGATAAAATAGTTGGTGTGCCAGTTCTAGTGGTCTAGCAAAATGTATAGCCGTGCTTGTTAGCCCTTTTTGCGAGGTGCACAACTAAAAACGAAAGGACATGACGAGTTAGAAAAAAATGAAATGGCCGTGCGCACACTTAATTTTTACTAGTTGAGCTTCGGCCTAAGAACGACCCATGCATCATTTTACTGGCACTGCTAGAAGCAGGATTTTCGGAGCAAGGGACATAGATGCGACGATTTCGTGTTATATGGCGGAGCTTCGCTGTTTTTTTATGTACGATTGGAATAGCTCCCGATTGCGCTTCAACGTTGCAGTACCCTGCATGTTCAGAAGAGGCTGATTTATGAAAATGGTTGCCGCCACCATCCACCCTCCAGTCATTAAATTGACGTTAATCTGTTTGGAAAACTAACGTGCTCTCAGACAGGTAGTACTTGCATAGGGCGATATACTACATGTATGTTAGTGCTATTGTCCAATATCTGTCGTTTCTTTGACCACATGAGCATGAACCCTTTAATGAACGGAGGTAAATCGCGCAGTGAAAACGTTAAATAATCCTATATTTATGTTAGTAGAATGCTCACCATCACAGGATATTTGCGATTTTATATGTGTTGCGGTGTACGTTACGGGTCACAGTTGTCGAGATAGTCCTTGTGCCCCTGATTGTTTTTTGTAGGTAACGAAAATCAATACTCCTTGCGGTTTAATGTATATGCGAAATTTTTACTCAGTTTATCAGTGACCGTCAGTGAACGTAGCTTTTTATTCGTCGGATTCATTTCCTAAAAAGATTCAGAGCTAGAAAACTCTCACACATGACATTTCGTCATTGGCACAAAATACAAAGATGCAAGGAGCAATAATTTATGTTGTCAACTCTAAAAAATGAAAGGGGTATATCAAATTTTCGATAAGAGTCTGTACCAGTGTCACTCAGAATGACTTTGGTCATAAATGCCAACCCATAAAACTGTCTCGGTGCAGTAGGATGTGCCGCGGAACTTCCTTTGAAGTGATGGAATGGTCGGATCATATTATGCATCTCGACTATTGTGGGGAGAGGCAGTTAGGGCTACCACTTTGCTAGTGCTTGTCGAAGAACTAGGGCTTGACGTTGCAAACATAGGAACGTTAGACAGCACGAGATTCAAGTGGCACAACGAAGTCAGACTAGAAATCCACGAGTACGGGCGAAGCCACCGGAACAGAGCTTGTTCGCCCAGGTATATGTGCGTTCTGGAGCGCCGCGAAATCGCCTGCCACCGAAACACCGCGTCGTTCACACTGATGATTCAGGGCACCGCCGATGCTGCGGTCAGCTCTCGATACACCGCGAAGACAAAAAGAATGCGGGATATTTTACTACTGGCGTGATCGGCAGAGCGTATACTGACATTTACGCCAAAGCAAAAGTTTCCTCCGCCACTTTATTTTTCTTCAGTTTTCTTCACTGGCGTCAAGCGGCGCGCTTTCATTTTTTGCGATAGCTTGTCCTTAAGGACATTCAATAATTCATTCCATACTACAGTGCCGTACGTCATTATGATTGTGCTTGACGTGACGCCTGCCACCGAGAACACATCAACGCCTCGGAGCCTCTGCTAAACCTCCGCTGTCGCGGCAGTCGTCTCGAGATGCCGAGTTGGAATACGGCCGGCACCATTCAATGATTTACTGAATGACTTACTTAGTGAAGGACTCGTAATGAATGACTACTTAGTGGCTCGCAATCTCATTCGTCCGCGGCGAGGAATTACACGGCAGCGACGATAAAAGTCGGTCTACAACGGATCGATGCGGAAAAGTCCTTTTCAGCGGAATTCGTCTCCGAGGAATCGCATTCCACGCTGACTTAGATGCCCAACGTCTCAGTGTGAACGGCCTCTTTGTTAGAAAAAAAGAAAGAGGCGCAACGATATCCGCTATTAACGATGATGACCGAACACTGTGGGACTAGGTTGAGAGCGAGCAGTCTTGTGCAAGTTTATCGGTGAAATGACGAACGACCTTCACAGCGACGGGCGGAATGGTGGCGACGTGCGCATCATATGCACATGCGCGAGAAGTGCATGATAAGCCGAAGCTAAAAGTGAGCTGCCGTCAGAGCGTGAGACCAGAATAGGAAAGTACGTGCCTAGTGTGAACCGCTAAATGAAACATAACAGAAGAGATATATACAGGGTGTCCCACATAATTTCAACCAAGAATTTAAAAATGAAAGGTGCGTCAGAAGCGAATTGAACCAAACACACGCTATTCGCAATAGCCTACAGTAACTCAGGTGGATGGATGGATGAATAACTTTCTTGAGGTCCGTTGGTGTGCGCGATTAGTGCGCAGCGGGCCGCTCCCACGTTGGGACAGAGAGGCCATGCCCCTCCGCCGCATCGCGGGCCCGATGGGCAGCCCAGAGCTGTGCTTCGAGGTCCGAGCTGCGTAGAGCTCACTCCCAATCTTCCTTGGTGGTCCTGGCTCCCGGCGCCAGGGGGCAACCCCAGAGCATGTGAGCAAGGCTAGCTATATTCTTATAGTAGCGACACGCATTGTGAGGGTGCGTATCCTGAAAGTATTTGTGCAGGAAGGCCGGGCATGGGTAGGTGGCCGTCTGAAGCCGCCTGCACGTGACTTCTTGTGCTTTAGTGAGTGTTTTGTGCGGTAGCGGCATGAGTCTGTTGAGAAACTTATAATGCTGGGCGAGATCGTTGTAAGTGAAGAGGGGCTCGCGCTCACTCTCCGATCATGCCGAGTTGCGAGTCCAGGCTCGGACGGTGAGTTAGGTCTCGTGCGGCCTTGTGTGCCGTCTCGTTGAGGTTAGGCTGCGGCCCCTCCCATGGTCCCATGTGTGCCGGGAACCAATTGATGTAGTGTGGGGTGAAGTGATGAGCGCCAAGTATACTGCCGACGGTCGGGGATATGCTCCCTGTTCCGAAGGACAGAATCGCCCTCTTGGAGTCGCAGTATACCAAGCTTTTATCGTCTTCTAGGAGTGTAAGGCCTGAGGTGGCCGCCTGCTCGGCCACCTCAGGACTATCAGTGCGGACCGTGCACGTGTTGACAGTGACATTTTTGTTGACCACCGCTGCTATATAGGCTCATCTGCCAGGATACTTGGCTGCGTCCGTAAAGCAGCATGCTTTCCCGGAGGCGGCTGCCTGTCGAAGGAGTGCTTTGGCTCGAGCAAGTATTATATCGATGTTGTGTTTTGGGTTCATATTCCTGGACAGAGGGACTTCACTGATCTGTTTCATCTAATCGGGTGTTAGCCCGTGGCTGTTACACTCCATCTCCCGAGGTGCGACGCCGGTTTTTCATAGGATCCACCTGCCCGCAGTTGTGCCGGACAGCCTGGTGATCTGTGCCCATTCCTGTGCCTCAGCAATCCCGCTCGGCGTGTTGTACATGCCTAATGTGTCCAGTGCCTCAGTGCTCGTGTGCATGGGCAGACCCATGGCTCTCTTGGCGACTTTACGCAGGAGCGTGTCAAGATTGTCTCTCTCCACTTTGGACCAATTGTGCATGGCCGCGATGTACGCGAAGTGACTGATTACGAAGGCCTGTGCCAGTCTAAGCAGGTTGTCCTCCTTTAGCTCGTGGTGCCGGTTGGCCACTCGTCTCAGTAGGCGTGTGGCGTTCTCGGCCTTCGTCGTGTGCTTCGCGACTGCGATGGTGTTCGAGCCGTTCGCCTCTATTTTCATGCCCAACATCTTCATGGGACCGACCACCGGAATCTTGTTGCCTTCAGCGGTGTGCAGGCGGACGCATGGGTCGGCGCCCATGTCCCATCCCTTTGGTTTGGGACCTCGTCTCTTGGGTCTATATAGCAGCAGCTCAGACTTGCTCGGTGAGCACCGCAGACCTGTTGGTTTGAAGTACTCCTCAGTGGTTGGGATTGCATTCTGTAAGGTGTGCTCGATTTGTCCTTCGCTCTCGTTTGCCACCCACATGGTCACGTCATCTGCATACAATGTATGTTGGAGGTTCTTGATTCGAGTCAGTGTCCTGGACAGTCGTATCATGGCCAGGTTGAAGAGGGTAGGGGATATCACCGAGCCCTGTGGGGTACCCCTGTCGCCCACTACGAGTGGCTTCGAATGCAGGAACGCGACTCGTAGCGAGGCCTGCCTTCCCCTCAGGAAGTCACGGATGTAGTCATGGAGACGTTGACCAAGCCCGAGTTTTGAGATTTGTTGTAGAATGAAAGAGTGCCGTATGGTTATCAACGGCCTTTTGTAGGTCTAAGCCTAGGATGGCCTTGACGCCGCTTGTTGTATTGTCTAGCATCTGGATTTTGACCAGCATCATAGCGTCTTGCGTCGCCAGAACCTCAGGCAATTTCTTGTTTTGCCCATAACTCACTAAATAATTAGGTGAATCAGCCGAATTTTTAATTATTGGCCGAGGACTCCGTGCATGATACGAAAGATTTGTAGAGAACCTTCAGAAACCACCGATCGAGTTGTTTCCTTTACGACACGTCTCACGTAGTCCTTTTTTCTGGGTTGCAAAGAAAGCCCACGACGGAGCGTTTGGGGCATTGGCATTGTGCTGCTCTCTAGCGTGCGTTCGGTGAACAAAGTCGGCTGCTACGTGACTGGCGACACGACCGGCCTAATGGTCTGTGAGTAAAGCTTAGTGCCATTAAGATTGGTGTTATCCTTTACCAGGACACAGGGGTTCGTTAATAAAAAGCATGTTCAATTTCTTTTGATGTGTTTTATTAACATAGTCGAGGATTGTGGTAGCCAGTTCCAACACATATTCTTTTTTTCTTTTACCCAAGCTAAAGAAACGGCTGTGGCAAAGAAACGGGAGCTAGATAACGCAACATTGCACTCATTTCTAGTTGCCTAAATAAATTCCCTGTGCATGCAAGCAGGCAACCTCTCCAAGTGATCTCTGACAGCGCTGCCCTGTACCAGAACGCTTCATCTTCAGTACGCAAATTGCCCTGTCTCATCAATCTGCCTAATTGGGTGCTGCATTTCCGTCGTATTAGCGCCCATTCCGTTGTTTCCAAGATAAACATGGCTGCCTGTTTTAGAGAAATAGAAAAATCATTCAATTGATGGGAGATATTGTAGCTGGCTTGTATATGACCACTGACATTCTACCTCACATATGCTGGAAGAGTGCAATTAAAAAGCTCAAGAGGAGAGTAGAAACAGAAGTATGTCAGCAAAACTACTACTGACATTCTCGCTGAATAAGATGTTGAAATCAGGTAACCGGCAAGGAGGCTCGATAGGCTGCAGTAATCGCGCTGACCTTATCGGCGGTATCGTGCGTTGCCAGCAGCCTCGACATCTATTGGTAACATTTGCAGGTGAGACGGCGCGAAACATTGAGGGCTTTCTACATGGAGAAGCCGTCGTTAGCTGAAATTTCTCGAGAAGGCCAATTTCAAAGAGGTATTTACCATCAATATTAGGACCAGTTGCTCTTTTGAAAAGCAGGATGCAGGACTTCAGATGTCATGTAGTGTCAGCGAAGCGTAACAAGTTACACCAATTATACACTGAAGATGAAATCTTTCTTTGTGGTACCTGGGACAATCAAGCGACATGTATTCCGTTGTTTCTTAACTACCACAGCTATCAGATTATGTATTAGTGACTCGTTTTATGTGGCACGAGTAAATGAGCTTTCAGACTGTAGAGTTCAGTCGTCTGTCAGCCGATGACATAAAGCCTGACAGAAGAGGAAACACTCGTGCTATTCTGGGTCAGGGTAATGTAACGATGATATTTTAATGCTATTCTTTTCGCGCCTCGTCAGTGATCAGAGCGACGTATACCCAGAAATTTCGGACATTGCTCCTTCGGCAATCTATTGAACTTCACCGTACTACACCACTGTTATTAAAAGTCCAAAAACTTATATTCCTAAAGATTAGCAAAGTTTCAACAAGTTTCAAACAGCAACGTCGAGGAGCTAACACTTTCTAATACACATTTATGGCATCTAGTGACAGTGCAGCGTTATCGCAGCGTTTCGGTCCTGATCAAAACACTGCTATCAAGCAGTGCCGAAGTTAATATTAAGCACAGTAAATGTATTCCTATTCCAAGAAAGTGCCTTATCGACGTTGCTATTGGCAACTTGTTGAAACACGACGAATTTTTATGAACTATAGGTTCTTGGAAATGTTGCCCGTTGAGTTATGCTGGTGAACTGCCGCGAAGTTGAACCGATTGCCGAAGGGGCAATGTCGAAAGCGCCTGGACATGCTCCACGTGCATGATCACAATTGCTGTGAACAGTGAGTGATTAGATAAGAATGGAATCGATTAAACCAATTCTCACAATATATTGGCCATTTATTTTACTGTGTAGTCAACCGATAGCAAGAAGTTGTCGCGGCGAAACGGCAGGCTCCAGAGCTGAGCTCTTTCATCGTAAACATTTTTTACCATTTTCTATGCGCTGGATATTCTTAAAGGTATTATTCTAAATGTTTTGTAATGAAGTCGATTCCCAGCAGCTCAATTTATTTTCTTTGTTTCCCGAAATGTAATGCAATGACCAGAAAGGTTGGCCTCCTGGTGAAGACAGGCAATGATACAGGGCGCGTGTTTGTTGCTTAAGCGGATGTGAATGTTCCACATATTTTGTAGGGCTGCCTTTGATACCTCGGCTATTATGGCTTATTGCATCGATGTCTGCTGAAGCTGGTATGCTTCTTTTTTACTTTAAAACTCGGCTTATTTTGATCCCGTCACTCACTTTGGGCGGAACGAGAGTTGCTAATATATATGGTGATGCAAAGATCATAAAAGTATAGTAGCACTTGTGAAAATGGTCGGTCGCCGCTTAGTCTTCTTTGTTAACATATTCCAGAACAGTTTGATAGCGCCGATGGTAGAGGTAGTTTTTTTTAGCACTGGCAAACTTTCAATGGACAGCAGTCTGCTCGGAACAACATTTTGTGGCATAAGCTGCGAAACATGAGCAAGAATTGAGATAGAGAGACTTTCTATGGCCTGTCCAAAGCAAGAACATGCCCGAGTTCCTGCAATGTGACTTTTAATGCGTGTCGTAGCGTGATGGACGTGTGAGAGATGAATCTGAAGCATAGTGAACATGAATACTATCGCAAAAGAACACGGCAGACTTCCACAGTCAAACTTACACAAAGAATAGCAAAACAGAAAATTCTGGAGAGGGAGGTGTAGAGATGACCTTTTGCTTCAGCTTGAAACAAAGCAGCTGCCGAGATGAAACTTTATTTTTTTCGCAAAACGCTCCTAGGACAACATGGCTGCTATTGCAGCAGCATCATGCACTTATAATTTCCAATGTCAAGGCGGATGTGGCTGCAGTAGATACGGTGGCAACAGTATTTAACAGAAATGTCTGAAAGTCGGCATACCGATGGAGTATGAGGCTAAGGTGGACTGCTAAATCTATCCGGCGACATTTCGGACCCATACAGCAGCGATGGGTCCAGCGAAGTTTGCGACGGCGTCATCACAGCCCATGTGAGCGGTGTCAGGAAAAGTGATGCCCCATGTAGGTAAATGCCACAACGGCACATGCGCTTTTATTTTACATAAGAGCCGCAAGGACACTGATCTGTTAACATGATCCCACGGTCGGTATTATACGAAGAGAATAGAACTGAAGAAACACGCATATAACTATCACATTTATTCTCATACATTTCCCGTGCTTTTTAGCCCTATGATATTTTTAAAATTCATCTGAGAAATTTAGGGATCTTTTATTTTCGTTTGCATTTTGGAAGATGCAAAAGAATATAAGATGAGAAAGCATAATGTCCACATAACTAATTAGAAAGTTTCTGGTGATTAAAAATAATTCCTGCTAAGCAGACATAGCCTCACAGCTACTAGGCTTCTATTTTGCAATCTCGAGAAGTATCCTATTGTGACGATGAGAAGAATCAATTATTGAGTCTCTTGATTATCTATGCCGGCATTGTGATCTTTCTTTTTTTTGCCAGCAATGTTGGCTTCTTCAGGTAAAGCAATGGAAGAAGCCGAATTGCGCTGTATGCCTTATGCAGTTCTTAGAAATTTGTTCGAACAAAGGAAATCCTTACGGCATATACCACATAAATGCAAGCATGTAATTTGGTGCACCAAGAATTGTAGAGTCGCAATTAAGTCCTAAATGTGATCGTGCAATCGGCGCGCCAGCGTGCGGAAAACTGACAGAAAAGGCAGACAGATGCGCATTGTCATGCGCTGGTGCGCTTTTCTTCCACAAGATTACCAGCTAACCTGGGGAGGTATTCTGTAGGAGTCCGCTTGCTGGACTGTCCATTTCGGCCACTGCTTATTGGCTGGGGCCGCTAGTCTCCTCCTCACTCGTACAGCTACATCCAATCAGCAGCGGCTGAACTGGACAGTCCACTAGGTGGACTCTTACAGAATACTTCCCCCCGTCACACATTGCTTCTATTGGGAGATGATAAACAATCAAAAATATGTCACGGGAACTATTAATGTTTATAATTCGAAACAAATGCGTGTTTATGATATTTCAGGCCTATCGCACGGGTGCTTATGTATTTCTACATGTATGGAACAGAGCAACACTTGAATTTCGTAAACTCGACCATGGTGAAACGTGAGTATACGTTTGTATTTCCCAGCTGCACAAATTAAAAAAATACTTAACCTTTAAGAGTTGGTTAGCGCTGCTCTTTATTTTTCTGCAAGCATGAAATATTGGGTAATTCAGCTAATGCGATCACCACATACACATTAAATCAAAAGCAATTTACATTGTCAACTTTAAACATAATAATAGTGACAGGTTAAAGTGAAACTGCCGCTACACGGTTATGAAGAAATCGAGAGTTGCAGCAGCGGTTTCGCGAAAACAAAAAGAACAGTTGAGAGTTCTGCCCGAAAGGCGAAGCACAGAAACCGAAAGCAAGGCTTTGTTTTGTTCTCGAGCTCCTCGGACGGTGTCATTTTACCAAGAAGGCTAGGGGGCTCCATGCCGGTGACACAGCACATGAGAGAGAGTGACATTTATTATCATAGAAACGCTGGAAGGTCAACCTGAATCAAAGTCCTCACCTGCTGCTCAGCATAGGGAAAGGAAACGATAGTAAAGATAGAGAAAAAGAGAGGTGTCGAGGATGAGACTCAATTTCTGCCTGTCAACAGGAATAGCGCGTTGCCTTCTAACAGAAGTTCCACAAGACAAGCAAACTCCAGTTGCGGTGCACAAGATCGACGGAAGACAATGCATGGAGGAAATAAAGATTGAGGAGAGGCCCTGACGTCACTTTTTGTTAAGCTTCCGTGACGCCGGAAGTTGGCTTTACTCCGCCATCTTAAAGCCGGGGCAGATACCATCTCTCTCGCTTGCATTTCTCGATTTCCGTAGTGATCTGGCCAGCGGCTTTGAGTATAGCCTCAGCCTTCGGCGAAATTCTGCCTTGTGCATAGTTTCTGACCGCCGTCTTCGAGCTACTGAGTACGTATCTACAACTGGGGTTAACGATGGCTAGGGCTATCGCCACCTCTTCCGCTACCTCGGGGTTTTTTAGACGTATGCTACAAGAACTGACCAATTGTTTCTCGGTATTGAGGACGGCCACTGCAAAAGCACGTCGATCCTCGTATTCTACCGCGTTTACGTACAGCGCTTCCTTGTTCCTACCGAAGGCTTGGAGTAAAGCCTTGGCTCTACTCTCTCTTCGACCCTGATTGAATTCGGGGCTCATGTTCTTGGGTATATTAGCCACCTGCAGCTTTTCCCTGATCGCGCTTGGAAGGGATGCCTTGTCGCCGTGCTGCTTGTGATAACTTATCCCGAGTTTGTTCAGGATGCTCCTGCCCGTTCGTGTCTTCGCTAGTCTTTCGAGTTGCGAGATTTGGTGTGCCTCAATTCACTCTTCAAGCGCGTTGTGGACGCCCAGCTGTAGCAGAAGTTCCGTGCTGGTGCTGTATGGAAGGCCCAGTGCCATCTTGTGTGCTCTTCTAATGAGGGGGACCAGTTTGGCATATTCGGCCGCGTACCAGTTGTGGTTGGCGGCAACATAGGCAATGTGGCTAATAACGAAGGAGTGTATGAGTCTGACGACGTTGGCCTCCCTCATACCCTGATGTCTGTTGGTGATTCTTCTGATGAGCCTCATCGTGTTCGTGATCTTAGTCTCCAAATGCCTGACCGTTTCTCCGTTGCTGCCGTTCGATTCTATGATGAGTCCGAGCACCTTAATCTGCTTCACCCTGGGTATTTCTTGTCCGTCTTTGGTGCGCATGCAAATTTCTTCGTATGCAACATGCTGGATGTAAGCCTTGGGGGGTCTTCCCCTAAGCGCCGGGCGGTAGAGGAGGAGTTCCGATTTTTCTGGCGAGCAGACGAGACCGGTTCCGACGAGGTACTCTTCCACCACCTCGACCGCGGTCTGTAATCGCTGTTCGATTTCTCCGTCGCTTCCCTCGGACACCGAGATCGTAACGTCGTCCGCGTATATTGTGTGATGCACTCCCTCGATGGCGTTGAGGTGCTCGGGGAGGCCGATCACAATGAGATTAAAGAGCATCGGCGAGATGACCGAGCCTTGCGGGGTGCCGACGCTGCCTATGTTCCTGTCTTCGGATGCGAGTTTGCCCAGCGTTAAGGAGACTTTCCTGTTTGTGAGGAAATCGTTAACATAGCTGTACGCTCGGTTTCCTAGATTGAGTGCGGCAATGCTGCGTAGTATGGCTGCGTGAGCTGCATTGTCGAAGGCTTTCTTGAGGTCTAATCCTAGAATGGCCCTGGTACCTCTTGTCTTGTTGTCTAGTATCTGGTGCTTGATTTGCAACATTGCATCCTGCGTAGAGAGATGAGCTCGAACCCCGAGCATGGTGTCTGGATACGCTTCCACATCGTCTAAGTGTGCGTTGATCCGGGTGAGGAAGGCGTGCTCCATCAACTTGCCGACGCACGACGTAAGGGATATTGGTCGAAGGTTGGCCAGATCTGGGGGTTTCCCTGGTTTGGGGATGAGCACCATTTTTCCTCTTTTCCACTGTGGTCACTACCAATTCACTACCAACTCCTGCAATTCCACTGCCATATCGTCAGCGCGCCTCTTTTACCGTGCTTGCCTATGTTGGTCTGGTCGTGGGGTGGAGGTCTGAACGACCCCTGATGCTCCTGCGGCGTTTACAGGGGTGTCGTGGAATTGATTAGATGCGACCCCAGTTATGGGGGCCCCTGCGGTGGTAACTGGCTGCAGCTTGGCTACTCTTAGACTTAGGTTGGCCACGCTGCTTTCGAATTTGTCAAGTCTCGACATTATGGTCGAGACCGCCAGCGTGAGGTTGCCGACGGCTTCCGCTTGTTCTTTGAGTACATTTTGCATTTCTGTTAATTTCTTCCCTAGGTCTGCCAGTTGTGATCCGGTTTGGCTGCTAACGGCTGGAGCCTTTCTCTTAGGTGGCGGAGGGTTGTCGTCCTCCTCCATGCTATTATTAGGAGTTACCGCAGCTGCACCTGCACTACAAGTATTCAGACGGGGAGATATCTCCACCCTTCGGCTATTCTTAAGTTCCTGGATTTCTCTCGTGAGGTGTGAGATTAATTCTCTCAACTGCGCATTCTCCCGTCTCATTTCTGCTATTTATTTAGAAGCGGCAGTCTCCTCAGTTCCGCCGCGGCGCGACGAGCCTTTGACCGCGTCTGGCCAGCTCACCTTGTTGGTGGCCTCTTCTACCGCCGGGCCGCTTCCGCTGCGGTGGGAACGAGAACGCGTACGGCTCCTGGATCTGTTTCGGGCCGGTCCGAGTGTGCGGCTCCGTGATCTGGACTTTCTGGTTCTCGAGCGGGCCCTCGAGCGTGAACGGGGCCTGGTCTCTCGGGAAGGGCGTCCAACTGTTTCCCTCGTAGCCTCCGATGCTAGGAATTCTTCCTGTTGTCGTTGTCTTTCCCAACGTAGTCTCTTGACTATATATGGCGTTTTGAAGCGAGCCTTGCAATTCTTATCGGCCGTTAAGTGCTCACCCCCGCAAAGTTGGCAAAGGGGGCTGCACTCGTGGTCGATACCTGGGTTGGCCGTGCCGCAGCCTCTACAGATGCGGCCCTGCGGACTGGGGCACACGTCCACGCGGTGGCCCAGTCTGCCGCATTGGAAGCACATGTCAAGTTGTTTTCTGTACAACGCGCACTTGATGAGAGCGCCTCCGTAGCGGACAAAGGATGGAACTTTCAGTCCGGAAAACAGCACGATGACCGTGGTGGTACTGGTGAGTCGTTTCGCAGCGATTGCCGTAGGATTCTTGGGGGTAACGACCTGGGCGGTGATGTCCCGGGGTGAATCTTCGAGAGGTATACCCCTGATGACTCCTTTGGAAGTTAAGTCGGGTGCCGATTCATACGCGTTGGTCTCATAGGCCTGGCCGTTGACCACGAGGTGCTCGACTCTTTGGTATCGGTCTGCGTTGGCTTCACTGGGGGTACTCACTACGATGATGTTCTGTTGTACGTTGAGGCACACGGTGTCGTCTTCCCTGTGCTCCCCGGGTATGCCAGCAGCTTGGTAGACGCACGAGGCTACTCGGGCCGCTCCTAATTCGCCAATCTTGAGGCCTCTCTTTGGGCGGATGATAATTTTGAAATCACTCATCGGTAGATATGGCATGCGGCTGGCTTTGACTAACTGCTGTTTCAGTTTCTGCTCGCGCTTCTTCCTTCCGCTGGTGCCGAAGTGGGCGCCGAAACTGCTAGTATTGGATCTCTCAACGGCTTGCTTATTCGAGCCGACGGTACTCCAGCCCGTGCCGGCCTCAAATTCTTCTTGGGAAATGTTCTCCCCTTGCACGAGAACCTCCATTTCTTCCGTCTGCGAGCGAGCGTGGGCGCGCCGCGTGTACTTTTTTGCGGGGGCACCTATAGGCCTAGGGTCGCGGCAGCCACCGCCGCGGCTGCCGGTGTGGCAAAGACGGAAATTTGGCGTAGGAGTTCGAAAAATGGGATTCCCACCTTGAAGTTGGTATCGGCAGAATCTTGGTAACTTGCTGCGTGAGATGGTAGCAAAAACTGTGATTTTCGGTGACTTCCCTGCGAAATCATTGAACGAAGACGGAGCCGACGTGAAGTGCATCTACCTTCCTCGGCCACCTCTTTACAAAACGAGGTACCGAGCTACAGCTTGATTGATATTGTGAAACATTAGGAAGAAGTCGGAAACAATATCTTTTTTTTAACTTCTTGGAGTAGTAACTAGAGTATGTAATGCTGACGCTTGTAAGAGGTTAGAGGCCAGAGACCGCATTTTCTTATGTTCTGACTGGTTTCCCGGGTGGTTTCGTTGTGTACTCGCAACGTGCCCGGATAACTGCTCTGGCTTATTGGTTCAAGGTCACGTGAAAGTCACCCACAACGAGTGCTAAAACATTATTTGCTTAAAATGGAGCTAAAGTGAATCATTGTTTTTTGATGCTCACTCTGCACGCTATAACAAAGCACATATGGCAAATAGTGACTTTTCACAAATCCTGTATTGCAATTGAGAGTGCTTAACCTCCCAGAGCGTTATGGGACTGCTGAGAAACAAAATGTGAGCGTGAGAGGTCCCCGCTTATTATTGTCCATTTGAGGTTCTTAACGTGTACAAAACGAGGTGCCGAGATATTCATGCACGTTAAGAGCCTCAAATGGACAACAATAAGCTGGGACCTCTCACGCCCACATTTTGTTTCTCATCAGTCCCATATCGCTCTGGCAGGTTAAGCACTCTCAATTGGAATACAGTATTTGTGAAAAGCCACTATCTTGCCATATGTGTTTTGTTATAGCGTGCAGAGTGATCATCGAAAAACAATGATTCACTTTAGCTCCATTTTAAGCACAATATGTTTTTAGCACTCATTGTCGGTGACTTTCACGTGACCTTGAACCAATAAGCCAGAGCAGTTATCCGGGAACGTTGCGAGTACAAAAGGAAACCACCCGGGAAACCAGTCAGAACATAAGAAAATGCAGTCTCTGGCCCCCAACCCCTTACAAGCGTCAGCATTACATACGCTAGTTACTACTCCAAGAAGTTAAAAAAAAAGTATTGTTTCCGACTTCTTCCTAATGTTTCCCAATATCACTCAAGCTGTAGCTTCTAGTATGCCGAAGTTTTATTTGCTATTTCCAATAGCGGCGTTCGAAAGGAAGATACAGGGCGCCATAAATTTCATTGGCGTCTTTTGGTGTTGGGAACTCGTTTTGTGTCGCCTCAAGACATAGCACCATGCTGCGTCGAGCCTCCTTCAGGGTGTTGCGCTACTGAGCACGAGGTCGCGGGATCAAATCCCGGCCGCGGCAGTTGGATTTCGATGGAGACGAGAGGCAAAAACGCCGGCGTCCTGTGCATTGGGGGCACGCTAAATGTCCCCTCGTGGTCAAAATTGATCCAGAGTCCTCGCTGCGGCGTGCCTCATAATGAAATCGTGGTTATGGCACGTAACACCGCAGAATTCAATTTATTGTTATTGTAGCTGGAAAGTGCGCTCTGTCTCACTGGCGTCTTTCGCGGCCTGTCGTGCAGCCTTAAGCCGGTTTGCTTCCTCTAGCTCGGCAGCGTCCATATGCATCAGTGCACAGTGTAGGGTGGTGGGCTGTGCCATTGCGAGCGTGCACTGAACCTATTGCAAGACTGTGGCTAGTATCATATCCATCCAATCTGCCTAGCGGGTTGCAATTTCATGTTTACATTTCTCCCTTAAGGGAGAGGCAGTATTTTTACTTACAGGCAGAGTGTGCAGAATGCATCGCAAAAGAATACAATGTTTTTCTTCCGTAGTTCACGGCACACGTTGTCTTTGCATGGACGCCATAGACATACGAGTCGACTGACCCCTAGAAATTTGAAGGGTGAGGCTACGGTAGAGTTAAGCCACAGGGCAGTCACCGGGAGAACGACAGTGGATTTAAACTTTTAGGCTGGTTGGTGAAATGCGCAGAACAAAGAGAGCTGCGGGCATGCGAGGTGGACTGTTCACGTCAATGCGCGGCAAGGAAAGCGAAATGTCAAGAAGCAGCGGAGGGACACTTGACTGACAGGACGAACTGTGGCAGCCGTGCTCCCTGCGAAGAAGAGAGGGCAGAATGCGAACGCCAAAGCAGGTTTGAGTTGCGCGAGTGGATGTGCGTGAATGCTCTCAGCTATTGCTAAGTGATATGTGAGCTGCCTACAAAGGAGCGAAAAGAAGCGCAGGAGACTGTACAATTATGGTAGGCTACTGAACTACATTAGGCGATCAAGCCAAGCAAAATTGGAGTGGTTTAATACAGGCAGGAGTTGTTTAAACCAGGAGTGGTTTAAAACAGGCATTACAACATTCAGAGGATGGCATGAGCGTCGCTATGCTCTTTGATGGAAATTTTCTGATTGGCAATAGTTCTTTGATCTTACAGAGAGCAATGACAGCGAAAACAAAGGAAACTAAGTGGTCCTAGTGACAAAGCATCGCGTATCTGACTGAGGTACAGAAAGATGGAAAACTTTTGCATGCACATTCATATTGGAAAACTTATTCCGCGGAAATCCTCAAGTTGAAGAAAGTTTCGAAGAAAAGAAAAAAATTATCATTGACATGACAGTCACCTGAAACAGCAAAGGTGATGATGTGAGATCATTAAAAATGCTGTGGAGATTGCGCAGCATCCCATCATTAAGTGATAAGCATGACCATTCTCACTTAAGGGCATACTTGCGAAGAAGCATGGCTCATGTCCTGGAATGGAACAGTGATGTGTTTTTAACGCAATGACACCAAATACGTAATACTCCGGTCAGCTGCTAGCGTGGCTCAGCATCAACATGAGTGAAGCTGTTTTACAAGATTTCGCAGGGAACCTGAATCAGAAAGCCAAGTGGAAAAATGTCGGTAGAAAAAGTGTGACGTTGAAGTTCAACATCTCTGAGGAGCTCAAGTGTGGCACGCTAGTGCAAAATGAACTTTTTACGGCAGCAGGATATTAGCGTGATAATCACTCTCGAAGAATTTGATGTACAGGGGTGTAGACACCTTACGCCAGGATAGCAGTGATCGTACAAAGGATACCGCTAGAGGCAACCTTTTGACAACTCCGGTTGTCGAAGCTTAGGCTCGAACAATACTTGGTTCGACCACTGCTCATAACTTCAAGCCACCATCTTACCTTAGACTTCTGACTTTTTGAGTGTTATTGCCGGATAGAATCTCACCTAAACTTGTCAGAAAAGCATAAGATAAAGGTTCGGAAGTTTAGCTTCACTTTGTGCACTAGGTACCCAGGTGGCGCACCAAGCATTCACTAGCATTCTGGATACCCTCACATTCGATATACCCCGAAGAAACAAGCTTTGACGTAGATCACGCTGTGCGATTCCCCACGGAATTAAATGACTGGCGTCGAGTAAAAAAAGAAACAACAGAACTGCGCTGTAATCTAAGGATCGAAGTCACGGCCACGCCTACGAGCAAATATTTCATTGCATTTTTATTTAAACATTGAATGGCAATGCAGGAGCGGTGTAAGGATCCAAAACTAATCTGCGTTCACGAGTATTATTGTGATTACCAATCTTTGCATCATCATCATCATCATCATCCTGATTGGCAAAGGCCTTTTCCATACTTCTCCAACTACTCACGTAGTAATTGTGCCCATGTTGTCCCTGCAAACTTCTTAATCTCATCCATCCACCTAACTTTCTGCCACCCCCTGCTACGCTTCCCTTTCTTGGAACCTAGTCCGTAACCCTTAATGACCATCGGTTATCTTTCCTACTCTATACGTGTCCTGCCCATGCCCCCCCCCCCCAGTTCTTTTTCTTGATTTCAACTACGATGTCATTAACTAGCGTTTGCTCCCTTGCCCAATCTGCTCTTTTCTTATCCCTTAACGTTACACCCATCATTCTTTATTCCATAGCTGGTGCGTCGTCCTCAATTTAAGTGGAACCCTTTTCGTATGCCACCAGGTTTCTGCCCCGTAATTGGGTACTGGTTTGCATACTTCCTTCCATCCATCCATCCATCCATCCTCTGACACCAACTGAAGAAGTTCAAGTTGTCTACCAGCTTAGGCCACTCGGCTATGTGCTCATGATCCTGATGTCGTCATAATAGTTCCATGATTGTCATTGGGTCTTCGTGATCTGACTCTCTTCATGCCGTCATCGTCAAGCGTTCTCCGCCGACCCAGTTGCCGAAGTTTAATAGCTTAAGCCACTAGGTAGTAAGCTCCAAGCTCGTGGTCATTATGCCGTCGTGGTTGTTGCATAGTCATAATTCCAAGCTTTGTCAGGCGACTATGATCATGCCGTTATCACGCCATCGTTGTCATTGATCCGTTGTCACATCGCCATTGTGACGCCAGCACGGTCACTCCATCGCTGTCACTGCAGGAGGGGTATTCCGTAAGAGTCCGCCTAGTGCACTGTCTATTTCGGCCGTTGCTGATTGGCTAGGGCCGCTCGTCTCCTCCTCTCCGTACAGCTGCAGCCAATCACTTGTGACTGAAATCCACAGTCTACTAGATGGACTCTTACAGAACACCCCTCTCCCCAGCTTCGTGACGCGGCTATCCCCACGGTATTGTCATCAAGCTATCATCGTCGTGGGAGCTTCATGACACAGTCATCCCCATGTTATTAACGTCATACACAAGTCGTCATCGCATTGTATGCGTATTGTTGCCACGCAATCTTCGCCACTGAGTCGTTGTCGTAAAGTCGTCGTCATACATTGCTTGTCGTACCGTCGTCGCGATGCCGTCACAGTTGTTCAGTCATCACGCTTCTAACTTCTTCATCCGATTATTATCACGCCGTCGTCTCGCGCTATCATCACCACACAGTCGGCGTCATCAATTGTCGCCATGCCGTCGTCCTCACGCCACGGCTTCACCATCGTCATCACTTCAGAACGTCATGTCATCTCTTTGTCGTCATAACATCGCGGTCGTTCTATCACCGTCATTTCTTCGTCATGATAATATAATTATGCTGTCGTCACTTAATCGTGATTATGCCGTCATTGTCATGCAGTCATTGTCATTGTGTGCGTCATTAACACCGAGTTGCTGAAATTTGTATAGCCACATCTTGAGTCCATGTCACGCACTAAGCTCGTTATCAAAAGGCGCTGTCAGGCGTGCAAAACGTTTATAAAAGCTTACATTATTCCAATTCAGTAATAAAATAATGTATATCTAGCTGCTTTACGCATGGCTGGGTAATGAGAGTCGATATTGTGGCCTTTTCATGCAGAGGTTTTCCTGAACTCAGCACCAACACAAGCTCTACTTCACCGACATTCGCTCGGGCTTGAACACCGGTATACATTATTACTGAGTGAATGCCAGTCTGAATGTATACCTGCACATGACTGAGATCATAGACTTATGGGTTCCTTAGATGTTACCATCAGAAGTTCTGTAACTGATGCTCTGTACCACTCTTCTCGGATGATTACATGCCATGAGAAAATGTAACAAGTAAACATCCATTCAATATAAAGTTAGTCTAGCACACAAAGTCAGCCTTATGTACAGATCTTTTTATGGCAGAGAACACGCTTGATTTGTCAGTATTGAATACATGCCCGTTTTCGCGACATTGATGTGTTCAATTGAGTGTGCATTTGAATTCGCTCTCTGCAGGTTGGTACGGCTACTCACTTCCACCACCATACTGGCGATTCTTCTACGTGCAAGAACAGTGCGCGGTTGTTAGAGTACCTTCTCCTGATTCTGAAATAAGTAGTAAGTACATGAATGCTACTTCAGAGTTGCATTCTCACTTTCTCCTACTATGGGGTACGGGGCGCCTCTCGCGGGCCGCTGGCAGAACTACTACCCATGGCGCGCGGCACGGTCCGAGCTCTGCTAAGGCCGCTAGGAATGACCACCTGTCAGAGCTAGCTGACTTCGTGGGAAGAATAAAAGTTCGGCAGCATGTTACGCTCTTGCAACACGTGAAGCTGAAAGTCTGCTGCACACGTGGCAATGTATTAAGTTATACTATCGGAGGGGTCAGACTTCTTGCAAGACATAACGAGCCGCAGTGTGTAGTAAACGTATGGCGCTGTGTGTTGAACAACTGAACGACACATGCGGGCACCTAATGCACTACCTAAAGGTTCTTTCATTCTTTCTTTTGTTCTCTCTTTCCGTGTTACTTTCGTTTTGCTTTCTTTGTTCTTTCTTTCTCTCCTTCATTTCCTCTTTCATTGTTTCTTTCCTTCTTTCTTTCTTTCGTTTCTTCATTCATATTCAGCCATTACTTCTCAGCTTGCTTAGGTGGTATGAGCGATTCCTTGGTTATTCCCAAGATTATTTATTGTCCAGCAGAGCTTTCGCCAACGGGGCCTTAGGTCTCCCACGTGGAGACATCGAGCTGTTGCCTCGCCGCCACCTCGGGGCCTTCTGGATGGCCCAGAGTTGGTCACCGAGGCTGGGCATAAATTGTATTTTTTGCTGCTTCAAAGGACTAGACGTCGCTTTTGGGGGGTATGAGCTATTGCAAGGAGCCGCTTAAGGCTTTCGCCTCAACAAACCTAGGCTGTTTTTGGTCCCGGTGTCTTCCTTGAGGGCAAGGGTCTCCTCCGAGAATTCAGGGCACCACAGGGGTCAGTATTACCTTTCGCACACCGACTGTAAGAATGCAGACATCGTTTTATCGGACTGCATTTTATTGAGGCGCAAGCAAAGCTTAAGTGTGCTATATAGTGCAGGTTATTCTGCTTTTTGCATCTCGTGTTCTAACCTTGTACTCCAGTGTAAACGTACAATAATGCATACCTTATAGAGTGCGCATTGTAAATGTGCATGCACTTTCATGACTGAAGACGCAAAGCTATATTAAAAGTAAAGATTTGTGCTGGCTGTCACAGGTGGCAAAGCCGCAAAAGCTCCGCAAAAGTGCACGGCGACTGTTAAATAACATTTATCATAATCCCCGCACCACACGTACTTTCGTGCATTGTGCCGTAAGACTGCACCGTGAAATTCCAGCGCATTGGCGTATCGGAGCTCCGAAACTAATACTATTTTACCGCATCGCTTGCACCTAGCCGTCTTGCAGACACATGTCGGCAGATATAGCACGCTGAATATAAGAAAAGGTGCTCCGGTTATAGAATTCCTAAATATGCTACCCAAGCAGGAATAAGCAGCACCTGAAATGTTTGTTTTGTTTAAGCGTACATTCGTTTGGGGGAAGTGTACAGCTTTGCTAAAAGACAGGTTTTCGGTGGTCTTGAGATCTAGTAAACACGACTGATAAAAGAGCTGTTAGCGTCTGACGTAGACTTTCGAAACTTCTGGCATCAAAGTGCGTACACGACCTCAGCACTGGGTGAACGATGAGGCTGCTATAAGCAGAGAGGTTGAAGCAGTCTCTACTTGGTATCATGCAAGTTTCCAACATTTTGGAGGATATTTCAACATCTACAAATTAGTGTTGTAAGGGCCCTCTTAAGTAACCCATAATGTCTGCTTTTTCTCTTAGCTGTGCTCGAGGCATATTTCATAATTTAGCACAGACCTCGGGCTATTAAACCCTTTTGTGAGCACCATCTTAGTGACATACATTCGGTGGCATAGCCACATCGATTGTGAACCTCGTCCTGCTTACTTTAGGAAACCATTACCATAAGGTTAATGAGATGATGCAGAGTCACGTTATATATAAAGACAAGAATGTCGACTCTGAATTTCAGTTAACGTCTTTGGCCGGAGAATATTATAAACCACATCATTTATGTCTTTCACTAAGTAAATATGACATTCTTCACTTTTTATTACATTCTGTTTAATGTCGTTTAGGTAACGACTATGGAAACAAGGTTCATGTTGTCTGACCGTACTGCGCATAATCGCACTGTGCATTTAATTATCTCTGGCGAAGTTCTGTACGTTGTTTTTGTTTCTTTCGTAGTCTTACTTATATTTGTCAGTAAATTGCTATTTCTTCTCTACCCGAAGCATTGTATGATTTATTTTTACTCCTTTTTTGCTGTATTACTTGTATCTTCCCTTCATGCAATGCTCGTTGGGGTGCCTGTGGGTAACTGAATAAAACAAACACAAAAATAAGACAAGGTGCTGTGAGAACACGGCATTTTTCGGTCTTCAGCAGAATATATTTCTGCGGCAATGACTCCTTAATGTTACATTGTAGTGGCGTGGGAATCCTTTCGTGTAGCGTCACAGGGATGACTAAGGTCCGCTGAAAATCCGATCTCCATTAATTTCATGCAGTGAACACTGCTAGCCTTGTAATACGTGCAAAGTTCATAAGATAACAGGTAAAGTCAAAACCTTAATATTCGTCATTTCTCATCCGCAGGTGTCCGTCCACTGTCGACGCAGGCGTTACCTTCGCTTTTACAAAATGAAAACTTTTTTTTTCAGTTATGGGGTTTCACGTGCCAAAACCACTTTCTGATTATGAGGCCCGTCGTAGTGGAGGACTCCGGAAATTTCGACCACCTGGGCTTGTTTAACGTGCACCTTACTCTAAGTACACGGGTGTTTTCGCATTTCGCCCCCATCGAAATGCGGCCACCTGCAACCTCGTACTTAGCAGCCCAACACCATAGCCACTGAGCAACCACTGCGGGTTGAAAACATACTCATGAATGCGCTATGACTACATTGCCGGGCACAAATACTTTATTGAACGACCGTGACAACTTTGTGCACAAGAAAGCCAACCCTAGGCTGGCGCCGCACAGTGGGAGAAACAGCATCTTTCTTTCGGTACCTAAGCTTGCAGATAATACAAAATATAGGTCATCTTAAGTGAAACATAGTTCAACAAGTTTGAATATTCACGAAGAAGGCCAATTTGGTGAGGATGCACACGAATGAAAGTTCGAAAAACAATCTCAAGTGGTCTCGTGTTATCTTTCATAGTGCCGTGAAAACCAGCGCGAAATACTTGCGAGAGAAGTCTAGAAGCGTCGAACTGCCCTATCGTGCAATCCTTCGCCCGGTCATCAAGGTGCATTCTAATTCATTGTGTAATACGCAAGAAAAAAGAAAGTGAAGATGATGACAAGAGAATTCCAAGTTTTCTTTCTGCAATTAACTCATGTGAATAGTTTAGTCGAACTTGGTTAGGACGAGGATGCTCATGCACTAAATGTATTGCGATATTCGAAGCAGTCCGAGATGCCCCAACTTTCCTTTAACGAATGTAAAGGAACCTTTGCGACGTGTTTAGGAAATACGAACTCGTTACTCCAGCGAAAAACAAAAAGACAAGCAAGGAAGAAAACGGTTTCCGGAAAGTAAGCTTACGCGTAGTAGGCAGTGATTTTTTCTTATGCCGTGATGCCCGAAATTTGTGCACCTGCTCTAATCACTTCGAAAAAGAAAGTTTGACAAAAAAAGCAATAGAAGCAGCTACCATGAACGCTGCGTTCGGTGCGTGAAAGCGGCTTTAGAGAAATGTCAACGGACTTTCCAAGTTCAATATATCCAACGTCTCGTTCACTAGGAGGAAGTTAGTTCACGTGAGTATCAGTCATCAACCTACTTGTGTGTTCGATATAGAGGGTAATCAGGTTTATACCAGTTCGTTGTATTCGTTTCGATTGCACTTTATGCTTTAAAATACTCAGATGTGAATCGTCTGCGTATACTTTATTGAACAGAAAGCCGGTTTATGAGAAGAGAACCTTCATTTTCCCCGAATTAAGTTTACACATATACTGTAAGATTTAAATACTTGAATTTCGCAGCTTCTCTCTTAAGAAGATACAAAATCTGCCTACGGCGACATCCCCTGTAGGCGGCTTGTCAATGTTGCATTAGTGAAATGCTGACGCCAACCACATCAGTAATCTTATTCATTCCAGGTACAGAAGACACCAGTGAAGAACGAAAGCCTCCCTGTGAGCTGTGGGTAAACGCGGGCGAAGAGCGCATGGAAGATTTCAGGCGCATAAGCTCTTGCTGTGATGCAGTCTTCCGTGAAAAGTGCAACGCGACACGCGTATATGAAGTGTTCGTACCCGACAAGTGCGTTCTGACAAGTACGTAGCCCCGGCAATTAAGGAATTTCGCAGCACAAGTATTGTACCGCATTTGTGCTCCCGGCAAGTGGGAGTTGCATGGCGACTGTTCTCGTAGCTCCAATGTCTTAGTGTCCAAAATAGATGTTCTGTACTTGTGACGCAGGTCTGACGCGGCCCTTGCATTAGAGTTATATAGTAGCCCATTGTTCTGACCTCTTCACCAGTCAGGTATTCCCTATAACTCGCATAGAACGTATATAGATTTACTGTTTACTCTCTTGGCTGTACTGTGTCAGTTACGTGCGTGCAGTTCCCACAACGCTGCGTATAAATTCTCCTCTGCCGCAGTTATCATTTTGATAAATGTTCTCTACAAGTTCACTAAACATATAATGCGAATCAATACCGTAAATGTATCGTGTACAAACTCATTAATACCTCATGGTTAAGATAAAGAAGAGCACCAGTTTGAGTCCACATCTCACTTATTATTTCACTCTTAAAAAGTCGCTAAACCGTTTACAAGCGCAGCAGTTATACAGGCCATTATTAGTAGTTTACTACCTATTTATTAACCTGACCGGTCCACAGGTACGCGTAGGTTGCGTTCTTGATAAAATTACCTGGGACATGTCCATGGTGAAACATACGTGTAACACTGGTCGCAATACAACCCAATAACTGCAGTTCTTAAAGGGGCCCAAAGTGTTATGCGATCATTAAGGGTGCTCATATCTGTCCATGCTCTGCGTTATGCAAAACAGGTTCTTTAGTTATTAATAAAGCATAGGAGCTCACCGTTATAACCTGTACTCAATAGAGCATGGAGTTATATATAAGCATAATGTCGTTCTCCTTCCCCCCGCCCTCCCCCTTCCCCCCAAGAAAAGTCGTGTAGGAGCCCTGACATTGTATTACGCGATGAATTGTTTTTAGTTGCCCTTTGTCCTTTTCCATGCAGTGTAGGTAACCATAGGCTTATGTTCATGGTAAGCATGATGACTACGTATTTTAGTTGAAGGTAATATGAATACGACGAAAACAATCTGGTTGTCGTTTGCTTTTGATTTATTTCTTACCTGCATTCTTATGGATTTAGTACCAAAGCAACTTAATCTTTTTTCTTGGAATCAGAGCTTAAACAAGGCCACACTATACTGTTAATAATGATGATGATGGAGTAGCTTGTAGCGTTCGTAACCATGCCCTATCTGTTACGGTTATTACCTTCCCTGGAAGGTAGGTGCTACTAACGCTACCCTTATTAGCTGTGGTTATAAGAAGATAGTGAATATTGTGACAGAGTAACTACCATAAACTGGTAGCTAAATCGAGCTTTTTCTAAAGAAATCCTTTACAAAACTTCGCACTAGCGCTTTCATAGAATTGTCAGGAAGTTATTAATCAGTAATTACAATTTTCGTTCACATAGAGAACAAATTATAAAGTCTATAGAACATAAAGCGCACATTATAGCACAAGTTAGTAACTCGACGAGCCTTTTGAGGATAGAACTCAGCAATAGTGGCTTTCGGTTACTTTCTCACGCAATATAAAGAATCTGCAACTAAGCACAACAGATTGTGCATTACATTTATGCCTAAATACATATGGTGTCTCTGACTCCGTGTCCTCAGCAAGAATGCAATGAAAAAAAAAAAAAACACAATTGCTACGTTATATTCAAGAGTCCATATGTTTTTTTTTTTTGCTGTTGGAGATGTCGTACCTAATCCGCTTTAGCGCGAACGATAATTATTTTGGTTTTATTTGGGAAAGGAAGTAATACAGTTTTGGATGCTGTCTGTTAACAGACAACACGGCAACGCAAGAAAAGGACGAAGGAAGATAAGTACACAAGGCGGAGACCTATCGTTGCACCTCCTGCAGAGCGATTACGATGTACTTGCCCTACAGGAGGTCTACGTGGTTGCTAGTGACTTGCGCCTCCCTGGATACAGTGGGTACTCCAGCAACCTACTGTACCCTGCCTACTTGCACGGCTGCCCCCTACTTGGAGAATGACTATCCCCAGGGCTCTCCACGCTGCGCCATCTACGTACGTCGCGAGCTGCTAGAAGCCGAGGTGAACGTGGCTGACCTGACGGGAGGGCCTATGGAGTGCTGCGCTGTGACCATCAGACTCCAAGGGGTGGATACACTAGTGGCTTCCATCTACGTGCGCCCCTGCCAACGATGAGACCCGTCAACCCACCTGCCGCTAGCCACACGACTGGCCGTGACTTCCTCCTTTGCGGGGACGTGAATGCACACCACACGTCCTGGGGAAGCCGCAGATGCTGCAAACGCGGAAATGACCTAGTGGAGGTGTTCCGGAGTTTGGGACTACGGGTGCTTAACACTGGACATTTCACCTGTATTGAAAGGGGAGGGCGCGCGACCTGTACGGTCATCGACGTGAGCCTGTCGACTGAAGGAACGAACTATAGCTGGACTACTCAGCCAGACTCCTGGGGCTCAGACCACCTGCCGATCTCTATCAGGCCGGCGGGAGGACCCCGGACCAGGCAATACAGCACAGTTGACTAACTGCCTTCAGGAACCAACTCACCTGTATACCAGAGGAGATGGACTTCTTCCCATGCGTAGCAGAGGCGGCGCAAGCTGCAACAATCTACTCTCTCATGCACGAAGACCATCCTGCTCCTGACCTTCGACACCTCAACCTCCGTGCCACCAGACGCCGCGCAGAAAGATGAACGATGAGAACAAGGCGGCCAGAACATCACTCTGAGTACAACCACATCGATGCGGCCTGCCGGCGGCATGCCAAGCGCCGCCGACGACAGAGTTGACAGGGAATCTGCAACTCTGTGAACCAGGCCAATGGTGGTCCTCGAGCCTGTAGGCTCCTGCAGTCTCTGCTCTCTCGCCCAGGGGTACGCCAACCAGTATTATGAGCGGCTATCTACCTAGACATCAGCGATGCATCCCTGGCAGAGCTCCTAGCGGACCGATTCACAGCCCACCCAGTCACTCAACCAGCGGTTACATTGCATTTCCCGTCCCCAAGGCAGCCTGGTGGCTTCCATCCAGCCTAGACATGCAGCCAGATTGATGCCCTCTACCATGATCTACTCCAGGAGCACGAGCTGACATCAGCTCTGGTAAAATCCAAGCGCCGTAGCACCCCAGGAGCTGACGGCATCACATTCCAGTTGCTACGAAACCTGGACAAGGGGTTCAGATGGGGCCTTGAACGACATCTGGGAGACCGGCTCGCTACCGGAGACTTGGCTGACAGCAGTGGTGCTACCCCTCCGAAAACCTGGGCGACCAGCCACGGCTATCACCTCCTACCGGTATCACCTCCTGAAGCCAGTATCATCGACTTCAGCAGCCTGCAAGCTGATCGAGACCGTAGCACTCGGACGGCTAAACTGGATTGCAGGAGCGGTAGGGTTCCTGCCGGAGCAACAAACAGGCTTCCGTCGCCACCGATGCACTGCTGACTCGATTGCAGACGTGATCTCCACCTTGGAGGAGGCAAGCGAGAGGTGGCCCTCCTCATCTTGCTGGATGTCCAGAGTGAATTCGATGTACTGCCGCACGAAGTCATCGAGAACGCACTGTATGAACTTGTTATCGTGGGCTGCCTCCGGCAGTTCATCAGCTCATTCCTAACGGGGTGTGCACTTCAGGTGAGAGTCGGCCAGACTTTGAGTACATCCAGCAGGGTGGTTACGGGCGTGCCCCAGGGCTCCGTCCTGAGCCCATTCCTATTTAACGCGGCATTGGCGGGACATCCGGCCGCCATCCCTGCAGACCCAAGGTTTCCGACGCAGTGCTAGGTGTATGCAGATGGCATGGCCCTATGGACGTCTGGACCCAGACGGAATCTGCAAGCCATCCGGTCATCATTGCAACGATCTTTGGATGCAGTAGCTGCATACTTCCTGAGCATCGGACTTCTGTTTTTCCTCACAAAGACAAAGGCTTTGCTCATCCATCCGTTAGCTCGTGTCACCATTGCAAGGCTGGTGCTGGGTGGCACACCCATCCCATGGGCAAAGGAGGTCACATATCTGGGGCTCCAGGTGGACCACCGTCTCACATAGATACCCGCTGCTAAGGCTGCCACCATCAAGGCTCGCAGGGGGAGAACAGCTGTCAGCCGCCTACTCCAGCGAAAAAAAGATGCACATTACGATGGGCATTACGTCTCTACCATGCTGCCACCCCCTCCATGTTCCTGTATGCTCTGCCTATGGCGAACCTAACACCGACCGGCATGAAGCAACTTGCTCTGGAACATAGGACAGCCATACAAACATTGTTAGGACTTCCACGCCACTTACCGGTGGCTGCTACACTGGCGGTGGCCCAGGCATGGCCTCTCTCGCTGCTAATCCTGCAGCAAGGGCTGCTCCAGATAGACCGCCTACACCACACTCCTGACGGCAATTCCCTGGTGCGCAGACTGCGGAGCCGTCTCTCCTCACTGATGGGCAGCGTCTGCGCACTGTACGAAGAGTCAGTAAGCCAGTCCCCCACAGCAGTGATACCACCCCCACTCCACCAACAGCCATAGGAAGTCCATCTCCAGTTGGAGGGAAAATAGAAGAGGTCTCCACCATGCGAGCTGGCGCAGACAGCGCTGTCGAAACTGCACGTACTAGGTGGGCATCTCCACATCTTCACTGATGGTTCTGTCTTCCCATCTAATGACTTGGCTGCCGCGGTCTGCATAGTACCGGCAGCTGGAACGACCCTGCAATGCCGCCTCCAATTTGCTGCGAACTCAACAGCAGCAGAGCTGGCTGGCCTCCACCTGGCAGCTGAATTCCTTATGGAGCACCCACCGCAGGTGCCCGTAGCCATCTTCTCAGACGCTAGACCGGCTCATCAAGGACTACTCGAATCCGATCGAGCTGGAGTAACTGTCAACTTGCTCCTAGGTAAGCTCTTTGCTATTCAGAGGAGTGGCACTCCCTCTCGCTCCACTGCCTGCCCTCACACGTAGGGATAGCTGGAAATGAAGAGGCAGATGCTGCAGCCAAAGCAGCCGACAATGCTCCCGTTGCGGTTACCACTGCGGCAGCTGCATCGGACTATACACGGCACCGGCTGCTCAAACTGCTGAATACAGTGTACACGGACGCGCGGGTGGCTAGCGGTAAGCCACCCCAGCCCCTCCCCGAGAATGGACTCACGAGAGGAGAACAGGTATTCCTCCTGCGCCTCAGGACAGGCAGCGTTTGGCCTGCCGCCCAGAAATTCAGCGTAGGGAGAATCGCATCACCTGCCTGTAGCAGGTGCGGCTCCCCTGAGACCCTGGAGCACATCCTATGCCACTATCTAGTAGTAGCCTCTCAACGACAGGAGAGGACAGCCGCATACCGCCACCCCCGCCTTCCAGCCAACACAGTAGAAGACCTTCCCTTCCCCCGCCTATCCCCGGTCGCAGCACTGCAGGCTTTCCTCGAGTTTGCTGCTGCGGCCGGCCTTGCCGCCTTGTAGCCAATCCCCCGGCCAGCTATCCTTGCGGTGTCCTGGCATGACACGCTGCGACAGCTTCCCACAACCTACTGTCTTCCCTTCCTTACTTCTCCTTTTTTGTATCTCTCTCCTCCTCCCCCCTGATGCTGTGCCATGCTCCATCACGGGTAGCAAAAAATAAATAGCATCATTTTCTCCTTGTATACATATATATATATATATATATATATATATATATATATAGAAGGAGAAAATGGAGAAAGGGCGGGCGCACGTACGTGTTACAATCGGCCTGCGTGGGACAGTGACACCAGCCGTGCGCTACTGCGACGAATCGCTTCGTGAAGCTGACAATGAATTCCCTTGTACAGACTAGCGGCAACACCAAGGCGAGACACGTTTGGCGAATACACTGTCAATGAATGCGACACTGCCGCCAACACTGACACTGGGAAGATGAAACTCCTGAAAAAGCGTATTCTACGCTGCTTCCTCAAGGCCACTGCTAGCCGCCAAGGCCAATTGGCAGACGCACCATCTAAGGTTGGGCCATCCCAGGAACCAAGACGCGCCTATGGAGTCAAGCGTGACAACCTCTCTACAAGGGTCCCCATTCTGTGTGTGGGGCAGTGACTCGGGTGCCCTGGCAGTATTTCTTCGCTTGCGTTCAGTAAATAAAGGTGAGGGAGTGATTGTGCACACCCTCGCCCTCAAAGCGGATCCATCGGCGACTTTGGACGCAGCGTTTGGATGAAGGTGGGACGGTAGATGCTACTGGCCTAGGGATCCAGGAAGCACTGAAGGATTTTAAGCGGACTTTTTCGGCTCCTATGGTGTTTAAATGCAGCCATGCTATACTGTTGAGACGCCACGTTCTCCACTCCTCATGTAGATATTGTGAATAAATCGAGTGCTCTTCATTCACGATGAGAACCTATTACTTCCTTCAACAACGTCCTCAACGTGGATGAGCCGGACATTACAGGTTGAGAACGGGAGAAAGCTGAGCTAGTTGGTAAGGATTGGTTGGTAAGTAAGTAAGGCGTGCAGACACAGACACAAGAGAAGTGAACAACACGAACACCGACTATCAACTGAAGGAAGCACTGAGGCGACATTTCCTTGATTTTCGAGCAAAATCACGTGTGTTGGCAGTACGCCTCTAGATCCTCGAAACCATTGTTAAACACTCAATCCAAGCATTAAAGAGTAGTAAAAAAACGGGATTGTCATGTTGTGCCTTAAATATTCTCTCACCAGATCGTGCTTGCACAAAATGAGCGCCAGTTTTAATGCACAGGTCCGGCGACTATTAGAAGCAGGGTACCCTAGCTTAGCAGTGGCCACTGTGACTGAACGCCTAAATAAGTCGATTTCGAGGGGGACGGACGTGATTACGGAGGGCAGATATAGCAAAAAAGGGTAGTGATTATTCCTCACATTTATTCACTACCGCACAGGCTTAAAAAAAGTTGCAGGCAGATATGGTGTCAGTGTTGTTTTCGCTGCTCCCCATAAGCTAGATAAGATATGTGCTTCCGTGCAGAGAGAAAAGGAGCAGGTCAAAGACGAAAAAGCAAACGATATTTGTCCAGTGAAGCACATCAAGAACAATTTTACTGACTGTCGTATAGGTGTGGTATGTGAAGTTCCCTTTAGCTGTGGCCATTTCTACGTAGTACAAATGGGGCGGTGTATCAATCAGAGGTTAATGGAACATAAAAACTCGTTAACCGGTGGATCACCTTCTAATCTTTACTTACATTGCGAAGACTGCCAAGATTGTGACTGCACGCCTGAGTTAGATGAATGCGTGATATTGCATAGGCATAGTAATGAAGATACGCGTCTCATTGTCGAGGCATGGCATATCAATGATGGTGGAAGTGCGTGCGTGAGTCAGGCTTCGAGAACCTTACATAAGGAAGAGATCAAATGCCTTAAAAGTTACCTCTCAAGTATACCGGCACTTGTACCCGATTGACACGTGGTTTTACCTTTCCAGCGCATGCACAGATGAGTTTTGATGAGATGAGATGAGCTTCCTTCAGTTGATAGCTGGCATTCGTGTTGTCCATTCCTCTTCTCTTGTGTCCGCGTGTGCACGCCTAACCCCTTCTTTGCATTACAGTCACCTGTAACATAGTTACGCGTAGATATTTACCATATTTTGTGCGGTCACAATGTTTCCGGAAGTAATGCCTCTGAAAGAACTCTGCTTCACCGAGGTAGCAGATGCGCTTTTAACAGCACTCGCGGGAACTGGTTTTACATCAGAAATTCAGGTGAATCAAGGGTCAGTATTCACTAGCTCACTCACTTCCACATTCTTACAAAAGTGCGGGGTAAAGTTAATACATAATTCCGTCTATCACCCTCAGTCAATTAGCCTAGAGAGGTGATATTCAGTGCTGAAGCGAGTTTTGCGGGCACTCTGCTACGAGCACAAGGAGAACTGCGAGAATCGTGTTCCGGTTACGTTGGCTGCTTTGCGAACAGTTCCTCACGAGGCTACAGGGTTCTCGCCAGCAAAACTACAGTGCCTGGGAGGATACTCCGTTCCCCACTGAGAATGTTGAGAGAGATGTGGGAGGAAAGAGGAGGGAGACAAAAATAGGTAGACTATATACGTGCTAAAACTGCTAGAACGGCTAAGTACAACACAACGCCTAGTAGAAAAGAACATTGGCGTGGCACAAAAGAATGCCAAGCTCTATTAGGACAGATAGGCGAGGCTTCGAACCTTTAACTCCCGGGACCAGGTAATGATCCCCAGACCTTCAAGAAACAATGAGCTTGAAGTTCACTGGCATGGACCCGTGAAAGTGCTGCGCCAAGTTTCACATACTAACTCTGCCCGGTCGCATAAAGGAGGTGCGCATATACCCCTGCAATTTCATGGAGCCTTACGTGGAGCGGAGAAGGGTTGTTAACTTTACCATCAAAGAGCCGAAGGACATTTATATCGAGTTTAACGACTGTAAGGCGACCTCCAATTCTGACATCGGCCTTTGAGAAGTTGTAGAACACTCGGTAAGCACGGACGCTCTTAAAACACGAGCAGCTGGACTAGCTAAATGCGCTGCTAGGTGAATAGCTCGATAGATTGAATATTTCGACCTGACTGATAACGCATGAACTAGACCTGACATCAACAGAAGCCGTAAGCCTCACAGAGTGTCTCTACGACAGGCAGAAATTATGTTTCGTAACGTTGCCATTCTGTTGAATTTCGTGACTGTTGCAATCAACCCTGATAAACTTCCTGTTGTAGAGTGCAGTTTGTACAAAAACTAAATAAATGAACAATCAAATAAATAACTAAAATAAAGTTAGTAAAGACGCGTGTCTGAACTTTTTCTTTAGTTTTCATAATAACACATTCTTATTCTCCTGTAACTTATGAGTGAAGTTGTGCTTTCTGAAAACTTCTGGCTTGCGCGAGTGCCGTTGACGGCATAGTGATGTCCGTGCACGTGCTCGCTTTCCCAACATATTCTTCTCTATCGCTCCCTTCTTTCTGCTCCCCTTTTCGCTTCCCCCAGAATGGCGTAGTCAACCGGTGTGTTGACTGGTTAAAGCACCTGCCTTCCATTTATCTCGCTCAGTCATTGCGTATAATATGATCAAATAACTAATTGACTTGCAGTATGAACAGTTTCATTCTTCTGCTCTAGTGGTTTCATATGATGCTATGTCATAAATTATGGCGCTTACTTTTCTTGCAATTAGGTTGCTAAACTCGTGCTTCTTCTCTCTTTTTTTTCCATCACAGGTGCCGTAAGGCGTAGTGCCGCATGTTGAGTTTCCCAATGCCTTGTAGACAAAGATTTGCACCTCCAGCGAAGCCTTGCCTCTAATGCTGCGCAATAAAGCTGTTACACATATACTGTTTCCGCAATTGTAAAGAACACGTGCGTGCCAGTCAGGGCTTCCGCCATTTTACACGATTCGGACAAATGAAATATCAGGCACAGCGAAGCTGTACCAGCGAGTTCTCACACAGTTCAAAGAATACTATGGGGTGCGTTTGCTGGGTCATAGCCTCAATCGAAGGCTCGAGTGCGGTCTTGGCTAGCTGCTTTAGTGACGGTATTCGTGCAGCTGGCATTGCAGCATCACGGAGTCAGCTTTCACCACGGCAGCTATACAAACCTCTAGCTGACCTCCAATGTGGAGACGGTATAGATCGACGTGGGAGCCAACAACTGCTGAAAGTAGTTGAAATAGCCGCGCATATATGTTGTCTTATATTCGAACACGATGTGCACAAGGTAACATTTATCTAATATTTTATGGTTCATTATGTTTAAGAGAGGATTAGGGAATCCTACGCGCGTTGAGTTGCGTTTACATTTTATTACGACCATGCCTTCGAACGCCGGCTCTCACTGCCGCACGTGAACCCTTGAGGGACTTCTCTTAACGGCTTCGCTGTCAAATCAACTAAAATACTTGAGAGCTGCCTAACGTGTTAAAGCCGGACAACGATAAAGATCGCAAAAACTGTGAAGAGAAATTGACCTGCAATAAATCATCACTAATCATTGCGTAAATAAAACAAGGCCACAAGGTCTCGTATTGGAGCACAACCATAGCTCCACCTATACAGGGTGTCTCAACTATCATGAACCAAGATTTAAAAACATGCAATCGCGAAGGAAGACCGTGAATGCAGCCAAAATTGCCGCGCGACTGGCCGCTCTAGGCACTTTGCGTGCATTCGCGGGCTTCTTTCAAGCTCGGAAAAACACTCTTATGTAGCCAGCATTGAGCAACAGAAGGCTCTATCGGGAGTTTTTCATGATGCTCTACAATTTTCTCATTGAATCTTTTAATATAATTATAATATTTGAGAAGTTGATAATTTAATGAAGGCTAATTGTGTAATTAGGCGGAATGCAACAAAATAATCCGACTGTCTCCAAGCTACAGCAGATAATACGTTGGTGCTGTGCAGCTACATGGGATTTGCATATTTTAAATCTTGGTGCATGATAGTTAGGGCACACTGTGTAATGTTTGCCTTGGTAGAAGCAACAGCACCTTTCTTCGCAGCCGTCTGGCACTGCTATATAACCAAATGCACAGCCGCTTGCCATCATGAAAGCACGTTTAAGTACAGCTAGGTGTATGTGAGTTACCGGCACGTAACTTTCTGCTGCGCATTAGTGATCTGTAATAACCTGGAGATATATTTTTAATCATTTGGTTATTCACATGATTCTGAAATCCTTTCTGGGCCCAACGAAGAGGGGTAAAAGTACAAAACCAAAGGAAGGACCGCGGAGAGTTACACACCTACTACGCTTTCACTTTGTTCTACCCGCGTTCAACGTAAAAAAAAAAAAAAATCAGCAGTTTTATCAAGAATGAGGAGGATCAGATTTTCCTCTGCAAATGTTGTAAGCTAAATATTCAACGAAAGAAGAAATGTTCAAATTTACTAGGTCAATTTTACCACACATGCAGCGGGCGCACACGTTGTATCTCTTCATAAAAACACAGCCGCATTCCGAACTCTCGCGGGCTTGTTTGCAGTTACACTCAGGGATCCCCGGTGCACTTTTCTAACTAATCATAGAACGACAACATTAAAGAACGTCACCTTACGAATCTCCCACCGCGACATTGTTCCAAATACCTCAAGTACAAGCGTAGTATGACGTGGTTACCGCACCGACGAGCGGCTTACTCTCTCCTTTCGTCTCCACTAGCAAGCTCGAAGCAACACAGTGGAGGTGGCAAGGGGCCAAGCATTCATCGAAAAGTTGAGCGTCTCATCGGCGAGAGATCTCGTAGCGGCATCCCGTAGCAGCTGCTACCTCTACTTTACGCAGCACGTCGCTGCTATCTCAGAGCCCACGCATCTACGCGGAACTGTCGTGTGTAGACCGGCAGTGCAAAGGTAAAATGCGTTTAATACATGAACATTGTTTGCCAAGTATGCCAGCCCCGTCACGCAAAAAGTGCAATGCCATGTAGCTGCGCACAAAATCTGTAACTTGCAAAGGCATTTAATAGTTATAATACTGTAAATATTGTGATTGGCAGCTTTATAAGCCATAAGAAACAATATTAAACCAAAATAAAGTAAACCGGAGATACCGATAGGAACACGTAGGGCTCCTTAGAATGTGCATAGCGAAGCTTATAGTAGGGGTGAGCCAACTGAAATTTGGGAGTGGGTAACCTTGAAATTTGCAGGGTGCATAAAAAATTCCGTAGGCCTCGTGGGACACCCTAAATGAATGCGAAGGGATTGACCCAGTGAGATCCGTAGGTAGCGTACATCATCGAGAAACACATGGATTGAGTGTAAATGGAACCACCTACCGGTCAACAGTCGAGATAAGTGAGCGACATTAGAGTATTGGCGGAAAAAAAGCAGGGGAGAGATTGATATGACCTGATACTTTACAGACATACGAGTAGGTAACGGTGATGGGTAGATAAATTTTGAGATGAGGAAAAAGGTTAGCGAGATGCATACAAAAATGCTAGAAATAAAATTATCATACCTAATTAGCTTTCAAACAGGCCAGGTGACTATGTGACACCGCCTCATTTCAAAGGGGATACAAATAAATAATAATCGTCATCACTTGAGTCATGGTTTAGTGTTGAGTGGAAGCACGTTCTAGATCAGACATCAACCCGCCAATTCCAATTGCCTCAAGTCCTGCCGAAGCTACGCTGCAAGTCCTCGCGTCCTTCTTCAAGGCACAGAAAGCCCGTGCAGCGCGTCCATTTTGAAGAAGGCAGAAGTTTTGCGTTCTGCAACGTCATACACAAACTTTGCGGAGCTGCTTCGACAGTGGGTCGTGGTTATGCAACCTTCTTGATTTTGCTCGTGTCTTCGTTTCTTGCAATTCAGCGCGCAGACGACCAACAGGAATTAAGTCACTTTTTGCTCAGCTCTTGAGATCGTCGCAGGATGGCTCCTTCCGCCTGTCTCATTGCTCGGGTTTGGCTGCGAAATAAAGCAAAAGCTCTTTACGGCTAGGCGATGGTGTGCTGGGTGAGCAATTAATCGAATCTCAAAGCAATCCGGGCGAAAACGAATGCTTAAGGAGAGGAGATGGACACAGTGTTGTGTACATCTTTATTTCTGTCGTATAATGTTTCTTTTTCTTTTCGTGAACTAGGGGACAGCCCGAAAGACGGAGACGCGGAAGAGGCACACAACAACCATACATAGTACTGCGCATTGTTGTTTAACATTGGGCATCGTTGTTACGGGCGTCTTCTACGTCCGCCTTTTGGGCTGTTCCCTAGTTCAAGGTGTTCAATCAACCAGCCGACACGTTCGCTTTATAAGTGTTTTCCGCGCTGCTAACTTCAAGCAATCTTTTAGTTGACATCGCTATAAACTGAAGGAAATCCGAACATGCAAGAGATGCCAGGCGTTCCAGTTTCACTGAGATCCGAGAGTCAGCAAAACAGAGTGATGTAGAAGAAACAACAGTGATAACTGTCGAAACTGATAAGAGTCCAAATGTTTACATGCTAGTAAGCGCAGCTGCCTTTGCAGACGTCATCTCCACTACTTTGCAATGCCAGCACAATGTGATTTTGCAGCGCAGAGGATACACCAAGCGCTAGAACAACGTTACGCGCAGTTTGTAAGCGTCAGGAAAAACTTAAGGGATTTTGATGTAGGGAATTTTAAAGTACAAAACATTCTTCCTGTGGAAATTCTTGAGCTACCCGTTCATCTATGTTTTGGACATAATTAAGAAAAACCAAGTTTAATGAACACCGCCATGCATAGCATCCACGTAAATG
The DNA here is from genome assembly GCF_050947875.1 of Dermacentor variabilis. Classification (NCBI taxonomy): domain Eukaryota; kingdom Metazoa; phylum Arthropoda; class Arachnida; order Ixodida; family Ixodidae; genus Dermacentor; species Dermacentor variabilis. Next base: position 180,052,968 of record NC_134571.1, read on the forward strand.
CAAATTTACCGACTGTTAACAGGTACAAAACAAAGGTACACAGCGTCGCTGGCATAACGAATTGGTCTTTATCAAAAACAGCACAATCATATTATATGCTTTTAAAAACAAGTGCTAAATCTTTCAAACAAAGACAAGAATTAATAAATTCACGTCCATGCTGCATCCTAGGTGACCTTCTTGCACCTTTCTTCCTGCATGGCGGAAGTATAATTGTAGGCGAAGAACTCGGAGAGTTTCTTCAAGATGTGGAGCCCGGAATAGGACCCATATCCACAGGTGTCGTTAGGGTCATCAAGCTGGATGTTTGCGGCGGCTAAAGCGTACGGGATGCTGATCTCATTGGCCTTGACCTGGCAAAGCTGCGAAAGAAGTCGGTTTAAGTAAATATATCGGCATTGTACACAAGCTTACTTTAACTCAATAGAACCACGTGACAGCCAATCTGAGGAATTATCTGATACTCTGACAAGAGGAACATAAAACACTATAATAAATGCCGCTTACACGTTGAGCGGAAACAGCGAAGGGAGGTCATACCTTTCAGGCTCTTTGGCGGGCCATGCTTTTGTGTCGAAGTTGCATGCATTCTCAATTACGAGACACCAACGCCACTTTGCTTATGGCCTGGTTCAAGTACACTATAGGGCGAGAGTGTTTGGACTGACTATCAGTACGCAAGGACGCCACGACGGCTGGCCACATCTGGAGCCATTTTCGCTGGTGGTGTCGATTGTCATACCATAGTAGACGGTCGTCAAGCTGACATAGATGTGCCCTGTTTAAAGCGTGTTTTCCAGCTTGAGCGATAAACTAGCGAACATTTAAGGACCATGTAGCTCAGTATTTCTGGAGTTCATAATAGAAAATAATCACCGCCCAAGGACTCCGCACAGATGGCTAGTCAGCGAAGCTGAAACGTGCGACCCCGGTGTTTATCGCTGGGTTGATCTCGACGGTTATATAAAGGACGGCTTGGTAGGCTGCCTGATCCTCGGCACGCAGTTGCTGCTTGCGCTCGGCTGCCCTAACCTGTTCTTGTGCGCGGGCTGCAGTATCGGCACGGCATACACGAGCTCGTTCCCGGTGTTGCTCGCGGCGTTGCGGATCGAAAGCTGCCTGAACTTCAGGAGAACGTATTACGCGTGACCTACCCATTTCGGAGCCGGAGAGAAACTGCTGCGCGTGCGCTTGGCTGCGACGGAGAGCAAGGACGTCACTACTGGCGCAGCCAATCGCACTCCTCTCTTCCTTTTTTTCGCGCATGCGCATGGGGTGGCGCTGGAGGAGGTTTCGGCGTACAGGCGACATACGGACGGACGGACAGAGGAATCGGCTAGCCATATAGAGCTTCGCAGCAAAACGCCCCCTAAGCAGAGGCAAGGAAAGAGCGCGCACACAAGGACTCCTTTGAGCACTTTGTCGTCTTTCGTACCTTCGTGTCACTCATTTGTGAACATAGGCATCTCCGTAGGAAAGAGCATGTAACCCTCGTGATGCAGGAACCATGTTATGCTTTCAACAACCCTCACGCGAGTATATTTGAGAACGCTTATAGGCTTACAGGGCTAAAATATGCCTGTGCGAAGGCAGATTTAACAGAGAACTGATCGCTCTTACACATTTTGAAACTGTACCCATTGTACAATCAGGTGCGACATGACGCCGAATCCACGTGCGATCAGTGTAATTAATGACGCATAAGTGCCTTGAATGCTCATCTGGTGTGCCCTGGCAATGTCTTTCGGTAGGCACCCACCTTGCCCCCATTGTGATCGAACCGGTACGAATGCTTTTAATTCAAATCTTTCTTTGCCTCTGAGGCAAAGTATTGTGTTCATCTTCATTTTCTTGCCGGATATATATGTGGATATATATCTCCAAACACAACACAAGAATAATTCGTGATCAGTAGTTAGCCTTGAGAATCTGTGCAGGAGTCCCTTAACTTGGTCAATTACTCACAAAGGCCTTTCACCATGAGGACAAAATTAACAGAAGAATAAAAATGGGTTGGAGCACATACGGCCGGCATTAACAAATGATGACCGAGAGCTTACCGCTGTCGTTGAAAACAAAAGTGTACAATAAATGCATTCTACTAGTTCTAAAATAGGACGCATAAACCTGCAGGTAAACAAAGAAGCTCGAAAAGATGTTAAGCACCTTGCAAGGAGCGATATAAGGAAAACATTTTGGTGTAACTTTAGAAAACAGAAAGATATCAGTGTGGATTAGGAAGCAAAGGGGGCAGCCGATGTTATACTTGACATTAATAGGAAAAATGGTAGTGTCAACCATGGGTGCGATCGCGCAAACCGCTCGCTTTTCCGTTCTCTCGCTTGCCCTCTCGTGCTTCGTTGGCGCCCGCGCGTTTCGTCACGGCGGCCATTGCGCCGGGGCGGGACCACAAAATGCGCTTACGTCACACTCCTGTCTCACTCCAAAAGCGAGGGGAAACGGGCGCTTTCGTGGAACAGTCGACAAGGGCATTCGTTTCGAAGAATGAATGGCCGTTGCCATAGCAGCGCTAGTAGGAGACGATGCGCCTGTCGTCTGCTCATTTTTTTTTTATTTGGGGTTTTACGTGCCAAAACCACTTTCTGATTATGAGGCACGCCGTAGTGGAGGACTCCGGAAATTTCGACCACCTGGGGTTCTATAACGTGCACCCAAATCTAAGCACACGGGTGTTTTCGCATTTCGCCCCCATCGAAATGCGGCCGCCGTGGCCGGGATTCGATCCCGCGACCTTGTGCTCAGCAGCCCAACACCATAGCCACTGAGCAACCACGGCGGGTTCGTCTGCTCATAATGTCGTCGCTCGCCGAACATGGCTGGCCCTGGCGGGGGTCGAGTTTTTCGAGATTAAAACGCGATCCGCCATCGCCGAACGTTAGCGAGGTTAATTATTGAAAACAACTGTGATCACAGTGAAATTAAATGTTGCGCCTGCGCTGTGATAAATATAAATAGTGCTGTTTTAATTTTGATTGATCCGAGTGCATTTGTCGAGAATGCTCGCCGTTTCACGTTGTGCTCAGAGAATCGCGTTCATTGTTCGGCGGTTTGTTTGGCGCTCACGAGTCGCGATGGCTGCTCCTATCGTCGCGCTTTTGGAGTCGCTTGGGCAGCCTCGGCAACGCATCTTTCGGGGCGCATTTGACGAGCTTACCGAGGAAGAGTTCCGCGACCACTTCAGGCTCTCGAAGCGCACTGTGCGCTGGCTCTGCGAGCAACTGGATGACGCCATCGGGGGCCTTCGGACCGGTGGCATCACGACGCAAGACAGGGTGCTTTGTGCTCTCCGTTTCTTCGCGACGGGTAGCTTCCAAAGATCCATCGGCAGCGAAGAATTCGTATCCATGGGGCAAGCTTCCGTGAGTGAAAACATTCACGCAGTTGCGGAAGCAATAACCGTGGTGGGCCGGCAACAGGGCTGGGTGAGCTTCCCGTTGACAACGGCCGGCAAGGCTAGTGCAAAGGCGGCCTTTGCGGATCGGGGCCGCATTCCCGGTGTTGTGGCCTGTGTCGACGGGACGCTCATAGCGATCAAACAGCCCGAAGGACTCAGCCCGGGCGAGACCGCGGGCTTCATGTCAAGAAAAGGCTTCTACGCCTTGAATACCATGATCGTAAGTACTCACGATCTGACATTTTTTTTGCACGCTGTCATCTTTTCTTAGGTTATCGGTTTTATGTAATGCCGTCGTAGTGTGTACAATACGGGTACCACGTAAAGCAATATCGATCGTGATCGAGCCCGTTCGGAATTTAATTTCTCGGTCCAGATTGACTCATTTGCTTAAGCTGCGGGAGGCAGGTAATCGCGGTTGATAATTTCGAACCGAATCAAATCGATCGATAGTGCCCTTGCAGTACGGGTATAAGAGTACGCATTGAACAACCAAGGCGGCTATGATGAGCGTTAATTCACAATTGTCTCGTGAATGTAGCTTTTTGCACATTTCTTGCAATAATTAAAGAAGACTATTTCGGAGATTGCTTTTTACTAATTTGAGAAAGAATGCAGCTGTGTCTGGGAAAGAATTATGAAATCATGTTGGTGCAAAAACATTTCATTCAGACTATTTATCTGTCAGCATGACGTGAAATATGAAAATATTCCAGCTCAAATTGCTTATTCTGAACCATTTTCCGCCCGTTTGTTCTGCCCTCCAGGTGTTTCCCCGGATTGTGCCACGACTCCTACGTGTGGAGGCACTCACCACTGTTAGGCCGCCTCACACGTAACCTGCTACGTGGAGAATGGGTGCTTGGTGAGTGCTGCAGACATGTTGCAATCAGTGAAGTATATTACACAGTTATGTTTCCAACATGCAGGAGACTTAGGCTACCCTCTTGAGCCATGGCTGCTGACACCTGTGCCAGGCCATCCAGGCATTGACACTCCGGAGGGGCGCTACAACCAGGCCCATGCCTCCATGAGGAACGTTGTGGAGAGGGGTATTGGCGTCTTGAAGGCAAGGTTCCGGTGCCTTCAAAGGTACCGGACACTCCTTTATGAGCCCAAGGATGCAGCCACAATCGTGGCAGCCTGCGCCGCTCTCCACAACATTGCTTTGAAGGCAGGGGAGCCGGAGCTGCAGGACAGTGATGAGGAGGCCGATGACAACCAGCCACCGCTGCAACAGGGCTTGCCTGTGTCTCAAGGGCACCACACCTGCCGGCAAGAAACGCCCAGAGAGCTGCTGATGAGAGCAAAGCAGATGAGGAGCCAGGTTGTCAACCTGTTCTCTGCGGCCCCTAGCTGGCGTACCACTCACCTGCGTGTGCTGCATCGTCGGCTGAGGCAGCAACAGCAGGCTCATCGCGCGGCTCAACCGTAAAGCCAGGTGAGTTCTCCAACATAGGCGTGAAAAGGCAAACCTCATAATGCCATTGAAAAATTGAAATGGTCGCCCTTGATAAAAAGGATGCAAGGCATTTTCAAAAATATTTGTTTTGATTAATACTGAAATCTCCATTGCCGATTTTCACAGGGTGTGTCACAGTAACAAAAGGTTTAGAAACAGTGGAAGAGAGACGTTAAAAAATTGTTGCTGGGCAACTTAGTTCCTGATGGGAACGCAAATTCAAGGAGAATACAAAAAACAGCACAAGCACCTGAGCGGGTGTGCTGCTGCATCTCTTTTCCGGGTTCTTTTTTCTTTTGTAATTTTATTCTGAAATAACTAGAAACACAAAATACAAAATGACACTGTTATAACAGGCAATTTTGAAAACAAAACAGACAGAGGTAGGTTTTGCACGAAGACATGTCGTGCCATTTCGACATTTCTGTCCACCCCTGTAGCCAGCTGGGTAGCTAGATTGAAACGTCACAGGAACATTTCATTTCACACTGCAACGGGCACATTGTTCATGTAGTATATTCAGCCAGCATGGAGTAAAGCCAAGACATGGTGTAGCTCAAGGAAATGGTATTACTTTAATGTACTCCATGGTTTCAACTTTGTAAACATCCTCGTGTCACAAAAAAATACGGATAAATGTCAGCCGCTACATGTTCTGCATTCAGATACACCCCATATAATGCAACATATCTGAAGTTGTAACAGTGACGAAATACGTCACAATGAGCTGGACTAACGTGCTGCTGTAGCAGGAAGCCTGCAGGACGTGTGTATGTCACATATCACAACACCTTGAACTACTCTCTTCAGTATCAGGTACAGTAATGCACTCCATAGCTGTAGCTTAGCATATATAAAGTTACATGGAAGTAGTAGCAAAAAAATATCACAGCAGGAGCCTATGTGGCTAGCCAGAAGTGCTTCATGTACCACTTATTACCCTCTCATTATAAAAGTGCTAAGCATACAAATAAAAAGCATCATGCAAGCCTGACTAGCATTCTGTACTTCGATATAAATGGCAGGAATAACATGACCTAGTTGAAAACAATATGACTAATACTGTTTTTCTCCGCGTACAAGGCATCAGCTGTTAGCTGGAGAATCCCCATCAGGCGCCAAATCAAGAGTTAGCTTCACTATATGTAATGTGTAACACAATTCTAAAGCAGCCATCTAGTGATTTCAGGTAGACACTGGATATGGAACCTTGCAAGAAAAAAAAAATTGGACCTCAGTGCAACAACACAGAGTACAGAAAGAGCAACGCTAGCATGACTGCCACCTAACTCATATGACTGAAACACCCTAAACATATTATTGATACTTGCTAAAAAATACTAAAACATACTAACGATAAAGTTACAAAAATAGTATGCAATTTCTTGTGCACATAACGGAAATAAGGTAACTATTTAATTTCTGCTACTTTCGAGTAACATCTCAAAGTTTAGAGATCACTAAAAAAATATTTAAATGTACAAAACAAGGTCAAAGTTATAATGAACGAATAATAATGAATAATAAAAAAATACAAGTAATAAAAATAAAACTTCAAATTGTCTATTGCCTCCTTGCAGCCACTGCCTCCTGCATTAGCTGGCCCAAGAGCTGCGAAAGCTGCCCTACTGGCCGCAGTGCCTCCGCTACTTGGTCAGCCTGCCGCTCCACAGCAGCCACGACCCGCTCAGTAGCTGCAGCCAGCCGGTCTACGCCCTGGCGGATACCATGAAGGAGCTAGAAAGAAATCATTACATCAGCATCCATTCCCGCACAATCGGTCAAGCACCTCTACAGCAAAGTGACCTGCATAACGAAAGAGTAATTATGTTCGGTCGGTTCCTAGTGTGAGGCGTGCTGTGCACAATGTTTACAAAGTGAGCTGTAAAACGGATGATTTTGGTGGTCCCAAGCACTTTAGGTATAAAGGCGCTCAACTGCATGTATGCTCATTCAGATTACCATATGTTCATCAGTTATGGGGACAAGGACAAACACTTTCTATGTTGTTGTCTGTCTGCACCATTGTATCTGTTTTTTGTTGTTGCTTTTCATGTAGTTGTGCAAAGAAATATCAATACCATATGTACTTTTATGCTGTCGAGCCGCCGGAAAGTTAACAGATGGCATAGCAATAAGTTTGGGATTGCAAATGAGCAAGCGACCATGACATGTATCACTGTAGCAAAGAATGCTAGGCCCTATGTTGCATTTTGTTGCAAAAGCATGTATTGGACCCTGTATATAAATTGTTATTCAAGCATTGCAAGCTGTCGCACTGCCATTATATGTGATGTTTCCCAGCCTTCCAGAACAAGTTAGCAACTTCAAACTTTGTGGACATAGCCACAGTCCTGAGTGTATTGTGTGGCAAAGTTTTCCTCTTACTGCCTTAATTACAACCATTGCAACTTATTAATCAACAGTGTTCTCCTTTTTTATGTTTCAATAGTTTATTGAGGTTTGTGTTCTCCATCGTCCTCAATGAACTATGCAAGCTATAGTGTTTCTAAGTGCGGCAAAATAAAGGAAACTTTACGGCGATGTGCAGGCTAAATTTGAACTGTGAGTTAGCTACCGCCTTTGCAAATAATTATGAAGATGAAGGGCCCAGAGGATTTTAGGTGTTTTACATATGCCACTCAATTTACCCCGCTGCCTTGGGAAAAATGTTTCAGACATGAATATTTTTGTGTGATGGGGGAGAACTATCACAATCAGCATGCGCAATCCGATGTGTGTGGTGCAATTACAGCATATGCGGAAAAATTCATTAGCTAATACTTGAAAGTGGGCGGCCAAGGTTTGAAACGAGTAAGTCATATGAGGCAGTGTTTTAAAACGAGTGATTTATTTACAGGCAACTTGCCATGTTTATGAAACTGCTCAAAAGAAAGAGCTTTAGTGGAAATAGGAATCTATGAAGCTGTTATTGTGTGATTGATTGCAAGTGTCCCTGTTGTCTAGTCCACCCAGTTATTGCCTGTTGCAGAAATGCTAATGGCAGTGATTATTTGGTTAAAACACGCTGGCGGGCTAGTTGGTTAGAATCCATGGTAGAGTGTATAAGCGCGACTGGACGAGGACGAAGAAAGAAATAGATACACAGACACAGCGCTTCACTTTCAACTATATATCAACCATATATAGTTGAAAGTGAAGCGCTGTGTCTGTGTATCTGTTTCTTTCTTCGTCCTCGTCCAGTCGCGCTTATACAGTCTACCATGGCAGTGATTACTGTGTTTGAAGCTGTTACATTGTGTTAATGATTGCAAGTGACCGTGTTTATGACCATGTATGTAATGTATGATGATGTTCTCGTCCGTCTCCCTTAGTTCGTCCGTCTCCCTTAGTCTTTTTTTTCAGTTCAGCTATTGAAACACGTGTTAGCCATGTATGCGAGTTAGTGACCTGTGCAGCTCATCAAATTGCTAAAAAAATGTTACACCTGTCTACTGTCATTCTATTACGCTCCACCATATAAAGCAGGCAAGGGCACACGCACTTCGTTTGTCTCGTCGTTCTGTACGACGGTTCTGGCGTAGTCGTCCGCGAGCCGTTCAACCAAGGCCTCCCGGTGGGATACCCGACAAGGGCCTCGAGACTGGCGCTGCACCCGGGGTTGGTAGCCTGGAAAAAGTACCACTTTTTAATGAACTAAACGCACACCTACGTTACGTCTAGTGCATTCAAGCTGTGACATTGCAGGATATTTCCTGTTCACTTACTGGTTCTCACTCCGCCAGGGCCAGCTGCAGGCTGTGCAGTGGCTGGAGGGCTTCGGGGCAGTGGCTCAACAGGGACCACTCCTGGCTGCTGCAGCGCTCCTATATTGGTTATAGAGGGTACATTCACTCAACGGTTAGAGTAGAAATAGTTTGCGTTCCTTATATACGAAACAGATTCCACAAACAGGAAGGCAACAGGGAAGAGCAAAAGCTTACCTTCACGTGAAAGGCCGCTTGTTCCAGCGGTGGTGCCCACAGATTGCGTTTGCACGGTCACCTCCATGGCGGGCTGCATTATGTATAAGATGCGAAGAAGCAGTTTTGTCAAGTTTGCGTAATCTGCTCTTCCCAATATGCAACTAACGTAGAGTTATGACAGCAGAAAAAAATCTCTTGAAATCCCAGTAGTAAACCATCTTGTGCATGCCAGCAGCAAACACATGCACATAAAGGAAGAAAAACTATATCTGGTATACCAGTGTCACGCAGGCACTTTTGATCTGAATCGATCCCGATCGGGGCAAAATTTCTCTATTTCTATTGCCTCCCTTCGCGGAATGAAGAAAGGAGCCAGTGGCTGTCGAGAAATTCTATCTAAACTGGGCGCGATCGCGAATGAAGCGGCCTGTGTGACTGGGGTATAACACTGCTTACGCGATGCAGTATACACGGCGCAACTACTGTAAATTACTGCCGCGTCCTCCCGTTTTTTTGGTGCGTTTGTCAGTGGCTTACCTCGTCGAGCGGTTGGTAGAAGGGCTCGCACACTCCGGTCACCGTGGAGGTGCCCACTAAGGCGATGACACGGCCACGAAGGCCGGGCAGACGGCCTCCAACCGTGCCGCTGCAATTACGGACAGCATTGTAAATATCGCGAGCAACAGAACCGCTCCTCGCACTCACCTTTGACTTGCGGAAGCAGCGGCGGCATCTCGGCGGGAGAGAAATACTTCCTTCCGCCAAAACACCTGCCACTGTTCGGCTGTCTTGGCGGCCGGGCCCTCTGTGTTCAGCAGGGCGGCGAGCTCACTCCAAAGCTGCCGCCTACGCTCCACCGTGCACTCCTGTGTGAGTGCGCACGATGTCCGCACAAGGTACGGATGGCCCTCCATGAACGCCACCAACAGTTCACGTTGGTGTGGCGACACGTGAGGGCCAAGCCTGACGTTCTTGTGGGACGACATTTCGAAACTGACGAACAGCGATTTTGCAATTGAACTGCGCGCTCCCGTCAATTAGTTTTGGCGTGTGCGATACCACCTAGCGGACTATACCAAAATATATGCCGCTTAAATTAGTTTTCTTCTCTCGCATGAAATTTCCGAGGTAGATTATATGTTGCAATAGTAAGAATTTTTTTCTTATATTACGTGTTTAATTATTCAAGCATCACAAACATTCTGCACTTAATGTATCGTCCCCGATCGAAGCCCAAACTGGTGACGCAAACTTCCGGGGCTGGGCTCGCTCGTTTATTGGCTGTGCTCTCCCTCCCGTTCTCACAAATCTTGCGGACGGCCTACTTTGTGACGTCGCAGCCAGACCGAGAGAACGGAAAAGCGAGCTGTTTGCGCGATCGCACCCCAGTGTTGTCGCTATCGTAGACGGGCATGCTTCTCCAGATTATTCGAATAATAAATTTTGATTACATGTCTCATTTTCTATTTTGTTTTCATGTTTACTATTCACTTATTTCTTATAATAATCGCATCGTACTTCACGCGCAATTACGATGATGCTCCTCAGGTCTCCTTAATCATCGTGCAACGTAGGGGATGCTCGTTAAATTCTTCCGAAGTCTAGCCAGTCATGCATCTGTGCTGGGTGGATGTCTTCCGCTACGAATCACGCATTATTTGGGCGAGGCGGGCCTCGCGAGATTCGGCGGCATCGGCGTGGCTGGCACGGGCTTAACGCACGTTGGCCGTCTCATTGGCCCGTCGAACGGCCGCAGCATTGGCGTGCTTGTGCTTCCTTTCTTCATCGTCGACAGCTGTCTTTCGACGCTGCGGGATGTTGCCGTTGCGAATCGCTCAGGGCCAATTTATAGACACTTTCTCTTTTGGAGCAGTTTGCTCCGGAGAAACGAGATGGCACCTTTGGTGGTGTGCCGCACGTTGCCTCAGCGAAAGCGCATGAATACGAAACCGTTACCACTTTTGCCTTCCTCCTGCGTGATCAGCTGTCGGAAACCTAAGTGGCTGTTCGCTAACGACACCGAATCAGTGCACCCAGGCGTGGATGACGGCGACTGCATCGACAGCATAGGAATGTTGCAAGTTGAATGTTTGGATACGGTCCGCAGAGTAAGTGCGTGAATACCGATAAAGCGCGTGTGCTACAAGCTATTAAAAAGGAAAAAAAAAACATCAACGTTCTAAGCCTCTTGTGCATAGCAACAACAAATCTAGTGCAAGCGAGCACACCCTGAGCGCTTAGGTAGAAAATAGACAATCAGTTAGAGACCGCACCGATCAACATTACTAAGTCGCAAACATGACAAGCCACTGCTTCAAACTGTGTGCCAAAACCAGAACGAATACCAATGCACACTGATCCTTATTTAATTCATAAGCGGAATGTCAGAAAAGCCTGGAATACATTTCTACCGCCGCTTTGAGTACAAGCACCATACGCGCTGCTCCTGCCGTTAGGACAAGATGCAATGAGCTTCGAAATAGCTAACATGTCGCGTGAAACTGCGATCAAAGGTTTGTTCAATATATTAATTAAGGGGATTTAGGTGCGAAAACCACGATCTTATTATGAGATACACCGTAGTGAGGGATTCCGGAAATTTCCGGATTCCGGATTCCGGATTCCGGCAACGGTGGATGCGGACAAAGGTTTTGCGGTGGTGCTAAGATTACCAGGTGGACGCCAGTATAAAAGGTACCACGATCATGTGCGGGAAGCACCGTGGCAGCCTGAACTGTCAAAATATTCTGGGGGCCCCCAGACAAACCCTCCCGATGTTCCAAACGCGGAACCGGTGGGGCCATAGGATACTGCGGGTGCTGCCGCCGCCGACGCCCCAGCAGGGGCCGCCAGTGCACCGCTGCAACTACGTGTGTTTCGTCTAGTGAACTGAAGTACAGATGTGCCTCCAGTGATCCGGGTAGCTGTGCCGGTGCAGCTGCTAAAATTGGCTATTATTGAATTAGGGCAAGAAAGGAACAGCTTGAATAAACTTGTCTACAATTTGTGCAAATACAATTTTATTGTTTAGAAAATGCATGAAGTGTGCGCAACCTCACGAAAAAAATAGCAAGGAATTGTGTTATATATATATATATATATATATACAGATATATATATATATATATATATATATATATATAGATATATATAAAGAATTTTTAAAGATATATTTGCTCTCAGGCATGCACCCAAAGGGGGGGAGGCACGCCCCCCCCCCGAAATTAAGCGGCATACCCCCCTCCTTACCCGCACCACCACTCCTTACACACATTCTTAAAGTGCTGACAAATCAATCTATTCGGCGGTCAACATTTTGCTTCCTTTTACAGCGAGAGCTGTGTATGACTAACCTAACATAGTTTTTTCGCCATCCGTCAACAGAAAAAAAATCATCGTGTGGGCCGATTCTGGTGATAGTGCAAAAGGGTCCAAGCTCAATGGCACATACCCCTGTTGGCTCGAGAACCTGTGACGCGCTCTTCGAAATATTCGGGATGGGTCCACGTTTGGGGAGTGCTTAACGCCTGCTTCACCTCCGCCCCGGGTGGGCCCGGTATTGCACTAGCTTCGGTATCGGCCCACGTATGGGGAATGCTTAATGCCTGCTTCACCTCCAAAGCGGGTCCGTGCAGCATTGCACTACCGTCGGCTGACCCACGGAAGAGGTCAATCACTTTGCTTTTCGTTGAAGAGTTTTGACTGTCATCAGCTCTCGCTGCCATTCCATCTTCACAGAATGAAATAGTTGTCAATTTTTTAACTCGTTTTCGATGGCAGTACTTATCGGCATCTCCTGGGGTGGGAAGGCCAGTTTTCTGATGAATTCGGTGCCCGCGCGATTAAGTCGAGATGAGTTCAGTTGTCACCATCTATTCAATGATCACGCGCATCGCTGTTGCTTTCTTAGTTCGACCTTCTTTGTTTACACTGATCGAGGGACCAGGAAAGGTTCCGGTTCGAAGTCAGCTCGTCTGTGTGCTCGTGGAACGAGTTACGGTCGGAGAAATCGCCAGTTGCGTTAAATTCTTTTTTTGCTTCATTATTTCCTCGAATGCCGGCTAAAATTGGTAGAGCCTTAAACGAGGGATCCAAAACAAGTGTGATTGTTCCGCAATCATATATATTTCTCTATAATTCTTCCATGGCTAATTAAAAAAACACTACTGGAAAGCTTTATTTTATACTATTGCTTATTTACTTGTTCTTAGCAGCGTTATTCCTGCGCTTCTGTCATGCGCAACTCTATCTGATGTAGTTCCTTGTTTGCCAGGTAAAGGAGAGTGTATCTCACAGGCGTACCTGTGAGGTACACCTTATTTCAACTCTATTTTGTAGGTTTCCGCGTCTGCCTGGCGAATGGTGGGCATTATTAACATTTGTACTAGTAAAGGTAACTCCCCCCTCATTTGCATTGAAAGAGTTACCTTGGGTTGCTGCACCCCCCCCCCCCCCGAAAAAATCCTGCGTACGTGCCTGGTTGCCCTCCTACATGCACACTCTTTTTAATGCATTGTAAGGGTTATCATAATAAAACCGGCAGATCGAACACAGTGTTGAAGTCTAAATGCCATGGCTAAGTTGGTGAGGTTCCAGCAGTAGCAAACGACACGAGCACAGCATCATTACCTGTAGCTGTTAGCTCTCTGGGTCAAAGATGAAGGCAATGTGTGATGCTTGTCAAGGGAAGAAGGTTGCTGAGAGGATGAGAGAGGTTTTGTAGAAGAGAGCAGCTCCGTGTAGTGCTCCTGCGAAGCCCCCATTGAGGGGCAATGACTAGCAGTTGGGGACGGTGGCATCAAACACTGGTAGGTCTAGTTCAAGTGCCAGTCACCTGGAGTCTTCTTGGCTACCACGTGCAAGACATGCTGATGGGCTGGAAAATGAAATAAATGCCGCAATCGTAGTGCCAACATGTGCTTAAACTCATGGCGGGCAATATTGAGCTGGTCTGCAGATAGGCAATGTGATAAAGCATGTGTAGAAAGTCCATTAGTGACATGTGTATGCACAGAGAAATACGTATCTAAATGCATTTAAGGTTTGATGCCCAGTGTGTCACGGTGGCGCATCCATTCTGGGGGATTAGCCAAGAATGAGCATAGACCCAGTTGCACATACCCTGTGCCGAAGTTGTCTACTACGCCTTAAGATAGTCAGCAGCAGGTTGGCTATTTGTGTACATACCCAGTAAGCCAAGTTGTCACAAATATATATGGCAAGAAAACGACAAATGCCGTGCCTTGGGGAAGTGGCAAAGAAAGGGTTGTTTAAAAAACTGGAAACAATGAAAGAAACGGGACGCCTACAGCCGGAAACGCCGGAAGCGGGAACACCTACAGCAGTTCATAAGTAGCAACGAGGCCCCAGACGTCATCGCCCTGCAAGAACCGGGGGGACTGGCTAAATTATTCGGCTACAAAGCATACGGTGCTTCCGACGAGAAGGCGTCCGTTACAACTCTCGTACATAGAAACCTTACGGTCATAGAACACAGCATTGGCGTGACCGGTGTAGACCACGTCCTGATTGAAATCATTCCCATGCGCAAAGAAGAAGGAAGCCTTTTCATCTTAAATGTACACAGTATCCCTCGACACAAGATTTTTCGTAAAATACCTAAATTTAGCAGAAATACATGCAGTGGTAACTGTAGGGGACTTTAGTGCACCACACGCGGCTTGGGGATACCGTCTGGAGAGCGTCAAGGGTCGTAATCTATGGTTAGACGCTCAGCAGGAGGGTCTTACTCTCGTAACGAATCCACAGGCGCCCACTAGAATGGGTAACAGTGTGAGCAATGACACAACACCAGACCTAACTTTTACAAAGAACACATCTGATGCGAAATGCATAAATACGCAAGAAAATCTAGGTAGTGATCACTTCATTGTAGCAAAAACTGTACATGCAGGGCCATCAAGACAGAAAGCCAGGAAAATAACGATTGTCGAATGGGACTCCTTCCGCAAAATCCGGGAGCAGGAAGCTGACGAAGTCATACATGACATCGATATTTGGACTAAAAAACTTTATCAAAGTGTGAAACGAGCCAATAAGACTATTCCGGAAAAAGCGGGAATAGAGGTGGCGGACAGCAAACTCCTACACATGTGGGAGGCAAAAAGCAGCATGCAGAAACGCTGGAAACAGCAAAAACTTAATAGAAACCTGAGAAGGAAACTCGCCATGTTCAATAAGGAAATAGAGGACTATGCAAATAGATTAAGCCGTCAAAATTGGGAGGCCACGTGCAACGCCATGGAGAGAGAGATAGGGCTACCTAAAACATGGAATCTTCTGCGTTATCTTTTAGACCCGGAAAACAGCAAGTCCACACAAAATATTTCACAGATACAAAGGCACGGCAGAAGAACTTTCACAGGAACTACAAAGGCTATACGTAGGAAATACAATGAACAACAACATGAGTATACTGGTAAGAAAAACCCGGATCTTGACAGCCCCATAACCGAGGCTGAAGTTTGAGCGGAGCTCATGAGGCTCAACACGAAATCCACTCCAGGCCCAGATGGAATCACCAACAAGATCCTGAGAAATCTCGATGATGAATCTATCTCGGAAGTATATTAACAACTGCAGGGAACAGGGTAACATTCCATGCTAATGGAAAACCGCCCAGGTTATAATGATTTCAAAGCCGGGAAAGAAACTTCAACTTGAGAATCTCAGGCCTATATTGTTAACGTCGTGTGCTGGCAAGCTAATGGAGCACGTCATCCTCACACGTCTAATTGCATGGACGATAATGGCCTTTTCCTGCACACCATGATCGGGTTAGACCAAAACTATCTACACAAGACATTATGTTGCAAATCAAACACCAACTAATAAACGCGGGGCCTCAAACACTAGATACCAAAGCTATCCTTGGTCTTGATCTTATGAATGCCTTTGATAATATCACCCACAGGGCTATTTTAGAAAACTTACAAGGCCTTGAAATGGGGCAACGAACCCATGCGTATGTTAAAGACTTTCTCTCTGACCCTATTGCGCAAATCAAAATCAAAATCGGTGAAGTGAAACCCAAAGAAATTAAACTCGGAAGCCGGGGCACACCACAAGGATCAGTCTTATCTCCCTTTCTTTTCAATGTAGCTATGATTGGCCGGCCAGCAGAACTAGAAAATATAGAAGGATCACAGCATAGCCTGTACGCCGATGATATCACCCTTTGGGTAACAGGTGGAAGTGACGGGAAGATTGAGGAAATTCTCCAAACATCCATGCATACGGTTGAGAAATATGTCGTGGATGAAAGAATGAGATGCTCGCCGCAAAAATCAGAATTACTTCTATACCGACCGACATGCAGGGGCCGTAAGAGTTCTACGGATAAACCAAATATCACGCTTTTTGTAAATGGGAAGCAAATACCTGTTGTCGACAGCATTAGAGTCCTCGGACTCCACGTATCAGGGAACGGTCACAACGGGGAAACAATCAGAATACTACAAAACAACGCACAACAAACAATGAGACTAAATAAGAGAATAGCTATTCGCCATTATGGAATGAAAGAGAACAATCTTGTACGTCTAGTCCAGGCTTTTGTCATTAGCCGCATAGTATATGTAACCTCTTACTTAAATCTCCAAGTAGCAGAAACGAAGAAAATCGAAGGCATCATTAGACGGTCATTCAAACAAGCCATAGGTTTGCCGATAAACACATCGAATGACAGCTTCCTAGCCTTAGGTGTCCACAACACGCTGGAAGAACTCATGGAAACCCATACGATAGCGCAATACGAAAGACTCACGCAAACACCTACTGACAGACACATACTTAACAAGCTTAGAGTAACACGCGCATCACAGTGTGGCACTAAAGTAGACATTCCCCACGACATAAGGAAGCAGCTTATTATTCCACCGCTACCCAGAAACATGCATCCCGAACACTACAGGGAAAGGCGAGAGGAAAGGGCAAGTGTTATACAGAGGAGATTCCAACGCTCTCTGGACATGGTGTACGTCGACGCGGCAGAGTACACGACTAATCAGAATATGTCTATCGTTGCAGTGAACTCGGAAGGTGACCTTAACGTCAGCAGATCTATTAAAACCAACAGAGCCGAGGTGACTGTGGAATCGGCCATTGCTCTCGCAATGGCTTCCACACTGACCACGATAATAGTCAGTGATTCTAAAACCGCCATTTTAAATTACGCAAAGCGGCGCATTTCGCCGGAATCGCAACGTACCCTGGCAAACTTCCGCGGTCAGCGGGTTCTCCATATCATGTGGGCGCCTGCGCACTCCTCCATCCCCGGCAATGAGGCGGCCGCTACCGTGGCTCGAGGACTCACAAGCCGAGCCACCGGGACTCCGCGGCTGGGGCTGACAGGGGACCGTATGGTTGGCTACAGGGAGCTAACTAACCATTACAGATTGGGGAGGGTGCGTTTTCCTCCTGCACGCCAGTCAATTAATAAGCAGCGGTCGGTGGCATGGCCCCTCCTTCCAACAAACACATGTCAAAATCCGGTGATTTATAATCATTATTACCCAGACCAATATTCGGCCTAATGTAAATTTGGTCAAGAAAGGGCGGACGTGGATCATATTATCTGGGCCTGCCCTCGGGCGCCCCGACAGGGCCAAAAAATTAAGGATCGGAAGCAGTGGGAGACCATGTTGCTCAGCTCGGCCCCCGAAGACCAACTTTTGGCCGTCCAGCGGGCCGAGGATGCCGCTAGAGCTTAAGGGGTTCTGGCCCCCATCATGGCGGGGTTGGCCCCCCCACCAATCTGCCGGCTATATAAATAAATGTCTCTCTCTCTCGCTCTCGGCTAGTCACCATAGTGTGCGTGAGTTCTTATGTAGAAAAAGAAAAACAGTGAACCAACCATGGGTCAACTTCCGCCATGTTGTCGAATTTGGCATTGGCGGCATCTTGAACCAATCGGAGAGGCTCACGGCAGCCTCCGATTAGGTCGAAATGCCGCCATTACCAAATTTGACAACATGGCGGAATTTAACTATGTCCAGTACATTATTATTTCGTTTCCTTTTTCGTTTACTTGCACAAAATATATTCCTCCAGATCTGTGTTTGCCGTCTTGCGCTTTTGATTATGGTTAAAAATTTTAGAGTACCGAGATGTACAATGGAGGTCGCAAACACAGACATTTTATAAGGTAACAGAAACATCTGTCAGGTTGCGTTGTTAGAGGGAAGTCGTCCTTGCTGAGATTTTTTCGTCACATGTTATTTCAAATATTTTTATTTTCTCAATATCATCGTAATAGCTCGTGAAACGTATTTCTTGCTTCTTTCTGAATTTTCCCGTATGTATTCCCAAATTTAAAATCACATATTTCATTCAGTGAAGTTTGAGATAACACTCCTCACATAAAGGATACATCGAAGAGCCACGTCCAATAAAGATGACGGAATAGATATCCCGATAATTTAACTGCTAGCTAGACCCCGATGCTATGGCTAAATCAATTTTTTTCGCTTTATTTTATTTATTGCACTTCTCATGTATTATTTCATTTTGAACTACATGGTTCAAAAGAATGGGAGTAGTGCGCCAAGCTTCCTCTTCCTCTGTCATTGCTGTAATCCAACACGCGAGGCTTGCTGCCTGGCATTCAGTGTTTCCCGAACCCAGTCCCTGCTCAGAACCGAAACATCGTAAGAAAAAGAAATATTTTTTTGTCTGGTGTGCTGCCTGTACGGAACACTCGTCAAGAAAAGTTCATAAAGACCTTTAATAACTCATTCGTTTGTCCTTGTGCGACGGGTCCCTTTCGCTCGTGCGTGCCACGTTCGAAGGATATGAGCGTCGTCAAAGAGAAGCCCCTTTAGTGGGTACGAGCCATGGTAGAGGTTCATCATCATCATCAAGAAGACGGTGCACGGGGGCACGCACAGTGCGCAGTCGAACGGATACGGCCAGAGACGCGTTACCCCGGCCGACTCCAGTCGAGAAGAGGTACATATCTACATTGGCATTAACGCACGCACTCCAGAGCTCGTCTCGGCCTGCCGCCTGGAGTGGCCGCGGTGGTCGTCTTGTTCAACAGTACACACGCAAGGCACCAACACGGGTGAGTCAACAGCGCACTGCTGTAAAGGGAGATTTAGCGCGACGGATGGCGAGTCCACCAGTGGCGGGCGTGGCCCACGGGTTCACCTCCCTCGATTAATGGACGTATAGGACAGCGAACACATTTTGCAGAAAGTGTTTGTAACGACCAGAATCAGTTGGCGCACTGTGTTATGAGGCAGCACCCTTAGGTCTCCGGATTAATTTTCGTGCACGCCGTGTTCTTCAGCCCTTTAACTGGCAAGGATAACAAAAACTTGGCCTAGAAATGGTTACGTTGGTTCATTTCTTTATATTGCTCAATAACATACGAACTGTAACATTGAAGAGTTTTTCTTAAAGCTTGAGCCAAATACAACAGGCCAAAAAAAAAATATTGTTGACGACCTGCTTAAAGGTAAATTTAGGGTCGAGAACCGGTGATTGGTATCGACAAGCATGAGCAGTATAGCGGCGGGTCGCTAAAGTTGTAGGGAAAAACCGTTGCAACCATCTTTTTTTGTTTTCTTTGCCTGCTTATTAAACTTATTCTGAGTAAACAACAGCTAAAGATGTATTACAGGTAGCAAGTACTGGTTGTGATGATTTATTGAAAGCGTTACATGTTTGCAATGCACCATGTCTTAAGCCAAGACAAGTTCGAGACAAGCATCGCACACACACATCGCCGCCTTCCCTTTGGTCGCGCGTCGGCAGTTAGGAAACTCTCATAGACAGTGGCGCTAGGTTGCACTCCAGGCAACATTGCAAAAACCTCTATGCCCACAGAGTGGCTTCCGAGATGACCGCGGCGCAAGGTGTGTCATTGCGATCTTGAAGGCCACGCGAGAGCTCTGGACAGACTTCGACATGAGCGGCGCAGTACAGACACGGTATACATACGCAGTCTAGCGCGATTACGCCTGGGATCCGATGTGTGACTTATTTATTTATTTATTTATGTTTTTATTCCAATCTCCTGACGTCAAACTTTCATAACTGCCGACACAGGCATCGGGCGGCGACCCGCAGCGTTGCCTGAACAGCTCAATCAAACGCTCTCCTAGTTTATAGGTCACTTTTCTTTGCTTTCAAAATGAATAACATTGCCTACATTGACCGGTTTTTCGTTTGTAATTGGCTGCCAGGAGGCGAGGAGCACGCTGAAGTGGAGAGGGTTTCGATGGGGCCGAGCCAGCGTACCGAAAATAGATAACCGGATTAAGAGGATGGTGCTGGCTTCTGTCATTGGTCCGTTTTACCTTACTTAGGTTGCGGCGGCTAGACGAAAATTGCCACGGCGGGCTACGGAAGGTTAAGAAGGCCACTAAAACGTATCCTCATCAGAGAACAGTTGGCATAGCGAGATCGTAAGCATGCCGAAAGGACTGGTAAACGTTACACGGCCACGGAAAAGGTTTTATTAAACGCAAGTAAACCCATGCTCTCCGTCAGGTGCGAGCAACCAGTGTCTCAGGGATCGGCGGCAGCAATCTTTTATTCCTTTCGGAATGCGACAGCCTGTGGCTCTTCAGAAGAATATTCAGTTTTGTTCCGCTTATTAATGCATCTTTAACGCGTGCGCGTAACTTTGACGCGATGAGTTTTTGCGGTTTTGTGACTTCGCGGAATAGGCAGGTGAAGTGGGTGCAGTCAGAAAACTTTTGACCGATAGCAGAGGGATAAAGGCGAAAAGGCGTCGAATCAGAAATAACCATTTTTCTTTTGTTCGATCCAATCATGCACAATCAGTGTGTACACGTCATATGATATGGGGAGCTATCGCGGTTTCCGTGACGCTCCGTGACAGACAGGCGAAGGGGGGAGTGGTTCAAAAAATGTTTTGACCACTCGTGGAGGAATGATTGCAGAGTAGGTATAGAAAAGTTTGGAAAAGCTTTACGTTGTAGCGCCCAAGTTTTCAAAATGCTCGAATAGCCGACGCAGTCATGTGACAGATGCATCGCATGTTATTGCGGAAGCCGTGTCGAACCATGTGCCTGCGGCATTATGTGGGGCTTTTGTGCACAGTATATGGTTCGTTTTTACAGGGAACGCTCGTTAGTGTTCAAACCAGTCTATCTTGCACGTGTTATCAATTTCATATAAGGCAGAAAAAAAAGAAAAATTAAGTCGGCAGCGGTGGCATCGAAGGCACGAACGCCCTTGTTGCGCGCGTATAATTGCAATCGCAATAAACATGCTAATGTGACGCGTTGTATAAATGTCGGTAAAGAACTTGCTGCCATGGCCTTTGTGTTACAACTGAGCCATAACGGGATCCAAAATGCTTTTATGTTCTTTTCAAGAGTGTATTATATTGCGTGTCAGAGCAATGCGATCTGTCGGACAATGTTTCAGAAAGAACCAGCAATATATACTCTCATTTCTCAAGGCCTACCTCCACGCCTAATGAAATTCGATCTCCCATGATATACGGTCAACTATGCCGCACGACGCATACCCGTCTGCCTTGAGCGACGGCTGTCATGCGTGACGGTAGTCTTCTCTTGCAAATAAGGCAACATGGGTACGACATTGTGTTGCGAGAAAAGGCAGGCGTCAATGTCGGTTATCGTTACGGAGCCATCAGTGTAATACTGCTCGCTAGCTGCACACCACTACGCTTGCAGAGCTTTAAAAACAACAAACAATCGAACGCAAGTGTCATTGGCTCACTGGTGCGGCTGCCTATATACTTCTATGGGAATGAATTCCCGACGACTTCAGCAATGGCGTTTAACAGCTTCAAAAATCTGGGCAATTCCCTCTTGACGCGAATTGATTGCACTGAAATCTACATCTGAGCTAGTTAGTAAATAAATGTTGACACGGTGCTACGAGCAGAACGACGACCGGCGAAGACGATGATCATCAATGGGACGAAGAAGACGGCACAGTGCAACTAGGCTAAAATATCCGCCATACTACGTGTGCCCAAGCTAGCTTATGCAAATACATTTTTATTAATCCATATCTCTATATACCCGTATCAATATCTTCGAAAGGAAAATCATAGGAAAGCTGCAATGCATTTTACATTGCGCGCGTGCGCAGTGGCTTCAAATGTTGCTTGTGGCGCTTTATTTAAAAGGACACGGGCCATTCAGCAGTAATGAACTCCGTTGGTGTCAGTGCCTCCTTTTGCGACTCGCCCATCTCGTCTTTCGCGCTGTTCCTTTCGGAGACGTTGCGAATGTGTTAATAATTCTTCCGCGCAGATGGCATCGCCTTCGAAGCCGACAGCCCCAGACGGAAAGTCCCATGGCCTGGTGCATCCCTCATCGGCAGTGACGGCCGCTTCGTTCGGGCCGCAGCCGGAGGGTGAGCAGCCGCAGTCGCCGACGAAGCCAACCGCCAGCGCCAGGGCTAGCCCGACGTCTTCGGACCTGCCGGGTGGCCAAGAGGCAGCGGCAGCAGCGAAAGGCGGGTGAAAGCTTCTTGTGGCGAGACGGTGGGAAAGCAACAACGAGCCCAGCCTCAAACAAAAGTTCTTCGATCGCAGCAGCCCTAACTAAACATCAAGGAAAAATATCACCTGCAACTGCTATTCTCCCTAACGCGAAATTTGAGCACAGCGCTATGCGTGTTTTCATTTTGCGTGTCAATATTTTATAATATGATTATGTAGGTACACGGTTTGTATTTAAAAGAGAACGCCCTGAGTAGCGTAGCAGGCCCGGACAACCTGTCTCGCGCGGCACATTGCAAACGGAGAGGAGTGTGGCGCGACTGCCTCGCTAATCAGGAGTTCGCGATGAGGCAGCGCGTGAGTGACACTTGGCCGCGACTCGCAACAGCCGCCATGCAGCTCACGCAGCGTCTTGTTTCCATACAGACGACGCACGCTACGCCAACAACATATCGTAGCCATCGTGTCCACACTGCCCGTCTTGCGCGGCATTATGCTTTTCATAGCACACTTTGGTTTCACCAACGACTATAGAGTGGCTCTTCGTCGCGGCAAAATCGTGCCACCATGTGTCAGCGGCGACGACACCCAAGGGAGCGTCACACCGAGCCTTACACGTGGCCGCTCGCCATCACCCCTGACTGGAGCAGTGGTTCCCGTCACAGCGTTGTTACCGTGGGCTGACCTCAGGAGCTGACGCCGCGTATGAGCGCAGCCTTCAACATCTCACACCCGCCTGCCTCGCAGGCCTTAATTTCTACCTAAAGCATACGGCGCGCTGCCGCGAAGTTGTGGCGTTTTTCCTTTATACGAAACATTATGGCTACGCCGACGAAGACGGAAATTCGCCTGCAGTGTCCATCATCATCATCATCAGCCTGGTTACGCCCACTGCAGGACAAAGTCCTCTCCTATACTGCTCCAACTACTACGGTCATGTACTAATTGCGGTCATGTTGTCCCTGCAGACTTCCTAATCCCATCCGCCCACTGTTGCGTACTCCAGGGTAGCGTATCGTATTGCTCCCGAGTTGTAGCGACGCCTGCCAATTGAAGCTCGACCGACATTACAATTGGGTAGCGTGGCCTTGTCGGCGGACTGCAGGCATCCGGTAAACCATGGTGACCAAGCAAGGGAGAGACAATTTCTAGTGCGAAACTTGCACGGTTTATTCAAAGGTTGGTGAAAATGAAGAGAAGAGAATGAAGTGTTTAAAAGTACATTTCGGAGCTCCTTAAATAGGCTCTCTACAATCGTGGGAGGGATCTTGCTTGCGTCGATGTCACGTGACAGGCACAGAAAGAGGGCCCCTCCTCCTTCGGTCGCACCGAGTCTGCTGCAAAGAGGAGGCCGTCCCGCCTCCTGGAATTGTAGACGCCTGTCCGTCTCCCCTGCGCGTTGCAGGTTCGTGGAAGTTCTCCTGTAGAATTTGTTCGAGGAAAGGGTCCCTCACACACAAACACACACACACACACACACACACACACACACACACACACACACACACACACACACACACACACACACACACACACACACACACACACACACACGCACGCACGCACACACACACGCACACACACACACACACACACGCACACACACACGCACACACACACACACACACACACAAAATCGGCCTGCACACTGCGGGGCTCCCACCAGACCGGCAGGCTATCGAAATGGTCATGGCGAATTAGGAAGTCACGCTTCATTTCGACGACGCAGGGTGTGAGATGGTCGGTTGAAATTCCTTTCTGCACGTGGTGCCAGACGGCAACCGTAACAGCATCTTCGGGGGGGGGGGGAGATCCCGACGTGTAGGGGCCAGCAGCCGCTGTGCGAGGGATCGGCGTTTCAGTAGCACAATTTCCCTTAGACGTGCCGAACGCTTAGTTCGTAGCTGGTAGATTCCTGGGAGTGGTCATCAGTCCTCATGGCGCTCTTGTGACTTCTCTCCCTGATCCGGTCCGGTAAAATTGGTCTTGCAAGCGGGTCTCGCAACTTTTCGTCTCCTGCCTGGGCAAGGAATCACTCCAGAACAGTGCCGGACCCACAACCACAATGCAGCGAGCACAAGGCCACCTTCCTCCAAGACACACCAAGCTTTAAAAAAAAAAGGAAACCTGCTACACCTATCCCATTCCTTACGCGCGACCCCACCCCTGAACACTAAAAACAGCCATTTCTTGAAAGCGTTAAGACGTGGTTATTGAAATCAGCTAACAATCGACTACACTTCGGAAAAACGTATGAATTCGGAAAAACGTATGAACGAACATCAAAATGCCACGGAAACCCGGATGAACATGAGGCTTTCGTTACTCTAGGGGCAACGACTCAAACCATTGGCATTGCCGTTAAGCTTACCCTTCTTGTAGCGAATACCGAAGGTGTACTGAAGAGCCAAGCTCCAGTGCAAAAGACGACCGTTTTTCGTAGACATGGACGGCAGCCATGTGAGGGGACAGTGGTCAGTTTCTATGGTGAACCTTGAACCACCGATATTAGCGGCGAGAATTAGGAGTGGCACCGTCTCGCGAGTGACGTCACGGACGGACGCCGCTCGCTGCGGCTCGCTCGGCTGCCGCGCGCGCTCGTTCCGGTCGTGTGTGTATGTTGGGGTATGGGTGGCTCGAGCCGTACTTGTTGAAAGGTATGACGGCTTCTTTCTGTTGCCATGCCTGGACCACGGTTTCTAATTCAAAAGCGTTAAGTCGCCAAAATTTGCGGCTTGGATATCGCAAGCTACGTAGCACTGAAGGGGTCTACTGGTTTTACAATGCATATATGCGCCGTGTCTGTCCATAAATTTTGCGTAAAAATAATTTCTGCGAATTGAACGCGCGGAGTTGTGTATGATGCTTCGCTAAACATTTAACATTTCCTTAGTATTTAGCTATGAGAGACATTGCATCTTCCATGGAAGAAATATCTTGGTAATTGGCGTCAACATGTTAACTGTGTTAGAAAGGCACTGCCCAGTGAAATTGTCATCATGATTCTTATTACTCTGCTGAGTTCTAATGAAATATGGCCATTTATTAACGCGTAAAGGAGAGAGGCGCGCATTTCTGATGAAAAAGTTTGCTGTTATTTTCTCCCCTCTCTGAAACAGGCGTCCGAAAAACGAATTGATCATGCCTGCTAACACAACGGCGCCTCATGTAGAGCATTTACATAGTTGATTCATAAATACCATAGTAGCAATCACCTGAGAGAAAAGTTTCGTGGTGAAGATTGACAGCGAATCTATTGCAAGCGATGAAATGTTTCATTGTGGCCCTCAGTTGCCTTTATCGACAATATGTGGCACATCCCTCACGCAACGATAGCAACCGACTATCGGTATGGCGAGGCGCGCATTGCATGCAAAACCCATCAGTTCACTACAACTTCGAATTGAAACCATAGCGGCATTTTTTACAGCACCAATTGGAATGGCTAAAGTATTTTCGACTACAGCGCAGCTTAGATTGCCTAGAAAAGGAAAATTCAAGCTTTTTCTGCCTTACCATGCCTCGATGCAGCGTTGTTTAATTATACAAACGCAGGACTATTCGCTTCATTAGTACATAAAAGGGAACCTAACAAACCTTCATAAAGAAAACACCACAAGCCTTACATATATCACTTGTTTTTTGACCCTCCTCCGGGGAATTATGATACCTTCACATTGTCCCATACCACTAATGATTGACGCTTTGACTTCATTCCGGCTGCAGCCATACGGTCCAAAAGGCACCTTTCACTAAAAAATATGAGCCGAGCAGCCTGTGTCTGTTCGCCAAACAGATTCGTCATGTATATTCCTCGAGCAACAAGCACCAGTAAATTTCTCAATTGAGTTGAACGTGTAGCACGGAAAAGGGAATATATATTGGTACACTCCTTTTCGTACACTCCTTTTCGCCACCTTATGGTGTTGGGCTGCTGAGCACGAGGTCGCGGGATCGAATCCCGGCCACGGCGGCCGCATTTCGATGGGGGCGAAATGCGAAAACACCCGTGTGCTTAGATTTAGGTGCACGTTAAAGAACCCCAGGTGGTCAAAATGTTCGGAGTCCTCCACTACGGCGTGCCTCATAATCAGAAAGTGGTTTTGGCACGTAAAACCCCCAAAATTATTATTATTATTATTATCCTTTTCGTATTATGCAAATAGCTGTGAGCCTTCATTAGCTTTACTTCAAATTACCGCCACTTAAGATAAACACGTGAAGAACCGCCTAATTTTGAGAAGCAGTTAAAGAAGCATGTGGTGCTTGTAGAATCTAAAGTGCAGTGTTAAGTCCTCGTATTACTGCCGAGCGCTTCTTTGAAGAAATGCGAAAATTCGATATTATACCGCGAACCAGTCGTCATGAGCGAACCTGTTTTAGCGGATTAAAATCAAGGTAACTGTTGCAGAGGTCATATATAGCCAGCGTTTGTGACGTACTTGTTGCACCACGGCAGGTATGGTACCATAGGGGGATTATTGTATGCTATGTATTTGCAGTTGTAGATCCGCGCATGAAAAACCCGCAATGGGCTGGTCTGCGCTCCTTCGGCTGGCACTGCAGCGTTGCCTTTGAGAGCGCATTGTCGTCTAAGAAATAAGCTCTTTGAATAATTTTTCGTGAATGAAGACGCCGTAAAAATATATTTGAGATTACCGCCATACGTATACAAGCAGAGAGAACGAAGGCGAACAAACAAAAACACCGCAGGAAGCGCCCCGACACGGCCCGAACTGTAGCAGACGACAGGCGCGAGTCCTTCCCTGACGTCACGCGAGCGGCGCTCGCAGCGCCCCTGTAGTTCGGTCTCGGGGCTAATAGCAAGCCCGCTCCTGCACTTCCCATACTACGCAGGCGCATTATTCTTCTGATGCACTGTATGCATCCTCACGAACTGAAAGGTTTCTACTGGCGTACAGTACAGGGTGTTCGTTCTTGTCATTTCTTTTTTGACAGAGCACCACCCCAATACCCCTGTCGCTGGCATGACACTGAAGAATGAATGGTTTGGAGTAGTCGGGCGTGTTCAACACTGGCTGACTCGTTAAGTGTGTTCTTCAGCATACTAAAACCCTTTTCTTTTGCGTCATCCCACTTTACCGTTTGTGGTTCTGTTTTTCTGAGAGCATCCGTTAAAGAACTCGCAATCTCGGAATACCGCGGGATATATCTTTGGTAATAACCCGCCAAGCCAAGGAATGACATAATGTCCCGCTTGCTGCGTGGTTGCGGGAAGTTGTCTATTGCGGTCTGTTTAAACTCGGAAGGCTGACGATGGCCTTGCCCTATTACGTGACCTAGATAAACTACCTCCGCGCGCCCTCAATGGCATTTGGGAGCCTTAAAAATTAAGCCGGCCTCTCGTAGGCGACACAGCACGGTTCGCAGTGTTTGGATCCGGACTGCTGGTACGATCTGTTGGGAACTCGGCGCTGACGCCCGTGGTTGTACCTGGGTCGCAAGCCCCAAGGGTAGCGTTGGCCTGGCGGCCTGGGGTACAACTGGAAGCATCCGAAGGTCCCGGCAAAGCATGAGTCGACTGGTAACAACGAAACAACTTGTTTATTTTAACATCGCAAAGAGTTGGCGGTCAGGTTTGACCGAAGTAGAGAGACGGGAGAGCACTTCACTCAACAGAAGAAATCGGAGCCCTCCCTTTTGCGTCCGGGGGCAGCTGTTTTTATACTCTCGCAGTTGAGGGCAAGAAGGAACCCCTCAAAAGACGAGCACGTGAATGTACAATGGGCTAATGGTGACGCACACTGTCGTAGCGATGCCGTAGCACCATGACGAGCACGATCTCGTAGCACCCTGTCGAGCACGATCTCGTAGCACCCTGTTGTAGCGCAGCCGGTCGGGCACAATGACTGTAATGAGAGGATGGTCCCTGCTTTGGCATCGCCTGTTTCGGGCACAATGACTGGAATGAGAGGATGGTCCCTGCTTTGGCATCGCCTGTTTCGGGCACAATGACTGGAATGCGAGGATGATCCCTATGCGGTCGCATCGCCGCAGTCGCGCTTGGAAACACCTGGCGATGAGCGTTGCGGCGACGACGATCGGGCCAAAAATGTCTGCCGCCCCGCCGCAGTCGCGCCGGCAAAACCACGTGTCGCAGGCGAATCGCAACAGACCGCCCCGCCGGGGGAAGGAGATCCCGATGGACAGGGGACTGCATCCGCTGTCCGGAGGGATGTCGCTCGATGATGCACATAACCGAAGTCGGGCGTCCCTCGACGTTTCTTGAGCGCAGCGCACAGAGAAGGCCTCGTTCTCTCGTTCAGGTTCGCACGGGACACTGCAAAGTGACTTCGGGAGAGTTCACATTTTTGTTCTCGTTCCCGGCAAGCGTTAGAACTACGCTGAAACTCAACCGCTCAGTCAGCAAGCACGGCACAACCCTCACTAAGCCCTGCCAGGCTCTTTCCCCTTTTTATACCACTGCCTAGTTCCTTACAGTAGTCTAGCATCACTCAGAACGCGTCCACAAATTGAAAAATTGCACTAGAAAGCATATCATCACTTTGAAACACTAAACAAAAGCAATATGTTAAAAAAAAATCCTGCCTCAGGAAGAAAAACATCAGTAACAAACAATTTTGAGGCTGATTCCTACGTTAGGGGCTTCGACTTAAGCCATCGGCGTTACCGTTGAGACTCCCCTTTTTGTAACGCACCTCAAAGGAATATTGTTGTAAAGCGAGGCTCCAGCGCAGGAGGCGGCCATTTTTGGGAGAGATGGTCTGCAGCCATTGGAGAGGGCAGTGATCCGTCTCAATGATAAACCTCGAGCCGGCTAGATAGCATGACAATTTCTGAACGGCCCACACGAGACACGCACACTCTTTCTCGGTGGCGCTATACGCCTGCTCACGACTGGACAGCTTACGACTAGCATACAGGACGGGGTGTTCTACTTCTCCATTTTCCCGTTGGCACAGTACAACGCCCATGCCTCGCTCACTAGCATCGCACTGAACAATGAACCCTTTTGTATAGTCTGGCGATCGTAGCACAGGCTGGTTTGTTAGGGCACTCTTTAGGGCGCTAAAAGCTCTTTCCTTTGTTTCGTCCCAGACGACTGTTTGAGGCTCTGTCTTTCTTAGAGCATCCGTCAGGGGAGCCGCGATATCAGAGTACCTAGGGATGTACCTCTGATAGTAGCCGGCGACACCTAAGAACGACCGAATATCGGTCTTTGTGCGCGGTTGCGGAAAGTCTCGCACAGCGGCCACTTTTATTTCAGAGGGGCGGCGACGACCCTGACCAATCACGTGACCGAGGTAGACAACCTCGGCCTGTGCTAACTGGCACATAGGAGCCTTGACTGTCAAGCCCGCTTCGCGCAGGCGGGTTAGCACTGCCCGCAAGTGTGCCACATGCTCAGACCAGGATGCGGAGAATATCGCTACGTCGTCTAGATACGGTAAAGCGAATTCTTGCTGTCCCCGCAACACTTTATCCATGAGGCTTGAAAAACAGTATGGCGCGTTCTTCAAACCAAAACTCAACACTTTAGGACGGAATGTTCCCATTGGTGAAATGAACGCCGCATACCTACTAGCCTCTTCTGTAAGTGGAACCTGCCAATAACCCCTGACAAGATCTAGGGTGGAAATAAACTGAGCGCTACTAACTTTCTCAAGGCGCTCCTCGATGTTAGGGATCGGATAAATTTGATCCTTAGTGATGGAATTAAGCCTGCGGTAGTCGACGCAAGGACGAGGTTCCTTGCCCGGTACCTCAACTAAAATCAAAGGGGAGGTATAATCACTCTCACCTGCCTCAATAACACCGAGCTGTAGCATTTTCTTTACCTCAGCCTCCATAATATCGCTCTGGCGGGGTGACACCCGATACGCCTTGGATCGTACTGGCTCTGTGGAGGTAAGTTCTATATCATGAGTAAGTACAGAAGTCCTACCAGGCCTCTCAGAGAACAGACCTTGAAACTCTTGTAATAGCTGGTGTAGTTCGGTTTTCTGCTCGGGCGACAGCGGTGCTTTACTGATAAGGTCACTAATGACTTGACCGGTGTCTTCCCTGTTCGTCACTGAGCCTAGTCCTGGAAGCTCGACCGGAAGCTCTTCAGGAACGTTTACCATCATGCACACCACTGCTTCCCTTTGTCTATAAGGTTTGAGCAGATTACAGTGGTAAACTTGCTGTGCTTTCCGCTTTCCTGGCAGACTTACCACGTAGTTAACGTCCGACAGTTTCTGAACAATTCGCGCTGGGCCCTCCCACTGCACGTCTAGTTTGTTGTCTAGCGATGTGCGCAATATCATGACCTCATCGCCAACCTCAAAACGACGGGCCCTGGCTGTCCGATCATAATAAACCTTGGCCCTCTGCTGGGCCTTTGTCATTGCTTCACCTGACAACTCCTGTGCCCTTCTTAAGCGTTCGAGGAGCTTAAGCACGTACTCCACCACGACTGGGTCGTCGCCCCTACCTTCCCATGATTCTCGAAGCATGCGAAGCGGAGATCGAAGCGAGCGACCGTACACCAGTTCAGCTGGCGAAAACCCCGTAGCTGCATGCGGCGCGGTTCTTAAAGCAAACATCACCCCAGGCAGACACAGCTCCCAGTCAGTTCGATGTTCAAAACACAACGCTCTCAACACGCGCTTCATGACGGAGTGGAGCTTCTCAACGGAATTCGACTGTGGGTGGTACACTGAGCTGTGTAACAGCTTTACCCCACACCTTTCGAGAAAAGTTGTCGTCAAAGCGCTAGTAAACACTGTGCCCTGATCTGATTGGATTTCCGCAGGAAAACCAACTCGCGCAAATATGGACAGTAGTGCATTAACTATCTCAACTGAGCTGAGTTCTTTAAGCGGCACTGCTTCAGGGAACTTTGTCGCTGGGCAGATCACAGTCAAAATGTGTCTGTACCCCGTGGCTGTTACCGGCAGAGGACCCACTGTATCAATAACGAGCCGTCTAAAAGGCTCCGTTATGATAGGTACCAATTTCAACGGCGCCCTTGATTTGTCCCCTGGTTTGCCCACCCGCTGACAAGTGTCACATGTCCTCACGAAATGGTCTGCGTCCCGAAAACACCCTGGCCAATAGTACTCTTGCAAGAGACGGTCCTTAGTTTTCTTAACTCCTAGGTGTCCGGACCACGAACCCCCGTGTGACAAGCGCAACAGATCCTGACGATAGCATTGAGGCACGACCAGCTGATCGAACTCCACTCCTCTGCGGTCTAGATACTTCCGGTACAGGACTCCACCTCTTTCCACAAAACGCGCAGTTTTCCTGGCGATACCTTCTTTGACATTGCAGCGCACGTTTTCCAGGCTGCCATCCTTTTTTTGCTCGGCTATCAAAGCCGTCCGGCTGACTTTTAGCAACCTATCAAGTCCGTCTGACGTAGGCGCGATGAGCAAATCAGTAGATAGCTCTTCTAACTTTCCCGCGTCGGGCGTTTCCTCTCCAGTATCTGGCGCCTTTAACGTTACAGACTCAAGTTTATTCAGTTCGGGCGTGCTCGGAATATCAGCTTGCTGCGCCTCTGACCCTTTTTCGTTGTTTGATAACGTTGGCCCCGCAACTACCGCCTTTGCAGCGAGCTCCCGAACCTTCGATCTGGTTAAGGCCTGAACACTAGCTTCACCAAACAAAAGCCCCTTCTCGCGCAGGAGGTGATCGGACCTGTTTGAAAATAGGTACGGGTACTGGGGTGGCAGCATAGATGACACTGCCGCCTCTGTCTCAAGCGCTCCGAAAGGTCCTTCAATAAGCACTTTTGCTACCGGCAGACACACGCTATGAGCTTCCACGGCTTGCTTGATCCATGCGCACTCGCCCGTGAACATATGGGGTTCTACGTAAGACGGGTGAACTACATCCATCGTAGCTGCGGAATCGCGAAGCACTCGGCACTCTTTCCCGTTCACGAGGAGGTCTCGCATGTAAGGCTCGAGAAGCTTCATGTTCTCGTCAGTGCTGCCTATTGAAAAAAAAACAACTTTTGGTGTTGTTTCCGGACACTGCGCCGAAAAGTGACCCGGCTTCTGGCACGTATAACAAACGCGCGCTTGCCTCATCTCGAACCGCTTTCTGCGTTCGGCTTCGGCTGCCGCCGTCTCCTTAGGTTTGGTCGGACTGCTTTCACTTGCATCCTCACTACGCGTGTTCCCCTTTGCTCTCATGGGTGTGAACTTCGGCCTCTCAAACTTCGAGCCAAATTCACCCTTTTGACCGTCCTTAGCTCCGCGAGCTCGACGCGTCACAAACTCCTCGGCTAGCTCAGCGGCTTTAGCCACCGTACAAACGTCTGGCCTATCCAAGACCCAGTATCGCACGTTCTCCGGTAACCGACTATAAAACTGTTCTAGCCCGAAGCACTGCAGAACTTTATCGTGGTCACCAAACGCTTTCTCTTCTTTGAGCCACTCCTGCATGTTCGACATAAGCCTATACGCAAACTCTGTATAT
Organism: Dermacentor variabilis; assembly: GCF_050947875.1. Classification (NCBI taxonomy): domain Eukaryota; kingdom Metazoa; phylum Arthropoda; class Arachnida; order Ixodida; family Ixodidae; genus Dermacentor; species Dermacentor variabilis. The sequence continues at coordinate 180,085,700 of NC_134571.1, forward strand.
GACTCACTTCTGCCTTTCTCATTTTCCCGAAACTTCCGACGGAACGCCTCCGCAGACAGCCGGTACTTTTTTAGAAGACTCGATTTCACGGTGTCGAAATCCTCTGCCTCCTCTCTATCCAAGCGAGCGACTACGTCGGCCGCCTCGCCGGGTAACAAAGTGAGCAAGCGCTGTGGCCACGTTTCCCGAGAGAACCCCTGCTTCTCGCACGTTCGCTCAAAGTTAACCAGGAACAAACCAATGTCCTCTCCAAGCTTAAACGGCCGCATCAGGTCAGTCATTTTGAACAATACGCGTTCTCCTGCACCGTGTGCCTGACTTCCATTACGAGCGCGTTCCATCTCTACCTCAAGACGCTTCATTTCCAAAGCGTGTTGACGGTCACGCTCTTCTTTTTCTTTCTGCTCTTTAAGTTCGCGCTCCTGTTTCTCTTTTTGCTCTTTAAGTTCGCGCTCCTGTTTCTCTTTTTGCTCTTTAAGTTCGCGCTCCTGTCTTTTTGACCTCTCCTCAATAGTCTCAAGGCATTCCGACAGCTCGTCATCCTCAGCCTCTAACTCAAGAATAGTCCTTAGCAGTTCAGGTTTTCTGAGTTTGTCTGAGACATCCAGACCCAACTCTCTTGCAAGCTCCAACAATTTCGGTTTGCGCAACGACTTCAAATCCATGGCTGCTCTGAATGCTGCTTTCTCTACTGCTTACTATTGTCTTGCCGCAAACTAACCCGGCAGCAACGACAACCACAATTACCAGCTCTGTTTCTGACACTAACAAAAAGCCTGGCAAAGCTCAGAAGAAGAAAGTCCCGCACTCACCAAACCTCGCAGCCAAGAGTCCAGCGCAGTCGTTCCGCTGCAGGCAACCAGTCGTCACACAGGGCTCGTTGCACTGCTCCCGGATCGTCGTTGAGCTGCTCAGCATACAGTCAACTGCATCTCTTCGCTGCTGGCCTCCGTTGTCGCGATCTCACCGCTGGCAGACAGTTGTTTGAAGTCGGAGGCGATCTCACCGCTGCCAACCAGATGTTTGGATCCGGACTGCTGGTACGATCTGTTGGGAACTCGGCGCTGACGCCCGTGGTTGTACCTGGGTCGCAAGCCCCAAGGGTAGCGTTGGCCTGGCGGCCTGGGGTACAACTGGAAGCATCCGAAGGTCCCGGCAAAGCATGAGTCGACTGGTAACAACGAAACAACTTGTTTATTTTAACATCGCAAAGAGTTGGCGGTCAGGTTTGACCGAAGTAGAGAGACGGGAGAGCACTTCACTCAACAGAAGAAATCGGAGCCCTCCCTTTTGCGTCCGGGGGCAGCTATTTTTATACTCTCGCAGTTGAGGGCAAGAAGGAACCCCTCAAAAGACGAGCACGTGAATGTACAATGGGCTAATGGTGACGCACACTGTCGTAGCGATGCCGTAGCACCATGACGAGCACGATCTCGTAGCACCCTGTCGAGCACGATCTCGTAGCACCCTGTTGTAGCGCAGCCGGTCGGGCACAATGACTGTAATGAGAGGATGGTCCCTGCTTTGGCATCGCCTGTTTCGGGCACAATGACTGGAATGAGAGGATGGTCCCTGCTTTGGCATCGCCTGTTTCGGGCACAATGACTGGAATGAGAGGATGGTCCCTGCTTTGGCATCGCCTGTTTCGGGCACAATGACTGGAATGCGAGGATGATCCCTATGCGGTCGCATCGCCGCAGTCGCGCTTGGAAACACCTGGCGATGAGCGTTGCGGCGACGACGATCGGGCCAAAAATGTCTGCCGCCCCGCCGCAGTCGCGCCGGCAAAACCACGTGTCGCAGGCGAATCGCAACAGCAGGTGTTGCATATTGTCAGCCCATGATGAAGAAAAGATTGCTATATCATCGAGATACGGAAGTGCAAAGTCCTCCATTCCTCGTAGCATCTGGTCCATAAGGCTAGAGAAGCAATACGGCGCATTCTTCCATCGAAAGCTCAGGACTTTAGGATGAAAGGTTCCCATCGGGGAAATAAACGCCGCAAGCCTGCTTGCCCTCTCGGCAGTGGCGTAGCTAGGTCGTCTGGCAACCGGGGCCCATAGGTCTTCTGTCACCCCCCCCCCCCTGGTGTAGTAGAGGAAGGCGAGGATATCGACAATTTCCGGGTTTCAGCACCAGTACAGCCGCCTTGGATACGGCGCACGTTCCCCGGGTCCCCCTCTCCTTCACTTTCTTTCCCAGAGATCGCGAATGCAGCAAATATACACGCTGTTTTTCCTGCGCCAAATAACACAGGGTGCTGCACTGATAACGTGTGATAAGCCCATGTGCACATCTTCTGTCAGACTGTAAGGCTTGCCAGCCAATACAAATGCGGCATCGTGGAAAACATGACTCACGTCACAAGTAACAAAAAAATATCTTTATAATAAAGCTTTAATTTCCAATTTTAGCGGCAATATTACATTTGCAAAATTGAAGTCCGACATTCATATCTTGCCCAACAACAACTTCACAAAAATCGTCGTAGGTACTATGGTACGCAGTATTTTCTCTGTGGGCAGCCCTGAACGAAAACGAAAATTAAATTGTTTGTCAGTGACGCTGATCTCCCCACCCTATTAGAAAACGCTACCTGCCTACCCGCTGCGTGGGCGCCAATGCTATGACAATTACGAGTTCTCTTCATTCTGATCAATAAAGCCTTGTTTTCATTTACAAACGTGATTATCCGAGCTGCAGTACCACCGCAAGATTGGGAACAGAATAGAGCACGCTTCGCGTCGATTCTTGGCGTCACCATAAAAAAAGAAAGAAAAGGCTACGATGAAGCCCGTGCCAGCGAAAGCTTGCACTACTGTTGGCCTGCACTCGCAATGGAGAGGATTGAGGGATCAATGTCACTGGTCCACTATTTCATATTTCTTTCGCTGCTGCTATATACTGGGCGCCGCCCACAGTGCCAAAGTGCTGTATGTTGTAGCACCCAAAGCGATTTTGTTTAAGAAGTTTTTGTTAATAATTTGACTTTGAGCCCTCAATTCTCGAATTGAAGTGCTTCCTCTATAAGTACTAATTACAGGATTATTAAGGATATGGTTATTACTTATCTGCTATATTTTTCGCGCTACCGAGTTCCTAGTAAGCACAAAAACACATAACTTAATAGAATCTCGATCGGGAAATATCCTTACAAAATTCACTTTTCTTTTTTATAAAATTCTGTGCAGCTGATACAGACACTGTACTTGTGACATGAAGTCACACAACAACAACAGTTTTCTGAAAATTTCGAGGGTAAGAAGGAAAGCGTGAAACATAACGGCAGGTTTCGCAGCGGCTTCTCGGAGCGAGCGGGAGAGGGGAAGTAAAAGCGAGCCGGACATCGCGGCGGGCCCGCGACTACAGCCTGTCGAGTTATACGCCGCCAAACTCTTCGGCCGAACCGAGTCTGCAGTCGATCCAGAGAATCCCATTCGCGACTTTTGACGGCCCCACTTATGCAACGTCGCTCTCAACGAACGCTTCGCCGTAAACGCGAGCGCCGGGCGCGCTGGTTGAACGCCCTCTTGCTGCGGTCTTTATTCGTCTTCGCTGCGCGTTCTGAACGGAAGAGGGACCCAAGAGCCCCAACGCCTTACAACGCCTTACTGTATGTTTAGCGACTCCTGCTCCCAGCATGAACGCACAGCACGAGCACACCCCACATAAAACGTTCCGCTAAGGCGAGTAGTTTAGCGACCATTTCGCGCATTAAATTTTTTAGCCGCACATTCGTGCAATTATTTCGTGGGGTGTTGATAGAGCTGCAGTCGACAATTCTGCGGCGCAAAGCATCGGGTGCATGAGCTCGGGCTACTGGATACCGGAGCATTCTTTGCAATTTGCGCCCAGTCAAGCCGGCGGAAAGAGGGGTCTTCAGGCGTAAATGACACCCCCCCTCCCCCCCACTGGCCCCTTCAACCCGGGGCCCACGGCCCCCCGGCCCCCCCCCCCCCCCCTGTTGCTACGCCACTGCCTCTCGGTCAACGGAACATGCCAATACCCTCTGACTAAATCGGGCGTAGAGATGAAATTAGCACTGCTCACTTTCTCAAGCCTTTTCTCGATATGCGGTATTGGGTAAGACTGGTCCTTCGTGATTAAATTGAGCCTGCGCTAGTCGATACACGGTCGCGGCTCCTTTCCTGGGACCTCAACCAAGATAAGAAGCGAGTTATAATCACTCTCTCCTGGCACGATTAAACCTAGCACTAACATCTTGTTTATCTCAGCGGCCATGACTTCACGTTAACGAGGTGAAACGCGATCAGGTTTCGAACGAACTCGGTCCGATGAGGTTAACTCGATGTCGTGAACGATCGCAGTGGTCCTGCCCGGCGTGTCTAAAACTACGTATTTAAACTCAAACACGAGTTCCCTCAGACCGGCCCTTTGATTGGGATTCAACTCCGCCTGTTCTACTAACTTGTCAATGGTCTCGTGAATGTCTTTTGCCTCCGTCACTGCTGTTAACTTTGGGAAGTCGACAGGCATCTCCTCAGGTCGGTTATTCAACGAGGGTTTCAGGATCATTACCTTTTCCCCAACTTTAAAGCGTCACGTGCCAGCCGTCTTGTCATAGTAATGCTTAGCATTGCTTTGTGCCTTATGCATTTCCTGCTCAGCGATCATTGTGGCAGGGCTTACGTGCAATAACCTTCCGCTTTCTGCTTCGCGAGGCATTGCAGGCTCCGCTGCTTTACTGACCTTTTCCTTAGCTGGTACACTTTCCGCATTATCACCTATAGGGCCGTCCTGTTTCGTGCTGGTGGACGAATTCTCCGTCAAACCTGTTTCCTTCACCACTGGGCATTCATACACTGCCTTGGCCGCAAGCTCCTTTACTTTGGAACGAATTAGGGCTTGCACTGTTCCCTCACTAAACCCGATTCTCTTGAATCGTAGCAAATCCTCTGATTTGTTAGAAAACAAATACGGATAGTGCGGCGGGAGATGTGCAGAGACGGCGGCTTCAGTGTCCAGTACTCCAAAAGGGCCTTCGATACGAATCTTGGCCACAGGGAGACAAACACTGGAGGCCTCTACGGCTTCCCTTATCGAAGCACATTCTCCTGGGTATTGGCCATCCTCTACGTACGACGGATGCACCACGTCCAATGTGGCTGCCGAGTCGCGAAGCACTCTACACGGTTTGCCGTTTACCACGAGGTCTAGAATGTATGGTTCTAGCAAGTTCAGATTTTCTACGTTACTACTTAGTGACGTGACTACTAGTTTGGGATTTCTACACCCCAGGGAGATATGCCACGTTTGCTGGCAGTTGTAGCAAACTACTGGTTTCTTTGTCTCGAAAGCTTTTTCCTTCTGCCTTTCTGCACTCCGCTCGCGTGGTTCCTTCTCTCCCTCGCTGTCCTCGTCACTATGTTTCGCCCAATCTGACCTTTCCATTGTTCTACACCGACTCGACTTTGACCAGCGCTTTGGCTTGTCGGGTCTGTATTTATTTATCTCCTTCTTAGGAGCTTCGTTACCTTCGTCCGCACGGCGAGTTACGTACTCCACAGCGAGATCTGCCACTCTCGTGAGAGTGTCTACGCCTGGTCTATCCTGAACCCAATACTTGATGTTTGCTGGCAGCCGGCGGTAGAGCTGTTCTAAAGCAACGCACTGCATTGTCTTTTCGGAATCGCCGAGAGCACCCTCTTTTCTGATCCATTCCTTCAGGTTTACCTCCAAGGTGTACGGAAAATCTGTGTATGACTCCCTTTTGTTTTCTCGACATCCCTAAAATTTCGCCTGAATACTTCTGCTGATAATCTATTCTTATTATGCAGGTTCGCTTTGACTTCATTGAAGTCCTCTGCTCCTTCTTTCCCCATGCGAGTGATGATATCAGCTACCTCACGTGGCAGTAAAGTTAGCAAGCGTTGTGGCCACGGGTTTCTTGCGAATTTTGCCTTTTCACACGTGCGCTCAAACTGTACAAGAAAAAGACCTATGTCTCCTCCTACTGCGTAGGGTGCCATCAAGCCTGTGATTCTGCGCTCGCTTTCATGTGCCTTTGAGCTAGGTTTTTCAGAATTTTGAGCTTTCGAGTGCACAATCTGTAGGCGCTTCATTTCGAGGTCGCGCTCTTCTTTGGCCTCACGTGCTGCCCGCTCGCGCTCTGCTTTTCCCTCTAGGCGCTTACGCTCTTATTTTTCCTCTTTCTCTAGGCGCTTACGCTCTTCCTCTTTCTCTGCGATGCACTCTAGGCGTTCCTTCAGTTCATCGTCGTCTGCCCCGATCGCTTGGATCGCTTCTATGATCTCCAGCTTTTTCTTTGATTCCGCAATTTGGAGGCCGAACTCTTCGGCCAAGCTCAACAATTCCGGCTTCTTAAGTGCCTTCAAGTTCATGGCTGCCCTTAGTGCTGCTAACTCTTCACTCTATAACAACCTTGACGTACTCAAACTTCCGTTAACGGTAAAAAAAAATCACTGCACTGTACTTTCCAAAAAAATACGAAAAGCCAAGTGATATCTTAGTGAAGAAAAGCCGTGCACTCACCATAGGCAGTCATGAATCCAGACACCTTCCATCCGAACGTTCTCACCAGGACGAAGATGCTACGATCTCGTAGTTATCGTCCAAGTTGGCGTCTCCTGGGTTGCGTATCCCAATCGCTGCCAGTCAGTTTGTTGCGTACTCCAGGGTAGCGTATCGTACTTCTCCCGAGTTGTAGGGACGCCTGCCTATTGAAGCTGGACCGACGTTACAATTGGGTAGTTTGGCGTTGTCGGCGGACTGTAGGCATCCGGTAGACCATGGCGACCAAGCCAGGGAGAGACGATTTCTAGTGCGAAACTTGCACGGTTTATTCAAAGGTTGGTGAAAATGAAGAGAAGAGAATGAAGCCTTTAAAATTAATTTCGGATTTCGGAGCCCCTTAAATAGGCTCTCTACAATCGTGGGAGGTATCTTGCTTCCGTCGATGTCACGTGATCGGCAAAGAAAGCGGGCCCCTCTTCCTCCGGTCGCACCGAGCCTGCTGCAAGGAGGAGGCCGTCCCACCTCCTGGAATTGTAGACGCCTGTCCGTCTCCCTTGCTCGTTGCGGGTTCGTGGAAGTTCTACTGTAGAATTTGTTCGAGGAAAGGGTCCCTCTAAGCTCGCACACCCACACACACACACACCCGCCCACTCACCCACACACACACAAACACACACACACAGAAAAGAGCCCTGTACACTGCGGAGCTTCCGCCAGACCGGCAGACACTCTAAATGCTCATGGTGAATTAGGAAGTCGCGCTTTATTTTGACGAGGGGCAGGGTTAGAGATGGTCGGTTGAAATTACTTTCTGCACGTGGTGCCAGACGCCAACCCTAACACCACCTAACTTTAAGCCGCCCCTTGCTACGCTTCCCTTCCCTTGAAATCCAGTTCGTAACCCTTAATGACTATCGGTTATCTTCCCTCTTCATTACATGTCCTCCCCATGCCCCATTTCTTTTTCTTGATTTCAACTAAGATGTCATTAACTCGCGTTTCTTCCCTCACCCAATCTGCTCCTTTCTTATCCCTTAACGTTACACCTATCATTCTTCTTTCCATAGCTCGTTGCGTCGTCCTCACTTTAAATAGAACCCTTTTCGTAAGCCTCCCGGTTTCTTCCTCGTACGTGATTACTGGTAAGACACAGCTATTATACACTTTCTCTTGAGGGATAATGGCAACCTGCCGTTCATGATCTGAGAATGTCTGCCAAACGCACCCCAGTCCATTCATATTCTTCTCATTATTTCAGTCTCATGATCCGGATCCGCGGTCACTACTTGCCCTAAGTAGATGTATTCCCTTACCACCTTTAGGTCCTATCGTTACCTATCGTAAAATGTTGTCCTCTTCCGAGACTGTTAAACATTACTTTAGTTTTCTGCAGATTAATTCTTAGACCCACCCTTCTGCCTTACCTCTCCAGGTCAGTGAGCATGCATTGCAATTGGTCCCCTGAGTTACAAAGCAAGGCAGTATCATCAGCGAATCCCAGGTCACTAAGGTATTCTCCAATAACTCTTATCACCAATTCTTCCCAATCCAGGTCTCTGAGTACCTCCTGTAAACACGCTGTGAATACAATTGGAGAGGTCGAATCTCCCTGCCTGACGCCTTTCTTTATTGGGATTTTGTTGCTTTCTTTATGGAGGACTACGGTGGCTGTGGAGCCGCTATAGACATCTTTCAGTATATTTACATACGGTTCGTCTACGCCCTGATTCCGCAATGCCTCAATGACTGCTGAGGTTACGACTGAATCAAACGCTTTCTCGTAACCAATGAAAGCTATATATAAGGGTTGGTTATATTCCGCACATTTCTCTATCATGTGACTATCCTCTCTTCCATTATGGTCGTGGGTGCCACTAGTACTGTATAAATCTTTATAGAACTCCTGAAACGCTTGAACTATCTTATCCATATTAGTAGTGATATTGCCAGCTTTGTCTCTTAAGGTATACATCTGATTCTTGCCTATTCCTAGTTTCTTCTTCACTGCTTTTAGGCTTCCTCCGTTCCTGAGAGCATGTTCAATTCCATCCATATTATAGTTTCTTATGTCAGCTGTCTTACGCTTGTCGGTTAACTTCTGTAGGGCTAGAGGCCTTCATACTTTGGCGTTTCTTGATCAGATCTTTCGTCTCCTGCGATAGCTTACTGGCATCCTGTCTAATGGAGTTACCACTGACTTCTATTGCACACTCCTTAATGATGCCCATAAGATTGTCGTTCATTGCTTCAACACTAAGGTTCTCTCCCTGAGTTAAAGCCGAATACCGGTTCTGTAGCTTGATCCGGAATTCCTCTATTTTCCGTATTGCATCTGACTCATTGATCGGCTTCTTATGTACCAGTTTCTCCCTTTCCCTCCTCAAGTCTAGGCTAATTCGAGTATTTACCTTCCTATGGTCACTGCGGCGCACCTTGCCGAACACGTTCACATCTTGTATGATGCCAGGATAAGCGCAGATTATAAAGTCTGTTTAATTTCTAGTCTAGCCATTCGGGCTCCTCCACATCCACTTTCGGCTATCCCGCTTGCTGAAGAAGGTATGCATTAGCCGCATATTATTCTGTAATGTAAACTCTACTAATAACTGTCCCCTGCTATTCCTAGAGCCTATGCCATATTCCCGCACTGACTAGTCTCCAGCCTGCTTCTTGCCTACCCTGGCATTAAAGTCGCCCATCAGTGTAGTGTATTTTGTTTTGACTTTACGCATCACCGATTCCACGTCTTTATAGAAGCTTTCGACTTGCTGGTCATCATGACTGGATTTAGCGGCGTAGACCTGTGCGACCTTCAATTTGTACCTCTTATTAAGTTTCACAACAGGGGTGTCCATATAATCGATAAAAACCAGGAGGCACCGTCAGGTCAGGCAGCTAGTCTCGGCAAGCAAACTTCATCTGGCGCCACCTTGTACCCTCTGTTTGGGGCCTATCTGCACGTTGACTCTGGGCAAATATACCCTACCCTCGTAGGACAGATCTATCAAGGCGCTGTTTGCTTTGTAGTATACGTCTTAGTTACGCCCTCGTAACGAATAGTCCTGGTCACCAGATCTACACTCCTCTCGCCCACACTTCCCGCGCGCTCGACGGCTAAAAACTATGCCGCTTGGTGATCACGTGGTGAGGGCGTGTTGAGGGCGGTATGTCTAAACCTAGGCTTTTAATGCGGTCAAAGCTTACGGTGCAGTTGGTCTTTCAGCTACCATTATGCCGACGCTCAGGTGTAACGGTGACCGGTCCTCTCAGGCGGCTTATTCAGCTTTCTGTCCTGGTCATCCACAACAATGTGTTGCAAATGAAATTTACCTAGTTCTGTGTACGCAGAATTATGTTGAGCTACATCCCACATGTCCGACATATACGGGCGCAGGCAGCGATGGTGGCGCTCCTCCCGAACCACCGCCGGAGCTGCAGCCGGTGCAGGACTGCGGCCGGTTGCTGAACCGGCTGGCGCAGTCGCTGCTGGCGTCCATGCTGGACGTGCCGTCGCGCGTCCAGTGGAACCTGCTGGTGTCGCCCATCTCGCTTGCCACCGCCCTGGCCTCGCTCGTCGCGGGCTGCGAGGGCCCCACCAAGGAGGACCTGTGCAACCTGCTGCGTCTCACACTGCCCGAGGTCGAGGCCATCGTCGAGCGCTTCAAGGTACGTGCCTGCGGGAGGGGCCTCGCTGCTTCGCCGCGCGCTCCTTGCTTAACCGGAAAGATTTCCTATATTAGAGCTTCAGCCTGTCCTTACATAACTGCTACCATTCATGGAGTGTACATGGCTATACCGGTGACGTTAAAGCCGGTAGCAGCGCCCCTGGCGGCATCTTCGTCGCGCTCTAGGCAGGATTGTGATCGGCCGTTTACCCACGCGAGAACAGTCGCTCACGAGGGACGTAATAATAGTGAATGGGCCGATGACCTCGTCCAGCCATCTCTGACCGTGACTCATGGCCAGAAGTTGCGGTCTGCCAGGAGCAGGGTAAATTCCTTCGCATCACTTCTCATGCACCCAGGTACTGCCACGTCCGCACCTTCCTCTTTCCCTGTTCATGGGAAGTGATGTGCGTGTGTTTCGGACAAAGTTGCCCTCGGAGAAAAAGGGTACCAACCTACGGTTTGGTGGGACCTGATTTATCCGCCCCCTGCTGCCAAATTGGGGCAAGGCGACTGGACCAGGACAACAGAGGAGTTAAAAGGGGATATGGTCGCTTGGTGAAGAAAATGGGAAGCTGTATCTTAGTCATTAACTTCTACTATAATTCTTCTGAATCTCTTGCGCATGATTTGACAAAAACGTGTGCGTTAAACGTCTTGGATATCGGTAACAACCCCACGTTCCCATATTCCTCCACACTGAATCGATACCACAGCTCTCCGGGCCCCTGGTTGCCACAGTATAACGCGTTAAAATGTTTCAGCGTTACCTGCGTCTCGTCCAGGGAAAAACAAAAAAGGCAGTATTTCTCTAAATGCGAAGCAGGGACGCGAGTGCTTGGCGGAATATTATACCGGTGCCACAGGGCACAATATTCCATTATTTAGAAAAGTATATAACATTCAAAAAGTTATACCTTGAGATTTACGGCTTTCAATCACCATCGAGCCCGATCAGTATCGAGCTTATCGACATCGATTGGCTGCCTTCTGCAGGTATTACGCGAGCTAGCCAAATGACCACGAGCTACCGTTGCCAGCGTCGCTGCTGTGAAGTCTCGCAGCAGCAGTGTGCGTTTGCAGTGTTCTAGTATTCCCTAGACGATAACATACCCGAACACGCTAAAATCTCCAATTCCTTTGTTGCGCGGAAAAGCTTAGCCTCTCCATCAATAACTGTGCAGACCGAGGCGGCGGAGCACATGTTCTACGTGGCGAACCGGATGTTCCTGCAGTCCAACTGCCCGCTGCTGGCCACCTTCCGGTCGCACATCGAGGCCAAGTACATGACTACCGCGCAGAACGTGGACTTCGAGGTATGCGCGGATATGAGACGACCAAATCGCGCGGCTTGTCCACGTTTTATGTGCCGCCGTACCTGCAGACTGCGCTATAAATGGACTAACTTCTTTAAAAGTGAAAGTTTTTCACATTTTTATAGCACCAGCTCTTCACCTTAAGTAACGGTAACACCTCCCCAAATTAGGCTATGCTTAATATTTTTGAAAACAGACATAATTGAGAGTAAAATTTGCAAAAAAGAGACAAAACATAAGTACAAGCCACTGGTGACTGCAAAATTTGAACCCAGGTGCCGGGATATAGCACATGACGGCTGGCGCTGAAGTTATGCAGGCATTGCCCCTCAGGTTTTTGATAACAATGCCACCTTTGTAATAAACTAAGGATAACGAAAACATCCAAGCCACTGCGTTAATTATTCAATGTGAAGAGGGTTGGTTACCTATGAGTTGTGAAAGTGTGCAGCATCAGAAGAGTGCCATGTTTAAAGCATGCTGCGGAACATTCACACTGTTTCCGTTGAAAAGTCGAAGAGTTTTCATGCAGCGTTGAGCTTTGAGAGATGTCAGATCGCTGTTGAACAAGAACGCATTTGTAGCTGTTTCCAGTGAGCAGCGCGCACACTGAACAGAACTAGAAATCGCTCTTTTAACGAGGGCTACAACTTACACTCGTCTCGACCGTATGCAGCGCAGAAGGTGCGTTTACAAGAACCCATAGAAGTCGGGTATGCCAATGTCAAGTCGAAACCTCGAGGCCGAGTCTGCCTGCTGGGCCGAAATCCAGTCGTCGTGTTCACGTAAATATTAGCTGGATCGGGTTATGGGAGCATCGAGATGGGTTAAGTGCGCCAGTCTGGCTTTCTCGATGGAGCCGCAAGGCAAAACAGGCACCTAAACATAGTCGAGCTGGTTTATACCCACCCTACTTCTCAAATCCACCCGATAACGTCGAGTTCACGTATACAAAAAGTACATCTACGTTTACACGAAGCATATAAAGTTGGGTCGAGTCGGTCAGTCGGGCCGAAATCCGGTTGTCGTGTTCATGTAAACATTAGCAGGATCGGGTCGAGGGAGCATCGAGATGCGTTGAGTGAGCCGCGGCCGTCTGGCTGTCTCGATCCACCCGCTAGGCGAAATGCATCTAAACGCAGTCTAGTCGGTCTGTACCAGCCCAACTTCTCGAATGGACCCGCTGTCGTAGAGCCCAAGTATGCACGAAGCTATTGCTCTGTTTAAAGGAACCGGATAAAGTCGGGTCGGGTCGGTCAGCCGGCCCGAAATCCGATCGCCGGGGTTTATTTAAAGGGACGGCATAGGGGGGAGGGGGGGGGGAGTGGGAGCGGGCGTCCAGGCGAGTTCTGTCAATCCGCTTGGCAAGAGGCATGCTATACACGGTCAGGTCGTGCTGGGTCAGCTCGACTCAGTAATCGACTCGCTTGCGTCGAGTTCATTAAACGAAGCCCACAGTACAGCGCCGTTGGGCGCTGCGCCCGCAACGCAATTCGTACACTCCCTCTGACTGAGAGGCAGTACCGGCATCTTCGCGGCTCAATCGATGTATACAAATAACAGAGGTATTGAGACGAGATATTGCTACGTCTATCCTTAATTAACCCTTCATGGATATGTTGCGCTTAGTTTTACACTGACGATATTAAGTGAAGGACAGGACGTGGACGTACGTAGCGCAAGTACGTCCACGTCCATTGGAATGGCTGTTGGAATTAACCCGTTGGAATTGCTCACCGGGCACGAGCGCAATGTTGCGGGTTCGCTCCCTTGTCGCGGCGGCTACCTACTGAATGGGGCAGAATGCAAGCGTTAAACCATCCCACGTGGTCAAGATGAAACGTCGAGCTCACCGCTATGGCGTCCGTCATAACCAGGGTGCAGTTTCGGCTCGTCAAACCCCGCAAATCAAATCTGGAGGGCGCTTAAGCTTCACCTTTAAGAGTACAACGCGATAGCATTCAAAGAACCCTGACTGCTCTCACGCTTCCCGGCAGCTGGAGCGTATGTAACCGTGATGTTTACCTGGAAACGCTTGCCGCGAACGCTATGCAAGAAGGCGAACTCTGTGGTAAAACCACGGCCTCTTGCGTGGGCCGCGATGGGGCGTAGGCGAGCGCGAGCTGGAGATAATGCTAGGCTCAATGGCCCCAAGAGACCCACCGCGCCGGCGCGCACGAAATGGAGGACGCCGCGGCCGGTTTGTGTGTGTGTGTGTGAAGGGATTTCTTTGAGTTTTCGTGTAACATAATTATGTTTTCTCGTATAGTAAAATTATAATCCGAGATCTATATTGCTATACGTTGTGTGCAAATCATAGTTTACGATTTTTCTACGTATGTTAGCTTGAAAATTATATTATTTCACTCAATTTCTTGCATCATATGGAAGGACCGGGTATACGTGGTTCGAAAATAGTTTTGCCAGTGCGACCTCCGACTCGGGGCGCCAGATTTACTGCCACCCGGGCTGCTTAACGCTATCGCGTTGATACATCCTTGTCGAACGACACAATGTGTTTCATTCTTACTACTCACCTATATGCGAAGCCATGCTTCGATAACACGTATATGAGGATACGGTGAATTATTTAGAGATTGTACTGCTCAGCAAGTAAGTTTCTGTGGAAATGGAGGAAGTTGCACGAAAGGGAATCTGGTCGTCGACTGTTCACTTGCACTTAGCTACAAGAGAAACGCATGCGCAACTTTCTCAGGAAGAAGGATGTTGCGTGGTTGTAGGAAAGGTTTTCGTGACGGTCCGCGGATCGAGTACGGCACTGCCAGCCCTTTCTTGAACCGTTGGTCTGACAGGACGACGAACTGGGAAGCTTTCCGACGAACGGTAATTAGGGGTCTTGCATTACAGCGTGCCTCATGATCATGGAATTGGCATGCAAACCCCAACAATATAGAGCCCCAGAGGTCGGTTACCAGTGCCTTTGAAAGAAGGCAACAACCAACTCGGATTCGCACCAACACCTCCTACACAATCATAGATTAGTAAAGCCCTATAATAATAGGCATATCATGATAAATAATGCATATTGTTACGGTTCACCTTGTGCGGCCATGAATGGAACGGATGCCAAGCGCCTGAGACACGACGTTCATATTCGTCCCGCTCGTCAGCATGAAAGACTTCTCCTTCGGGTGCGTACGATGGCATTATGCACCTACTACTCCAGTTTGTCCTACGTCCAACCCCTCTACGCTAATAGGTGACTTCTCTCTGAATTCCTCTGTGTGGGCTGATCATTGGGCTGACACGACGTGCCCTACGTCCACCCCCTCTAGGCCAGGGAGTGGTTTTTCTCCGTATTCCCCCGTGTGGGCTGACCAGCGTGCTGACAAGGCCTCCTACCAGGGAGCAAGAAAGAGTGAGGCTGCCCGTATGGTGTAGGTTATTAGAATGCCAGCGAGACGCCACGGATACTTCTCTGCCCTTGCGTCGAGGAGCACGCACGCCGAACGTTTCTGTACTTTTTGTCTTGGAGCGCACCGCTCGCCGGTGGCTATGTATTAAACTTCTGTCATTTGTTTTTACATAATCTCGTTCTTCCTGCCGGACGCTCTCCGATGGTCAATCTGGTTCAAGACGGGGAAACCTTGGGCTAGCTTGTCCGACATGTTTAAAGAGGAAAATAACCGAGACTTCAGACGGGACGTTAGACGAGGAAGAGGACAGGATGAGCGGTAACTTGCAACTCGTTAACTAACAACTAGTTAGCGCTCGTCCTGTCCACTTCTTCGTCTTACCTCCCGTATGAAGTCGCGGTTCTTTTCCTCTTTAGAGATGGTCAGTCTGGTTCGACCTTCAAGCATGACGCTGTTGAAGGTCGCCGGAGAACCAGTACCAGCTTGTGACAACAGGTGGCCGCCTTAACAACATACATTGTCCTAGTTTTGCCTTGCGCTGGCCCTCAAATGCTGAGCCGTTGCCAACCGGCCAGCAAACAAAATGCGTGCCACGACGAGCGCCGCGCTCTTCTGTGTGGCGCACGCCGCAGAGCCCAGAGCAGTCGTACGTGCGCGCCATCAACGAGTGGTGCAGCAACGCGACCAATGGCAAGGTGCCCGCCGTGGTGACGCGCAAGACCTTCGCGAGCAGCTCGTCCATGGTGCTGGTGAGCGCGGTGTACTTCAAGGGCCTCTGGCAGGACAAGTTCGACCCGAACGCCACGCACATGATGAAGTTCCACGTGTCGCGCGCCGACACCCTGGACGTGCGCATGATGACGCGCACGGGCCGCTTCCCGTACGCCGAGGTGCCCTCGCTGAGGATACGCGCACTCGAGCTGCCCTACCGCACCGGAAACCTCTCCATGGTGCTGGTGAGTGCGCACCCCAACCTTCCTTCTAGGATTGATACGCAAAGCAGTGGCGGTTCACTCGAGGGATGCTATGTACGCCCGTACACCTCCAATCCGCCGCGGTAAAGCTTAGTGCCACCATGGCGTTGCACTGCTGAGCTCGATGTCGAGGGTGCGATTCCCGCCGCGGCAGCGCGCACTTCGATATAGGAGTGAAAAAATATAATAAAAATGTTTGCTTAGATTCCGGCACGCGTTAGTGAATCCCAGCTGGTCAAAATTGGACCGGAGTGCCCTGCTTTGTGGATTGTGGTTTTGGAGCGTAAAATTCCGGAATTTCTTCAATTTTGCATACATCCCCAAGACTTGGCGTGTTTTTGTCATCTGTCTCGCCGAGTAGAAGCAGTCACCATACTCAAGAAGATACCATATACTGTCGCTGTCAGAGATGCGATCAATATTGCGAGGTTTCGCGTGGCCCATTCGGCACGGCGCTTGTGGCGCTCGGTGAACAGGAAGGCTGTCGGTGGTCGACTGGGACTCGCCCGATCCTGCCCATAGTGTGGATAATTGATAGTGACACCGAAAGTTAGCACTCCGAAATATCGCCTCTGAATAAAACTTTACCTGCTGCAAGGTACGGTTTATCCCGGCGCGTTGACCGTTGCGGGCAGGTTGTACGGCACACTGTCGTCGGCGAAACCTGCTGAGTTTCTTATCGTGACGCGCCGTTTCATCTTTGCTTGCTCGTACCAAATCTTCTCATCACACCGATTATCACAGTGTGAGGGATGTGCAAGTTTCTTCTTTTTTAATTCTGGATAAATAGGAAATGTTTGTTTTTGGACCTTAAGCGGGCATTAACAATTACACACACTGTAAACGGAAATAGCTCCCAGGTGGGAGTATAATGCTTATCCTCCAGTAAGCCCCCGGTTGGAAGTTCATTATCCTCCGTATTATCGTGCGAGCGGAATTTTTGCGTGGAACAATGTGAGTTTCTTTTCTGTCTATTTTTTAATTTTTTACTGTGCATTGGATGGAGTGTTGTCGTGGTGCAACGGGACTATAAAAAAAAGGTATCGCGTTAGTTTTCGTGAAGAATCTTATTTGCAGAGGTTACAGCTCAAATTTCGAAATATATACACACAAGACCGCGTCAAATTCAACGAAACAAGCCAATGAAAGCGCATAAAACATGACATACATAAACATTTCAGAAACGCCCAATGCAGAACTTTGAAAGACATGCAGCGTACAATGGCAATAAAAAATGCGCAGCCCATGGCTCCGGGCGTAGGAGACGAGACGTTCATTTGAGGAATCGCCAGTCGTTCGTGCGCAGGCGCGAGTAAGAACGCGAGTGAGAGAGAAAATCTGGCGGCCTTTGCTCCTTGAATATATGACTCTGCCTAGGCACTACAGAGGAGATTTCATGCGTTTGACCCCTAGACAAGCCGGCATTGCCGAGTGCGGTCGAGTTAGTTTACGCTCCGCCGCTGCCGCCCATGCGGTGAGGTAGTGTGCATGGACGCCCCATTTGGTGATCGCTGTCTGAAGGGGCAAGATTCTGACTGGTGTATAATTCGCCGATCGCTTTTTTTGTCGCGACGCTAGATTGGACTTTTTTACAAGCACTGCTCCAGGAGGGCACATGTAACCGCCAAACGGAGGCCTCAGGAGAGCACCTGAGGTTATAATAAAGCAGGCAGCGCAGGACCTCCAGGGCAGCCAAGGGGTAGCGTGGGTATTAAAGTTTAAAGCAGGGTGGTCCGTGGGTTGGGGCCGCGAACGGCGAAGCGTGCCAGGGGTGTTCGCATCAAAAATTGGCTGTCCGCGATAGTGGACAGCCGATCTTTTACACCTCTGGCACGCGCAGGCCTCGGTGAGCTCCGACCCACGGACCAGCCCAGGTTCTAGCTTTGGCGTCCCCGTTGCCGCTGTGGTGTCCCTGTTGCCGCTGTGGTGTCCTGGGAGCGCCGCCAATAATGCGAAATATTGGCACGGTGTTGCAATTAGTAAAAAAAAAACACGATTGAATTAATATAAGTACGTCCAGCCGCCAGCTTGTTACGTTAAGTTTAGCACTACCTCGCCCCGCGACTTCTGCAATATCAGTCAGAACTTTGCCTCTGAAGGTACGTCGGATAGACTTTCTCGCGCCTGCAGCGCTGGCCCTGAGCCAGTCATCGTCAGCGGCGGCCTTTCAGTGTGTTCAACCGCGCTTACTAAGGCGCTCTGCTTTCTAGATTTTCTATATATGCGGTGCGGGCCCTACTACAGTCGCTACTGCTCCCACAGAAACATTGATATTATTTACGAGGTACATCACCGTAAGGCGGGAGAAAGCTATGAGCCGTCACGATTGACTTTGCACGAGCGCCGCAGGTGCGAGACAGTCTGTCTGACACAGCGGTCCCCGAATCGGGCGTAAAGCGCCCGCTGCCTCGCCTATCTTACCGCGCTGCCAGCCAGCGTCCGAGCGGAAGCAAACTCGACCCCACTCCGCAATACCGGCAAGCCTAGGGACAAACGCCCACAATGCGCGCTAATAAATCTCTGTAGTGCCTAGGTAGAGTAATATTCAAGGAGAAAAAGCCCCCAGACTTTCTCTCTCGCGCCCGCTCGTACTCGCGCTTGCGCACAAACGACTGGTGATCCCTCAAATGGACGTCTCGTCCCTCAAAGCAAGCGCCCGATGCAGATAGCAGCGCCACGGTGTGGCCCCGCAGCCGCTCCAGCGTCCGGAGCCGTGGGCTGCGTATTTTTGATTGCGGCTGTACATGCGACACAAAAGAAGCAACGCTGCCAGTATGTATAGCCACGATACTGTGTGCCTCGAAACCGCCTAGCGAGCGCAGCTGTGCGGTTTAGAGAATCACGACTCACATGCTCGATCATACGAAATCTACGTCTCTGAAATTAACAGAAGACATTAATCAACACAAAAGTGTTAATTCAGAATAGCTAGAAAAAAAGTTATTCGCGCAATGTTTTGAAAATTAGCATGTCATTCCGTTAGTGCTGAAGTGACTTCGCACACTGCCCGCGTTCGCAGCCAAAAAGTATTGCGTTAGTTACAGTAAACAAGGAAAATGTAAGTGCGTGAGCTTCATGTCAAAATGAAATTTTTGAGAAATAGTGGTAGCGTGGGAAGAATTCATTACGTGTGAGCATGACCCGCAGCAGCCGACGTAACACAGAAAAGGGCCTAGTCATACATTTTCTAGACTGCACTACATGCACAGCGTCCAAGTAATCTCTCTCGGTTGTGAAAAGGAGCTACATCGCTGATCTGTCGAGCGAATCCTCACACTCGGAGCCAGCAGGCATGCTTCTAAATCAATGTATGGGATAGAGCCTAATGTTAATGCAATATCGGAAGCAACGACGTGACCAAAACCGAAATGCGCGATAACGATTCGATTCACATCGCTCAGTAAAAAGCTAGTACGCATACTTTACAGTACGCATACTTATGTACTACCGTTCTTCTTGAGCGAGGATATCCATGCGCAGATACATAAGAACAGTTGCTTGCACTTCGGTCTTTCACACTGACAACACAGCGCAGCAACGAACTTGGAGTATGCCATTCATGTGCGACTAGCACGGAAATCGTCGCTCGAACAGTGGCTGCTGTTGCAATTGCTACGTGGACCTTTCAAACATTACACAAGACATTGTCAGTATGTACCTACAAGGGCATAAAAGTCGCATTGTACGTACTGAAGAACACAAGCCACTGTCACGCAGCATGAAAACACAGTCAGAAACCTGTGCCGACGTCACGAGTCAATGAGCAGGTTCGAGGTATATCTAAGCCTTTTTCCGCACTTGAAAACGTTGCAATTGCTTTCATCTTTGTCAACAAAGTGATCACAGCTAACGTACTTGAAGGTGAGACACAGTGAGCTTAAGGCACGCCTATAACACTTCCTGGAAGGAAATGCGTTAAGAAACTTGCCGAAAAGTTGTCACGGAACGACACTACAGCCGAATGCGTCCGGTCCCTGGCGCGACCCACACCCTCATGGGAAGCTCTACGTGACCAACCTGTTTCGGCGGAGGGGAGTTTTTCAAAACTCCCTGTGAGAGCTTTCACAGGAGAATAAGATTTTCAAGCGGAGTAAAATCGTGGTATGTCGCCTTAATCCTCCCACATCTAGGCAACGGAATGAAACGAGGGAATGCCGCCGCATTGCTCCCATGCATGGGAGTAAATATTCGAGGATTGGGAGGTTTAAGGCACATCACCAGTTAAAAACTCCCAGGTGGGTTTATTTTCATATACAGTGATATAGACGGGTAAAAGCCGATTTTTTAAGCTTAGGTCGATATATATTCCGGGAAAGCCATTTGCTGCGCAGGACAGATCACCAGTGGGCTGTTAGAGTAACAAGATGGTTATCAAGACAAGAAAAACGCGCCCTAGGACGGAGGCACGTGATGGTGCGATGAGATTTAAAACAGAAACAACTTTCGCAGGCTTAGGATGCAAGACGGGCCTAGTTGGAAGCCATCATGTAGGTGCGCCACCCTGCCACGTACTTTGATTACGATACAGATTATGATGATGAAACAGCAACACCAAATCACTTTAGTGTGGAAAGCTATCCGTGATGCTAGTACGTTCCCGCTCCGGCTCACATTGCGTACGAAGTCCTCTTTAACACGTAAGGACCATTATATAAAGAGGAATATTAAGTTAAGCTTTATTAGCCAACTGCCATTTATTAATAGTGAAACGGCCATTCGTGCAGTGACAGGTTCCATGGTGTACGCCGGAGACAGGACCGAAAACCAAATAGGGGTCTGCGATGCCGCCCTCTAATGGCATCCTCGACAAACCGCGATACACTGCGGGGCGCCTCGGTGTGCACGAGTGCTGTGTGTCGAGGATGCTATGAGTTGGCGCACCAGCTCTGCCATGACGTCATGCGTTATTGAGAGCGTCTGCTCGAGCTTATACAGTTAAGCGCTTGTCCGGTAAGTGAGGTGTACTGCACTGCACTCGAGAGAGAGAGAGAGAAAAAACCTTTATATGGTCCTTTCAAGGATTTAGCGTCTCAAGGTCTCCGTCGTCTTCTTGGACGCCGGCGACTTGGAGCATCTTGCGGCAAGGGTGGGCCCCTATTCCAGATCTCCACTGAGCCTAGCTACCTCACTAGCGTGCTGTACTAAGGCCCTTTGGGCCGTGAGATCGCAGCTGGTAAGCCGACTCTCCCACTGCTCTGCACTCGGGTTATTGTGTTGGTGGAATGATTGATTGTGTTTATACTCCCATGTGACATGATAGAGTGTGGGTGTGGCCCCGCACCATGGGCAGGTGTCTCTGTATTGTGTTGGGTACATTTTGTTTAGGATGTATAAATTTGGGAAGGAGTTTGTCTGCAATCTGCGGCAACTCGTTGCTTCCTCCTTCGTTAGAGCTTTGTGAGGTGGGGGATATTTGGCTCTCGTCCCTCTGTGTAAGTTTAAGATTTCTGTGTATCCTCCTTCACAAGCGTGTGGGTGATACTCCGGGGCGTGCGACTGCTCTGCTTGGAACGTGGTCTCTCGAGCTAGGCTGTCTGCCCTTTCGTTACCCTCTATGCCTGCGTGGGCCGGAATACAGATTTACTTGTGCGTAACGTTCCTCTCGGCGAAGTTGGCTCCGCCAAGAATTCTGCGTGCGGCTTTGCTAATCCTGCCCCTCGTGTAATTTCTGTACGCGTCCTTCGAGTCTGTTAAGATGTTTAGAGGCCTGCCTGTCCTATATCCTTCTACTGCCGCCAACGCGACGGCAATTTCTTCGGCCTCCGCTGTGCCGGCTGCCCTTGCCGTCGCACATGTGATCAGATTCCCGTCGCCGACCACCACTACCGCCGTGGCCGTGCGCTTCCCTTCTCGCGGGTACGTGGCAGCATCCGTGTATAGCGAATGCTCAACCTAGAAAGACTTCATACTTTCTTCCGAGACAAAACGGCCAAAATGAGAGAATATTCGTTTAGCAAAGCGTGATTTGTGAGCGAAGTTGTCCACTATATGTATAGTATAGCCAGCCCCAGTTAAGAAGGAACATCTGTCTCTACTATGTTATTTCGAAAAAAAAAATAACGACCGTCTATATACAAAAGTTACTCTTTAGCGTAGTGTTTTAATGCGTAGGATTCTTTGGCAAGTACCCCAGCAATTTTAACGCGATAGTCTCAAAGGCCCGTGTCACAGAAAATCCGGTGCCGGCATCCTGCGGCCGGCGTCCAGCATCGGACGTCATTGCGGCAAAACGAAATCTGAAACATGCATACTGAGGCCCTCTATGCGGCGCAAGGAAGTTTATTTATTCATTTATTTATTTATTTATTTATTTATTTATTTATTTATTTATTTATTTATTTCATCAAAGATCCCTTGTTGAGACATTACATGAGAGAGTGGGGGTTATTCACAAAGAAAGATACTACAGATTACAAAAGGATATTTTCGATGAGTCGCTTGAATGCAAGTGGGTCGATTGAATTACTCAAGCTAACTACGTAAATTACGACTTACATACAACCTAAGCGTCGGAGTGTAATTTGAATATACGAGAAAACAATTCTGTTACCCGGAATCTCAAAACACAAACCCATTTCGCATATATCAAGGGCCATAAACCAGTGCGCTCAGTTTATCGCTACACCTCCAGATGGCCCTCACCTCTGCCACATCGGTGCCCACGCAAGAGGCCGCGTTTCTACCAGAAAGCTCGCCTTCGTGCATAGCATTCGCCGCCAGCGTTTCCCGGTAAACATTACGGTTACATAAGCTGCAGTTGTCGAGAAGCGTGAGAAGCAGTCAGTGATCTTTAAATGCTATCGCGTTCCACTCCTAAAGGCGTAGCTTAAGCGTCCCCTAAATTTTTTGTTGAAAAATCATGTCTGTAACGCAGAAAGCTGGACACTTTTTCCGTAAGCATCCTTAGGGCTCCAGAGAAAATGCATAGATTTGGAGTGGGTCAACTTGAATGGGTGACTGGATCAACCTAAATTTGAGGGTCATATGAGGGTGGGCCAGCGTAAATATTATGGCTTATATGGGAGTAGGCCAACCTGAATTTAAGGGTGATATAGGGACAGATCAGGCTGAATTTGAGGCTGGGTTTACTTAAAATTTGGGGGTGGGCCAACTTGAAATTTGGGGTCCGTGGCCAACTTGAAATTTGGGAGCGGGTCAACTTGCTACTGGGAGTGAACTTGCTTGGGAGGTAAAGTACAAGCCGAGCCAAAGAGTGCCACGCATTAGGAGGCAATTCTCTGAATTTCTGTAGCTTTCTTTGGGGAGGGGGGATAGAGTGAGAATGACCAGGCAATAGGTAGCTCACTCCCACCGCAGCAGAGGCCACCACTATGAGAGCTGACTGTCTCAACGGTGAACGCCAGCCGCAGTTGATGTCAACTGCCGCATTGATGTCGATTGCGCTTGGAGCTACTGTGTAACACCTATCAAGGACTTGAAATGCGCCCAATTACACCATTTCGCTCAACGGCTGTTGAAAGGGCCAGCGTGACAGGCGTATATAAATTGTTCTAAGCGTTACTCTTTCTGGTGTCCGTATAGAGACCTAGACTTTGTGCCTGCGAGCGCAGATCCTGCCCACGGAGGTGGACGGTCTGCGGCTCACCCAGCAGAGCCTGCTGGCTGGCGACAACCTATGGGAGGTGACGCGGCTGCTGCGCCCTCGGGCGAACGTGCGCCTCGGCTTGCCCATGTTCGTGCTCAAGGCGCGCAACAAGATGCGAGACCTGCTCGAAGGGCTCGGCTCGCATCGGCCTTTCGACCCCGAGCAGGCGCAGTTCATCAACATCTCGGGCTTCAAGGGACTGCACACCACCGAGATCATACAGGCCGTCACCGTAGAGGCATGTTGGGAACATATCTCCCATGTACATGGTATTTCACTGTGGACATTAACCTTTTTTTTTAATATTATGCGGAGGCGATAAACAACAAGCAACAGCAACGACAGAATACAGCCTGTCATTTCAAGCCAGATGCTAATAGTACCGGTCCCAATACCTTAATTACATATTTCTTGCCGCCAGTTCTCAGTAACACTATCTTCAACGAATACCACATGCCGCGAAAGCGCATTTAAAATTCCGAAAGATGACGTCACGAACCAGTACGCAGCGTCGACAATTGTCAGACGATGTTACGTGTTCATCAAACTAAGCAAAGCCAAAGCGGTTTTGTCTAATGCAAGCTAGAGGAGATGGCCACGTTTTTCTGCGAAAATATAGAGTCCCTGTTTTGATCACCATTAACTATGCTTTTTGACCGGCGAAGGCGTTTTTCAAGGTTTGCAACAATCCGTCTTTGAAGAGAACTGAGATGAAATGCTGCTGTATAACTTGGTTTGATGAAGATAGGAACACAGCCTAACTTCTGGTAACATAACTATCGCCACGGTAGAGGGTAATGAAATCAACGACGAAAAGAGATTCAGTGATTCGATGATAGATTTATCAATGATTGGCTATGCAATTATGTTCACTTTGATTGGTCAACTCGCTAAATGGTTTATTTACTGCGTCTGTTATTTATAGAGCTGGACTTCTAGAATTTGGTGTTCTGTCCTTTTTTCCTTTTTGTTTCTATGTCGCTTCCGGCAATAAATGAAACCCTACGAATTGACCTACTGACTGAATGAATTATGCACCGACCAGTCGATAAAATAAGTTCTACGGACTCGCGCGCTGATGTGATTGATTGATGAGCACTACTTGGCTTAGTTGGTACCTTCTCAGGGCTTTATTATTTGTCCAATTTTTGTCAATCTTAACGCTAAACACATAGTTTTTATTGATTGATCAAATCAATTTAGCCAAAACTACATGGCCCATATCTGCGCCTGTACGTGACGTCACAGCTTGAAGTGGCGAGATCACGCACACCTGAACCGTAAATCACGTACATTTGCTCATCGTGACGTATGCGCTCAGATGAGAGGAAATAATTAAAATTGGTAGTAGTACGCATGTAGAGTTACCTAAAATGCATCCTTCTGGCTTTAAACGGCCTCGTGATTTGCAATCATGCAACGATTCGTCATGATCATTCGTGTGGGCAAAGGCACTACCTTGTCATGTTTATGGAACTATGGGGGGAATTTAGAAAGATAAAGCGGGAAAATATAGCCCCACAGAATGCATACGTAAAGCCGAAATCGCGAACATTGAACAAAGCAATTCACTACCTATCGTTCCCGTGGTAGCTGTGAAATCTCAGCGCCACCTGGAGTTCCGCCTAATAAATTTTGTTGGAAATATCGAACACCTGCTAAGACGACAACGCGGCCATGGGTGGCGCGTATATGTGCAGGTGTCCGAGGAGGGCAACGACATAACGCGCACCTCGGCCCTGGTGAACGAGGTGGTGTCCAAGATGGCGCCGACCACCCAGTTCCTGGTGGACCGGCCCTTCCTCCTCTTCGTGCGGAGCAAGGCCACGGGTGCCATCTTGCTCTTCGGGTGCGTCCGACAGCCGCTAGAGTGGCGCCCCGACAGCCCAGACAACTCGGCGCTGCTTTGAATGTCGGCGCCACAAACTGTCCGCGATATCCGGGGTGGCTCATGGAAAAGCGGTGCACGCTATAGACATGCGCCCGCTCTGTTCTTCATTTAAGTTTAGTACGTTCATTAAAAGGCACGCATTTGGCGCTGCTGCATGTAATCATTTATATTTATTATTTCTTTCACATAGAGTGACACGTGCCTGAGAAGTCATGCCTCCGGAGAGCTGTTTCATACGTCATAACGTAATAAACACAAGAAGCAATGAGAAGAAGGAAAACATATAGGAAAATTACTTGTACGTAGGAACTAAAACAAATGAGAATTAATGTAAATGAAAGTTGATGAAGAAACAACTTGCTGCAGGTGGGGAACGATGCCACGCCGCGTGCGATGCTTTTGCAATTGAGCTACCGCGGTGCCATTTTCCCACCCAATTTTTAAGTACTCGAAATGTTGCTTTTGCATTCAGTTTCATTTACACTATCATTTCCTACCAAGAATTGGCCCGGCTACTTTTCGTGGGAGTCGTTATGAGGATCGCCTCACAGCGCACGTAAAATGTCGTTAATCCTCGTGTCCGCCACGCGAGCAACGATTTTTACACGTGCACGCGCCCGGGTCGCCTATACAGGGCGACCCGTTACAATGAAATTTTTTGCAGGTGGGTATTCGTTGTAAGGACACACCGTGTCCCTTGTAGCGGGAGCTAGAGTGATACCATTACTTTTCCATAGTATAACTCTGCCTGTTTATTTTTGCGGCCAGAAAAGACGCTCGGTATATACGTATATTTTCTACATCATAACATTATTTCCGGGCTATGGTGTTAGGCTGCTGATCACGAGGTCGCGGGATTGAATCCCGGCCACGGCGGCGCAATTCAATGGGGGCGAAAAGGGAAAACACCCGTGTACCTAGATTTAGGTGCACGTTAAAGGACCCCAGATGGTCGAAATTTCCGGAGTCCTCCACTGCGGCGTGCCTCATAATCAAAGTGGTTTTGGCACGTAAAACCACATAATTAATTTTTTTTTATCTCCGGATATTTTCTTTCTTATTCCCTCACCTGTTGTCGCCGCATGTTCATCACCGACATCATCATCACTGATAACTTTTGAACAGCAATAAACGACTGGCCAAGAAAGTCAATACATGGGCGCTGACGATAATGCTTGTTGTTAGTCTACGGCCGTGAGATGTCTTTACAGAGCATTAGATTAGGCGGACGGAAACGTTGGGGCCTCCTACCGCACGGGGTCATAGTACTCCGCAAGTGCACAACCTTGCATTGCTGCTCATGCAGATGCCTATGTAACAGCGTGCGCATGCACAGCGCTGTGGCCCCAAGCACTTCGGGGCCCCAACGCTTGTGTCCCCCCAATCTAAAGCTCTCTTGCCCCGTCGTTCAGCGCTCCTCGAAAGTTACCAACAATCTACTAGCAAGCTGAAGTTTCAACCCTTTCGCGATCATCGTTATCATCGTAATTTTGAGCAGACTGTCGGTACACAGCATGACAGAGAGGAAGGAGCTAATATGCACCTATAGCACCTATAAGCATCTATGCTCACCTATAAGCACCTATAGCTGAGTAAGGCTTCAACACTTTACAGTTCGGAGACGGCAACAGCGTACAAAACAAGAAAAATAAGCGCAGCCACGTTCTGTTTGCACAATAAAACGCCCAACATAACGTCATTTAACGTCTTATTAATGTGTTACTAAAAACACACATCACCGTATGAAAGCACTTGACCTGTGAACGAATTCCACCTGGCGCGTCTGCATTTCAGCTTTGAAGTTTGGGCACACGCTGGCTTCACGTCTGTTGACATAAGAAGCCGCGGATCCTGCCAATTTAGAGGCTAGCGAGCCCGAGTCAAATTTACACAGCCTGCCGATTCCCATTGTTTCGAAAGCACGTATACGCACACAATCGCAGGAGTGAAAACGGTAAATAGGTGCGAGAAACGGCGTCCTCTCTTGTTGAACAAAGAACGGCTGGTGAAGAATGCGTGCACCAGGGCATTCGGGAAAAAAGAAAGAAGGCCACGCACGCGAACGTGTGCACGGCCGGCACGCATGCAGTCTCGGTAGATTGCGCAACGCGGCGCCCACCGCCGCCGCAGCCACGACGACCGCAATCATGGCGCCGCGCGAGCCAGTACATAAGACCAGAACACGCTAGCCTCGCACCCAGACTAACCGAACGCATACTCTCGCATCCGGATCGCCCGGTCGACCAGCGCCATTTTGTACTGGGCTGCCAAAGTGTGTTCGCCGGCGACCAGGAGACATGACAAGCGCCAGCTCTAGGACTCCAAAGTGCGGAAATGTGCCCGTTCACGCGGATCCAAAGTAGAAGAAGTTATCTGGGCATCATTGCGTCGTGTTTGGATGCCAAAACAACCAGCGGAAAAGGAGCAGGTTGCTTAGCGCTGTTTGCGAAGAGCGCAATACATGTAGGGAATCGTACCCGCGTGGTGTTTTCAGCCTGCACCGATTTCTATCCGCAGCGAAGAATGACAATCTGCGCCACCGGTGGATAGCTTCAGTGAATAGGAAGAACTACCAACCCCGTGAAAATGCAAGG
This sequence comes from Dermacentor variabilis, assembly GCF_050947875.1. Lineage (NCBI taxonomy): Eukaryota > Metazoa > Arthropoda > Arachnida > Ixodida > Ixodidae > Dermacentor > Dermacentor variabilis. The sequence continues at coordinate 180,113,618 of NC_134571.1, forward strand.
GTGAGTATTCGATCTGTGTATATTTTGGTGCCACGTTCAATTTCGCGCCCTACGAACGTAATATGTGTAACACGCAGGTTTGCTCCGAGCACTTTCTGGACAACAAGCCTACAGAGCAGAATCCCGCGCCGGTGCTTCGCCTTGGCTATAACAAAAAGGCAAGCCTTTCCGTGTTTTCATTCAGGCGGAGCTCCCGACGGTTAAGCGGAACAGTTGAGTTTGCGGTTAGCGATACTTGCAGCTGGTGCACGGCATGACCATTAAGCGTGAACGACAAGTTGTAGGCAATAGTATGTTGCCCTGCTGGTGAGCTAACGTTATTGCTAATGAAAGTAAACCGAAGCCTTCTCGTCACATAGCATGCGTCCACAAAAACGTAAACAACGACTGCTCGTCGCCGAAGGTGTTCTTGCAGCGCGCCTGTCTTTGCGAGCTGGTGTTGCAGGTGTCATTCGTAACGAATTCATTTGAACCTCCTGAGCCCTAAACTGCGTGTGGGCTGTTATGCGGGGCAAAGCCCAAACTTTTTCCGTTCATATGGCGAGGAAAATAAGGTGCTTAATTATTGTTGTATTTTGTAACAAAATTTTGCTCGTCCTCACCAGTTTCTTTTTACTATTTTATTTTCAAAGGGAGCGCCAGCAATCCGATATGGCCTCGCACGAGCGAAACAGGTCTGATACCAGGTAGCTGCAGTTGGTGGGGCCAATTTCTTGGAATGCAGGTGCGGTTGTTGTCTTGTACCAAAGGGGTCCCTGATGATGCAGCTTTAAGTAGGGATGGTAATTTTACGTGCCCTGTCATGGTTTGTGCAACTGTACAACACTTGCATCTGTCATGCTCGCCCTGTTATACGGGCTTTGACTGCACATGTAGTTGAACATTATAACTACTGTAGTTCCTCATTTTCCAATGAGTGCAGGTTTAGCATCATATGCTGCTTGTTCGAGTGCTTTAGACTTGTGTTCTGAATGTTGTACTCTTAAGTGGTTGCACGATACAATTGGCCTGATGTTTCATTTCGAGAGGACTTTATATATTCGCAACAGTGATGGCACGGGAAAGAACTACAGCCCTTCTTACTATAACATCTATTTTGTTTTCAATGTGCAGGTGGTGAAGGGCAGGCGTCTGCTAATCAGGCAGTCAAACGACCTAGCCAGTTGGTTGCCAAACGCGGCCAACCCAGTAGTGACCGTGACAAACAAGACCAAAGTGAAAGTGCAGAGGACAACGTTCTGCGTGCTTTAATAATATATGGCACCAACACAGTGCTGTAAAATCCTTCATAGGTTACGTGCCAAAAAGCTCACACGTGTTCTAGCATATAGCACGCGGTTTGAACAAACATAATTGCGTACTTACCCGATGTATTCGCTTCTGCAGTCTGCACAACACTCAGTGTGGCCATTGCGGACTTGCATGAGGTCTTGAAGTTTGATGGAATCGGGACAGCCAAAATGACAGGTTAGAAAAAACGCGAAACACGCCTTCCGCCCAGCTAAAAAGCCCAAGTTTCGCTTTCGCGCCGGGTCGCATCTCCCTGCGTGGCAGCCCAGGCCTGCTACTTCGCGGCGCTTGGGAGAGATGGCGCGACCGGCGCTCATCATTATGGCGGCGCGCTTTGAATTCACGGTGTTCTGGTGTATACGAGGAAACCATGGCCAGCTGCGCCTCCTGACTGCGCCCCCATACGTTGAGCAAGTGGTGGATCGCGCGACGCGCCGCATGCGACCTTTTACGTAAAGGCTCAACCAGACGTACGCGTTCCAATGCGCCCGCACGCGCCGCACCACGCCTGGGCGCGTACGGCATCAGGCGCGGAGGCTGTTTCGCGTGTCGGCGCGCGGCGGCGTGGAGACCTACAACCGCTAGAATTTTTGCGCCCGCGCCGGAAGCTGCCGCTCGCGTCAGTAGCATGACACACCTCACATGACCACGGCAAGCCAACGTCACTTCCGGAACAACTCTTCGCGCGACGTTCAGGTAGGGTGGCAAGTTTGCGGGAAACATGGCGGCGGTCCCGGCTGCCCGCTTCGAATTGAATTTGGCGTTGCTTTTGTAAAATGCACTTCGTTCGTAGCAAATGACTGTGTAAACGGCTTTCGCTTAGTCTCAGGCCGCTTCGACGACAGAGTATTATGGATAACCTCGTGGTGTTTTCGAGATCGCTTCTCGTTTCGAACGAGTCGAAGCCTAACGAAAGAAACGTTCGAGATGTCAACGCCACCTGTCGCTAATGGCGCGAAATAGCCGCAACAACGGCATATGGCCTCTGAGATTCGAAGATATCGCCGGTCAACTAAAATTGTAGAAAACGTGCGCTGCTTAGTGTACGCTATATTATAGCGTATAGCGTACGCTGTAGTTGCTGACGCTAAACTAAAACCGTCTAATATGTAACTCATTGCTTAACGAGGCCGTTAAGCGAAGGCTAGACTGCCTTGAACATGGCAAGCTAGCAACACTGCGCCGCCGCGACGAGACGCGCGGCTACGCGCGGCAACTCGTGCATCGTTTGGGTGCGCGCCCTCTTCCTCCGTCGGGCGCCACGCGACGTCGAGTCAGCGCGGCGTGTGCGGACGCATTGGAACGCGTACGTCTGGTGGAGCCTTAAGGCGCCGTCGATCCCCGTCTCTTTCTGTCTCTCCAGCGCGGACTCGTTTCGTCGGGAGTTCGAGAGGCTTGCGAAAGCCATAAAGCAGCTAGAGCGCTTGGCGCGCTTTCGCAGGGGCGCACTTGTCCCATAGGGGTCCACGTGAGGAGGAGGAGGACATGTGGAGAACCAGAGTTCCTTAAGACGCCGTCGACACGCAGGCACAAACGTTTGCGTAAGTTTGCGTGCTATGTGCATGGCACTCCGGCTTTCAGTAACGCTGCACCTACACAGGTAAGCGCGCGCGTGAGAAGATGGCAGTTTTGCCTCAAGGGCGAATCAACGACGGCAAGTAGCGAGGTATTAAAATATTACAGGGAAGTAGTTCAGAACGGCGGTTTTGTATAGTAAGTGTAAACTGTGTGTATTTATTGCTCAGCAAACGTTCGCTTACCAACAAAACACCCCCCCGCCTCTCTCGCGCGCGACTGAACGCTCCGTGCTGCCACTCCCTTTGCCGTTTCGCCGTGACACGCCACCGAAAGTCGGCAGATCACGTGGCCTAACACGCGGCGGCGCGTGAAAAGAGCCCGTGCGCCAAGGCCTTCGCGGGATCGGTATGTGACCATCCCTATTCTCTATATGGCCTTCCGCCGCATGAACTGCCCTTCGGGACGTTGAGCTAGGCTCAACATTCGAGGACGCCGCAACGCGAGACACACTTCGGTTGGAGGAAAAAATATAGCGGGTCTCACTGCTCGGTGCCACCATCACTGTTGTCATGTGCACACATCAGGGATATGACGCTGCGAGTACACCTTGATGTACCCCTATACTTGTCGCAATAAAATTATCTGACTCAACCTACCGAATATAGTTGGTCCAACGATTGGCAACGAACAAAATTTCCAACGTGTTCTCATCATAGCTTTCCAACAGGCTCCACGCGGCAGGTTCCGACAATTCGACAGGTGATCGTCCGTCGCAAATATCCGGGCGCACACAAGTTTGCGAAGGATATGCGCGTTTTGCGAGAGCCGGTTTTATTATTTAAGTGCCATACACAAGTACTACACCTTAAAACTGACCGATCCACCGGACGGCGTGTAAGAAAAGGTAACTGTTGAGAAAAACCTGTTCGCAACCCGGTGGAATAAACCTGACGGTGGACGGTTGGCGGACGTGTCTGTCGGGCAGTTTTCGCAGACATGAGTCTCGCAATTTATTGTGCGCATATTCCGCCCTGTGAAGCGAGAAAGCGTGTACTGGGCGGAACTAGTTTATGGTATGCATGCAGGGAGATTCTTCTATATACTCATTCTCTCGAGCCGAAACGATCTTTTGACTGGCACCCCTCTTCGGTTTGACTGCACTAGCCCATATCAACATGCCCATTAGCTTTGTTTCCTTTATATTTTCTCATTGTGCCCTGTGACCTTTTTGATTCCTAGTCCGTAGTGTGTCCTCTGGGACGCCAACGTAGTGTGTACCCCAAGGTTAATCATCCTTACGTATACCTCTAAGAAATGACTTTTATTATGCCAGTAGTATGTGTCCTTTATGTTTACGGCACGATGTTAACTGGATGTGCACTATGTGTTACCTGTGTGTGCACTTGCACTTGTGCATTTGTGTGCACGTGTAGGTGAAATAGACTGCACATGACAACTGTCTGTTCATATAAAACAGGCATATCTGTCTGTACTGTGCAGGGACGTAGCCAGGGGGGAGAGGCGGCTTATGGGGCTTCAGACGCCCCCCCCCCCCCCGCCGCCGCCGCCGAAATGTTTTCGCGCTGTCCGTGGACCGTCGACCAAAGCAACCCCCGGCGCCAGAAATAATTCTTGATTTTGTCTACAATGTGGGGGGGGGGGAGGTCTTTTTCACGCTCGAAAAGACATTTCATTGCGAACATTGCGAACTCGGGCTGGATTTCACGGCAACGCACATGCACCGGGAGTCACATAACGCAAGCAGCCCCATCCGAGCACAAACTTTCAAGGGCGTTTTGATAGCGAGCGGGCTCGCCGCGGAATCGCGCGGAGACCGCGGAATCTACGGAGCGCGTGGATGTCAATTCCGAAACTTTATGGGTATAAAGTTCTTATAAACTTTTCATGTGAAAGGTGCATTGACATTTCCAAAGTTGTGCTTTAGATATTCAAGTGCGGAGGTTTGTGGGTTTGACGTTATGAACATTTGACGCCAAAGGTGCATTGACTTTTCTAAAGTCTTAGATCGGAACATACAACGAGACAAGCCAATCAACAAACTATCTAACAAGTTGACAAAGCAGGTAGCGAGGTCCGATGAGACGAAGCGTTGTGGTGGTTGATTTGCGCCGTCGTGTCACATAAAAAAATATCATTTTTTTACCTATGTCAAAGCATCCGAGTCAAGACTGAAGCCAGCCAGGGTAACTACGTTCTTATTTGTTTTTTTCTTCTTCTTGGCTTTTATTCGCGAGGACACACTGAGCCTCTCTAATTTTTTTATTCTCGCTACACCATACCAGCGGGCTGCCAGAGCCAGCCAGTGCTCATGCGTTTCTCTCGTGTTGCCCCGACCACCACGCGGCGCACTTTGGTGCAAGAAAGACTTACATTAGGGACGCAAACTTCAGCCAGTCATTATGGTGAGGCTGCGGAAGAATTTGAACTAGCACAACGGGCGAAAAAAACAGGAGCCAGTTGTACCACTCTGAAGAGTTCCAATACTTTCTGCGCGCAAGTGACCTTGGAAGGCGTAACTTCTCAAACACTCTCTGGAGTAGACTTGGACGCTCATCAATACAAGAAATGCTGCCTCCACGATTGTAGGGATGTACCTTCTCATGGTCGAACTACATGAATGCAATGCGCCGTACAAAGCCAGAGCACACAGCATGCATTTCATCATCATCATCATCATCATCATCATCAGCCTAGTTACGCCCACTGCAGGGCAAAGGCCTCTCCCATACTACTCCAACTACCCCGGTCATGTAATAATTGTGGCCATGTTGTCCCTGCAAACGTCTTAATGTCATCCGCCCACCTAACTTTCTGCCGCCCCCTGCTACGCATCCCTTCCCTTGGAATCCAGTCCGCAACCCTTAGTGACCATCGGTTATCTTCCCTCCTCATTACATGTCCGGCCCATGCCCATTTCTTTTTCTTGATTTCAACTAAGATGTCATTAACTCGCGTTTGTTCCCTCACCCAATCTGCTCTTTTCTTATCCCTTAACGTCACACCCATCATTCTTCTTTCCATAGCTCGTTGCGTCGTCCTCAATTTCAGCAGAACCCTTTTCGTAAGCCTCCAGGTTTCTGCCCCATATGTGAGTACTGGTAACACACAGCTGTTATACACTTTCCTTCTGAGGGATAGTGGCAACCTGCTGTTCATGATTTGAGAATGCCTGCCAAACGCATCCCAGCCCATTCTTATTCTTCTGGTTATTTCAGTCTCATGATCCGGATCCGTGGTCACTACCTGCCCTAAGTAGATGTATTCCCTTACTCCTTCCAGTGCTTCGCTACCTATCGTAAACTGCTGTTCTCTTCCGAGCCTGTTAAACAATACTTTAGTTTTCTGCAGATTAATTTTCAGACCCACCCTTCTGCTTTGCCTCTCCAGGTCAGTGAGCATGCATTGCAATTGGTCTCCTGAGTTACTAAGCAAGGCAATATCATCAGCGAATCGCAAGTTGCTAAGGTATTCTCCATCAACTTTTATCCCCAATTCTTCCCACTCCAGGCCTCTGAATACCTCTTGTAAACATGCTGTGAATAGCATTGGAGATATCGTATCTCCCTGTCTGACGCTTTTCTTTATAGGGATTTTGTTGCTTTCTTTGTGGAGGACTACGGTGGCTGTGGAGCCGCTATACCACGGCCACTGACGACGGCGGAGGTCAGATCTGTGACGCTGCAGAGGGTGCTAAGAATACCTGGCTCCGGACAGGCCGCCATTGGAATCTGAACCTGGCAACGTTTAACGTTAGAACGCTATCTAGTGAGGCGAGTCTAGCAGTGTTATTGGAGGAATTAGAGGGTAGTAAATGGGGTATAATAGGGCTCAGTGAGCTTAGGAGGACAAAAGAAGCATATACAGTGCTAAAAAGCGGGCATGTACTGTGTTACCGGGGCTCAGCGGAGAGACGAGAACTAGGAGTCGGATTCCTGATTAATAAGGAAATAGCTGGTAACATACAGGAATTCTATAGCATTAACGAGAGGGTGGCAGGTCTTGTTGTGAAACTTAATAAGAGGTACAAATTGAAGGTGGTACAAGTCTATGCCCCTACATGCAGCATGCATTTAGTCAACCACAAAACTCGATGGAAACTTGAAAAAATGAAAGACAAAAAAGAATGTTGTTTCCCGTTACGCCGAGCTCGGGCACTTTTTCTTCTCTGCTTCACGTGTACAATGCCTCATGGAGACATCACTTCTCATCTTGCCTTTTAAGGACTCCACGAGATACACTCTAACATGACCGTCGCCCATCTCTACAACTTCCCCTTTTTGCTCACACCAAGCACAGCTGTAGGCTTTATTGAACTGAGCCATCTTCATTATCATCGCACGCGGAACTATGTCACCAACACACGGCCCAGGAATCACCCGGGTGCGCTTGGAGAACCCGTCTGAATTTGTCCAGCTCAGGCCTGCACTTGATAGACGGTTCAGCTCATCCATAAATGGCTTTAGAAAACAATTCGTATCAGAGTTCTGCTCGCCGAACCACAGGCCTGCCTGCAAGACTCGCCTGACGCGATATTTACATGATTGTTCATTAACCTACAGCTATAGTTGCCAGATCAAAAACTTTAAAGGCTCAAAGAATGGAATCCCATCTGTGTTCTATGACACTAAAATGTTATCAGTTCCCGTCCCAAATTCATTGTAAGCTTTAATCTGTGTTAGGACACTCACATGCAAGGCTCGTTCTTTTTCCTTAAGCTGAAGTTACGAGGCGTTGTCCTGCAATATGCCACGAGTTCGCGACTCAGTGCCAATAACAGCGAAGTACTGACCCTTTTTTGTAAACTCTCCGAACACTGGAATCTTCGTTCCAGGAAGGGCAATGTAATTGTGGTGCTATGCCCGCATTCCCAAGAAAATACTATTTCTACAATAAAAGAACATTCGTGGTCCTTTCACACTTTGACTAACCTTCTCAAAAACCCAGTACTTTGTTGTCGGAAATGAAGACCTACTTGTCAAATGTGCTCGCAGAAGGCTTTCAGTTGCCTCCCTGCTGGTACAGTGGCGTAGGCTGTGGCCCATGAGGAGAAGCAGGCTTCCCCCGCAGGTTATTCGGCATCCTGGGTTTACATAGCTCTCCCGAAAAATAAACATTATGACAACCACCGCAAAACCAGTGTGCGCTCACAATGTGACTCGGCTTTTCCACTGTAAACAAAGTTCATACTTGTTAAACATTACGCTTTTATTGCAAAATGTACGGCTGGTTAGAACTTGTGTGCAATTGTCATTTTGACTATTATAGTTAATGGTTCATCAGGCAGCCGAAATTCATCCGTTTTGGCCCACTATTGCAGACCTCATAAAAAAGATTGCGGTTTCGGCACGTAAAACCCAATAATGTTAATTTAACAACTCGCTCAAGTTTCGCAGCGTTTAGGTGTCAACATTCCGCTGGATCTGCATGCTTTTGTCTTTCCTTTTTCTGAGATGCCTGATGCAATGAGAACACACTTAATGAACATTAGCAGGCTTACGGGGACAATGGCCAACACCCGTGTCACATAAACGTGTGCTGACATTGCAACACCTTAAGTGAACGTGTCTTTCCGAAATGTGCATTTGATTCGCACTTGAACTGCTCTTCACCAGCTGCCAGAATGGCGATTTCGTCTACGCTTCTGTGCTCTGGGACGTGCTCCTGTAAATTTATAGCCGTATTTTTTCCTCTTGTGAAATAAACCATGAAATAAACCTCCTTTGCGCAAGCTGCGCGACGGAGGTAATCGTAGGTAATCGACACCCGTATAACGGACCAGTATAATAGTTGTTGCAGTTAATTCTGTGTACGGAATATGTAAGAGCATCTAAAGTGCATAAAGTTGGTATATAAATTTACAGCTGCCAGAAAAGTGTCACATTGTTATGGAGGGCGTCGCAGGATTTCTACGCAAAATTAATTTAGGGCTGTACAGTTATGTAAAATACATAAAATTTCTTCAATATGTCTTATTGGGTGCAGTTTACATAATTTTAAGTTCGTTTTTCATTGCTAAGTTACAGAGCTGTACACCTGATGTTTTTTTTAGTTATGCAATTTTCAAGAATTTCGCTTTGATACCGTAAATATAAATTCGCTTCTTGCAGTCGTTAGGTCGCCTTTAACTTTTTTTTGAAACGACACGAACCTTTCCAAAATATGCGCGATAGGACGAGAAAAAAACGACATCTCCGTTCTTATGTGTTTGGGTACTAGAGCTCCAGAGCTAACTTTAAAGCTCTCTAAGCTACTTCAGTCGGATTACTTTTACCAGAGAAGTATGCATTATCCCATTACACGAGGCAGTAATTACACGAATAATAATGGAAACAAGACAATTAACTTCAGCTTTTAGGCAAAACAATCAGTTGTCTGTTCTTATTCATGGCTTGATCGAAACGCGTGAACCAAGGAATTCAAGAACGGTTCCGGAAATGCAGAATGTTGAGGCGACTTACCACTGCTGCGGAATAATTAAGTTCCCACCAAAATCAGCAATGCGACCGGAATTCCTCGGTAAATGTAAGAACAACCTAATCGCACACGGAATTTATTAGTAGCGTCACCCTTAAACGGCTTTTCACTCCTGAGATGACCGGCTTGCTAGTACGAAACAACGAATCGCGCTCGGGTTCATGCAGTTCCGGAGTCAATAGACTGATCTTTATTTTATCTAATGCATACCATGAGTCGTTTTAACTGTATGACCCGACCGGTACGTAAAAGATCATCGACATGAAAACCGCCTAATTATCGCGTATTTTCTCTGTATCAGAATAAAATTTCGCACGCATTGCCAGTCTTATATGGCATCACGGTCACGCTGTAAGAATCATCAGTCATGTGCCTATCGTTATCCCTCTTCTATGGGCAAGCAGATATGGTGCAAGGATGCTCTAATGCTAGCAGATATCCAATGTTACTGATAGCCTTGCTTGAACTACAGTTACACTGCTTTTTAACGCGAGAGCCTTAAGGAGCTCGCGTCGCAGAAAAGCCGGCGTCGTCGGCGTCGGCCGTGAGCAATAAATCCCGGAAGGCACTTCATAAATAGAAAACTTCTTGCAAGATCGGCCGGTGGGAATCGAACCAGGGTATCCGGAGTGTGAGACGCTACTACTCAGCCACTAGTAAGATCGCTCGAAACTGGACAAAATCGCCTCTAGTGAATGCGGTGTTGCCTTAGAAACGTGCCGTTGAAAGTTATACTGCGGTGTATATCGGTAATTATGACCATGTAAATTACAGAAGTCGCAGTTTCACGAGTAGCGAAGTACATTTCCGCTACATTTCTTCTGCACTCTGCGCACACGCAGAGCCATCGTGCGGCAAACACAGAAGACCCCCTCCTTTCAATGTACGGCGCTGCCCCGACACGTGGCGCGCCACTCGCCCCATGATCGCGTCCGCCTTCATGGCGCGTCGCGGCCCGGCCCTTCGCGTGCCGATCGCGGCGTTTGGCTCGCGTAGATAGTTTGAGTAGGCGGTGCAAACGAGGTGCGATAACGCTATCACGTTCCACTCTTGAAGGCGAAGCTTAAGCGTCCTCCAATTTTTTTACATAATAGATTTGTTATCAAAATCAATGACAGCTAGTTTCATGCTTGCTATCAAGTTGATCCGACGAATTGTGAATATATGTCAATTAATAGCGAACAGTTTTGCGATTATTGATGTTTCATTCTCTAATATAATTGTAAATAATTAAGCTAGAAGTTGTTACTTCTAGCCCCATTAAGCACGCGCGTATGAGACGACACAGAGATGTGCAAAAGTCTTGATCAGCCTCGCCTTGAGATCCAGGTGTATACAAACATATGTTAGCTACCTTCGCATTTCGAAGCCATCATATGCGTGAAAACACCGAGAAAATTTTGTGACACTTATGTGTGGTTGTTAGAGAGGGATCGAAATAGCGTAATATATTCCAGATACGCCAATTTCACGGTTGAGGGTGCGGATATTTCTATAGATGTATGTATGCTGGGCGGCTCGTGTGAAAATAGTATTGCAGAAATATCTGTAGACTTCAATTCAACAGCGAAAATGGCGTAAATGTTTTGTTTATGAGTGCAGGCGATCCTGGCGCCCCCATGCTAGCCACTTATATGCCGTCAATGGAGTGTCCTTCCAAGCGTCTGAAACTGGCACAGTTGCCGAGCAGCGTGCTAGGAGCACGCTTGTGCACATTTTAGCGTTAGGCGCCTGACTAGTTTACCTACCTACCACATCGGAGGATAATGCTCGACTACTACACCCAAGATGTGGTGGCACGAGGGACCCCCTGAGACCACATATCTCCACAGGGCTCCCTTTCGAGATAGGAAGCAAGATAAACAATGGAGCGCCAGGCCGTATTACACCTTTACGCACTACAAGAAAGCCAGCGGCTTTCCGGTGGTACCGGGAATCGAATGCGCTGCCTTCCGCATCTGACGCAGACGCTCTACTATTTTACTTGCTACGCTACTCTCCCTTCCACCACTACCTGTTTTCCGAAGCCACCCTTCTACAATGTCTCGTGCATTGACCAATACCAACAACACAGTTCATGGTGAATGGCACAGTCAGTCAGCCTCCAAAGGAGGACATTATGTCGTTGGGAGCTCTGTTTAGTGGAGACAAGCAACACACGTTTTGCCAGCTTGAGAACGGAGAGTCGACTGGCGTTATTTTAAATGAAACACAGATTTCCCGAGTGGCAGTGATGGCACTCCAACCGAGCATCGCCACTTCGCTTCCAAGAAAGAGCAGGGGGCAATGGCCTCCAAGGCGGGGCAGCGCGAAGTAATCTGGATTTCCGGAGCAAGGGGCAATGACTTCCACGGCGAAGTGGCGGAAGGTTGCTACAAGGACTACCCCCTCCCCCTAATATGCGGGAGACTTAGGTGTGAATGGAGGAAGGAATGAAGAGTTATTGTTCAAGATAAGCTGGGTTCAAGCGCTCGGACGATATAGTCTCTTTTTTGACACGAACGTCCATCTTCAAGGTTTTCTGTGAACACGAGACCACGCGAAAGGGGCCTTCCTAGGAAGGAGTCAATGGTGGATTGAGAGAGTCGCACAGAAAAAAAAATTTACCGACGATTACGTTACTTCCTAATGCGAAATTTGAGCGCAGCAAATAAGCTGTTTCACCTTTTGGATAGATTGAGGCAAAGAAATCGAGCAACACATGTATGCGCTATCACAGAATTTTTTTTTTATTTTTCACACGTATTCCTTTAACAAAGACTCCACTAACAGTTCTTGACAGTCATGAAGGAAGCTTTGTGGTCGGAGAAATAGACTGATATATGTTCGACTTGGTACACCAATGCTTGATTCTCAAAGACGAGATCTATACAAGTGCCTCGCGAGGTTGTCACAGCCGTGGGGGAAGCAGAGGCTAAGCGCCGCCGCCGAGAAGACCCTGCCGTTCGCGCCGCCGAAGCGGAGGCTCATTGCCGCCGTCGAGAGCAACCAGCAGTAAGCGAGGCTGAAGCAGAAGCTCATCGCCGCCGCCGAGAAGACCCTGCAGTTCGCGCCGCCGAAGCGGAGGCTCATCGCCGCCGTCGAGAGCAACCAGCAGTAAGCGGAAGCGGAGGGGGGCGGCGTGTACACCCAGCGGCAAACGATGGGGGCAGAAGCGCGCGCAGCAAGCGGACAACACGATAAAGGGAGGAGGGAAGAGATAGCAGCGACTGACTGATGCCTTTGACTGATACTCTTTCTGCATGGCGGCGACGGTGTTCTATGCAGTCACGTTATCTTGACTCTCTAGCGGCGTCAGCGGCATCCAGCGGTATCAGTCGGTCGCTGCTAGCGCTGGGGGGATGAAAGGGGGGCGGAGCTGGTTACGAGGCCGACGACGACGACGACGCCGACGACGACGCGAAACCCAGGAACGGACGCCAAAGAGCTGCGCTCTAAAAAGACGTGCGTTCTTGCGTCCATTGTCGGGAAACTACACACAGGCCACCCGACGGCGATGCCTGGGGGTGTAGGTCGAAGCTGATCGAGCCAGGAATGCAGCCTCTCTAAGTGCTGCGCGGCCGCTGGTGGAGTGATTTGCTGCGTGCAAGAAAACTGGCCTGGAACGCGGATGGCTGACCCATAAAGCATTTCGGCTGCACTGACTACGAGGTGATTCTTCATTGTTGTTCGTAGCGCCAGTAGTACTAGAAGCAGCCTTACCACCCATTGCTGTCTGTCGAACGTGGCGTTCCATGAAGCCTCGATTTGTCGGCGAATACGCTTGACCACGCCGTTGCATTTGGTGTGGCAAGCCGTGGTTTCATGAAGGTGTATGCCGTACTTTCTCAATAGGGCAGAAAAATGCGAGGTTTGGAATAGTCGGCCATGGGTCAGTAATGCCCAAAGGGCAACCGCACCACGACACCCTGGCAGCAACAAATGCTTCCACCACTCTTTCGGCCAAGATGTCTTGTAGAGGCGCAGCCTCAGGCCACCTTGCTTACCAGTCGACACACGTGAGGAGGTACCTGAAAGCATGGCAGGGCGGAAGAAGCCCCCAAGTCTAAATGCACAAGATCGAAATGGCTTTCTGGTGGTGGAAACGGCTGCACCACCGAAAGGCGTATGCCGGGTCAATTTCACAACTTGACAACGCAGCCTTGGAGGGTTTTAGCCCAGCATCGAACACCTTTATTGATCCCTGCCCAGACGAAGCGGTCTGTGAAAAGCCTCTGTTTTGCTCTTATGCGGGAAAGGCTTAGCCCATGCAGCGAATCGAGTATAGGCAACCGAAACAGATGGGACACGAACGGGCGATGAGCTGCCTGCGATTGTCGCACGTAACACATATTGCTGTGCAGGGAAGCGGTACCTCCACCAGCTGGAGCGAGGCACCTTGTTCGCGCTATTGGCGTAGATCAGGGTCGATTTGCTGGGCGGACGCTAGAGTTCGGAAATCCCCAGGGCTATCAGGCACAGCGCCGATGCGCGACAGTGCGTCAGCAACCTGATTTTTGGTCCAAGAGATATGGCGGCTGTCCGTATAAAAGTCGTAGACAAAGTTGTTGAAGTTCATGTTCTCTGTACTAGCAACTTTTGTTCTTAAAACAAAGGTTAGCTGCTTGTGGTCGACCAGAACGTAAAAGCTATAAGCCTTAAAAAAACGGAAATGCTTGACAGTGCGATCGTTGGCCAACATCTCCCTCCCGAAGGTGCTTTATCGAGCATCGTATGTTTGAGCCACTATGAGTAGACGCCCAGCAGCCTCCAGTTTGTGCGATCGTGCTGCAGCTGTACTACACCCACTGTCGAGGTCGACGCGTCTGCCATAAGGCGAGTTGGCGTGTCGGCCAATGGATGAACCAGAAACACTGCAGTCGTCAATCGCGTTTTGACTTCCTGGAAAGAGCGTTTGTGCTCTGAGGCCTAGTGGAAGGCAGGATTTTTTTTCTTAAAGTCGCGATGCAGCACGTTGGTAAGCGACTGAGAAACTTGCACACATGATCGTATGACGCACGTGTGAAAATTTATGAGCCCCAGAAACTCGCGCAACTTTCGGAAGGACATTGGAGAGGGGAAGTCCTCGATCACCCGTACGCGTGATTACAGCGGCTTGATGCGTTGTTGTTAAATGGTATGGTCGAGAAAATCGAGAGCTTCAACTCCCAAAAAGGCGTTACTGAGGCTTTAGGCTGTGTTCATCCAGTCACTCAAATAGAAGGCGAAAGTGCTTTTGTGGTCTTCGTCTCTGCGGCATGCAACAAGAGTGCCGTCAAGGTCGACGAAAATGAGCGGGAGTCTGCGCGTAACCTCGTCCATGATCCTTTGAAAAGTTTGCGCCGCATTCCTCAAACGACAAAGCATACGGAGAAATTCAAATAGGCCGAATGGAGTAGCGACTGCCGTCTTTGGTGTGTCGCTGGATATCACAGGAATTTGGTCGTATTCGCTCATCATCAGATCGATCCTGCTGCATATTTTGGTTCCTGCGAGACAGGCGCCGATTCAGGTATGTGGGATAGGGGATATTGGTCCAGAGTAGTGACGGCATTGAAGGCTCGGTAATCACCACAAAGCCAATGGTAGCCACTGTCCTGCTTTTTAACGAGATGGAGAGGTGAAGACCAATTGCTGGAGGTAGGACGGGGGAATAACGCCGGGCGTTAGCATGTGTTCGAATTCACGGCGGGCGACTTCCAACCGCCGTTCGGCGAGCTTCTACAGCCCGGTGGCAAAAGGTGGGCGTCTGGTGATTATATGGTGCGTTACCTTATGTTTCGCGGACAGCGCATCATTTCAGGGCTTCGTGAGTTGCAGGTACTCAGCAAGTATCTTGTTGTGCGTTGAGACCGGCCTAAACTTATGGATTCCAGATGAGGTGAGGTTGGACTGCAGGCGAATTACGTCGAGGGATGCCACGTTATCCTTTAGGTGCCGATCGCGAACTCTAGGTTAAAATGGCTAAGGAAGTCCGCACCCACGATGGCGAAGTTGACGTGGGCGATCACAAACACCCATCTGTGCAAGCGCCGGAGTCCAATACCTAGCGGTATTGAGTGGAGCCCATACTACGCTATGGGAGTGTAACTGCCCGGTTGGCTCGCGTGTAATTCGGCTCCAGTATCGGCGAGGAGCTGGTTGCCGGCGATGCGGTCGACTACGAAGAATATGCGGCTTGCTCGAGGGCTGATATTGCAGGCCGCCATTAGCGACTGGCCGGTGCGTTTTCCGTCTACGAAGAGGGCTGAATGCAGCGACTTGCTTGTGCGCGAAAGCGTTGGTGGTACCAGCACAACTGCCGCTGGGGGTAGTTAGGTGCACTGCGAAACTGTGAAGCCGAATGATTGCGCCAATGTTGGTCGTCAATTTTGCCGCCAGTCGTTGCCAGGGCGCAATGACCGCCACGGCGAAGTAGGGCGAGGTAAACTGCATTTCCGGAGAAAGGGGCAATGACCCCCAAGGCAAGTTGACGGACGGTCGCTTTAATGTTACGGGTATAGGTCGAACGGCTAAGCCACGTTCATTATTACTATCATCGTAGTTACTCCATTGCAAGTGAATATATGCGGACGCAAGGAGAAAGAAAAAATGAGAGAAGCTGAAAAATGGCGGCTAGTACTGTTAATAAAGCGTAGTGTTTAAGCCGGAGTGTTGTCTCTGTTGCAATATATAGAAAAACAAAGAGCAGGGGAACAGGGGGGCACAACACGAAGCAAAGGCATAAGTTTGAGGTAGTAGTTCTGTGGAAACCCGCAAGGTGGAGAGAAGTTCTGCGGATTTCCGCAGAACTACTACCTCAAACTCTTGCCTTTGATTCTTGTTGTCGACAAATTCGACTTCGCCCTGCTATCTGCTAGCCGCCTGGTTAGCTCAGATGGTAGAGCGGCTGCCCCGGAAAGGCGCTGGTCCCGGGTTCGAGTCCCGGACCAGGACGAATTTTTCTTCAGCTATGAGGCTGTTCTTTCGAGGAACCCGTGTGGGTTTTCTTTGTAGCAATTGCTGCGAACGGGTGGATGTCTGATTTTCTCTTTATTCATTACTTCTCTCCACCTTGCGGGTTTCCGCAGAACTACTGCCTCAAAGTCATGGTAACGTCGTACCTTTCTGATGCTTTGAAGGATGCTACATGTTCAATTCCCGGTGGCGGCAACCGCTTTCTGAGGCAGCAGAATCTGAAAGGCCATGTTTTCAATTGGTTTTCATAGAACCCCTCGTGGTCTGAGATATTCCAGGACGCCAGACTATTTTGATGTCTCAAACCGAAACTACTTCTCCATATAACCGCACAAATCTATTAGCTGATGACATTCCGTATGGTTTGTGGCACATAGACATAACGGTATATTCTTACAGAGCAAAAACATAGAAGCTGGTATGTTTGTTTATTAGTCTGTTTTCGTTTTTCGTTTGTTTGTTTATTTTTCTACAATAACAAACTACCGGCGATTGCACAAGGCTTGGTTGGGTAGTAGCGAACAGAAACGAAGGCGCATTTTGTGAACAAACAAAAGTTATATCAGAACAAGAATAGTTCACGTATATTTTAAAATAAAAAAGCAACATCATGACGTGAATTAATAAGATATTGCAGATTTCGAGAAATTTCTTGCAGAATGTTGCCCACGAAAGTTACTTAATCCACAGAAAGAAGAACACGACGTGTAGAGAAAGAAGAAGAATACAAGTGCTTGGTCGGCTGTACATCATCGCGCTTTCGGCAAAGAAGCAGAGTCATCTGCTGCGCTCGCAAACCACTGCCTCGAAAGCCATGGGTAACGTACAATTCTTTATGAGGCTCCATCAGATGCAGGAAGATATAAGTGAGATACGAAGACATGAACTAGATGTGTAACAGAATGAGGAAAGCTGCTGCTTATATGTATTGCATGTCTATCTACGATACTGATGAGTTCATTTTACATTGCACGTGTCATTGACCTAAAAATATAGATGACCACCACGAACGTGCCCTGCTGTGTGCACATCAGAGGCACAAAGCTAAAGAAAAAGATAACAAGCTTGTCGGCCTGACTCCGAAAGTCAAAGCTAATACGAAATGGAGTATGTGCTATCGAGTAAAACGAACATATCCTGACAAATGAGGCCTTTCCTTTCTGGGGGTTGCCCGAAGGGGCAGTCGATCGCTTCAAGCCGTAACAAATTATTATAGCCCGCACAGTCAACCCGCACGTCCGGCGTGGTAACCTGGATAATCCGTAAGGCAGCAGCTAGTTACAACTTATGAATGGCGCCAGAATAGCAAAATGCGTCCAAGTGCTCACCGCAAAATTCCAAAACCCCGAAGGACGTGTTCTTTCATATGTTTAACCTGCTGAGAGGCACTTGGTCTTTTGTTAAAATGTATACCACTTAGTATATGCTATAGAAGTGCAGGCCACGCTCTTCACCTCGGCTGTTTATATGTGTACAAAGCCATCTTACATAGCACCATCTCATAGCAGTAATAACATTGTTCTGGCGCTCTTTGGTCTCAATTAGACATTGAGCCATTAAACACTAATCACTATCATCATCGTCATTATCATCATCACGACGCAACTCTCCGCGCGTGATTGGCAACCCGCGTTATGACAATATTTAGGCGCTTTAGTCAATGTAGAAGTGGGACATTGATAGTCCTTTTAGGTCTGATTTTGTCGTAAGTGCTGCCGACCGTTTCAAATATTGTTAAGTTGTCGACATGCAAGAGCAATAAGCAATATCCAACTATCTATCGATTCTCATTACCAACAACAACAAAAAAACATAGGTGGGCAAGGTGTAAGCTTTCTAGCGGCTTTAGAGCTACCTCAACTCTGTCCAACATAGCTCTCAACATAAGTTCATTGACAAGTAGGCAGGGCAATGATTGAAACAGGTATGAGGGCATTCGCACCAGCTTTGCTATGCGACTACCCCTGCCCTCGATCATAGAAAGAACATAAGATGCCCTACTTAGGCCAAAACATACAATTCTGAATTCTTCCCGACCGTGTGCAGCTCTAGAACCACTGTTTATAAAGATAACCACGCCGGCATTTCTAAAGCACCAATACAAAAATCTGTTCATAACCTACTATGAAAAGAAATCAAATTATACACGTAAAATTCAGGTGCTACTTTAGACTCAGCGCAAAGGTTTATACCTGGAGTTTCTGACTCGGTTGCTGATTACGTGTCATTTATATATTTCAAACACTTGCGCAGTTTTGCAAGCACTATAAACTTTCTAGGCTACCGAAGCCTTTTCCTCTAATTTTCTCGTCAAACAATATCTCAAATAAGTGTCTACTGAACTTGGCGACGAATGGTTTTCAGCCGTTTCATTGCAGAAGACATGTGCGTTCCCATGCCTGCACCTACGAGTTATACAAACCAGGATATCCTCGGATGTGGAAGCGATACTTAGTTTCAATAAGGAATTTTGTCTCCAGTAAATGCACCCACATGTAGCGCGTTTGCATGTGTTTAATACCTGGATTTTTTTACCCACAATACCAGGTCCTTTATCCGTTTCTTCAGACCCAGGCGACAGTTACTATGCCTATTCCACGAATGGTAGGTTAAAAATGGGCGCCTGATGGCTGTCCGGCTTATTAATTTTACCTTATTTTGTATAATTATTCTTGCCAAATGAGTGGTTCCTCAAATTTTAGTTGTGTGTACCTAGAATCAAATGTCATGTAATTTGATAAAAAGTGCAAATAAACGATGAAGCATTGGCGCCTAAACAAACCGTGGCTGCGATTTTCAAATCTCAATATCGCTTTACATCTAAGACCTGTATGTTTTTTTTTTGCCAGTCAGGCTCCAGTAAGTCCTCAAATTTTTCGCAGCGTCAGTGAACACCTCACTGAGGCACTGTCTTCAGGCATTAGTTCACTAAGAAATGGGAATCGATGATTTCGAAGCAATGAGGACGAGTAAACGCTATTAAGAATTGAACGCCTGCCATCGTTTCCCTGTGCATATACAGTGAACTCTCACTGGAGTGAACTTCAAGGGATCGAAGGAAATAGTTCACTTAACTGAAAGTTCACTAAACTGAATATTCACTAGACCAACATAAGGCATGGCATACAGAGTCAAAAGTTTGAAGTACAATTCATGGAGCAAAAGACATGGCATCCATAGTGTTAGAAATGTGTGAAATATAATTTGTACATATCAACAAGTACAAGGTCCATAACAGTTATAATGCTGCCTTTCTCACTTAGAAAAAAATCTGTAATTTTCTTCTGCACTTGTACTTTTAAAGCACAGGAAGTAACAAAACTGTCCAAAGTGTCAATATTTTTGTACACTTCTTCTGGCACAGCTTGCTGTTGAGACAGAGTCTCTCAACTTTCCAATGTACCCTACAACCTCAGCTAGAGTTATAGGGCTTGAAACTGGCTCGGCAGTTGCCTCTTCGTCGCACTCTTCTTCAGGACAAACACTGGAAACAATCTCCAGATCCATCTGTCCAGCACAGGTAATCAGTGCACTGTCACACTGTGCATAGTCTTCAAACAAAGTATTGATATCGACCTCCAGCTGGTGACAAAAATAAGCCTTGGTCCTCTGAGCAAGTTCGTTCAACTGAAATATTGACTTTTCCGAAATTCGTTTAAGTGAAACATTTTTGCATAGAATCTATAAGAAAACTGCCGGGGATTTTTAAAAAGTTCGTTATTCTGAAATATTCGATAAACCGACGTTCATACAACTGAGAGTTTACTGTATTTGCTTTCCTTATGAAGCGTTTTCAAACATTGTTCGTAAATACAACCAAAATTAATCAAATCTCGTGGTTCTGTCCTGTAATCCATCTGCACAAAATCTGGTAACGCACCCTAGCGCCTGGGTTTTAAGCATGACAAAGCCAGAGCGCTTTTTTGCATTAACACGAATGGTATGTACCACTTGCCTCTTCTCTTTTGTCAGGTCAGCAATTGCCGATAAGTGCCGCCATTACCTGTAAGTAGCCCGCCAACGTAATTATACTGCTATAATCGAATACATGGATCTACACATGAGAAATAGTAAGGGTCATAAACTGATATAAACGATCAAATCAAATGCCTAGCGTCCACTGCGAAATTAAATATAGAAGCTTCACAGCATTGTCCCTAAGCAGTGTCCTCAGTAAATAGTTCTTGCAGTTTTCTTAATCCTTCATTTGTGCTCTGATTTGTTAGTGGCATTTAACATGGCATGAATTTCCGCCAGTTTGACTTCTCACCCACTTCACCAGTCAATGAATGTTTGTGCGCTACGAAAGAGCATCTTGGTCTTCCGAAGTATAAGAACCCTGCGTCGATGTTTTAGAAGGTAAAGAGCTGTGATATGTTAACAGGAGCACCAGAACGATTGTAAATTAGTTCTTGCAGTGCCATCTTGGGATAACCACTTGATTTTTCGAGAATAATACTGTTGTGTACAATGCCAGCCAGCCAGCCACAGTTGTATACATCCTTGCATGCACAATGTTATGGTGTGTTGAAACTGCGATTTTAAGGTTCGAAATACACGGATTTGTTTTATTTCGCTTTAGCAGCTGTAATATCGCAACAAAATAAAGCCAGTTCCAGGCAGTGAAAGCTGTCAAAATAGCGAAGCTGATGGTCGTTTTCTCAAGTTCGAACTCGTATGTAGTGCAATTTTCATGGAAGTTATTTGTCTCGTTGTCGTCATTTTGCTAGATTCCAGCTTCAGTTCCGGATTGCACACACTCTACAGTTGCGTGAGATTTGCATCAAACCACAGTCGCACACGCACCTCGCAGCTGCGGCCGCACTCGCGGTAGAGTTATTCTCCCTTGATCCGTGATCTCTCAGCGTCGACGTGTCTGCTCGGCCTCCTACTCTCCAAGTTGGGGTTTAGCTTCCCTCTACTGGCGCTGTGCTTGTGTTTCCTGTTCTCGAAGCGCCGAATTTGCGCGACGTCTGGATTGCCACTCTATCTGCTGGACAGATATCTTCTCATTCTAATCAAACATCCTGCATCGTTTACCTAGCCTTACAGCAGCAAGCACATGCTTCTTCCTCGTCCTTATAGCTCGATATCTCGCTTTATAGGTGGGTGTTCTAAGGCATCCTGATCTCGTTTCGCAGAGTAATGAGTTTTCCTTTGAGCTATCATAAATTGTTTCTTTCTTGATTTCGCGTTTTCCTCTTAAGTAGTTACTCATGAGTGGTATCTTTTCCATAGCCGCCACCCATGAGATTATCTCAGCCTCTTTGACTTTCCTCTTGACATTATTTGTTGCTGTGTTGCCCACCCTACAGGCCACAGAAGCTTCCTGGTAAGCTTCCTGGTTCCTTTCCCCCACTGTGAATAAATATTACTCCTGTACAAATACCTGAACACTCTCCCAGCCCATTTACTTTCTTCCATATTCCTCAGTCGATCTTCATAATCAGTTTTGCTGTGAGGTTCTCTTAATTAAAAACTTGTTCAGCCCACATCACGCTGCACAGCTTCAATTGCAGTATTCCCGTGAGTGCCCAATGCCAGGCTTCCCACTGACCTTTGGTTGTTATTCTTTTTCTCGAGGTATTTCCTGGCCCTGTATTGGCGCTGTCTGTTCGCTGTTTCCATTTAATATCGTAACACCTGATTTTTAACGCTGAATTTTAGACCTGCCTTATCGCCTTCCTCCTGTCCACAGATATTATGCAGACGATGCAAATCACTTTGCCTAGCTAGCAAGCTTCGCTTTGCTTTGCTTAGCTAGCAGCACCATGTCGCCCGCATAAAACTAACCTAGAAGCTGCTGCTCTACGATTGTACCAACCTGTTTGTATGAGAGATTAAACCCGATATTACATCCTTCTAGTGCCCTCTCCATCATCACCATGTTAATCATAAACAGCAGTGCGGATAAAGGGCATCCCTGCCCCAGTCCCTTGTTGATGTCAACTTTCTCCTTGCCCCACATCTCTCCCCTTTCAACGAAAACGGTATTTTGCAGGTAAATCTATCTCAAAAGTTATAGACAACCATCGCCTAAGCCTTCCACTTTCAGAATATCCAACAAAATGTTGCAGTCTACGTTTTCATACGCTCCTGTAATGTCTAAAAATGCCACATATAACGTTCTGTTTTCTACGCTTGATATTTCAATGCAAGGAGTAAGAACAAATAAGTTATCATAAAAACGCCTACCTATTCTGAAGCCATTCTGAAGTTCTCTCAAAATGCCATTATTCTCTTCCCATGCTTGACGCTTTATTCTGATTGCATAGCTAACCTGTATACTACCGATGTGATGGTCAACCGTCTATACGACTTTATGTTTTCTCCCCCTTATCTTTATAAGTTAACTTTATTCTGCTTTTGTCGCAACCTTTTTGGTATTCGTCTATATTTTAAAGCTTTTTGCACTGCTTTCACCAGAGCGTCCTTACTTTATGGTCCTAGTTCATTAATCAGCTTAATGGAAATCTCGTCTAGCCCTGTGATGGTGAGTTTAGCATATTTCTCTTCGAGATTCTTCCAGTTGAAATTTGTCAGCACCCGCTACTTGTCCATCTAATTCTCTTTCATGCTCTTCTTTTTCTCCAAATACTACCTAGTCATTGCCTTGGAAATATTCGGCTATTATTTTTCGAATGGAATTTAATGCCGCTTCCCTTTCCAGTTTGTTTTAGTATTCGTCTAGTGTATGTTGTTCTATTGTTGTTGACTTCCTCCCTAATAATTTTATCTAGTTCTAAAATATTCTAGGTGCGGTCGTCTTTTGCTCACGTATTTCTTACAACCTGTGTTCACGTTTACCTATTATCTTTCCTTGCAGCAGTATTTGAACCATAGGCTTTTTCTCCCGGTGTATGTCCCATTTACTGGCCACTTATACTGCGGCAACTGCGCCTTCTTTGCCTGCCTGTGCTCTCAGTATGCTTTCTGTCGTTCGGCGATCGCTTCTCGTATCTTCCTGTTCCACCAGGTATTCAGTTTCTTTTTCCCTTTACAACGAAGATGTCGTTTCTCTTTCTGTGTTTCTGTCGTTATTACAGTTATAGTCGGATACAACTTTAGAAAAAGAGGGGCGTTTACTCCTCCGAGGCGGATGCACACTAGTATCCACCAATGGGCGCGCCCTCTGAACTGACGTCATGTGCCGGACGGCCGGTGACCCCGCCGTCAGAGAAGATGGCCGCCCGGGCTTCGAACTGGGCCAAGCTGCGTCAGCTGTGCGCGTCAACGCCTCGTCACAGTGAATTCTCAAACTGTTTGTGATTATCTATCATGCCGGAAATATTAATGCGTGCTTACGATGTGGCATTCGTGGCGCGTGCGTTTATTCTAAGCCATGATCCGGCGAAGAAACATTGCAGCGAGCATCGCTGACGCTGCGCTACGCTTTGCCTGAAAACAGGATCCCACGGCGAGCGCTGCAAACACACACCCTGCCTGTTTGTTCCATGTCTTTTTTTATTTCCCTCCCGAGTGAAGTTATGACGAGAAAAGTTGGCCAAAGTCTGGTGGCTACTGTCAGCGGCGGCTGGGTTCGTGCAATGTGTCGCTGCGTGTCTCGTCGGACGGGGTGAAGTGATGGAGCACAACCATTCTCGGGAGAAATGAGAAAAGCGTGCGCGCATGAAACAAACCTATCAGCGTCTGAACAGAAAATATTTGCAAAAGAAGCAAAGATTTGTCGCCGTCAACTTAGCGTGAATGATCGCCGTCAGCAGTGAGATAGCCGAGCGTCTACCGGCGGTGTTCGAGCGTTGTGTAGCACCGTCGATTGATTGTTTTCCACCAGTGCTCACCGCGCGCGCAAGCTGTAGAATGCGTGCTGTGGCACAGCCACGCATAAGTTGTGTTGCCAGCGCTCGATATGGTTTCGCACAACATAGCTTCGCGCTCCTTTTCGATTGTCGGGATATGTTGCAATTAAAAATTCCCAAGACAGTGTTAAGAGAAGGGTTAAAAAAAAAACATACGACAAGGTAGGCACAGCAGCTTGTGAACCCGCTCTAATACCTCTACCTGCGTCTGCTTGTAAATGTGTGTATGTTTTCTTGCGTTTGTAGTTTTTTTATTTCCCACCTTTCTTTATATTTGAGTTTTTCGTAGTTTTCGAGTTTGTGTGTGTATACGTGCCTGCTTCCATGGTGTTTGCGCTTCCCCTTATTTCTGTCCATTTATTTTATAATAAGCATTTGTTTTTGCTAGTTTTCTTTCGGCAAAGTCGTTACACATTTTCATTAACCAATCTCATTCAAAGCACTAACTCCTGTACACTACAGGGCTGGCCTCTTCCATCTCATTAAAACCTTTCTCACTGGTCTACCTTGTCTTCTCAATCTGCATACTCGCTGCGTTTTCTGTCCTTGCTTCTTGTGTTGTTGCTGCAATGTGATTAAACAAGTGGATAAAAACAAATTTTGATAGTCTATGAAAACAGAAAGATTTAGAGATACATTTTCTTAAGAGCGTCATGTGCGTTGCACAGTAATTTTGCCTCTTACCTCTGTTCATGTTTATGCATCAGTGCATGTGGCAGCTCGCCAGAAGTGCGCATGAAAGGGTGCCATATTGCGAAACAACACCTTGCTATGCTGTTGCACTTTTCATGCAATCAATGTTAGTAATCATTCGGCTTTGCTGCCCATCACATACGACGGTAGAAATTTCCAACACGAATAACGTTGTGCAGTGGGGTGTCATTTCCTGTCTGACGCTTTCGTCGTTGCAAAGACATTTTTCAGTGAATGCAGCCCAGCAAAGCAGAGCACTGAGAGCTTTTGCAACTTTCACCATTTATTACTTCACAAATATCATTGTCTGAACCGGGCCGTCGATCGCTATGCCGATGGCTTGTGAATTAAATAATTGCCTCAATAAAAAACATTCAACTTCTCTCAGCATCTTTTAGTACAAACAATGCTAGCATAGCTATTCAGGGTGAATAATTGTGCTTACATTGGTGTTACTTGCTTGGTGAGATAAACAAATACAACAATGCAGGCGGCATGACTGTGATTTGATGTGCAGACTGCAAACGGTGCCTTTCAAGCGATCCCTCGACTACTGCAATTAATAGCTACCTGACTGAGTATTTTGGGCCTAACTAGGCTAATGATGGTTGATAATTATTCTCTTATTCGCATTACTTGCCTGGGCCAGTTAGCCAAAATCAACAATGCGACTACATGAATGTGTGTTTGCATGCAAGCTGCCAACAGTGGCTGTCATTTTCACTTTGATTGCTGCCATTTCACCAATAGTGGCGACGGCTTGACTGCGCTTTGACGTGCAGACTGCTAATGGTGCCCCGCAGGGGCGTCTGCGTCAGCAGGCGTTTGGTGTGTTGCGACACCACGTACCCGAGCACACGAGGTTTGGACCCTCCCGCGTGTAGCCGTGTGCGGCTCAGCCGTGTCCGGGGAAAGGGGGATCCTGGGGGTTGAGCCGATGCCGGGTGTTTGGACCTTTGAGGCAACCCGACGGAGGCAACATACCTCTTTGGCCTCTGCTTCAACTAGACGACACCCCCGGACTGACCCACTCGGGGGAAATCGGTAATCGCCTCTTCCTGTCTCTCTCTCCTCAAACCTTCGTCTTTATCTCTCACTTTTGGATCTTTCCTGTCTTCTTCTTTCTTCCATTAACTTCCTTTCTCCACGGCGGCAAGGGTTAACCTTGTGTGGCTATCCTACCTTGGGTACACCATATTTGGTTATAGTGATGGCGTATGACTGGCGTCATGCACACTTGCACGCAAGATTTGCCACGTCCCCTTCGTTGGGCTCCACGGTGGGCGGTCGCTGCTGTTGCCGAACAAACACATTTTCCTATGGCAGCGCAGGCCTCTATAGTCTGTGATCGGCGTCTGAAAAGATGCCGCACCGAAGTACCATTCGAATTCTCCTTTCGTAGCAACGCCCCATCTTTCCCCAAATACTATGGAGTCCACAGTGAAAGCAACACGCTTGTTAGAAAGGTCTTTCCATTCCTAGTAGCCAAATGCCTGAAAGATAAAATCGGACAGACATACAAAGCCTCCAAAATATCTAGCGGGGGCCTCCTCCTAGAACTGAATAATAAAGATCAAGCAGATAAGCTGTTGAACTTACCAGTATTAGCGAGGCGACAGTGACTGTTTCAGCTCACAGAACACTTAATACAAGCCTGGGAGTAATGTCTGAAGAAGACTTTATTGGTTTAAGCGACGAGGAACTGCTGGAAGGTTTCCAGGTACAAGATGTTACCAAAGTACAAGGAATAGTAATCCGTAGAAATGATCAAGAAATCCCCACCAAGCATGTTATGCTCACCTTCGGAACAAGCGCAATGCCTACCTCACTCGATGCAGGTTATGTTAAAGTTGATGTGAAACCATATATCCCAAACCCGGACGATGGTTCAAGTGCCAAAGGTTTGGACATGCTTCACATGCATGCCGAGGACAAACAACTTGTGCTAAATGCAGCTCCAACGAGCACCAATCTGAGAATTGCATATCTTCCCCTCATTGTGTTAACTGCAAGGGAGATCATCCAGCTCATTCGCGGTCCTGCCCTTGCTGGAAAAAAGAAAAAGAAGTAATTGCTCTAAGTGTCAAAGAAAAAATCTCGTTCTATGAAGTCAGAAAGCGGCTATCGTACCTTCCTCGAAGAAGATACGCCGATGTGACGCAGATGGGGGCAGCGTCACAGAGGTCTCAGGAGTCCTCCGAGACCACGCATAGTGATCCCGCCGTGACCCCTCCCGCCTCCGTGGTGGAAGCAGCTGGCGCTGCTCCATCCTCTTCAGAGGCCCTGCAGACACCAGTCCCTCAGGGCCCTAAGATCAAGCGAACTCCAAGGCCCGAGGCACGTGTCTCGGCGCCAAACTCTCGGTCCTCCAGCGCCTCAGAGAGAGCGATGGAGGTCGACACAAAAACCCCGGTGTCATTGACACCGAAGGACAAGTGCTCTCCCGTGCGCGGTAAGAGGGAGAAAATCCCAATAACCACTCAATATAAGAAAGCGATAACCTAAAGGTTATCGCTCATCTGTATTAGCCTTTTTAAATCCATGTCACCTAACATCTCACCTATTATTCTTTCCGTAGTGCCATTTCCTACGTTTCCTTTTAAAAATGGCTTTTATCATCCATTGGAATTGTAGAAGTCTCATACACAATATAGGTGACATCAAAGCCATCATCAACAGCTTTTCAGCAGTTGCAGTATGTCTGCAGGAAACAAATCTCGGTCCAAAAAATAGCCAAATTCTCAAAGGTTTCACCGTTGTCCGAAGGGACCGCGAATGTTCCAGCCGTATGTCAGGTGGTGTGGCTATAGTCGTGCAGGGCGGCACTCCTATCCGAAATGTCCAATTAAATACATCTTTAGAGGCCGTAGCCGTCACCATTCTATCCTACAAAACCATCACCATTTGCTTACTATATATTCCACCCCACACACATTTTACTATTAAACACTTAGAAAATCCAACAGATCAGTTACCAGAGCAATTCGTTTTAGTAGGAGATTTTAATGCTCATTGTACTCTTTGGGGCAGTGCCAAAACTGACCAAAGAGGGCAGCTCGTTGATGATTTTATTCTGTCAAATGACATCTGTCTTTTAAACTCATGTGCGCCAACTTATTTCTCACCGACTTCCCGCACCTTTAGTTGTTTAGATTTAGCTTTATGTTCGCCCTCTCTTTTTACTGATCTTAAATGGGAAGCTCTCGACAGGTCATATGGTAGGGATCACTTACGCGCACTCATCAAACTCCTATCGTCACCACAAACCCTAGTAACTAGACCACGCCCATGGAAATTACAGCTCGCTGACTGGCAGGTTTTTTATGGAGAACGCGAAACTGGAAAATGTCTTTTCGCCACAGGTTAGTATTGATGAACTTAATAAAAAAAATCACTGAAGTTATAATCTCAGCGGCAGAAAAGACAATACCACAAACATTGAGCCTTCTGCGCAAAAAAAAATCAGCTCCTGGTGGTCTCCTCAGTGCACAGAAGCAATAAAGCTGCAAAATAGGGCCCGGGGCATGTTACGAAGACACCCCACCTATACCAACCTCTTACACTTTAGGCAGGCCAAAGCCAAAGCACGATTTATCAGAAAGCAGGCCGAAAAATCATCGTGGATAAAATACGTACCTATAATAATCAGTTCAGTCGCATCTAAACAAATGTGGGAACAGGTTGGAAAGTTTCGGGGAGATTACACATCTTACAGAATACCGTTACTTACAAGTCCAGGCACACAAAACAACTATATAAGAGCGGGCAGATATACTTGGAGTACATTTACGCGATGTATCCAGTTCATGGAATTAGACAAAGGAATTTTTACAGTAAAACAGTCTGCTGAAAAACAGAAGCTGCCCACTGCTGGCGCATCAAATGAACCGTACAATTCCCCCCTCACACAACAAGAAATAAACAGAGTTCTTTCTGCAGGGAAAAACACAGCGCAGGTCACAATCATATTCACTACGCCATGCTGGCTCATCTATCCCAAGCATCTGTAAACGCTCTACTTAAATTTTTTAACCTAATCTGGGAATCTGGCATAATGCCGGAAGAGTGGAAAAAGGCAATAGTAGTTTCATTTCTAAAAGCCGGTAAATCCCCAACATCCGCAAGCAGCTACAGACCTATTGCCTCATATGAAAACATTATCAATATAAGACTCTCATTTATTTTAGAATCAAGAAGCCTTATTGACCCCCACCAGTGTGGATATAAAAAGGGTTGTTCAACTACTGACCATCTTGTCCGACTAGAACATGAAATTCGATATGCATTTTTACGCAAACAACACTGTCTTGCAGTTTTCTTCGATTTTGGAAAAGCCTATGATACCACATGGAAGTATGGAATTTTAAGAAACCTGGCTGACCTCGGCATCCGGGGTAAAATGCTAAACTGCCCAGCTGATTTTATGTCTAATAGAACATTTCAGGTACGTCTGGGCTCATTACAATCTCATACATTTAAACAAGAAAATGGTGTTCCACAAGGTTGTGTTCTCAGCACGACACTCTTTATGGTAAAAATGAACTCAGTTAATAAGATCATACCGTCATCTCTTATGCACTCTTTACACGTAGACGATCTCCAAGTGGATTGCCGCGCCTGAAGTTTACTAACCTGTGAAAGGCAGCTTCAACTCACAATAAATGCACTTACACAATGGGCTAACAAAAATGGTTTCCGTTTCTCCACACAGAATACAGTTA
Organism: Dermacentor variabilis; assembly: GCF_050947875.1. Taxonomy (NCBI): domain Eukaryota; kingdom Metazoa; phylum Arthropoda; class Arachnida; order Ixodida; family Ixodidae; genus Dermacentor; species Dermacentor variabilis. Next base: position 180,143,091 of record NC_134571.1, read on the forward strand.
CTGTTTTGTTCTCTCAGAAACGAGGGCTATACAGCGATCCAATCTTAATGTTGAACGACACGATACTGCCGGTGAAACAAGAGCATAAATTTTTAGGAGTAGCCTTTGACACCAAACATAACTTTCCAACTAACATAAAAGCACTAACGATTAAAGCAAATAAAGCTCTAAATATCCTTAAAGTTTTGTCTCAAGGGTTCAGACCGAACGTGCCTTTTACGTGTTTACCGGTCTCTTGCGCGTAGCCTTTTAGACTACGGCTGCGTGGTTTACGACTCAGCGAGACAGTCTTACATCCAACGACTTGATCCAGTACATAACCTTGGACTGCGACTGGCAAGTGGTGCCTACAGAACTTCACCTATTCAAGGGGAGGAAGACGAAGAAGTTCCGGCAGAGCACGCTCATTCACATGGGCTACGCCGACTATCGACGTTTTAGCCGGAAACTCGTCAACTGCACCAGACTCGACTATCCTATCGGGTTCCACTCGGCAAACGCTCCGTTTCAAGACCAAGTTCAAGTCCGTGAGTGGATTTTTCGTCATTCCACGAGACTTTGACAATTCGAAGCGGCGGAAGCCCCGTTAGGCCTCGATAGGCTTAGCGCGTGAGCGACCGCCCCACCACTTAATAACCGAATCGCTTCTGCCGAGCATACGAGATGGCTACATCAGAGGACATGGACCTCCAAATAACAACCCCGCATCCGGTTAACAACGCGGACAAAAACGGGGACACAAGAATAATTTCCGAAGCGGGGACTAGCGAAAGCCAAGAGATCGCCGCCCACAACCAGGCGATTGACGGCTGGCAGTTAGTTCTATCGCGGCGACAGCGAGAGGCTGTCAAGCGCAACGACAGGGAAACGGCTCCCAACAACAAGCATAACAAAAACGGACAGCCATCAGCAGGCGGCGCGAAAGGAGACGGGCAATTCGGTCGTCGCAACACGCGCACGAGGAAGGGGAAGCCTCTGCCACCAATACCAAAGAATGACATCAAGATAATACTGAAGCCCCATAAAGGACTAATGCTCAAGGAATATCTGAGAACAGAAATACCACAAGCGATTATTCGGGCTACCGGGACGATAATCACAGGAAACGGACCGAACCACCGAAAAATCACTGGAGAGGATTTCATACTGCGAATCCGAGAGGGAACAAATATCATCATCGTCTCCACACCTTCAATGGAAGTGGCGGACGTCATTCTTCGAATCACGTGCATGGAGCTGCGAGGCAAGCGACACCCATTCAACGTGTACGTAGCGGATCCAGACGATAGCTACAAAGGGGTGGTGCACGGATTCGCAGCACACACGGAATCAGTAGATCTCCAGCAACACCTGCGAGTCAGGACCCAAGGAGTCGCCATCGAAAGGGCCCGAATGGTAGGAAGCTCTAATACCGCTCTCCTCACCTTCTCGGGAGGCACGCGCCCCAAATGCGTGTACTACATGGGAGTAGAGATGCGGTGTACGGAGTACAGGCCAACAATCCAAATGTGCCTGGAGTGCATGCAAGAGGGACACCGCTCGGACGTTTGTCCGAACCCCAAGAACATATGCCGTGGCTGCGGACTCGAAAATCCACCCCCACAAGGACACGAATGTGAAGTGAAGTGCGCCGTGTGCAGGGCTGTGGGGCACGAGACGCGTCGGTACCCGAACAAACTGATTGCCGCCAAGCGCGTGAAGACGACTCGCCAGTCTCGATCGCGGGAGCGGTCGGGACAGAACACCAAAAATGCACCGGGGCGCTGGTTTGAATCGACGGAAAAGGAGGAATTCTACCGGCACCGATCGAAATCCAGATCTCCACACGGAAGCAGAGCGAAGAGCAATACCCCCTCGAGGGACCGCTCCAGCTCCAGGGCTTCGCAGCGGTCAAATTCGCCACTGCCTAAAAAACAGCAGGTGAGCTGGGCGAGAGTTGTTTCTCCCACTGCTCCAAAACAGAATACTGGTGAAAATGATAAACGTATTCAAAAATTGGAAAATGAAAATGCGCGACTAAGAGAACAGCTCTCAGGAGAAGAACGCAAACGACAATCACTTGAGAAACAAATGTCAGAGTTAGAGGCGCGCTTCAATAGCACAATACAACAGCTGGAAACGCCGCGTCATTCTGAAGAAATAGCCAAGGCGAAAGCGGCGGCAGATATAAACTCCGTCTCTGCGGAGTCTCCGACAACCCAAATCTCAAAAAACGCGCAGATAACGGCAGCGCAGATCCAGACAATGATCGCGGAAAACTTGAAAATATTTATGCATGAAATCATGACGTTAGTTACCCAAAGGTTAACGGAATTTCAACAACTATGCACGAAGGACTTCGAGAAACACAAGGTATTCGTGGCGGAACAGCTTAAGGCGGTCTCGAAGGCTGTTCCCGCCAAAAAACGCGCAATTGCGATAGGAGCGGGCTCAGCAAAAACTAAAATGAGCCACTGCGTAACAGAATCCGATGGCTCGGACACGGAAACGTCATGGGCTTAAAATAAGAGTGGACAACATGGCTAATCACGCTAAGAAATCACAACGAATACAAAATTCAGACCAATTAGAGATATGGCAATGGAACTGCCGCTCCTTCTCCAGGAAAGCGGCAGTGTTCCACCAGTTTATCAAAAACTCCGGAATCGCTCCGGACGTGATATGTCTGCAGGAGGTCGGGGCCAAGCCGGCCAAACTGCAGGGATACTACACTCTGAGCGATCCTCAAAATTCGAAGGTCGCCAAGCTGGTGAGCAAGTCGATAAAGGCTCAATTATTAACACTTCCGCAAACTGAGGGAAACCTACCCCACATTCTCTCAGCAACAAAAGATTTAGCGGGCACCAGGGATAAGGCGGTGATAGTGGGTGACTTTAATGCACCCCACATACTATGGGGATACGCGAAAACGTCGCCCAAACGATTCCTACTCGAGCGCACCGCAACGGCCTTGGGCTTACGGGCAATCAATCAGATCGGCAAACCGACGTGCACGGGTAACAGCGTCAGCAGAGACACGGCGCCCGACCGTGCCTTTACAATTAACATCAGAGACGCACAATGGGTTTCCTTTGACGAATATTTGGGAAGCGATCACGACATAATCCGAATAGCGCTCTCCACGCCCAACATACGGAGAACAATAGGAATGACTAAATTAACTGACTGGCCTCGTTATAGAGAGCTCCAGAGGGCTCTGGAGGAGTCGGATACAGCCCCGACCAACATGCGAGAATGGACTGAATTCCTTCGACGAGCACACGGGGACACCACTAAAGTGATCGAGCATACAGGGGAGGTGCCGGTGATAGACTCTCAGGTCAGCCTATGGGAAGAGCGGCGGATACTGGCCAAGAGGTGGAAAAGGCAACGTCTAAACAAACACCTGAGACAACGCATCGCTCTCTTGGCAGAGCAAGCCCAAGGCCACGCCAACGAGCTCGCTAAAAACGAGTGGGCGACGTTCTGTGGAACCCTGTCAGGAACTCTTGGAACGACCAGTACGTGGCGAATACTACGAAGCATGCTAGACCCGATGAGCACGCGTACTGAGAATAACAAGAAGCTCCAAATTATAGCAGACAACTTCGAGGGTACAGACCAAGATCTCGTCCATGCGCTTCAGAAAAAGTACATAGGACCCTCACCTGCCACGGGATCGTCGTACGCGAGGAGACAATACGCGGGGGAGGTGAACCCTACTCTAGACGAAGATATAACGTACGCGGAAGTGTATGAGGCGGCACAATCCGCAGTTAAAAACTCGGCACCGGGCCCAGACTGGATCACAAATGCAATGATTCGAAACATGGATTCCGTAGCCCTAGCGAAAATCACAAAGATTTTTAATAGCGAGTGCTGGGCCGAGGGAGACTTGCCCCAAGAGTGGAAATTGGCTAAAATAATCATGATCCCCAAACCAAAAAGAATCCCTCGATTGATACACTACGGCCGGTGTCGCTCACGTCCTGCCTAGGTAAGCTCTATGAAAGGGTTATCCATAGCAGATTGCAGCGATACCTGGAACAGCGGAGCTGGTTCCCGGACTCCATGATAGGATTTCGCGCGGGTTTATCTTGCCAGGACGCGTTCCTCCTACTTAAAGACGAAATTCTAACTAATGTACCGTACGGCGACGAGAGACTAGTCCTAGCACTAGACCTCAAAGGAGCCTTCGACAACGTCTCTCACGCCGAAATATTGGAGGAACTCGAACTCGCGGGTTGTGGTGAGCGCACATACAATTACTTAAGAGCGTTTCTTTCCAACCGCGAGGCGAGCATCAGTATTGGCCAAATCACTTCGGATTTATTTAAAATGCCTGACAAAGGAACACCTCAAGGCGCTATATTATCTCCTCTTCTCTTCAACATGGCGATGTGTCGCCTCGCGCGCGATCTGGATCGGATACCCGAAATAGGTTACACGCTCTACGCACACGACATCACGCTGTGGACGAAGAGAGGTTCACTAGGGGATAAGGAATATACGCTCCAAAGCGCAGTATTAGCGGTGGCGAAATTTTCTAGATGGAGTGGCCTGAAGTGCGCACCCGAAAAATCTGAGGTTATCCGGATACACGCGAAAGGCTACAAATCCAGAGGATCGATTAACATCGTGGTTAAGGGCCAATCAGTCCGAGAGGTACCCACGATGCGAGTCCTGGGTTTGTGGCTTCAGAGCGACGGGAGAGCAGTACAGACACTCAATACCCTCAAATTCACAGCCAACAACATAGCTCAAATGATACGTCGCGTGACGTATTGAAAAGCGGGAATGCGAGAAGAAGATACCCTAAGGCTCGTACAGGCCTTAGTGGTTAGTCGAATAACGTATGGCTTACCGTACCAAATCCTGAATAGGGAGGAGGAAAAGCAGGCTAACACAATAATCCGAACCGCTTTCAAAGCTGCTCTGGGCCTGCCTAAATGTACTTCAACGGAGCGCATGTTAGCTTTGGTAGTGCACAATACTTTCGACGAACTGAGGCAAGCCACCCTGATGTGACAGAGGGAGCGCCTCAGCTTCACAAAAACTGGTAGGGCAATATTGGCTAGACTCAATATCCCAGCATACCCCATTTATCTCACAGAGCAGGCCGTACCTCTCCCTCCTTCGATGAGATCCAAAATTATAGTAGCCCCAATTCCAAAGAATATGCATCCCGAGTACAACAAAGAAAGGCGCAAAGCACGCGCACAACACATTCAATCAGCGTACTCTAATAACCATAGGTACAACACGTACTACACGGACGCAGCTCTGTATGCAGAGGCGACCGGGCGGCGCTACCAAAGGAGGTACGCCCTGGCAGTCGTGAACGCTATTAGCCAACAGCAAATTACCGCGTCGGCCACGGCGGGATCTCACACCTCGGCTGAAATATTAGCAGTGGCGATCGCACTCGCTCACGCGGAGCGTTCTCAAAGGGACTCGGTCGTGGTCACGGACTCCCAGGAGACATGTCGCATGTTTCTCAAGGGGCACGTGACTGTGGCTAGCCTCGCAATAATCCCCAAATCCTTCAACCACCATCATCGCCTACTCTGGTGCCCGGGCCACGCGGGGGTACAGGGGAACGAAAAGGCTAACGCGTTAGCTCGAGGGTTCACTAACCGAGCGACGGCTTCCTCTTCTAACCCCAACCACCCGCACTATCCCTCACAAAATTCCACCAATTTAAATGCTAAAGACATCCTTGCTCATCAGCGTGGAGTCCGCAGAAAATACCCGCCGTCTCACCCACAACTTGACGGGGAAGAGGCCGCCGATTGGCGTAAAATACAGACTGGAGTGTTCCCTCATTTAAAATTGCTAAACGCCATGTATCCCACTCGTTATAGGGCCAACTGTCCTTGGTGCGGTGGCATACCTACCTTAATGCACATAACCTGGGAGTGCACTAAGCACTTTCACAGGCCAAATACCAGTAGGACAATGGAGCAGTGGAAGGCACAGCTCGCCCGCTCCGACCTGGCAGGACAAAAGTAATTAATTAGTCAGGTCAGGCAGGCGGCAGAGGCCAGTGGGGCCCTGGACTGAGAGGCTCCGACCACCCCTCCTTCAAATCTTTACAACTGCATTAAAGTTTCTCTCTCTCTGTGACCTATTCAAAGTTTATACGTCGAGTGTAATGAACCCTCCTTACCTTTTCCTACGTACTCAGAATTCAGCAATCACCGCAACACATATGCTACAACATCCTCACACAATGCAACTCGCGCTTACAATACACAAATAAACCGAACATTATTAAGCCACTTGTCCTGCGGTATGAGCAATAGTGTCGGGATTGTGACATTCCCCACGAAGTCCTCCAGGTTGCCAAGAAACCACCAGGGTTGGCCCCATGGTACGATTTCACAGAGTTGTGCGACTGGACATTAACACATTTAAGGAAAAGAGAGAGACCACGCGAACACATTATACAAGAATTCCATGCTCTTCAAGACAACTATCAAAATAACATGCAATATTACACTGATGGCTCTAAAGCAAAAGATCACGTGGGTGTGGGGGTCGGAACGGGAAATTGGGAAACAAGTATTCGATTGCCACAACACGTTTATGTTTTCACGGCTGAAGTTTACGCTATCTGGGTTGTTGTTAAAAAGATTATCACAGATAAACACAAACATGCACTCATAAACACTGACTCTTTAAGCACACTGAAGGCTCTACAGCTGGAATCTGAGTGTGAAACCCTGATAGGAGACATGTTAAACATGTTGGCGCTGAACAGATACGGGAGGTCAATTCGTTTCTTCTAGGTTCCAAGCCATCTTGGGATACGGGGTAACGAAGCAGCTGATAGATGTGCATCGATGGCAGCGTACAAAGAGTTAACAAACACAACACTTCCATACAAAGATAGCATCCGTGCGATTAAAAAAGCCTTAACGGCAAAATGGCAACGCGAATGGGACCATTGTGCCGACAACAAGCTACATCTCACTAAACCCATAGTTGGCGAGTGGAAGTCATGTTATCATCAGGAGCGGTTCATCAAAGTAGTTTTATTCCGACTACGCATTAGGCACACACACCTCACACACAATTATTTACTTACAAAAGAAGACACACCAACATGCGAGAAATGTCAAGAACCACCAACAGTTATGCACATATTACTGACATGTACGCATATTGAAACACAAAGACGAGCACTTTTGCACAAATTATGTCAACTACACATACCTTTACACCCTGCTCTAATTTTAGGTGATGATCCACTAGTACCATTATGTGACGTCCGTAAATTTCTAGATGACACTGGCTTTTTACATAAAATATAGATTAACAAAGCCTTTTCCTTCGTAAACGGCATTTTAAAACACCTCGTGTTTGGCGCAGCGTAGCCGCAGCCGCTTTTGCGCCATTAAACCCCATTTAACTAACTAGCTAATGATGCATTTCAAGCGTGCCCTCGACTACTGCAACTAATAGCTACCTGACTGAGTATTTTGGGCCTAACTAGGCTAATGATGTTGGATAATTGTTCTCTTATTCGCATTACTTGCCTGGGCCAGTTAACCAAAATAAGCAATGCCACCACATGAATGTGTATTCGCATGCAAGCTGCCAACCGTGGCTGTCATTTTCGCGTTGACTGCTGCCGTTTCACCTGTCGTAACGGCGCCCGCCGCTATCAGTGCGTGATCGACGAAAGACAGGAGACGACTGTAGTCCAACCCGCCAGCAAGCAGAAAAAGCCCCGTCTTTATTTCCACAGCCGTTTAAGTAAAACCAGCGTGACGTCAGCGGAACGTGGTTCCATACATGCGTCAGGCACAATGACTCGGTGCGCCCTGCGGGAGCGTGGTTTTTAGCCGCAGAGAAATACATTCCAGCACATTCCCCCTTTTGCAAAATGAAAGAGTGGTTTTCGCGCGTGGTATTTAGCACACCCGCACATGAACAAAAAGCAAGAACCCTCAGTGGTAACCTACCACGAACAAAGCCTTATTCATCAATTCCGTATCGAACTGGTCGCTTAACCACTCTGCCAGACTTGGTCACAGCCACTGAAGCAGAAGGTACTAAAGTTGAAGTCATAGCCTCTGATGCTAAAGGTAACGAATCTGTTAAGGTAGCGGGTGACTCCCTGTTCGTAGAAACCAATTCGGATGAATCACTTTCATTTGGAAACTTGTAGCTGCCTTCTGCTTCCTCTGTTCGGGAATGTGGTTGAGCCTTCGTCTGTTACGCCGCAGCGTACTCCCTTCCTGGGTGCGTATTATGTAGGACCGCTGTGCAGCGGCTGTGGCTAGCACCGTTGCTCAAGTCTTCATGTCCGTTGCCCAAACTGAATCACCAGCTTTTAGTTTATTCAGTTCCCGGGTTCTGTGGCGCCTGTTGTAGTACCGCGCTTGTAGCTTCTTGTTGGCACTGTCTTTGGCCGCAAGATTAAGCAGCGGTGGCTGCACTGGACCACGCAGTTGCGGCGCCATTGGAACTCTTGTCCTAAGACACCAGCCCATGAGGATTTCAGCCGGACTAGGGCCAACAATGCCTGCGGTTGCCCTGTAGGCAAGCAGAGCCAAGTACGGGTCCTTAGATTTAAGGACCAGGCGCTTAATGGTTTGCACCATACGTTCAATTTCCCCATTAGCCTGAGGGTGCCTAGGGCTAGTAGTGACGTGACCAAAGCCATAATCGTGGGCAAACTTGCCAAACTCTGTACAAGAAAATTGTGGTCCATTATCTGTCACTACGGTCTCCGGGACGCCATGGCGTGCAAAAATGCTTTTTAGTCTTTCTATCACCGCACTAGTTTCTGTTGAGGGAAGGAGGGCTTCTTCCGGATACCGTGACAGATAGTCGACCACGACACGATAATGACTGTTGTTAATAAAGCTCAAGTCGACCCTAACTCGTTCCCACGTGAAACTTTGCGTTGGGGTTGAAATCAATGGCTCAGAGTTCTGGCTGACAAAGCGCGCACAAGTAACACATGCTTTCACTTGCCGCGCAAGTTGTTCGCCGAGGCCTGGCCACCAGACTAATTCCTTTGCCAAAGCTCTAGTCCTCGAGATGCCCTAATGTCCATCATGTAGTTTTTTTAGTATTTCCTTTCTTAGGCCCTGAGGCACCACCAGTCTGGTCCCTTTTAGCAGCATGCCATTGCATTCGGCAATTAGTGCTGTTTGCTGCCAGTACGGAACTAAGTAGCAAGGAAGCTCTGCCTTTTTCGGCCAGCCTTGGCGACATAACTTACGCAAGGCTTGACAAACGACGTCAGTCTTTTGCACATCGCATATTCTGTTAACAAAATTGTCACCCATTTGAAGCCCTTGCACACATGTTTTGACGAAAGACGACACTTCCGAGATGGTCAGTTCACCGGCTAGTTTATCTGCTTTCGTCGGTATTCTAGAAAGAGCGTCCGCCGTTATCAAGCTTTTACCGGGAGCCTACAATATATTAAAGTGATACCACATCAGCCGCATTCTGAAGCGCTGAACCCTTGGCGGCAACACATCAATAGGCATTTTACCAAGCGACGAAATGAGAGGTTTGTGGTCTGTTTAAAGCATCACCTCAATACCTCTTATGCATTCGTCGAATTTTTCGGCAGCCCATGTTAACGCTAGTGCCTCCTTTTCCATGCGCATAGCGCTGCTCAGTTTTCGTCAGTGACCTTCAAGTAAACGCTATCGGCCGGCGCTCGTCATTGTGTTGTTTCTGGAAAAGGACGGCACCGAGACCGTAAGACGAGGCGTCCGACGAAAGAATTGTGGGAAGGCGTGGATCGTACATAGCCATGCACTTTGCTGAACAGATAAGAGATTTCAAGCTTTCAAAAGCCGTGTTCTGAACACACGCAACAGAGGTCACGGGAGAATGGTTGGCTCTTGGCTGCTTGGCTGCTGTGCATGACGCACAGTACACCGCTTCAGTGATGGGAGATCCATTGTTGCGTGTAATGAGGTATGTGTGGCGGGCAGGAGGTCTGGACCTCACTTCACGCAGAGTCAGAGACGAGGAGAGCTTTCTCGGCGGCGAAGAATTCTTTATACAATGTTTACATGTTGTCGTCGTTATCAGGAGAGAGACCAACAGAGCAACTGCAAGCTGCGTAAATAACACCGCTCAGTCCCCAGATTCTCCAGACAGTCCCTAACGACGAAACAAGGTCGAGAAAGAGAGGGTCCGGGCAGCCTCCGTGGTCCTAACGCCGCTCTCGGTGGCCGGCGCTTCCTGGAACCGCGCTGCTGCGTCGGGCCGATCTGGCGGTTGGTCAGTATGGTGCACCGGGGAAGTTTTATGGCCCGCATAGGACAAAGGGAACCAACTGCAAGGCACGGGGTCGAAACACAGCCCTCCTTTGGAAACCGTCCCAAACACAGCGGGAGTCGTTCGGGGTGCGGGCACCGCCGGACAAAGGAGGGGAATTGCATTGCTGCCGGCACGGGGAGGGGCCGAATAGTCCCTGATCCGGTGACCGCATCCGTCATGGACGCCGTGCAGGCACGAGGAAACCCGAGCCGTGCACGTAGTCGTGTGCCCGAAGCAGGCACCATGTGGGGATGAATGCTGCCTCCACGGTCGACACACCATAGCACTGGCCTTCCGTCAGGGAAATCTCAGGGCACAAACATAACACGATATACGCTTCGAGAACTGGTTAGTGATCTTGACCGTCGGTATCTCGCTGTGGCGAAAGAAATCGTGCACACGACCTCGGCGCGCACAACGTGTCATACTTCGTGCTTTCGTCTTCTTTTCTCCGCATTTCGTGGGCGCTTTCGCGAAGGCGTCGACAGTTTGCTACCCGAAATATGCGGAGCTTTGACCTCCCTCCTCACCTTGAACACTGTGCTGACACCGAGCATCTTGAGTTTGTAATGGTTGCAATAAATGCATTGTTTTATATAAGTGCTTGTTCAATAGCATCTGATTCGTTTGAAGCTCGGAACAGGAGTAGTAAATGTGCCGCGTACATGTAAAGAAGCGCAAAAGCCATGCAGAGCTGCTCTTTCCACTTTTGTCACTTGCAATGAAGCTAAAGAGCAGACGATCGGCAGCGTTGTGGAAGACACGGAGTTATTTTTTTGTCGCGATCCGGCATGTGCTGTAGCACATAAGAGCTCTACTAAACCAGTCATCAAAATACAAAAGTCTTTATTTATGCCGTGAAGTGCGCGCTTCAGAAGCACGATTTCTTGTGTGGGAATATTTTAGTCGCGGAGGCAATCGGACGTCGCGCTTCGGTCATCTGGGCGGGGCCTCCCCTTTTTTCTAAAAATGTATCCGACTATAGAAGCTCACGACATTCCCACTCTTCCTTTGGCCATTTGCCAAGGTCTTCGTCGACCCCTTGGACTATATTTGTTATTTCTTCAGCGTTCAAATTAGACTGGCCATTTTGGACTCCTTGCTCTCTGTCCCTACTACATGTCCCATTTTTAAAATGATGTGGTTATGCTACTGTACCTTTCCTCGTCAATGACAATTTCCCTCAACTTATCATGAATTCCTTCTGTCATCAGACAGTAACCAATGGTCGATTGTCGGTTTTCCACTTCCAACGTGATGTGCCCTTCACACTTAGACCCTGTATTCACGATAACGAAGTTATGTTGCTGACAAAGATCTAGCATTGACTACACCATAATTGTTATCGCGATCCAGACCCTGTAAGTGGGCATTCATGTCACCTAATAGGATAATTTCGGCATAATTCCCGAAACCCCTAATATCAGCAGTTATGCATTCCACTAACCCTTTATTCTTCTCTGTGCAATTATTTCCGGTCCACAAATACGTAACGCCCAGCCAAGCGTTTTCCCACTCGTTGTACCTGAAAACCAAAGGGGCTCTCGACATTCTGAATTTACTCTTCTGCATTTGGCTCCATGATGGATGAACATTCCGACTCCCCGTCCCTTTCTTTCCGACTTAGTTCTGTTGCACCCTTCCCAAACATAAATCTAAATCACTGGCGGTTCCTCGGAGACTCTAAGCTAATCTAATTTCCTACCCTCGGCGCGTCGTCTGCCGGTGAGCTACGCAACCTCCCCTCTTGCGTGACGCCGGACACCAGAGGGCGAAGGCTCGACTTAGAACAGCTCTGCTGGTATAACTGTTATTGTTGCATATTCATTTTATAATACACCAGTGTTTACCTTGCACATCTTATGCCTTGCATAGGAGATGGCCAATCAATGTCAACACATTCATGAAGGCCCAATACAAATAAGAGTTATCAGCGCGCACGGAGTGCATATACACTTGAGAGAACACAACCAGAAGCACCGCGTGTGTTCCGAAAAGCCCGCACTGCTTCCCTTGTCCGGCTTCTAGTCGGGTATGGCGACCTTTACATAACCGTAAATGAAAAATATGCGGACCCAATGCACTGTGGAAATGATGTAAGCGAAGCTTTCTGCATCGTTTGCTTTGGTGGACGACGAAAATTAGCGGTAGTGTTGATGGCCCATCTTCAATTTCCTCGTTGTTTAGTCGAATACGAGAATGGTGAGTTGATCTTAAGCGTTATCTTGCGTGCACCACAGCTGCTTGTGTGCGTACTACACAGAACACAAAAAGAGACGTGTTTGCTTGAAGGGTTGTTGTACGCCATTGTTTTGGATCTCTGAGTTGGTTGAGCATCATCACTGCTTCCCACGGTACATCGCATCGTGGCAGAAATATTAATTTTTAATTAAATTATGGGGCTGTACGTGGCCAAACCACGATCGAATTATGAGGCACACCATAGCGGCGGACACTGGATTAATTTTGAAACCCTGCTGTTCTTTAGCATGCACCTGAATCTAAATGCACTAGCGTTTCTGTATTTCGGCCCCGTCGAATTGTGGCTGTCACAGTCGATATTGAACCCCTCCCTTCGAGCAGTGCCATAGCCTTCAAACTACTGCGGCGGGCAGAGACGTGTTGATTTGACATGCAACCGTTTCCTTAGTGTAGCCTAGACCCCATGGCGTTTTAATGCGGCTTTGCTTCTGCCCACCCTGAATCAGTTGTCCACTTAACAAATCTGCATGCGGTTTATTTTTCAGAAATAGTAGAAGGCTACTGAATCGCACCATAAATTTGGCCGCAGCCACTGGTTCCTTACCTTCTCACGTCGCTTTTTTTCCTTCTCCCACCCACTACACCTATATGGGAAATGCAAGAGTGGAGAGAAAAATCTTCCCTCGTTTCGCGACCATGTTGGTTTCGAACATTGTCTCCCTCCTCTCCTTCCTGCTATCTACAGTTATATCTACCTCCTCTCCGAACTAGCACGTTAATAGAAAGGTAAGCACAGCAGTGTGTGCAATGCTTTTGAGGGGGGCATGGATAATTACATCTGTCAAGAGGCTAATTTGGTGACACCGAGATAGTTCCAGAGGGAAATGTGTACATGCCACGCGATGAAAATATTCAAACGTGTTTCTCAGGTCGAATTTCTTCCCTGAAATGCTCCTTCCTTGTGTGTACACGCTCTGACCCAACCGCGGACGCGACGTGCAAGAAAGTAGCAGCAGCAGCAGCAGCAGCAACAACGCAAAAGTCGAAGGAAGAGGCAAAAAAAGCTTCGCTTTAAACTCGAAACTGCGGCGTTCATCGGCCAAGTCCGTTGAGTTTTTACAATAATTACTAAAGTTAACTATCGCTTTGCGATTGTTCAGCCACCACAGTAATAAAGGTTAGTATACGGCCGAACAAAGTACAAGCATTGGTTTTCATGTTCATGCTTCTTGCTTCAGACCTTGTTGTGGCTATCTTTATTACTCCTTATCTCTCTTCGTTGGCTTCAATTAAAAAGCGATGCACACTTTTATTAAATGCAGAAGGTAATATGACTCCGCGAACACGCTTAAACGCTGCATAATTAAAGTGGTGCCGCTTGTATATGTGCCCGTGGCGTTATTGTTTCTGTGCTGGGGTCCTGTGCTGGATGGAATCCTGCCATTGGTGAATTGTATTAATATTTATTTAATTATCTACAACGAAGTACTTTCTTCAAAATCATGAATTTGCAAAGTCACAAAGACGTTTAAAGGTAGAAGGATGAAGTTTAGGCAATGCCGTCTTCTAAACGTCATTCCCGTGCTGGAGCTGAACCATCCTGCTTGCAGCTCTCGTGGAACCCACTGCTTCAGTTCCCTCTCGTAACTGTATGGAACTCTATAGCCACGTCTAAGCGGCAGTATCTGGATCAGACATAAAAGTAGGTGTCTTCACAGCAACTACATCTGTCCCGGTTGTTTTGATCTGTCGGCCCATTCGAATACAGTATGAGCGTAACAGCTGTGTGTGTGTGTGTGTGTGCGTGCGTGCGTGCGTGTGCGTGCGTGTGTGTGCGTGCGTGTGTGTGTGTGTGTGTGTGTGTGTGTGCGTGCGTGTGCGTGTGTGTGTGTGTGTGCGTGTGCGTGTGTGTGTGTGTGTGTGTAACTTCCAATATATTGCGGCATTTGTTATGTCCATCTCACATAAGAAGCATAAACTAACGTTTCCATACGGTATTAATAACATAATAATTTCCGAAGTAACACATTATAAGTATCTAGGACTCTGGATCACAAATGACCTCACTTGGACTAAGCACCTTGAATATGTAGTAGCTAATGCTAACCGCAAGCTTTATTTTTTAAGGAGGGCTTTGAAACTTTCTACTCCCACTGTACGCCTACTCGCATATAAAGCTGTAATTCTGCCTATGCTAGACTATGCATGTGTAATTTGGGGCCCTTTTACTAAAACTGGCACTAACAAGATAGAAATGGTGCAAAGAAAAGCAGCTCGTTTTATTTATTACTACTTCGGACGCACTTCAGTGACAGACCTCTTAACAAAAGCAAACCTGCCACCATTAATGCAAAGAAATCGTGTATCACGACTAAAATTTCTTTTTCAAACTATTAACGGTCATTATAAGACAGATCTCACGGAAATAACTACTTTTTCATCTGGTTATGCTACTAGGCAGCGACATAGCCGAACAATAAGCCCATTTAGTACACGTAATAATTGTTTTAAGTATTCCTTCGTTCCCCGAACAGTCGTTGAATAGAATCATCTAAACCATGACCAAGTTTTAACATCATCACTTTCGGCGTTGGTTTCAAGTATTAAGTAACAATTTGTTATCTTGCTGTGCCACTGCTATGTTCAAGCTCTGTTAACCTGATTTGCACTGTTTTCGTTGCCTATGCTATAGTATTCTTTACATATGTATTGTTTCCCACCCTGCTAAAATCCCCAATGGGGATTGCAGTATTGATAAGTAAATAAAAATAAATAAATATATGCCTGCTTGCAAGCACCCGACAGAGCTGATGCTTGAATTCTGAGCGACAACGGAGGTGGGTATGACGAAACGCTGCTGGTTCGTGTCTATGGCGACGTCCTTGCACGTTACGGTTAACACATGGGAGCTCTTTGCAAGAAACCACAGCGCTGCAAATCATAGTACATGTAATAATAATCATATCAAATATGAATTGTTCCGGAAAACATGGTGGAGTTCGGGGAAGACGAACAGAATCGCTGTCTACTTAGCGCAGCTTTTGGTCGAATGGAAAATAGACTTTGAAAATCCACTGACCCCATTCGCATAGTAATATCACTTTTGTTGAAAAGAAAAGTGGTGTTCAATCATTTCCCGTCACAACAAACATCGCAGCACGGAGCTGAAGACACTAGTTGAAGGATTAAAAGGATCGGCAGATTGAGCGCGCGTAGTTAATAGTTTCATGACCATCAGGCAACGTGAATGGCTGTCAAGAAGTGTCATCTGCCATTATATACTATACACCCAATAAACGCGTATGAGTAAGTAATCCGATGCAGAACATTTGCCTTTCCACGACATTTTCATTTATGAGAGGTATGTGACAACGAGCCTTTGCGATAAAGATTTGTGCACACTTGTTCTAAGAGGAATTATTCATGAAGGCAAGCAATATTTTAGTAGAACGTCTTAGGCAATAAAAGTAAAGAAAAAAAGGAATACAACAGTACAAAGTATTGTCTGTTTGCTGTTACGACCTAAACAGTTCAGTAAAAATACCTCCTTACGAAACTACATTGAATGCAACGGCTGCACATCGCGAAGTTTGTACACAACGTTGGGATGACATTTTTACGTTTTAAACGCATTTGTATGCCCTTTTTTCAGGTCCTAATCTACTGAATACCCACAAATTGCAGACATCTGTCTGCATCAATTTTATTTCTGTTTACCATTGATCAATATAAATTTGTTAAAAAGTACCGAATTCGAAATAGGCTCAACCACCGTTGCAACACACAATAATGGCACCTATTGTTATTGTTCGTGCATCCAGGCTACAGAATACCCTGCCAATTTCGGCAGGCGCCAAGGGGGACGCGTTAACGGACGCACTCACAGAGGCACCACGGGGGCGACAGTGGAAGCGCGCACACAGCTCTACAACGACTAAAATGGCGAAGGAATTGAAATCCTTCTTCGTGTCGTTGCACGCCAGGCAGTTTATAGGACACTTTAGGTGCTGCAACCTGATGTTGTTAGTCTTTATTTGGTGCTCTGATAAGTACTTACAATAACCATGTCTAACCTTGAATTTTCCCTCTCCATTTTCTTTTCTATAGGCGATGAACAAGAGTAAGTTGCCTCTATAATATTTTCGAAATCCTCCTCATACCTGGTAATCCACTCAAACTAGGCATCACCACCTACAATGTGTAGAGTCAAATAAAAACGCCAAGCTCAGAAATTGGTCGTTTCGATCTTTATTTGCAGTAAAATTACTTTACAAGTGCACCTAACGTTCTGCTTTACGATTATAATAATACAGGGTGTCCCAGATAATTTTAGCCAGAGTTTAGGAACATGCGAATGCCACGTAGCTGGACAGAACCAAGGTAACGTTGTTTGCCGTCGCTTGGAGATACCCAAATGATATTTTTTTTCATTCCGTCTAACCAGATAATGAGTCCTAATTAATTAATCAACCACTGAAATATTATACTGAGATGAAAAGAGTCGATGAAAAAATTGTCGAGTGACATGAAAAGCTCCCGATACAGCTTTCTGTTGCTCGTTACGTGCTACATAAAACTGCTCTGCGAGCGTGAAAGGAGCCCGCGAATGCACGCAAAATTGCCGCGCGACTGAGCGCTGGAGCCACGTTGCGGGCTTTCATATCGGCACAAAGTTGTAGAACGCCGTGTCGCCAGTCGTCAGCTTCGCAGAAAGATTGTCGAACTCTGCATCAACCACTCTATCGAGGAAGTTTTGACGAACCCGCATTATTCTACGACGCCTCCGCCTGCGTCGGTTAAGCGAATACACGGTGATTTTCGTCTTGAAGAGCCTCGACCTCCGCTGGCAGTGGCATGCTGATAGGAGCCATCTTGAAAAATGTGAGATGCAGTTGTCCCGGAGCGGTGATTGGCCGGTCGTAAAAAAGCGTATCTTACCGAAGGACACAATGTCCTAGCTGCTCAAACGGAAGTATGAGCAGCTAGTCTGAACTGTAGTCTGAACGCGGCTTTAGGTGCGCGAGAACGCAGCGAACACGAAGACATCGGTTACCCTGGCTCAGCTAGCTAGCCTTCGAACCCAGCGCAGATTACCTCCAAGTTAGGAAAGGGGCGGCCGCTTTCAGCCTAGCCATGCACAGCCACGGCTGGAGTAGAAGCAGAGAGGTGCTCTACACTGCCCCCTCCCCTCTCCTATCCCTGTTGGGTACGAAAAGTCGGCGCGCACAAGAAGGCGCCGCCGCCCCAAGCCACCGCCCTTCACGGCTCACCCTCGCATGTTTTTCCTCGCACCTGTAGCACTCGGCGTGCGGCCACGATGTCATCGCATGATGGAATTTATACGAAACATCACGGCGACACTGAAGGTGGCGCAAATTTGCCTGGAGTTTCCATTGCAATTAAAGAGCAAAACATAAAATTTGCATGTGAGCAAATATTCCGCGCATTACTTGCTAATTGAAGAATGCGATGTCTCCTGTGGTTAATATCTTTTTCTAGGAATGAAGCCGTCTCTTCGTTCGCACTCACTACGCTCTGCCTGTTCGTGGTGTTCCTGCTCCTCCTAATGTTTCTTGCCATCAGCAACAGTAAGTGCATTATGCCTGCTATTGCGCGCAATCCAGCATAAAGTGCAGTAATGGCTTCGGATAAGCATGTTGCATCATTACTACGCCGGAATATCCTGCGACATGCCCAATGCAGCGTTGTGCACTTCTAACCAAAGTTTACCCTGCCACACACATCCTGTACCATTAGCATTAATGATAGAAAGGACCTTGACGTTTAAAACTTTTCTGGTAAATAATCATTGTTGCCGTTCCCACATGCAGTACTATTGTTCAAAACTGACGTCTTTTGTGGTGTTTTTTGTTACTCTCGCACTGACCTCCTGACCGGCTTTTCTAAAGACACAATAACATGCCGCCAACGACAACCCTGAATACTCCCCAGCCTCTCGCTTCCCCACACCCGCCCATGTCCCTCTTCTACTTTTCTTGTCATTTTTTCTCTTGGTGTCCCCCTCCCTTATTATTCGCTGTTTTTCCTTCTTTTCTTTTCTCCCTGCCTGCCCACTCTCCCGCTCTTGTCCCCTCGTCTTGGCAACCACACTCACAGACGTCAGGCGACAGCGCTCATTCTCTTTGACGTCCCTCCCTTTACAACCAGCCGCCACCAACAACAACCGCACGCGACACCACTGCACTAACCCTTTAAAACTAGCATGCCTAGGGTGACGAGGCCGCCTTTGACGATGATAGGTCCTCCTATCGAAACGTTTTCCAGCCTTTCTGAGGCACCTTATCCCTGTTTGTAACCTTTATACCACACTGTGCTGTTCCATCTGTCAGCCCTTTTCTTCATTTTGGATTTCGAAAGAAATGTGTTATTCACTTGAACATGAAAAATAAGAAGCATCAAGGAGCGTTTAACTTCATGAACATGGTTTCCCGTGGAAAACATATTCTCACACGTTTTCGCAAAGCAAACGTTTGATAGACAACGGTACTTACTAAATGGCACGCAGCCCGAGTTTAATATTTAGTGAAGTGTAAACAAAATGATTTGTAGTCATTAGGTTTTCAGCATGCTTCCAGTGAACGAGTACACCCTCAGTGCAGATCGGAAAAATACTGATAAAAAAATTGCCCCACGGAATTTTCTGCCTTACCACTCCATTATTTAGACACTCTCACAGGTGGTCTTTCGATGGCATTAAAAAGATAGGTACCATAAAAATTGGTAGTCCGTCCCTTTAACGTACTAGCGTTAAGAGAGATAACATAGCGTTTGATTCACTGGTCTCCACTGCCATGAGATGTCAACCAACAAAGGCACCAAGGACAACACAGGGGAAATTACTTTTACTTACTAATTATATTAAAGAAATGATAAATTAATAGTAATGAAAGTGGCTGA
Organism: Dermacentor variabilis; assembly: GCF_050947875.1. Lineage (NCBI taxonomy): Eukaryota > Metazoa > Arthropoda > Arachnida > Ixodida > Ixodidae > Dermacentor > Dermacentor variabilis. The sequence goes on from NC_134571.1 coordinate 180,162,489, forward strand.
AAAGACAAATACCCGCAGATGGAGAACGATCCCACGTCTTCGCATTGCGCGTGCGATGCTCCACCGTCTGTTACTGCATACCGCTTCCCCACTCGCCGAGCCGGGTGCGGGTGAAGCGCCAGCGGAAGTGTGGCATGATGCGGCAGCTTGTCCCGGAAGTAGAACGTGTACGCCTCGGACTAGTGCCTGTGGTCGGTTGATACTGCGGCTATAACTTTTTATTCTTTGTTTGCACCGTTTTAGTGGGTGGTCTTTTTCTGTCTAGTAAGAGCTTTTACGATAATCTCAACCCGTACGGGATACTTTTTTTTCTTTTAATAAGCGCTTTCTCAAGTACGTTTCCCGCGCGCGCCGCTCAGATTGGCGACGCTGCAGGCACAGCGACGGCAAATTCGCACCTCTTCCCAAACCACTTTTCCAGCCGGCTTTGGTAGTTTGCGGCACAACTGGTAGGCAACTTAGGAGGAGAACTCGCAGTGATTGCTTTAGTGGCTTTAGCACTGTGTTGCAAAGCACGAGGTCGCGGGATCAAATTCCTCACGCGGCGGCCGCATATCGATGGAGGCGCAATTCACACATGCCCGTCTGCCTTGTATTGGGTGCATGCTAAAGAACCCAAGGTGGCCATAAAGTAATCAGAAGTCCCTTACTATGACGCGCCTCGTAATGACGTCGTCGTTCTGGCGAGTAAAATTTCAGAATTTAGTTTTAAGCTAGTGGAAGAAAAAAATAAATGACGAACTCCCGTACATGCGGCGTGCCCCTGCAAAGTCGCGAACTAACGACTTCCCGGGGAAGTATAGCTTACTTCCTGTGGCTTCATTCAAAGGCGTTGTATGCGCTGTCTAGCACCCTATAGTACACATCAATGGTTTGAATAATTATAAAACAAGTTTTTGCAGCCCCCCAACATAAGTTGAAAAGAAGATTAAGTTGATTGCAGAATATATTAGGACATACATTCAATCAAACAAGTGAACATACAGGCTGGCTTCACGAAGCTACATTCTACAATGAATCAAATCCATGCCATCAGTCAAGTAATCCACAAATCTGCCGAACACAATCAACTTCTCTATATGGCTTTCCCAGATTGTGATTGAGTATAGAAACTAGCAGTCATACAGGCATTACGTAATCAAGGAGCAAAGCTGGCATACGTGGATATCTTGGGAAATATCTACGAAGATTCCACAGCTACCTTGGTTCTCCACAAATAAAGTAGAAAGTTCCCTACCAAGAAAGGGGTGCGAAAAAAAGACAATCTCTACAATGCTATACACTGATTCTTAGAAGAAGTATTCAAGCTATTAGAGTGGGAAGACAACGCCGAATATCTCGGCAGCCTTCCGTTTGCAGATGACATTTTCTTTTTCAGCCAGTCTGGGGATGAACTGCAACAAATACAGGAGGGCTCTAAGCGACAATATGTCAGAGTGGTGTTGAAGATTATTATACAGATGACAGGTAGTGTTCAACAGCTTCGCAATGGAATAAGAATTCAGGGTCACCAAGCAGCCTCTAGAGTGCATACCGCAGGCATTACCAAAACCTAGCTGGCAGCTTACTACTGTCGGTGAAAACTGTACAATCATTGCTTCCTACCGGTACTAACATATGAGGCAGAAACTTGGAGCTTAACAAAGAAGCTAGAGAACAAGGTAAAGACCGCACAATGAGCAATGGAACGAAAATTGTTTTGGGTAATGTTAAGAGACACGAAGAGGAGAGATCAAATGGGGACAGTGGATACTCTGTTCACATTTAGAGAGAAAAATGGAGCTGGCGAGGTCATATAATGCATAGATTAGATAACCGGTGAACCGTTCGAGTTACCAAATGGGTGCCGAGGGAAGGGAAGCGCAGTCAAGTACGGCAGAAACTAGGCGAGCTGATGAAGTTAGGAAATTTGCAGCCGCAAGTTGGAATCAGCTAGTGCAAGACAGGTGTAATTACAGACTGCAGGAAAGGGCCTTTGTCCTGCAGTGCACATAAAAAAATAGAATGATGATGATGGTGATGATGATGATGATGACATTAGCACCGGTAATGTATTATTTCGTTTCGCCCTATCACATTCTGTTCATATTCTACTATCGCATTTACATTTTACTGATTGTTAAGAAAGTTCTGGTCACGGTCGGTGACCAGAAATGGAAAAAAAAGCAAGCTCGTACAGAATCGCTGAATTATACAGGACGAGGTCACAATATTTGATCCGTGGTGGCGACAGTGAATGCGTTTTCTGCAATATTATTAAATATTACAAGAATCGCTAGTGCTATTCTTTCAGACGGCTACAGTTCCAGACAGCGTTTACACTCTTTAGTATAAGTCTAGGCAGAAGTCTGTACCGAATTAAATAAAGTCGCTGCTGGAAGAATGCGGCACATACGATTTCACCACTTGACAACGCTTTTGGAATGAGGTAAATATTGACTGAGTTGCATGGAAGCTATGTCCGATGAAGGCTCTTGTCAATGAACGCACCCCCACTTGATCATCATTTCTGCATAACACCGCTGACAATGTTGCATCGAGGAACAGGTATACATAGGAGCCAAACCATTCACTCTCGTAAGGAACGACGTAGCAATATAAAAAAAGAAGTTCAGCAGGGACACTTACGACTACTTACCTGTGGGAATGCGAAAGCATTGTAATCGCTTTGGGGAAATGTTTTCGCTTAGGCATTCATCCGTATGTCGTCGTACACATTTCAAACTTGCATGGCGTTCCTTTTTATGTTGCTTTGCTTGCTATTCTGCGGCGAGCTTCCTTGGGCGACCACGTTTCACAGATGCCGCTGCGTATACGTTTCGGAGAGCATCCAAGTAGAAGACGCAGCACCGACAAAATCAGAAAAGAAAATCACGCACGGTAGGCAGCGATGTGACGTGTGCACCGACGCACACACTAGGCATAACTCATGTTATAGACTCATGATGTGGCATCGATAATTCATCGTAGTAGACACAACACCGATGCAATCCGAAGACCAATTGACAGGTGGGGGGGGGGGGGGGCGGTGACGGAGGTAGTCACGTGACGTGTGCAATGACACAGGCACTACAGGCACAACTATAGTCAGCCATAACCATGAAGCTACCGTTGCATCGGGGAAGCGTGCTCGTTTCCTACCCAGCCCTAAATGTACCGAGTTCCCTTTTCAATTCTAATAATTGTTTTTGTTTATAGAAACTTGCCTGATAAATTTGACGTCAATCCCGGCACTACTTACGTGTTTATACTCTGCGCGTCGTCCGTAGTTTCTTGTACCAGCTTTCGGTCACGCCTCCGACGACAACGCCGTATTATGGTACATAAAATGTTTCGCATTTAAAGAGAGTAAACTTCCACGTGAGGAATAAGAGAAAGAAAATTCTACAGTCCTGTGCGAGGAAAACGTCACTGAACCAAAAGAAAATCAACAACCACCATTCATTATTTAGTTGTAATCCCTGCAAAAAAAAATAAGCGTTTGCGTAACCAGCTTTAGAAACATGTCAAACCACTAGATGTAAAGATAAATGTTAGAGCTGATTGATCACCAATTACATATGATGCTCTCTACGCAGCCTTCCATGATAAGGAAAGTACCGGTACCGACCAAAGGAATACCATAGGCAATGGTGGCGGAGGAGCTCCACCACCAATAGACGTCATCGTTCCTGTTGGTCCTTCCAGCGCAGGTATGTACTCTGGGTAAACACACAACACCAAAATACAACACACCACTCACGCGGCGTGTAAGATGAGCCTGGTAATCCTCTTGTTTTGTATGATATGAGAGAGTGGTGCCTTAGTCATGCACACCCGTGTATGTGGAAAGCTTACAACAGACTGTTGCTAAACCGCTCGATTCCCAAAGTACTGTGCGATGCCATTCTTCGTTAAGTATAACTTCACACGAGGCCGGTAAGTAATTACAGCATCAGCAGCACGGGAAACGCAAATCGCGTAGTATTCTTACGTGAACCACCGTTAACTGCCGGTTCACCCATTCATATTGTTTCTTCGTAAGGGTAGAAAAACCTCTCAAAGTACTCTAATGGGGAGGAAAATTAAACGTATAAAGGATAAGGTCACTTTATAGTCTTCCGTGAGAATATGGGTCACGAAGTAAGATATACAGGAACGCTGGCTCTTTTGAAATGCATTTGGCACGGCTAAGTCTGAGCGAAAAGGCGCAGGGTATTCCGTCGCGCCTTTTGTCTTTGATCACCTTCTCTCTTCGTGGCTTTGAAAGGTACTCTCCCCTCTTCTTTCCCTAGCTGTTGCCGTCCCTTTGAGTTGTCAAGACGAGAAATAACATGTCGAGAGCATTTATGCTATCCTGACTTAACGAGGCCACAGGGTGGGCTTTTGCCGTTCGCGCCACTTCAAAGGCGCGGTATTTGATTTCGACGGCAAGCGGTTCTTCTTCTATTTACTTACCTTTTGCTGACTTGTGAATTTACTATGAACAACGTTATATATATACAATTACTATTGCTCTTTCTTTTATCCTTGCTATGCCAGGATTTGTTTTCTATTTATTTTTTTAGCGGACCTTCAACTAGCCTTCGGCTACAGGTCTGACAAGGGCTTGTTACTATGTATAATAATATGGAAATAAACATCTCACTTCCTTTCATTTCCTTTCATATTCGCGATCAGCGTATTCCAAGACTGAAAGAGGTTTTGGTTTCTAATTTACGTGCGAGGTACCGGAATACAACAAACTCCAGCTTTAGATGTTAAGCTCAGGTTACTTAATGTGCATATGTGCTGTGTTTGTTCTTCGCGATCAGCAAATTTGCTTTTGAATTCTGTTTCCAGCCACTCTAAGATTCTACATAACGGCATTACTAGATCTTGCCTGCGATAAGCCCTTTGATGATCGTACGCGTACATCCACACTCTCTATCAACTGAAGTTATCGAAAACAAGTTGGAAGGTTGATAGTCGCGGGATACAGCTACTGTCAAGTTTGCAGCCGTGCTCACATATTGCTCTCAATTGTGCACAGTGTTTCTGTTTCGAGGAAAACGCCGCCGGGCGAAAAAAAAGAAGACAGCCATTATGGGCAATCAGCGCTGGAATTCTGTATGCCAACAGCAGCACCGTAACACACATGCTATCGAGTGGAGGAAACATATTTCAGAAGCAGATGCTGAGAGTTTATGCGTCAGCAAGTTCACAACTCGTGTTGAAGCACATTTTCCCAGGTTCTGACGTTACTGCACCAGCGGATAACTTTTCTTGGCTGTAAGGCGAAAGCTACAGGGGCGGATCTTCTGCACATGAACGTATTCGTACGCAACGTAGTCCGGGCGCCCTCGGCAGCGGCTTCGGTTTCGCCAGCCTCGCACAACCTCTTTACTTTAGTCAAGGCAGATACAACTAACTCGGCGGGAATCAATCTTTATTCGCATCTGATACGCACCATACCCGCCGTGGTTGCTCAGTGGCTATGGTGTTGGGCTGCTGAGCACGAGGTCGCGGGATCGAATCCCGGCCACGGCGGCCGCATTTCGATGGGGGCGAAATGCGAAAACACCCGTGTGCTTAGATTTAGGTGCACGTTAAAGAACCCCAGGCGGTCAAAATTTCCGGAGTCCTCCACTACGGCGTGCCTCATAATCAGAAAGTGGTTTTGGCACGTAAAACCCCAAATATTATTATTATTATACGCACCTTGTTTTGAACAGCGAGCACCGCAGCCTGCATCGGAGCTCCGAAGCAGCCGTATGCCGTCGGTGGAGCCGTGCAGCTGTAAGCACGCTCACCCGACCCGGCCTACCAGTCCTTATTGGATTACATCAATTCAATCTGGCTCGGAGACGCGCCACTCCCCAGCGATTGGAAAACCGCTCTGGTCACTTTCATTCCCAAAGCTGGCAAGGCTGTCAACACGGACAACCTTCGCCCCATCTCTCCCACCTCGTGTCTGGGCAAACTAATGGAGACGATGGTGCGTGACTGGTTGTCCGAGTTCATGGAAAATCAACACATCTTCGCAGACTCCATGTTCGGATTTCGCCCGCACAGGTCCGCACAGGATGTTCTGCTACAACTCAATCGAGACATCCTTGACCAGGTCGAATGCCCCCACAACGGTAAGGTCGTACTCGCCTTAGACTTTAAGGGGGCCTTCGACAACGTTACTCACGAGGTAATACTCACTCATCCTTCACAAACCGGCTGCGGACGCGACGCGTTCAGATACATCCGGCAATTTTTTACAGATCGTGGATCCTACATTAACATCCAGGACACTGAACACGACCCCTTCCAACTTGGAACCAGAGAAACACCACAAGTTGCAGTGCTGTCTCCTCTCCTATTCACTCTGGCTATGATGCACCTGCCGTCCCAATTGGGTGCTGTCACTGGTATGCAGCATGCGCTATATGCCGACGACATCACCCTATGGGCCTCGCAGGGCTCCCTCAGAGACGTTGAGGCCAATCTGCAACAAGCGGAGACCATAGTGGACCGTTATGCTCGCCACTGTGGCCTGCAATGGTCCCCTCAAAAGTCTGAATTTGCACAGATACGCCACTTACCAAGGTGTCCCGCCAAAATTGACCTCTCTCTGGAGACAGGACCAATTCCTGAACACACAGAAGTCCGGGTACTGGGGCTTTTCATTCCTTAACATAGACGGTTACGGCCAAGCTCAGTAAGGTGGGGGACCAGGTGAGCCGCATGAGCTGCCGCGTTTCCAACAAGCGTGGGGAGTTGCGGTGCAAAGACGCCTTGCGGCTGGCGCATGCATTCGTGACCAGTCGAATCTTATATTCGACTCCTTACCTCCACCTTTGGAAACAAGACAGGGATGCACTCGAAATAATCCTCCGCAGAATTATTCAGAGAGCCCTCGATCTCCCCGTGAACACCTCCAACCAGCGTCTGCTGGGTCTGGGCATGGTGAACACGTTCCGGGAGCTCCGAGAGGCTCACTTAACCAACCAATACACACGCCTCTCTAAGACCCTTTCGGGTCGCCGCCTCCTTGCCCGACTGCACGTCCAACGTACCTCCTTTATGGAAGAGCGAGTACAACTCCCTTTAGAGTGGAAATGCGCCCTGCACGTACGCCCTCTTCCTAACAACATGACATGTGAGGACCATAATGTCGGCGCCTGGCGCGGGCGGAAACCCTGGGCCGCCATTATGGGTCGAAACCCGGCACTTTTTACGTGGACGCCTCCGGCCCAAACAATGGGGGATGGTACATGGCTGCAGTCGTTCACCAGTCCAGAACAGTTAAGGGGCTTACATTTCGCGCCCGCGACATAACTCATGAGGAGGAGGTCGCCATTTCACTGGCTGCTACTCACTCTGATTCCAAAACAATCATCTCCTTCCTACTCGCGAGGGGCCTGTCGGAACGTCGAGCAAGGATGGGCTCCGTACTTAGCCTATCGACTACTTCAATGTTGCACCTACACCGGGGACCCCACTCACCGGAACATAGTATGGGCTCCTGCTCATATGGATCTTGAGGGGAATGAGGCAGCCGATGCCGCCGCCCACGCGCTCTCTCTTTGTGCTTCCTTTCTCGACCCCCTACATCAGGATCTCGAATTAAATCCCGCATATTCTTTTAAAGACATTGTCCTGCATTATCAATATGGCCATAGCCTTTACCATCGCCCGAGTAAAGGACTATCTAAGACGTAGGAGCGGCTTCTACTCCGTCTCCATACGAACACTCTGCTGTGCCCGGCAGCACTCAAACATTTTGATCGCTCATTCACGGGCAGTTGTCCGCACTGTGCGGAGAAGTCTTCGGACATCTACCACACGGTGTGGGCCTGCCCATCTAACCTAGCTATTGCCCTTCACCCCAACCCCACTCGGGAGGACTGGGAGGCAACCCTGCTCGGCAGCTATGACCTTCAGGCCCAAAGTGCCTTGGTCGAGCGCGCCCGGGCAGCGGCCGACGCTACTGGGGTCCCGTACTAGGAATTCCACCTAGTATAATTAGGGCCGCGTCCTTAAGGACCGGCTCATGTGTACCTTCATGTGCTTCTCATCTGAGAGCAATAAATGTTTTTCACCACCCCCACCGCCACTCGCTTGGGCATGCCGATGGTTCGAGAGGGGTTCGCTTGGTTACTGCACAGATGCTGGAAAAACCTTTTGGTGTGCTTCAACGGTCTTTTGTTGCTAGATTTGGTCAACAGCCTCTCATAGGATTTCGTTGGCGGGACAGCTAGCGACGAACACTCACGAGAAGACACGTGTATGATTTTGTGCTTGATGAATGTGCAAAACGTACGACGGTCTCGGGTGTGCGAAAACTCGAAAGAGCAAACGAAAAACAAAATAAAATGCCAATAGCTGACTGGTGAACGTCACGTATCGTTCCATATTAGGTACTCTAAAGAAACAAAACATTACTGTTTTCTATTTCCCACTTAAGAAAACGTAAGCAAAACTACGGGTCTACTTTCAGCAGTGGTGAAAAAGGCGCGCTTAGTTTCCGTAGCCTTCACTTCATAGCCAGGAAAAGTTGTCCGCAAGTACAGGCACCAGGCATGCTGCAACGCAGGAGCACTCATAGCGACCCTCATTGCCAAGGACAGAGCTTTTCTTGATGCATCTGGCTAAACAAAACGTATGGGGGCACCCGTGTGTTATCACGGAAACTATTGCGTAGTTTCCGTGCCTTTTGCACCGGTCGGTATCGGCTTATTTGAGCTGCATACTGAAACTTCGGTAACGCCTCCTGGCGTTACCGAAACAATTAGACCGATCTAATTGTTTCTCTCATGTTAGCATCAGTAATCCGGCCCATTCCCTGTGCTGTACTTTTTTCACTGGTTGCCACCTTTATCGCACGATTTGTTCGTACGATATATATATATATATATATATATATATATATATATATATATATATATATATTTATATATATATATATATATATATATATCTTGTTACGGAGGGTGACGCAGACGAAAAGCTATGTACAGGCATATTTACAAGAAAATACGCTGCGCTTGGCCGAGAGGCAACAGCCCGCGCTAGCTTCTAATCGTCGTCGTCGCATTCTTACTGCTCGGCTCTTCGTCATTGGAAATACTCGCCCGTAGCACTACCCCTGGCGGCAAAAGCACCGTCCCAGAGCGACTAAAGGCTGGACTCTGAAGCAGTGTAGTAGGCCTTGAGCATACTGATATGCAAGACATCACTAGATGCCAGAAGAGAGGACGAGGTTGAACCCACAGGAGCAACTTCGTAAGTCACAGGTGTCACCTGGCTCAGCACGCGGTAGGGCCCTGTGTATCGCGAAAGGAGCTTCTCTGAAAGTCCGACGTGACGGGAGGGCGACCACAGGAGCACGAGCGCACCAGGAGAAAACTGCATGTCACGATGGCGGGCGTTGTACTGACACTGCTGAGTTGTTTGTGAGGCCGTCAGTCGAGCACGGGCAAGCTGGCGTGCATGGTCGGCGAGGGCGATGGCGTTGCGCGCATACTCGCTTGTTGAGATCGCAGCAGGAGGAAGTGCCGTGTCTAGGGGCAAGGTAGGTTCGTTACCGTACAGTAGATCAAATGGAGAAAATCCGGCAGTGTCGTGCCTGGAAGAATTGTACGCAAATGTGACGTAAGGAAGGGCAACGTCCCAGTCGTGGTGGTCCTCCGAAGCGTACTTGGACAGCATGTCGGTAAGAGTACGGTTTAACCGCTCTGTCAGGCCATTGGTTTGAGGATGGTATGAGGTAGTCAGTTTGTGTTGAATGGAGCAGGAACGCACAATGTCAGCGATAACTTTCGAGAGCAAGTTTCGACCACGGTCAGTAAGCAGCTGTCGCGGGGCGCCATGAAGCAAGATAATGTCACGCAAGAGAAAGTCCGCTACGTCAGTGGCGCAACTGGTAGGGAGAGCCCGAGTGATAGCGTATCAGGTGGCGTAATCAGTCGCGATTGTTACCAGAGGATGACGTGGGAAAGGGACCGAGCAGGTTTAATCCAACACGAAAGAACGGTTCCACAGGGACGGTGATCGGCTGGAGATGACCGGCAGGTAGCACCTGAGGTGTTTTCCGACGCAGGCAGGGATCACAGGCAGCAACATAGCGTCGAAAGGAGCGAGCAAGACCAGGCCAACAGAAGCGGCGGCGGACGCGGTCGTACGTACGAGTTACCCCAAGATGCCCTACAGTGGGTGGGTCATGCATCTAAAAGAGCACAGTCTGTCGTAGTTGTTTTGGCACGACAAGAAGAAGATCAGTGCCGTCAGGCAGGAAGTTCCTTCGATACAGAATGCCGCCCTGGAGGACATATCGGCGAACGGATGCGTCGGTAGGTGTAGAGCGCAGACGCTCGATGAGTGCTCGCAGCGATAGGTCTTGGTGCTGCTCATCGGCGATGTTAGTGAAGGCAGACACAGAGAAAATGCCGTCGGCGCTACTACTGTCGGCGTCGTCAGGCTCGTCGACCGGGTAGCGAGACAGGCAGTCAGCGTCCTTGTGTAGTCGGCCAGATTTATAGGTGACAGTATACGAATATTCTTGGAGGCGTAAAGCCCAGCGACCAAGTCTTCCTGTAGGATCTTTCGTGAGCCTAACCAGCAAAGCGCGTGGTGGTCTGTGACAACGGAAAAGGGTCGGCCATATAAGTATGGGCGGAATTTCGCAACCGCCCAAACTAGGGCCAGACACTCACGCTCAGTGATGGAATAGTTGCGCTCCGCGGGTGAGAGGAGCCTGCTGGCGCAAGCGATAACACGGTCGTGGCCACGCTGGCGTTGTGCCAGTACTGCGCCAATTCCGTGACCGCTGGCATCAGTGCGGACTTCGGTAGGCGCAGAAGGATCGAAATGGGCCAGAATTGGAGGCGTTGTGAGAATGTCGCTTAGATGTGAGAATGCTGAGGCCTCGTTATCGCCCCACTGGAAAGGGGCGTCTTTTCTCAAAAGCTTGGTGGACTTTCCCTGTACGTCGTCACGGAGCTTCGCAGTGGACGGTACGTCGAGCCCTCCTTCATGGCTCCCGGCGACGACAACCCGACTACGCCGGCTCCGACACATGCTGCCACTTCGACGACGTACATCACTCTCCCCGCTCCCCGTGATCCTGGCGTATTCTCGGGCAAAGATGGGGAAGATGTCGATGACTGGATCAGCCTGTATGAACACGTCAGCCGCAATAACCGGTGGGACCCTACTATTATGCTCGCCAACGTAGTCTTTTACCTCGGTGACACACCTAGAGTTTGATATCGCACTTTATTCACTTGAGACACAGCTTCGAGACTTGTTCGGCAACCCCTACTGTCACCAACTTGCCGCGCAGAAGGCGCTTTCCGGCCGTGTGCAGATGTCAACAGAGCCCTATGTCACGTATATTCAGGACGTCTTGGCTCTCTGCCGCAAAGTTGACACCCACATGACTGAGTCAGACAAGGTTGCCCCGCACCTCCACCAGATATGTTACGTAGGAAGACGCAAACGAAAAACTATGCACAAGTATATTTACAAGAGAATACGCTGCGCTTGGCCAAGAGGCAAAAGCCCGCGCTAGCTTCTAATCGTCGTCGTCGTCGTCTTCACACTGCTCGCCTTTTCGTAATCGCACATATTGTTCTGTAGCAATATATATATATATATATATATATATATATATATATATATATATATATATATATATATATATATATATATATATATATATATATATATATACAAGCAGGCCAATTTCCGACCATGTAGCGCAAATAAAATGCATACCTGGAAACTGACACGACCTTGCGGTAGCGCCAAAATAATATAGTAGCATTGAGAGTGGTAATAGTACAATAGCAAAAGCTGTAACATGGAAATGATGATTTCAAGAGTGATACTTTGAATAATTTATTTTTCCGTATGCTAAAAGAATGTTTGTTCTTGTGGACAAAATATATTACTGTATCTGTATTTCTGTTTTCTTTGCTAAGGTATACTGAAAGCCCCTCTTTGCACGTTTCACTTCAATTTGGCACATTATGCCTCGCAGCATGCGACACATAATGTTCACGTGGGCTCAAAGACACGCGGGTCCGAGTCCGGCCCGGACCCGCGGCCTGATGCCCGAGCGCGCCGAAAAATGCTTCGAAGGGCCCGAATCGAACCGCGGGTGGGCCGTCCCGGTCCCGTGCAGTGCTCTGGGTACCCACTGCCACCGCGTCATGTATTAGCCGTTCTTGTTTGTTTGCAATCACCAAACCGGATGAAGTGCGGTTTAAAGGAAATCCTCTCTGATAATAAAAAAGAAGCGCGTGGTTTATCATTATGGAAGGGGAAGACAACGCTAAGAAACAAAATATAACGTGCCCATCTGCAATTCAGCACTCGCAAGAACTCTTTCGTAATCCACATACGCATAATGACAGAATCAATGAATTACCGCTCAATAAGAAAGCGTTTTCGTTTTTATGTAGAGCGATGTGCCGATGACTGCTGTGTGCGTAGTTGTTTTTTTTTTTGTTTCGAATATGACATAATAGGTAAATCACTACGCATGAGAGAAAGGACGACCTCAGAAGCAAGGAACACGGCGCTTGTTTTTTTCTGCGACCGTGCCTATCTAATGAGTTATGCAACTTGCAAGGGAAACTAGCCGGAATTTCAATTTTATCAGGTATCATGCGCCTCAATTGAAAGGCCGGTATCACTGTCCTTCCACCTTCCTATGATGTTACTAATGGCATTTTATGGCACGCACGCTTGTACATAGCAGTGCCGGATGAGGTGGGCCTGTTCGTTGCTCCTTCTTGCTTTCCTTTTCCTTTAATGTCACATTTCACTTTCCTTACTTTTCCGCGTAACTAAGTCCGTACTACGACAAGGTGCTCGGGGAGGCCAAGCACAGCCTGATCTTCCGCAGGCCTATCGACATTTTCATGGGGCGAGGAGGAAGGGTCGCGCGGCGAGACTTTCCTCCTTTCTGGCTTGTGCGAGCCGGCTCACCGTCACTTGAATGTGTTGCCATCGCGTGCTGCGCAACGATTTGGAGATGTTTTGGTTCGTTCCGCGTGACATTTAGCGATGTAATATCATAGCGATGTCAATCAAGAACCACTGCGTAGACTTTAGGCGCAGCAGTAGCTATGTTATGCGGGAATTACTTTAGGCTGCCCAAAAGTGTGTGCATATGATGTGAACTATATTGGCGGAATCGGTTTTTACTCGACGAAGAGAACCGGCGTCTGTGAATTGCCAGCGTGAGTAGAAAAATCTTCTTACTATCTGATACTTCCGCGTGGGAACTGAAAACATAAATGGGCATGCTCGTGTAGGGCAGCCCAATGCAGTCCCGAAACATCTAAGCGCCAATCCTTGCAAAATATTTGCGTCAGCCATCGGCATCGTTCTCATGCATTTCACATCTAGTAGGCCGGGCGTCACTATGCTTTGTCTACTTTAGCGCGCTGTATGACGCCCATGGCCTTGCTCAACAGAGCGATCGCTGCGGTTGGCAAACCAGCATGATATATATAAGCTCTGTGTTTCGGCATGCCCTTTTTGCCCTGTAAGGCATACTCTCCAAAAGGGATTGCATAAAAAGAATCCAACGGCTATTTGTGTGAACATAACTTCCGTATGACGGGTGTGTGAATCGTAGGAGACGGGACCAACAACAGTGAAAGGAAAAGGCAACTTTTTCTTTCGCCAAAACAATAACAGAATAGTCGTTTGTGTAGCCACGCCGCATCATTGGTGAATGAGCTATAAAGCAAGAACAGATATACAATGCCGCATCTACCACTGCTTCGGACGCTTGCACAGCCCGCAGCAGGTCACTGGACTACTCGACAAATGTGATTTATACTGTACGATATGCTGTTATTAGTAAAGAAAACGATTTTATTCATGGGCGGGAACGTCGTCTAAGAAACGTGGGAGTTGCGCAATGTATCTACATATAACAATTAAAGCTCTTGTCAAATTAAACAGCGCATCTTATTCGGTACCATAACGGTATCTACGCAGTTACGATCGTCTTATGTTTCGCAAGTACTCGTTGCTGATAACCCACGCCTTAGAATTGCAGTGGGAACACGGCAGTAAATTCGCATTCGTGAACCGAATTTTCAGAAATGCATACCTGATCTCCGAGGCGGATTGTAGGCTCAAACACGCACTCACACATCGCGCTAGGTGTTCCGTCGCCCCCAACGCCAGCAGAAACTCCAGCCATAATGACTTCGATCACTTGAGTACGTCTCACAGAACCGTTTCCTGCTTATAGAAGACGCTACATCACATTAAAGAGACCCCGCGAGCGCCAAAATGACCACCAGGAACTGATGCTGAGCGCAAATACCTGCCATAGATTAGAATGCGCTCGCCCAAGCCTGCATGCCGACCAGCATGCCACCATGGCGGCGCACATGAGATAACGGTCTATATACGTTGAATTGCGCACAACTCATTGCTGCACTATCTGCATCGCAAAGAACTGATGGCATTTGGCGCACAATTTGTGATAATTTACTACCATACGCCTTGCGGCAAATCTCACCAATAAAGACAAAGCCAATGTCTGCATATCGTGGCTGCGACGCAGTGTAGATAGGAACTTGTGTTTCACCGAAGACACTCCCTCAACTGATGCTTCATTAACCTTGCTATGCACATATGGATAAACGCCTCTACATCCTGAGTGTGGTAGAAGAGAAAGTAATACACATTGAGGACAACAACGAGGCGCTGACATTTCCGGTGTTCTGCGCTTCCCTTTGCACAGCGATTAGCCACCAGCCACGGAAGAACATACATTGGCATTATAGTACATTTGTCAAGATTCTGTATATATGAGTAGATCCCTGAAGCAGTGAAAATGGACGACAGAGTACTGGAGGCTTCAAAACCTACTGAAATGTTCCGCACGCTGTCGAATGATTCAACATATTTTTCATGTGCTTGTCGTATAATTCTCAGGGGGATCTATGAAGAAGCAAGGTAACAGATAAAAACAAGCATTTGTCGACAGCTAAACGGAGATCGGAGTCCATATTTCATTACATTGTAAAGAATCAGGAAAAAGTAAACCTGATACTTTGCGTATTTCATAAGTATTTATTTTTTCTATGTTTCTTCCTCAGTTGTTAGGTTTGACCCGTAGCTAAAATTGAAGAATGGGTGAGTTGGCAAGGGATATGCTTGCTAATGCAGTGTACACTGTGTGTGTGCGTTCGATCGTATGTTCCGTTACGTGAATCGATGCGCTTTCCACTAGCAAATTCTGCCCCTTACATCGCAGGTGAAAATTTAAGCACGATGTCACCGACACTGAAGAAGGAGGCTACAACGTCAAGTCTCACTGCGAGCCCCGAAGAAACAGAAACCTCTGCGACAATGACCTCTGCGACAACGACCTCTGCGACAAAGACCTCTGCGACAAAGGCCTCTGCGACAATGACCTCTCCGACAATGACCTCTGCGACAATGACCTCTGCGACAATGACAAGCCCGCCAACCGTCAGCCCTACCACCTCGCCGGCAACCACGCCTACCCCTCGTGAGTCCAGGTTCTGTAGGGAGTTGAAGCAACGCACGTCCGACGTAGTCCTACATGGTACAAAGCAGTGCCGCAAAAATCTTTAGGGTACTTTGCTTTTCGAAGCAATTTTGATAGCAAGGATCTTATGTTGCATACACGTGTCACGTAAACGCGCAAGCGGCTGTGTTTCGTCATGAAACGGGCTGACTCAGTGACAGGCACCATGACTCAGTGAGCTTGCATGCCCACCATTTAAGTTGAAGCCTTCTTCGTGAATCTTTCACAAATCCACCGACCATGGTTTCTGCCGCTGCTGCTATATTTAAAAAAAATTATGGGCTTTCACGTGCCAAAACCACGATATAATTATGAGGCACATCGTAGTGGGGTTCTCGGGATTAATCTTGCGAAATAGCTCATACACTGGACAGCATTCACAATGAAGTGGCGTATATGTAAATTCAGCTCTAGCCTTCTTTATGTGCTTTTGTCTGGCTCTATTCTCTACAGACTAACGGAGTGCCTAAACATCCTCGGTGCAAGGATAACGTACATCTATATGCGTTCAAGCGCATATTTCCCTTATATATAGAAGATTTCTATGCGTTATTCCTCGGAGTTATTATCCACGGTCGTGTGGGTTACGTCGGTTGCGTGGTGGAGCACTCGGCGTCATGCCATCTTGTCGGGAACGTCGTAATGGCTACGCAGCAAAATGCTACCACTAACATGTAATTTTTGTAACCTTTATTATCTTGCTTCAGAAAAGATTTGCTTCGCATAGACTTCAGGGCGTGCGTTCGATCTGCTTAATATTGCACGTAACAACGTAATATATTCCATGTAACAGTATTTATTCTCATGGAACCAATATTTGCTTAATAATTTCTTTTTGTCAAAAATATTTCCATGCCTGACGACGCGCAGCGCGTACAGAAACCTTCAGTGCTAAAGTTCTCAGAATTAGCCTTGGCTAGTTTTCAATCGAAAGAAGCAGGGCGGAAGTACAGAAGGTGTGTGTTCTCGGGTGCCCAACGTCCCTCTGTCGACGTGCTAAAGGTCGCACATGCAGTCCTACCCGCTGCTAAGCTAAGCGCCAGTTTCATCGACACCTTAAGCAGCAGCAAGGGTGAAATTTTTTTTCTTTCCCACCATCGTGTATGTGCTATTGACGGCCCAGCCGTTATTTAGAAGGTCAAAACTCATTGTAACTTTATTCTTTTTTAAGTTATGCCTGCCCCAGCTTCCACGTATGCATATAGGGCTTTTTTTCCAAACCAGAGGCAGTATTCTTACATTGCTCAGAAAATTATGACCATACCCATAAGAGGAGCTAAAGCAACTGTGGGAAAAGGTAGCGCAGTCATCGTGGCTATATTCTGTACTGAAGAGCGAGAAGTAGAGAAGGGGCAAGAGTGAGAGAGAAACGAAGAGGAAAAGGTAAGGAGGTTATCCAAGGACGTGCCCGGCTAGCTTCCCTGCACTTGGGGAGAGGGAAGAGGGTAGAACAGAACAGAAGAAAAAAAATTATACTCAGTCATTCACAGTCAGTCGGAGATGAATCTCCACTGTCACAAGCGTTCATACAATCCAGTGCCCTCTCAGAAGCGCAGAAGGGCATTTGTGGCCCTTTGTATTCAAGAATGCAGAAGCCATGGCCCAACGACCTTTTCTTCTGAGAGCACTCTCTTATCTAGTAGGTTGAATGTCGCTTGGAAAGTACGTCGTTGAGTGGCAAAGGATGGGCAGCGACAGAGGAGGTGCTCTTGAGTCCCGTCGCACCCGCACAATTTGCACGCCGCATTGCTGGCCATTCCTATCAGGAATGAACAGGAATTTGTAAATGCAACGCCCAACCACATGCGGCACAGTGAAGTTGTTTCGCGACGGAAGAGTCCACGTGGCAGGCGAAGTCGCAAGTTAGAGCCGAGAGAGTGCAAGCGTTAGTTCATGAAACTTGTTGAAGTCCACCGCAGAAGCGTGATGTGGCGAGCAAGCGATAGAAGTGGTCGCGCACCATCAGTTTTTGAAAGTGGTATAGGAACCCGCTGATGTTCTTGGTGAGTCGAACACGCAACTTCATCTGCGCTGTCGTCGCCGACACTTGTGTAATGGCTTTGAAACCATTAAAATACAATGTCGTGGCCTTTCTGGAGCGCGTCATGATGAGCGTGCCTTATTTCGTACACTAGCTGCTCGTGTAACCCATGACTTAGGGTAAACTGAAGAGCTTGTAGGGCTGCTTTGAAATCCCAGAAAGTGACCCAACGATTTGGTTGCTGCTGGAGCACGTACTTGAGTGCACCTAGAAGAGCCGCAAGTTCTGCTGTCTTCGACGCAATATTGCCCGAATATTGAAACTCCGATGGAACAACGTTGTTCCGTAGGAGTTTCAATATTGAAGTTTCAACATTGTGTAGTTATCAATAAATATTTTAGCGAACTACCATTGTGCTGACTCAATGAATGTTGTATTTTGTGGAGTTTCCATTGAATCAAAAATAGTACAATAGATCAACAATGGAAATTCAACAACCATTTTTGTAAGGAACAACTGCTCCGGTATCGAGCTGTTGGAATTGGTGGAGAAGGGGCAAACGAGGCATTACTATTTTAGCCTCCTGGCTGTCGCTCCATTCAGAATGCATCGAAACTAAGTTGCCCAAAAGTCGACCCTAATATACAGCGGCAGCGATTAATAATTAATTGATTTTTTGTGTGATTTGGGATCGCTCCTATGAGAGTGCACTCTGCGGCTTCTATTACTTTATTTGCTGCTCAGCTATGCGCATGCTTATTGCAGGATGTGGTAATAGACAAGGTCATTATTTTACATTCAAACATGGCATTGGCGCTATTTGGCAACATCTAGCCCTTGCTCCAACTAACTACAATATTCTTTATCCCACGTTGAAAACTCATGTGTGAGCTAAATTTGAATATGTAGGCAAGTCTCAACTTCGAACACGTGTTCGTCTAGATATGAAGACATGAATATTAATGTTTATCGTGAAGGAATTTTTTACTGGAAACAGCAGTGAACTCTCCGATGGTGTTCGTTCCTGCGTGATCTTCTCAAGATTTCTTTTTGATGATTGAAAAAAGAAAGGTATCTAGAACCCGCCGCCTCAACCCGTGAACCTAAGCACAACATTCCAGTTCCTTCATAGAATATACTCGCATATTCATCGACAAACGCAGGTGATTTTATGTCGAGCACACCTCATGCAACGCCCTGCATAGTTCGATGTGCTTATACTGGTATAGCGCGGACGCTGCGCTTGCAGCGTTAGTTAACTCGCGCTGTCGTGTACTCGTTCTTCGGCCTATTAAAATCACCAAAGGCTTTGTGTTTTAAACGGTTTAAACCAACACCAAGGAGCCGGCAGCTCGAATTACCGTTAGTAGTATGTTGTCTAAGAAATATGGATCGCGGGAGTTGGGCAATTTTTTCGTGCCTGAGCCACTTAATATAATTTTACGGAAATCTTAAGATGGAAAAAAAGAAGGCGACTCATTGGGGTCATGCAATATATTGCGATTGAAGACCATTTTAAACTAGGAAACCAACGTGCTAAGTATAGACAATGCCATACGCTGCACATAGATACGATATTGGATTGCGCCCGGTGCTGGCGGCACCCATAGTCTATCACTGGATTTGCCTGTTATAGTCTTAGTATTAAGCTCTACGCTTAGTCACACTGTTTTGTATGCTTGGTTGCAGATCTATAGTCTTGCGCCTCAGTTTTAAACTCACTGTCGGTGAAAAGTGCAGCATGTTATATTGAGTTTCGTGTTGATCAGCCAATGTGATCCAAGTAGCCCGCTATGGTCTGCATTGCTAACTGGTAGCTTCCATGATGTCATCAATGACTATTACCATATTTAACTGAGTGCAACTTGCACTTTTCAGGAAATGCTTACTAGTAAATTTCGTGCGCGTGCGAAACAATTACAAAGCAGTAATTACACTAGTTTAAGGCTACCGTCACTGCATTTGAGCATGCGGCAATTCAATGTCTTCAGGCGTCAGCTGCAACTTTAGCACTGGCGACATCCTTTCTGCTCGATGTGTAAGTCGGTAAGGCTGTAATAGTTTGCAAAGTGTTTACGAAAGCGCTATTCTAAGGTAGTCTAAGGGACACGGGCGGAACTGAATTTGAGGTGCTATGGTCTGCTAATAGGCTTCAGGCGCCCTTTGATATCGAGATAAATGAGCACCGGTCTACTGCTGCCTAGATGAAACAATTGTTCTGCCAGCGAAAACAGATCGTCATTTCTCTCCCTCTACAAATGAAAATCTTGTTAGTGAGCAATCAAGCAAATCGCATTTTTGTTCTTTTTTCCTGCGACCATCAGATGAGTATCAGTATCGAGGAAGCTTCAGAACAGATTCTTTTTAGAAGAAGCTTACAGCAACGAGAAAGACACTGCCACATACATTTATCAATTCACTAGAGCTCGAATGTACTACAGGTTAGAACTGGAATTGTCCTTCGGTGTGGTATTCTTATTACCACAGGTATAGATTAACTGTTATGAGGAAGTCAGAAAGACAAGTAAATTTATTGGTTGAATGATTAGCAGCCTGTATACCTCGTATGCAGCAAATGCGCTGCTATGCGTCGCACATTGACTGCTTCTTAATATCTCGCCGCAGAGAGACCACTGCCGCCGGGTTCCCTACTGTGCACGCTAAGGGAGGGATTCACAAGGAGCACCATGCAGTTTCCGCCGGATGGCCTGTGCACCATTATAACGTTCTTCAATTTGATCAAGGCTCCCTTGAACACACTGAACCCGACATATAGCGACGACTTCAGTTACTTCTTGGAGACAGCACGCAGCCACCAGGATACTGAGTACGGCATTGGCATCGACTACGAGTGAGAGTTGCACTTTATTTCCTTAATTTCGCTGCACGGAGGGTAATACAGGGAAAAGTGGAGTTACATCATTTGTTCATCAAATAATGATAATTAGGGCGCATTTTATTTGGACGTTAATTTTTATACATTTGTACCATGTGCTACAACCGCGAATTGGGATTTTCACCTTGTGGAATCGTTGTACAGTCTTGGCAAAAGTGATAGCATAGTAGAGCGCGGAGCCTCAGAGTACCACGAGGAATCAAGTAAACGGGCCTCAAGAAAGAAGCAAGCAAAAAAAAAACGATATGAAAAAAAGAATATTGGTGGAGCCGCAGCAT
Organism: Dermacentor variabilis; assembly: GCF_050947875.1. NCBI lineage: Eukaryota > Metazoa > Arthropoda > Arachnida > Ixodida > Ixodidae > Dermacentor > Dermacentor variabilis. Next base: position 180,183,182 of record NC_134571.1, read on the forward strand.
TGATATGGGGATGGATTACGAGCAAAGCTGTTTAAGCTGCATACATGGGCTGCATGCATTTTGAAATCGTACATTCTGTTTTTTTTTTCATACGGCACACGCTACGCCAACACAAGCGCCGCAGTGGTCACCACGCCACCTCCCACGCCTCTGCCGCAACCACCGCGGCGGCACCACCAACGTGCGTGACGTCATAACAACAAAAGCGCAGGCCACGTGCACAGGCGCCGCCGCCACACTCTTTCCACGTCTCCCCCAAACGGTCGGCTGCCCACGCATTCCTGTCCACGAGACGGACGCAAGCCGCACAGGAAACCCCCTCTCGGAACGTGGGCTGGGGATGCATACTGGGGATAGACGCAAACAGCTTTGTCAAGAAAGAAAAGTCGAGGTTCACCGAGAGGCTTTTTGGGATCTGAAACCGAACCTACGCATGACGTGCGTGGCGTTCCCCACGAATTGAGCTATTACGGGAACATTGATACAGTGAAAATAATACAAGGGCGCTGTGCAAATGGACCATATTTTAGGCCTAAGGTTGTTCCAGAAATGTAGCCTCAATTTCATATTTTACGTACATTGGCAGAAAATGGAATGTGGAAGCACTAAACGTTCATTGAATCTGTTTTCTTGAACGCTTTTTCACTGCCGCAGTGCATTAGCGGCCATGACGCCCTGCCGCTGCGTCCAAGGCATTGAGCTCGATTCCCGTAAGCAGCAGCTGCATTCCTGCATCGCCGCATTGCGGAAACTGCCATGTCAGGCATCTAGTGCAAGCTAGAAGTAAAACGCACGCACGCTCTAAGCTAATCCTGGGCCTCCCACAACAGTATAGTAGTCCCATTTGTTGCTTTAACGCACGCTACCGAAATGTTCTTGTATTTTTGATAATACAGGGTTCCACACATTTAGCGCATGCAGGTCTGGCATGAATGCATGTTAATGGTAGGAGCGCAAAGGCAAACGCAGTAGCTCTGGTGAAGTCGTAGCACGAGTGGTTTGGTAAAGAGCTCCGGAAAGATAACTTTATCCGAAAATTGAAATACCCGTTCTCGTTGCATATACTATATAAATTCGGGAAATGTGGGAAGCTGTAAACTGATCTGAATGACCTTACCGCTTTGCCTCCTTAGGTTTTGCAGAGACCTCTCCCGCGTCAAATCATTTGTGCAAAAACCCAGCGCCAAGGCGCTTTTCGACGGTCTGTGGGACCAGCGAGTTTATCACTACGGTCAAGTGCACCAGCTCATCCGAGGCCAGGACCTTAAGCCTGAAGTCACTGGGAATTTAGCGCGAGGACTGCAGGTCTGTTTCATAAATTGTTCTACACTGTTATGCCGCTGTATGCTTGAAAAATTAGGTCAATGTTGCAATTTTGGAATGATCTCTAAAGTTTTGGTATAGTTCGACCGACCTTGGAAACTATAGAAAAACAATGTGCACGCAAATTTATGGTAGGGTATCTCTTAAATAGAATATGCTTGCGCGAGGTGCAACTATAAATACTGCCTAGACTTTGACATATCCTTGTATTATCTACAGGCGCAGAGCATGCTTCAGAAAGAGTTGGCACTGGTATCACTGTATTGGTGGCAAACAATTCATTATGCAGTACGTCATTTTTTTAGGCTTCAAAAGGGAAGCTACGTTGTTGGAATTGCCGTAAATAACCTGACCTTCAACCGCAAATAACCTTTTTAGTCCTTATGGAGCACTTGCATAGCGGTGACCTAAAAGACTACCCAATGGTTATTCCTGCTATAAACTCAACGTTATGGGAATGTTAGGAACACACATGCAAGTACGGTACGATTGCCGTAACCATGTTTGTTAAGTTGAACACGTTTGCCTATAAGCACTAGTCTGCACTGAAATTTGTTTCCCTGTCAGTCATACGGGTGACGCCGTTGGGGAAAAGCAGTTCCAGGTGTGATATTCCTTTTCAAAGAGCTGGAACGGCAAATTCGCTGAAAATCAGAGCGTAGGATAAAATCCAAAAATGTTGGACGTCAAAATACGGTGCACCTGTACGCTTTATGGATGACTGCGTTTTTTGCTTCTTATTGCAATAGAAAATACAAGGACACTCATAGGGTTGTAAGGTCATCAATTAAGAGCTCTTCATTTCTGCCTGTGCTTGCGGGACACCATGCTTCCTAATTTAATTATTAAGTGAATCATTACTACAATTAAAAAAATCCGATAAATATATCAACCATACTTCCCGTAGCTTCCAACTACTTTGTTATCGCAGCCAGTAGTTCTCTTTGTGTGGTAAACTGCGATTTTTTTTTCTAGTAAATAACCAAGCGGCCGGCAAAGTGGCAAATTTTCTAGCAAACGTCTTATAAACACGAAACCATATGCCAAGTAGGCAATTTGACTTTTTCGGTTGCATGTTTTCGAGCCTGCTTATCATGTTAAATGCATTCTAAGGGCCAACAAAAACAAATTTTTAATTTCGCCTGCCTGGTGAAGTGGAATATGCCAGATTCATGTCATTCTGAAAGACACGCATCTAAAAGTGACAGGAACGTTGTTACAAGATGGTGCTTTGAGAATGTAGTCGTAAAACGTTCTATTGTAGATATTGATGTCAACCAATTCTTCATGAAATGCTTCTGTGGAGGGCGTGCTTGTGCTCTTACATAATTGCAGAAAAAGTTATCTCTAAAGCTGAAGTAAGCTTGACTTCGCTGGTTCGATTCGCGCATATGTTTATGCTTACTGCATTTTCCACCTGGTCCAAGCTGTGGGACTCACAGCTTGGACTGGGTGGCGCTTCGGGGCTACTCAAAGCGAGGCTGGACCAGCACGCACTTCACTGGGCACGGCAGCAACAGCATGGTGCGGATTCTTAATGCTTTCGTCTATCTTGTGCAGGCAAGGCGTTACGGCAAATGTATTCGCTCAAATGATCCGTTCCTTGTTATGCTGCCGTGCCCACGGCTGCTGTGCCCTATACTGTGTGATTTGGCAATGCACGCGGCGGAATTACTGCTACTGGCTGGAGACGTGGAAACAAACCCCGGCCCAGATCTTGAACAGATCTCCAGACAGCTCGAGGCGGCTGCCGGATACATAAAAAGCATTAAAGAGGATCGACTAACATCAATTGAAGCGAAACTGGAAAACATGGCTGCCCTTGAGAAAAAATTTTTTGACTGCATGAACCAGGTCACCAACTTGCAGAAAGTTGTTTCCTCGCTTGAACTAAAACTGGATGATTTGGAAAATCGCTCGCGACGGTGTTCTCTTTTAGTTTACGGAATTCCAGAAGATGAAGAAGACAACGAATACCTTGAACAAACTTTTAAGGAAAGCATTGCCACGAACATTTTTGAAATTCAACCTGTTGCCATTGAACGCATTCATAGGTTAGGAAAACCTTCACCCGAGAAAACCAGGCCTGTAATACTAAAATTTCTTGACTTCCGTAAAAGGACTCTTGTGCTAAAAAAGCTGTCGCAAACTTAAAAATACTGAATTCGCGATCAGTGAAGACTTCTCTGTCCGAGTACGCGACATAAGGAAGAAACTGTGGGTTAGTCTAAAATCAATGAAAGATTCCGGTGCAAGGTTGCGCTCGTTTACGATGAAGTCCGAATCAACAGAGAATTGTTTCAGTGGGATGAAGAAAAGAACTGCCGGGTACCTGTAAAGGCACTGACAAGTGCGAGTAAAAGCCTAGAAAACCAGTAAGGAATTGGACCACACCTACGCCCCCGACCGCCCCAAAAACGAAACAAATAACATTTGCAAACGTGAATGCGCGCAGTATCCTGAATAAGCTTGACGCACTAGAGTCTCTTCTTATCAGCCTAGAGCCTGACTTTATGGCGATTACAGAAACGTGGCTTACAGATGACATACATGACAAAGAAATAGCTCCACCCAACTATGTGATTGTGCGCAGACAGATAAACGCGAGGGGGGGAGTGGCTTTACTAATTAATAAAAAATTCCTTTCACTGTCTTACCACAAGTCGAGAATGCCGAAGCACTTTTTTGCAAACTCAGTTTTGGTGCGACGACTATCAGTGTCGGTTGTGTATACCGTAGCCCTTCGACTGCTGAACGCGCAATGACATCATTAAATCACTATAGGGAACTTCATGTACAAAAATACCGGCTGACCTTCTTGGGGATTTCAGCCTTCCAGATATCGACTGGCCAACCATCTATTATCGCTCTCCTTGTTCAGAAATTGTTTTTGATATTATGCTTAGTTTTGACTTGTCACAAGTTGTCAACGAGCCGACACGTGTTCATGGCAATGCATCCAACATTCTCGTCCTCATCTTTCTGAGCAATCACTTTTCGATCGATAAAACTAACTTAGCAGTGCTAGATGGAATATCAGATCACAAATTAACATTATTCACTACTCCCATTCAGGCCGCAATAAATCCTTCTATTTTCAAAACTAGTTATCCAGACTTTACAAAAGCTGACAACTCAAGCATAGTTAATTGCTTAATTTTGGAGTATCAGTCATTTGAAGAACTCGCTACTTCTTCAGACACTGATATAGACGCATTATGGGAAAGGTCTAAAGCCATTGTATCCCACTGCATCAATTACTATATAACAATAAGAACCAAACAAATAAATAGAAATAACCCATGGATAACACGTGATGTCATTCATGCGAAGCGCAAAGTGAAGCGACTAAGAAAATTGCTCAAAACAAACAAAGGTCCTCAACATAAACGTAAATTCACGTGTGCTGTCAATGAAATGAAAGCAAAGGTTAGTACAGCGAAAGCACATTTCTTTTCAGTTACGCTTCATAACTTTTTAGAACGTTCCCCCGGAATGTTTTGGAAGTATCTTAGCCCCAAAAAACAAAGTGACACTCTCAATTCTAAGGAACAAAATTTAAGTTTTGCAAATTCATTAAATACATACTTCCAGTCTGTGTTCACTGCTGACGATGGTCGCATTCCGGAGGTGAATCACTACAACCAGAGTCCGCTAGACATGCCAACGATAACTGAGTCAGGAGTGCTCAACTTATTACTATCAATAGACACAAAAAAAGGAATCTGCCCGGACAATATTCCCTACAGTTTTCTTCAAAGATATGCCGAAGTCAACGCGAAATATCTACATCTAATATTTAACAAATTCTTATGAACATGTAGCCTTGCAAAGGAACGGAAAATAGCGAAAGTATTCCCCGTTCATAAAGCAGGAAGCAAAAGTCATGTCGGTAACTACAGACCAATATCGCTAACGTCCACAGTAGGGAAATTATTAGAGCATACCATATTAAAGCATATCACGAGCTATCTAAAGCAGGAAGAAATATTATCACCTATCCAGCATGGTTTCCGGCGGGGACTTTCAACCATAACCCAATTACTTGAATTAACGCATGACTTATTCCAAAGCACTGATAATCAAAAACAAGTTGACTTAATAGCATTAGAGTTTTCGAAGGCGTTTGATAGAGTAACCCATCAAAAACTAATCAGCAAACTGAAAACAACTTTAGGCAATTGTTCTATTGTCAATTGGATTGAAGATTACTTAACCAACCGGTTTCAGTATGCTGTTGTTGATGAAATTTCTTCCATTGCAAAAGTTACATCGGGGGTGCCTCAAGGGTGTGTCCTTGTTCCCACTTTATTCCTTATTTTTATTAATGATTTGCCCTCAAACATCCGCGTTAAAATGAAGCTTTTTGCCAACGAGTGCATTATTTATAATGAAATTACCTCAATGAATTACCACGTTGATTTAAGTAGCGCCCTTCATGATGTAGTAAAGTGGTGTAAAAAGTGGCAGATGGAACTGAACATTAAAAAAACTGCCTTTTTATCTATAACCCGCAAAAAACATAGGTCGGACTTCGAATACACTATCAATAAGGTACCACTCACCCGAGATCATGAGCATAAATATCTTGGCTTGATCACTTCACGTGACCTAAGATGGGAATAGCATATTAACAGTATCATACCATCTGCTTTAAAACGGCTGTTCTTCCTCAGAAGAAGACTTCGAGCTGCGCCACCGGAAATTAAACTGCTATCATACAACAAATTTTTTCGCCCAGTTCTCGAATATGGTAACACAATTTGGTTTCCTTATACACAACAGCTTATTAACAAACTAGAAGGACTGAAGCGAAAGGCAATTAGATTCATCTTTAACAAATACAAGATTAGCGATTCACCTACCCAACTGCTAAAACAAGCCTGTATTGCTACTCTGCGAAATCGCGCCAAACTAGCAAGACTAAAATTATTGTTCCAATTAATACACAATGCGTTACGAATAAATTCTTCGTTGTATATATCCCTAGCTGACACCAGACTTTCCCGCCACAAGCATTCACTAACACTTAAAGAATATGCATTTCGCACTGACTGTTTCAGATATTCGTTCTTTCCTCTTGCAATACGTGAATGGAATAGCCTGGACCCCTGCATAACGACCAACACATCGTTGCCGAAATTTTTAACCCTTGTAGAAGAGCTGTTGCGCAATAATTTAATTATGTTAGCCGGAATTAACACACCACTCACGTCATTGTATAAAATGTAATCTATATGAGCATTGTATTTGCCTATGCAAATTTCACCCCTTCTTGCCAAATGAAATGTACCATTTGTTGTTTTATTTCCTACAATATGTGTATATCTGCTTCGTGTCGATTGCAAATATCATTGTTGAAATCATGTAAACCTGTTTATATCGCTATTTTGAGTATATAATATATGCCTAACCTGCAATAATCCCACTGGGATTGACAGTACCTGAAATAAATAAATAAACACATAAATTTACTGCCTTGTAAGTAAAGCTCACATTTTTATAGGGAAACCTCGAGAGGGGCCAAATGTATCATGAATTGTTCACGTGGTGAGACATGGCGAGAGAGTGTATTGTGCGGCTCTTGTCGCACAGAATACACCAAGAGTACCGAAGGCATGAATGCCAAGAACGAGCTATGCGTGCAAGCCAAGTATTAGGCGCCTTTTTGCTTTGGTTGCCTCCATTACTGAAGCTCTGCTGTTGTACACACATTTTTGTTAGTGTCCTTTGGCAAAATGTTTGCTTTTCTTAATTCGCTAGTTAATAAGTTGGCAGATGGTGTTGGCAGATGCGGAGACCTTGCGTGAGCAAATACAGTTCTTTGTTTGCCAGTGATCGCACTATGTTTTCGACGTCACTCTAGTGTCATTAATTTTTTTTAAAGTCGTCGTCAACGTGCTTGGCAACAAAGTGTTAGTAAGGGAAAGGGGTTTATGAGATGGTGGTGAAGGGTAGCACGACTATTTCAGTATTCTCAAGCAAAATTGCCTCCATTCCGGTTCTAGAGTGTGCTTTGGGTACGCAAAACGCCTATTGCGAAATACCAGTACTGTTTGATGTGCTCACTCAGCTTGTCTCACTAGAAAATGAGCAAATACGCATATATTTAGAGGAAGAAAGAGCCACTCTACACCATTGATCATCATCATCGCAGCGTATACAATCGCGAGAAAATTAATCCGTGTCGGGATATAAGTACGGGAAAAGTGGAAGAAGGGGCGAAATAATTGCTACGAGATCGTATCCACGCCGTAGTCTATTCTGTAGCACCGTCAGCTTTGGAACGGCAACATTTTGCAAGCATTCCGTTCGTGACGGCATCGCTCTTTTATTGCGATAGGAATTATGTCTACGCTCTAGGCAAATTTCCCCCGTCGTCGTCGCCTTTAGGTTCCGTAAAAAGGCCAAGTGGGTTATGCGACCGCGCGCCGTACGCTGTAGGTGCGCGAGAAAGCGTGCGATGGTGACCTGAGAAGTATGGTGGATTGACATGCGGCGTCTTCTTACGGCGTGCGCATGCGCGGCTGCGGTAGAAAAGGGGACGCGTACTCGCCTGCCCCCCTTCTCTCCCTCTCCGCAATCAACCTCCCTGCCATCCGTCGGGGTTGCGAAGTGGCTTTGGCGCTGCGCTGCTGAGTGCGAGGGCGCGGATGTGATCCCGGCCGCGGCGGCCACATTTCGAAGGGCGCGACATGCAAAAGCTCCCTTGCACCGTGCATTGGGTCGCGTTATAGAAGCCCAGGTGCTACAAATTAATCCACAGTCCCCCACAACGGCGTGTCTCATAAGTATATCGTGTTTTTAGCAGGCGAAACCCTACAATTTAATTTTTAGACCTCCCTGCTCCCTGCCTTGCGCGTGCGCTTGAGAGAGAGAGAGGGGCTGAGCGAGAATGGCGCCTTTTTCTTTTCACAATGACGAGTGTGGAGGGCGAGAGAAGGTGGCAGCTTAACCAACACGCGTCTCAACTTCTCCAGAGCCCCACGGTTGCGCGCGCCCTTTATCTTGGAGGCAACCTGCGGTGGCTGCAAAGACTAAGTGACACGAGACCACTGATCCTATCGTGTGCGCTGTGTTCGCTCGCACGCCTTATTGGCGTTCACGCGAAAGGCCGCACGAAGGGTGATTCGCTCGCCACTGCTGCTGCTCTTCAGTAGGACAGCGTTGTAAACTGCGAGTGTTCGGCATCATCGAGTGAGAAATATTCACGTTTGCTCATATGCGCATGCTACCATGCTTGCTATGATTACTTTTGTTTAGTGAGCAAATGTTTGCTGCGATTCCTACGGCCGATAATGCTACGAAACTTGCTGCGTGTAGTTGTCCAATACTTTGGGTATCGTTATCAATGCTTCCTTGTTCAGGCGAGACTGCGCGCTTTTTTACTGCAGCATTGAATAATGCACTTGCTTAAGAAAAAATATTCTACATTAACACCTCTGTTGCGATATTTATACGCTTTCAAAGCGCCTTACTTATTCGCCATCGAAACTGGGCTCTTAATGCAGATGATCTCCAGTTTAATGAACGACAAGAAGGACAGTGTGCACCGGCCAAGTTACACGATACTCCACTTCCCGCTACTTGAACCAGCATGGTCGCGAATAATTGCCCGGCAAATCAGGTAAGAAATCGATATTTATACGAACCATAGCGCACCAACATAAGCCTATTTTCGACTGAGCTGCATCTATTAGAGTAAAAGAACAATGGCAGAGAAATAAACTTCCATATTGATATATTTCCAGGTTACACGTTTGTTTATTTAATTCTAAGGTGTCGCCAGAGCGCAGAACAGGGGAGCAAAAAAGTTCCACGCAGAAGTTGAGCTGCTTGTACGTGGTCCTGTGTCTGTTACATCTCAGTAATGGAAATAAGACTTCCGAAATACAGAGGTTCTCCTATCCTTCTAAACAATAGAAAATTGGTATCCGCCATCACTTGCTTTTTGCGACTCATTGGCTCGTTATATTTTACAAACACTATCACACATTCACTTTGCTGGATTACCTGTTAGTTAGAATATTCTCAAAGTTATGGGCGTAGCTGGCCACATAGCGCCATAGGCACTCGAAAAAGTGAAACCGCAGACGTTCAGAACGCGAATCACACGTGAGACAACATAGTTGACCTCTTAAAAAAAAAGTTACATCCGCTAGTTTAATTCGAAAGATTCCAGCGGATCAGGTTATGACGCGCCTCAGCAACGCCTTCTAGAAGTAGGATAGATCGGTATATGCGGGATGTGATTCAAACGGTTCGCGAAACGTATGCAAGGAGGACGTCTCTCCAACGAAGGCGCGGCAACAGTGGTGTAGGCTGCAGGGCAGCATCCACAAATCCTGACGGGTTCTAGTGCGGTGCAATTGAACTGAACGTGCAAGGAGACAATGGTTTAAACTGAGTGGCTTCGTTTGCTCGCGGTGTCGGGTTTCCTAATGACCGGCGGCGTTTCTGTAAGGGTGCATTGTTCGGGAGAGCAAAGGGTGCACTGGCAACACTCATAAAAAAGCTTCTTCACTTTACGCCACCCTGTCCTTCTCTGGATGGTTACGGAGGAGGAGGGCAATCGCCTTCTACGTGACTGTCTTACGCCGCTACAAAGCATCTAACAAATAAGCTTGTATCGTCAGTGCACTGCCGGAACTCTTTTGTATAAACTTGCAATATGAAGCAGCAAACGTTCACAATTTGTGCTCAGTTACTCAATTAAGCGCGTCATTCTGTTATTAATTCGTTGCGTTCACGTCTCGACGCCCTGTCTCCTATATACCTGGTGTTTCTTTTCATAGGGAGTACTTTGAGTACTTTATCGCGCAATAAACTGGCGTATCGAAGCCCCAGCCGGTATTGCACATTGGCTGCATGCTAGACGAAGATTAAAAGCACTAAAAATTTCGGCGATAATCTTGCTTAGTACATATGCGTGTACCTGTAATGTGATAGCGATTGTAGAACACTCCAGGCAAATTATCACCGTCGGCGTCAGGATCGTCGTGTGATGCCGTGTAATCTTGGAAGTGCGAAATATGAGCCTATCGCGACCCGCACGCCGTGTACTGTGGACGCAACGAAAGGCGTGGGAGAGAGAGCCGAGAAAGAGGGTGTCTTGACGCACGCGGTCTTCCGACACGACCAATCCGCGTTTTCCATGGCGCGACTGCGCATGCGCAATGCCCTAGTGGATTAGTCGGGAAACGTTTTGGAAGAGTCGCGCGTGCGGCCGCGCGGTATGATATTTGGGGAAGTCCTAGAAAAAAAAGCGCACCGACAGCAGCAAACACTCGGGCAGCGTACCGCGTTGGAACTTCATTGGTATATAGCTCTACGTCTCTGCGTTGCCGAAAAAGTGCGTAGCATAAAACTGCAACTCCACTTTAAAACAGAAAGCGGCCGGAGTTTCGCCCGGACTGCACCGTGAACCACGTAGTTACCGCCTTAAATTGATGGCCAGCAAATTCATCGATAAACCCCTGCGTTACAGTCGGGCTACGCTTAAAAAAACACCACATTGGTGACAAAGTCTTCTTGGAGCGTCGACACTTTCTTATTGGTAGTGGCAGAACGTGCATGACTTAACAGGCTCGTTCAAGGCGTGGTAACACTGGTTCGATACGAGACCGACAAGACGCTGACACCAATGACTGGCCGACTACTCGGCACAGTGTGTCGCTCAGACAATAGCATCATTATAGGCCGACAACAACGCAACCGACAGGCGCGAGTTGTAGCGCGACGGGCTTTCTTGTCAACGGCACTGACAAAATCAGCCTGCCCATCATGATGGTTCGACCGAACCCTACACGAGGGGCCGTCCAACCGACAACTCGATAGCCGCAGCGCCTTCGCTTGTATATATATATATATATATATATATATATATCGCTTGGATATGAAGCTTGAGCCACCATTTTGATCCTCTTTAGCTAAGGTTGCGTTACGCCTGGCCCCGTCAAGTTCATACACCCACTACCAGTAGAACTGAACTAAAGATAAGTAGTCGCGACGAAAACTGCTGTTATAGTTCAGTTGTGGCCCTATAGCAATTTGATGTTAACTACTCTTCACATCGCACGGCGCCGCCGCAATAAGCGGCGACACACCGCTGTGCCAACATCTGCACGTCACCGTTCCTGAAGGCTACCCGTCGCATACGCGAGTAGACGGGTGGGTCTGTGCACGTGGTTATGCTGACATATTTCTTAATTTCATAGAAGCACTGTTTGTCTCGACTTCAAACAAGAAACAAGTGACGGTGCATTTGGCACAGCAGCATAAACAAGCGCTTCGCTCTGTTACCAACGGTGTCAGGGACGGCATCCGCGTTTTCGGGAGAGAACTACACGGCCTATAAGCGAGCGCTTGCGTCGAGCAGTTTTCTCTAATATTATTTGATGGCACGCGCAAATTGTAAGTATGATAATGTTAAAGAAAAGCGAGAATCAACAATAGCAGTCCATAATATATGTGTCTGGATCCCATTCGCCGTTTAAGTGGGTTTAAGCCCTCATATTCACTTGTCTCAGGCACGAACAACCCGACACATGTGCGCAGGTATATATGTTTTGATACGTTTTTGGACCATATTTCATATTATCGATGCGCCATTCGCACAGTATCCGAAGCTAACATCGATCTGCGGCTGTAGATGTCTATGTAAACAAACGCACCGCTTTGGTAAACCCGACGCGGAAGGCTGTGCTCGTAAACTTCTGGAAAATGCAAAACGTCTTATGAATGCCTAAAAGGAATACAAAAAGTGAAGTGCAAGAGAAGACCTTGGCGACAACAATTCCAAGGCAGCCGCGTCGGCAGACGGAATTCGGTGTGCGTTTATCGACTGCACTCTTAGAAAACAGCGCATTCAGGCCTGTTCAACCAGTAGCGAGAACTCGCAGCAGAAATGTCGCTGTCATTTGTTGGGCGTGTTGGTAAACTGAAAGCGTATTTAGTGCCAGCAAACAAGCACGGAAGGGGGACGACACCACAATGAGCTAACTTCAACAACTTGATTTTCAGGAAATACGCCTATATAACCCATGCACAGTGGCGCCACCTCATCCAAATCTTACCCATCCAAAAAAGCCGTCTCCTTATCTAACAAGTAGACACGTGACACTATTCCGCCAGATAGCCTGAGCCTCAATAATCTCTCGCACGTCTTTATATTTGTGCTTCGCAGGAACCAGGCAGGATCCATACACCGGCGCACAGCCGCATTCTTGACAGTGGCTTGAGAGATGACCGTATTGCTTATTTTTCACAGTTTGGCAATGTTCCCGTAATTGGTCATTAAGACATCTCCCTGTCTGTCCGATGTATTTTTGCCCACAGGACAGCGGAAGCTCATATACAACAGCTTCTAAGCATCCCACTGGCGCTTTTCGATGATTCGTAGAGCATCTGGCAGCTGGCTTACGGTGCTGGTCCATTAATCGACACATTTTTGCCAGCTTTTCTGGTGCTTGAAGAGATCTCTTTTGTGTCCACCCGGCTAGCCATTTTCTTAAGTTTACATGCCGTTCTGTGCAGGTAGGGCACTACCGCTACCTTCCTTCTACGTTCCGTCCCTTGATTTGTCGTGTACCGAATTGTGCTATCTCACCTACACCTTTTTAGCAGCCCCTCGACGACCGAAACTTGCACTGATTCCGGAAACCCTGCTGCTGATTACCTTCCCGATTGACCCATAAGACTCGTATAGATCTTATGGTGGCAAAACGTTAGAGCATTTCCAAAGCATAAGTTGGCAATGCTCCTCTTGACGAGCTTCAAGTGGGCTGACCTATACGATAACAGGGGATTATTAGCTCTAGGTTTATACTCCCAGCGCGTGTGCCGTTCCATGAACTCGAGCTGAATATCTAGGAAACGCAGCACGTTATTGGTGGGCTCTTCAATCGTGAGAGTAAGTGGGCTAAGGCCTCCAGAAGAAACTTGGTAAAGCTTGCCTACTGTAAAATGTGCGTCTGATTCAAGAATAACGAGATAGTCGTCAACGTATCTGACAAGTTTAACCACCCTGTGCTCCGACAAGGTACGGGACAGGTTTCTGTTATGGTGAGCTAGAAAAATGTCACTTAGTATGGGCGCCAAACATGTTTCAGAAACAGGGTCATGGCAGAAAAAGTTCGCTCTTTTCTTGCAAGATAAGCTCCGGATTCTTAATATCGACGACCCATATTTGGTTAGGAGCTCTGCAGAAATCGTAGGTTTCCTGCAAGAAAATTCTGACAAAAGCTAATCAGCTTGCTCCTTTGACATAAAGGACTTGCACTACTCCTTGCCTCAAAAGAAACTAGTAACTTGTGTAGAAGTGCGCATAGACGAGTATGGCGTGGTTTCGTTCCAAAATTCAACTGGTTTGTCCGTTCAGGGCTTTTTAGATATGCTCAGTTGCTACCTTCACTTTACATATGCAGCATGGAATGACGACATATTCATTCAAAAGCAAGGGGTTTGCATCCGTTCATGTTTGGCGCCCATACTAAGTGACATTTTTCTAGCTCACCATAACAGAAACCTGTCCCGTACATTGTCGGAGCACAGGGTGGTTAAAGTTGTCAGATACGTTGACGACTATCTCGTTCTTTTTGAACCAGACGCACGTTTTACAGTAGGCAAGCTTTACGAAGTTTTTTCTACAGGCCTTAGCCCACTTACTCTCACAATTGAAGAGCCCACCAATAACGTGCTGCGTTTCCTAGATATTCAGCTCGAGTTCATGGAACGGCACACGTGTTGGGAGTATAAACCTAGAGGTAATAAGCCCCTGTTATCCCATAGGTCAGTCCACTCGAAGCTCGTCAAGAGGAGCATTGCCAACTTATGATTTGGAAATGCTCTAAAGAAGTCTTGCCACCACAAGATCTATACGAGTCTTGTGCATCAATCCGAAAGGTTATAAGCACCACGGTTTCCGGAATCAGTGCAAGTTTCGGTCGTCGAGGGGCTGCTAAAAAGGAGCAGGTCAGATAGCACAATTCGGGACACGGCAAATCAAGGGACGGAACTTAGAAGGAAGGTAGAGGTAGTGCCCTACCTGCATAGAACGGCACATAAACTTAAGAATATGGCTAGCCGGGTGGACACAAAAGTGATCTTTTCTACACCAGAAAAGCTGGCAAAACTATGTCGTTTAACGGACCCGTACCGTAAGCCAGCTGCCGGATGCTCTACGAATCATCGAAAAGCGCCAGTGGGATGCGTAGAAGCTGTTGTATATGAGCTTCCGCTGCCCTGTGGGAAAAATACATTGGACAGACAGGGAGATGTCTTAATGACCAATTACGGGAACATAGACTAAATGTGAAAAATAAGCAATACGGTCATCTGTCAACCTACTGTCAGGAATGCTGTTGTGCGCCGGTGTATGGATCCTGCCGGGTTCTTGCGAAGCACAAAGATAAAGGCGTGCGAGAGATTATTGAGGCTCAGGCTATCTGGCGGAATAGTGACACGTGTGTTAGTGCCCCTTCAATCGACTTGTTAGATAAGGAGACGGCTTTCTTGGATGGGTAAGATTTGGATACGATGGCGCCACTGTGCATGGGTTATATAGCTGTACTTCCCGAAATGGGGGGGGGGGTCACATACGAGATTATCTACTTATTGTCTAGCCTACTTGTAAATACGCTATCTAGCTACTGTAAAAATGTGCCCGATGTAAAACATTCTCAATAACAATGAACGAAGTGAACCGCTACGTGACAACGTAATCACGCGGATAGCAAACACCCGGCCGTCTACACGGTAGCTTGTTTTAGCGAGGCATCCTATATGTATCATTCAGATGTTGCAGAACAGGTTGCATCAGAAGTGCTTAAGGGTGCATACGAACTGTCTCAAGTATTATTATTTTCAACAGTGGGTTTGCTTTTGGTGTGTTATCTTGGCGTATACGCAATTGTTCACACGCAAATCAAGAGGTACAGGGGGGATGTGGGGTTAAAGTCGCAATTTTCACCAAACAAACATATTTAGACACGTGTTGTTTTCGATTACTCAACAATTAAAGAACCTGCTCAATAAGTCTGGTGTGGTGCGCGATGTAGAATAGAAGGAAATTGTCTTTTTTTCACGTGACAATAGACAGCGCTTGCCGTCTAAAGCCCTCGGTCGAAAGCACGTTGAAATAACAAATATAGTCACAAGAGTCGAGGAAGAACTTTGCAAATGGTCAAGTAAAGATTGGGAATAAAGTGAGCTTCTAAGTGTAGTAACGGCGGAAATAAGGAAACAGAAACAACACTCTATTTGTAAAGGAAAAAAAAGAAAACAAACAGCTGGTGGAACAAGGATATACTAGAAGCGATCGCCAAACGACAGAAAGCATCCCGAAAGCACAGGCAGGCAAATAAAGCGCAGTTGCCGCAGGATGATGTGGCCAGTAAATGAGAAATATAGCTGGAGAAAAAATCTATGGTTCAATTACTGGTGCAAGCAAAGGTAAAAGGTGACAGTGAACGCAGGTTGTCAAATATAGGTGAGAAAAATAAGGCAGCACCTAGAATATTTTTGCACTGCATAAAATGATTAAGCAGGAAGTCAACAATAATACAGGAACATATCCTAGACGAAGATGGAAACAAACTGGAAGGGGAAGCAGCAATAAATTACATCCGAGAAATAACAGCCGAATCTTTTAACGGCAATGACGAAGTTGGATTTGAGAAAAAAAAAGAGCATGAAAGAGACCCAGGTGGAAAAGGAGCTGCAATTTCAACTGCAAGAAAGCCGAAAGGAAAATTCCTAAGCGCACAGCCACAGTGCGACAGGAGGACCTAAGACTACGACCAAAGAGTAAGGAAGCTCTGGTGTAAGCAGAAGAAAAAAGAATTTTAAAAGATAGGATACCAGACAGTTGGCGACAAAGTAGAACGAATGCAATTTATGCAGATAAGGGGGAGAAAGATATAATTCACTCGTATAGACCGCTCATCATTACATCGGTAATATGGAGGTTAGCAATGCAGGCAATCAAATCAAAGCTGTAAGGATGGGCAGAGAACAATGCATTTTGAGAGAACTTCATAATTGCTTCAGAATAGGTAGGCGTTTTGATGGATGCTCATTTGTTCTTAGTGTGTGTAAATATCAAGAGTAGGAATCAGACCGTTATATCTGGACTGTTTAGAAATTACAGGATTGTATGACAACGTAGACCGCAACGTTTTGTGGGATAATCTGGAAGGGGAAGGCTTAGGCGACGATTGTCTACACCTTTTGAGAGAGATTTATCTAGAAAATGCCGTTTGCATTCAATGGGAAGGGATGAGGAGCGTGGAGAAATTGATATCAACAACAGACTGAGGCAGGGGTGCCCTTTATCTCCACTCCTGTTTATGATGTACACGGTGAGGATGGAGATGGCGCTAGGAGACCGTAATATCGGGTTTAATCTCCCATACAAACAGGCGGCTACAGTAGTAGAGCAGCAGCTTGCAGGTTTATTTTATGCGGACGGCTATGTGTTGCTAGATAACAAGCACAACGTCTGGCTGATATCCGTGGACAGGAAGGTGAGAATCTACGTCTAAAATTTACTATTATAAAATCAAGTGTTAATGGTATTCAATGAAAACAGTGAACAGACAGTGGCAATACAAGGCCAGGAAATACCTCACGTAAAACAATATAAATATCTTGGTATATGGATAAACGAAGGCAATAGATATATGGAAACACAGAAAAAAAACATTAACGGTAAAGGAAGAGAAATGCAGCCATAATGAAGCACAGAGCGCTGTGGGGATACATTAGTTACCAGGTGAACCGGGCTATGTGGAAAGGTGTAATGGTTCCAGGACTTTCTTTTTGGAAATGCGATTGTTTGTTTGAAATCAGGCGTACAATCAACACTCGATGGCAACCTAAGGTCAGTGCGACGCCTCGCATTGGGCGCTCACGGGAAGACTACAAGTGAAGCTGCGCAGGGTGATATGGGCCGGACAAATTTTGAAGTGAGGGAAGCTCACAGTAAAACTGATTATGAAGAACGACTGAAGAATATGGAAGAAAATAAATGGGCCGATAGAGTGTTGAGGTATTTGTACGGAAAGAAACAATGATTCACAGTGGAGGAAAATAAATAGGAAGCTTACAGCAAGTATGCAGCCTGTAGGGTGAGCAACACATCAACAAAGAACGTCAAGCGGAAAGTCAGAGAGGCTGAACTAATCTTATGGGTGGCAGCAATGGAAAAGAAACCTGCCATGAGTAACTACTTGAGAGGAAAGAAACGAAATCAGTAAAGAAACAATTTATGATAACTCAAACGGAAGCTTGTTAACCTTTGAAGCGGGATCTGGATGCCTAAGAACACGCACCTATATATCATATTGACCGCAAAAAAGACGGGGACAGAGGGAGAGAACACATAAACAGCACGGGCGGTACCGCCCGTGCTGTTTATGTGTTCTCTCCCTCTGTCCCCGTCTTTTTTGCGGTCAATATGATATGCAGTAAATACCAACTAGGACAAAGTGAAGTTCTTCTGACGCACCTATAAAGCGAGATATAGGAAGTTATAAGAAGCATGTGCTTGCTGCGTTAAAGTTAAGGAAACAACAGAGCATGTTTTAATAGACTGTGAAGATATGTGTCTAGCGGTCGATTTAAGCACCACTTGATTCGTTGAAGCCCTTGGGTTAAGCGAGAGCAGGGTGAAAGTAAACACGTCTGCAATAGAGATTAGTAAGAGGCGATTGAAAGATTGATGGAAGTAGGGAAACGACAAAAAATGGACTCGTAGAAAAACAAAATTCACAATAAGGGGTCGGAAAGTTTGGTTATAGGAATTCATCGTGCTTTTTTCTCTCTTTCTCTTACGGAGGACATTAGGCAGCATAATAGCAAGAGCTTGGTGGTGCAACCCACCACCCTGTTCCTAAGGGGATGTTCATAACATCCATCCATCCATCACTCCATCTATCCATCCATCCATCCGTCCATCCATCCATTCATCCATCCGTCCGTCCATCCATCCTTCCTTCCATCCATCCATCCATCCATCCATCCATCCATCCATCCATCCATCCATCCATCCATCCATCCATCCATCCATCCATCCATCCGCCCCACCCACCCACTCGTGAGCTCTATTGCGAAAACACGGCTGCAGAACACTAGAGAAACTCCCCGCAGAGCGAGTGCCCTCGTTAAAAAGATAGTTCTTTGCGCTCTTTAGTTATGAGAGACTTATTGGGGCTGCAGCATAATGTGAAGAAATGCTGCCAAAGAAAATGTTTTCCGCTATCGCTGGCCGCGATTGAGTGGCAAACCAAACCTGAAGCTGTATTTGCTGGAAAGACGACAAAAATGGAATGTTTTGAGTCACGACGAGTCTGGATTGAATGGCAAACCAACACTGAAACTTAGATTTGTTGGTGACGATCAAACTAAAATTGGTGAACACGGGGAGTTCAATTGCCATAAAGCCCTTCTTGATACCAATATGGCGTCGATGAGAAGTATCCACCGCCAAGCCTTCAGTAGACATCTTGTAAAAGAAGTAGTGTTTCTATGCAACAGGCACAGTAATACATATTTCCTTCCACGATATTTGAAAATGTGGACGCCGACAGCCACTGAATCTTCCATTGCATTATAGAGTGGGTGGTCGCATTCCTGAGAACAGTGGAGACTGTAGCATCGTTGGAACAAGAGCTCTGCTATAGTTCCGTGAACATGCATGCGACATGGAGAGAGTGCTCGGTGAGCTGGGTCTGGATTGTGGAGTTCCTACGACATAGCAAATCCAGCAAGAAACTACGGGAAGCATTTCACGAGCACAGACAACGGTGCTCGACAAGTCTAATCCGAGAAAGAAAAACACAAGCTAACTTGACGCACTTGTCAACAGGCAGTGTCGTCTTGAAGGGGGTACAAATTATAAAGTATGGGAGGTTGAATGACCACCGTCCACCATAAAGTTTAGTAGCTTATTCTGCGATCTTTGAATAGATTTTTTTCTCAATTTGCACGTCTTGGCCAAGGAACACTCTGAGGAAATCTATTGTATCCAAACTGCTTTGCCGTGAACTGCTTTCAAAGTGGCTTCTAGATTGAAATTTTGTCATGAACAGGGTAAGGTAGTTTTTAGGTTTCTAAATTTCTTCGAACACAATCAAAGTAATATATGTTTGGCCTATCGTGACGACACAAAAACAAACTTGGTCTAACAGTGGCAAGATTTTTACACAATGACTCTAAAGAAAGTGGTGCCGCTTATCCTTCATCATAGGCCACCTAGAAATTATCTATTGAAAAGTGTATTTTGCATCCTCATTATTCTTCAAATGGCAGTTTTCCTAAGTTGACACACTGAACTGCTTAACATGATCACGATAACTTCTTTCTGTTTGCGCTAGGGTGACATCCTCGAAATGTATTGTAATGACAAGAGAGTAATTTTTCGCACTAAATTTTAAGCAAATAGGTTAAATGGCTCAAAAGCCCGGCATTCAGCCCTGCAAACTCCCTTAACTACAAGTTTTGCGTCTATTGGCATTTATTTCTTTTTTCTCATATTTCAGAAGGCCGTGGCACGTTGGCATTAAGCCTCCATAGAACGCTTACAGCGCTTGCATACAACGACACCTTAAATACGATGTGTCGTGTCATTGCCATTCGTCTCACAAATACCGATTGTCTTAGTTGCAAAAAAAGTATAATTTATCTCTTTCGAAAGTGTACTCGTCCCATAAAAGATTAATGGGGTGTGCAGAGCTGGCGTTCTTGATGTGCTAAATTTTCCCTAATCTATTGCTGTATCAAAAAATGAAATCTTTATAACAAACTGACTAGCGAGCGCGTCTTCCGAAGGGCGAATTTTAAAGCCGACTGTGAGCTATTGATCTCGCACGACGGTGGCGACGACGGCACGAGAGTGGTGCTCTTTTGTTGGCAATGACGAGACATTCAGTGAGAAAACAATGGAATGGGGGAGGCACGAACATGCAGAAATTAGTAATGAGGGAAGCTTTCTTTGGTGTTTACGGAAATAATAAAATAAATTATTTCCAAGCGCAACGCTAATGAACCATCGTGCTGGTGCAGTTGCCTTGGCGTTGCGTTGGTATGCCCCAGGGCGCTTCATCAAATCCCGGCCATGGCGACCGGACTTCGCTGGGAGCGAAATGCAAAAACACCCGTGCGGCCTGCATTGGGCGCACGATAAATAACGCCAGGTTGTTCAAAATATCATATCGTGGTTTTGGCACGTAAAACTACTGAACTAAATAACCTAACGCTAATGTCCCAAATGTTTGCGCAAAATGATGCCAATACGATATAACGTTGATAACGCAAACCCTGCGCAATGTTCATGCAAACGTAGTGCCATGGCGCAAATACGGTTTTTTTTTTGTAGCTGCAACAAATTTTTAAAAATTGTCTATGGCAGATATCAGAATTTCAACCATTCATCTAAATTACTTCTACGAAAAATGAAATTGTTCAATTTAATAATTAACGCAAATAGGCCAATTGGCGTTTTCAATTAATTACTTTAGACTACATACCTCAATGTAGCAATTATAGCCGCTGAGTTCGCAAGGCGTGCCCACTTTGAAAGGGTTCTCCGGACGGCACCAGTTTCGAAGTGATGATTTTCAGTGTTCATCAAAATGCATTTGCGTTCCAGTTACTTTTTTTTCATGAAAACGCAGTTTTACTCATTGAATCACAAAATCTATGTAAACTCGCCGGCTGTAATTCGTATATTGAAATACTGGCTGTAATGTTAATATTTAGAAACGTAATTAAAGTAATTGTAATAAACATTTATTTAAGTATTTTGACCTCTCGTAGAAGTAATCTATGCCTGATGAGTAATTTAGATCAAGGATTAGAATTGTGCCATCCGCCACAGAACACTGTGGCGGATGGCACAGTGTTCTAGATACTTCTAGATACTGGCCCTTCTGGCTACTTCAAAGAACAGCCGCTCGGATTCCTGAGCGGCTCGCTGAGGTATGAAGAGAATCCTTGCAGCGTTGGCATGCTAGGCAGGAGCTGACATATAGGCGGACGAATTGGTACCTGCCGCGCCAATAGTAATAGAGTCGTAGGCGCGCGTATGTTTATTACTTCTGGAGGCATATATTGCGAGTCATCGTGAAACGCTGCACATATGCCTGAGCGTAGAAGCTTCAAGTAGAATTTGCCGTCGTCCGACAGGTAGTTATGGTGGTACAGCTGTTCTTCACAATCTGGGAAGTGGTGTGCTTGGCGACGCAATGCACGGTTAAGAGAAGGCGCTGATAGGTGCGATAGAAAAATCAGCATTGCAACAATCTAGTGACCCTTCTGCTGCTCCAAAAGCATGTGCGTGGCGTTAATGCAGGATTCGCATATGCTACTTCCGGAGAATCGGGCTAGCCTGACACAGGGGAGTGAGACAGCGCTTCCGCGTCCCAAAGCTTGCGGCCAGAGCAGTACAGCACCCATCGCCTCAGCCGACCTGAAATATCTTTTGAAGACGACAACCAGCAGAGGGTTTGGTGCTCAGTTATGACGTCAAATGGGCGGCCGTAGAAGTAAGGACGGCATTTAGTAGTTGCCCAAATTACAGCCAAGCATTCTTTTTCTGTAACGAAATAGGTGACTTCCGCTTTAGTGATCGCGCGGCTCGTGGAGGCAGCGAAGTACTCATCGAAGCCAGCCTTTCGTTGAGCAAGAACAGCACCAATGCCGATGCCACTGACATCCGTACGTATTTCGCTTTGATCGAAATGCCCGAGGAGCCAGGGTGAAGTTAGAATACGGCGCAGCATGGGAAATGCGACATCGCAAGACGGCGACTATAGGCCGAAAGGTCAGGGTTGCCAGCAAGAAGCTGCGTCAAAGGTGCTATTATTGTGGCGAAGTTAAGGATGAAAGAGAAGAAGTGCGAGCAGAATCAGATGAAGTTAAGGTGTTATTTTATGGTTGTCATTCATGAAAAGTGAGCGATGGCTTGGAGTTTGGTTGGGTCTGGGAGCACACAATCTTTCGGAACAACGATGTCAATGTCGACTAGTAGCCGGACGGCGAACTTGTTTATGTTGAGCTGGAGTCCAGCATCGGCGAGGCAAGTGAGCATGCGTTCGAGACAGAGGAGGTGAGAAGGAAAGTACTGGGAAAGGATGACAATGTCGTCGATATAACAAGAGCATGTCTGCCATGTGAAGCCACGGCGGATATTATCCGTAATCATTTCAAATATGGCAGGCGCATTCCGCGAACCAAAGGGCATCACAGTAAATTCATATAAGGCATCAGGAGTGCGAATTCCGCTTTAGGGCGATCTGCCTCAGGCTTCGGACTTGCCCATAAACGAATCGCAAGTCTAAGGGCGAGAAAGAAGTCATCGCCCTGGAGGCAGTTCAGTGCGTCGTCCATACAGGGAAGAGAATAAACATCCTTCCAGGTTATCTTGCTGACTGGTCGATAGCCCACACGAAAACGAATTATGACATCTTTCTTGCAGACCAGCAGTACTGGAGAGGCCCAGAGACTGTGCTAAGGCTGCATCATTCTGCGTTTGAGCATATCTCTGTCTGCTTTTCGCTGACGCGGCGCTCCTTCGCGGATATGGGTGGTAGCGCATTGGCGCATAGCTGCCAAGTGTCATTGTGATAAACGACTGCGGAGGCCCCCGCAGGGGCGTCTGCGTAAGCAGGCATTTGGTGTGTTGCGACAACACGTACCCGAGCACACGAGGGTTGGACACTCACGCGTGCAGCCGTGCTCGGCTTAGCCGTGTCCGGGGAAAGGGGGATCCTGGGGGTTGAGCCGATGCCGGGTGTTCGGACCTTTAAGTCCCTCCGGCGGAGGCAACAACCTGTTTGGCCTCTGCTTCACGTAGACGGCACCTCCGTACTGACCCACCCGGGGGAAATCGGCAGTCGCCTCTTCATTTCTCTCTCTCTCTCCTCAAACCTCCGTCTTTCATCATCATCATCATCATCAGCATGATCATCCTGGTTACGCCCACTGCAAGGCAAAGGCCTCTCCCATACTTCTCCAACTACCCCGGTCATGTACTAATTGTGGCCAAGTTGTCCCTGCAAACTTCTTAATCTCATCCGCCCACCTAACTTTCTGCCGCCTTCTGCTTTGCTTCCCGTCCCTTGGAATCCATTCCGTAACTCGTAATGACCATCGCTTATCCTCCCTGCTCATTACGTGTCCTGCCTATGCCGTTTCGTTTTCTTGATTTCAACTAAGATATCATTAACTCGCGTTTGTTCCCTCACGCAATCTGCTCTTTTCTTATCCCTTAACGTCAAAGCTATCATTCTTCTTTCCATAACTCGTTGCCTCGTCCTCAATTTAAGTCGAACCCTTTTCGTAAGCCTCCAGGTTTCTGCCCCGTACGTGAGTACTGGTAAGACACAGCTGTTATAAACTTTTCTCTTGAGGGATAATGGCAACCTGCTGTTCATGATCTGAGAATGCCTGCCAAGCGCACCCCAGCCCATTCTTACTCTTCTGATTATTTCAGTGTCACGATCCGGATCCGCAGTCAGTACCTGTCATAAGTAGATGTATTCCCTTACCACTTCCAGTGCCTAACTACCTATCGTAAACTGCTGTTCTCTTCCAAGACTGCTAGACATTACTTTAGTTTTCTGCAGATTAATTTTTAGACCTACCCTTCGGCTTTGCCTCTCCAGGTCAGTGAGCATGCATTGCAGTTGGTCCCCTGAGGTTCTAAGCAAGGCAATATCATCAGCAAATCGCAAGTTACTAAGGTATTCTTCATTAACTCTTATCCCCAATTCTTGCCAATCCAGGTCTCTGAATACCTCCTGTAAACACGCTGTGAATAGCATTGGAGAGATCATATCTCCCTGCCTGACGCCTTTCTTTATTGGGATTTTTTTGCTTTCTTTATGGAGGATTACGGTGGCTGTGGAGCCGTTATAGATATCTTTCAGTATTTTTACATACGGCTCGTCTACACCCTGATTCCGCAATGTCTGCATGACTGCTGAGGTTTTGGCTGAATCAAACGCTTTCTCGTAATCAATGAAAGCTATATATAAAGGGTGGTTATATTCCGCACATTTTGCTATCACCTGATTTATAGTGTGAATATGGTCTATTGTTGAGTAGCCTTTACAGAATCCTGCCTGGTCCTTTGGTTGACAGAATTCTAAGGTGTTCCTGATTCTATTTGCAATTAAATTAGTAAATACGTTGTAGACAACGGACTGTAAGCTAATCGGTCTATAATTTTTCAAGTCTTTGGCGTCCCCTTTCTTATGGATTAGGATTATGTTAGCGTTTTTCCAAGATTCCGGTACGCTCAAAGTCATGAGGCATTTCGTATTCATGGTGGCCATTTTCTCTAGAACAATCTGCCCACCATCCTTCAACAACTATGTTGTCACCTGATCCTCCACAGCTGCCTTCCCCCTTTGCGTAGCTCCCAAGGCTTTCTTTACTTCTTCCGGCGTTACCTGTGGGATTTCGAATTCCTCTAGACTAGTCTCTCTTCCATTATCGTCGTGGGTGCCACTGGTACGGTATAAATCTCTATAGAACTCCTCAGCCACTTGAACTATCTCATCCATATTAGTAATGATATTGCCGGCTTTGTCTATTAACGCATACATCTGATTCTTGCCAATTCCTAGTTTCTTTTTCACTGCTTTTAGGCTTCCTCCGTTCCTGAGAGCATGTTCGATTCTATCAATATTATACTTCCTTATGTCAGCTGTCTTACACTTCACTGTCACTGTCAGCTGTCACTTTTTGATCTTTCCTGTCTTCTTCCCTTTTCTATTTACTTCCTTTCTCCGCAGCGGCAAAGGTTAACCTTGTGTGGCTATCCTACCTTGGGTACACCATATTTGGTTATAGTGACGGCGTACGGCTGGCGTCGTGCAGGCTTGAACACAAGCTTTGCCGCGTCCCCGCGTTGGGCTCCGTGGTGGGCGATCGGCGCTGTTGCCGAACATACACATTTTCCTATGGCAGCGCAAGCCTCTGTTGTCTATGATTGGTGTCTGAAAGGATGCCGCACCGAAGAACCATTCATATCTCCTTTCGAAGCAATGCTCAATCTTTCCCCAAGTACTGTGAAGTCCACAGTGAAACCAACGTGCCAGTAAGAAAGGTATCACCATTCCTTGTAGCCAAATGCCTGAAAGATAAAATCGGACCGACGTACAACGCCTCCAAAATGTCTAGCGGGGACCTCCTCCTAGAACTGAATGATGAAGATCAAGCAGAGAAGCTCTCTGAACTTGCCAGTATTGGTGACGCGATAATGACAGTTTCAGCCCACACAACACTTATTGCAAGCAGGAGAGTATTATCTGAAGAAGACTTTATTGGTTTAAGCGATGAGGAACTGCTGGAAGGTTTCCAGGAACGAAATGTTACCAAAGTACAAAGAATAGTAATACGCAGAAACCACCAAGAAATCCCCACCAAACATGTTATAGTCACCTTCGGAACAAGCATTATGCCTACTTCACTTGATGCAGGTTATGTCAAAGTCAATGTGAGACCATTTATCTCGAATCCCAGACGATGTTTCAAGTGCCAAAGATTTGGACATGCTTCACATGCATGCCGAGGAGAAACAACTTGTGCTAAATGCAGCTCCAACAATCGCCAATCTGAGAATTGCACCTGTTCACCACATTGTGTTAACTGCAAATGAGATTATCCCGCTTACTCGTCGTCCTGTCCTTGCTGAAAAAAAAGAAATAATTGCAATTCTCGTTTTTTGAAGCCAGAAAGCGACTGTCGTACCTTCCGCGACGCAGTTATGCCGATGTGACGAAGACGGGGGCATCGTCACAGAGGCCTGAGGAGTCCTGCGAGCCCACGCACAGTGGTCCCGTAGTCACGCCTCCCGCGCCGTGGTGGAAGCAGCCAGTGCTGCTCCATCATCGTCGCAGACCCTACAGACACCAGTCCCGCAGAGCACTAAGATCAAACGAACCCCAAGGCCCGAGATACGTGTCTCGGCGCCAAAGTCTCGGTCCTCCAGCGCCTCAGAGAGAGCGATGGAGGTCGACACAAGAACCCCGGTGTCATTGACACCGAAGGACAAGCGCTCTCTCGAGCGCCGGAATAGGGACAAAATCCCAATAACCACTCAAAATAAGAAAGCGTTAACCTAAACGTTCTCGCTCATTTGTATTAGCCTTTTAAAATCATGTCACCTGTACCTCACCTCTTAATATTTCCGTAGTGCCATTTCTTATCTTCTCATTTTAAGATGGCTTTTATTATCCACTGGAATTGTAGAGGGGTTTTACACAGCTTCGGTGACATTAAAGACATGTTAATAAACTTCTCTCCTGTGGCCCTGTGCTTACAGGAAACAAACCTAGGCGAAAAACAAAAACATTTTAAAAGCTTTCACTGTTGTACGGTGCGACCGTACTGAGGCGAACCGGCTGTCAGGTGGTGTAGTCATTGTTCTACCAGGTGGTATAGCAGCCAGAGAAGTTCCCATTAACACTCACTTCGAAGCCGTTGTTGTCACCGTTTTAGTTCACAAAACCATCACCATTTGTTCAATGTATATTCCACCACATTCACATTTTACCGTAAGAGACCTAGAGTTAATTTTAAACCGGCTGCCTGAACCATTTTTAATGGGTGGTGATTTTAATTCACATAACACGTTATGCGGTAGTAAAACTACGGACAACAGGGGACAAACGCTTGAAGATTTTATCCTAAGAAATGACGTATGCCTTTTAAACACTGGTGTGGCAACTTACTACTCCTCAAGCACTGGAGCTAGGAGTTCCTTAGATCTGGCACTGTGCTCTCCATCTCTTTTTGGACGATTTTCAGTGGAATGTTATTGAGAACCCCTATGGTAGTGACCATATGCCTGCTATTATTAAAAGAACATCTTTTGCTACCATCCCATTGAGGCCACCCTGTAGGAAACTCCATCTAGCAGACTGGCTTCTCTTTACTGAAAAGGCCACTCTGGATAACATATCAGATGAGCTAACCATAGATGAAATGAATGATAAGATCACCGCCTGTATACTTGCTCCAGCAGCAGAAACACTCCCACAATCGTCTGGCTTCCTAAGAAAAAACGTAAAACCTTGGTGGACGAAAGAATGTACCCAAACAAAAAGAACTACAAAACAAAGCGTGGGGTATCTTTCGGCGATACCCCAACACAATATAATCTACTCTCTTTCAAAAAAGCAAAAGCGAAAGCCAGGTACACATGCAGACAAGCCGAAAGACAGTCCTGGAAAAATTGCCTCGTCTATAAATAGCTCAATAACATCCAAACGAATGTGGGATCAGCTTCGCTAGTTTATAGGCGATAACGCTTCTTACACTATCCCCATACTGTCACCTACAGGCACAGAAACAAATATAGAAGAACAAGCAGACATATTAGGGCAACATTTCCATGAAATATCAAGCTCGGAAAACTACCCTGCTGCATTTTTAAAACATAAGCAATTAGCAGAAAAACTAAAGCTAAAGGAAGTTCAGAAAGACTGTATAATGACGCTTTAACACTTCCAGAAATCAACAGAGTACGTACTAGTGGCAAAAAAAAAAAAAAACACAGCACCCGGTTCAGACAGGGTAGACTATGCAATGCTAACTCACCTATCCCCTAAAGCAGTTGACACCTTGCTTAATTTCTTCAACATAATCTGGGAAACGGGAAAAATGCCCAAAGAGTGGAAGAATGCCATCATAATCCATTTCTTGAAAGCTGGAAAACCTCCCACAACAGCAACCAGTTATAGACCCATAGCACTCACAAGTTGTCTTGCAAAGTCCTATGAAGCCATTATCAACATAAGATTGACATATGTCCTCGAAAGGGAGGACCTGCTAGATAACCATCAGTGTGGATACAAGAAAGGGTGCTCCATAATAGACCACCTATTCCGGCTAGAAGACGAGATACGGGCGGCCTTTCTACACAAGCAATATTGTCTCACACTTTTCTTTGATCTTGAAAAGGCGTACGACACAACATGGAGGCTTGGTATCTTAAGGGACTGAGCAGATTTAGGAATCCGAGGTAGAAGGCTGAAATGTCCAGCCGATTTCATGTCGGACCGAACATTGCAGGTACGTTTAGGAACGGCGCTGTCGCGTGTATTCATTCAAGAAAATGGTGTGCCACAAGGATGCGTACTAAGCACAACACACTTTATAGTAAAAATGAACTCTGTTAACAAAGTCATTCCCCACTCTGTTATGCACGCCATATACGTCGATGATCTGCAAATAGCGTGCCGCGCCTCAAACTAACAAACATGTGAAAGGCAGCTCCAGATAATAATTAATAAACTAATCGAGTGGGCTGAGAAAAATGGCTTCCGCTTCTCTACTCAAAAAACTGTTACAGTGCTATCCTCGCAAAAACGAGGATTGTACGTAGACCCGGTTCTAGAATTCAATGATGTCGCACTGCCGGTAAAACAAGAATATAAATTCTTGGGAGTAATCTTTGTTAAAACTAAACTTCCTAGCCCACATTAAAACACTAAAGATTAAGGCAAATAAAGCATTGAATATCCTAAAAGTTTTATCTCATAAGCCCTGGGGTTCCGACCGAACCTGTCTTTTCAGTATTTACCGGTCTCTTGTACGTAGCCTTTTAGACTACGGCTCCGTGGTTTACGGCTCAGCCAGGCAGTCCTACATCCAAATACTTGATCCAGCACATAACCTTGGATTGCGACTGCCAAGTGGTGCTTACAGAACGTCACCTATTCAAAGTTTATATGTTGAGTGTAATCGACCCTCATTACAGCAGGGCAGAGCATCACTCACTTTTTCCTACGTACTCAGAATTCAGTCATCACTGCAACACATATGCTACAACATCCTCACCCATGCAACTCACGCTTACACTACACAAATAAACCGAACACGATTACGCCACTTGTCCTGCGGCATGAGAAATAGTGTCGGGATTGTGACGTTCCCCACGAAGTTCTCCAGGTTGCCAAGAAACCACAACGGTTGGCCCCATGGTACGATTTCACACTGTTGTGCGACTGGACATTAACACAGTTAAACAAAAGAGACACTACACACGAACACATCATACAAGAATTCCGTGCTCTTCAGGACAAATATCGAAATCACATGGAATTCTACACGGATGGCTCCAAAACAAATAAACACGTAGGTGTAGGGGCCGTAACAGAAAAGTGGGAAAGAAGTATTCGTCTACCAATGCATGCCTCTGTTTTCACTGCTGAAATTGATACTGTATTGGTTGTAGTGAAAAAGATAATAACTGGCAAGTGCAAAAACACAGTCATATACACTGATTCCTTAAGTACACTGAAGGCTCTAAATCTGAAATCTTAGTGTGAACCTCTGTTAGAGATATACTAAACACGTTAGCGCTTGACAAATACGGGAGATCAATCCGCTTCTGCTGGGTACCAAGTCATGCTCGGATAACGGGTAACGAAGCAGCCGATAGATGTGCATCGATGGTAGCATACAAAGACAAAATAAACACAACACTTCCATATAAATATAGTATCCGTGCCATTAGGAAGGCCTTAACGTCAAAGTGGCAACACGACTGGGACCATTGTAGAGAAAACAAGCTATATCTCACTAAACCCGTACTTGGTGAGTGGAAGTCGTGCAATCACCAGGAGCGCTTCTTTGAAGTAGTTCTTTGGAAATGAGCAACAGGAAGCATGAAGGGTTGACGGCATGCAGCAAGTTTAGACGGCTTGAAGAGCACTGTGGATATGGACAATGTAGCACAGGAAACGGGCACAAGGCACAATAAGCGGGAATATCCGTATCGTTAATAACGAACACTCGAGCAGAAGATGGATGCATAAGCTCAAGCGATAACTGCGTGTTGAGACGAGAGGAAGCCCCAGCCTAGAATGATCGCATGAGCCCAGTGGGGAAGCAATAGTTCTTAGTGCTATAATGTGGCACGGCGAATCTGGTCGGCAACCACTGACATGGCGGCACCCTTGTTGACAAATGCATGAGCAGCAATACCTTAGGCATAACCTTCTATGCTGTTTTCAAGGAATAAATGAAGCCTTGAGCACTTCGACGAGATGGCAGTTCCCGCCATCGGAACTGCACCTCTCAGTTTACCGCTTGCATGGCTGGAGGGTGATGGTTAACGGGGAACAATGAATGTAGTAGGGGCGATGAAGACCGAAGAGTGTTGAAGCTTGGGGGAATAAGAGACGAGGAATAGAAGTGCGGAACTGGTGTAGCGTAGGTTAATGGGGAGTCAGAAACATTGCCTTATGGCCTCGCAGAGTCGAGCAGGTACCAACCTCGTAAGCGGCAGAACCATGCCACATGGCCAGCAAAGCCACACGCGAAGCAGATGGCCCGGTTGTGTTGGGTACTCAAAAAAACTGAGGACAGGAGGCCCACTTTAGGGCATACAATGCTGAACCGGACCTAGGGGCTGTGGAGGCGTGGAGAAACCGCTTCTATGCGCTGTGTTTCCCGGCTGCAGAAAGTGACGCATAGAATCCGTTGCTGGGCGCGTAGTGCAGAACAGCAGGCGAAGTATTCAGACCGGGATACATAGCGCAAAAACTACACAGGGATAAGCAGAACACAGGACGAGCGCTAACTTTCAACAATTGATTTATTGCAGCTGGTGAGTATATATATATACTCACTGGGACGCCACTACAATAGAACACACTGAAGGGAAGGGGGAAAAGACAGTCATGTGACTATTATGCCCAAAAATTCAAGCTCTTTCCTTGATAAAAATATAGACGGCGTGCTAACGCACTCGTCACCTGCTCTGGCTATCTCAGCTGCTTCCACAATTTCCCTCGTAATCTTATTCTTGTGGCGATAGACAACAACAGTTCGTTCTAATAGCGGGAAGCATGGAGCCTTCGCGTCACATTTTCTACAATGGGCAGCCAGATGCCCATCTATTGCGATGCTCGCCACTTTGTTACTATGCTCCGCCAAACGCACGTTTAAACATCTGCCCGTCTGTCCCACGTAGTACTTCCCACACGAGAGTGGGATCTTATACACAAGATTGCGAGTGCATGCAACAAAATGATATTTGTGCGCGGTAGTGCAACCAGGCTTTGGTTGCCTCATGGGACAGCTCATCACACTCAACCTCAAGAGTTTCTTAGGTGCTGTAAACACAACGTTTACACCAGAACGTTGCCCGACCTTTCTTAGGTTGTGGGAAACCTTATGATGGTAGGGAATTGCCGCCACTTTTCGTTTTTTCCCTTTCTTGTTTCCTTCCTCTTACGTGGTCCGCTCTCTGCTCATCGCTCATGCGTGAAGTTAGTTTCTTTCGACGATGCAGGCCTTCAGCAACCGAGATAATGATATGTCTCGGATAGTCCGCTGCTTCCAGACGAGCCACCTGCTTCCTAAGGCCTTCATCTAGCAAGTGAGCACATGACGTAGATAGAGCGCATGACAGGAAAGAACGTACGATGCTTCTTTTTATGAGTGTACAGAACTGTACCTTAAGGGCGGCTTATTAGCTCTGGGCTCATATACCTAACACACGTGTTCGGCTTTCAAATGCAAACGCAAGTCTAAAAACCTGATATTGCCCTGCGCTGGAAATTCAGTAGTGAACGTAAGTGGCCTATAATACTCATTGAATGAGGCAAGAATACAGCTAACAGCAGGGTTTGAACAGTCAAAACGGCAATCTACATAAGAACTGGCAGCCGGATCAAGTAGGGATCTATCTAAAAATACCAAAAAATCATCTACATATCTAAAAACCTTCACAACGCCCAAATCACCCACCCGCGCAGCAAAAGCTTTGTCACAACGAGCTAAAAACAGGTCACTTAAAATGGCCGCTATGCAAGAGCCAATGCAAACACCCTGCTTTTGCAGGTAAATGTTATTGTCAAATTGAACAAAAGTGGACCTCAAATAAAATGATAAAAGATCTAAAAACCTTGCCACACTAACACCACAAGCGTTAGAAAAAAGGACAGCGCCGTGCTCATCTATTGCCGCCTCAACACTGCACAGCAAACCCTCATGTGGCAATGAATAAAACAAATCTTTTATGTCCACAGAGAATGCACTTAAACACTCGCCGTCAGCTCCATTTAAGAAGTTGATGTCAGCTGAAGAATCTTTGGTAAGAAACGGATCCGCCACGTTGAGGAGTCTCAGACTACTTTGCAAGAATTCTGCGACGCACTTCTGCCACGTCCCGGATTCAGAAACAATGACGCGAAAAGGACAATCATCCTTATGGGTCTTCGTGGTGAAAAACATTTCTAGGCAGTCACCGTCAGTGCCATTGATTTTCTTTGCAACGTTTGCCAAATTAAGATCTTTACACATCTGCTTAGCTCGCAACTTTACTTTCTTCAGCGAAACACGTCGAATAGGATTAAAGACAGCACATACCGCAGCACAGGCTTTATCACGGTAAACACCCTGTGAAAGCACCACGAAACCCCCTTCCTTGTCCGCGGGCAGGACACATAGCCTGCGTTCCCGAAGTGAAGCCGCCACTGGGCCGATACGGTCACCCGTGTGCTCATGTCCGCCACAAGAGAGCACCTTGACTCCCTGAGAAACACAGGCCTCACG
Organism: Dermacentor variabilis; assembly: GCF_050947875.1. Lineage (NCBI taxonomy): Eukaryota > Metazoa > Arthropoda > Arachnida > Ixodida > Ixodidae > Dermacentor > Dermacentor variabilis. The sequence continues at coordinate 180,216,080 of NC_134571.1, forward strand.
TTCCTCCACAGGCGCCATCTTAGCCACATCACGGACGCAAGTCAGAAGCTCAGCGGGATCCTTTCGAGGCTGAACGGCGAATTTTGGACCGAGGCGCAGAAAACATTTGTTGCATGCACTCGCAATGTTGTGTATAAGATCCCACTCTCGTGTGGGAAGTACTACGTGGGACAGACGGGCAGATGTTTAAACGTGCGTTTGGCGGAGCATTGTAACAAAGTGGCGAGCATAAAAAGAAGCATCGTACGTTCTTTCCTGTCATGCGCTCTATCTAAGTCATGTGCTCACTTGCTAGATGAAGGCCTTAGGAAGCAGGTGGCTCGTCTGGAAGCAGCGGACTATCCGAGACATATCATTATCTCGGTTGCTGAAGGCCTGTATTGTCAAAAGAAACTAACTTCACGCATGAGCGATGAGCAGAAAGCGGACCACGTAAAAGGAAGGAAACAAGAAAGGGAAAAACGAAAAGTGGCGGCAATTCCCTACCTTCATAAGGTGTCCCACAACCTAAAAAAGGTCGGACAACGTTCTGGTGTAAATGTTGTGTTTACAGCACCTAACAAACTCTTGAGGTTGAGTGTGATGAGCTGTCCCATGAGGAAACCAAAGCCTGGTTGCACTACCGCGCACAAAGATCATTTGTTGCATGCACTCGCAATGTTGTGTATAAGATCCCACTCTCGTGTGGGAAGTACTACGTGGGACAGACGGGCAGATGTTTAAACGTGCGTTTGGCGGAGCATAGTAACAAAGTGGCGAGCATCGCAATAGATGGGCATCTGGCTGCCCATTGTAGAAAATGTGACGCGAAGGCTCCATGCTTCCCGCTATTAGAACGAACTGTTGTTGTCTATCGCCACAAGAATAAGATTACGAGGGAAATTGTGGAAGCAGCTGAGATAGCCAGAGCAGGTGACGAGTGCGTTAGCACGCCGTCTATATTTTTATCAAGGAAAGAGCTTGAATTTTTGGGCATAATAGTAACATGACTGTCTTTTCCCCCTTCCCTTCAGTGTGTTCTATTGTAGTGGCGTCCCAGTGAGTATATATATATACTCACCAGCTGCAATAAATTGATTGTTGAAAGTTAGCGCTCGTCCTGTGTTCTGCTTGTCCCTGTGTAATTTTTGCGCTATGTATCCCGGTCTGAATGCATCCCACCAACACGCCCAAACTTCTTCCCTGCTAAAGCAGGCGAAGGTATTGTCGTGGCGAAGACTGCAGCGTACGTGAGCGGAACCGGCGCCGTTTCTTACTAGGAAAACTTGTTTTAATGTGTCTTCGTATTTTCAGCCCAGTTTGGTGCGCTTTGGCGTGTGGATTTTTTCTGAAGCTGTCATGCGGTATACGTATTCGCGGCGAAATGCATGGTCAAGAAGTCCGAGAAACAAAAGCCATCTAGGAGTATTTGAAGGCTACGTGCCCTCAAAATCAGTTCTTCGATAAAACAGAATAATAACTAATCTCACCGGCGAGCGTTTTTTGGAGTTTCCCAGATTTATCCGGAAATTGGTAACCTTAATTAACCAGAACTGGGCACAAATCTAAAGGTGGGGATATGCATACCAAATGAACTCAAGAATATGTTGCGTTCTAGAGTCAAATAGTTAAATATGGCTGAAGCTGCAGCGAATATGTACGCGTATATAAAATACGGATATTTGCGCAGCAGTTGTAGTGCCACTGGAGGTCTTGTTTAGATTACCGCACCTGATTTATCGCACATTACACACATTGACAGGAGCTACAATTTCTTTCGTGGCACAGAACTTACCCTGTGGACATCTTTGTCGCCATTGGGCATCACCCGGAACCCGACTACATGTACTCGGACTGCCACATGGTGCCACCAACAATAAAGTCCAAACGGCTTCTACGACACGTCGTTGGTAACGCCTATCCCGTTCGTCTCGTAAGTAGCTACAAGAAACACGCTGTTATTTATTGGCTTGCGCTTATACCCGCTTGAGGCGTTAACTGAGATTCAGCAGAATTTGTTTTCACTCGTTACTTTGGTATCATTCTCTGTCTAACAGCAACTGAGTTTCTAATATAAATGAGCATTCCTTCATTCTTGGTGCACTCACTGTGTTACGAATTCAATTCGTCACATCTTGAGTGATTTAGATTTTTTACCTTTCTTAGCCGCCATCCTCTTTTGCTTCTTCGGAATGAACAAAGGTAAAGCTAAGTTTTCACCCTCTTGCAACTCAAATTTGTACAGGTATTTACTCTTGGGCGTTATCTTGCGTGGAGTTCCTTTTATTTGTTTACTTTTATGGCAGATTCTCGATAAGAAGTAGGCTGATCGTTTTCGTTCGTTTTTGCTCTTGTATCCCCAGCTTTTGTTTAGGCACTGTACAGTGTGACGCGAAAACAATAAAAAAAAAGCCAGCACGCACTGTTTTTTATTATCCTGGTGATTTACGTGCGAAACATATGATCTCATTATGAGGCATGCAGCAGTGGGGCACTTCGGATAAATTTTGCCCACCTGGCGTCTTTCAGCGTAGATCCAACGCACGGGCTTCTTTCCGTGTCGCCCCCATGGAAATGCGGCCGCCGAGGCTGAGATTTGATCCCACTACCTTGTGCTTAGCATCACCCATAGCCACTAAGCAAACACAGTAGGTAGGCGGTATTAAAATGGGAGCATCGAAACCTATCGTGGCCCTGGCCTCTCAAGCACTTAGTTGGGTTTATGTTAACAGCACGCCCCTGCCCTAGCATTTTAAGCAAAGCTGGCTGCCGGTAAGCTTTGATCAACAAACAAAGCACCATAGCGATGGCTTTAGTCCAGCTCCAAAACTAATAATAATGCCATTATAATTGCTTTCTTTTATCTTACGTTACGGACAAATAGACATTGAAACGTAAGTCACATTATTCTTCAAGATAGGCTGTCGATCGGAGAGCTTGCAGGCCTAATGGAGCGCTAAGTATCCTTCGAGATTGGTGAGCAACACAGTCCACGGATAGCATACGCTGCCTTGAACTTCTCAGCCAAATTTTGCATTCGTGAGCGATGCGTGGAGATCAGAGGCAGAGCACTATATCACCTTTTTTGCTGACTCTTTTTCAACACGGCCTTCTCCTCGCACGTTTCCAAGCTGCCGGCGGCTTTCATATGTCGTGATATACAAGGTTCGCATAGGCGGTTGCCATTGGCTGATAGCTGAGATCAGTCAAGGTGTCTGGACCAGAGCGTTTCTTGCTCCTGTTACTGTATATATTTATTGCAGCATTTTAATAAACAGGATGAAGTAAGCGAAAATATGCGTTTAAAATTTCGATAAAACCGACGTACTTTAGGAGGAGACCGAATATCGTCTGATCACGTTCGACCAAGGCTGCCGACGCAAGAATGAAACTGTTGCCACACAGCTTAACATTTTTATATGTTCGTATGGGTGGGCTGCGCAACCCGGACGAAAGACGAGAAAAAGTACACAGTACGAGCGCAGACTAACAACTGGTTTATTTTTCAAACAAGGGACTATAATATACAGAAAATGTAAACACGTGTAAAGTGACGTTTACAAGGGTGTTAGCCTAGTTACCATTCAAAAAATCAGTTTCTTTATCCTGAAGAGTGATAGAAGTCTGGCTGAAGCATGCGCCTGAGTTTACATGCATGAAGTAGGCTTCCACAACTTCGCGGTTGATTTCATTCATATTTTTATACAATAATTCCGTTTGTTCAAACATAAGTTTTCATAAGCAAACTCTACAACGCGCGGCCAGATTAGAACCTGTTTCATTCCTGGTCGCACCTTGGTGCTCCCTAAGGCGGATGTTAAGGCAGCGTCCCGTCTGCCCAAAGTGCCTTTTGCCGCGCGAAAGTGGAATGACGTAGATCACTCCCACCGAGCATGCCACAAGCTGGCCCGAGTGTTTGACGCGGCACAGAGCCTTGGACGCGTGTTGAAGTCCGTTGACAAGATTGCAAATCTTTTTTAACGAATTCTTTGCTGAAAAGACTACTTGAACACTATATTTCATGGCTGTATTTTTTAACCCATGCCACATTTGATGTACATAAGGGATGACTGCGTACTTTTTAACTTTTTCGATCTGTACTTGGGGTGCTTCCCCTTTTTTATTTTCTTCACTAGCCCTTCACATACTGTCACGATCATAGATTTTGGAAAACCGGCCTTCTCTAGACAATTGACTTGTTGCAAAAAGTTCAGATTGGCGATGTGGTGGCATGACTTTCTAAGTGCGGAAAACTGAACACGTCATAGCAATTGCTCTTTTGACTAGTTTTGAGTGAGCCGAGGCGTGGTTCAGAATTGGTTTGCTTGTCCTCGGGTTATATTGCCAACTAATATGTTGCGATGTTAACCTTAACTGCAAATCCAAAAATTGAATTTCATTCTTACTCGACAGCTCATGAGTAAATCTGAGTGCACTTCCTGAGTGTAATCATGAATGTACTTCCTCTCGTCTTTCGTCCGGGTTGCGCTGCCCACCCATAGGAACGTGTTCAATCACCAACTCGCCCAGCTTGCCGTGTTAATTAACATGTTTGGTCATGCTAATTTCGAACACCTTAAACCACTCAACCAGCCTCGAGCCACGCAAAACTTAAGGTCAGGCCACACTTAGACTTTCCAGCGCGCGTTTATTCCTGGCCGCTCCGGGCTAGACGCCTTGGGAGACATCGTTTCCATTTCCGTTATGAACAGGTCTTCGAATGCTCAAGTTGGATGTTGCTACAATCCGCCCATCAAGCTGGTGCAGGAGAAAGCCGGTCTGCACCCCTTAGCATGGCCAGTCTGGAGCAGAAGAGCGCGAGCGCGCACTCCAGCCCTGTCGTGGCCATAACAAACGCTGCGCACTAGAACTACAGCGGCACGTAGCTACACGAGCCGTCCCGATCTCGAGTCACTGGAAGAAACTTTAGAGTACCTCAAAGCTACACGGCATGCCGGCAACATTGAGCACCGCGGCCATATCCCTTCGACACCTGCGGTGCACTGGTGGCGTGCATTGGGCAAAAGACTAAGTTGTTCGCGCCTGGATCTTGTGTTCCGGTAGACGGAACTGGAATGTTTTTTTTTTTGCTTCTTAAAATAGATATCATACGTGATTCCGATGTACAGCGTACTGCGCGTTGCTGAGCAGCAAGGGCGTCGGAACGGCGCATGCGATGTGCGGTGATGATTTCGATGCTCGCGAACTCCCATCACCTCTTCATGGGTGCCGTATCGTGTGTCAAGGTCTGTGTTCGCTAGGTCTGGAGCTGTAAGCATACTTGTATGTTTCCAGTGAATTCTTATAGAACGTCGTTGATTGGCACGCTGGGCCTGGAGGTTATGTTTGCGCTTAAAACGCAGCTTGAGACTCGTTTGAATGGGCAGTCCCTGTTAAGGTCGCCTTCAAGAGCTCGTTTGCGTCCCTCAACTCACCGCCGAAGTCGCCGACGGAAAGCGCCGAGGGATGAATGCGCTGCGAAAGGGCACTGTCACGCGTTAGCTCTCGCGTAACCGAGTTGCGAAGAGCACGAGGGAGGGGGACGGGACAGTCGCTTGCAAGTTCGTTCATTCGCTGCCTCTTCCGTTTCTTAGTTCGGGCTGATCCCTTACATTGACAATGGTCGTGGATGGTTTTTGTACATTATATTTGTGTCGGAATGCGTGCTACTCATTTTTCTAGTCAGAAATTTGAAATAATTTAAATACAAGCATCATAATCCTCGATGTAAGCAACTCGTTCACAGAGCTTCGTTCACGCGAGGGGTAAGCTTGGGCCCTATAAGGTAAAACTATTTCAGTGCATTTTATTCCAATTTCTTGACGTGAAATTTACGTAACCGCCGACGCAAGCATCGGACAATTACCCGCAGTGTTGCCTCAACAACCCAATCAAACGCCCTTTTAGTTTAAAGGAGGTCCCTTTTCCTTCCTTTCAAAACGAATAACATTGCCTACATTCAGCGGTTTTTCGTTTGTAATTCGCTTCCAGGATGCGAGGAGCAAGTTCAAGTGGAGAGGGTTTGGTGGGGCCGAGCCAGCGCAATGAAAATCAATAACCGGATGAAGAGCGTGGTGCTGGCGTCTGTGATTGGTCCGCTTCCCTTACTTAGCTTGTGGTGGCTGGTCAGAAATTGCGGCGGCGTGCAACGGAAGGTTAAGAATGCCGCTAAAGTGGATCCTCAGCAAGGAGGAGTTGGCAGAGCGAGGTCGTAAACGTGCTGAGAGTGCTCGAAAACGTCACATGGTCATGCAAAATTGTTTTATCGTTTGCAAATAAACCATGCTCTCCGGCAGGTGTGAGAAGCCAGCACCTGAGCGATCGGCGACAGCCATCTTTTAATTAGTTTCGGAACGGGACAGCTTGCGGTTATTCAGAAAAAAAATCAGTTTTGTTCAGCCTATTAATGCATCTTTAACTTGTACAGGTCACTTTGAAGCGGTGAGTTTTCGTGGTTTTGTGACGACGCGTGACAGGCAGGTGTGGGGGGTGCAGCCCGAAATCTGTTGGCCAATAGCCGATGGCGACTGGCGAAAAGGCATCGAATGAGAAATAACTGTTTTTTGTACGTTCCAAACATGCATAATCAGTGAGTACAGGTCATATCAGATGGGGAGCTATCGCGGTTTCCTGACGTCGCGTGACAGAGAGGCGAAGTGTGGTGGTCCAAAAATGTTTTTGACCAATCGCGGAGGGCTGATTGAAGAATTGGAATACAAAAGTTTGGAATTACTTTGCCTTATAGTGCCCCTTATTTTGTATAGGATCATAAGTAAATGTGCGTACTAGTATGTAATAAATTCGGTAGCTTAGCTCCTTTGGCATCATTAAGCTTGCGGTGCCCTCCCCCCCCCCCCCCATTTGCAGATCAGCTGCTGTATTCTGGAAGATGCTGTACTATGAACGTTTCCAGTACGTAAGCAATGATACGCTTTCTTTTAGAATCAACCTCCCTATATTCTTTTGATCGCACTTCTGCCAATGTAGACAGCCATTTATATTAATCAGAAAGTCACGACAAAAATATATCTTAAGAGGAGCTGTGTAACATGACGGGAAACACAGACGCGAGAAGCGCGATCAGGACATACCACGCAGATGGGGCACAGTTGGCATAAAACAACGTAAGAGGCTATTTAAACTTTTGATACCAATTGGCAATCTTCGAGTATTCAAAATTATTCTATAGAAAGGTGCACGCAGTTTTCAATGTAGCGTGACGCAGTGCGAGCCGATTCAATCTAACAGCTTATATTAAAGGTATGTACGTTCTTTCCAATGACGCGAAACATAGTGATCTGCTCGAACCAAACAGGTAATGTTTGTCAATCGCGCGCAGAAAGTACAGTCACGGAAAGCTACCACAAAAGAAAAAAAAACTGTGGGTGAGTGATTACTAAGTAGAACTTGTTGCTGGGTGAGTTGTTTGATATCTAATAAATACATTGTAAGTCCAAAAGGAAAATAGAGGCTTAGGAAGGCAAGCAAGAACCGATAGGTCGAGCTCAGCGCTGGAGCTATCGTTTCCTACTTGCCCTCCTAAGTCTTTATCTCCCATTCGGCGCATTAGTGATCATTAAAAGCGGGCAAAAACCAACGACGCTATTAATGTAAGCGAATAGCCCGAACGAGCGAGCGAGCGAGGGAGCGACATACCTCCGAGGGAGCGCGCACGACCGCTTCAGTTGGTCGATATACAGCCCCCGCGGCAGTGCGTGGGTCGCATTTATTCGCATTTATGGATATATATTGGAGTAATAAAGCCAGGACGCTACCGTAAGTAAATATCGGAATGTATGTTTCTGTGGCGATGAAGCTTTATAGCAGCAAATTGCATCGATGAGATGTTACGCATCCGGAATCGACTCGTACTAGCACTCAGGACTCTACAACTGGGTTGTAGGTCCTCCCCGCCCTTCCCCCTTTTTACCACGGTTGCGCGGAAGCTCACGCCCTTTCCCTCAGCGCAGTGATCTTGCACCATCGGCGACCACCAACCGCCGTCAACCACGAAACCAAGCGCCACGCAGAGCGTCGTTCCTGATCGTCCTTCCTTCGTGGAATGCAGCGAAATGTCTTTCTAGACAGCGTTTGCTTGCTGTACCCGAAGGTGCTGCAACGACGCATGATACTCTGGTTATCTCTGGTGACTGCGTGACCATGCATTGAACACTCCCTCCCCAATGTCTGCCCACGCAGCGAGTTCAACGCGCGGCGCGTTCAACCCGAAGACGCTTGGGAGGGAGATGGCGGCGAGAGGTTACGCCACGCAAGCGACCCACTCACTGCCGCGGGGGCGCGCGGAAAACAAATGAGACGCTCTGAAAATTTTCCCCAATGACTCCATCTCGCTGCAAAGCTGTATATCGCCTGAAATTTTGGCGAATAGGCGTGAATAAGCGCCGGCAGCGCTGCGGTGATGTCAACGACGTCACGCTACGTCTCGGCCGCTTCCTCTTTCGACGCTGTCAGCCATGTTCACACCATCCGCTCGATGGGCGCGCAGGTGAGCTTTTTCAAACGGGAACTCAAGCGCCACGAAACGAACTGTGAAGGCAAGATATCGAAGGGAGACTGTAAATCAAGTTGAATAAGCAAACAGAAGAGATTAAAGTTTGTGGTAATATTCATAGCGTAGAAGAAAATCACATTTATTATCATGTACGCAGTCTTCATCTTAAGCACGCAGTACTTTCTGCGCTACGATGGACTAGTTATCAATTTCTACCTAGCTTGTAGTGTGGTGCTCGAGTTAGTATATTTTGCAATTATAAGGTTTTTAAGTGTCACTGCTCATTTCCGCCGCTAACGCATCGCTGTGTTAGCATGATAGCACTGGTGTTGGCGGGTCTTGTCCCGCCGAGCGAGCTTCGCTGTCGACGTTGTCAGAATGCAAACGCGCAAGTTTAATTCTTGCAGTCTATTCCCGTAGTTATCACAACAGTGGCTCCTAAACTTTCTTTCCTCGAGTAACCCCCCTTCGCCCTCCTAATTTCTCCCACCGATATGGTAGTGGCCTGAATTCTTAAATTTGAACTGAAGTGTATAAATCAACTAAATTAAGAGTCGAGGCAGGATTCGTTGTGGCCGCTTGCGGAACCCTTGGATTCCACAGAATCCAGTTGGGCAACGCCTGTATGACTCCTGAGTGCTAGTACGAGTCGATTCCGGACGCGTAACATCTCATCGATGCAATTTGCTGCTATAAAGCTTCATCGCCACAGAAACATACATTCCGATGTTTACTTACAGTAGCGTCCTGGCTTTATTACTCCAATATATATCCACAAATGCGAATAAAATATCGACCAACTGAAGCGGTCGTGCGCGCACACCCACCAGTTCGTGTATAAGCAGCGTTATTAAGTGTCAAACACAGGCTAGACGTCTACACAGGCTACACGTTTTACATTCTACAACTAGTGCGAACACCAGTAATTGGGTTGGAACGTCCGATGAGCAAAGTACAGACAGCCGTCGCGTCTGACTCACAGGTCAAATCTTCACTGACCGAAGCATGTGCTCTTCGCTATCGTTCAGCTCGTGTCTAACTTGTTTTTCTGGGCACAGGTTCAGCCTATAAAGAAATGTTTTTCTGACTCGCCGTTGCACCGAAGTCTAATTCTTCAACGTCAAGACAACATTACAATATAGAAAAAGTTTTGTTTTAGGTATACATAATTGGTATGATAAATAATATTTCTTATTCATGATATTTTCACTCTTTAGCACATTTACTAGACTCCCGATCTGTGTAGCTTTTGCAATACTTGGACTGAAGTTTAAACTCTTTTTTACTTAGTACCACACCCACACACACAAAAAAAAATAAGAATCGTACCACACTCCTGCTGTGAACGAGTTACCCCATAGGCGTCGCTCGTGGCAGCTCCTTCCTTCGGTTCTCACAACGAAGTCTAGGATTAGTAAAAGATTTGCGGTTCTTGACCAGTGCAGCAGTTTCAAGGCAACATCGTGCAGGTTGGTAAATTATATACGACGGTTCGTATAGAAATAAGGTTCCCATCAATTTTAGAAATAGACAGCATTGTTATTCGCATAAAAATTTACATCAATGAAAAAACGAAGCTTTGCTCTATTTTTCTACATAATCGCCATCTTTTCTACGCATTTTTGTAGACGGTGCTCTAATTTCTGTATCCCAATGTCGTAAAACTCCGCCGGCAACCCGTTGAGTAAGCGTCTCACCTCTCGTTGACTTCATCGTCGCTCCGAAAGCGTTGGTTATTCAAATGTTCCTTCAACTTCGTGAACAAGTGATAATCGCTAGTCGCGAGGTCTGGACTGTATGGTGGGTGGGCATGAGAGTCCACCAGAAGTTTGTCAAAAGTTCCTCTGTTTGACGGGAGACGTGAGGTCGGGCGTTGTCTTGAAGCAGCGCTACAGCTGCTATCAGTCGTTCTCGCCGGCGGTTCTGGATCGCTCGCCTGGGTTTTCTTAGTGTTGCACAATATCTGTCCGTGTTTCTTGGTGTCATATGTTCCATGAAATCTATCAGCATTATCCCCTTACGATCCCCCAAAACACTGGCCATGACTTCGCAGCGGAAGTACTTTGTTTGAACTTGCGTCTGGTGAGTTTGGGTGACGCCACTGTTTGGAGTTTTGTTTCGTTTCGGGAGTGAAATGAAACGCCCACGTTTTGTCTCCCGTAACAATGGAGTCCAACAATCCTTCCTTGTCTTCTTGACACTTTTGAAGAGACTGACGAGCACAGTCAAGGCATTTCTCTTTGTGGTCTGGTGTCAATAGCCATGGTACCCATCGAGCACAACACTTGTGATACCTCAAATTTTCATCCAAAACTCTTTCCACTGTACCGTAAGAACTCCAGGAATCTGAGCAACAACTTCACGGACGGCGATCTCCCGTTTTGAAGCACTTCGCGATGGACCATCTGGATAACCGCCTCCGAACCTCACGGTCTTCCACTCTGTCCTTCAGTGTGGACTTCCTTCCGGCCGGTACTAAACTCCTTGCACCATTTTCGGACGTGTTGAATGGACATACACTTCTCGCGATACATGTCTGTCAACTCAAGATGAATATCCACAGCTGGAGTCGCTTTGGCGTGCAAAAAGCGAATCGCGGAACGAATCTCGCACTTCGTGTGGGGTCAACAACAGGAACCTCCATGTCGGATGGCTGCTAAGCCAAGAATGAGCGGCGCAGCCAATTGCAGCCGGAGGCAATAGAGAATGAGCGAACAGTCGCGCGCAGCAGTATTTCCGGATTTCGCCTCGCACCTTCCGGTGGGGCTGGAGCTCTTTGGGAACCTTATTTATGGATCAACTCTCGTACATAGAACTGATGCCATGATCTCAAGAGCTGCGACGGGACTATCGTGTCGCATAGTGAATATTGTCTGGCGTGTGGGCAATGTTGTTAGGTTGAATTATAGCTCTGTGAATTTTACTAGTAACTTACTTACGAATTATCAGGAGCCAACAAACACTGACACCAAGGAAAACATCGGGGAAATTACTTGTGCTTAATAAATGAAATAAAGAAACAATAAATTATAGGAACATAAAGTGGATAAAAAAAACAACTTGCCGCCAGGTTGGGAACGATCCCACCAACCTTCGCATTTCGCTTTAGAAATCGAAATCAGAAATCGGGCCACTCGGTTAAGCCACTTTCTTCTCGTACTTACGAATGAGTGATTTGTCGTCGGATTCAGTATAAGTAATAATCTTAAATTATAAACAGTGCGTACTAGGACAGGCTTATGAGATTTCTCGCTTTATTCTTTCGAACACGCATTCTCAGAGGTGTCAATCTCAAAGGGGCCTTCAATTACCCCCACAAGGCTGGTCGTCAGGTGAAAGCTTCGCCAGTATAACGTATAACTATTCCAATCTTTGTTTATTCAAATCTCCCGAAGTCAAATTTACGTAACCACTGACGCGAGCATGAGGCGTTAACCCGCAGCTTTGTTTGAAACGCTTAGTCAAACGTGCTTCTCTTTTATAGGATGTCAGTTTTTTTTTTTGCTTTCAAAGCGAATAGCATTTCTTACATTGAGCAGTTTTTCTTGCCTAATTGACAGACAAGAGGAGACGAGCACACTGAAGTGGAGAGAGCTTCGATGGGGCTTAGCCCAGCATAATGAAAGTAAATGACCTGATGAGGAGGGTGGTGACGGTGTCTACGATTGGTCTGCTTCCCTTACTTATAGCTTGCGGTGTCTGGTCGAAAATCAGGGTGGCCTGCAACGCAAGGTAAAAATGCCGCTAAAATGATTCCTCAGGAAAGAAATGTCGGCAGAGCGATGTCGTATGCGGCTGAAAGGTCTCGATAACGATATACGGCCCCGCAAAATCCTTTATTATACGCATATAAATTCATGTTCATCGGCAGCTCCGAGTAGTCAGGGCCAGAGCGATAAGCGGAGAGCCATTTTCTATTCCTCTCAGAAAGGGGCAGTTTCCGGCTATTCAAAAAAAAAAAAGATCAGTTTCTTTCTTTAACGCTACTTCATTTTGACCCGGTGAGATATTGCGGTTTCGTGACGTTGCGTCAGACACAGGCTAAGTGGGCGCAGCCCTAAAACGTTTGACCAACTGAAATTGATCAGACAACGCTTGTTTTTTTTTTGCTAATGGCGAAAAAGGCATCGAATCAGAAATTATTATTTTTCTATCGTATGGTCTAATCATGCATAATCAGTGTTCAACTAGCTTATCAGATCGGGTGTTTTCGTGGCGTCGCTCGGGAGACAGGCGCAGCCAGGCTAGCTCGAAAATTTTTCACGAATTGTGGCGGGCTGATTCCTGAAATGGAATAGCAAAGTTTGGTATACCTTTATGTTTTCGCGCGCCCTATTTAAACCCGTAATAGTGACGCTCCAAAAATCTAGGTGGCGTTGGGAGCAATGCGAGAGCATTGGGGATAATTTTGCGCTGGTACTAAAACTCTGTTATACCGACTGAAGCGTTTGAACAAGTAATATATTGCAAAAGCCACCAGTTACCTCAGAAACGTTATACTCTGCATGTATAGAACCGTGACAATAATTAAAAACGGACACCGACCACGAAAGTTGATACAAGTAACACGTTTCTTATTCTTCACCGACTTTTATAAACTTCCGTATCGGTGTCCGTTTTTTAATTGCTGCTATGTATGTTCTCGGCCAAACAAGTTTCCGTCTAATTCTTCGTTTCGTATACAGAACCGATAACAAGCCCCTTATATTCAGTATATATAATCTTGGTGTACGGCAAGCATCCCGGAATACTGTAAAACATATAGCAAGATTGCTATATAACGAAATCTTGAAGTTGCTAGTGAAAATTTTCGCCAAGGCTTTATTTAATTCACACAGATGTAACTTCGTGCAAACATTTTCCATCCCGTTGCCAACGTGCTCACTAAACTTGAGCTTGGTGACAGTTTCAGCCATGCCAAAGTAGTGGGTTAAATATTGCGAAGCTCGTAAAAGCACCCTCATGACGCTCTCAAGTACTTGGCCACGCAATTTATTGCAAAACTCACCAAAAACACAATAAAGTTGTTCTTTTTCTAAAAACAACCGTAATACGCTTTTTTATTTTCGCACATTATAAACTGGACGCTTTGTTTAGTTAACCAAGGACTCTTGGGAAACAAACTCCGAATATCGTATAAGTAAATGAAAATTTGGTTAGAACAAAGATTACGCAATTATTTGTAACTCTTCTAATAAAGCAACGGATGTGGAAGTCTTGCCACGCGTTTATTATTTGTTACTCACCACATAGTTCTATAAACAATAAAACATAAACATAAACAAATATAAACAGCGTGCATCGTACTTTGCACCGAAGAGCACGAAAGCCAACTACATGCCTATTAAAAAGCATTGAAATTAAAAGAAAACAAGTACTTGTGTTCAAAACATATAATCAGCCTACTCACTTCAATATTTCTGCACACATCACGCCACCGATGACCATCACTTACTACAAATGTAATATCACTGCTGCTCTGTGTTTGTTATGGGAAGCAATGAAACTTCGTAAGCATATTATATAACACCTGTAATTAGGCCGTGGACGAGGTTGCAACAATCTTCATTTAGCCTTCGTTAAACAACACAATTAGGATTATATAATTAGTGCCAAGGATAGGCAAACGCAGTCGAGTACTACAGAGAACTGGCTGGGGGGAAGAAATTAGAACATTCGCAGGCGCAAGGCGGAATCAGCTAGCCTAAGACAGTGGTAATTGGAGATCAATGAAAGAGGCCTTCTATCTACAGTGGACATAAAGATAGGCTGCTCATGATGATGATGAAGCCGTAACATAAAACAAATTAAATTTTCTTGCATATCTCACCTAACGATGTGTACACTTGCTCAGAACACACACTTTGTGAGTGATCTAGTTTCTTCAGAAAAGTGTTAAAACAGATAAATAGCGCTTTGAACGCGCTTAGTCGCATTACCAGCTTCGCTCTAATATAATGCCATGGAAGTGTAATTTACTCACGCAGTAACTTTTTGAAAAGATATGCCTCGATGACCTCACACGCTGTTTGGTCATCACTTTTGCCCTGAGTCTTACCAAGCGAATGGCACGCTCAATATGCCTTTCTATCTCCCTTCGTAAGTATTCTCTACGTTTCTTTATAGAGGCAGTGTTCCGCAGATCCCACCGACTAGCCAAAGAAGAGGGTTACTTCTTTTGCTGGCGGTTATCTCCTAGTTACAAAAGCAAAGTTCTCACGGCTAGTTTTAGCCGTGATAAACGTTGGCTTATGTATGGCTTGAGATTGAAAGCTGCTGTCGCGGCCTGAAAGCGGCATTTTACGTGTTAGTGAGGGCAGACTTTTGGATCGCAAACTACATATATTGCCACCTTCTGCGTGAAGCCACATATAACACTTAACAATAACGCGTCCTTCTCCCGTGCCGGGGTGTAAGGCGTTCACAGTTGTGTTACCATCTCTCCCTCTCAGGGAAACACTATCTGGAGCCTAGCGGTCGACTCTGACCACTGGCCACCCAATATTACGTTCGCCGTCACCTTAGGAATGGCCGGCAGATGGTACAGGCCGAAATATCCGGACAACTCTCACCCCTCGACGGGAAATTATACGCTTGGCTTTCCGTGCGCAATGGACGAGCACGCCCCAATGGGTCAGATGGTCAACGTTACTGAGGTGAGCAAAGAACTTAGTGCGTTATATGAACTTGGTACAACTAACGATCATCAACGCTTTAAACATCTGTAAACGCGCCCTCGGTTCCCCTTGTTCGACTCGGAAAGAAGCTGGCTCTTTGGGAAGAACAAACTAAGTTAGCAAGGCTGGATATTTGCGTCTGCGCACAAGGTGTCCCTGCTAATGTTAGCAAATCTCCTCAACGAAAAAAAAAAGATCGCAAATACGCGATGCAAGAGACGATTTTAGACCTACTGTGTTCGGTCGTCAGACCTTTGGCGATCAAACACCGTAGGTCTTATGATTGAATCTTGCACCTTGTTTCTGTAACCCTTATTTTGTTTTATTTAACAGCTTGACTAACGTTAGCTGGGATCACACGGTAGATAGACCTCCAGTGTGCCGTAGTGATGACAAATTGCAATGATCACGCAGGATTAAGCTTCCGCTTTCTTTGAATAGGGTTCTCCGTCTCACACATCATAAGTGAACTTGGGTGCGACTATCCTCGTTTTGACTGCAGGATACCGGAGTCACCTTGAAAAGAGGGAAGGTAATATAGTTCCTGAGTTTAGCTTCCATTTGATGCATTTTTACTATGCACGGTATTCTGCTTTGTCATATATTATTTTCATGGCAAAACACTAATTTAAAGACATCTTTATCCCGACATGGCTAGCACGACATAAGTGCACTAGTGTATGCATACTATAATGCCAATTAGCTGCGGCGAATATGGCGCTATAGGTACTTAGGAGGAAGCATTAGATAGGGCACTGGTATGTCAATTTACGGGCAGTGTGAAACCCCTTTTCTCGGCAAGCACTGCACCAAATTTTATAATGTTGGTTGCATTTGTAAGAAAACGTTAATATCTTGCGAATGTGGGCAGAAGACTATTTAGGTCTTAATTTTTTGTTAAACATTCTTGAAAATCATAAAATTTCGGGAAAAATAAACGCTACTCAAAGGTTTACCACTGTGTAACTCAGCGACGAAAAGTGATATCGAAAATTTGTAAATGGGATCTAAAACTACTCCTAAAGTGAATAAATTTTATGCATTATACAATCATGTAACTGATGCAACTAATTTGGGCGTGTAACTTTTCCACAACATTTAGAACTTTCCTAGCGTATCTACAAAACATGTATATTCATTTACGTAATTTTTCCATTTATGTTTTCAGCAGATGTTTTTTACAGAACTGCAATATTTATTTTTGATGAAGTGTTACGGATGTGGAACCTTAGGGCTTCTGTCTTTAGAAACGTGCCAATTTTACGTAATTCATGTAATAATTTTTGGGTCCGAAATCAACATTATGCTCGCACAGTTGCTAGAACTTTCTTTTTTTCGCGAAAATGCGATAGATATCGTTCTAATTGGTGCAGCGGTTGTCTTATAAAAATATTCCCACGTTTTACAAGTCTGTGAATTCGAGTCCTCGAAGTGGACCCCGAGCTAAAGCTTCCTCCAATATTAGTGAAGCGCCGGTGGTTTCTTCACCTCACTTGGATAAATTTGTTGATCCATTTTCTATGCTATAAGAACAAAGCGTGAATTCGCGTTACGGTGAACGAGCTCGCGCTTGCTTTAAGACTGTTCTAAAACACATAATGAACAAGCTTTATTTTAAACTCCGTGTAAAGGGATGCATATAGCTGCAGTTAGAAGCCTTTCATGCTCAGTACTTCATAACAAATGTTGCTTTTGTTCTCCAATTCCCACAGGCATGCATTGACCAAAGATATAGTAGCAATTTCAACTACGATTTCGCCTATAAATCGGAATTCACTTACAACAAGCAAGAAAAGTGGCTGTTTACATACGACACCGCACGTTCCCTTCGATTGAAGGTAAGAGCATAGGTTCATGGAGAAGCCCGTAATTGATTATAGTTTAACTCTCCGTTTACTGCCACGAAAAATGAGCGAACGTGCCTGTGGGCAAGGAGACAGCAAGAACCGCTGCGGCATTGTACTGTTGTCAACTTTTTCAGTAGAACACGTCGAGTGAGTATCCCTCCGGCGTGTCTCTGATTCTTTAGCGCAGCTCAGGCAATGAATCGGCTTCTGAGCGGCGCCCCTGTGTAGCATCGACTTGTCGCATTCTGCAAACAGGCACACCGACACGTTCACCCCATTTGCAATCTGATAACCACTGATCGTAGTCATAATTAGCTAACTTCTATGGTTCCGACATATTGACCAATGACTAATGACTGAGGTGCAGTGATGAATTGACTAATGGTCTCGTCATGAGAGAGGATAAAGATAAGCCAATATCTTTGCTCTAAAAATACCGCTGAAGTAACGCTAACTGCTCATAGAAAATAAAACTCAATAAAGTGCAGACAAAATATCAGGATGCATGAGTTGAGCCAATAATTGGCGCCAAAAGCAAAGACACATTACATTCTGGGTAGCAATGATTGATAACGATTCCTGGGCTTGTCAGGAGTCATCACCGCCACGCAACCGACAGCGCAGTCGTTGCCGGCGATGATAAATTAGATAAACGGACGTGAAGTTTAATATTTGCCTTTTCAAACCAAGGTAAAAAGGACAAGAGAGTGTGCTGTGAGTCGTCACCGCGTTCTCTGCACTTAGAAATGTTTTGCGAAGGACGCATAGTTGCGTATGCGCGAGTCCTTAAATTTCTGTTCACTGCACAGATTGTGTCAAGGCCATTTATGCCACCATATTCGTACTTTCGTTGACAAAAGCTAGTGTATAGTGGATAAGCTAATAATAAAGCAAAAACAAAAATCGCTCCCACGCATTCCCAAGTTCCGGCGGCATTCGACAAACCATACAGACTGATAAAGGAATATTACGGCTCTCCGATCACGATTTACCTTCATTGTTCTAGTGAATAGGACCGCAAAAGGAGCTCAAAACTGCCTTTGATCCAGAATTTGGTGAACGCTGCTATTCTTGAGTTTGTACTCTACTAAAGCTACTGGAACAGTGCAAAGTAACATCACCGCGTTAGCGAACATGTACAAGAAGCTTTCCAGCGGTTATCAAATGCACCTTACAGATGCCCGTGGAGGACAGCAACCACTCATTCCAATGCTCGCGCTCCAAAGCAGTAGAAGAGGAAGTAGTGGCAACGTAGCAGGCAGGCAGTTTGAAAAGTGAAATGGCTTTTATAAGCCACCTACTTGCAGTAAATATGTTGAATGTTTTTGACGATTCGAAGTGTTTGAATCCCAACAAGGGGTTCAAAAGAACCATTTGCTCGGCATGTTGGTAAGCTGTCCTTGAAACGTCAGCGCAAAGTAACACGAAATTACACAGTGCGACAAAAGCTGCGTGCGGGCTGTGTACGTCCTGTCATTCTTATCTCATTCTGTAATTTCGCCCTGTAGATTAAGTAGGATCAGCGCGGTCTACATGTTGACGTTCTTTGCGAATTGCGCAATTGAACGCTGTAGTGTTACGCAGAGAAGGGCTCTGGTTGCAGCCAGATTGCAGCTGGTGTGAGGTAGTGGCGAGTCAGGCAGTTCGTTGAGTTTCATAGCTCTGTAAAGCGAAACTTTCTGAGCAAACCCTCGCGAACTTTCCTGGCCGTAGGCGCTACTGCTCCTGATGCCTTGGCGAATATCCTACACACTGGACTACACTCACACAACAAATCGTGCAATATAAAACCGTAGGTAGAACAACTAAATTTGTGCCAGCTGCCTGTCTGTTCTCAATGCGATAGCTCAGTGAAACATATTTTCAATGCAACAGACTTGCGCCTTAAAGCGCATAATTCCTTTATTGAAGAGGAGAATTTGTTACCTTCTTGTTCGGAGTTTCGCACTTGTGCTCAGCGGCTTCTTACTGAGAAACGCGCACAGGTCTTACAGATACCACAATTGACAAGTCTGCTGATCACGTAGATGACGTGATGGAAAGTTGGCCGATCCTGATGATAGCATTATTTCGGTGTCACGTGGGCCGCGAGGTGTAGGTCTCCACATTTGCCAGGCAGATATAATCGGTAGCTGCTAACCTGTACCATAGATAACTTTTTAATGGATATGAGTGACCATTTCACAAAAGTTTTCTTCACATAGATAGCAAATACACGTTGTAACTGCATAATTTTCACTAAATAAGGGATTTATGGCTAGGTTAATTTATCGCTTGGTGATCAGCGTGCCTGCTCCAAACGAACCTGATAGACTTTTCAGACCCAACTGCACCTCTCGCGAAAAGTTGTGGGCTTTCGCCGTTCTTCAGCTCATTCCGGCAACCGATTTCGGGTCGTATTTCTGCAGTGTTCATGAAATTCTTTCTTTATATAGAGATGGAATGCCCAGCTTCCTGCAAAACGCACGCGGTTCAACATGTGACTGAATGACATTGACGTGTTTTAGGCAGCATATGCTTGCGTATGCGTTGGCGTTCATGGTAGCTCACGCATTAAAATGATTGAAACCATCCGTAGGTATGCACTAGACGCATGACCCTCTTCTCATGGGCGCCTTCTAAGCAAATGGAGAGTAGGCACCAAGCCCCACCGACGCGTGGGGCGTATGTTTTAGGCGTTCTTATGTTCTTATTTTTTTCAGGCCAATGTGTACTTTATACAAATGCACCAACTAGTCGAAGGACCTCAGAGCTATTGCAAAATTGTCAAGAACGCTGACATGGAAAGTGCGAGAAATGAGGACTCTTTCTATTCTCCTTCGCTCTCGGGACCACGAGCTTTGAGATGGCTGAAACGCTCATTTATGCTTACAAAAGCCCCAACATGTCGAAAAGCTTCCATAAATCATTCTCGACTCCTAAGCACATCTTTGGACTATCGACCATAATCACAATTAGTATAGACCAACGGAACACATTTGCTTCCATTTTTTTGTAAGCCGTAGAGACGGTACTTGGTTTTCACGATAACCCGACATGGATCAGTCGTGGTAAAGTGCTCGCTATGCTACCGAGTTAGGTAACACTACTAGGAGAAGTATCGGGCAGTACGGGAGCTTTCGAACTGCGCACAGAAGGCCATGACTGCGCTTCTAGCTCAGAGTCGGGACATCGCCAACCACGTTGACTTGTACAAAATTTTGTTATTATTTTCGTCGTACCAATATACCGCACACCTGCATCCCATGCTGCGGTCGCCTTGAGGGCTATAATTTGAAACTATTGTAATTTCATTCCAATATCATGACGTCAACTTTATGTAACCACCTACCTAAACATCCGGAGGGGCATACTAAGTTTTTAGAACCCTTCAATCTAACTTTCTCCTCGTTTGGAAGAGGTTCGTTTTGTTTGTCTTTAAAGCGAATAGCATTTCCTATACTGACAGGTTTTCTCTATGTCACCCACTGAAAGGAAATCAGGAGGGGAAAAGGGGTGAGAGGGTTTTAGTGAGGGCCGAGCTATAGCGGAGCCAAAGTAGATCACCCTAAGAGGAGAGTTCCACCGGTGCCTCCGAGTGGTGCGAGTGGATTCACGTGGCCGCTCCCTAAAGAAATAGATTCAACAATAGCGTGCACTCTATGGCTCTGAGGCACCCAGCGACCAAATTGACTTTATCGCACCCAGCGGCTGATGTGAGGAACAGAACTACACTCTCGGTTTCGCTCTTGGGCGCGCGCACTTTAAACGTTACCTAGTACATTTTACATCTTACATTGCTCACATCACATTCGTACATTGCTCACATCGGCGTGACATTCGTTTTTGCTTCTAGTGCTCAAGCGCTCACTGTCTCGGGGGGGGGGGGAATAGTTTCTTTATTTAGGAAAATACAATTGAGAGCACTCTTCACAAGCCTTCATCGAAGCTGTCATCAGCGCAATGTGCAATTTCATAAATTAGACTCAAGACGCCTTATGAAGTTAGGAAATATTGACGCTCTGTAAAAAATGGCCATTCCGGGTTTCCTATGCATCCTTCTATTTTTATGGCACAAAGCTAGGCAGCAGTACTTCCCGTACGAAGCTCCGCCGTTCTGCATCAGATGCAAAATTTATTACAACTACGTGCCATTTTTGTATTTAGACCTTATAGAAGTCAATTTGGTCGCTGGGTGCCACAGAGCCATAGAGTGCCCGCTATTGTTGAATTTATTTCTTTAGGGAGTGGTCACTTTGTAAATAGTGAAAGTGCGCATTACGAACAAAGGTAATTCACTTCTACAAACACGGCGTGGAGGGTACCTGACGTGCTCAAAACAATACCGTAAGATATGATGAAGACATCTTATTTCCAAGAATTGACCATTGCCTAGTCTTATTTCGTGCTCTTTAAAGCACAAACACACGGGCAACTGCGAGTCTTCGACAGACCTTGATCTCAGTGGACGCATCGATATACCAAATATAAGAATTGTCCACGACCTGAACGCTACAACACAGGCTATCAGCCAGACGCCAGCTGAATGACTTCTAGGCGCGCTTAAGACAAATTCATGTGTGCAAAGGCTACTGTCAGTCATTCCGAAGACGGAATTTTCGACATACAATTTCCTGGTTATTGATCTTCAGTGTTATATTTTGCACATTCTACTGGCGCAAGCAACGTGCACACTCCAATGTTTTCACTGCTGGCAATCTCTCGTGGCGTTTCTGAAAGCGTGAGTACAGAACTAAGGCAAATGTTGTTGGGGCAACGGAGGCATAAACAGCGTCACAATCATGGACCCGTAAGATTGACTTAACGGCAAAATAATGTTAAACTAACTGCATCACAGCGCCCGACCTGTGTTTTGTTAATTTCGTCGCAATACCGGCTGCGGCTAGCGTGGCAAAAAGCTACCATAAAAAGTACCGAAATGAGTTACAGTAATGCCGGGGCGAAGAAAAAGCGCCACAAACATGTCCCGGTCAGCTTTACTACACGCTAAACTGACTGCGCAACAAGTGCCGAGCTATCTTGTACAGCGAAGGTGTTAAGGGCTACCTTCCCCAGTATTTTGTCCACGTGTAGAAAAAAATCCAAAAGCTATAGTACAACGCCGGGCCGACCCGCGGCGGATGTGGCGCAGGCGTTGAGCACTCCACATACGTGGGCCGATCCCGTAGATAGTGCAGTAGCCGGTAGACCCGCGGCGGAGGTTAACCAGAAGTTAACCACTCCCCATACGTTGGCCGCTCCCTAAAGTAGTGCAATGCCGGATAGACCCGCGGCGGAGGTGAAACAGGCGTTTAGCAGTCCCCATACGCAGGACGATCCTGCAGATATAGCAATGTCGGGCGAACCCGCGGCGGAGAAGCAGGCGTTAAGCACTCCCCGTATGTGGGCTGCTCCCTAAGACAGGGCAATGCCGGGTAAAGCCGCGGCGGAGGTGACGCCGGCGTTAAGCACTCTCATACGTGAGCGCTCCCGAAGATAGAGCAATGCCCGGTAGTACCGCGGCGGAGGTGAATCAGGCGTTAAGCGCTCCCCATACGTAGGCCGCTGCCTAACATTGTGCAATGCTGGTAGACCCGCGGCAGAGGCGAAGCAGGCGTTAAGCACTCCCCATACGTAGGCCACCCCTTACGTGGTGCAAAGCCGGCTAGACCCGCGGCGGAGGTGAATCAGGCGTTAAGCGCTCCCCATACGTAGGCCGCTGCCTAACATTGTGCAATGCTGGTAGACCCGCGGCAGAGGCGAAGCAGGCGTTAAGCACTCCCCATACGTAGGCCGCCCCTTACGTAGTGCAAAGCCGGCTAGGCCCGCGGCGGAGGTGAATCAGGCGTTAAGCGCTCCCCATACGTAGGCCGCTGCCTAACATTGTGCAATGCTGGTAGACCCGCGGCAGAGGCGAAGCAGGCGTTAAGCACTCCCCATACGTAGGCCGCCCCTTACGTAGTGCAAAGCCGGCTAGGCCCGCGGCGGAGGTGAATCAGGCGTTAAGCGCTCCCCATACGTAGGCCGCTGCCTAACATTGTGCAATGCTGGTAGACCCGCGGCAGAGGCGAAGCAGGCGTTAAGCACTCCCCATACGTAGGCCGCCCCTTACGTAGTGCAAAGCCGGCTAGGCCCGCGGCGGAGGTGAATCAGGCGTTAAGCGCTCCCCATACGTAGGCCGCTGCCTAACATTGTGCAATGCTGGTAGACCCGCGGCAGAGGCGAAGCAGGCGTTAAGCACTCTCCATACGTAGGCCGCCCCTTACGTAGTGCAAAGCCGGCTAGACCCGCGGCGGAGGTGAAGCAGACATTAAGCATTCCCCATACGTAGGACGATCCTGAAGATAGAGCAATGCCGGGACGACCGGCTGCGGAGATGAAGCAAACGTTAAGCGCTTCCCGTACGTGGGCTGGTCCCGAAGGTATAGCAATGTCGGGCCGACCCGCGGTGGAGGTGAAGCGGGCGTTAAGCACTCCCCATACGTGGGCCGATCCCTAACATAGTGTAATTCCGGGTAGACCCGCGGCGGAGGTTACGCAGGCGTTAAGCACTTTCCATACGTATGCCGCTCCTTAACATAGTGCAATTCCGGATAGACCCGCGGCAGATGTGAAGCAAGCGTTAAGCACTCCCCACGCGTAGGCCGCTCCCTAAGATAGTGCAATGCCAGGTAGACCTGCGGCGGAGGTGAAGCAGGCGTTAAGCACTTCCTGTGCGTGGGCGCTCCCTAAGATAGTGCGACAGCGGGCCCATGCGCGGAGGAGGTGCAGTTCACCATTAAGGGGTTCATATACACAGCTTCGCTGTTGACCCTTCTTTACAGAGTGGAGAGGCACTGAGGCGTGTAATTTGAAATATTTTTCTTCTTCCTAATTATGCATAGTCAGTGTGTACATGTAATCTTAAGACGGTGTTTTTTACCGTTTTCGTGACATCGCGTGACGGACACGGGAAATGGAAGCGGTGTTAAAGATTTTGGCCAATCGCTTAAACTTAACTGCGGAAATGCGGCACACGCAGTTTGCAATAGCTTTATTTATAGTTCCAAATGTTTGGTTCACTAATTAACTAACCTACAACTTTCCTACGGCCAGAAGGCGGTCGAGATATAAGTAGTAGTCATCTGGCAGTCAGGATCCAGATCTCTACCTTTTCCAGCCACTTTTTGAGGGTGACAGCCATGCAACACCACTGCGCTTTATCAATTACCCTTCCCTGCCTCTTCTGTCCCACATGCAAAGTCCCATGTCGAAATAAATTTGCAGCTAGTCGCAGCTGTTATTTGCCGGAAGCCTATCTGAGCCCGCGAGATATAGCGAATGGTGTGGATATATCGGCCATTTGCTCGGTATTGAAACCGCAGGATATACTCGCCTACGGACTATGCGGTGACGAAAGGATCGTGAATGCAAAGCGAACGGGTACAAAATTCGTAGATAGGCACACACGGTAGCTTAATGAATAAAGATTGCAGTTGTGGTAACGCAAAATGTATCCTATATTTGGAGGGACTCATAAGTACTTGCGACGGCATTCTTAATTAAGCGTCAACGATTGCTGAGAAGTAGTAATATTTAGAACCGCAACCTCATCTTGGCAGAAATGAGTCCGCTTGCCCAACGGGTAATCTGAATGTTGTCCAAAAACATTCTGATAACCTTCCCGTCAGCCTTTTATTAGTTTATTTTAACTCAATCTCTGTATTCGAAGCAATCTCTTGCCTTCATCGCGTGTGGTATAGAGGCTGCAGAAGCACTTTTCAGTCGACTTACGTCGTGTTATTTCAGCTGCTGCAATGTTTTGCCATTGTGCAGCATATAAGGGAAAGCTGAGTGGGACCAGTATAAAATCGAAAGCCTTGTGGAGCCAACTCACAGTATCAAAGGGATGCGCTGACAAAACTGCGAGCTATATGACCAGGAAAGCTGGCAACGTACTCTGCCACCAAACTTAAGGCACCGAAATCCTTGATGTGCAAAGTGTACAGTGTCGACTCGACATGACCTGATTGTTGCGTTACCTGAATTATGCCAAAAAACACACCCATACACAAACACACCCATACCCCCCCACCCACACACACGCGCCGCCGCCGCCGCCGCCGCAGCCGCCGCCACATGAAAATTAAATTATTAGGCACACTTGCACACGTCTTATAAGCAAAATAAATCACTCAGTTGGCCTCTTCAATCATGCATTTCATATCATGGCTTAGTGCGGACACTGACTGCTTAAATAAAGGTTGGAAATTATTTCCCTTTATGCAGTTGTGTGAGACCAAGAAGAATATGACGCACCTGCATTACACCTTCGCCGCAGTCAACATCCAGTTCGAGGATGCCAAGGACTACTGCGGCTTCGGAGAGTTCCCGAGACTGCGCGCGTTGAAGGCTCTGGCCCGCTTTTTCGCGTTCAACTACACCTCGGCCAGCCAAGAGCAGGCGTGCCTATCGACCAGATAACAAGAACCGCGCCCACAATGCCATCAATTTATTATAAATTTCTTGCGCTAGTGATACATTTGCCAAATGAATTTCATTTAAATAAATAATTTATTCGATGTCACTATTATTCCTGACGTCACTAGGTCAATAAATATACTGCCCAAGAAGCACTGGGCTAAGCTGTGTAGTCAACTGCACTGCTAGATACAAAAGCGGCCAGAATGTATACCTTAAAGAAGTAGTTGCTGAAAAAAAACGTGCAATAGTATAGGAGCAAACACTACAAGTCATGCATTCTTTTCCCGAGTTGCAACTGCACTGAGGTGCGGATACTCAGTGCCCTGCAAACGTCACTCCTGCACGCGATTACAGAATTACGCATGGCCCTCGCCACGGTAACAACACACGTTGCACTTTACTCCCGGGGCTTCAACTCATCCAAGATGCAGAAACAACTGCGGCAAAGAGTCATGTAGTAATCTCAAGGCGCGCGCACCCGTCATTTTTACATCTATAGGGCGATTAACTGAAACTCGTCTGAGACGCGAGACTGCGGTGCGTCTGCCAGAACAGGCAATCCAGATTAGAGCGCTTCCTGGGAACCTGGTCGGTGCAGCGATATATCGAAGGCGAATGTACGTGTACGTGATACAATGCAGGAACGGAACGTGGCGCTTTAGTTTCAGGAATACTTAACGTACTTCAGGGACAAGCAGCAGGGATGGCGAAACTAATAGCCATGGAAGTTAGCGAGCTCGGGAATGTTTCTATGGACTTGAAGATGGCATTGTGCATGGTGTCAGATGTTGAAGGCAGGATTGCGAAATTGGAAAAAAAAAACGTGGGGGGCCCGCAACACATCGGAAGATACGGAGGCTAGTCAGAACAACGAATATTATAGTCATTGACATCAACCTGCAAGTACACTTAGCGGATCGCGACGCCGCTTTTGGGCGGGACTGCATAATATTTTAGTGGTCTTGTAGCTGCAACGACGAGACGCAGATTTGCTTTGTGGGCAGTACATTTTCTAGGAGGCCTCAGGTATAAGAAGGTCGATTAAGAGGAAGCTTTAGCTCGGCTGCTCCTATGTAAATACATGTAAAGGAGAATTAGTTTTTCTCAGCAACCACTGCAACGCATTTTACGAGGTTTGTTGATTTTAAA
The DNA here is from genome assembly GCF_050947875.1 of Dermacentor variabilis. Lineage (NCBI taxonomy): Eukaryota > Metazoa > Arthropoda > Arachnida > Ixodida > Ixodidae > Dermacentor > Dermacentor variabilis. The sequence continues at coordinate 180,242,686 of NC_134571.1, forward strand.
AGAAAAACTCGAAATCTAGGGACCATTGGATTCGAATTTTTGAATTAGGTAGCCAATTTTTTATTGAATATTGGCAAAAATCACAAATTTTCTGAAAACAAAACTCAACTTTACAACTCCGTAACTCAGCAATGAAAATTTACAACAGAATTCTGTGAATTGCATCAATAGTAGGTATAAAGTGTACAAAACTGATGTGTCACACATGATTCTAAAAAAATTTGGTAATATTGAAATACAGCTTCTGCAGAACCCTTGTACACAACGTAACAAATTCGTGTGACATGTAAATTGACATGTGAATTAGTCCGATTTGAATGGTCTAATGGATACCGTTTAGAGAACCCCTATATCTATTTATGATGCAGAGCTACTAATGTGTCAACTTCGTGCTTCTATTTTTTCGAAGTTTCGAATTTTTGAAAGTTCTTTCAACAATAATCAGGCCCTAAATAGAAGTTCCGCTTCCAACAGTCACTAGAACTTAACTTTCTGTCTCAAATGCAATACATTTCATAAAACATAAACGACAAATAGAAAAAGTCGTAAATGCACGCTCCATGCTACGCACGGCGGCACCGAAAGAAAAAAAGAAAGAAATGAAGAAAGGGCAGAAACACTCCACTGGGGAGTTGTCATATAATGAGTAGCACTCTTTGTAATCCTTGCTTACGGAGCCTGTACTTTACCCTTGAAACCAGGACTGCCGCATTTTAATAGAAAAGCAAAGAATATCACGCACACTATGACGATCGCCCAAGTGATCTAGATTTTACTACCCATCTGGTATTCGGTAAATGAAAGAAATGTTCCTGCAGTATGTTTTTTTTTTCTCGCATAATTTGTCAGCCGGCACGCTCGTCCTCTTTCGAACGCGTCCTCTTCAGAGGCTTCTCCCTGAAATGAGCAGCGCAGAAAAGTAATAACTGTGCGGGACACGAGAACACGAACTGTTGCTTGGCTTTTCGACCACATTGCATTTGTTACATTGCGCATGTTTGATCAGCGCGTACTCGTCTGGCGTGTACGTGTGCATGCAGCCGAAGGCTAGTGTAGCATGAGCAGGGGTGCTATGCAGGATGCGCCGAGTTTGGCGAAACTCGGGATCTTCACGAGCTCTGGCGACACCCCACGATGAAAGCACGAATTGTACCGAGACACAGTTTATCTTTCGACAAGCCTCCCGTTTCATTGGTTTATCTAGATTCACTCTGGGTGGCTATCATTCCTTGGGCGTTGCCTTCTGGGCGGTCGACAAACTGGGGCTCACGTGATCATACCGTCGGTGCATGGTCGTGCCTTGTTTCACTTGTTTGTCGTTCCACCGAGTGCATTACACGCGCAAGAAAGTTATAAAGCAAACGCATTTAGTACAATATTATTAGTTAGTTTAACGTGGTTTAGAAGCATTTTAAAGCTCACAACATGTACACTGAATGTGCGTTAGACTAATTTGTAATTTAGCACGCTTCGCATTATACCACGAGGGAACGCCGTGGTGGCGTCATCACATCCATTCACCGGGCGACCATGGCGGCTAAGCATCGGTGGCGCCCAGTGTAAACAAACTCGTACAACAAGCTTGCAGTGCGCGACGTAGTGATCAGGCTCGACGATGACCACTATTTCTTGGATAGTTCTGTTCCTCCGTGAGCAATCTTTCCGTGCACCCGAAAACGCTGCCAATAGCTTCGGCGATTTTACAGATCGCAACGCGCACCTACTGTTCACGGCGCAGTGCTGAAGAAACAACTTGTCTGGTACTGCTTCTGCGAGTGCGCCGAGTTCCTCCACTCTGCGTGAGTGCGAGCGTCACGAATATTACATAGTGTGTGCAAAAGGAAGACAGCCTATATAGCTACGATGCGACAAGGAGGTGGTACCGACGATAGATCTCGCTACCAACACAGTGAAGGAGACATCGACAAGCTGCAGATAAGTATGTTTCTACTGTTTCATATTTAGCATAATAAGAGTGCACGGATTAAGCCACTTTCGTAGTAACGAACTGAATGCCCAGCAGTTTAAAGAAGGCAGTGAGAACCAATGAGTGTTCGTGCTTTTACATGCAAGTGGGCCCGCGAAAATATGGAAAAGATTAAGGTAACCTTCACTAACTTGGTGAGATAACAGAAATTCATGAGTGACATTAAGCCCGCAAAATTTATGGAAGAGCATCTTTGTCCAGGTGAAATATCAATAGCAGGTACTGATATAAAGCAGGAAACTTATACAAAAATTTCGTGGGTTGAACAGTACATAGAAGGCATTACCAAATCGTGATCGCCACGTTACCGATATCCTTGAAAAAAGTCTAGAATCATTGCATTCTACCGGTTATGCAATATGGGACATAAACCTGGAGGTTAACAAAGAAACTTGAGATGTCAAGGACTGTGCAGAAAGCGAAGAAACAAAAATTGCTGGAGATAGCATTAAGGCAGGAAAACAGTGGCGTAGTAAACCGTGGCAACTGATATGCTAGTTGAGATTAAGAAAAAAAAGAAAGCAATCGGCAGGCAGGCCATGCACGTATTCGATCACTTGTTGCCAATTCATAACAGGAGATTACATAAGCGTGACAGAATGGATGTCAAGGAGAGAGAACTACAGCCGAGGATGCTAGAAAATTGCGTAATGGGACAAAAATATGATGTTTGTAGGCGTAGGATGCAATCAGCTCGTATAAGGCAGGATTGTAGGGTGAGACATTTGTTTTGCAGCGAACAAAAATAGGTTTGTGGTGCTAACAGTAGAGACTCGTGAAGGTGCGGGGCCCCCTCAGCTGCTGGCACACTAATCAACATGACAATTGGCTCTGAAAAAGAAAACCCCAGTTATGAAAAATAAAGCAACGTTGTCCCAACGCATTGTTTTATTATGCATACTACACTAGAGGCTTCCACAGTTAAGGGCACTTAGTACTAATAGTGCAACGAGCATTTTTCTTTGTAAATAATGGTTTGTATGCGGCTGATTCATTCCAATACACTTTTTTGCAGCAAAACATTCTGCTGCTGATGGCACTCAACCGCCTGGTGGCAGTAGGCGAGTGCCAGGCACGTGCTCTTGAGAGTGTGCCAGAGGTCCAGCGGGCTGCTCTGCTACAGTAGTATCGGTGCCCTCGCTGCTCTCCTGTCGAGCCCACAGAAGGCACCTTATAAAGGAGCTTTCAGTTTAATATTTTGTTTCTTATTCATGAACACGAATAAAAATATTGCAGTAAACATTGTGCTGTGCATATTAGGAGACTTGTAACATGCACTTGGTGTCACTTCAAAATACGCAAAAACGTAAGACAACCTGTGCCACTCTTGGACCATGTAAATAAAAAATAAACTAATGCAGCATACACGTCATTGTGCTGTTTGTTCTTTCTATGTGCAAGAATACAGTGCGTGTTGATTAGCCACAAGATGAACGGTGTGTAATTCACAATGAAGACAGGAAACAGCAGGAGCTTAATAATGCTATCACCTATAGACTGTGCATATGACTGCAACACTCCCCGATTCAAATGTGCCATTACATGCATGTTCGATACCACATATTCTTTAACATTGTCTTATAATTGCATGTACTATATTTCACACATATTAAGCCCTTGCACAGCACACTTCTGATGTATCCATTTCATAGACCAAATAATCGTACACTTTGTCCTTTTGTGTTGTATGAAAAGCAGCATCCTTTACAGTCGGATTAAACTTCAGAAGACAGGAGAGGCCCCGCCCAGATGACCAAAGCACAGCAGCCGATTGCCTCCACGTCTAAAGAAATAGTCCCTCTCCAACGAGCCGGTATTAGTCTGTCCGGTGGCACGATGTCAGTCTAGAGTGCGTGCCCATTGGTGCAGGCTTGTGTTCACCTGCCTCAAAGTGCAGATTCCACAGCCTCCTAAAGTTGTATCCGGCTATAGAAACACATAATGCCTTGCACCAGTTGCATAGACTTCTGCAACTTGATAGCACACAATGATCAGGAGCAGAAATCTATAAAGGCATCCAAGCAAAGCTGGCTGGCCACACTTCCATTATGAGGGGCTGCAAAAGGTCTCACCAAATATTCCCATGACGTCCTTGAAAAAGAGGTGGTGTTTGGCACTTCTTTAGAATCAAAAACAGATTACAGTGAATGTTGTGTAGCATGTCAAAACAAACTGAGCTTGGTTATCTGCACAGCATGTAATGGGAGGTTGTGCTTCACGTAGGAAACGAACTGCTCTGTCCAGTACAATATTGAGGCCGGTATGGCACCTATTATGTCAACAGTGTCTATATATAGATTACGCTTTTCACAGGCCATTGATTTCCCGATTATTTTTGTATGATGGTTCTTTCAATCAGCGCTTGTATTACATGAGCAGGTGGATTTGAAAGCAAAGCTTTTCTTGCAAACCTTCCTACTTCCATAATTGTGTGGCAGGGCACTGGCATGTTGTCGAATAGCTCACACTTCCTCCGTCCTGCACCAAAGAAGCCCAATGCTCTATTTGAAGTTGGATCGCACAACAATTCAACGGCACACAAAGAAGAGTAACACACACAGCAAAGCATTCTGCTGTGTGTATTTCTCTTCTTTGTGTCCCGTCAAATTGTTGTGCAATTAAACTTCAAGCTTCTATACCAATACACCGTCTTCAACCTCACCAATGCTCTAGTTATTAGGCCACAATGGTGCACATCTTTGAAATTTCCCAACACAAATTAGCTCTCCAAAAAATCACAAATGTTAAATTTTGCAGCACAGGTGTATGTATGCACGTCATCTGTGCCCTCCGTTTCTACGGGACTGGGAGTTTTCAGGGAAGCGTCGGCGCCGAGCGTTACATTGGACGCCATCAAACTACTGTTAGCCACTGTGTCAGAGATGTGTCTGACGCGCTTATCGATGCGGCAGTGCGTAAGCGCTGGCTACCATTCCAGAATACTGCGGCTGAGCGGGCATATATAAAATAATGCTTCCTACATGAATCAAAGGGGCAAGCATTAACCAGCCTTGCTGCTGCCGTTACCATTATCATCATGACACCAATGGAAAGACAGTGCCACGTTTCAGTAAAGGGAGTGCCGGAGGGAAAGGTGTGACAGCGAGGGCTTACAATAAAAATAACGGTTACGAGACATGTTCAATGCCAATATATGCTGCATGTCGCTCAGACTACTTTGGCATTGCGGCAAGCGTTTACTCGTTTGAGCTTATCACGTTTTGTGTAATCATTGCTCTAAAGCTGTACAAATGGCCTATTTGCTCTGCAATTTTTATTTTCATCATGGTGGGTTAAAGACCCACTTTTCATTGGCATCTGCGCCACATTTCTCCCAATATGTAATTTTGCCTTGGTGGTTCATGACATCTTCACGTACAGAGAGTTCTGCAGAGCATTGGATGTGCATTGTTCTACTGCTTAAGAATTAGAGCCCCATTATGAGACGAACATATACAAGTTATCCATCCAGAATAACGCCGCCCCCCCCCAAAAGGAAGATACACTCAACCTCTGGCACATGCATCGACAGTGAACAGAGCAAACAATCTGAAGTACTTTCTTCATGCAATCCAGCACACTAAGATTCTCAATGCATTTTCATTTAGCCACAAATGCATAGGCACAACCGGCTTGGCGCAACATCCACATCGCGCGCTGCAAGAAATTGTGCAATGCCTCGCTGTTTCATAGTGCGGCTGAAAGATTACGCATGACCAAAATTCACCATTGTGCATACTAAGTAACTTCACCAATGAAGAACCTTTAGTTTTTTATGGGATTAGGATTCATATGTTACTTCAGACAATTTGTGATATCCATTTATCTATTTATACTTAACTTCTTTCCTAAGAAAGTGAGCCATTTGGAAGGCACCCTGACAGACAATTAGAACAATCGGCAAAAAGTCATCAACCAGCAAAAAGTCAGCATCATAAGCAGCCGCATGCGAGATGTCGCTAACACAAAATTTAAGTCGGCTACACAGAAGTGACAAATTTGGCAATATGGCGTGTCTAAACATTGCTTCAATGTTAATCACAGTAACACTGACATTGAAGGCGCCTTAATTCCTACGTACGTTCCGCTGACACACCCGACTACATTCGTAATGTTCCCACGAAGTAGGAAGCATTATTTTATATATGCCCGCTCAGCCGCAGTATTCTGGAATGCTAGCCACCGCTTACGCACTGCCGCATCGATAAGCGCGTCAGACACATCTCTGACACAGTGGCTAACAGCAGTTTGATGGCGTCCAATGTAACGCTCGGCGCCGACGCTTCCCTGAAAACTCCCAGTCCCGTAGAAACGGAGGGCACAGATGACTTGCTCTACCACGGTGAGCGAATGAAGCCCGCCACGCTGTCTCCGCAGACGAGAGTCTTCGCCTAGCTCGTGACACAGCCAGCGCACTGATGTCTTCGACAGGCGAAAATGACGCTGAAACTCCCCGTCGGTCATGTAGGTGAACGGGTCCGGACGGTCATACTGACGCTTGCTGCCGCTGGATGCAATGAAACAGGCTGCTGCTGCCGCCGCCATGTTACCGAGTTGAACTCGGAGGGGGTTTCGCGATGTACGAGTTTAGCACGAGTTCGCCTGTCAATCAAAACCAGAGGTCACGCCCTGCGCGAGGCATGTAACTCTTGTGCGTGCACCCACTACAGTTAAGCCACGCCCATCTTCCGGCAACAGCGACGCGGTGTCGAGCTGAGAGGCATCAACAATCTTGACCGCCGGCATAAAACACGCACAACACTCTGTCATCGGTGATGTACTGAGCACCACTATCAAAAACAAAGCGTTGACTGTCGCTGGCTTATGCATACATCTTCTCGGGCTGAGATGGCCGCACAACACGGTTTCATTGCCTGCATTGTGACGGCGCGTAGCGCACAGTAAATAATTACCGGCACGTCACTGTAGCTGCTTGCAAGGCGTCGATGCGCCGAGGGGGACGACGATGCTGAGGAGTGCGTATTGCAGCAGTCGTTTGAGATGGCTGCTCTGTCATCGGTGGGGAAACGGAGCCACAGCGTCGTAAACACGATCAGCGTCCGAGAATCGCTCGCTCTCCTAGACCCAGTGCAATGGCATTTCTTCATCATAAGCACTGCGCACTCAACAGTTCCAACACCTCTGTCCGTTCGAAATCTGATTTCATAACTGCACACAAGAGCCCTCACCTGCCAAAATGCGAGTGCTCCGGTGTCGTTACGATATCCATCTGCGATCGCTGCTGGCTCCAGCAGAGGTAATCCGCAAGCACCTTCGACTGCACAACACACTCATATACTGCGTACATGCGCTCAGAGGCACCTTCACTGGGCAAGCGATGACAAGCGATGAATTGTGTCGCTGGGGAAGCACGCACATATCGCAATGTATCGCACAGGCTTCGCGAACAAAGATAAACTAGTACATTTTCACTTAACTGCGTCACTACGCACTCTAAGATAACATACCCCCATTTTGCAGCGACAGCCGTTGTGTCGTTTTTAGTTGGTTAAGCGGGGGCCTTAATAGCCTAGTGAAACGCCTGCGATGAACAGCCGTACCGCGGCGCTGCGTTTCTATACCCCTAATAGAGAAAGAGTGGCCATGACCCTCCATGGATCATGACCGACTTTATTGAGAATAGCACTGCAGCGCCCCTAGGCGGCTTATCACCATATGAACGCCCTCGTGAGTGCGACCCGCTTCAATGTGCCGCTTCTAAGCTTTCGCCTCACTCTCGCCACTCGCGGCAAGAAGTGCAAAATTTAATAATTTCCTCGATCTCCGTTTGTCATCACAAATTTCTAGCGTTGAAAACCAAAAACAGATACTTAAAGAAATAAAAATGTTCGTTATTTTATTCGTTGTATTTTAACGTATTCGTTTGAGCGGAAGCGTAAGTGCAAGAATGCGCCGCATGTACCCTGTTCGCATGCGATGGAGGAAAGGCAGATAGTGCCCGAAAGAGGAGGCACGCCCTTGACGCGCCCGGGAAAGGCGTGGCAAGCGGCTCACGGCAAGTGTGCAGACAGACAGCGGGGCAGTCACGGTATCGCTAAGTTGCGATAATCCGTTGATAACGATACGCGGCGCTGGCGCGTTTCGTTGTGCAGCCTTATGCGCTTGAAACGTGGAAGCAGCGTGCCGCGCAGGGTGCGCTCATGTTGTCATACGCGGCTTTTTGTCTACATATTTCTTTGCCTGCACCTTCGGCGCGTTCCGCGATATCTCCGTTCACTGACTGCCGTCGAGCAAACTCGGATAAAACTCGGGTGAACGAGAAACTCGGCGCATCCTGCATAGCACCCCAGCAGCAGTAGCCCAGTCGTTCGACGTGCTAAAGAAAATACCAGCGCAAACGTTTTCTTCGTTTTCTTTGCTTCCTTTCATTTGTTCATCGTGCAGTAGGCGTTAGATAGTTGCGTTCCATTTGAGCTGCTATTGAGCTGGCATTCTATATGCACATTGGAAAAGTTGTTTTCTGTATTTCATGCGCTTCCACATTAACTGTTTTCTTGCTACCTGCTGTTGTCCTGAATTTAGGTTTATTTTGAGCATTTGCACTGTTAGCCGACGTTCCAAGAAAGTGCTTCCTTATTTAACATCAACTGTTAGAATATTTTGTCAGTAACATGAATCGCCGAGTGTTTGAAAGGGAAGTGGGTTTACGCGGAATCGAAGCATTACACCCGGGATATCTGACAATGTTTACCAGACAACTTTTCACACTTCAAGTGGCCCTTTCTTGTACTTACGGATTAAGAGGTACATGCCAGCACGTTGTTGGTCCACTACTGACTACAGCCACTGTACTTCCCTCAAGCTTGCGTGCAATGATCTTCCATGCGCTTGGATTGTCCCTCCGGGAAGTAATCATTTTCTTCATAAGCTATGTATAGCCCAGATTGTAACAGTAGTTATATTAGTCATTACAATTTCTAGCCAAGAAGCTCGAGTCTTCAAAGTCCTTGCAAGCCCCAACAGGGCAAATGCAACCAAGAGAAAGGTGCTATGACCCTTGTCCGCAGACACTCTCTTGCGATTTAGACACTCCGCGGAAAAATCTGCAGGATGCATCACCCGTGCGTTGTGGCTTCGCTATAACAAGGTATTAGTAGAGAGTTACCCCTTCGTTTTTACGAGCACTTGAGCAAAATAGCAATAAAACACAATGAGAGCTGGTCAGGCAGCCTATGCCGCTAAAGCAAAAGCGAGATCAAAATTTTTGTGCTCTGGAACGCTTACTGATCGGAGGGTGCAATATTGCAGTTGCAACACGAAAAAAAATTGTGAACAGTCTTTTTCACAATTTTTTCATCAGTTTTTGGGATTGTGTTCTTGAAGTTGTACACTGCAAACTACACCTAGAACCATTGGTAGGTGGGCCCGACAGAAATTCTACTTCGACATTGGTGGGAAGCAGACAAGTGAGCCCACAGTTACGGGAAATTAATATTTTGTTTGTCAAACCAATGTTCACCCGGTTACTCTCAGGGAGAGTACAGAACTAGATGTACCAACTCAAAAACAAAAGCATATGTGCGCCAACATGCAGGGAGACACGCCACGACTCGAGACACCTGTGCAAGTTAGGCTCTTACCACGAAGGCAGCACCACTACTTAGAATGAACTTGTAGAATTGCTATGTCTAATCCTGCTGTACCATGCGAGATGGAAGTCTTTACACCAGGCCAATGTTTAGACGAGTTGAATTTTTATGCATGTATTAACTAACGCTCACAGAAACACTGTTCCGTGGGAACAGGAATCCAACAAACAAGCCTTGCAATATCACTACCGTTGTAATGCACTAGTGGGTAAAGTTTGATGCAACTTCGACGCACTAATATGCTAAAAATTTCAGCTTGTTAGTACATGATTACTGTATTGAGTAGTGCAGGGCAGACACAGAAAAAAGACCTATAGCGACACCTTGTCTCTGTGCTTTGTTTGTGTGTATGTATGTCTTTGTTAGGCCTGCACTGCTCAGTACGAAAATCCAGTTCAACTATTTCCAGTCGAAAAAGTACACATCCTCAGCCTATGAGAAATAAGCACGAGAAGCGTACTATTTCCTGTTATGTCCTTTCTTTGCAAAACCAGCTCAGTCGAACAATAAGGGATGAATAAGAAGAGCACGCATTTTCTGAGGCATACAGATGGTTCTCATTTTTGGCCGATTGACATATTCTTTAGTTTTTGGTGCACCGCCGAGTGTATTGTGTGAAACAGGTTGTAAACGCACTAAATTAAGATCGGGGACTAACTTAAGTAAAAATTTGTCTTTGTTGGTACGACATAGTCCAAGTGAGGCGCGAAACTTGGGTAAACAAAGGGATAGCACGTGCGTTGTACCCTTAGGTGGCCCTTTCTTTTTTTAGCTTTGCTTGCTTTAAGGGATTACGACACATTGATGAAAACGACACTCAATCACTGATTCGCCCAGAGGAATTTCATTTATTTCAGACCGTTTTCTTGTTTTGTGTTTGTGTTAGCCCAGTTGAAATTGTCGTATTTATTTGCAGCGCCAGTCCAGTCACCACCTGCCTGCTCTACTGGTAGATGCAGGAAGCTTGGCTCCTGAAGGCGCTTTATTCCTTTAAGTGCTGCCGCCTTCGGACTTAAACATTTGCTAAATATAACATGCAGTTGCAGGAATGCTTCAGATAGCCGCCTGTTATGTGTACTTTGTTTTAAAAACTTCGCACACGTAGCGGTCAAGCTTGATGTAACTGCACTTCACCAATCATTAGCAGCAAATCGAGAACTACATCTCACTTAAACCAATAAGAAATGATAGGCAGAAGCACACTATTTGCTGCGAATCCCGCTGCACAAAACCAGCTGAATCAAAGAATTAGGAATAGTTAAGCAAAGCACACAGATGTTTGTTTTGTTGTGTTGTTGACTGATGTCGTCTTTTACTTTCGGTGCACTCAATGAAGTGTGTGAAACAGACTTTAAAGGCAGTAAGTAAGTTAAGCTTAGGGATGAAAATTCGCACCGCTGACAACCACACTCCGTCACCAATTGGCCCAACACAATCAAATTTATTTCACACTGTTTTCTTGTTTTGTGCTTTTGTGTTAGCTTAGTTGAAGTAAGAGTTGTCTTATTTACTTGGCAGCGCCAGTCCAGTCACCACTTCCTCAACAGCTGCTGTATGCCGCAAGCTTGGAACCTGAGGGTACTTTATTCCTTTGAGTGCTGCAGGCTTTGGACTAGGACTAAGATAAACATTTGCTAAATGTAGCACGCAGTCAGCAAGAATGCTGCGGATAGCCACCTGTTATGAGTATTTTGTCTCTTTGAAAAACTTTGTACACGTAGTCGTCAAGTATGACAGAACTCCACATTTCCAATTTACAGGCTTGGACGAGAAGTGGGCTGGTGACTTGCTCGTCGCGCGGTTGCTTTATTTAGGGGGCCCACGGGCGCTCAGGATGCCAGTGTAGGTAGTAATGAAGAAGGTTCCCTAGGCGAACCTCATAACAGCGTCGCCTGCCGTGTAAAAAGAAAGAACGCAACCACAGACGTTTTTCAATTATGCCCGGAAAGTTTTGCAAGAATTTGTCCTCGTCTACAATCGCCAACGATGCTATAGCCACTCTGCTATTCAGTTCTTAACTCGCCCTATCGCTCAGTCAGGTCACAGAATCGTGATTTAATTACTGGTGCAATTCTTCTGTTATTCAGTAAGAATATTCTTCTACCCTAAATTCAACGTGTTTGAATAATTGAAGAAATCTGAGAAAGGGCATTGGAGGGTATTAAGAAACGGCACCTTCTCTTATTAGAATCATTTACAACCCACATCGGCGTGGTGGTTTTGTTGTGATCGCGCGAGCGCCCACTGAGCGTCATTTATCGTTTTCTCCACTGCCCGTAAATAAAACATAAAATTCTCGTTAGTTGTGCGTGAGTACCACAATGGCAGTTGAGCCTTTCATAGGGTCTCGCTAAGCCATGCATTCGTTCTTTGGCCATGGTGCCGCAAGACGTGTCAATTTCGCCCTTTCAGTTTCCGGGAAAGCTTACGGAGGTCAGGGACGAGCTTTCGAAGTTTTGAAGTAGACCTGACATTTGAGTATAATTTGATAGGCAATGTTATTACCATTTAATTGTTTACGTATTTATTATAGCAAATTTGTGCTAATAATGATGCAATACATGCGAGTTGAGTTCTTTTCCTCAATGCATAATGTTTGCGATGGCTGTTCTCAAAATTAGCCAGGCAGAAGCACTGCATGATGTTGACTGGAAGGCTATCCATTAAAACAATTGTGTGCAGAATGAAGAAAATACAGGTGCTCATTGGCACAGTCGCTATCTAAAGCTTACGCGTGGAGTTCTCAGAATAGGTTCACTTTCAGTGCAGTTAGGCGCGCAGCCAGTAAAATTATGCAGAACAGCAACTGCCTGTGGAGCCAATGCCGCATGCCACCAACGCTTCGTTACTGCCGCTGTTGCAGCTGCCGACGATCTAGATACTTCAGAGTCCATGGCTTTTCGTGCTGCCTAACGCAGCAAGAAATACCTGCCTGCGGTACCAATGCCGCATGCCACCAACGCTTCGCTGCTGCCAAAGTTGTGGCCGCCGATGATGTAGACGCTTCAGACTCCATAGCGTGCACGTGCTGTCTGACCCAGCAAGCAGCACCAGCCTGGTATGCCACCGACGCCTCGCTACTGCCGGTGTTGCTCGCTGTTGTTGCCTCGCGTGCTCACACAAGCGTTTTGTGGACAGTGGATGTCCGCGCTCACGGAGTGTGGTCTGTTCGTGTTTGCTTGTGCGTGCTGACACCGTGCTTGCTGTTTCTGTTAGTAAGCGAACGTTTCCAGGTTTGTGCGGCCGATAAAACGACTAATCTTATCTCCTATACCTGTCAAATTATTTGCGGTGGCAATCTATGCTTCGTCATTCGGGCGAAACTGCGACTTTTTGTGATCTTTTGGACGTCACTCGGGACCCTTCTTTGTCCCGGCACCTGGCACTGCACCATCCACAGAGCCGTCGTGGCCCATCGTTTACAACCCACATCGGCGTGGTGGTCGACTTCACAACAATAGTGATATATAGGGTAGATGGCGCTTTATTTTGCAACCTTTGAGACAGCACTGTGCATCGTCGTCAGGTGAGAGAAAATAGGAAGTGAAAGTAGATAGACGAAGAGAGATAATCAGGTGTACTAGACTCATCATATGTGGTGTGCACACCCATACTGGCAAGTCAAGCAAGAGATGAGTCGCGAAGCCAATAGCGGCCAGCAAGCGGGCGCACATGAAAATGGGGTTGCATCTGCGACGAACAAAGGTTAACTCAAATGCGTCGCAAAGATTCACGTGAAAAACGGTTGAGAGCTGTGTGTCACTGATTGTCAACGACACCAGCAAGGGTGGTTGTGCGAGCAGCGATGGAAGCGCGACTAGGTGATGAGAAAAGAAACATTGTTAAGTGCATGTTTCTTTATATAATTATATAAACATTACACAACTTGTTCTCACTCAAAGAAAATGAAATTCATTATTTATTTTACGTACTCCTCGCGAAAGAAAATATAACTCTCAATTTATTGTCAATTATAAATTGCAGTTATTCTGTGCCCGTTAAAAAAATGGAGGGGGGGGCGTTCACATAGCTATTAATTGCATTGCAGTACTGCTCTTGTAAGTTCAGGGAGCCGCTTTCGTTAGTTAAACTGTAATTTACAACTCCATCACATATTGCGTTGTTTGCCTGCCAGCCTTTCTCTGAATTCTGGAGCCGTGTGCTTGCGAGGTAGGTCGTTGCCCGTCAACGTGGTTACCATGGTTAGTCAAAAGTTGTGGGTTACGAACGCCATATAAATCTCAACTTAGCTGTCATCATGCTGCTGCACTTGCGGACGGGCTTGGCTTTGAAAGTGCGACCGGCACTCAACACCCACAGATTTCTTCGGCCTGCAAAGAAACGGTGCTCCATGCGTAGGTGCGATCGCGATAGCGGTACGACCGACATTTTGCCGCCATTTCTTTCCGTGCTAAATGCTCGAGGCACCCGTCGAATTGAATTCGCTGGCATATGAAAGAACTTCTCTAAAAGCGCGTCACCAACTGACGCCTGCACAACAAAAAAATGACGTTTCTTCCTATTTTAATGAATATGACGTCACTCTATTACTTGTTATACCAGAAGTGCTACCTGGTCACTGAGATGATGCTAACCCTCAAAAACCAGCGATAAACAGCCATCAGTCGTATAACAGCCATTTCATTTAGCGGTGCAGCTACTGGCGCAGGCAAAAAGCCGATCTGGCGCCGCAGCAAGCACATTTGGCGCAGGGTCCAACGCAAGTGTGCTTATCATATATCATGGAAATATTAACTGATATAGTCCATAAGTTGTGGAGACCGGTTTGCACGAGGCTTACCATGCAAGCACAGTCGGGAAGGGAAGCGACGCTCCTCCACACCGCGACGCACAAAGGGTGCTACGGCCGGGTTTCGTCGACAAGGCGCAGAGAAGGCATTACAGACAGATGATCAACAACGGCGCATTTATTAACCCAGGATGCAAATAAATACGACAGAAAAGGCTTATGGGCAATGGCTAATCGAAAGACTGATCGAGCACGCGCGCCTGCACGGAACATGACATCATGCAATATACTCATGTCATGCCAACACATTGGGAAGTTTTGTAATAGCTAGGTGCCGCAAAACGAAAAATCGTCAGCGCCATTGCACACGAGCAAAACGCAAATTTGGTTTAGCGTTTGCGACAGCGATGCTGTTTCACTGAAAGAGCGCAGCGACAGAAATTCTACGCAAAACCATAAAGGTTGCTGCTCTCTCTGTGTACCGCAATCGCCAACACCATTTTTAACTATGTACCACGTACGATTCTAATCTCAGCGGCTCTTTTGCAAAGCCTCGCTATCACCCATAAACATAAAAGAAGTTTACCTGTAATCCTAGGTTCCCACAGCCTTCTTCGGCAAACTCTGTGGTACCACGCAGGTTCGATGAGCACCGAAATAAAGCGCTAGCAAAACGGTGCAGGTGCACTACGTTGTAAGTCCGTCAGAGAAAAAGGCGCGAATGGTAAACCGGACGATTCCGCCGGGACCATAGAGATATTCTATGGAAGGGCCTCTGCTTCCTTCTATGATTTATTTATTCATATACCCTAAGGGCCCATTCGGGCATTACATAGGGGGGGGGGGGGAGCCAGTTACACTTGGAAACGGGTAGAAAAAGAACATTGGTAAGATACAGTGACAGTGACATAATTATATACAGAAAGAATAACATTCGCAAGTAGGCACTCAACACAGAAATAATCACACATTTAGGAAAACCTTCAACTTGTTAACAAAAATATCATGGTTAATGGCAGATACAATGTCTCTCGGCAGTCTATTCCAATGATATATTGCCAAAAGTAATGGTGAATGACGGTACAGATTAGTGCGAGCAAAATGATGACGATGACGATGATAGCGTGCTGTTGGACTTGGTTTTAATTTTGCTAGTTGTGCAGCATCGACAGAAAATTGATCTGGCTTTTATGCATGCTTCGGCGCAGAGTGGGCACAATTTTGCGCTAAAATTCTGTTTCGGCGCAGGTTGGCACAAAGGGTCGCTCTCGGCGCAGTGTAGCGCAATTGGTTCAGCTGTTCCACCACTGAGCCAATGTTTGAAAGTATGAGAAATAACGAAGAAGTTGCACCATGCTTCGCTCCGTTTACAGCGGCACAAGACAGATTGTCCGTCCCAGCCAATATTTCGCGAAATGAAAACACGTACACAGCTGCGCTCGAACTAAGCATTAGGGAGCATCGTGATCATTGGTGAATTTTGTTTATTCCTGAAGCGGACAGCTTTATTGCCAATCCCTCATTGTTCGCATGTGTCCTTCCAGCTGTGTCTCGAATCATCATTGTCGTCTTCAGTATCGTCATCCTGATCACCACCATTTTTCGCTCGTTAATGAGATTAAGCCAATGTCCTTTCAAGAGGACATAGTCAAAGGGATGCTACTGCGGTTGACAAATTTCAGTATAATGCAAGACGATATTTCTATTTCTTAAAAGACAGGTTATATTAGTTTTACTTTGATGTTATATAAATATTTCTATCATGTTTTTCATGTGAATAATTAAAATTTTAACGTGGTCCAATTCTTGGCCAATCTACTGTAGTGGGGCGAACCATACGTAACTGCAGACCAAGCAACCAGCTATATTGTTCTGCGCTTGCTAGCTGTTCTCAGCACCATGGTCGGTGAGTCTTCATAACTTTATTTTTGCTGTGACCCTACCGGAAGCAAACTTCCGTCAGCTATTCATTGCAGGGATTCATCCGAGAATAGTAGAGCCAGTGTTTTCTTTACGATGACACTTGATTCAAACGGCGATCTCTGCGCGTTAGTCCTAAATTTCTGTACGGGACGGGGGGGTTTATCTTACAAGACAGCAGGCGAAGCGGAGATCACTATGTCATAAATATCAGTAGAAGTAGTGCGTTGTAATGAAAACTGAAGTTGGTTGTTCTATTCTCTTACAGGGAAATGTGCGCTTGAATCAACAAATTGTTAATTTCATTCTTACCAGTTCACAATGTTAGCTATCGATTCGTTGCTGAATTCGGAAGAACTAGATATGGTCGAATAAAGAAGCTCGCTTATTTTGCATGCTTTGCCTGCGAATCGCCCATATTCATGATGCTGCACGCAACGCTGCTGCTGGACGTGAATAAGCTGCGAGCTGACGCTCACGCGCCCCAACGTCAGTTCGACCAGCCCTAGGCTGGAACCCGGCGTGTCCCTTGTTGCCGCAGGTGTGCTCCACGAGATACATTAGTTTCGACATCCAGGACATCGTGGCTGTTGTAGTCATTCTCCTCACAGCCGCTGCGCTCTATGCCTGACTTAACCTTCGTCCTCAGGTTCAGATTGTAATCCTCTTCGGAGTTTGATTGAAAACTGTGTAGCCTAGCTCTGAAAAGCTGGGGTCTTCCACTGAGTGTTTGAGCATCGGGTCAACCTTCACTACTCTTTTTTTTCGTGTGATTTATTTAGTTATGGTCAATAGTATAAAGCGCACAAAATTTACAATGATTTTGCAGACTAGGCTCCCGTAATCCCAGGACGGCAACGGTCCCACGATCAAGGTTACAGGGGAAATTTTTTATTAGTAAAACAACACCGCTATGAGAAAAGTAACAAGATAAAATACTTATAAAAATTCACATGCAAATATATCTATTCAAGATGCACGAAAGTAAAACAGGGAAAAGTGCCCAAGTACAAGAGAAACAGATTGAGTTTATCCACTCGTATTATGAAGAAATATATTGAGAGCTTTTTCAGTCAAAAATAACGATGTTGCGACTTTATATGCAGAGGCAGGTGATTACAAAGCGATATTAAGTATAAGGCATGATTTTCGTACCGTAATTGTTGTACACGCTGTTAATATAAAATTTCTCTTGGATGGAAAACGAGCTTTATGAGTATTCCGCTATATACATTTACTGATATGTTGGAATGGCTGTTCATTGTCAACTACCATAAAATATGCACTAGTTATGCAGTATTCAAAGGACTTGCATTAGACAAAATGTGAAATTGACGGAGCAGTGCAGGAGCACTAGTACGGTATGTGCTATATGTAGCAGTGCGGAGAGCGTGCTTCCGAAAGCTCTGCAAGGATGAAGTGTGGCAATAGTGCGTCTTTCTCCGGGTGACTATTCCGTAGGTTAGATGACTTTGGATGAAAAGAAGTAAAGAGATAAGAGCACATTAATTGAAAAATTAGGCTGAGCGTGAAAAATTAAGGACTCCCAAACACATTTTTTTCTCAACATGAATAACATATGAGCTGCAATCAGGATTGGAATTCAGGTGAATTCTGGAAAATATTACTCTAACCGACGCAGGAACAGAGAGAGGGACGAGAGAATAAACAATCTCTGTCGATAAAAGTCCCTTATCTGATCTAAAAAGCAATTTAATTTCTGAACGTTTTAAAGTTGTCATTAGTGTTCTGCCAGTTGGTAAAACAGCAGATAGCGTGCAATTCAGCTTGGAAGTAAGAGAGGCAAGCGTTTTATTCACTCATCATATCGTAGTGTCGTCAACATAAGAAAACGCAAAGGGCCGAGCACAATATTCCTGGAAGGTTCTTAATGTACAAGGCATAATTTATGTTTTTGTAAGTGGAGTATGCACTAGCAGCGTAGACCACGCATTGTCTGTCGCGCAAATTCAACATATTTGATGCAGGACCAGTAATTAATACGGAGGGATTGACTGTGTGTATTGCCTACGTGAAGTCCAAATCGACATCATCTGATGAATTTAAATTTATTAAGGTACGAGTTCAACATCTTAACTGCTGAATTAGCTTGTTATTAGAAGATACAATTGACAAAGTGAAATATGTATCTAATTATTCATGAATTCCCTATCGCCTTTCTTGAATTTGAGACCTTAGTGAGCTTAAGGAATCTAGAAAAGAACCGCTTGTAAATATAAGGTTAATTATGGAGCATAAAGAACGAGAGATGACAGGAGAAACCAACTTTAAATGTTGTGCAGTTATATAACCTGAGCGAGCAGAACTACTTTTTTGGTTACGAATAAATGAATTCGTTTCGTCAGAAGTAGCGAGAAAAAAATTGGCCGACGATTACGCTTCTTGGTAAAGCGTTCTTTTAGCGCAGATACCGCCTTATTTCGACAACAGGGAACCGCCTATAGAACACGCAGTGCTGAACGGAGGCGGTTCTACGTTTCGGATTGGGCAGCACAGGTCGCGCTCCGCTGTTATGAAGCCGGCGCTCCGGCGATGCGCCATCTAGCCATGTTATAGTGGGTCACCGTCGCTGAGAGTGGGGGAGATTAGTAATTAATATTTAATGTTTATTCTGAGGTGGGATGAGGAAATAGGCGCAGAACACGCCTTTGACTAGAGGTCGCACACTCGTTCACTCACGGGCAGGCCTAAATGTGGCCGCACAAGGTTGGGCTGGGAAGTAGAAGTAAGTGGACCAAACGCTGTAACTGTCCATCGAGTGACCGCAACGGCACTGCGCCAGGTAAGGGGAGCCATAGGGCAAGAGTGGAGGCGGGAGAAGGACAGCCAGGCGCAAGCACTACCAGAGACGACAAATGCCACTGAGGAATACGACCCGCAAACAGGAAAGCGAGAGACACGGCTGAAAACCGCACATCCATGCTACGCGGAGACGGAGGAGCGGAGAGCCGTGGACCACGCGCGAGGCGGCAAGGGGCGCCCGCCGCGCGCACCGCGGCAGTGTTCCGGCAGCGGGGCAAGGGACGATGAGGGCGGAGTGGACGGCAGAGCCGAGAGTCCCCACAACGGCGCTGCTTGGAAGAAGGGTGCAAGAGGATAGGCGAGAAAACGTCATCCGGCTTTGGAGGACAAGGCGAGAGCGATACTTGGCTCGCGCGCTAGACATGACAGCAGGAGCGTGCGCAGCTAGAGCAGCGCGCAGATAATGACCTTCGGTACCGCGAGGGACGACGGCAACGCGAAATGCAGGAACGGGCGCCAAGGAGCTGCTCTCTAAAAAATGGTGTACAAAACACACAAGGCCTGGCAGGCATGTGGAATCGCGATAACATTAGAGTGAGGAAGAGTGTTTAGAAAAAAGGTTTAGCAAACACTGTCGGCTGGTGATGAGCCAGACCATTATAAATTATTGTAGAAATATCTGTATTCGAGGAAGGCAGGTTTAAAAATTCATTAAGTAGTTACCGCTGTTTTTTGAGATTACCTTTTTATAACCTAATACATTGCCATATTAACGTTTCTTAGCATGTTCTACTAGGAAACGTTGCTATAGCAGCGTTTCTTTTAGCGAACTGCTAGAGTGCCATTAAGTGCTTGTCATGTCCTTTTTGATAAAGGTTCTTTCTTTCTCACTCTGGTTAATAATGCATTTGTCATTCATTGGTTACTTGGATATTTGTATTTTCTAAAAAAAGATGTGGCTTAAGGTCCTATAAGAAACAGCTTTAGGAAATAGGGAACAAAAGGCAACGAGTGCCCGCTGAGATTATGTTAAGAGACGTGATTTTATAGCAGTCAGAGGAAGAAACAGCTTCAATATCTATCAAGATGAAAGCGCGACGTGAAAGTAGGCCCAATTAACTTATAGGGGTGGCAAGCGTAATGTGAGCGGGAGAGAGGCTTGTGATCTTTGTGGTATTTCCATCAAATGAAGGAGCAATGAAGTTAGATAAATCGTGATCAGTAGCTCCTAGAAATTTCTCGTCCCAGTTGGGGCGCACTCCAACTATTTGGTGGAGCACATTCTTCATTTTCTCCGCACTTTCTTCTTCCTGGTTTTACTGACCCGTTGCCCTTTGGCCAGCATTGCGGGTTTGCCTCATAAATAATGCCCAGGCACCTATGCATCTACAGGCTTGGAGTGATGCCTATCACCGGCAAAAGATGCCGAGAGCGAGGGGGGCTGTACTGATCCAGGTACAACAAAATTAGGAAGGCCCACTATGCTTAGGCACTAAATTTAAGCTGGTACTTGCAAACAAATATGCAGCCTTAGAACAGAGAGATGATGATGATGACATAGAGGTAGTGAATGAAACCGTAACGAGGCTGGCTTCAGAGGCAGCAATTGAAGTGGGAGGCCAGGCACCAAGGCAACCAGTAGGCAAGCTCTCCCAAGTACCAAAGGGCCTAATAAAGAAACGACAAAGGATGAGTGTTCAACTCAAGAGATAAGCTAGAATTCGCGGAACTTTCAAACCGATCAACAAGGCGAAAATAAGGAGATAATCGGAACTATAACTTGAGAAAGAATGAAGAAGCCGTAAAAAATGGACCCAGCCGGAAATCAGTGAGAAGGAAACTTGGCAGAGGACAAATCAAGATGTATGCACTAAAAGATAAGCACGGTAATATCATCAGCAATCGCGAAGATATAGTAAAAGTATCGGAAGAATTCTATAGTGACCTTTACAGTACACAGACGATTCAGGAGCGCTCTATTCAAAACAATAATGAGCAGTATGCAGAAACTCCTCCTATAACTAGAGATGAGGTCAGAAAGGCCTTGCAAAAGATGAAACGGGGAAAAGCGGCAGCAAAGGATGGAATAACAGTCGATTTAATCAAAGATGGAAGAGACATAATGCTAGGAAAACTGGCGGCTCTCTATACGAAGCGTCTATCGACTGCAAGGGTCCCAGAATACTGGAAGAACGCAAGTATTATACTAATCCACAAAAAGTGCCACGTTAAAGAAGTAAAAATTATAGGCCCATTAGCTCACTCCCAGTATTATATAAAATATTTACCAAGATAATCTCCAATAGAATAAGGACAATACTGCAATTTAGTCAACCAAAGGAGTAGGCTGGCTTCAGGAAAGGATACTCTGCAATGGATCACATCCATGTCATTAGCCTGGTTATTGAGAAATCCGCAGAGTGCAATCAACCTCTCCATATGGCTTTGATAGATTACCAAAAAGCATTTCATTCTGCAGAGATGCCAGCAGCAAAAAGAGATGATGATGACATAGAGCTTATGAATGAAACCGTTACTACGTTGGCTTCAGAGGCAGCAATTGAAGTGGGAGGCAAGGCACCAAGGCAACCAGTAGGCAAGCTCCCCCAAGTAAGGAATGACCTAATAAAGAAACTATAAAAATGAGAGCGTGCCCCTCAAGAGATAAGATGGAAGTCGCGGAACTGTCAAAGCTGATCAACAAGGCAAAAATAAGTGACATTCGAAATTATAACGTAAGAAAGATTGAAGAAGTCGTAAAAAATGGACGCAGCCTGAAATCAGAAAGAAACTTGGCAGAGGGTAAACCAACATGTATGCATTGAAATTCAGATGAGCACTGTATTATCATCAGCAATCTCTCAGATATAGTAAGAGGAGCGGAAGAATTACCCAGAGGAGTCAGGATACCTCAATTAAAGGTCGAGTTCATTACAACATGTACAAAGTACAGTGTCGAAGGCCACCCTGGCAAGAAAGCTGTAAACATAGAGCTTCACGAGGCCAGGGGGCCACCCCCAGGCAACTTCAGCTTCGCACACATCCGCAATACAAACAATAAGCTTTCGTAAGTTGCTGCATTAATACAACACCTGGTATATATCCACTCCCCGGGCATGAATAGATCTACATACATGCATAATCATTGCGAGCGCATTGAAATTCGGGTAAATAACATTAGCTCCAGTGGAATATATGCTGTTGCATGTTAAACAATGAACAGTATTCAAAGCAATAATTAAAAGGAAGTTAAGCAGCAGTAAATAATGTGCACGTGCAACTTACAAGAAATGAAATGAATATAGATGTGATGAGTATATTCTGAATAGGTATGGAAACCAACTAGTTTACAAATTTCAGAGAGTCAGGTGAAATTTATCAAAGACAAAGATATCGCGCAATAGCATGCGTGATAGAACCGTATCCCCATTTACGCACTTCTCCAGTTGATTTATTTGCGCGGGTGCGTTGTATGTCAGGGTTTGCACAAAGTAATTTGTTCGATGGCGCCTTGTCATCCATTTTTCCGATCCTCGTGCTACACGGGTGCTGGGTGGTTCTGCGAGGGCTGAAAGATTTTTTTAGGAATTGTATGGTTTTTTTATCTGGAAATTCTAATTGGTGTAGAAGACGGTATGCAAACAGAACTTAAATAATAAAGAAGTAATCAACAGGATACAGAAACTCCTCCTATAGCTAGCGATGTAGTCAGAAGGGCCATACAAGACATGAAACGAGGAAGAGCGGCAGGACACGATGGAATGACAGTCAATTTAATCAAAGATAGAGGGGACATAGTGCTTGGAAAACCAACAGTTCTTTATACGAAGTGTCTATCGTCTTCAAGGGTCCCAGAAAACTGTAAGAATGCAAGCATTATGCTAATCGACAAAAAGGAAGACATTGAAGAATTGAAAAATTATCGGCCCGTTATTACTCCCAGTATTCTATAAAATATTTACCAAAATAATCTCCAATAGAATAAGGGTAACACTGGACTTTAGTCAACCAAGGGAACAGGTTGGCTTCAGGAAAGGATGCTCCACAATGGATCACATCCATGTCATTAATCAGGTTATCGAGAAATCCGCAGAGTACAATAAGCCTCTCTATATGACTTTCATATATTACGAAAATGCATTTGATTCTGTAGGAGGTGCCAACAGTCACAGTGGCATTACGTAATCAAGGAGTATACAACGCTTACTTAAATACCTTGGAAAATATTTACAGACGTTCTAGAGCTACCTTAATTCCACACAAGAAAAGCAGGAAGGTACCTATAAAGGAAAGGGTCAGACAGGGATATAGAATCTCTCCAATGCTACTCACTGCATGCTTAGAAGAAATATTCAAGCTATTAAACTGGGAAAGCTTAGGGGGAAAGTTGAACGGCGAATATCTTAGCAACCTTCGGTTTGCCGATGACATTGTTCTATTCAGCAACAATGCAGACGACTTAAAACAAATGATTGAGGACCTTAACAGAGAGTGTGTAAGAGTGTGGTTGAAGATTAATATGCAGCAGACAAACGTAATGATAAATAGCCGGGCAAAGCAACAAGAGTTCAGGGTCGTCAGTCGGCCTCTAGAGTGTGTGAAAGAGTACTTTTACCCAGGTCAAGTAATCACAGGGAACCCTGATCATGAGAAGGAAATTCACAGAATAAAAATGAGTTGAATCGCATACGGCAGACATTGCCAGCTTTTGACTGGAAGCTTACCATTATCATTTAAAATTAAATTGTGTACAATCAGTTCATTTTACCGGTGCTGACATACGGAGCAGAGACTTAGAGGCTGACAAAGAAGCTTGAGAACAAGCTAAGGACCGCGCAAGGGACGATGGAATGAAGAATGCTAGGCAAAACTTTGAGACCGAGAGAGAGCACTCTGGATCAGAGAGCAAACGGGCATAGACGATATTCTTATAGACATTAAGAGAAAAAATGGCGCTGGGCAGGTCATGTAATGCGCAGACTAGATAACCGTTGGACCATTAGTTTAACAGAATGGGTACCAAGAGAAGGGAAGCGCAGTAGAGGACGGCAGAAGACTAGATGGAGTTACGAAATTAGGAAATTTTCGGGTGCTGCTTGGAATCGGTTGGCGCAGGTCAGGGGTAATTCGAGATCGCAGGGAGAAGCCTTCGTCCTGCAGTGGACATAAAAGAGGCTGCTGCTGATGATGATGATCTATGCATCGTTGCTATGTTCTATTGACGACTGCCTTTGCGTGACCCGTCAGATGGGCTTGGGAACCACCGATTTGGGCATTCATTTTTTCATGAGGTAGTCCTGAAACTACCCTGGAGCAGTGATGAGGATGGCTATTAAACCTAGGCGCCGTGTGGTATGATCAGCGTAGATGTTAGTCTGTGCTGGCAGCCATAACCCTCCTCCAAAGGTCTGAAAAGATCAAGTGAGATCACCGTGTATGGATCTGAACAAATGTCCCAAGGATGCAGTCACCCTTCGATAGTGAGGTCCTGCGGTTTTTCTAATGCGTGTGGTGCATGATTGCATATCGTCTCCGATGTTTCGCAACCAATCGGACACCATTACCTTCGTATAGGAGTTCGTGGGCACTGACGATACATGTGTCTAGTGGGGTCATGACGCATCTGTAGTACCACTTCGCTGATTGTGCTGAGTACTTCCACCGCGGAACCACATTTATCGGTACTTCCCTTGACGACGATGTAGTTTCTGTTCTTGAACTCAGCGCAACACTTTTGTGTCATTTCTAGAATGCATTGGCGCTCTGGATATGTATATTATTGTTCACAAAGGCTGCTGCTTTCATACACAAGTGCCATTTAGATAACGCTCCCACTTTCTTGTTCTTTGAGCAAGACTTCGGCTCTTACCCTTGCGTATACTGTCGTGACATAACATCTGCTTTGTTCTTTTTGGCCTGTGGGATGCCAGATATTGAATTCGAACTGAGCCAGTTTATTTATTTATTTATTTATTTATTTATTTATTTATTTATTTATTTATTCATTCATTCATTTACCTCACAGGCTCCCGAAGGAGTATTGCGTGAGGGGAAGGTATAGGGAATTAGCAAAAAAAAGGAGTAAAAAGAAATTATACATTGTTAGCGAGTAAACATGAAAGAACAAATACCTAACAATATAAGTAACGGGATAAATGAAACAAACGACTGTGTGAAGTAACAAAAAGCAGTACCAAGAAATTATACAAATGGTAGCAGGTGAAGAGGAAAGAACAAGTCTGTAATAGCGTTAAAGGAATTCAAAACAAACATTCAAACAAAACAAAAAGAAAAACCTATACAACTTCGCTACAAGTATTTACTTAGGTGCGCAGTATGGTTTAGTTGTGACGAATTATGGAAATTATATGCATAAGCGTATTTTGAAGGATACTGGGTCAAGAATGTCAACTACGTCGTTTGGCAGGTTATTCCAATGTTGAATGGCACGTGGATTATAGCACGTGGAATGGCACGTGGTTGAATGGCACGCTATGGATTATAGCACGCGCCCGTCCACTCTGCTGGATTATTGCTTGAACTGGCATTACAGCCAGTTCAAGCAATAGTCCAACGTGCAAAGTGGTGGTTCGTCGCAGCGTTTTGTACTAAGTACATGCAGCCCAGATCTTCTGTCAGTACCATAGGCTGCAGACCACATTCAAGGTACATGCTGGATTTCTCTGTGATTGCCTTAGAAGGCCACACACTACAGCATTGTCGCGTCAAGCTACCTGCCATGTGCATTCTGAGCATGAATTACATGCTTGATCACGCGTTCCTAGATTGGAGTCTTGCGTCTGCGTAAGTATAGTTCCACGGCTATTCTGATTGGCGTCGGTGTGTACAGTTGAAGGTCAGCCGCTGCAGGAGTTTATAAGTATCGGAATGTTCTTTAGAGGTTCATTGAAAGATTAGACAGTCGCTTGGAGCTCCGTCGTCCAATAAAATTTGACGTCTTTGGCATATAGTTTGCAGAGTGGCTGCGTTTTTGGTGAAAATGTTCCGTATTAACCTTCTGCAATGATCTAAAAACTGTGGAAATGACTAGAAATGATTAGAGTTTCTCGGCAGTTCATATTTTTAAAGGCTTCTATCTGTTTTCAGCCGCGTTTCTGTCGTAGCGTGCGATGAAGAAGTCAAGTAATGACACTCGGTCGCATATGAAGTGACATTTTTCGATGTTCAATTTCAAGCCATTATATATGACCTCCTAATGCCTGTTACAACAGTGTGAGGGCTTCTGAAACGGAGCTTGCTAAGTGTGCAATGTCGTCCATGTATCACGTCCAGGCCACGAAATGTCCACAATATAATTATTGCATTGTCTGAGAGGCATTACAAATTTCAAACGCGATGCGAATATGTTCTACCTAGTGTCACACCTACTGTCCTATGTATGTCTTCTGGCGTAACACGGATTGTGACAAAAGCAATGTTGATGTATATTTTAATGTGCAAGCATTCATGGCGGAGTACCCCAGCTCCGTCACGCGAAAATTCAGAAGAAAAGTGTAATGCCTTGTATGTGCAAAAAAGGCATAAGTTAGTAAGTAAGATATTTAATCGTTGTATTACTGGAAATGTCGGTGACTAGTAGCTTCAGAAGCGATACGAAAGAATTTTTAAAGTATTGATGAGGGACACGTAGGGCTCCATAGAACATGCATGGGAAAGCTAATGGTAGGGGCGGACCCATATGAAGTTTGGGGGTAAAGTGAATTACCACAGCAAGCTCGCCGAGTTAGTGACCGTACATATTCCTAGGTGTGGGCATCGCAAACCGGACGAAGAACAAAAGTAAGTGCACGATACGAGCGCAGACTAAGAACTGCTTTATTTTTTCAAACAACTGATTAAATATACACAGAATGTGATCATGTGATGAAGTGACGCTTGCCTGTAGTGAAAAAGTGTCGCCTATCTTGCCATTCAAGAAACCCGTTTCTTTATCATGCAGAGAGATAGAAGTCTGGCTGACGCTTGAGCCTGAATTGACATGCCTGAAGTAGGCTTCCACAATCTCGCGGTTGATTTGATTTCCATTTTTATACAATATTTCGGTTTTTGGAACATAGCTTTGCATGGGCAATTTCGACAATGCGCGACCAAATCCGAGCCTGTTACATTCCTGATCCCAACTTGGTGCTCCCTAAGGCGGATGCTAAGGCAGCGTCCCGTCTGCCCAATGTACTTTCTGCCGCACGAAAGTGGAATCGCGTCAATAGCTAGACACCTTTTCTGCACTGGTAACTATAACTTACACATATACGTCTACGCTGTGCCGAACCCCAGTGTAGGTGAAGCAGGCGTTAAGCACTCCTCATATGTGGGCCGATCCCGAAGATAGTGCAATACCGGCCCCACCCGTGGCGGAGGTGAAGGAGGCGTTAAGCACTCACCATACGTGGTCCGATTTCGAAGATCGTGCGATGCCGGGCTTACACGTGGCGGAGCTGCAGTTCGTCATTAAGGGGCCCAGATACACAGCTTCGCTGGTCATCCTTCTTCACAGAGTGGAAGGGCGCCGAGATTTCATTCTCGAGCCATAAATGAACTAGTGAACATTCAAAAGACAATATCCTTGAATGTTTCAAGACTGCTGTGGTATTTAGAAGCGTCTCTTTGTTCTTCTTCTGTTCTAAACTACGTGCCGAAGTATGCGCTTAGTGTAAACTCTGGGTAGGGCCTATGACCGTGAAGAAACTCCATTGGTGTTTGGTGGCCTTGTGCTGTGCTGGCTTGGTGAGTTCTGTGGTCATCATCATCATCATCATCAGCCCGGCTACGCCCACTGCAGGGCAAAGGCCTCTCCCATACTTCTCCAACAACCCCGGTCATGTACTAATTGTGGCCATGCCGTCCCTGCAAACTTCTTAATCTCATCCGCCCACCTAACATTCTGCCGCCCCCTGCTACGCTTCCCTTCCCTTGGGATCCAGTCCGTAACCCTTAATGACCATCGGTTATCTTCCCTCCTCATTACATGTCCTGCCCATGCCCATTTCTTTTTCTTGATTTCAACTAAGATGTCTTTAACTCGCGTTTGTTCCCTCACCCAATCTGCTCTTTTCTTATCCCTTAACGTTACACCTATCATTCTTCTTTCCATAGCTCATTGTGTCGTCCTCAATTTGAGTAGAATCCTTTTCGTAAGCCTCCAGGTTTCTGCCCCGTAGGTGAGTACTGGTAAGACACAGCTATTATATACTTTTCTCTTGAGGGATAACGGCAACCTGCTGTTCATGATTTGGGAATGCCTGCCAAACGCACTCCAGCCCATTCTTATTCTTCTGATTATTTCCGTCTCATGATCCGGATCCGCCGTCATTACCTTCCCTAAGTAGATGTATTCCCTTACCACTTACAGTGCCTCGCTGCCTATTGTAAATTGCTGTTCTCTCCCGAGACTGTTAAGCATTACTTTAGTTTTCTGCATATTTATTTTTAGACCCACTCTTCTGCTTTGCCTCTCCAGGTCAGTGAGCATGCATTGCAATTGGTCCCCTGAGTTACTAAGCAAGGCAATATCATCAGCGAATCGCAAGTTACTAAGGTATTCTCCATTAACTTTTATCCCCAATTCTTCCCAATCCAGGTCTCGGAATACCTCCTGTAAACACGCTGTGAATAGCATTGGAGATATCGTATCTCCCTGCCTGACGCCTTTCTTTATTGAGATTTTGTTGCTTGCTTTATGGAGGACTACGGTGGCTGTGGAGCCGCTACAGATATCTTCCAGTATTTTTACATATGGCTCATCTACACCCTGATTCCGTAATGCCTCCATGACTGCTAAGGTTTCGACTGAATCAAACGCTTTCTCGTAATCAATGAAAGCTATATATAAGGGTTGGTTATATTCTGCACATTTCTCTATCACTTGATTGATAGTGTGAATATGGTCTATTGTTGAGTAGCCTTTACGGAATCCTGCCTGGTCCTTTGGTTGACCGAAGTCTAAGGTGTTCCTGATTCTATTTGCAATTACCTTAGTAAATACTTTGTAGGCAACGGACAGTAAGCTGATCGGTCTACAATTTTTCAAGTCTTTGGCGTCCCCTTTCTTATGGATTAGGATTATGTTAGCGTTCTTCCAAGATTCCGGTACGCTCGAGGTCATGAGGCATTGCGTATACAGGGTGGCCAGTTTCTCTAGAACAATCTGTCCACCATCCTTCAACAAATCTGCTGTTACCTGACCCTCCCCAGCTGCCTTCCCCCTTTGAATATCTCCTAAGGCTTTCTTTACTTCTTCTGGCGTTAACCTTCGGGATTTCGTATTCCTCTAGACTATTTTCTCTTCCATTATCGTCGTGGGTGTCACTGGTACTGTATAAATCTCTATAGAACTCCTCAGCCACTTGAACTATCTCATCCATATTAGTAATGATATTGCCGGCTTTGTCTCTTAGCGCATACATCTGATTCTTGCCAATTCCTAGTTTCTTCTTCACTGTTTTTAGGCTTCCTCCGCTCCTGAGAGCATGTTCAATTCTATCCATATTATACTTCCTTATGTCAGCTGTCTTACGCGTGTTGATTAACTTCGAAAGTTCTGCCAGTTCTATTCTAGCTGTAGGGTTAGATGCTTTCATACATTGGCGTTTCTTGATCAGATCTTTCGTCTCCTGCGATAGTTTGCTGGTATCCTGCCTAACGGAGTTACCACCGACTTCCATTGCACACTCCCTAATGATGCCCACAAGATTGTCGTTCATTGCTTCAACACTAAGGTCCTCTTCCTGAGTTAAAGCTGAATACCTGTTGTGTAGCTTGATCTGGAATTCCTCTATTTTCCCTCTTACCGCTAACTCATTGATCGGCTTCTTATGTATTAGTTTCTTCAGTTTCCTCCTCAGGTCTAGGCTAATTCGAGTTCTTACCATCCTGTGGTCACTGCAGCGCACCTTGCCGAGCACGTCCACAGCTTGTATGATGCCAGGGTTAGCGCAGAGTATGAAGTCTATTTCATTTCTAGTCTCGTCGTTCGGGCTCCTCCACGTCCACTTTCGGTTATCCCGCTTGCGGAAGAAGGTATTCATTATCCGCATATTATTCTGTTCCGCAAACTCTACTAATAACTCTCCCCTGCTATTCCTAGTGCCTATGCCATATTCCCCCACTGCCTTGTCTCCAGCCTGCTTCTTGCCTACCTTGGCATTAAAGTCGCCCATTAGTATAGTGTATTTAGTTTTCACTCTCCCCACCGCCGATTCCACGTCTTCATAGAAGCTTTCGACTTCCTGGTCATCATGACTGGATGTAGGGGCGTAGACCTGTACAATCTTCATTTTGTACCTCTTATTAAGTTTCACAACAAGACCTGCCACCCTCTCGTTAATGCTATAGAATTCCTGTATGTTACCAGCTATATTCTTATTAATCAGGAATCCGACTCCTAGTTCTCTTCTATCCGCTAAGCCCCGGTAGCACAGGACGTGTCCGCTATTTAGCACTGTATATGCTTCTTTCGCCCTCCTAACTTCACTGAGCCCTATTATATCCCATTTACTGCCCTCTAATTCCTCCAATAGCACTGCTAGACTCGCCTCACTAGATAACGTTCTAGCGTTAAACGTTGCCAGGTTCAGATTCCAATGGCGGCCTGTCCGGAGCCAGTGATTCTTAGCACCCTCTGCTGCGTCGCAGGTCTGACCGCCGCCGTGGTCAGTTGCTTCGCAGCTGCTGGGGACTGAGGGCCGGAGTTTGATTGTTGCGTTCATAGGAGGTTGTGGCCAAGCACTGCACCAGGGTGGCCAATCCTGCTCTGGTGAGGGAGTGCGTTACCGGTTCTGGTCACCGGGATCAGGCCACACTCCAGGCCTGTTTGTGCAATTTTATCAACACGCGGATTTTTTTTAATCCGGTGGAAAATTGCCGGCACCGGGATTCGAACCACGGACCTCTTGCACGCGAGGCGGGTGTTCTACCTCTACGCCACCGCTGCACCGCTGTGGTGGCGTTGTTCTGTGGTGCCATGGAACAAATATCTGACGCGGCACGCAAGGCCCACAACTAGGAAGTACCTCAACTGATTCATGAATTGCTGCTCAGGAACAACAACTCGAACAATATTTTGTTTTCTTTAGGGCTACTCTGAATTTGCACAGCTACCACCACTTGATAGGCCCAGAGTATCCTCGACCTCGTGAAAACAAGTCTATACGACGGCACACCTCAACGGCCGGCTAGTCAGTCGATGTGCGTCTTCATCCGAGAACGCCAGACTGCTAAGGCGGGTGCTTAGCCATGAAGTGCAACTGTGATAAATCTTTATGTTTGCCTAAGCTTAAAGTTCTGTCACAGTCGGCGTTCGTCCAAATCTCATCTGCCGGTCAAGAGTATCGGCTTTTATACACGAGCCACCGAGCATTTCAGAGAAATCGTTGGTGCCTGGTTGTCTTCCAGAAAGTTCTAAAACATTCGCGTCGGGTATACATGCAATCAGATTACACAAGGTTCGGTGAAAACAGACAGCGTATAGAACCATCGATGACATTCCAGAAACTTCCGATATCAGTAGGCGCGTCCAGCGTTTAGCGAAGAAATTTGTTAGATGGTGAAAAGCGCTCACCCGAAAAATGTACGTATGCTTTATTTCCGCAAAACTAAATACAGCATTGCGGGGGTAAACTGGGAAAGAAAAGCTGCTCGTAGCCGCTTGACCAGCCACAAATACCCATAAACAATCCACATGTCAATGCCCCCTTTCAAAAGGCATCGTCCTGATACTACAAAAATAAAAGCAGAGCAAAACGCAAAAGGACACTTATCAAAGAAACAAACTTCAAATTAAACACAGTCCAAAAAAAAAGAAAGTCCAAATGTCAGCTAAACAAAGTCCCAAGTTCATAAGCGCTGGTAGAACGGCTTAAGTTGAACAACGCGGACTATTTCAGGTCGTGAGCGGCGCTGCTGCGATAGCGAAATGCTGTCTAGTACGACCTCATAGTTGAGTGCACCAATGCGTCGGTGGATCTTGTGCAGTCTGAAATAGCGACGTAAAAGCTTATCGCTAAGTCCTCGTCGGCGTATGAGGGTCCAAACGCAAAGACGGTCGCCGGGCTGGTACTCGAGGCAGGGTCGTCGCAGGTTGTAGTGTCGGCTGTCGGTCTTCGTCTGGTTCTATATCCGCAGGTGGGCGAACTATCGGGCTTCTTCGGCCCGCCGGAGATAGGTGGCAACGTCAAGATTCTCTTTGTCAGAGACGTGCGGCAGCATTACATCGAAAGTCGTTGTCGGGTTCCTGCCCTAAACCAGCTTGAACGGCGTGATCTGTGTTGTTTCTTGCACCGCTATGTTGTAAACGAACATTACCTACGGCAGGACGGCATTCTAGGTCTTGTGTTCAACGTCGACGTACATTGTCAGCATGTCCGCGAGGGTTTGTTCAGACGCTCCGTAAGACGATTCGTCTGCGGGTGATAGGCTGTTGTCCTCCTGTGGCTTGTCTGACTGTATAGCAGAATGACTTGGGTGAGCTCCACTGTAAAGGCCGTTGCTCTGTCGGGGATGAGGACTTCTGGGCCGCACGTTGCAGCAGGATGTTCTCGACGAAGGATTTTGCCACTTCGGCTGCACGACCTTTCGGCAGAGCTGTCGTTTTAGCGAAGCGGGTGAGGCAGTCCGTCGTCATGACGATCCACTTATTTCGAGATGTTGATGTCGGAACGAGTCCCAACAAGTCCATCCCGATCTGCTCACCCCGTCGGCAAGGAAGGTCTATCAGCTGTAGTACTCCCACTGACTTGTCGGTGGTATCTTGCGTCGCTGACAGTAACGGCTTGCCATGACTTAACGTGTGACGTCAGCAGTCAGGAGAGGCCAGCAATACTTTTCCTTTATATTCGATAGCGTTCGGGAGAATCCGAAGTTCGCAGCGGTGGGATCGTCATGTAGCGCGTGCCGAACTTCTGGACGCAGCGCTGAGAAAACAACAATAAGGTAGTTCGCGCGGAATGGTGAGAAGTTTTCTTTAAGAGTAGGTTGTTTCGAAGGGAGAACGAAGACAATCCTTGCTTACATGCCCTTGGGACAACGTCGATGTTTCCTTCCAAATACTCGACGAGAATTTTGAGCTCCGGGTCTGCTCGTTACGGTTCACCGAAGTGTTACGCGCGTATTAGTCTAATGAAGGCGCCGTCATCTTAGTCATCTTGCGGTGGCGGTTCAATGGGGGCGCGTGGTAGGTAATCGGAATCAGAGTATTTTCGTCCGGACTTGTAGATTCCAGTGATGTCAAATTCTTGCGCCAGCCGTCCTGACGCATCCTTTAAATTCGCTAGCCAACACAACGCGTGATGGTCGCTGACAACATTGAGTGGCCTGCCATATATGTAAGGGCGGAAGTTTTCTGTAGCCCAAATGATGGCGAGACACTCCTTTTGGGCCGTAGCATAATTTCCTTCCGATTTTGACAGCGACCGGCTAGCGCAAGCTATCACCCGTTCTAGTCCGTGTTTTCTCTGGACTAGGACGACACCTTGGCTTAGGCTGCTGGCGTCACTGTGGATTGCGGTATCGGCGGCCTCTGCGAAGCGCGCATGCACCCGGCGGCGACTGCATGCGTCGTTTGAGTTCTTGAAATGCGTCGGCCTGCGGCGTTTCCCAGTTGAACTCGACATCACATTTACTTAGATGTGTCAGCGGCTCAGCGATGCGTGAAAAGTCCTTGACGAAGAAGTAGTAGTAGGCACACATGCCAAGGAATCTACAAACGTCCTTCTTGTCAATGGGCTGCAGGAATCTTGCGATGGCTATCTTTTGCGGGTCAGGGAGACTGCGAATTTGCTTATGATGTGACACAGGAGAAGAAGTTTATTATAGGCGAAGCCGCGCTTTTCCGGCTGAATAGTGAGCCCTGATGACTTGATGGCCTCTAGTACTGTCGAATGCCGCTTAAGGTAATCGTCGAAATTTCTGGCAAAGACGACGACGTCATCCGTGTAAAGAACATCGGTCTGGCACTTCAATACTCCTGCCACAGGGTCCGCGGCGCGCTGGAACGTTGCCCGAGCACAGTCCGAATGGCATGGCATTGAACTCGTAGAAGCAGACTGACGTGATGAAGGCTGTCTTTTCGCGATCTCCCTCGTCGACTTCTATTTTCCAGTAGCCAGACTTGCGATCCATCGTCGAGAAGTATTTAACGTTGCAGAGTCGTTCCAATGCGTCGTCCTTCCTTAAGAGGGGTTATACCTCCTTCTTAGTGATCTTGTTCAGTCGACGATAATGGCGCAGAAACGTAGGCTTTGGTCACTTTTCTTCACCAAGACTACAGGAAATGCCCACGGGATTTTGGACGGCTGTATGATGTCGTCGCGGAACATTTCGTTGACTTGTTGCCTAATAGCTTCACGTTCTCGCGTCGAAACTCGGTAACGGCTCTGGCAGAGTGGTCGAGTGCATTGTTCGGTTATTATGTGATGCTTTGTCACTGGTCTTTGTCGAATACTCGATGACGTCAAAAATCAGTCTTAGTATCGTTGGAGAACACTTCTGAGCTGTAGCTGTTTGCTCGTGGGGAGACTTGGACTTAGGTGGAAGTCTTGCTCTGGAATTGTGGTCGTCGTCGTCGATGCGGCAGAATCTGAGAGGACAAACGCATTGCTGGTTTCCACTATTTTTTTATTTACGTGATTGTCGTGATCTTGATGGTTAGCTCGAACGCCTGGCTGAAGTTTGTTAGTATTACTTCCGCTTTCTCTCCGTGTAGTCGAACGATCTCTCTTGTGACGCAAATTTCACGGTCGAGCAGTAGCCGTTGGTGGCCCCCAATGACGCCTTCTACGTCTGCGGATGTTTGGGTGTCGAACGAGATAAACATGCTCGAGTGAGGCAGGATGCTCACTTGATCTTCGAGCACACTCAAGGCGTGATGGCCACGAGAGCTCTCCGGTGGCATCGCTTGATCTTCGGACAGCGTTATCGACTTCGACTTCAGATCCATGATTGTGCCGTGTTGGTTCAGGTAGTCCATGCCGAGAATGACGTCTCGTGGACGTTGTTGGAGGAAGGGGGCGTGTTAAGTCCTGTCATGAACGGTAATTCTTGCCGTGCAGATTCCAGCCTTATGAGGTGTCCTCCAGCGGTGCGAATTTGAAGGCCTTCCCATGAAATCTTTGTTCAACTGAGCGGTGATGGGTCTACTCTTTACAGAGCAATCGGCTCCTGAGTCCACTAAGGCGGTAACTGCGCTGCCGCCGAGAAGTACGACGAGGTCGGTGGTTCTTGGTCGTGCGTTGCAGTTATGTCTTGGCGTCGGATCACGGCTGCCTTCCGGTGACCTGTCGCAGGTACGTGGAATCGTCAGGTCGTCTTTCGCCGGTGTATTCTTTGCTTCCAGACTTGGCCCGAATGGCGGCGTCTCATGGATATGTCGTAAAGACAAGATTTTCGACATCTTCGTCGTCCATTGCGGATGTTCATCACTTCGACGAACAGCAACCGCAGCTCCATCTGTTGCTGCTTTTAGTTTTGCGGATATGGGCTCGCAAAGCGGCCCCAAGCGGAGCCAATGTATGGTAGGTGTTGCGGTGACAGGTAGCAGCCATCGTAGTCGTCGAGGCTCTATGGAGCGGCGGGGAGGCCATCGGCGATGTCATGTTGGCTCTCCCCAAGCTGTGGACGCGGCGCGTGGACGGCGAACCGCCTCAGTCCCAAGTCGCTGTACAGGCATCGGCAGTACACATGGCCGGCCTCTACTCAGTGATAGCAGAGCGGACAATAGTCTGAGGCGCGCCAGATGCCCGTCTTCCTCGCATAGCGGCGCCGGGCGACGGGTGGGCGTGTTGGCGGTGGCGGCCCTGGACGGCGCAGTTGATGATTATAGGGCCTGTGTTATAGGGTGGTGTTATAAGGAAGTGTTATCGGGCACCTTAATGGCGGTCGACGGCGGCGTAGGTCATCGCTTCCAGCTGGGTCTGGGGTCATTGTGGTTGCACGTCAGAAATTCCAAGCGATCACTGAACCTCTTCTTTGATGATGTCGGTGATTGAGGCCAGTTGAGGCTGTGACCTTGGAAATAGCTTCTGCAGTTCCTCGCTAACGACCGCGCTGATGGTCTCCCGCAGGTCTTCGCTGTCGAGTGCTTGAGTGTCGGTGTAGTTTTCGGTCAGCGGTCGGCAGTTATATTGACTTGTCCGCATATCGAGCGTGTTCTCAGTAGTTGTGGCCTCCAAAATAAATTCGGTAGCACTCTTAGGTGGGTTGCAAATCAATCCGGCGAAAAGCTCTTTCTTCAAACCGCGCATGAGGAAGCGAGCTTTTTTCTCTTCCGACAAATCTGGGTCGGCGTGTCAAAAGCAGCGAGTCAGCTCCTCCGTAAAGAACGCGATGTTTTTGTTCGGTAGTTTCATGCGGGTTTCCATTATAGC
Organism: Dermacentor variabilis; assembly: GCF_050947875.1. Lineage (NCBI taxonomy): Eukaryota > Metazoa > Arthropoda > Arachnida > Ixodida > Ixodidae > Dermacentor > Dermacentor variabilis. The sequence continues at coordinate 180,279,094 of NC_134571.1, forward strand.
TTGGGCTCGCTCATTGCGAAGAACGCTCTTGAACGCCTGCAGGAAGCCGTTGCGGAACCGGTCCCATGTATTCAGGGACAATTCTCGGTTCTTAAACCAGGTTCTGGCGGCGTCTTTTAAGACGAAGTACACATGCCGGAGCTTATTGTCGGAGTTCCAGTTGTTGAATGCAGCGACCCTTTCATATGTTTCCAGTCAGTTATCCGGGTCTTCAAATGATGATCCACGGAAGGTCGGTGGCTCCCGGGGATGTTGAAGTACGATGGGGGACGCTGGGGCTGCCATCGTGGTTGACTTGGCGATGATCTTCCAGGCAAACGTCCGTGCTCCGCAGTCAGTCTTTGCAGCCTGCGGCTACTTCGCCGGTTCTTGGCGACGTTGGTGTGGTCTGCCGCGTTCGGGCTTGGGTCACGGCGTTGTGAGGGCGTCCGCTGCGTGGACGCAAAGATGTCACGTAGTAGTGACGGTGAAGAAGGGTGCAAAACTCTGATAACGAAACGTTTATTGGGTGAACCGGCACCCACAATGACACGTTACCCTTAAAGCACAACGATAGCGGCGAACAGAGTCGACGATATTCGAAATCTAATCAGCCGGTCAAGTGCGTCAGCTTTTATACACGAGCCATCGAATGTTCCAGAGTAATCGCTGGTGCCTGCGTGTCGTCCAGGAAGTTCTAGGCCATTCATGTCACGCATACCTGCAATCATATTAGGCAAGGTTCGGTGAAAGACAGCGGATGAAACCATCGATAACATTCCAGAAACATGCGACACATGCAGGCGTGTACCGTGCTTACCGAGAGCATTTGTTAGACGTGAAAATCGGTCACCCGAAAACGATAAAAAAGTCCACGTGTCAATATTGTCGTCGGTATGAATGGAGCTCACGAACAATAATAGCATTTCAAGTCTGTCTTCATCATTATAACTGGCGAGTATAGTTATCGTCTGAATTAAGTCAAAGAGTAAACGAAGGTAGCTTCTCCGCGCACGTGAATAAAACAACCATACCCTCCTGTTTCTTATCGTGAAAAAAAGATGATGATGATGATGTCATATCGAATTCTTAAAGCCTCGGACTCCAACGCGAGAGTCGACCGTACGGATCCTTCAAGTTCGCCAGCCAGGAAAGTGGGTGATTGCTGAAAACACTAAAGGAACAGCCATAGAGATATGAGCAAAACTTCATAACTGCCCTTACCACCGCAAGGCATTCCTTTTCTGTGATTGAGTAACTAGACTCTGCACGTGAGAGCGTCCTGCTTGCGTATGCGATGACTCTCTCGGCGGAGTCTTGCCACTGCACGAGAACAGCGTCTAGACCTACGTTGCTTGCGTCCGTATGAATCGTGGCAGGAGCATCATCATCAAAGTGAGCCAGTACAGGAGGTGTTTGCAGGCGCTGTTGGAGATCATTAAACGCTGCTTGTTTCTCTTCGCCCCATACGAAGGCAACGTCTTCTTTTTCAAGGCGCGTTAACGGAGTAGCAATACGTGAGAAATTGGCACTAAATCTACGACAATACGCGCAGAGACGTAGCCAATGCCTGACTGCCTTCTTGCCCGTTGGCGCTATAAATTTTTCGACGGCCGTGATCGTGTCGGGGTCAGGACGGACGCCATGATGACTCACAACATGAGCTAAGAACTGGACTTCCTCTAAAGCAAAATGACACTTTTCAGCTTTCGGTATTAGGCCGGCGGACCTTATCGTTTGTAGAGCCGCCACCAGCCGTGGCGGCTCTACAACTACAAAAAAAAAAACAATGAGGTCACTGATGTACACAACGCATGTCTGCCACTTCAGGCCGGACAGAACCGTATGCATGAGTCGCTGAGAAGTTGTTGGAGCTCAGCATAAACCGAAAGGCAGGAACTTCAATTCGTAAAGCCCGTTAGGCGTTACGAAAGCAGTCTTTTCTCTATATCTCTCCTCAACTTCGATTTCTCCTATCCACTATTTAGGTACATCGGCGATAAGTAACGGGCATGCCTCAGTCTGTCGAATCGTCGATACGCGGTAATCGGTATACGTCTTTCTTAGTCACCCGGTTCTTTTGGTACTACATGGTATGGGTTCTGTCGGATTGGTCTCGCAGTCTCCTATATGGTATCTCGGTGCTTTGTCAGTGCCGTCTGACCGACTCTGCATGTCGACGAAAAGCAATCACGAAACTCGTACAGCAGGTCCACAAGGCGCTTCCTTTTCGTTGGTGATAAGCTTGCGCTCACGTGAAGAACAGGTAACGGTGCCGAAGCGTCTTGCTCTCTCTGTTGTAATGCAAAGCGTTCGCCTAATTCCGCGATCTCATCGAGTTAAGCAACTGGTGTGCCTTTTGCAATGTGTCCTCGTTCCTTGGTGAAGTTTGTCAGCAGTATTTCTGTTTGCCCATGCATTATTTTGACGGGCCTTCTCGGTATGCCAACACCTTGAGTGAGCAAAAGCGTAATTATCTGGTCGGCAACACCTTCCCCATCGCACTCTGTGTCGCACCTGACGGAAACAAGCGGCAAGATAACGGTGGTACGGCCACGTCGTCTATGATGCGCAAGGACTTGCGTTCTAGTTCTGCGCTTTCGTCCCCAGAAATGATCAGTATACCTGCTGGCATGTTGAGGACGGCACCGTACTCGCGTAAGAAGTCTATACATCTTTGCAGCAGTCGGGGAGAATAAAAAAATTTGCGACAAATGACGAATTCCCTATGTTGACCCTTGCAGTACACTTGCCAGTGGGATTCAGTAGCTGGCCTCCAGCACCTCTAATGTGCGGCGCTAACCACTGCATTTTCATTTTGCCAGGTCTGTCCGCCAGAAATTCACTAAAGATCGAAAAGTCAGCTCCAGTGTCTACCAGTGCCGTCACATCGTGGCCGTCAGTTGCGACAGCAACGTCGGCGCTTACAATATCATCATCATCATCATCATCATCATCATCATCATCATCATCATCATCATCATCATCATCATCATCATCATCATCATCATCAGCCTCGTTACGCCCACTGCAGGGCAAAGACCTCTCCCATACTTCTCCAACAACCCAGGTCAAGTACTAATTGTGGCCATGCCATGTCTGCAAACTTCTTAATCTCATCCGCCCACCTAACTTTCTGCCGCCCCTGCTACGCTTCACTTCCCTTGGGATCCAGTCCGTAACCCTTAATGACCATCGGTTATCTTCCCTCCTCATTACATGTCCTGCCCATGCCCATTTCTTTTTCTTGATTTCAACGAAGATGTCATTAACTCGCGTTTGTTCCCTCACCGAATCTGCTCTTTTCTTATCCCTTAACGTTACACCTATCATTCTTCTTTCCATAGCTCGTTGCGTCGTCATCAATTTGACTAGAACCCTTTTCGTAAGCCTCCAGGTTTCTGCCCCGTAGGTGAGTACTGGTAAGACACAACTATTATATACTTTTCTCTTTAGGGATAATGGCAACCTGCTGTTCATGATCTGAGAATGCCTGCCAAACGCACCCCATCCCATTCTTATTCTTCATTTCCGTCTCATGATCCGGATCCGCCGTCACTACCTGCCCTAAGTAGATGTATTCCCTTACGACTTCCAGTGCCTCGCTGCCTATTGTAAATTGCTGTTCTCTTCCGAGACTGTTAAGCATTACTTTAGTTTTCTGTAGATTAATTTTTAGACCCACTCTTCTGCTTTGCCTCTCCAGGTCAGTGAGCATGCATTGCAATTGGTCGGCTGAGTTACTAAGCAAGGCAATATCATCAGCGAATCGCAAGTTACTAAGGTATTCTCCATTAACTTTTATCTCCAATTCTTCCCAATCCAGGTCTCTGAATACCTCCTGTAAACACGCTGTGAATAGGATTGGAGATATCGTATCTCCCTGCCTGACGCCTTTCTTTATAGGGATTTTGTTGCTTGCTTAATGGAGGACTACGGTGGCTGTGGAGCCGCTATAGATATCTTTCAGTATTTTTACATACGGCTCGTCTACACCCTGATTCCGTAATGCCTCTATGACTGCTGAGGTTTGGACAGAATCAAACGCTTTCTCGTAATCAATGAAAGCTATATATAAGGGTTGGTTATATTCCGCACATTTCTCTATCACCTGATTTATAGTGTGAATATGATCTATTGTTGAGTAGCCTTTACGGAATCCTGCCTGGTCCTTTGCTTGACAGAAGTCTAAGGTGTTCCTGATTCTATTCGCGATTACCTTAGTAAATAGTTTGTAGGCAACGGACAGTAAGCTGATCGGTCTATAATTTTTCAAGTCTTTGGCGTCCCCTTTCTTATGGATTAGGATTATGTTAGCGTTCTGCCAAGATTCCGGTACGCTCGAGGTCATGAGCCATTGCGTATACAGGGTGGCCAGTTTCTCTAGAACAATCTGTCCACCATCCTTCAACAAATCTGTTGTTACCTGATCCTCCCCAGCTGCCTTCCCCGTTTGCATATCTCCCAAGGCTTTCTTTACTTCTTCCGGCATTACCTTTGGGATTTCGAATTCCTCTGGACTAATTTCCCTTCCATTATCGTCGAGGGTGCCACTGGTACTGTATAAATCTCTATAGAAATCCTCAGCCACTTGAACTATCTCGTGTGTCGTCAAAGCATACGGCTGTATCGGCTCGTCGTTCGACAGCAATGGGGAATTTTTGGTACTTCGACTTGTGGCAACGTTCCCCCTTGAGGTCGCGGCCTTCAGTTTTCCCACCGTCGGCTAGGAGATCACGCTCGGGCTACGTCGGTGGAACTGCGTCTTCCAGGTGAAAAATAATGTCCCGTGGAAGGGGAGCACGACCGGTAACCGGGAGAATCGGCTGGCCAGCTAGACGCATTCGAGTCGATGTTCTCTTGGATGTCGTCCAAAGCACGACGAGACGCAGTGGATGGAAAAGCTTGGTACCCTGCGACGCGATAAGGGCAATGACGGCAGATTTGGCCCGCTTCCCCATAGTGGTTGCACAAGGGCCCACAGACAGCTGTGCGCCAAATGTCGCTTCTGCGAAGTGGTCGTCGCGTCGGTTGTTCCATATAGTAGTAAGGTGATGCCGGTGCTAACTGCTGGCTATACTGCGGCGTGGGTATTTGAAGTGGCGGTCGACGGACAATATCTGCGTAACTGGGCTGCCACGTCTGGGGATGTGGCTCGGTAGCTTAAATCGCTTGCCTAATTTCTTGGCGCACAACTTCAACCACCGACGCAGCTGTGCATTTACTTGGCATGACCCAGCCAGCTTAATCTCTTCCTGAACAATTTCGCGTATCAGCCGGCCCAAGCAACCCTCGTCCGTGACCGTCACTGCTGCGGCGCTTGCCGGTCCAGTGCTGGTCAGATGATCATACTGGTGGATGTGTAGGTGTAGCGCGCTCTCTATGACCGTCGATTCTTGAATAAATTTATTCACGCTCGTCAGCGGGTTCCGCACAAGGCCGGAAAACAGCTGCTCCTTTACGTCGCGCATGAGGTGGCTGAGTTATTTTGCCTCGGGCATATCGGGGTCTGCACGACGACAAAGACGAGCCATGTCGTCAGCGAACATGGCAACAGTTTCATTCGGCTTTTGAATCCATGAGTCGAGAAGACTCACGAGAAGGCGCGTGGTCTCGCCTTTCGGTGCTCCCGAACGTATGGAGGAACTTGCGCCGGAACTCATCCCAACTTGGCCAGATACCCTCGCGATTTACGAACCAGTTGCGGGCTCCGTCTTCAAGAGAGAAATCCACACGGGATAGCTTCTGTCCAGCATGCCACTCATTATACTCGGCTACGCGCTCGTACTCTTCGAGCCAGTCTTCCGTATCCACGTAGGCAGTGCCTTGGAAGCTCACTGGAGATGGAGGAGCTTAAAGAGCCAGCTGTGCAGGGCCTGGGTCCGCCATGCCTTGGGCAGTCGTTGTAACAGGAAGCCTTCCTAGTAAAGGACCAAATTGTGGGCCTAGGCCGCGGTGAACAAGTGTTTACACACGCAAACGTCCTGTGCATGATGTGGGGATCTTTACAACCGTCTCAAACATTTGCCCAGCACTTCCACCAGTGTCACGATTCATAAGCAGCAGGAACTTATAAAACAGAGGAGGACACTTTAATTCTAGGCAAACTGAAGAACGATCAGACCTGGACCTCGTCTTCTCTTATGCACGTCGCAAGATTTTTACCTTTTTCTATGTGCCGCATATTGGATGTGGCAATATGTTAAGAAGTCTGATCTTCGCTTGACCGGCGAAGGATTGATTGCGATTGCTAATTATTAAACAACGATACGAATTAAGGTTAGCCGCTTTATCCGCTGCATAAAATGCTGGAAAGCTTCGCTAAATAAATTACAAGTAGGTTGTCGCGCGCACAAAGGCAAACACGAAAACATCTCACTCGATGGCCCCGGTGACTCGCTGTCAGAACGCTGTCTTGATGAAGAGCGGCAGCAGCTGTGAGCGAATTCCCCTTTGTACCGCGCCTCGCTTTAACGTAAATTAGGCGCGTGAGAACAGAGACCACGCGAAGCCATCAGTTATCTCAGGTCGACTACACTTCGAACCCAGCGCAGATTGCCTCCTTCAAGATCGGACACGCGCGGCCGAGCTGAACGACCGTAGCTGGAGACGGAGATGCTTCCTAATGTGCCTCTCCTTCTCACACCCTTGCGCGCGTGACAAACGGTGCGCACACTCCCCGCGTTCTTACCTTGCGAAAAGATGGCACCGCATCAAGACAGCACTCTTCTTTGCTCAGCCTCGCAAGCTTTTACTCGCACCTACAGCAAACCGCGCACGGCCGCGATCTACGCAGCGGTGAAAATTCGCCATACAGCGGTGGAAATTCGACAGCAGCGTCGATGCAATTGCTATCACAAAGAAATAGGTAAATCATCGGCCTACTGCGCTGAGGGAACGGAGTTTTAAACGAGCCTTTCGGTCAATTTGGGTCACTGGGTATGTAAAAGCGGGTATTTGGAGTTATTAAATGGACCTCTTTGTAACCCATTCGGGTCACTCTATATGTGCCACTGTGTGTGGGCTGTTCTTTCATGAGCCTCTTTCGCGTTAACTTATGTCACCACCTATGTGACAATGGGTATGTGCCGTTCTCTCTCTTATGATGCCAGCTTGTGTAGCTGTCTATATGTCACTGCATATATGCCACCTTTGATATTAGTAATTTTGTATGAACAATACTGTGAACAATTACTAACCTTCAGATAGATTGCTAATAGCACTAAAGGCGTCATTTCTATATAATGGCTGGTTGCGCCCCTAATTTCTATCAGGCAAGGAGCGAACATGGAGGGGTCATACCTCATGTCAGTTTTTATCACAACACATCTCAAATATTGCCATTTGTCTCAAATTCCATAAACGCCATGAATGATTTGCTTCAGCCTTAAACACCCTTACACGTTTTCGAGATTGCATGATTTCGTAGCCTACTTTTAGAAGATATCACAGGGTAATAATTGTGAAGGCGAAGTAATTATACCAGAAAAAGTGAATAACGAAGCCAATATATTACCGGACGAACCTGTCTTTGTACCATATACCTAATAGTAATAGCGGCCAGCATTCAAAGTGGCCGTCCAATCAGCAATCACTGTAAGTCTATTGTATTGTTATGCATGCATTACCGCACATTTGAGAGAAATCTCTGGTACTCTCGTTTGTTCGAACTTGCAGAACGTGCTGTCTAGTTAGATATATTGATCTAGTTATCATATTGGCGACAACTCTTGCGCTATTCAGGCTACAATAACCACCACCCCTTGCGTTGGAGAGATGGTATGACAACGATACCTTGTTGAAAATCATCGCCGCTAACAAAAAGGCATGGCGAAGTTTGTGTGTTGATGTCGTGCTGTTAATAAGGCCCAGAGCGTACCCTTAATTAATTTATTGAGAAAGTTTATCTATAATGCTTCTCCGCCAATATATTTCCAGCGAGAGTAAAACCTCTAAACGAAACTTTTTTCGTGTGCAGTAGTCATCTGTTACTTGACTGCTTCTAACGACATGTATCGATTTTCCTTTCAGAGAGGGCGCCTTACCAGAGTCGGGGAGGTAGGTGTATGGCACAAAAAATGATCACCGCTCCGATTATATACTCCGTACATGAACTGGAGAATTATTGTTGTTCGTTGTACCTTTGCCCATTCACTCGTTGTGTCATTCGTGGTGCGTGTTCGGGTTTAGAAGGTAACAAATGAGGCTCTAAACTATAAGCTGGCCCACTCCACTACACTATAGAGAGAAGGAGACATCCAATGTGTGGGCCTTGCTAAAATAAAGAAGCACCCATGATGAGGCTCATAAAATTTCAGCTACCTGCTTTTATAAAACGATAATACAAAAAGAAAGTGACGAGCGCTGAAAGTAAGACAATAGCGCAAACGCAATTTGTGTCATCTCGCTTCATTATTTCCTTCATAGTAGGAATTTCACTTCATATGCCACATACTCAATTCTACCAGAATCGCTACTCTCCCTCTGCTTAGGTAGGGGTACTTAAAACGGTCACAAATTAAAGAAACAAACGCTTACCTGTGTAGAAGAACGGACACAAGAGTTTTTCGTAGCAGGGCCACGTGATTCTACTAGGTGGCAGGTACGCACATGCGGGTCACTTGTTCACACTTTTTGATGTACTGCAATATGCAATGTGAGGAAGTGGTATTTAGCCAATCAAGTATAGAAGAAGCTTTCGTGATCCGAACGCTTAGTTTTTTCCAGGCCCCTAATGGAGCGTTTACCCCAGTGCCAGCCCTAAGTAACATCAGCTAAAGGGTACCACTTAAGTGAGGCGATAAAATGTAGACAGTGCGCCTAGGTCCACGACGCGCATCCGTAATGACCAGTATATAATCAAATAAATGATGCAACGATTTCGATGCTGCATCAGTAAATTATTGCAGCACCGTGGCCTAGGAATAGTGAAATCGATGTCATTTAATAAAAACAAAGTATAATAAGCGTTTGATAAGCTCTGTTTATACATCGCGTTATGTCTACCCTTCGAGAAGCATTTGCATAGCTGCAAGGATTGTTGGTCGCCAAACAAGACATGTAGCTGCTGCGGTTACGGAATGTATGTGAGTAAACTTTGTCTACGACGTAATCATTTGGGTGAGTACTCTGAAAAGCCTATACTCATATTGGTTGGTACCTTAGATGGAGTCAACTAGATGACCAGCACCAGTCATCAGAACTATATATATATACATATGTTTGGTCGCTTGCAGATTGCTATTTCTGCAGGTTTTAGTTTGCGATGATGTGCCTCGCACTTTAATAAGAACTACCTACTTGATGGAGAGAGAGACTTGGATGTAATGTGCGCAGAATCTACATAAGATGTAGCAACACAGAAATCCGCATCGCTACATCTTGTTTGGACTCTTTCTCTACGCTAATTTACAAAACCTTTAGAGCTCCATGCAGAAAAGCCTATCACAGGAGCGTGCACCCAAATCAACATGCTCGATTTTCGTAATTTCAGATTGGCCCGCGCCTTATGAAGCTACTGATGCCTACTACACTGTGGATGATGGGACTCCCATAATACCAGGTGGGTCAGCACTGCACATAGCGTAATTACTGTGGACAGGCAATAAATTTGTCACTCAGGTAATTTTTATTACATGGTGTCGCACACTTTCTTTTAATAAATCAAAGCGATGGGAAGATTCTGCGTTGTCTAGGCAGTCCTCCCAATAACGCAGGTTAAATTTCGAGTCGGTCTACAGTCAGCGTCGAATTCTTTCTTCATTTGAAAATTTTAATCGCCTGCCCAAATTACGTCTTCAAATTATTTGTTAGCTGCATACATAACGAGGAACAAGATACTACCACTTAATCGTTCTTGGAGAATGGGCTAACGTAGCTAGAACATCCCGTCAAACAGGCAGGCAGTGTGTACATGTGTAGCAGTACTTCACAGTCTTAGGTGAACCCGAGTAACAATTTGCCCCCAGGAGGTTAAATTGACCTGCGGTTCAATTTCCGTGGTTTTTTTCTTGTCCTTACTGGATGAAATTTCCAAAAAGACCTCGTGTTTACAAATGCGGGCAGTGTGACTCAAGGGGACAAACTGCGAAGGCGGCAGAGTAGCTTACTCCAGGTCCCGTGTGTGTTCTAAAAAACAAAAACAAAAACGACGAAAAGCACAATGTCAATAATAGCAGCTCGTGACGAGTGCGCCGTTACTGGAGACAATAACCATTGCAGAAGAGTTGAAATCCGGGCCAGTTCCCTATTGCAAAAACCAGCGTCTTCCAGTGTGAAAACAGCCGTTTTGTGGCACTGGGTCGCACTGGATACGGTTGCACTCGCTGGGACTCACTGGGACACCAGTGAGAACGCTGGATAAGAGCTGGGTCACACTAGAAGAGATGCTGGTTCCACTGTCATGACGCTGGGGCACACTTATTTGTGCTGTACAGGCGCTGGTTCTCTCTGCAGTTCGCTGGTTTAACATATGACTGCAAGTTGCCCCCGTTGCGGCAGTGTTGTGAAGTGGACTAGTAATGCAGAAGTCGTTCAGACGTGCGCGAACGGACCCCGAGTTCGAAGCCTATCACTGACTGATATCATCACACCGATAACAAAGCTGTGGTGATTCGTGCGCTTCTACTTTCCCTATTGTACTAAAAAAGTTCTGAGGCTCAAATACACATTTTAGCTTTCGCCAGACCCCCGCCGAGATCGGTCCCCACCGAAGCTCAGGCTTTGCGTATCCACCGTGTCCGTCTTCATGCTATCGGCGCGTCTAGGCTCAGGAATCAAGAAGTCCAACAAGGATAAATCACTCTATATTTCAGCTTTCGCATCGGTGTTCTTAATTAGACATTTTTCTTCATGTCTACAGTGCCAGCACAAGAAGCGATGACCGCCGATGTGACGCGTCATAAACACAGATATATGTGCTATCGCCGATGGCTCCCAGCACTAGCCTGTGCTTCTCCGACAAAGATATATGACTAGACAGACATGTTGACTGAAAGGCATCACTTAACTACGAAAACGTTGCATATCCATCGCATGAAGAACAAGAAGCGGCTATCGAAATCGGCATTAACAGCGCATACAGCGTCCCGGGTCAGTGGTTCATTTAGGACTTTTTTCGAAGTTAAAATACCAATCGCAAGTGAAAATCGATGTGTGGCACTTCCGAGCGTGCTACTGAATACGGACAGCAAATTTTGATTTGTAGTACAGGCGTGAGTTTTAGTTGCTGGGCGATAGCGTATCTACCATTTCTGTGCGAGACGTAGCTCCGCGAAACTAAAACTGCTTCTCGATGTTGACATTGCAAATTATCCACTTGTGTACGTCTCCTGCATGGCGCAGCGGTGAAGTGTTGGGCTTGATCAGGAGGCCGGAAGATCAAATCCTGGTCGGACCTTTAACGTTCTTTTTTTATTGCGCTAAAACGCTCTTTGCTGCTTTCTGTATTCAAAAAAATATATACGGTGTCCAGGCACCACATATTTAACGCGCTAAAGCTGTTTGTCGCACTAGTAGCCAGTGCCTCCCAGTACGCCGCGCCTACCCAGCGCCCCTGCATCCAGCGCGTGGCACGGCCCATAAACCGGCGCACTGGGTCCCAGTGGCACTGGGTTTTGCAATAGGGTTGGTACATAGTTGAAAGGAAAAACCAGTCACAAAGGTCAAGAGGAGAGGTTCACACCGCAATGACTGTCCAACCTCTGGTCTTGTCCTTTGTGTTTTGTGACTGGTTTTTTTCTTTCGACAAGAATCAGTCAACTTTGTGCCTTTATGTGAGAGGTATCATGTTTACTGCAAAAGGTTTCGTCGTACTAATGGCATTCAAATACGTTATGGGCCGTAGAAAAATCTTAACGGTTATTTCGGGCCGCTTAAATCAACAGGTTTTGAAGGTGCACTGAAATCCGTTTGATGTATAATAAAGATTTACTTTGTAGCAGAACAAGTCACTGTTGTCATTCAGAAAGGCCTAACGGAATTGGTTAAACCAAATAAATGAGACCTACAGATCTGCGTACGAAGCCATGCTGAGAAAAAGAGCAATGAATAGGCAGACAAGCTAATTACAAGTAAGGGTTACCAGTCACCGAGCTGCTTCGATCTGACAAACGCCATAAAATTGACCTATTGACCTTCAAAACTGAGGCCTACATTTTTTTCTAATTTCTATTGACTAAAAGAACATTAGTTAGATGCACCGGCGTTACCCGATGACGACCGATGTTCACAGGGAAAAGGAGACCTTAAGCGATAATAACTATCATCAGAAAGCAGTTCTCGCCCTGAAGCAGATATGTCGCCTCGTCAAGACGTTGGTTCCAGTCGAGATATTCGTTGTTCGACTAGTCTTGATACATCTAGGCTGCGTCACGAAAATAGAAAATGCGTGTACACACGGATATTGTTTCTATGAAGTGGTTGTCTCTCTCCTCAGGACCGCACGCCGTGTTCTAATTGAAAATACACTTTCTTGCAAATGAAAGAAATAAAGTGATTGCACAAAATTCACAATTGCCCAATTATCGACAATAGAAGCGGCCCGTCCGAAAACGTTCTACAATATTTACCTCAACCTTTTCATCTTCCTTTCGTCACTAAAATCCCATCTTTGCTACCAGATGTTGCAGCGTGTTACTCCTTCTCAATGGAAGCGTTTAGTCTTTACTTGAATGACGTACGCAACCTCACCAAGAATTCGAAAGTACTTCTCCAGGGCGGAGTTTTTCAAAAACACCGAAAGATTTGCTTTTGGAATTTTGACTAATCTGGTTCTCACAATCCCTGGATTTCTGCGTACTGCGGGATCACTAGAATTTTCGGAAGGTGGTTCCCCTACAAAATTCTGGCAATGCTCATGATCCCATCAAGTGCAGGCCAATATCATTGACCAGTATGCCGAGGAAACTCATGAAGCCTGTCATATACAGTCGATTGGCCAATTCTGTGGAAATTATATCCTTTTTTCTCCGTTTTTTACTACGGCTTTAAGATAAAAATCTACTAATGTAAAGCAAAGCTCTTATATGCATTAGCGCGTTAATCAATCACTGAATCAATTTTTATTGATTGTGCTGAAGCATTTGATTTAGGTTCTCACTAGTTACTACTGCCAAAACTCACCCTGCTTAACGTTGACCAACATGCCTTGACTGTTTTATTTCTACCCGCCCCCACAAAAATAACCTTCCAAGAATGCAACATTAGGGCGCGTTAGAAGGCTCCATATTAGGACATGTACTCTTTCTTGTGTACATTACCCACTCTCCTCAACAATAACTCCTCGTCAACGAACCTCTTCGCGGACGACTACGTTAACTTAAGGGAAATTTTACGCCACTGTGACCATCTTGACCTTCAAATTGACCTAAGTAACGTTTATGCCTGGCGCGACACTTCCTTAATGAAGCTTAACACCACCTAATCTAAATCGATGAGACGTGTCGTACTCCTAATTTTCAGCCTTGCATGTATTGTCTTAATAACGTTAGCTTATTGCAAGTCAACACTTATAATCACCTCGATATGTCAGCTATTGTCACGTCCCTGTTTACACGATCACCACTCATATAAAAAATACAATGGTATAATCGTCAGCTAAAACGCTTGTTCAATATTAAATGCGCCTGTTTAAATCAGCTAAACTAAGCCGTACAAATGCTCGTTGGTCACCCTACAAACAGAGTGTCGATGAGTACGCGCAAGCCCTAAAAGACGCGCGAGATGACTTCCTAAGCAGCAAATTACATTCTATACTTAAAACTAACCCTAAACAATGTTGGCGCATGGTTAATTTTAAAGACAATAATATAATATCACTCAGTGACCTTAATGGTGGCGCTATACCGGCCAACCAGTGTCCCGGAATACTAAATGAAATTTTCGCAAAACATTTTTCGTTACCCAGCAATTCCACTGCGCCACTCCTACGACCATATGACCATGATGTAATGTTCCCTCTTATTACCAGCTATGATGATGTCGCAAGCATCATTAGGTCACTAAAGCTATCCTCTGCGCCTGGTAATGATCAGATTATTGTGAAATTTCTTCAAAGCACAGCTTGCTTCACATCAATTATCTTAACTAAAATTTTCCTGAAATCATTGCACGATGGTTTTCTTCCATCCGAGTGGAAAGTCGGGAAGGTAATTCCAATCCGTAAATCAGGCAATAAGCATTCCCCTCTAAATTACAGACCAATTTCGCTCACAAGTATACCATGTAAGATACTAGAGCATATCTTGGCTTCTCACCTAGCTACATTTTTGGAATCGCATTCATTTTTCGCACCATCACAGCATGGATTTCGCAAATCATACTCGTGTGAAACTCTACTAACACTTTTTGTACACAAACTAAACACCATTCTTTACAATGGGTCCTTGGCCGACTGCATTTTTTCTCACTTTTCTAAAACCTTTGACAAAGTGTGTCACAAACTGCTTATTTATAAATTACGACTACTTATGCTCGATCCCTGCATTTTAATCTGGAATGAATGCTTTCTCGCTAACCGTTCTCAGATTGTTTCAGCTAACGGCGCGAATTCTGAAGAATGCACAGTCCATTCTGGTGTACCGCAGGGCTCAGTACTCGGTCCTCTTCTTTTCTCCATCTATATTAACGATTTACCATCTTGTTTTTTCTCATACGTTCATTATTTTGCCAATGATAGCGTAATTTTCCGAGAAATAACACTTCCAAATGACGCCGCTCTTCAAGGTGACATTAACGCAGTCGTTGAGTGGTGGAGTACATGGCTTATGGAACTAAACATTAAAAAATGCAAATTCATGCGAGTGACTAGAAGGATTACTAGTTTACCCATTTAATAATGCACTACTCGACAGCGTATCTTCATATAAGTACCTCGGAGTTCACATCAGTAGCAATCTGACATGGGATATTCACATCTCTCATGTTGCCTGCAACGCTAATCGCATGCTCGGATGTCTTTGTCGTAACTTGGCAAAATCACCTTCGTCTCTCAAACTAATGCTATATAAAACACTCATTCGCCCTAAGTTAGAATATGCCGATTCGGTTTGTGATCCGCATTATAATAATTTGGTACATTTGCTTGAAATGGTTCAAAACAATTCCGTCCGTTTTATACTTTCTAATTACAATCGAGTCGCGAGCATCACGGTAATGAAAACTAGCTTTAAACTACCTACGCTTGCTTCTCGATGTGGGATGCTCCGCTTAAGCCTTTTTCACGAACTGTATCATAATCCCTACCTGCGCGATTTACTAATACTTCCTCCCCATTACGTTTCGCCCCGTCTGGATCATTCTCATAAAGTTGGCATTCCGTTGTGTAAAACACAATCATTCCTACAGTCCTACATAGCACGCGCATCAAATGATTGGAATTGCCTTCCCAAATTGGTAGTAAAAATTTCAGATCCTGAAAAATTTGTGACTTCACAAACCAATGCCCTATAACATCTTGTTGTATTCTGCCTCTTTATAGCTATTACTGTATATTTAGAAACACTGGACTGCTTCTTTGTATATAGAGTATTATTGTTACATGTAATCTGCCTCTTCATAACTATTATAACATAATTAGAAACATTGTGGTGCTTCTTCTTGTAGTTAAAATTATTTTGTTTTTCTGTATTTTAACCACTCCCCTTTTTAAAGGGACACTAAAGGGAAAAATGATTTCTTCTGCATCAGTAAATTACCGCTCTACGACACCAAAAACACCCCTCTTGCAATGATAACACGTTTGGTAAGCCAGAAAAAGCAGAACAACGAAATACGGGTCGCGACGCCTACTTAAGATCCAGCACCTGGGGGCTGTGACGTCTTGGATTTTGATGGCATCTTCTCGCAAACTAATGTTACGAAAGTTTGTAGGACGCTTAGGCTTCGCCTTTAGGAGTGGCACGTGATAAGATTCAAAGAACCCTGAATGCTTTTCACGCTTCGCAGCAACTGCGGCTTATGTAACCGTAACGTTTATCGGGAAACACTGGCGGCTAACTTTAGGCACGAAGGCGAGCTTTCTGGTAGAAACGTGGCCTCTTGCGCGGGCCCATCCACTATTATTATTTCGTACTTTTGATATTTCAGTCTGAGAAACCTAACTTAAAAAGTATACACTGTCGGTGTTTTTTTTTATTCAAACACGTTTGTTTGGCGGCTGTGATTCTCAAAATTCTAATGAATAGCTTTGTAATGAATGAAATACAAGGCATGAGCAACTTTGACGATCGAAGTTTGCTTGGGTATGCGGGGTTCTGAATGATCTCTCGCCAAAAGACGGTCGACGTTAGAATCTGGACGCCGACGCTACATTTTTTGCCACAGGGGTGCTTAATGTTGCAGCGGTAAAATGGAAAGCGGCTGCAGCGCAGATATTGTTTCTATAAAGTGGTTGTATGTCTCCTTAGAATCACACGCCACATTAACCCGCAGCTACCACTAAAGAAATAATTCTTGACCAGGGGCATATAACGTAAAACTATTCCAATATCTTATTATTCCAATCTCCTGACGTAAAACTTGCCCAACCACCGACGCAAGCATCTGGTGGTGATCCGCAGGGTTGTCTGAACAGACAAATCATACGCTCTCCTCGTTTATAGGAGGTCACTTTTGTTTGCTTTAAAAACGAATAACATTGCCTACAGTGAGCGGCTTGTCTCATCTAATTAGCTGATCAGAGGCGAGGTGCACTCTCAAGTGGCGAGAGATTCGATGGGGCCGAGCCACTGCCCTGAAAATCGATAACCGGATTAAGGGGTTGGTGCCGGCGTCTGCGATTGGTCCGCTTTCCTTTACTTAGCTTGCTGTGGCTGGCCGAAAATCGCGGCGGCATGCCACGGATGGTTAAGATTGCAGCTAAGACGGGTCCTCAGCAAAAAAGAGTTGCCACAGCGTGGTCGTGAACTTGCCGAAAATGTTTAAAAACGTTACACAGCCACGCAAAAAAGTGTTATTGTACGCAACTAAACCCGGGCCCTCCGGCAGGTGCGAGTAGCCAGTGCCTGGACGATCGGCGGCAGCCATGTTTTATTCCTTTCGAAACGGGGTACCCTGCGGCTATTCAGAAAAAAAGTTTAGTTTTGTTCGGCAAATGTATGCATCTTTAACGCGTACACGTCACTTTGACGCGTTGAGGTTTCGCGGTTTTGTGACGTCGCATGACAGACAGGTGAAGTGGGTGCAGCCCGAAAGCATTTGACCGATAGCCGAGGGCTAATGGCGAAAAGGGGTCGAATCAGGAATAACTATTCTTCTTTTATTCGGTCCAATGATGCATAATCAGTGTGCACGCGTCGTTTCAAATGGGGAGCTGTCGTGGTTTTCGTGACGTCGCGTGACAGATAGGCAAAGTGGGGGTGGTTCAAAAAGTGTTTTTACCAATGGCGAAGGGCTGAATGCAGAATTGGAAAAGAAAAGTTTGGAATAGCGTTAGGTTATAGCACCCCAGTGCTCACACTCTGTTTCAAACCACTGACATCTTACCACACGTTGGTATGCCGCCGATATGCCGATAAGCAAAAACTTCTTAGCGTGTTTTATTAGACAACACTTATCTAACGAGCTATGGTACTTTGATATAAGCATAGTGGCTCTGCTGAAATAATAGCTTGTCATAAATGAAAGCAATGAAAGTAGGAAACATTCGTCTAGCTGTTTTATTAGAACAACATTCACGATATATAGCCCAGAGTAAACGCCTGTCTTGTGAGATGGTATACTAACAGCGATATATTGTTGAAAGCAGTAAACCTCAATTGAGAGACAAAGCAATGTTCGTGCGGAAATATTGCTGGTTTAAACCCCCGAAAAGATCAAACTTCTGACGAAATAATCGGGCAACTATAATTATGACGCTTCATCGTCAAAAATGCCTTTTGAGGAGAAAGCCTGTTAACAATACTTTCTTCGCGTGATGTAGTCACGTGTTACCTGAATGTTGTTTAGGCCAATGATTGATTTTATTTTCAGAGGGAACACCTTACCAGTATGAAGGCGGTAACAGTTTGAGCCGCAAAGCGATAAAAATAAAGGAGTAAAACCCGTATACGGTACTTTTTTGTGTGTATGCGGTAGTAATGTGGTAACTGACTGCTACTGATGCAATCGGCCAATTTTCTTTTCAGTAGGCGCACCTTACCAGATTCTTAGCGGTAGGTGTAGGACACAGAAAGTGGTCATGTCTCCAGCTGTTCGACCAGTTCTGATATATTTAGGTTATGGTTGTAAAAATCAAAATGCGCTATAGGCATGCATACTGCTTGTATGCGTGCCTATATGTGGTTCTTTGCCTCTCTGCAAAGAATCACACGCCATATTAACCCGCAGCTACCGTTAATGAAACAATTAAATGCCGATACTCATACTATGTTTAAAACACTCACATCTGCACATAATTTGACATGCCGCCTTCATACGAAAATATACAAGCGCGACCTCCTTTTCGTGTTTCATTATAAAACACATACTTCTCTATGGAAGCATGCTTCATTGAGGTAAGCACCTTTTTCCAGTTGAAATTGCACCTGTCGGTAAATGAAAGCAATGGACGTATAACACGTTGTTCAACAAACCAGAGCAGCATATTATCGGCGTTTATTTTAACCCGCACTCATCGTAAGTCTATTGTCTAGCTACACATATGTCATCGCACATTTCAGAGAAATTTCTGGTATGCTGTTTTCATATAAGCACTTGGTTACAATCGAAAGCACACCTTCTTGCAAATGTGAGCAGCGGCTATATCACATTGTCTTCATCAAAATTGAACACTACATTATAGGAGTTTATTTCAACCCGTAGTAACTGCGATTACTGCACAAGATCGGAAATACTGTAGTTCTTGGTGTATAATAGGACGCTGTGGAAGCCTGCGGACTTCCACAGCGTCCCTTAGATTGACAAACCACTAGGAAAAATGGTGGTTGGTAAAAATTATGAATAGGTCGTCGTACAAATAAAAGCGAAACTGCTAACCCAACAAGACAACAGCTAGATATTCGTGCCATCTGAGTCACTTGTATTCGTGTTCACATACGGATGGTCACATTTAGCGTCGGACAACGTCCACATCAACATGTACTCTACAAACGTCTGTGTGAATCTTCGTTGGAGCAGGATGGAATTCATACAGTATGATGCGATAGCGGCACCCTAAACTCACGGAATGTGGAACCGCATTTTGTTGACTCAGTTGGGGCCTCTTTGTGCAAAGCACATCCTCGCCATTCCATTATATAGCCGAGAAAACTAATATGTTACCACGTTGGGCATGCTGCATTCACTTCTTCAGCAGCTGCATCCCTTTGGGGATCAGGCGAGAGTCAGTCGTCAGAAAGATGACCCAGTAAAAGGGCTTGGCGGCAACAAAAATTGAATTTTTTTTTAAATGTTAACTACTTTACCAGCGTGTTAGATGCAGCTGCGGGCTATATCCTGAACTGCACGTTGTGATCATTAAATTTGCATCTAAAAACTCTGTCAAGAAAGCACCCACATGCTCCACTTCAATTTCCATAAAACGCCGCCCATGTATTTGTCAACAATTGGTCCGTGCATCTCTCCCAAAAAGCAACGTGAATTTCACCAAGCCGACGGCTGCCCACAAGCCAACAGGGCTTTCTGCTACTGAAACCAGATACTGAGAAAGAAAAACATTGTACTTCGCACAATTCAGAGGATTGGGATCTGGGGATCCACTGGCAATATTGTAGCCAGCGCCTAGAAGAACGGCTTGGACAAAAACAGCAGTAAACACACATATAACGTTATCTAGCAATAAACGGAATCCTTGTAACTGAGTGGGCAATATTCTCAAGAGTCGTCGCGATATTTGTACGTTTGCGGGAACTTCGCGTCTGAGCGAATCGATGTTCGCGAAATGCTGCTATAAGAAGTCGATTTGCAGAATTATCGTGCTTAGATCGAAAACTATTATAGGTTCTGTTGCGAGTCGTCAATCATAAAAGAATACTTCGGCAATGCACACACTGACTCTGCGTCACTGAAGTATTTTGGTCTAGCCAAACTAATACACTTGTACCCGTAGAACATACCTATGCAGTCGTAGGTGACGATTTTGGAGCTCGTTAACCAGGAAATGCGGACCATGACTGGACACGCCCATAAATTGTGAAATAATGGATTTTAATGAGTATTTTTATCAGTGAAATTAGCATTTGCTTGCACATATAGATGCCCATAATACAAAAACACATTGAAATAAAGCTAGAATGTTAATCGAAGAAAGCCTCAACGATGGCAACATCTGCGGAGCCACCTATAAAGGCTGCTGTATTATGCCAAGGTAAGTTTCCAATCAAAAAAGAAAATGTACGGGCAGTTTTTACCATGGATAAGTACATAGTATGACCACGTCTCACGATCTAGTCAATGGGTTTATAGAGTGCGTCAATATTTTATAGGGCACTGACAAAGCACGCAAAAAAAAAAACTTACTCTTTCCGCCGTTGTCAACGCATCACGTCGGCCAGAAATCCACGAGTAGTGCAAGTAGCTAGATAGATACTGTGAAGAATATGAACTGGCCTTGTAAGGTTCCTCGATGCCTGTTCTGTGAACACACTGCCTACCATACCTAGGTGCCGCAGGCAGGGCATACACTTTTACTTTCTTTTACGTAATTTTACTTAGCCGACACCATTTCCTGTCGTAACGCTATTCATATCAACACGGTTTTCGGACTTTTTATTTCGTCTTATCCATTGATGGCCTCGAAAAGTGATACTCATGACGCAAGGAGTTGCTCCTGTACAAATTTTTTATTGTTACTGGATGAAGCAAGTTCACCTTTGAGTGTTGGGGGATCCTTTAGTGGTCCTCGTAGGATATGTGTGGCTTTGGCTGTAGAACCTAAAATCTGACCTGTAACACCTCAGCCGTAACACAACCACGCCCACAATGCGGCTGCATTCGTTCTCTTATGTGAGAGATCACCAACATAGCGAACAGGAGCCTCGCGATCCTCATGGTTGGACTTTTGTCATCGCCAGAAATAAGCGCGGCGGGGATTTAATAACAGAATTTGGAAGTTGCTTTTTTATTTCACGTAGGCCTATTGTAAACTGATGCCATCCCAAACGCATGTTCTCACGAGGTGAAAACGGGCGCTGGGGCTAGCCCGTGTCAACAAATTTTCGCTCATGGGACACGCACACGCACCCGGCCACCAACACACACACCCACACGCGCGCGCGCGCTCACGCACGCGCGCACGCACGCACGCACGCACGCACATGTGTGCGCGCGTTCCTGTAGGCGCACAGGAACGCACGCACAAAACGATTAATGAGTGCTAAATCATTTATTTTAATTGCCGTAAACTGCAAATGCTAAACTTTTTTTACGGGATTGTCTTTGCTAGCTTAGATTTTATTGAGAAACACGATTGGAATGCCTATTTATGCTTGCCTTCCTATTCTTTTGAGGCACAGTGGGACAGTCCGCATACGAAACAAGTAAGTCATCGAATAATTTCAGCCAACATCCTGCAACGTCGCCAAATAGAAGCGCGAAATCACGCAGTTAACGCGATATATTATGAATAAATTATAATGCCTGTGTTACCGAGCGGTGAATGACACTAACAGCTGGGCCAGATGTAGCAGGCCCAAATAGTATGCCAAATGTGACGATACGCGTGGCGCTTTCGCGTTCGCCCAGTCGCACAAAGATTTCCGTGTGCGGATGCATGACCGCATGCGATGCAGTGAAGGAAAATGGCGAAGAGAGATTGGGAGCCAAGTTTGCGCACGCCGAGAAACACTAATGTGGCCAGGACAGAACGTGTTCTCTCGTTTATCCGCACGCACGTTCGCAACAATGAATACCTGCACCGCCATGTAAGAGCCAGTAAGCGACGCAGGCCCGCATGATAGGAAACATGCGCAATAGGCAAAGTAGGAAAAGGGCCCCTGTACGGTGCGCATGAGAAATAGGGAAAAGCCCTGCACCGTATGCTTTTTTTTGCGAAATCATTACGGATATTATCGAAGTCGCATAAGATTGAACAGAATTGGTAGCTATCGGCGAGCACACAGGCCAAAAGTCAACACTGGACGCGTTGCCCGAACATTGTAGGAATTCCTTGTAGCTTCGCGAGGCGACAAACGTAAGATTGGCCTGTGGGACCAATGCCTCGTCTCCTGTACACTTTGGCGTTGTTTCTTAGTACTATTCCAGTATACGTGTTCATGTTCCTCGTAAGCTGTAATGACCTACCGCTGCGTTTCGGATATCGCCACACATAGTACTTCAAGATGCGACGAAGTTTTTGGTTAACCTACATTTTGTCAAATTTCATTCACTTAGGTGGGGCAGTTTACGAGTAAGTATACTTATGAAAATACGTTGGTCGCCCATGGCCTTGCACCTAGTTTAAGGAGGCCATCATCTATGATAAAAATCATCCTTATAAAGACTGTATTTGCTTAATCGCTGCCATAAATGATATGCGCTAAAGAATGTCCTGGTTCACGTCTGTCGTCCGTAGTATTTTGAAGGATTTTCGCAAATTAGAAAAAAATTGCATGGCTGCGTGTTGAAATAAAGATTAACCAGCCATTAAACAAACTTCTAGCGGAGCGCTCTAACCAGTACATAACGTTGACCTTCTACTGTGGTTGACCTTGGAACCTGGTCATATTTGACGGACTATGACGAAGAATGCGCTGTAGCGAGGTAAGGGCTTGTGCATGGCCGCGGTGAGGCTAGAGCGGAAAAGAAAAAAAAATCGACCCGGCTGCTCTGCAGCCGTAGACAAAGCTTCAATCCAACATGGTGGTCGAAAGGGCAGACGATCCAAAGGAAGTAACCCGGTCGTGAATGTTAAAGGAAACTTTAGCTCGAGTACTCCTATCTAAATACATGTAAAAGGAGAATTCGTGTTTCTCGGCAACCACTGCACCAACGTTGAGGAAGCTTCTTGCATTTAAAAGAAATACTTAAAACCTAGTGACTCTTCGTTTCGAATTTTCGATTTAGGTCGTCAATTTTTTATTAAAAATTGGCAGAAATCGGAAATTTTCAGAAAACGAGACTATCAAGTTTACAACTCAGCCACTCAGCAACCAAAAATGATATCACAATTCTGTGAATTGCATCTAATAGCACATCTAAAGCGGACAAAATTGGCATGTTACACATGAACCTCAATATTTAGTACTATGGAAATGCAGCTTTTGCAGAACCCTTGTACACAAAGTAACAAATTCAGGTAAGATAAATTGACATATCGAATTTGTCCGCTTTCAATGACCTAATGGGTGTCATGTGCAGAACCGCGATATTTGCTTTTTATGCAGATATATTAATTTGTAAATTTCATGGTTGTATATTTTTCAAACTTCCGAATTTTAAAAAATTATTTTATTAAAATTCAGGCCATAAATCGAAATTCCGCTTCCAACAGCCACTAGAATTTAACTCTCTCCCTCAAATGCAATAAATTTCATGAGAACGGTCCAGGGGTTATCTTAGATAAACGTTTTTGCTTTTTACATGTATTTGAATAGACCGCGTCAGAGTTGGGCCCGAGCTAAAGCTTCCTCTTAAGAACGACAGCGAGAGCTGGAGGACCGCTGCGCGAAAAAAGAAAAGCTCACTGCGAGACATTCACCGACGATTACCGTACTTCCTTATATGTGAGCGCCGGACGTTGGCGTGAAGAAGAAATAAAAGCTTTTCTGTCTCCCTCTCTCTCCGAAATTTCAACGCAGCCCGACAGTTTTCATTTAGCGAGAAGGCATGGGCCATGTGTCTCATGCTGCACGTTGCAAGCGGACCGAAGGGTGGCGCAATTCCCTTGTTAATCGCGGGTTCGCGAGAGGCATCGTGTACGTGATGCGTGACAAACGGGTAAGCATACTTCCCCGTTTGTGCACTGTAGAATGGGAGTTGCTTACGAGCTTCCATTTTCCTGCGGCCGCGTATATATCGGTCAAACAGGTCATAGCCCTAATATTAGATGGTCTGAGCATAGGCGCTCGCTAACGGGTAATGCGTACTCGCATGTCGCGCAGCATTGCTCTGAGCATGGGTATACCCCCGCGCACCCCCCCCCCCCCCAATCTATGAAAACACCACAATACTTTCCGTGAATAAAAATCAGACCATGAGGGAGATTATTGAGGCCTACTATATCAGGAAAAAAGGGTCGCATTGTGTAAGCATGCCATCGTTAAATTTGCATGACAGTGAATTTGAATTTTTAAGCCGCCTGATAGTGTAGCACTAGATTACACGGTCTTGCGTTTTTTTTTTTCCCTGCGCACTGATGATAACGCCATCGATGGGAGAGCACGTGGCTATGGGTTGTGTACATAAGTTTGTGTATGCCTTCGAATAAAGTTGTGAGTTCAGCGCTGTCCTGTGTGTTCCTGCCTTCTGTGTTCGTCTTATTGCACTGCCCCTTCAAGATATATGAAGACTCCGGGCCCAATTTGGCAGGGGGCGTCGGCATTGCCGTGATGTTCCGTATTAAGTCGAGCGTCGCGGCCGCGCGATCTATGCTGTGGGTGCCAGTGAAAGCGCGCGACGGGGGAGCCGATAAGGATGGTGGTTCGATGACGCGCGAGGGTCGAAGGTGAGGAGGAAGCGCGGCGTATCAACTGCCGCTAGGTTTTGGCCGTATTCCGGTCTTGCATCGTACGCGATGCAACAGAAAGGGGGGGGGGAGAGGGATTCTATTCATGGCGGCGGTTGCGTATGGCGCGGCCGTGCGGGTCCTATCTTGAAAGCGATCTGCGATGGGCACAGAGCCTAGACCTGCCGAGGGTTTACGACTCTCCGGGCACCTGTGCTCTCACTGCTTAGTTAGTGTTCAAGCGTATGGTAGCACGAAATGCAATTCGGCCGCTGGTGCTGCCTATATTGCCCATGCCCGCGCTTTGACAGCGAGTGTCCGTGGCAATCGAGTGAGATTTCTTCATGTTTGCCTATGCGCGCGTGACTTCAAACTTGGCAATCTAATTAGTGAGCACACGTTTCAAAGTACATAAGACCGATAACACTGCTCTTCTCACTTCGCATGGCTGCCTAATTTTGTGCTATCGCGGTCGATTCTTCGCCTATCGGGCGAAAGTGCGAAATTTTTTTTTCACACTTTTCACGGAGTTTCTTTTGTCTATTTGTATCATATAGGGAGGCGAGGAGCAATACGTTCAGCAAATTTATGGTGGCGGTAGCCGTCCTTTTCGTGGTCATCCTGGCCGTCTTGGGGCTTTTTCTGTGGTCTGCAAGTGAGTGTGTTGTACGCTTCACCTTTTTCGGCCTCAAGAGTGTCTTCGAATCCATTCTTCTTGCGCAAGAGAAAATCGATGTGGGAGGTGATTATAAGTAAAGGCAATGCCCCTTTCGCCTGGGTTCAGTTAAAAGCCTGTAAACGAAGCGCTGAGGACCTCTAAAATGATGTCATGCCGTTGATTTTGTTGAAAATCGCGCACCACGGCGCTTTACTGGAGTAGGTTAAGTACGCTCAGAAACCAAAATGCGCTCCTTAATGCACTTGGACCATGTTTTCTTCGTGCAATACTAGTATTCTTTCATTGTGTCTTGCACGTGGTCTACGGAAGATTGGCTTCTCAGGAATCTTTAAGTTGAGGCTAACTTCCATATTCATATAGCTGTTAATGTAAGGATGCTCTGATTAGGTAACGCTGAGAACGTTTGAATAAAATTGGCAGCATGTAAGAGAAGAATCTGCATTCTATCGACTGTGAATGAAAAATTGGATTGAGACCCTAAAATATTTGAAAAAGCTGGCCGCTAATAAAGAATTCTTAAAAATTTCACGTACAATGTCTGTAAATCCACAACCCACTACCAAACAGAGATCTCCAAGCGCTACTACTCACGGCTATGGCTCTGTATGGGAAGTAACTGTTTGGGTAAAGACAACTGGTAATGAAACCTATACATGCTATATGGGCGCATCAATGCTGCCTTTATTAGGACACTCATGGCCATGGAAGGGAAAGATGAACATTCTATCTACCCTAAGCGTCACGTACTAAGCCAACTTTTAGGGTAAAATGAATGCGAAGGAGATTAATACCCTTGTTAGACGAGTGGTCTTATCCGTGGTTAAAATGGTTATCACTAAATGCGCTTGGCGAAGTTACAAAGCCGGGAAAACAGTAATTAGGCCCTTAACCGCGAGTGACTGCAAAACGAGCTTCGAGACCTAGTTGATGAAAAGAGCGCTACGAAGACGCGGACTAAAAGAACAACATGTACGACGGACAAGGCTTTTTAAAGTACTGCTTCTTCAAAAAAAAAAAAAAAAACATTTCGTTGGAAGTAGCGCCTTGTCCGTCGTACATGTTGTTATTTTAGTCCGCGTCTTCGTAGCGCTCTTTTCATCAACTATGCAAAACCAACTCGCCCACATCAAGCTTCTGGTGCTTCGAGACCTAGGTTCAGAGAAAACGACGTTTCTCATGCGATCAAGATTGTGGACGGAACGTCCACGGACAGCAGTAAATGTCCTTCATAGGTACCTTAAAACCATGCCCCGTGACGTTACGGGACTGTGGAGGACATGCTAATCATTTGGGAAGATATTCTGGCCACTATGCGGTGAAATACTTGGCATGCGCGTCCCTGTACGCCCAGATTATGCAACGCTCCGCGGCAATCCTCCCGCCAACAAAGCAACCTAAAGAAGGGAAGAAGGCCAGCTCAATATCGTCAGTGTGAGAGATCTGTGCCAGTAACTGCCTTCTGCTATTGAATTTTGTACACGACAAAGTTTAATAAACCTGCATCACAGGTTATTTGCAGGAAAGCCTGCCGTGAATGTGTGACGATGCGCCTTGTTCAGCGTTCTGCCCAGAGGTGCCAGCAGCTTAGATCGCATCGCTGGCAAAGACGGAAAAGCACTTGAAATGTTCTGAGGCGTCCCGTGCCTACAGGTTTTGCTGTCTTCTTGGTGTTGAAGCCCTACTGACATGGTGTCAAAACTAGCGTTGATGGTGGCGTCAACACGGCCAGAAAGGGCAACCATGTCTTCGATAAGAGTGGTGTATGTGTTGCCGGAAAGTTGCGTGCTTCCGTCGATATTTTTTGGGAGACCACAGACCGTACATTTGGAGTGCCGTAAACATGCCGAAGCTAGTATCTCAACGACGCACAGTCAGGCAAGGCGTTCTCGTCGTTGAGAAACCAGGTCTTGGCAACGTCAGTGAGGTAGAAGGCGACGTTTCGAAATTTGTGATAATCGTCCCACCGGTCAAACTCGAACATCGGCATCACGGAGACCAGCGAACATGACAGGGTCTCGCTGCCGAGTGTTGACGGTCCATGAAGGAACGGCCAGTTTAGGCAGACACGGATTACCGTTTCTGTGCATGGCCGGAGAATCCCGCTGACTCTTCCAGGGCCATGGTGGCGGAAAGGTGGAGAAAGCAGCGACATGCACGAAGCTCCAGGAAAACGCGAAATCGCAGAGGATCAAAGGATCGAGAGCAACCTCCACCACTTGCGACGAAGCTGTTGTACCTCTACGCCTTATTCAGCGGGGCCGCACCCTGAAGAGAGTGACGTTGGCCATGATGTCACGTGGTAGTGACGGTAACGAAAACAGTAGCAATACTGTGAAACACGAAGCTAACTTTTATAGGGCGAACCTGCGCCCACGAAAACAGGTTAGATTTAAAGCGCAACGATAGCGGCGAACGCAGTCGGCGATCGTCGAAATCTGCTCTGCGGGTCGAGCGCGTCGGCTTTTATACATCAGTCATCGAAGGTTCCGGAGTGACCGCTGGTGCCTGCGTGTCTTCCAGAGAGTTCTACACCATTCGTATCACGCGACGAAATCAGATTACAGAAGGTTCGGTGACTACAGACAGCCGGATAGACCCATTGATAACTTTCGAGAAACTTACGATGCGTGCACACGGCTCAAAGAGACAAGACGTGTGTCAAAAAGGTGCCACGTAATGCTGACGCGGTGGATTATCGGCTATGGTGTGGCGCTGCTAAGAACGAGGTAGCGGGATAAAATATCGGTCGCGATAAACTCTGCACTCTTAGAAAAAATTTACAGCCTTTGTGGCTTATGTTGACCTACAACGATAACCGCCATCTGTCTTGCCCGCGTTTCGTTTCAGGAACGGCATGCGCGTTATCAGTGTGACGTTGCATTCTTGACAGGAAAGTTGCGAGCGCTGAGTTTTCAAGAAAGGAAACGCAAGCAAGACAGATGATGATAATCGTTGTGGCGCAAATATAGAGCCCAAAGGGTGCAACCGTTTTAATAGTGTAAAAACAGCTGCCCTCTTCGGGGTGTATATTTGCCACACAAGAATAATCGTTATCTGCCGCCTGCATTCCCTTTCTTTAACGCTGCGAGTCCGGTACTTCCAAGTCACGAACAGCATGCGCGTTGTCAGCATGGCAGAATATTGTGGACAGGAAAGTAACGAGTGCAGCGTTTTCAATAAAAGAAACGCAAGCAAGACAGATGACGATTATTGTTGTGTGGCAAACATACACCCCGAAGGGGTGCAACTATTTTTAGTGTAGCTGCATTTCTATGGGGGGCGAAATGCAAGAATGCCCGTGTCCCGTGCATATGGGCAAATTAAAGATCTCCTGGTGATCAAAATTAATGCAGAGTCTCGCATTATGGCCTGCGTCATAATCAAATCGTGATTTTGCGCACATAACCCCAGAATTTATTGATGAGGCTAATGAAGTTTTCTCTCATTCATCGCTCAATCGCCTGTGATTTTTTGTGCAATTTTCTTAACAGCATCAAGCTGCTTAAACAAAGACAAATTATTGGCTAGCACAATGCGTGGATGTTCTAATCATAGCTAAGGCTGTAAATGTGACTAGAAGCGCTCTGAAACCCTGTCTGCCACATTTCATGGTTTTCTGAAAAAAAACTGGATGACTGACGGAGCTTGTATCTTCAGTAAATGTTGCGACTATAAAGGGGAGAGTCAAAGAGAGAGCAAGAACATCTCATATTACTTATTTGAGGGAATGTCCACTCTATTGGTGAGATGTACCAATAGTTGGAAGTGTGTATTATAATTTTATGCTCGGAAAAACCTTTGCTAAGCACTCATCTTCCCAGAATTTTAAAGCGTTGTACGACGTGTGTAGTTGGTTTTTCCTTTGTACTCGGTCAACTACACCAAGCACATTGTTTATATTTCGCAGAAGTAGGCGAAATGTCTTCGTCTACAAATGTTAATGTTATTTATGTGTAGGATAATTACAGCCTTTGTAGAAAGCCACTTCATGCGTTCAAGTTTGCCGTGCCATAGTGCCGTTACTCGCTGTGTTTTCAATAGTTCTGAAGCAACTGTACAAGACACCAACGTCCAATCCAGCGAAAATTAGAGGAAAGTTAAGTGTCATATGTGACAAAACTTTTGTGTTGCATGCTTAATTTAAAAAAAAATTGCTAATCATTATTGAACTCCCGCTTTTTACAATTTATCGGGTCACACGATGGTCGTCATGGATTTTTTGGAGTACTCGGTGAAGTAAACAAGGTACCTTATTTACATTCGACGAAAATAATGGGACGTCATGACGGATACTTAGTGAAAGTTAAAAAGTGCGTCGGTTTATTCACGCACTTCACAATATATCGCTAATGCAACTGCTCCGGGGAGCTGTGCGGGTTTTTGTTGTCTCGGCCGCTGTGTCATAGCACGCGCTGCACACGGCGCAACCGTGAAGTTTTATTTCGACCTCGCTCTCCCCTCTTCCCCTTCCCCCTCTCCTGAGTTACCATATAAGCGCCCTACACTTGATAATAAAGACTAGGTTTCGCCTGTCCCGTTCTGAGGCGCGTAATTACCTTCGGTTCCTGGCGCGATCATCTGCGCTGCAGTTTCACACGCGGTTCAAAATTCAGCACACTGCCCGGACACAACTGCAAACGCCACAAAGGTCGAAATCAGGAAACATTGGTAGAACCTACTAGCACATTTATGTGCGAATCTATGTGCATTCGGATTTAATGCAGCATTAATAAGAATTCCTTGAGCATTTGCTTGAAAGCGCTATATGGCCATTTTACGCAGCGCTTCCCACTGCCCCGGGGGAACTATAGGCTTCAGTAACTTTCTCTATAGCAGAAATTTGGGGTACCGTTGGTGAAATCTGTGGAAAAATATTCCATTTTGTACCCAAATAAAAGTGCTAGAAAGAATTATTGAACCATCGCACTTGCAGTATTTTCAAGCGCTAACCGAGGTATGCACGGTTTCTTCGCTGAACTAAATGGGGATCCCTCTTTACGTTTAGTGAAAGGAATGGACAGGTTACAGGTGATGTGTAGGCAAAGTGGAGTGGGCGGATTATTTACCGCGTTTTCAATAAATTACTTATACGAGCGCTCCGGATTGTTATGACCGTGTTTTAGAAGAGGTGCCGATTTTAGCCCGTCGTCCTGGCGTAATTAGAAATTTCACCAGGTGAAATTTGGTGCAGAGAATGCTGCAGAGAGTGGGGCAGATGCAGAGAACGTTGTGGAACACACGTGTCAGAAGTTAAATGCGTGTCGACAAAATAAAGCTTAGAAAAGAAATACTGAGGTAATTGTTTGAAAGTGTCACCAGCTAGGCATCTGAGTGTTCCGAGATAAACATACTTTACATTTGCTCTATTTTACATTTGCCGGAAATGGAGGGCACTTTACCTACAAGGTGGGGCAAAACTTTTAACATTCGTTGCCTAATTAGAAGCATTCCAAATAGTTACTGAATTACTGAGCCTTTGTTTTTAAATTTTGTTTTGGGTTGTATATACGATGTTTGTAGTTCGTTGCCACGGTGTACTCGGTGCAGTGGGCGAATCAAACACGGCCCATTGTGAATATGTTTCTTTTAAGTTTGGACAGTGGCGAATCAAGGTGCTAATTAAGGGAGGGGGTAGGCGCAGGGAGGGGGGGGGGCTCGAAGTGAGACCAGTTGTCTCAGTTGTCTCTCTTAGTTTATAGAGTTTCCGCTATAGTAATATATTATTTATAATATTACAATACTGCCATGATAATACAAATACTCTGAGTATTTCTTAACAGCTTCTCACTAATTTGTTCTAATCGTTTTTTTTTCCACTTTTAAGGAATTCTGGGAAATATAGCCTACAGGAGACAACGCTTCAAATATCTCCATAATTTACTATGCTCTAAATCAGAAAGATTGGCTGCCAACGTATTATGGGTCAAACAAACGCAATGCCATCGCAAGACTTAATTAGTACTTATTTTGGTGCGCTAAGCTGCGATGTTAAAAAGGTAATTGCGCTGGGTGAAGTGCGAAATTATTGCTTAATACATTGAGTGTAGCACTTATGAACATTATCTTATTTTGTAGAAAAATTATTTCATGCTATTTCCTTATCCGACATCTAATGTAAGACTCATTAATGACGAGAAAAGTTATTCATGCATAGCAGAATATGAATCTAAATCCTGAAGACGGAAGAAAGCAGGGGACAATCACGATCGCTTGTAGGCTCATACAATGACAAAAAATAAATAATCAAATCATGGTCACTGAATGGAGGTTAATGCACTCAACAAAATCACGGTAACACTTTCGTGCTAAAAAGCTGCAAACGCAAGGCCTTCAAAGTCTCAAATTCGAAGTAGAGCATGTAGCAGCGAGATGACTGCTGCTGAGTTTCATGCTAGTTCAACATATGCTACAGACGTTACAGAAGCAATGTGATGGCAACGCAAAGAGAAAATCCCCCCAAACGTAGCAACATAATTGATGTAGTGATTGTAAGTCTCACTAAGCGAAGCTTGAAGAATGAAACGCACGTGCTGTTAAGGCTACGCCACCCCACTCACCAGTAGCAATTCCATATGCCTATCTGCTTTGACTGAAATACAAAGGATACACGAAGATCACGAAAAGAATGCAAATAATCGTTGATGTATGCAGAAAAAAATATATTCAGGTCCTTACTCAACATGGACAGTCGCAGATGGCATGCGAAATACTTAGAGAACCAAGATTTCTTGCCAATAAAATATAAAATTGCAGTTCCCGTTCTAGATTTTGAAGCAACAATATTGAAACGAAATTGATGATCAAAGGACTAGAATGTGAAATTGGTGGATTTAGGCAATTCTATTAAGAACTCCATTTCAAGTGTTGACTAGCCTGCTAGTGCACTACGAATTCCAACCTGCGTTGTACACGATTTCAGTTGACTAAGCGATTGATAACTTTTTGTGAGTAAACAGCGATGTCTCTGTGCGTATGTAGTAAGTCTAGGCTGGTCAGGCGTCTTAAGTCATCTGTGATCTCTGCCATGTTTTTAAGTGACGGAGTGTGGAGAAAGACATTTAGGTGCTGGCAATGCTGATAGGAAGAGTGGGCAGTATTTTCAGAATTATCTTGATCTAAATAAGAGTCAAAGGCATGTCTATTCAAACTTGCGTTTCCCGCTACCACTTTTCCTGCCATAGCCGCAGTTCGGCTTTAATACCACTTGCAGCTATCGGAGCATGACTTCCAATAGGGGACCGATATCCCTGGGCAATGCCCATCACTACGTTTGCCTCGTCTTCTGTTGTGATGTTCTACAGCTGAGGTCGCATAAAAATGAAGAGTTCGCACACTCCAAAAATCTCTTCTGTTAACATTGATTTGTGATCTTCTAACTCATTGTACAATGTGGGATACATTCCAACATCCTGTAGAGGGTCTCTAGATAGTGTGCTGGAATGCTAGACTTGTGAGACTGTGTGTTCCGGATGAGAGGGTGCTGAACTCTCAGGCACATTCGCCCACGCTATTGGTTGCCCGTAGAGAGGCGTCAATACCTCTTCGCCGTTTTTAGAGCTCAGCTCTTAGGCGCCCTTTCCTATGTTGAGCGGAGGCGTGCCTCGGCGTAACCTAGCGAACGAGCAGATTGAAGGATGAAAGAGCCAATGGGGAGTGCAGCGGGGTTAAAATACGGCGACAACGAAGGTAGCACGAGAAAGAAAGCAGAGAAACAGAGGGCAGCGGAACCATGAGGCGAAAAATCGAGGAGGAGGCTATGGCGAAAGCGTGAGAAGGAAAGTGTAGTCCCACGCAAGGCGGTCTCTGCGGCAACAGTCGCTAGGAGATGGCGTCAAAGTAGATTGCCGCTGTCTGTTCCCCGATGGCATGCGGTGAGCGCGTCCAACGACACCAAATGTGGAAACCAAGCACTGCCTTACTGGAGGTCTGTCTGCGGCGGCTGCTGTGAATCACACCTACGCGTAAACCACACGCTGCCTCTCGCGATCTGCCGATTAGCGGGGCAGTCTCACCACTCGTCGCTCCGTTTGCAATGTGCCGCACAAGACAGATTGTTCGCGCCAGCCAATATATAGCGTAATGAAACACGTATAGAGCTGCCGTCCGATTTATCATTAGGGAGTATCGTAATCGTCAGTCATTTTTGTCAGAACGGCTACGGTGCCTGTCAACGTGTTGCATGCTGTGTGTACATCTACACACTCCTTGTGGTAGAGGCGACCCAATGGGGGTGTGTACGCCAGTAAGTCCGAAGGGCGAACATCGCCATTTTAAGCTCGCCATCACAAACAGTCACGAGGAGTGGCCTCGATTTTAGAGCGCTTTGCAGTCCTCTCCAGTTGGCGACAGTTTCGAGAGTTTTAGCGACAGAGCAAAAGTGATTCTCAAAACTGGATAAAAAGTGTCGTTCGACCGATCTCGTCCCACGAGGACCTCTGAGTTGATGGCAGAGTGGGCTTTGAGCACAATTGTTCGCTGCCGCGGTGAAGGAGGAAATTATCTCCTCCATAATCGCTAGTGCATTCCTGACAGCATGAACGCGCGGTGACATGGACAAGGAGAACTTAAGCGCATGGTTAAATCACGGGGAGGGAACTACGTTTGGGGCACACCACTTAATTTCTGAAATGGCACCACGTACCTATCACATCATTGCGTTGTATACCGTGACGCTATGCCAACTCACCTGCCGAAGTCGAGTTCTCGGCTCTGCAGTATTTTCGGAACCTCTTTAGCGAGAACGTTTCCTCTCACGATGGGCTCTGTTGCGTCGGCGTCTACAGAATCATTGCTACTGTGCAGGTCGACGAATTGGAGAAAGTCTCCTCATACCATGTTCCTGTGTACCTATGGCAGGACAAGACTTCGCTGCGACGTTTGAGATACATTCGTCGTTTCGTCGAACATGATGCTCTAGACGCCTGAATTGTGCACGTCACTCACTGAATAGGTGTAGCAAGACCCTTGTCTCCACAGCTCTGGATAGGTTTGTTCTGGATCATCTTGCTGATATGAGTGGCTGGGAACGATTTGCCGACAACGTGTTTCTGAAGTTCAATTTCCTCTCTTAATACTCGTAAGCGCAGAATATTATGGAAATTACCCTCCTTCGAAATCAATAAGGCCTGATTTGACCGCTCAAGAAGTGTTTCGCCGTGTAAGTGCTACCGAAATTTTGCATTCTGGCACTCTTGAAAGATCATCGATTTTATCACTGGAAACAAGTGGTTTTAATTGCTGCTCACTAGATGCGTGCGTTGAACGTAGATTTGGTTGGCCATATCTTATTCAGGCCAGAGGAAGTCTTTCGCGGCCTGCATTGACTCTTTTTGGTATTTGTATGCCTTATGTATCGAAAGCTTACCATATTTTCCCAGCACTTTCGCAAAGAACGAGTGGTTGTGTGACCAATTCTTCAAGGGCGACATTTTTCTGGTAGCGTTCCACTCTCCCTGTTATGAACAAAACGTAGTACTTCCAGCACACGCGTTTACGATAACCGGAGAACACAAGCCACTTCAACATATTTAAATACGACTGATTTAATTGCCGTTTTCCTGTTTGCCGTTTTTTTTCTTCGAACTGATCATGAAAAGTGGTAGTTGCCCGGGGGCATCAATGCGTTTCCAAGAAGTGCAGCGTCATGCATTCATGGACTTGTGTGCCAACAAACTTTACAATTTGGCTGGCCCTTACAAAGTGACAGACCTGTGCCAAACCCTCGATGATATCACGTCCAATCCTTTGATTTGATGTTCGCGACATCGGTTGCAGACAGATGCAGGGTGCGGACATTTGTCTTTAAGAGGAAGCAATACGCTACATGATGCTGACCCTAAATTACCACAGATGTTCGTTTTTGTTTGCCTCCAATGGCTGCGTTGGGAAGATTGCTGATAAGGTGGCTTGTTTAGTGCCTTCGAATGCAAATTGTACGGCTTTCTTTAGAGGAGTGAAGACCTTAATGATCTCTTGCAAGCTTGATCTCTTCCTTCTTCAGCGAAAATGTAAATTACAGATGCAAACAGACAAAAACATGGTTGTCAAATATATTCGGTGTATAATCACGAGCCGCAGTTACTTGTTTCTGTACCTTAATATGTGTGTAGCTCGAGCGCACGAGCTCCCGTGACGGCGAAGCACCAAAAATACTGGATCACGTTTGCAGTGTGGTACGTATTAGCGGTGGCGAAAAACGGATGGTGTTTGTATTTAATCTACAGTTAATAAGCATACGTTACAACGGTGACACAAATAAACATAACACGAATGTACCGGGAGTTTCATTAGCTTTGTGCAACTGCAAGTTTAGAAGGAAATGCTTTCTTTAAGCCGTGGATAGCGTTCTGTGCGTAATTTGGGCCGCTCGATACAACTGTCTTGCTAACAGTTTTGTTGGGGCTTGTAGTTAACCACCGTGTATGGTTGCGGGAAAACTGATTGGAACCCACGCCGCAGCGTGCGATGCCAACAGGCTACAAAATTCGCCCGGTGGTTTTAGCTGTGTGAGTCGAAAGAGATGCTGTTGACGCGCGAAGTGAGCGCTGCCAGGCGCAGTCGGTGCCGCGTAGAATTCACCGTGCAGACGACATCCGGAGCGCAGCACATCTCCTGTGCAAGTGTCATCCCCAGAAATCGGGAGATTTTTTACATGAAAGAACACTTTCAGTTTTTAAGAAGTCAACTCATTCACCGGGCCTAGGAGGAGCTGCAGAACAGTAGTATGTCTGGAAGATAATGAGGTCGGGTGGTTGCTCGGCGCTACGACTGCCGGCGGTAGGGGGTGGGTGGGGGCGTTCTGCACGAATCGCCTAGCTGTAACATGGCCATTTGTGAATATTGTTGAGGGAAACATAACTAGTTTCAATGATCGGGAAGCCAGACCAATGAAACGACGCAACAAGGGTTACTGAGAACAAAATTGCTCTTAAGAGAGCAATACCCGTGGCTCACAGCGCTCTCGATGACGGTCTTGACAACGACACAACGAACACAGGCTACGGTGATTGAAGCGCGACTCAGTAAGAATGAAGTCACAGGCGAGAAGCAGGGACGTACTCCTCTTGCCCTTGGTGTCTTCGGTAAATATTCAGGGTCTCGTCTGAACACAGATATTGTAAAATGCAGCTGGTCACCGGTCTAACGATTCCGCATGCACCGATGTTTGCAAATGGTTGGCTCCTAGGGGTGATATGCTCAATGCGGCACCACGCAACGGACTTTCTTGTACAGCTCCTTGCCGTGCACGTGGATCTCGTAACGAACGCCGAGCCCTAACCTTGGACGGTAAAGCTCAACGAGCTCAAAGGAAGCTCGCAGGTTGGGGATAGGGCGTGTTTCGAGCAGGTAACCCGCCGTGGTTGCTCAGTGGCTATGGTGTTAGACTGCTGAGCACGAGGTTGCGGGATCGAATCCCGGCCACGGCGGCCGCATTTCGATTGGGGCGAAATGCGAAAACACCCGTGTACTTGGATTTAGGTGCACGTTAAAGAACCCCAGGTGGTCGAAATTTCCGGAGTCCTCCACTACAGCGTGCCTCATAATCAGAAAGTGGTTTTGACACGTAAAACCCCTTAATTTTTTTCGAGCAGGTAAACTGACAAAAGATGTGGACGGCTTGGACTGCAAGGGAAGGGGGAGAAGATGCGAGTGGCCCTACCATCCCCCTCCCTGAAATTCATCACTGATTAGGGGCACGTTATCAGTAACGTTTTCGTGAAGTACAAAATGTGTTACCTAATATGACCGCTGCCCTGGGAAGACTAAGAAAAAAAGCGAAACCACATTTAGAAAGAACGGTGCTGGGGGATTTATTCAAACGTTTTGGCAAAATAAACCTTTGTCTATTAATTACTGTTTACGTAAAAATGTATATATAAGTGCTCCAAAACGTAATATGCAGGTGAAGTGTCAGCCGCGGCAGTACACGGACAGTGCTTTAAAGTGTGTAATGTAGTTACAGGCAACCGAAGTTCTTATTACAACTACTCGGAACAAACAGCTTCGCTGCGAATTGGACTGTGATTCTTTAATGTAGCACAAGTCTGCTGTCACTTTATTCGGAATTATATAATGCTGAATCATGGTAGCTATAATCGAAAACAGATCGGGGTGAGCTTCTAGTTAAGTATAGTATTGTAATAGTTTATGCAAAAGTTACTATTCACCTTCCACGGAGTACACCATATGAGGGATATAAAATGCACTCAACTCGATGACCTGGATAATATTTCATTCCATTGTGTATTACTCACTTTTCCGTATGTAAACGACAAAGGTAGTTAATGTATAGCAAGAGCAACGGGCACAGCGCACCGAGCCCTACGGAACGCATCTGATGGTACATCAACGGCAGAAGGCTCCATAGAGTCAAAGTTAAACTGAGAGATTTGAAAAATAAAACTAGGTATCCGGAACTGCACGCGAAGATTATTCAATGTACCGAATAATTGGATCAAGTGTTTACTTTGAGAGACTGTCTCGAAAGCTTCAGAAAAGTCAATGGAAATAGAGTAAGCTTGGTCACCGGTTTTCGTCTTGGCAGCAACGTCACGCATTAAGTATAAGTTATTTGCCTAACATGGCTAAACCCTTGCCTGTATCTGGGCTGTCTATAAAATGACAAGTTATTAGATTGCAAGAATGTCATGATGTGTTTATAAGTTTATATAGCTTAGCATGTTGCGTGAATATTATGTTAATATTGGCCTGTAGTTAGACCAAGGTTGCTAATTCCTGCATTTGTAAAGCCGAAGACCATTCCCTAGTTTCCTAAAAGGAAGTAGCATGTGTTCAATAACATGCCGCAGTAGTTAGCAGTCCACAGCGAATAGAGAACAAATAAACAATTTGGAATACTCTCTTGGCCACCCCTTTTATTTCTGTCGAGGTTTACCAATAATTGTGCTGGCCACCAGACTGGTCAAAATGTCACGGTTTCTGGAGGCAGCATATATATTTAGAGGTTAAAAGAAGACGCCATTTTCGCGTGCAAACACAGAGTGATAGTAGCCGTTGACTTTATCGGCAATTATAGTGGGGTCTTGGCGAATCTCATTAGGTATTGTGAACGGCGAAGATGAGGTACCACGAACCTAAACCGTATTTCAAAACATACTACATTTTCTCGTAGCACTTGTGGTAAACCCACTGCAGAAAAAACATGATTCGCCATCCCGGACTTCTGAAAGTACATATCCAACGAAGCTGCCGACAACCACCACTGCAACTGCTGATTGGGGTTATGGAATCCTTAATAGCTTTAGAAAAATGACAGAAATATGAAATTCGAGTATTGACAATGATGAAAATTTTGGCAGCACGCCGCCGCTGGTTGTATTGCGGTTTCTTTTCCATTTGCCACTTCTCGTGCTCACGCTGCTCCTAGGGAGTCCCAACTACGCGCTGCCTTGCCACAGGGCAGCTGCAACGACAATCAAATGAGCTGCTAGGCTGGTTCTTTTGCATATGAAAGGGTGGTGACGTCACTGCCCACGTCGCAAGCTGCCGTCGCCACGGCTGGTCACGCAACAGCAATCTTTACCGCGAAACGCATGCGTGGAGTGCTACGCGCTTCGCATTGTTAGCAGGAGGGCACTATCATCAATCATTCGGTTTGGATACTTGTTTTATGTTTGTTCTTATTTGAAATGAATGCTGTGCTACAGCACAGCATTCATTTCAAATAAGAACAAACATGTATGTTGTATGCGTGATAGCAAAAAATGCATGCACTTTTCGCCTGAAGCTTCATAGTTGAAGGGTTTTCTTTCCCTTGAGGACGTGCCGCGAACAATCAGGAGCAAGTAGAGGCTAACAGGTTCATGGTGAAATTTTTTAGCAGAATTCGTTCTGAGAAGTTCCTTAGCTTTATTGAACCAGGAAGTGCTAACCTAATGGCTAACTCTTCACCTCAGCCTAAGACTGTTTGCACGCCACAGTAATTGAAAGATTTCTTAGTCCATACATGAAGTAGCTACACTGCTATCTTTTCAGTGAACAATAATGCTGAATGCATGATTCAACGAGCTGTTGCTTACAAGCAGTATAGTATGAACGTCATAGTTTTCACAAAGTGCGACCAGTGTATTCAAATTAGCAGCTCAGATATCAATTTATAGTAGTGAGCGCGGTTTAGGTAAGGGAATGTTGCTAATCCGAACGTGCTTTCCGAAACAATCAATTCAGTGAGGATAAACAGTTTTGTGACCAGAGATGCTATCAACTGCTTCACATCGAGGGCTTTACTGCACAAGAACCTAGCTGAGAAAAACGAGATTAAGAAGAGTCCTTTGCTTGTAACGCCCTCAACTACTTGTTCTATTATACCAACAAGTTATGCGCGGGGACAATTAGAGGATGACAGAGATAGCTAATGGACATGAGGTGTGCTAAAATCGTTCATACAAATGATGTTTTGAAAGCATAGGCTATGCCAATAAACTTTGAACACATCTCAAACAGTTGACTAGTAGAAGAACTGGCAGGGCCACTTTAAACACCAATCACGTGAGTTTTCTTGCATATGTGAATCATAGATAATACGGATTCCGTATCCGGGGGAGAAAGCACGACGAAGTACTTCATGTCTGACCTATTGAGAAGGGTGGCTCCGGGCTTTTAACACACTTGCGATCAGTGCGCTATTAAACCTAGCCGCATTGTGTGAAATGAATGTTGTCTAATATATCGCGAAGCGAAGTTTTTGTTCCGCCTATTTCTGGAGGCGAGAATGAAAAAATAAACACGCTGAAGATTAAGAAAGCTGTGAATTATGGTCCCAGAATTGGGATTTAGGAGCTGGAGTTCATTGAACGCAAAATGACACAGATAACATGATTTCTGGTTGCTTGAAGTAGACAATGTTGAAAGCTGGAGTTCATTGAACGCAAAATGACACAGATAAGATGATTTATGGTTGCTTGAAGTAGACAATGTTGAAATCGTATTATCAGTATACCTCGCAAGAGTAATAAACGCATAACTGCAGTCATGACGTGTGCCGTCTATTAACAGGTGATTATAACGCATTTTCACTATAAAAGAATACGTTCGAAAGGATGCCCATGCATTTTAATGATTGTTTGTGATGTCGTGAACATTGGTAGAATAAGTTTCCCTTAGACTAAAGGGGAATTCAAGAAGTTGCGAATCATTTTTAGTATTGTCATTTTCTAGGGAAAACGCATCTTATATGCTCTGTAGAGCGAAAAATGTGCATTTGCTTTGTGGCGACCATTAGTGCCATACGGCACCAAATGCAACCATATTAATAATATACCTAATACATGCCATCCTGACCCAACTTGTATCATATTGGTACCGCCATCGTTTGGCGAAGGCTACCACTTTATTGAGTGATGAAGTAATAAATTATTATGATCGCTTGCGGTTTTATTTTTTTGGTCTGTGAATTTTGCATCGGCTCCAGGGTGCTTGGATGAGTCATAAGGAGTGTCTGTCTGCCTGCTTGCATGCCGACTGGATAAACACATCGCCGCTTCTACTCAGTTAAGAACAAATGTTCAGTTCAGCCTAAACAGAAGTGACGTGATGCTCGTGGGGCTTTTCCTCCGCTTTCACTCATCCCTTCTCTTCGATCATGACCTTGCAGGTGTTGAAGTATGGGAATACGCGTCAACATACGACGAAACGGATCAAGACGTCAGCAGGAACGCATATCCGGTAGTAGTAGTTCGCAAGGCGATAACAGCGCATACCACCAAAGGTACTACTATACCACGGTCGCGCACTGTGCGACTTTGAAGTGTTATGATCTACTGCAAGCTCACGAATATAGAGAAGTGAATGTATGTCTTCGCACATACACTATGCTTTTACGGAGAAAAATGCGCCTGTCGGCACGTTGCATTCACATGGCAGCCTATGGCGTCCGCAAATAGAACGTTTTTTTTTCTGCTTAACTGAATGCAAAGATACTGAAATGATGGTTATAGCACTTCCTATTCTACGGCATTTAAATTTTTTTCTTCATTAATGTTGTGCACGTATTGACGTTTAACTTGTGAGTTATTGCTTCAATTGCCATTATATTTGCAGTACTGTTGATCTGTAGTTGTGTTGATCCCCATTATGTATCATCCTCAACCGGTGAGGGGAAGGCCTTTAGGTTTAACTTGAAAGAATAAATAAATAAATAAATAAATAAATAAATAAATAAATAAATAAATAAATAAATAAATAAATAAATAAGGAGAACGTAACACAGAATCAGTCGAATGTTATATTTGTTCTTTTTAACAGTTTACTTTCATAATTTTGCCGCTCTACAATGTGTATTAGACTAGAAAATTGTCGACAACGTCCGATTATTTTCATTCCGAAACGAATCCCCAGTGTTGGCACGTCAGTGGGAATTCACGAACTTTGAAGCATTTTTTCGTATTTATGTCGTTTCAGATGAGTAAACGATAGTGAATGTTTGTAAATTCTGCATTCGCTCTGTTAAATGCAGTGCGATTGATCTTTACCAATAAAAAAGTAACGAGACCTAGGAGACAACGTCGATATGCATGCCCTCACATTGAGTTGGTGTCGCCACCTGTCTCAAGTGTTTGCAAATTTTCAGGCTCAGAACTTCCAAACAAGAAGCTGTAAACCTCTTCTCAGAATATGTAAGGCTATTAATGCGAAAGCATTATATGCCCCATTACGCGAAAATCCGTCGTCGTAGTCGGCGGCGTGACTGAACGATGGTACGAAAAATGGCTGGCGGCGCAAGCAGTAAAAATACGGCGAAAGTTTCCGGATTGACGACGAATTTCTCAAAGACCTTTCTGTAAACAAAGT
Source organism: Dermacentor variabilis (assembly GCF_050947875.1). Lineage (NCBI taxonomy): Eukaryota > Metazoa > Arthropoda > Arachnida > Ixodida > Ixodidae > Dermacentor > Dermacentor variabilis. The sequence goes on from NC_134571.1 coordinate 180,321,162, forward strand.
AAATTATTGGCTTTGAAAAGAGAAGTTCGCACATCTGGGCCTGGGTGGGGACCAAACTCGGGCCTCCGGGATAAGTGACGAGCACGCTTCCCCAATGGCACGGCGACTCCGAGGTACTGGCTGGCCGAAGGTGTCGCGTGCGTCATTGCACGCGTCACGCAGCAGCTATCTGGCTGAGTAAAGGTGTGGTCTAGTGCGTGGGATATTGGTCACGTGACGCCGTCGCCAATGGGGAGGAGGTTGCACTAAGACATGTGTGTATAAAATGAGCGCAACGCCTCCCGCGCGTCACTTTTTCTTCGCATTTCATCAGTGCTCTGTCTATTGCAATGGACCTTGAAACGTCGACCTCAGCGGCAGCTGTTACGCATGGACACACACACACTGGATCAGCTGAAAGAGGTTGAATACATATCGAAGAGATCAATAGAAAATATTTCACGAAAGCTACTATACTAGAGCGTCTGGGACAGCGCGACGCTTCGCGCTGTACTACACAGTCTAAAATGAAAAACCAACTAGCACAAACCGTCACCCTTCTTAGCTATTATATTCTTTTCGCATCACCACACGTAAGCAGTCATAAATGGCTCTGCCGATTTTGTTTGGTAACATTGAAGTGTGATCAACTGCTGCAGATGAAACAGCTTCTTTTTCTTTACCATCCTATTATTTTTCTAGCATAGCAGCAATCGTTCAATTCACTGGGTACTTTATGCAGTGCTCGGTACTAATGACTCATTCAATGGCATCCTGTATTCAGAGGAACTGCTCTGCTTTGTGGGGGAACCCTTTGATCAGAGACATGTCCAAAGTGTTTTTCTTCAGTAATGCAGTGCGCATGCTTACAATCTGTGGGCTCATGTTATCGAGAAATATCTCGAATATATAGACACAGAGACAACGAGAAAAGAATTTATGCTCCGGACAGTACGCAAAGAAAGGACAGAACACTAACTGCAACCCTGAATACAGAACGTAAATCGACCCCTAAGTATGAAACCAAAGAAAGCTAGAGAGAAACAACAAAATTTGTGTCACACAGAAACAGACTAATATGGAGGCATTCAGGGGCAAAGCAGATGAATTAGACGAGCACTCTAGGACAAATCTGCGGCTTCGGAAAAAGATTAGGCTAATATGTAGATACTGAATAGTACCGCAAACCGTAACTAGTCTGATTCCAGTGGTACCAAATAAATTTTGAGAAAAGGCACCGAGGCAACAAGTATATCAGCTCAACCAAGGATCAAACGGCCTATTACGGAAACTAGTAAGCATGGAAGTGTGAAACTTCAGAATTGAGAAGCAATTTAATGAACTGTCAAAGCCTACGAAAAAGAAATAAAAGTAAGGGATATTCCATGGTAAAATGGCGGAAAGGTCGAGGGAACTGTGGGAAATTGGGGCAGCAATAAATCAGGGAGATGAAAACTTCGCATAGAAAAGAGCAACATGTATCAGGTGTTCAATGATTGCACGATAATGTCACCAGCAAATATGATGACATGATAAAGGCAGCAAAGTAATCGAGTACTGACTATCAAAGTAGCCGTGCCAATCACGCCTCCTGCATTGGAAGTAATAATGAGTAATGTGCAGGAGCTCCTTGTGTAGCTAGCGATGAAGTTTTGAAGAGCTTTGCAAGACGTCTCCTGCGGGAAAGCTGAAGATAGAATAAACGTCGATTTATTAAATATAGTAGGGGTATTATACCCAAAAGGGTTGCGCCATTTTATTCGCAATGCGTCAATACTTCAAGTGTGCCAGAGAGTTCGAAGAATACTGACATTACTCTAATTCCTAGTAAGGGAGACCTCAAATGATTTAAAAATTATTGGTGCACAAGTGTGCTTTCGGTACGCTAAAAATAATCACCAACGTTTTTTCATATAAAAGCAGGGCAACATTTGATTTCAGTGAACCCAGAGAACAGCCTCGCCTCATGAAGAGGTATTCCGCAATGGATCTTATCTGTGACATCATTCATGCAATAGAGAAATCTTCAGAGCACAGCAAACTGCTATTGATTACCTTTATTGATTACGAAACGAATTTCGTTCTATAGAGATACGAGTAGGGAGGCATGCGTTACGTAGTGAAGAAGTAGAAGAAGCAGACAGGGTTATCTTATCAAATATCTAAAAAAAGACTCTACAGCTACGTTAAGTTTCCACAAGAGCGTCGACAAATACAGATCATGAAAAGCATTAGGAAAAAAGGCAAAATCGCTCCAATGCTATTCATGGCAGGCGCAAAGATATTCAAGCTATTAGCCGGGGAAGGACTAGAAGTGAGGAGTGATGGCGAATACCTGAGTCACCGTGACTTCTTGATATTATCTTCGGGAATGCTCGAGATGATTTGCGTCATGTAATTGAAGACCTTACTCGAGAAAGGGTCAGAACAGGGTTGAATATTATTATACAAATAACAAAGGTACTTTTTTAAAAGCACAAAATGCTTGGCATTCTTGTAAAAACAGCGCGATTGAAAACAACGCTAGAGAAATGATGTTTCAGAGCTCAAGCTGATCAATGACGGATTACTGGATCCAGCCTCCATGTTTGCCCGAACACGACGCTCCCTAGAAATTATGAAAATTTGATATATGTTTTAGTGGGTATCAATATCGTTCGATGAAGAGAGTGACATCGAACAGGTGCGTTAGGCGCGGATATAGATCACGCAATATCTTCTCAGCTTTGTATGTTGACGAGAAGAGAGAGTGGTCTAACCCAGGCTATTGTTGTGGTTCATTCGCCGTGGCAGGGTCTCTGCCTAGAACGCCACATCCTTGCCATCTCCAGAGTGCCAAGCGGACATGCGCGAGAAAGACGTTGGAAAGCAATTCAGCTTCAACTTAATGTCGATGAAGCACAGAGTTTTGCTGCGCCAGTTCGGGCTTTGAAGAGTATGGACCCTATGAGTCATTGTTAGAGTCGCGCTGGAGCGACAACTTTTGATTGACGCTAGCTAGAGTTTGAATCGTCTTCCAACTTCCTTTAGCGCATGCATAGACGTCTGACACTCTCTGCATGTTGCCTATTCCGCTCTTCAATGTCTGCGTCGGTCAGCAGTTTGGGCGCGGCATAGCAACGTTAAGGCGAGCGGCTGGCGTGGGAGCGCTGGCTTCATTCCACACCATTGGCCCTATGTACCGAATGTTCCCCAGTACAATCGCGCTGTACCGCTCCTCCGCGATCTGAATGCGACGTCACTACGCACGCTACGGTATCGCGTCGCCCCTCGTGTGAGGTGAGTTGGAAGAGCGTCGGAATTTAGAGTGCATCTTCTACGGGACTGGCTGAAATTTTTAAACTGCAGAATCACCGGGATCGGCCCAGATGTTTAGACTGAACTATATCCACGATCGGCTCATGAAAGAAGATGGCGTCAACAAAAACTATTAATTCACCATATCTCGTTACTGCCACCTATGTCTACATGCATGCATGGGAAGTGCGTTACGCCTAAAATGCATTGATAGGACAGTAATCAGCACAGTTTACACACGATCTCCTGAAAATGGGACTCGCGCTCTCTCGTGTGAAATGCAGCCGGTAGGTTTAGTGACGCTCTTTGAAGAGTTTTCGTCGACCAGAACAAGCAGAGGAAAGTGCACGCCAAACCTCAAGTATAAAAGAATTACTTTCTAGGACCCACTAAGATCGCCTTGTTACATAGCTGTAACGATTGGAAAAGTGTACAAAGGAGGCCCTAGTCGGCCTTTTAGTCGATGATCATTGCATCTGCAAAGGTAATCGTCACCTTCGCCTAATGATTTTAGTAATGTCTTTACACATTTAACTACAATGCTAAAGTAAGCATTCCTCACCACTCTGTGTAAATAGATTGACTAAGTCAGTAACATGATGGGACGTGGTTCTGCACTCTTGTTTTCTAGAGGGCTTTCTGTGCTATCTCGGAGTTGTACGAGATGGGTTCGAAACGTAAACCATGGGCCTTATAACGTAAAACTATTCCAATATGTTTCTATTCCAGTCCCCTGACGTCAAATTTGCGTAACCACCAACGCAAGAACCGGGCGGTCACCCGCAGGGTTGTCTGAACAGACCAATCAAACGCCCTCCTCGTTCATAGGAAGTCACTTTTGTTTGCTTGAAAAACGAATAACATTGCCGACACTGATCGGCTTGTCGTATCTAATTGGCTGAGAAGAGGCGAGGAAAACTCACAAGTGGAGAGGGATTCGATGGGGCCGAGCCACTGCACTGAAAGTCGACAACCGGATGAAGAGGGTGGTGCCAGCGTCTACGATTGGTCCGCTTTCCCTTACTTAGCTCGCGGTGGCTGGTCGAACATCGCGGTGGCATGCAGGGGAAGCTCAAGAATGACGCTAAAACGGACCCTCAGCAAAGAACAATTGGCAGAATGAGGGGGTGAACGTGCCGAAAGTGCTCGAAAACGTTACACGGCCACGCAAGAAGCTTTATTATACGCAAATACACCCATGTTGTCCGGCAGGTGTGAGTAGCCAGCGTCTCAGCGATCGGCGGCAGGCATCTTTTATTCCTTTCGGAACCGGGCCAGCCTACGGCTATTCCGAAGAAAATTCAGTTTTGTTCGGCATATTAATGCATCTTTATAGCGTACACGTCACTTTGACGCGGTGAGATTGTGTGGTTTTTTGACGTCGCGTGACAGGCAGGTGAAGTGGATGCAGCCCGAAAACTTTTTACCAATAGCCGAGGGCTAATGGCGAAAAGGGGTCGAATCAGAAATAACTGTTTTTCTTTTTTCTGTCAAATCATGCATAATCAGTGTGTACACATCATATCAGATGGGGAACTATCGCGGTTTTCGTGACATCACGTGACAGACAGGTGAAGTGGGGGTGGTAGAAAAATGTTTTCCACCAATCGTGGAGGGCTGATAGCAGAGTAGGAATAGAAAAGTTTGGAATAGTTTTACGTTATAGCGCCCTAGCTTCGTTTTAGAAGTTCTTTTTTTCTCATGTTTACACGCTCTATAACAATTGCACTATTCTCGTAAGGTTCCACTGAATGACAGCACAAAGGTTCTTTTTTATTCTGCGAGAGTTACTTAATTCGGGATATTGCATTTTCTTCCACGTTGGCAGCTTTCACGAGCCCTATGCCAATGCCAAGTCCAGCGACTACGACTCCCACGACAACTACCAGCAGCACGACTCCAACCACTTCAACTCGTGAGTTCAGGCTAAGCGATGCTACCATTAGCCACCGCATCCATTCACTCACTTCAACAGACGACAGCATCTGTTGGGAACCGAGAAGTATTAATCAGAACAATAAAGTTGACAGTGCTCTGCGTAGTTGACGCACTAGCCAGTGCTCACGATTAGTTGAAACTGCGACACGCGGTCGACTCATCCTTGTAAGGGAAAATGAATTGCGCCTGTATACGCATGAAGTCTGTCAACGACACTTCTGCTTCTCTGGTTTGAGGTTTATATGGTTTTATTTCATCCGGAAGCGTAACTAGTGTGAAGCATGTCTTGTGGTAGATTTTCTAAGCTATCATATAAAGGCGCATTATGATGGTTTTTGCCAGTTTGAGGCATAATCACGAATTATATGGAGCTTTGTGCTCTGAAGAAAACAAGGTAAGTTATAGGAGTCGCCACGCTTTGTATCCCCATGGTTTGATGCAGTATTTGCAATGTGGTAATTCCTAAATATTAAGGTAAAAGCTGCAGCAGTTCCTTACTCAAATGCGACTGCGAGGTCTTCATTTATTGTGCAGCTTTTCACGCTCTGTAGCCGTGTTTTGTCCGGGGCGTAGGTTATTGTCGAACTGCTTTAGCTGTCATTGTATATTGAGACGTGTTCATTTTTTTCTGAAATATTACCTACTGCTCATATGTATGTAACATGCATTTCTTACGACCACTTGTTTAGTAGTATTGTGAAGCACCAGCTAAAATTGTACACTCAGAGGCCTTTGTAGCTTATTTTTTAACTCTCAATATCTTTGTTCACGTATGTTCGTTTGTTTGCTGCAGCCACTCCCCTCTGTAACGATCTGGCCTCAGAGTACACTAAATACTAACAAAAGATATCTCAGCACACATCATGCCTCATCTACCATGAGGATGAATTGAAACGAGAACAAAAAAAAAAAAAGAAATCGGTGTACCTGTTTGTTGCCACGACAAAGAGTATTATGTGTAAAAGTTCAATTGACGCTCTGTAAGCGTGGCCTGATCGTAAATTCAAGTTCTGCAACATAAATGGACGACTTTAGAAAGCGGTGCGCGCCCTCAAGCGGTCACCGGTAGGGCAATGTGGGAATCTCGAGGCAAGGCACTCTATTGTCTGCTTCCCTGGCAATCGCCCATTTACGATCTGCCTCGTGCAACTGGAGTAAACCCTTTGTATTAGCGTTCTAATTACCTAATAATAGCGCAACAGGTCCCATAGCACAACAAAGATAACCGTAATTCATGTGACTACAAAATGACGCGCGGGGACCGCAGCCATCATATGTATCCGCGCAGTCTAGTGCATTCGTGTTCTGGGACCCGCTGTTTTGCCGGTCGGGTATGTGTAGCGAATCCCGCGAGTCTCCACCTGCTTTTGCAAAACGCTCAAAATGCGCAGCCCCGACGCACTGCTGTGAATGCAGCGGTACGCCATCAGAACATAAGGTTTTACGTAAATATACTATTTTTTTGCATTGCAGCTGTCAGTATATTCGGAGACGTTCCAGAAGCAATCACGTTTAATGCGATTCGGCGCGTAAAGCAGTTTCCCGTAGGGCTCTTATTCGTGCGTATTATGCACTATAATATTCATCATGCTGGTTAGAATATCGCAAATGTTATTTTGACCGCATATTTGTAATAAGTATTTTAACTCGATTTCCCTAGTTTGTCGGGCACCACCCAATGATTACACGTAAACATTGCCTGCCACTTGCGCTTACTTCCAAGCTTGTGCTGACAAACATGCCTTGGTGTATACTTGCAACAGCTAGGAGGTTCATGCGAGTGCTTTTTTTTTTTTTTTAGGAGTACTCGAGGCTCACAGTTTTACAAAACGTTTCGCAACGGCGATTGATTGGAGCCGCCGTCCGATAATGTTAACGAAGCGTTATGACGTTTCGCTAGCACCTAGCTTCTCAGACATTTCTCACAGAAAGGAGGTCGCATCCACAAGTGTAGCCGAAGAGCCCACAAAAAAAAAAGGAAACCACCAGCTGCTGACCCCATGCTTTCTTTTGTGCATATGGTCAGCGCGAGACATGTGCTCGTCGAAGCGTGAGCTGTGCGAGATCGGGCTGGCTTGCGTCACCATCTTGGGAAGCTAGAGTACGTACTGTTCGAAAGTTCCGATGGGACGCTTCGCAAACTAGGCCATGATTTCCTAAATTGCGTGCTCTGGGAGGTTTTACTCGTGCCATGCAATTCCTATGGACAGAGCTTATATTCCGTGATGGGCGTGGCTCATTGCTTCTACACAGCGCGGCGCTTGCAGTCAAGGATTTTTCATGCATCGGGAAGGATTTAGGGCGCTCCAGTATTTTGGCTCTGGTTGGGATGAGGCCTTCACAGCGTATAAGGCAGCGCAAAGTCAATTAAACTTCCACAACGTACAGCAACTGTTAATTGGTCGGCACTGCATTGCTTTCGCCGCTCAACCATATTTCGCGAAATTCTTATCATGCAACGCACTCCACAAAGAGCGTTTTCGATGCTTTGGAGCAATAGTCAGAAAAATGCCCAAAGCACTAATGTGCCGACTGCTGCACCTTCCGCGGTTCTACTCATGGCAGTAGATCCCCCCCCCCCCCAAATTCAATTAAATCGCGTGATTAGAAAGTCTAGAGGTGACGCAACCCCATTCTTGAGTTGTTCCATTATTAGGACTTCGTAACTGTGCACCACGTGCGAGGTACTTCGGCAGCGACATTAGAGAGTTTTAGAATAGGGGCCCCAATAGTTTGGGGCCCCAAAGAGCTTTGCGGGTGTTAGCGTTGGGGCACGTAGGAGTGAAGAGTTTTAGAATAGGGTTTGACGTTTGCGGATAGCGTCTTGCGCTGACAGCGCCCCTACGGCGTCAAAGAAAAACTATTAGAAATAATTAAATGAAATATACCAGTTTATGATAGGAATAATAATTTTTACTTGCGTGTATTCGCGTTTAAGTACAATTTAGAGGTTATTCTCTGTAAGCAGCAAACAATTGCGCTTAGTTTTGAGCAAACCAACTTTACTAGCCTTCACCAGCCAAGCTTAGCCGTGTTAGGCCTACGAGCCATAAAATCCACAATCGAATTCAATATCAGCGGCGTCTAATGAGTCAATCTTCATAACACACGCTAGTTGAGAGGAAGCGATAACCGCACTCACTTCTCCTAGCTTGCGAATTTCACGCGTTACCGCGAATCGAACCCAGTATTGTGCTAGGTTAGAGCCGTCGCTTCGATGTGTGCCGCCATGTTTGCCGACGCAAAGCTTTTGGGGCCGCTATTTTGGGCTTCCGCTAAATCGGTGAAATAGCGTTCCCAACGCAAAACCCAAACGGAGTTTGCGTCTTGCGCATGCGCAGTGGCTTCGACGCTATTTCTTTGGGGCCCCAAAACGTTTGGGGCCCCTATTCTAAAACTCTCTATTAGCGGCAGCTGTACTTACGCGAGAGACGCCGGGCACATTGCCGTCCGCAGCGCTGTACGACCAAGTTTCATAGCGCCGATGCAGCTCCCGCAAAAGAAGTCGCAGTTTCGCGCGAAAGACGAAGCATCGATTGCGATAGCACATCAGCACGCAGCCACTCGAAGTATGCATACGAAGTAGATTTAAAGGCCGTGTAAACTTGTAAATACGCGCTTACTAGCTAAATTAACAAGTGTGGTGTCGGTGCGAACCATGATTGTTCCGATAATGTTCCCACCATATTGTTCCGATAATGCCCTAGGCGCCACAAGTGGGGCTGACTTTTCGAAAGTCATCCATTAAGCCACTGCTAAATATGCAACAGAAGCCGGAAACGCAAAATCGCAGCCTAGTTGCAGTAATAATAATAATAATATTTGGGGTTTTACGTGCCAAAACCACTTTCTGATTATGAGGCACGCCGTAGTGGAGGACTCCGGAAATTTTGACCACCTGGGGTTCTTTAACGTGCACCTAAATCTAAGCACGCGGGTGTTTTCGCATTTCGCCCCCATCGAAATGCGGCCGCCGTGGCTAGTTGCAGTAAATTTGTTTTGCTTTCAAGTTTATGCATATAGGTACGCATTCGGAACCTGGTATAGTTGTATGTTTTTGGAGCTCGAATAACTTGTCGCGCGAATTTCCTTACACTTTTGCTTCTCTATGTTCGAATGTGTGTCGGACTGCATGGGGACTATATCGTCTCATCTTACGCTGTTATTTACTATTTATTTATTTATTTACTCATTTGTTTATATAGTGATACTGCCACTCCCGAGTGAGATCACTGCGCACAGTAAGCTAGCGTACAGAAGTTCAGCATGTAAAGTAAAAAAAAGTAAGAAAAACTTTAATTGTTTCACGAGACCACACTGTACTAACCTGTTAAAACTAACACGCCAAGGATATCCAAGCAGCCACTGACAGAGAAATGTTTACCTATCCTAACGTCGGCCACCATTTCTGAGGCATTTTACCCCATATTTATCTACCTTTTATCACAGATTGAGTTTCCAACAGTGGGCACTCATTTTGACTTCGGATTTACAGTACGTAAAATAACTGGTGCCAAATTTCAGAATGCAGGACAACTCTGAAAACTGTACCCTTCGATATGCGGCAACCTAATAGAACCGAGTCATCCTTACTACAGGTAAAGTTACATGTTTTACTGTAAGGCATGTAACAAAATTGCAATATTCTAAAGCGTCGAACTATAGCACATAGAATGTACGAGTACCGCGTCGCAGTACGCACACAGATGGTGAATGGAATTGCTGAATGAGACGGTCGAATGATAAACACAGAAAAATTTTGTAGTACTTAACTGGTTAACTCCATGGCTAACACTCTGTAACACTTAGGGTTAAGATTAAACCATTCCGTTGATCTGGAATATATATAATTGCAGTTTTCATTACTTGTTATTTGCTGTTTTGTTGACAATTAAACGTGATGATAAATGACACAGAGGACACAAAAACAGCCCGAAATAGACTTTAATACCTATCGCTGTCAGCGTCATGTGATGGACATTGTAGCGTTCGGCAGGTGGCTAGAATTGTGGCGACGTCCTTCGACAGAGGAAAACGAGGTCTCTCAAGTGGCAGTGACAAGAAGTAGACTGGCGTTTACTCTGACAAGGGTTCGTGTTCTATCCGCCTCATCTCTACAGTGGGGAACTGGAGTTGCTGAACACATTTCCGAAGAAGAGAATGCGTCTCCGCATCACCTCCACCAACTGTACAAGCTAACATCGTTCGCATTCCTTCTTTGGGGACACAGCGAGACGAAGTCTGTTGCGCCCACAGCTCCTTACAGGTTGAAGGACTGCCGCACCTATACTCATCATGATCGCTTTGCCCACGTCCGGTCCTCGCTCCTGTAGCGACCGTCAGTCACTTTGTTGTTCCCGCCGTGTGGGTCATTGCGCCCTGTTCTTTCGGGTGAAGGAAACCGGCTGCCCCATTGGGGCGCCACCATTGCCACTCGGCAAACCTGCTTGTACTTTTAAATAAAGGCAGTCGATTCTCTGTTCCTAAGCTGTCGAAAAGTGTATTCCTTGCCTACGCCAAAGCGTGTTCTCAAAAAGTGCTAACCCAAGACATTTACGCTTTTTTGAGCACTAGCAATTGACAATGCTGCTCCTACTCCTGCTGACAGAGACGACGCCACGATTATGTCGGCTGCCATCGCAGCACAGCTTCAGCTTCCCAGCTATTGACCCACGAATCCCCGAGTTAGGTTTATACAAGTAGAAACCCGTTTTCTACTCCCCGGCTCATCAATTCACAAACCACAATGTGCCTGCACGTCATCGGTGCGTTACCCTTCGACATCGCTGATGCCATAGACGACTTGCTCGCGGGTACGCCTTCGGCCACCGCATATGAAGACCTGAAACTCATGGCCCTGCAGCTCCTCGAGCCATCGTAACAGAGTAGGCTCCAACAGCTCCTCTCCGAAGAACTTGGGGAAAAACGACCATAACAACTCCTGCACCGGTTGTGTCAGCTATTGGGTAAGCACGCCATAAGCAAGAGCCAGCTTCCCATTTTGCGCGAGCTGTTCTCGCAACACCTTCCACAGACCACATGCATGGTACTGGCGGTTTCCGACAAGACGATTCTCGAACGGCTAGCTGCACTCACTGACCGCATATGCTAATGCTTGTCTTCAGCACAGCTACCTATCACCACTGCCAAATTCTCAGAGCCAGGAGACTGACTCTCGTGCGTGGAGGAAACAGTCAAGTACCTTATCAGTGTACCGGAGAAGGTGACGATGGGCAACCACACTGGTGACCAACTTCGCACTCTAGCAGTGCAACTAGAGTCTCACCGCGGTAGTTTTGCTGGTACCACAGTCGCTTTCGCGAATAAGCGAATCGCTGCTTCGCAGTCTAGCAGTGCAACTAGAGACTCACCGCGGTAGTTTTGCTGGTACGACAGTCGCTTTCGCGAACAAGCGGATTGCTGCGCTCAGCCCTGTTTGTCGATGGAGAACGCACCGGCTAGTCGCTAACGGCGGCATGCGACATCGGCCCTCCAGCAAGCGGCCTATTCGTAGTAGGCCGTATCACCGGCACCCGCCTCCTCGTCAGCCCCGGAGCCGAGTTGTCTATCGCTCCCGCCATGGCCGCAGATCCCCAAAGCGGCATGTCTGCAGCCACGCTCCACGCAGTGAATAAACACTGTCTTCCCATCGTATGCGCTCCGGCCAATAATGATAGACATCAGACTCTGGCGCTTGCACAGATACGTGTTTGTGATGGCCGACGTCAGCTTTGCCATACTGTGATCATATTTCCTACGCCATTTCAACCTAGATGTGAATGTTCGCGATTGGCGCCTAAATGATAACGTCACATTCCTCCATATACTAGGCCTGGAGTCGAACCTCAACACCTCAGCCTCACCACCTCAGTTTCGGCCGGTCTCAACACACGACAAGGTACTTGCTGAGTCCCTGCAACTCACGAAGCCCCGAAACGATGCGCTGCCAGTGAAACAAATGGTGACGCATCATATTGCCACCACCGGTCCATCTGTCACTGCCCGTCTACGGAAGATTGCAGGACGGAAGTTGGAAGTTGCTCACCGTGAGTTCGCACCCATGCTTCAGCTCGGCGTTATTCGTCCTTCCTCCAGCAATTCGTCTTCACCTCTCCATCTGGTAGCAAAGAAGGACAGTGGCGACTGGCGGCCTGGTGGTGATTACCGAGCTTCGAATGCCGTCGCCGAGCGCGTACCACAAAATTCCTGTCGAATACAGCGACACCCCGAAGACAGTAGTCACTACTCCATTTGGCTTAATTGAGTTTGTCCGCATGCCCTTATGGCTTGAAGAGTGCGGCGGAAACTTCTGAAAGGTTCATTAAACAGGTTATGAGCGGACTCCGGTTCATTTTCGTCGACCTTGATGACATTCTCGTTGCAAGTCGCAAGACGAAGAGCACAAATAGCACAAAGAGTACCTTCGCCTTTTATTTGAGCGACTGCATGAATACGGCCTGGTCCTGGACCCCCAGAAATGCCCTCCTGAACGAGCCGAACGTAATCACCAGAAGAGGCAACAGTGCCGCTAGGGACACCACGCCAGACCTGTCGTGGTTATCGGGCACGCTAGACGTCTCCTGGAGAAGTGAAGAAGTGGGCCTCGGGTCGGACCACAGCGTGATCGGCATCACGATCCGAGGCTCCCGATATCGGGCTGTGCTGGGGACGGCGCGGATCACGGATTGGGACGAGATGAGAAAGTTTACCCAAGAATAAGAAGAGGCATCCGAGGAAGAAACGGGACAGGCTGAAAGACAAAGGACCTACACCGAATGGGCGAGGTACCAGAAGAAGGCTCTCGATAAATTTACCCGAGAAATTGCAACGACGTCGCAGACACCGTACGTGGACGCCAGACTGACCCACATGTGGGCGGCCCGACACTCGTTGACGCGGCAGTGGAAACGTCAGAGACACAACAGAAAGCTGGCCAAGCGCACAGCAGTCTTGAACAAACAGGTCGCCGAGTACGCGGGCAAACTATGTAAGGAAAATTGGCTGAAGACCTGCGACGGCCTAGAGAGCAAGCTCTCGACGTGGAAGACGTGGTGTCTCTTGAGGCATCTGATCGACCCGCTGAGTAGCAAAACTGCGACCAATCGCAACCTCGCCAAAGTATTGAACACGTACAAGGCAGACGGCCGCAGGCTCCTAGAGGACCTGACGGCCAAGTACCTAAGGACAGAGAAGGGCCAGTACCCGGTGCCCGAGAGGTACGAAGGACCCGACAACGAAGAACTGGACCGGCCGTTTACCATGACGGAGCTGTGGACAGCGATAGATGAGAGTAAAAAGAGAAGTGCACCCGGCAGGGACGCCATAACTTACAAATTACTCGGTAACATGAGCAGTACAGCGGCCCGCGGCCTCCTAGAGCACATTAACGAAGCCTGGGAGAGCTCGCAGTTGCGAAGGAATGGAAGGACGCCCAGGTCCGCTTCATTCCAAAGCCCGGCAAGGCCCTCACGATAGACAACATGCGGCCCATCTCCCTCACATCCTGCGTGGGGAAGGTGATGGAGCGCATGGTCCTTCGCCGGCTGCAGAAGCACCTCGAAGAAACGGATCAGATGCCAGAGACGATGTATGGCTTCAGGCAACATCTCAGCACCCAAGACGTGATGATCCAACTCCAAGAACTGGTCGTCAAGCCGGCAACGAGGCACGCGCCGTGCGGGATACTCGCCCTCTACCTGAAGGGAGCGTTTGACAACGTGTCCCACGCGAGCGTGTTGCAGAATCTAAACAAAACCCGGTGTGGCCGAAAGACATTCGGCTACATAAAAGATTTTCTGCCAAACCGAACGGCGACCATCAGGATAGGGGAGAAGTCGGATCCTGTCGAGCTCGGCGATAGGGGCACCCCTCAGGGATCGGTCTTGTCGCCCCTGCTCTTCAATCTGGCCCTGCTGCCCCTGCCCGATCTACTCAAGCAAATCGAAGGCGTGGATCACGCGTTCTACGCCGACGATATTACGGTGTGGACGCCCCGAGCCGGATCCGATGCCTGGATGGAGGAAGTCTTGCAGCGGGCGGCAACGACCGTGCACGAGTACGCAAAGTCTTGCGGACTGAGCTGCGCTCCCCAGAAATCAAAGCTGCTCATGATCCAACCGGGAAAACCCAAGAAGGAGCTGCCGCCGAACGTGATTATCACGATCGCCGGAACGACCATCAAGCCAAGACAGCAGATTAGGATTCTCGGCCTAATACTTCAGAGCGACGGAAAGGCACAGGCCGCCATCACAAAGATCAAGACTACAACCGAACAGATACTTGGTATGATTCGGAGGGTATCAACCAGAAACCGAGGCCTTAAAGAGGACGATGCCATGCGCCTGGTACGCGCGTTCGTCGTGTCGCGGGTTACCTACTCCGCCCCTTATCTCCAGCTGACGAAGGCGAATAGGGACACCCTAAACACGATGCTTCGTAAGGCAACGAAACAAGCACTGGGCATGCCCATATACTCGTCCACGCAAAAACTGCTTGACATGGGCGCCCACAACACGGTGGAGGAGCTCATCGAAGCCCACCTCTCTAATCAGAGAATCCGGCTCAGTCACACGGAACACGGACGAGCCGTCCTACGAAAGATAGGATGGCAGATCGAGCCAGTACCCATCAAGACTGCCCTTCCGGAAGACTGGAAAACGATCATTCAGACAAAACCCCTTCCCCGGAACATGACGCCGGGCAAGGATGACGACAGGCGCACCGCGCGAGCCAAAGCCCTAGCCCGTAAGCTGGAAGAGAACCCCAGGGTCCTCTAAGCGGACGCCTCGCTCCGAAAACACAGTGACCGTGCAGCCGTGGTGGTTACTTCAAAAGACAGGCTGATCGTCAGCGCGTCCCTGAAGACAACAGACCCCGCAGTTGCCGAAGAAGCGGCCGTGGTCTTCGCACTCGCACAGCCGAGCGTGGACACCGTAGTCACCGACTCAAAGACAGCCTACAGAAGCTTCCGCAGGGGGGTAATCTCCTCCGCGACCCGAGCCATTCTAGCCAAGCACAAGCCTCCGGGAAGAGCCATAGAGCTCATGTGGGTCCCGGCTCAGTCGCAGGTAGCAGGCAACACCATCGCCGACTACCATGCCCCAGAAATGTCAAGCCGGGCCTAGCACGAGCCGGAAGAGCTACCGCAACCGGTTACCAGCTTTCGGGACATTACCCGGATGTACCGAGAAGAAAGGTGCAGACTGCCAGAAACGCACCCCAAGCTCACCAGGCAACAACAGACGATCCTGCGTCGAGCGCAGGCGGGATCGCTTGCGCATCCCTTACTGATGAACCACATGTACCCTGCGGAATACGATATGCTCTGTCCTTTTTGCAGAAGAGAAAAGGGCACCCTGCCGCACATCTTGGCAGAGTGCACAGAACTGAAGACCCTCCTCCTCCCCTTCCCACCAACACCCCCAATCCCCAACCCCTTGAGCGATGGGAGACCTTCTTATCCAGCCCCGCCCTACCGATTCAGCTCGCGCTGACGGACAGGGGCCAGGAGCTGCTGGAAACATATGGGTCCCGTAACTAGGGAACCACCCCGTCTGGTGCCTGCGTGCATCACCGATTTATTTCGGGCCCAGTAAATGTTGCTTCATCATCATCCATGCTGATGCCCTGGATTTTCTCGGGCATCGCATTCCATTCCATGCCATCAAACCAACGGAATCACAGCTGTGGTCAATCGAAGACTTCCTTTCTCCAACCTTCCTTCCGAAGGTTGCGTGAGTTTCTGGGGCTCTTGAACTTTCACAGACGCTTCATAACATCCTGTGCGTATTTTCTTCAGCCGCTTACCGACCTGCTGCGTAGCGACTCAAAAGAAAAAAATCCCGACCTTCTACTGGTCCTCGGAGCACGAACCCTTCTTCCGGGAAGCCAAAACGCAGTTGGCGACTGCAGTATTGCTGATTCATCCACTGTGCGACGCGGCTGCTCGCCTTATGGTAGACGCGTCAACCGTGGAAGTGGGTGCAGCACTGCAGCAGCCCGATGACACAGACTAGAGGCCGCTGGGCTTCTCAATGCGCCTTATACCTACAGAAGCTTGCTAGAGCATCTTTAGGAGGGAAATGATGGCGAACTATTGCGCTGTCAATCATTTCAGTTTTTTTTGAAGGCTGTAGCTTTTACATTCTGATTGACTACAAGCGCTTAATTTTCATTTTCAGGAACAAGAGTTCATTATACTCAGAACATGAGCTTTGGCAACTTTTGTTTATCACCGAATTGTCTACGGGCATTATTTATATCTCTGGAACCGAAAATGGGAGGTAGCCAACGCACTGTCACGGATCGGCGCTGTGCGCCTGGCTCTGTTGATTTCCGAGCTCTAGCCTCCGCCCAGCAAAACGACGCTGAACTGTCACAATCGCGGGAACAAGGCTCGTTGCTTCAGCTTGCTGAGGTTCCCCTCCCCTACACAGCAACACTGGTCCCGTACGACACATTGCAGGCACCTCGTTGCCAGTTGGCGCCCCGTCAGTTTCGGCAGCCAATATTCGATTCCCTGCATGGGTTAAGCCATCCCGGCATCGGAAGGACACCAAGGCTTATCACAGACCGCTTCGTCTGGCCAGCGATCAAAATAGGTGTTCGAAGCTGGGCAAAAAGCCGTCCAGCCTGTCAAGCCGGGAAAGTGACCCGGCACACGCATTTAGCGGTGAATCTGTTTTAACGACCAGATAGCCGTTCGGAACACGTGCATTTAGACTTGGTGGGGACTCTCTCCCCTTGCCAAGGTTTAGGTACCTCCTCACGTGTGTCGACCAGTACTGAAGGTGGCCTGAGATGACTCCTCTATAAGACATCATGGCCGAAACAGTGGCGGAACCATTTGCTGCTTCATGGGTGCCGCGGTACGATTGTCCTTTCAGAATAACTATTTACCGAAGCCGGCAATGTCAAAGCTCGGTTTTTTATACCCTGGCGAGACTGCTGGGCACACGTCTTCATAACACCACGGCTTACCACCACCAGGAGCAAAGGCATGGTCCAGAGTTTCCACCAGCAACTGAAGGCGTCATTCACCGCCTCCCTCGACAGACAGCACTGGGTGGAAAAAGCTTCCCCTAGTTCTACTGGGGCTGTGAACAGCAATCAAGGATGATCTCAGAGCCAGTGCAGCCGAAATTCTCTATGGGTCAGCATTCTTTGTTCCAGGCAACTTTTTTCGGCACCCAGTAGGCCAGCAAGCCAGCGGCCGCACAGCACTTAGGCTACATTCCTGGCTCGACCAGCTTCAACTTCCACCCTTACGTGTTGACTTCGAGCAGTCTGTGTTTAGTTTGCCCGCAACTAACACAACCGCGCAAGTCTTTCTGCGTAGATGACCGATCTGTTCACCAGCATTCGTGCAACACCGGCCAGAGATTGTCAATATAAAACACCATTTATATTCCGCCATCTTCGTGACTCGGCCCATGTGTTTGTCCAGGTGGACTCCACTGGACACTCTTTTCGGCCCCCGTACACCTGACCCCATCTCTACTTAGATCGCAATGAGAAGACATCAAGAATTTTTGTCAATGGTTGTGACACTGTCGTTTCCATTCACCGCCTAAAACCGTCTTTCATCGAAATCTATCTATCTGCATTATCATTTGCCAACTCTTCTCTTGCCTCTCGCCTTACAAGTTCTCCTGCAAGTAATCTACGCCAAAACTCGACTTCTCTCTGCACTGGGCAGTGGCACGACTACGTCTCTAAAGCCAGGCACCTTGTGGTTGGCCTTGGACAGTGGAAGGCGAAATATCTCGAACGGTTTAACAAAAGTTGTTGCTGAGCTAGTTGGTTGATGATTTAAAAACAAAGGTTACAACGCTAAGTAGTCGAGGAAGAAGCGAGACACAAAAGACCGCGACCGTATGTGTTTGTTTGTGTCTCACTTCATCCTGATCTGCCTAGCGCCGTAACCTTTGTTTTTAGCTTTCAAACCGAAGCGTGAGGCTGGCTTTTACCCTGCCAAGGTTCGTGTTCATGAACTTTCTATCTACAGAATATTTCACAGTTTACAATTACAGCTTTTCTGATACCAGCTCTTGTCTGAGCTCGCTGACCAGCAAAGCTATTTTACAGACAGAAGAATAGTGGCGGGACTTATCGGACAGAGGAGCACCTTTAAGGATACAAAACTGTGTACCCAAGGGACGCATAATCATACCGTAAGCATGTATTATTAATGTCTGATAAGTACTAGCTGTCATTATTATGGAGCGGCTAAACCTGTTTCTTTTATTCTCTTTCTGTTATTCTGATTTTTGTGTCTGTCGGTCGTCTGCAGGAAAATCGTTGCTGGTGGGCTCGCTGCTGTGCACGCTGCGTGGTGGTTTCAGCCTTGAGACGTTCATGTTTCCCCCCGACGGAGTGTGCGCCATCATCACGTTCAACTCGCTCTTCGTGGTTGGAGGCAACACGCTGAGTCCCCCGTACCAGGTTGACCTGACGTATTTCTTGGATACTGCAATTCATCACCGGGAAACGGAGTACGGAATCGGAATCGACCACAAGTGAGTGCACTGGGGGTGGCGTAGCCTCGCCAGCGCAGGAACTGACCAATGGTCGTTGTTATTGAATCAGCTATTAATAAATTTTCTGAATAAATAAATGAGCAATCGATCTCCTATCGATTATTATCCGTTTGTATCAAAATTAGCTTATTCTAATGAATACCGATATTTGATGTAAAGGACAGAAATACTAATTTTTGCATCTGTCTTTTAGCCGTGTTTAAAGTAGCACTAGCGCCTATTTCAAGTTATAAATAATATACAACATGCTCTTTGCCTACAAAGCAGTGGCTCTTATGGAGTACGAAGCTTGGAAAGCACCAATAATATAGTTTTATTTGATGCTCAATTGTTTTAGTTGATTCTTTTTTTTTCATATACCAGACATGATGTCATCGACTTTTAATGTGAAAACGTTAAATGCCCCATTGAGCGAAAAAGCCGGCAACATCTGTAGCAGCGAAACGGCGCCGCTGGTGGCACTGGCTCGCGCTTGCTGACTCGGGCCTCGACGCAGCAGACCGGAGGAAACGAAACACCTGCTGCCTCATTAGCGAGCCCGGAGTTGCGCGAGGGGAGAGGGCATCGCCGCGACGCCACGTTACCAGAGCGCTTGGACAGAGCAGATAGGGCTACCTGACGTCGCGGAAGCCGCGTCGATGCCCCGTTGGTGGCCGCTGCTGCTTCCTTGTTCTCTCGTCACGCAGGACATCGGTGGCTTGCGGCGTCATTGATTTCCCTGCAGTACCATCCAAATGATTCCACTCTGCGGCCAACACGCTAAAGCAGACATTGAAAAAAAAATAGCCGCACTAATTTAATCGCAAAACTCGATAACAATACACCACAGCCAAACTCTAAAACATTACTCGCAAAGCAAAACTCGAAAGACCACTCAGCATCGTTCAAATAGGCATTATGCTTTAAGATTCAGAATCCATGATAAGGGCTTAGGCAATAGGGGTGACTATCACGATTTTGCTGGCAAGAATATTAATCCTGATAGAACAGGAGTGGTTCACGGGTTTCTTCTGGCTGCAGTCACGTTAGGCAGAAGAGAGAGGAGCAGCAGCGAAAACAACTGCTGCTCAGATGAAGCGCAAGTGCTTTCAGAGCGATAACACACCTTAAATAACAGGCGTTATTACAGAAGAATGATATAGTACCGTGTGTTACATCTGCATATGCAGCCGTTCACCTCTGTGGTTCGGGTAAGTCACTTAATCGAGATTCACGCAAAACATTTCAAAATAAGTTTATATTTGCGCTACTATTTGCGCATTATGTGCTACTAACAAAAGTTTGGCGTGGTAGATTAAATTGACCACACCTGCACATAGCAAGGAAACTGAATAGGTATATCTTTATAGTGCAACAGTCCTTCAGGACAAAACACAAGGCAAACACTATTGTCCATGAAGCAGGTATACATAAATACGTATGTATCAGCAGACAACGCAAAAAATAAAAAGGAATATTTTGCTAGCGTGTCACTGTGTGCTCCCATAGATCAACCAGTACCCAGTAACGAAGCTCGAGGCCTTGGAACTTGGAGATAGTAAGGGAAATATTAGTGAAACTGCGATGGAGAAAGACGACCAGGTTATCTGTGGTGAAAGCGTAGAGAACATCGCGAATAGATTTTAAAGTAATGCGTTCCTTTTTTCTAGTCGATGATTTATTCACAAGGACGGGGGGTGTTGCATGTCAAAAATAAGCGCAGAAGCAAGGCATAAGCGACAAGGTTAGTGGCATATGGTACCACCCAGCTTCTAAGCGGGTACTCCTATATTCCAGTTAAACGCCATATAAAGTGAAGAGAATTTAGGCGGATTTGGGGAAAAGGATTCTTCAATGGACCTTTTACTGCGAGATCGAAATGGAGGTTGCATTTTCCTTAATGACAGGGAACACATTCCACTACCACAACACGGCGGGGCAATCTCTAGGCGACATTTAGGCAAGTTGGTTTAATTTGTAGATCGATGCAGAATTGTAGACAAGAAAGCGCAATCGTAGGAGAAACTCAATGAAGGACGCAATATTTTATTGCTAGCGCGATGTGTTGAGTATCCACAATTAGCACGCCCAAGCAAAGTTTTATCTCTGCACTGTTATTCACTTATGCGTATTTATTTATTTATTTATTCCTGCAGTGTACAACACTAGCGGTGGGTTCGGGCGCTTCTTATTTTCAGCATCAGTATAGCCCTTCACGACAATACTCGTGCTTGGCGCGGCGATTGTCCTACAGAACATGGTAATTTCTCAGCCCCATTGGTACATCTGCTGTTGTGGCAGTCGACGCGTCCTTGTGAGACGACTGCACCAATGCACCAATGCAATGCACTTCTAGGTAAATCTAAGGGTATATAGACATGTATATTTTCGACGAATATGTGTAAAAAATAATCACATGTTGTAAATGCACTGACTGAGAAAGCGAAAACTCCTGACCGGAATAAGCGTGTTTCATTTAAAACCAGTCGGCTTTCCAGGAAAGGAAATCAAGTCAATTATTGGATTTAAATATGAACAACAGTGTTAGGAACAACATATTGCCTAAGTACTCAGACTGTATCGGGGAAGTCTTTACCAATGTAATCTCCGTGGCTTGTCGACCGATCTCCTTCAACGTGCCAGCAAGCGAAATGAAGTAGAAACATAATAGTCTAATCGAATGGTATTTGCTATTCAGATCGTACTCGAATTGAGAATTCACTATTAAAATTATCGAATACCGTTTCGTTCGAATGTAACGCGTAACAGCACTCCTGAAGTCTGGAAAGTGAGGGGTTGATGCAAGTGAACACTTTTATTTCGAATGACTGTGCTGCTTGAGATAGGCATCAATTTCTGACAGAATTTACGCGCGGGTGCTAATCAGTTCTGCTGAACAAGTTCCTAGCTCTCTCTATTCAATATAAACTCCCCGTGTTGAGGCAGTAACTTGATTCAGGCAAGACAAAAAAAGTTTTTACACTCTCCCCATGTAGGCAACCCATTAAAACTGAGTGCTCAATGTGGTGCCACACTTATCTTCTTGAACAAAAACAGCAGGTCTACAAATATCTTTAGTGTATGTGAGGTATGTCGTTATTTTAATTGCTTCATTATGGTTCTTACGATACTGCACAGAATAACTGAAAGCAGCCGTTTATAATGCTGAATGTGCTTAGTTTAGCGGTCGTACAATTGGGAACAGCATTACATTTAGGTATGAAGTATGAGGTAAGCGTAACATGTTTTTTCTCAGAAATCACACTCGAGAATTTCTTTCTACACGTCCCTAGAGAGAAAGCCGAAGGATGCAGCGGCCTTCTATTTTTCTGTTTTCTTTATTAAGTAAATTCTGCCGTTGTATGTCTAGCGATATGATTAGGAGGGACACTATTCAGTTCTCACCTCCTGGGGTTCCTTAACGTCCACCTGAACAAACGTACTCGAGTGTTTTTCCATTTCGTTCCCATCGAATTGCACGACCTGGTTTGAATCCGTGAGATCGAGTTCAGCAGCGCAACTCCATCAGCGCAACTCCAGCAGCGCCACGAATTAAGCTACCGCACCGCTTTCTTCTTTCTTTTTTTTCTCTTTTTAAGCATACACAGGAAATAAAATTTCGCAAGGCTTACGGGCTAAAAATGAGTATATATAAACGCTGCCTAAAACTGTTTTCGGTACCCGAGGCCCCACCGCAAGAAAAAACCCCGTACTAATTTCTCCGCATATCGTTACGCAATGAAGACGGAAACAAGAAAAGAATTTTTCAATGCAGTACTTTTCTTTTGCTTTCCTGTGAGAATTCATCCCGCAAATTTGACTACAGGGCACCGGACGGGGCAGATATAACTTATTTGTTGGAAACGGCAAGGAGGAAGCTTACATATGATTTTTCCGTCTGCATTTCGCAAGCCCTACTAATGGAAAATTATATGCGCAAAATTAAACACGACACATACATGCTGCTTGAAAAACAAGAAAAATAAATGTTCTCCAAAGAGATCTGTACAATTACCTAGAAGAATGAAATCAGACACTGCGGCCACAGTGCACTCGCAATCACCGAGCGGCATAAAAGAAAAAAAAATGAAATAAAGAAGATAAAGAAAGGTATCTACTCCTAAGGCATAAATACGTGTCATATGAAATTACAGACACCGTTTCAGCGGTCTGAATGCACATACCAGTGCGCGAAGTAGAACGAATGAACCTTCCGAGAATTATTGCCAGCAATTTCCAACGGCGCGACCTTGATGCAGCCCAGTTCCCTCCAATCGCAGCGCCGCCACAGTATTTTTTGTCGTAGTCGCACGCCTCACTCCAATGCATGCGCCGCCTCAGGCCCTCGTCCTGCTCAACCTTATTCTAGTACACTTTTTCTACACTCTACTTCAAGGCCCTCGGTTGCGAAGAGCTCTAAACGCCTTAGTGATGATTGGTGCACCTTTTCTAGCCAACTTTGTTTCGACCTGGTGCAGGTATAACTTGCTGGATGTAAATTGGCCGCAATGACACAAGAAAACGCGACAACCACATTCCAAAAAACACACACGATGCTCCAAAATTCCTGACGGCGAAAATGCGCACTGGCGCTGTCACCTGCCGGCAACCGTGGCAAACCCCAGCGGTTAGTGTCACGTGACGCTCCTCTCGGCCAGATCACGCCAACGCTCTCATTTCGAATATGAAGTGGTTGCAGCGTTCTGAGTCGGATAATGACGCTCCCAAAGAACCATCTGAACGCAGCACGGGCATTCGACTTCTACTATCTGAACGCATGGCCACTTTTCATAGCCCTCTAGAGCGTTCAAAAACCACCATCAGAATACACCATTAGATCCAGGCCAGTCAATGTGAACCCTCATTGTTTTTCACAAATTTAGAAGATTGCACCTAATGAGAGAAATTGTGCCTGAATTGAGATGGTTGGCTAGATTAGCTGATCAGCTTTTTCTTCATGAAATTTTGCCACATGTTCTTTTCACAGGGCTGTGAGCTGTTCGCTGAATGCGTAATGATTCAGCATTTCCATAATTTAGTGAACTACTCTGAGCAACGTAGTAGGACTAGGACGATCAACATTACCTCAATCAAATGTTTCCGTTTTTGTGTTTGAAGCTTTTGCAGAAGCGAGTCCTTAATGAGCGCTCTGATAGCCAATCAGACCACGAAGATGTACTTGGATGAGATGTGGTCCAAACGGGTGTACCACTACGGACAAGTGAACACGCCTGCGATACTAACGGACGGCAGTATTCTGGAGTACGTCACGCAGTCAGCAAAAGGCCTCCAGGTTAGTGGTACATTCACACTGTCGCAATCAACATAAAATGTTGACAGTGACTTTAGAATACCCTAAAAACGATGAAGGCGCAACCTTGCATGCTCACGAGACATTCATTAAATAACTTCACATTTCCATCCAAATGAACTGTTAGTTCGTATTACTTGATTTCTCTTTACTAGTTCTAATGTGAACACCCTATATGACTCGTGAAGCGGGCATTCCGATTAAATTTAAAGGTCGAGGGTCCGACTCCTTCCCAAGGTCGTAGGTACGACTGCCTTAATTAAAGCTAACTTAATTAATTTTCCCATTGTTTTCTTCGCCATAATTGACACCAGTGGTCGTGGGTTCCACGGCCACATGAGGACCTGTGTTCAAGTACCCTAATTAAATATGCTTAATTAACTACGTCCCTATTAACAATAAAGGCCAGGGTTTGACTCCCACCAAAGGTCGTGGGTGTGAGTGTCTCAACTGTATCTTAATTAACGGTGTCTTAATGAACATTGGCCTAAATAACACCAAAGATTGTGGTTTTGAGTGCCCAAATTAATTCTATTTAATGAACAATGCCTTAATTCACGTTCCCGTAATTTGCACCAAAGGTTGTGGGACTCCCACCAAAGTTCGGACACCAATTTTTGTGCCATTGAATTTTGGTGCCAAAACACTCCACTGTCAATATATTTTTTTTTTACCCATGAGCCATCGAAGGCTTTCGCCTTATTAATCAACAGACCTCCATTCTGCATGTCAAAGCGAAGTGACCTCAGGAAAGTACGGCACAGAACCAAGTGTTCTGACGCAGTAAGGATTAGACGCGCGAAGCCTAGAAAACTGAGTTTGAGCGTCTGTAACGTCAAACGTGTGCGCAACTGAGCAGATTTTAAATTATTTTCGTATACAGGCTGAGCGACATCACAACAAAGAATTTGGCGCTGAGAGAGCCACATATTCAAACATAAAATTTTGTCAATTTCAAATGCTCGGAGTAATGACCATTATTTATTAAAATGGGATAACATAATGCCAAGTCGAGGACGCTCGTCGCAGATGGGGTTCACAGAGCTTCTCTGAGAGCGACATTTCTTTTTTTGCCATATTAGATGCCAGTGAACAAAATGTCGCCGTCTTGATAGCGTCGTCGTCGCCGTTGTTATTGTCATTGTCGTGCCACGGTCATCGTATTGCAGTCTTTGTAGCTGTAGCAGTCATGACGTCGTTTTCGCTGTCAATGTGTCGCCGTTATTATGCCTTGGAACTACTTTCCACCACGCATGATAAACGTACACGTTCAGATCTGTGTCCTAAATTTTGTCTAAAATTCCAAGTATACGAGTGGCATTTCAAGAAGCCGACGATAATCAGGGCCACTGTTGGGAGCCAAACAACCGTTGAGCGTTCACACCTTTTAGAGTGAACTATCACTAGGGCTGACACAGTTTATTCACTAGTATAGGGTGGCAGTAGCACCGGTCTGGTACACCATGTCTTGAGAAGCACTTTGCGTTCTTGACTTAGAAGGGTCTGTATGAAATGTTCATCGAAGCTATTAAAATGGTTCGCTATTTAAGTAGACAAGGCCGCATATTTCTTTCGATAGCTGCAATTAGGTGAGATTGCGCGCGTAAGAAATCCTCCATGTAATAAATACTACGTGTAGACGCGTCAGTGGTGTTTCTGTACTGTATACCACACTCCTGCAATGTTGCCACGGTTAACTTACAGGCGACTTCCAAAAGAGGCCGTTAAGTCCGATTTGTCGAAGGGGCAGTGCAGCACCGAGAAAAAGACCAAGGTGTGAGCTCGTGATCCCGCCCATCCTCGTCTTCTTCAAGGAGCAAGCGGCCCAAGCGCGTGCCAATATTGTGTTGCAAATAACTGTTACCAACGCATAAAAATGGTATCAATATATTCGTCCTTCTACCACAATAGTATCAGTACCACTTATTCATGGCTCGGCGACTACAGAGGAACCAAGCTGGAAATGGAGACAAAGTCGTAGGCTGTGTAGAAGCCGTATCTGGGAAACAGCTCATGCGCGACATACATGTGCAGCCATAGAGTTTCTTACAATATATTGCAGTGTACTCTGGCGCTTAAATCGTTGAGCCACCACGGGAATATTGGGATGTACATGGACTTGTCTGATCTTCGTGCCTGTGGGCACAGACGTACTTGTCATCATCATCATCATCAGCAGCAGCAGCAGCAGCAGCAGCAGCAGCAGCAGCAGCCTGGTTACGCCCACTGCAGGGCAAAGACCTCTCCCATACTTCTCCAACAACCCCGGTCATGTACTAATTGTGGCCATGTGGTCCCTGCAAACTTCTTAATCTCATCCGCCCACCTAACTTGCTGCCGCCCCCTGCTACGCTTCCCTTCCCTTGGAATCCAGTCCGTAACCCTTAATGACTATCGGTTATCTCCCCTCCTCATTACAGGTCCTGCCCATGCCCCCCCCATTTCTTTTTCTTGATTTCAACTAAGATATCATTAACTCGCGTTTGTTCCCTCACCCAATCTGCTCTTTTCTTATCCCTTAGCGTTACACCCATCATTCTTCTTTCCATAGCTCGTTGCGTCGTCCTCAATTTAAGTAGAACCTATTTCGTAAGCCTCCAGGTTTCTGCCCCGTAAGTGAGTACTGGTAAGACACAGCTATTATACACTATTCTCTTGAGGGATAATGGCAACCTGCTGTTCATGATCTGAGAATGCCGGCCAAACGCACTCCATCCCATTCTTATTCATTTGATTATTTCCGTCTCATGATCCGGATCCGCCGTCACTACCTGCCCTAAGTAGATGTATTCCCTTACCACTTACAGTGCATCGCTACCTATTGTAAATTGCTGTTCTCTTCCGAGACTATTAAACATTACTTCAGTTTTCCGCAGATTAATTTTTAGACCCACTCTTCTGCTTTGCCTCTCCAGGTCAGGGAGCATGCATTGCAATTGGTCCCCTGAGTTACTAAGGAAGGCAATATCATAAGCGAATCGCAAGTTACTAAGGTATTCTCCATTAACTTTTATCCCCAATTCTTCCCACTCCAGGACTCTGAATACATCCTGTAAACACGCCGTGAATAGCATTGGAGAGGTCATACCTGCCTGCCTGACGCCTTTCTTTATTGGGATTTTGTTGCTTTCTTTATGGAGGACTACGGTGGCTGTGGAGCGGGTAGAGATATCTTTCACTATTTTTACATAGAGCTCGTCGACACCCTTATTACGTAATGCCTCCATGACTGCTGAGGTTTCGACTGAATCAAACGCTTTTTCGTAATCAATGAAAGCTATATCTAAGGGTTGGTTATATTCCGCACATTTCTCTGTCACCTGATTGATAGTGTGAATATGGTCTATTGTTGAGTAGCCTTTCCGGAATCCTGCCGGGTCCTTTGGTTGACAGAAGTCTAAGGTGTTCCTGATTCTATTTGCGATTACCTTATTAAATAGTTTGTAGGCAACTGACAGTTAGCTGGTCGGTCTATAATTTTTCAAGTCTTTGGGGTCGCCTTTCTTATGGATTAGGATTATGTTAGCGCTGTACCAAGATTCCGGTACGCTCGAGGTATGACGCATTGTGTAAATAGGGTGGCCAGTTTTCTAGAACAGTGTGCCCACCATCCTTCAACAAATCTGCTGTTACCTGATCCTCCCCTGCTGCCTTCCCCCTTTGCATAGCTCCCAAGGCGTTTTTTACTTCTTCTGGCGTTACCTGTGGGATTTCGAATTCCTCTAGACTATTCTCTCTTCCATTATTGTCGTGGGTTCCACTGGTACTGTATAAATCTCTATAGAACTCCTCAGCCACTTGAACTATCTCATCCATATTCGTAATGATATTACCGGCTTTGTCTCTTAAAGCATACATCTGATTCTTGCCAATTGCTAGTTTCGCCTTCACTGCTTTTAGGCTTCCTCTGTTCCTGAGAGCATGTTCAACTCTATCCATATTATACTTCCTTACATCAGCTGTCTTGCGCTTGTTGAATAACTTCTAAAGTTCTGCCAGTTCTATTCTAGCTGTAGGGTTAGAGGCTTTCATACATTAATGTTTCTTGATCAGATCTTTCGTCTCCTGCGATAGCTTACTGGTATCCTGTCTAACGCAGTTACCACCGACTTCTATTGCATACTCCTTAATGATGCCCATATTATATTCGTTTATTGCTTCAACACTAAGGTCCTCTTCCTGAGTTAAAGCCGAACACCTGTTCTGTAGCTTGATCTGGAATTGCTCTATTTTCCCTCTTACCGTTAACTCATTGATCGGCTTCTTATGTACCAGTTTCTCCCGTTCCCTCGT
This sequence comes from Dermacentor variabilis, assembly GCF_050947875.1. Taxonomy (NCBI): domain Eukaryota; kingdom Metazoa; phylum Arthropoda; class Arachnida; order Ixodida; family Ixodidae; genus Dermacentor; species Dermacentor variabilis. The sequence goes on from NC_134571.1 coordinate 180,349,497, forward strand.
CAGGTCTAGGCTAATTCGAGTTCTTACCATACTACGGTCACTGCAGCGTACCTTGCCGAGCACGTCTACATCTTGTAAGATGCCAGGGTTGGCGCAGAGTATGAAGTCTATTTCATTTCTAGTCTCGACTTTCGAGCTCTTCAACGTCCACTTTCGGCTATCCCGCTTGTGGAAGAAGGTATTCATTATCCGCATATTATTCTGTTCCGCAAACTCTACTAATAACTCTCCCCTGCTATTCCTAGTGCCTATGCCATATTCCCCCACTGCCTTGTCTCCAGCCGGCTTCTTGCCTACCTTGGCATTGAAGTCGTCCATCAGTAAAGTGTATTTTGTTTTCACTCTACCCATCGCCGATTCCACGTCTTCATAGAAGCTTTCGACTTCCTGGTCATCATGACTGGATGTAGGAGCGTAGACCTGTACAGCCTTCATTTTGTACCGCTTATTAAATTTCACAACAAGATCCGCCGCCCTCTCGTTAATGCTACAGAATTCCTGTATGTTACCAGCTATGTTCTTAATAATCAGGAATCCCGCTCCTATTTCTCGTCTCTCCGCTAAGCCTCTGTAGCACAGGACGTGCCCGCTTTTTAGCACTGCATATGCTTCTTTTGGCCTCCTAACATCACTGAGGCTTATTATATCCCATTTACTGCCGCCTAATTCCTCCATTAGCACTGCCAGACTCGCCTCACTAGATTACGTTCTAGTGTTAAACGTTGCCAGGTTCATGTTCCAATGGCGGCCTGTCCGGACGTACTTGTGGATTTGTTTATTACGCTTTGTATTCATTCCTTGCCGTAAATTTCAGAGCAATCTATACGTTTCTAAGCGCAGAGGACGCTGCGAACAGGCACAATCGCTACTAATTTGAATGGTTCAGCTTGTCGAGGTAGCCATACTCTGCCGTACCACTGCAGATCATCCCTGTGTCCACGACCTGGTTCAGCGGATCCACCGCGAGCTCAAGGCTGCGCTCACTACGTGCCTGGATCGGGACCACTGGGTCGACCGCCTTCCTATAGTACTTGTCGGCCTACGAGCTTTCCATCATCGCGACCTTGGCTGCTCTATGACCGCACTTGTCTACAGTGCACCCGTGCGGGTTTTGCGAGATTTGTTCTTTCCTTCTGACCCCTTGCCCTAGCCGCTGCAGTAACTTCATTGCCCACAAGACTGCATTCAGCAACTGCGCCTCGTCCCACCTCGATCTTCGGACCACAGCATCGTTGTGCGTCTAGACCTTGAGTCTTCGACTCACGTTTTTCTCAGACGCGATGCTGTAAAGGCACCTCTTCCCACTACGATAGATTGTACCATGCCCTCCACAATTAGCTGAAGTCCGCCACCATCTTATTCAATAGCCGCTAAGAGGTAGTCTAATTAGACCACCTCAAACTGGCCTACCTCGAGGTGCCTCACGGAGTTTCCCGCGGATGTCGTCGGCGTATCAGCGGATCTGCAAGTAACTAAGACAGCCCCGTTGCCATTCTGCGACGAGTACATTTCAGAGTTCCGTTTGGGCGGGGGGCGCTGTAGCGATCACCGACGCCGCTACGCACAGATGGTAAAGATCAGCGCTGTTGGACGGTGCTGCGACAGATGACGAAAATAAATAAATAAATAAATAAATAAATAAATAAATAAATAAATAAATAAATAAATAAATAAATATATAAATAAATAAAATAGATAAAATAAAATAAAATAAATAAATAAAATAAGGCGGACCGTGCTCGCGGCGAAAGCATGGAACGTGCTAGTCCGTTCTAAGAGCTTGCGATGTTTCTCCCCTTGTTCTGCCGCTCCGCTGCAACAGCCTGGTTCGCGACAGAGGCATTCTTATTCTTGTGGGACTCAGAAAGCAAAGAAGGCTTAGGGTACAGAAGAAATAAGAACGAATGATAGAACGACGAAGTACACAGATAGAAGAAAAGAGAAGGAAAGGATGAACTTGACAAGAAACCACAGATTAAAAGAAATAGTTTCATGCTAGAGCCAGCGGCAATCAGTCCGTGCTAGGGAGGCGCCTAACATAGCGCCTTACATTTGATCACGTGTAGCATATCGTTTCTTGTTCTTAACGTTACGACAACTTTTGGTTCTTCAGCTTAACACTGGCTAGCTTCTCGGGTTCTACGCTACCTTTCAACTTAGTTAGAATACATGAAATGTTCAGACGAGGCAGCTGCATTAATGCTTGTGGCGCCAGAGCAGAAAATGCGTGTGGGTTGTTGTAACGGATGTGATGTATCTAGAGAAAGAAAGAGTAATTTTCACAACGTGACGTGGATGTACAACAGCTCTTTGAACAGCGGACCTCGATGCACAAGTTACATGTTTCTTTTGAAGGCACGACTTCACGCTTCCAACCGAAGCTTGACAACTACGCGTCGGATAAACACGATAGCACTTAAAATTTCAAGTTCCCTGCGCTATGTCACCTCAGTCTTGCTCTACTCATCAACAGTGAGATGTGTCAGCTTCAAATTTTCTGCAATATTCCTAGAAGCCAACGTGGGTGCAATATGGTGTATGAGATTGAGAATTCAATTCCTTGCGACGCTGGATGTAGACCATTCGCGCCGATTTATAAGAAAGAAGCGATTGATAAGCGTCGTGGAAATTCGCATTCAACTTGAACACAACTGCTGCAGAAGCGTCTTGCGTGAAAAGTGAGTGTGATTCACGTAAAACGACGTGATCCATAGCTTGCTTGGCTTGTCCTAAAATGACATAAGTGTCGTACCCAATGATAAGAAATGTTGATAAGAAACAACAGACAAACATTACGAAGCTTGATAAGTATTACACAGCACGCTGGGCGCAGCACAAGTGGAGCATGTGACTCTCTTTAAAAATCGAAATCGCACAACTGGAATTTACAGCTTTTTAACGCGATAGGTTTTTTAAATATCTTCATTTAGGTTATAGGAGTAGTCGTTTAACTTCCATTTTTGGAAACAGCATGTTTGGGGACAAAGTCTGGAGCGCGGTGGATAGTGCCATGCTTAGTTCACACTGCGATACACCGCGTCTGGAGTGCCCAGAACTCTACTGGCAGCGAAATTTTACGTCGTTTACAATGCTTACTTACCGCTCCGCCGGAGCTCTGGAAATAGCGAAAAACAACAAGGGTGCGCGATGATGATGCTGATTACGATTCATTGTCATCATCCCCATTGAAACGGGGTGGCGACAAACTAAAATAGCCTGCTTGAAATATAGGTAATGTTTTCGTATTTAGGAAATTTGGAACCTGATCCATCCATCCATCCATCCATCCTTTCTCCTGAGCCGACCAAGTGGGCCAAGTTGTCTACCAGCGTGCACAACTGGGTATGTGCTCGCGGTCGTGAGGCCGTCTTGGGCGTTCCAGCGTCGTCAACCCAACATCATGGTCCTATTCTTGTCATGCCTTTACGCCTTTTATGTCGACCCAGTGGCCTAAGCTGCATAGCACTATCTTCGGTCACTGGTCATACGTTCGGGATCGCGATGGCGTCGTTTTCGTTGCATCGCATTCATTCATGCTTTGTCATCCGAGTCTCGTCTCGCCATCGTGGCATCATTGTCACAGTCATCGTCATATCACCGTCGCCGTGCCGACATCAGCACGCTGTCATTTTACCATTCTCATCAGTTCAGTAACATTATCTAATTCTCTTTATGTCGTCGTCGTACAGCCTTCGCTAGCCCATCGATGGCCTCGTCCTTCTTTGTCGTTAGGCTGTAATCAGGCTGTATTCATTAAATGATCATGTGCTGTTGTCATGTCATCACTGTCATTTGCGCTCATGTGAGACAGTCGCTATTATGCATTTATTGTAATACCGTAGCCGTCGTGTCAAAGTGGTAGTGCCATCGTCATCATTCAATCTTCGCCATCCGATTCTCCTCACACCATTATCATCATACTGTCGCGTAGTTGTGACGGTGAAAAATGCTCGCCCGTAAAATATAAACAAGTTCAAGTGACGATGCCCCCTCTAAACAGAATCGTCCCGAATCTAAAATATGACAGGAGGGCGAAAAAAATAAAGTATAATATACCTATAAATAGTAACAAAACAACAAAGGTCGAGACGGTACCCCATTCATTGCTCATAGAAAAAATGCGTAAATATAAAATTCACCCGCAGGTTGTCGCATGGGTTAAAGAATATCTTACCCTGCGCCGGCAGATTGTGGTTGTAAATGGGGTTCAGTCGCACCAGCAAGAAGTTACATCCGGTGTACCCCAGGGCTCCGTCCTGGGGCCTTTACTTTCTTTATTGTATATAAATGATATTGGCGAAGAGCTTACATCGCAGCTAAGGCTGTCTGCAGGTGACTTATTGTTATATAGGGTGACTAACAGCATGGCTGATGCCAGTCTGATTCAGGAAGACCTCAATCTAATTAGTGAATGGTGCACTAAGGGGCACATGCAGATAAACCTAACCAAAACAGTCAACATGATAAAGACGAACTCTATAAATTCCTCTAACACCTTGAATAACAATTTAATGGCTAAATTAAAACAGTTTAAATACCTAGGTGTTTGGTACACCCCGGAATTATCATGGCAAAAATAGGTTGACTGTGTGACCGCTAAGGCAGGGAAAATGCTAGCTTTTCTTTTTAGGAACTCCAGAGTATTCAGCACGTCTACACGATAGTTGCTATAAAAAACGTACGTAACGTCCGTCCTTGAGTACGCCTTTGTAGTGTGGGACCCTCCGACGGCACGTGACATTATTAAACTTGAGAGGGTACAGAATCTAGGTGTGCGGTACGTGTCAGGTCGATATAAAGTTAATTTCAGCGTTACGAGTGCTAAGGAAGAGTTTCAATGGGATACCTTGGAGGTACGACGCAGAGGGCTGCGTATGAAGGTTTTCCACTCCATATTCTAGGGTACAATCGCTATAGAAAGGGACAAATATATAATGCCTCATTACCGTTCCAACGAGAAGTTCCACGCAAGACAGAACTGTAATAAGAAAACATTTTTTTTTACAAAAACTATACAAGAATGGAATAGGTTACCTGCCAGTGTCGTCAACGTCCTGTCAAATGATGTATTTTTTGCCCTGTTGAATTCACTCAACTAGCCCGTTTCTTTTACCTTTATATTGAATTGCCATGTATAACATCCCATGTTTTGAAAACTCTGTAACTTCTGTTGAACTTTTGTTGTTTTCTTCTCTCACGTCGGGTAAAAAAAATCTTGTGAACATTTATAACTGTGTTCTAACCCCCCCCCCCCCCACTGTAATGCTTTTTGGCGCCTGTGGCTACTGAATAAATAAAGAAATAAATAAGTAAATAAAACGATAAATAAGTAAACAAAATCTAACATAAGAAAATCCAAAGGAACTGAAAAGATCAGCTATGCAAACTCCCAAAGTTCGTTAGCGCTGGTAGAACGGTTTAAGTCGCACAACATTGACTATTTCAGGTCGAGAGCGGCGCCGCTGTGGTTGCGAAGTGCCATCTGGCAAGACCTCATAGTCCAGTGAGCCAATGCGTCCGATGATCTTGTAAGGTCCGAAATAGCGGCGTAAAAGCTTCTTGCTGAGCCCTCGTCGTCGTATTGGGGTCCACATGCAAACATGGTCGCCGGGCTGGTACACGACGTAGCGTCGCCGAAGGTTGTAGGGTCGGCTGTCGGCCTTCGGTTGGTTCTTGATCCGCAGGCGGGCGAGCTGTCGGGCATCTTCGGCGTGCTGGAGGTAGGCGGCGCCGTCAAGTTTGTCTTCGACGCAGATGTGAGCAGCATGGTGTCGAGTGTAGTCGTCGGATTCCTGCCCTAAACCAGCTTCACCGGCGGGATCTTTGTTGTTTCTTGTACCGCCGTGTTCTAAGCGAAGGTTACGATGGCAGGACGGCATCCCAGGTTCGGCGTCGACTTACATTGCTGGCATGACGGCGAGGGTCTTATTCAGGCACTCCATAAGACCGTTCGTCTGTGGGTTGGAGGCAGTTGTCCACCTGTGGCTTGTCTAGCTGTATTGCAGAATGGCTTGGGTGAGCTCCGCTGTTAAGGCCGTTCCTCTGTCGATGATGAGGGTTTCTGGGGTTGCATGTTGCAGCAGGATGTTCTCGACGAAAAATTTCGCCACTTCGGCTGTGCTACCTTTCGGTAGAGCTTTAGTTTCAGCAAAGCCGGTGAAGTAGTCCATCGCCACGACGATCCACTTATTTCCGGAGGTTGACTTCGGAAACAGTCGAAACAAATCCATCCCGATCTGCTGAAAAGGCCGGCAAGAAGGCTTGACCGGCTGTAGTAATCCCGCTGGCCTTCCCGGTGACGTCTTGCGTCGCTGACAGTCGCGGCATGTCTTGACGTAAGGTTCGACGTCGGAGGTAAGGCGCGGCTAGTAATGCCTTTCCTGTGTCCCCGATAGCGTCCGTGAGAATCCAAGGTGCCCAGCGATCGGATCGTCATGTAGGGCGCGCAGTACCTCTGGACACAGCGCTCATGGAACAACAAAAAGGTAGTTGGCGCGGACTAATGAGAGGTTCTTTTTCATGAGTAGGTTGTTTTGAATCGTGAACGAAGACAATCTGCGCTTACATGACCTAGGGAAAGCATTGGTATTCCCTTGTAAATACTCGACGAGGCCTTTTAGCTCCGGGTCTACTCATTGCTCTTCAACGAAGTCTTCCATGTTTATTGTTCCAATGAAGGCGTCGTCATCCTGTCGCCTTCTGGCGGCGAGTCAATGTGGGCGCGTGATCGACAATTGGCATCAGGGTATCTTCTTCCGGACTTGTAGCATGCAGTGAGGTCATATTCTTGTAGTCTGAGGTTCCGCTGCGCCAGCCGTCCCTAAGGGTTCTTTAAATTAGCTAACCAACACAACGCGTGATGGTCGCAGACGACTTTGAATTGCATGCCATATAGGTAAGGGTGGAATTTCGCTGTAGCCCAAACGATGGCGACGGATACCTTTCGTACAATAGTTGCCTTCCGCTTTTGACAGCGACTGGCTAGCATAAGATATCAGCCGTTCAAGTCTGTCTTTCCTCTGGACTAGGACAGCACCGATGACTAAGCTACTGGCGTCAGTGTGAATTTCGGTATTGGCGTCCTCGTCGAAGTGCAGAAGTATCGGCGGAAACTGCGTACGTCATTTGAGTTGTTGAAATGCGTCGGCCTGCGGTGTTACCCATTTGAACTCGACATTACATTTGGTTAGCGACTCAGCGATGCGTGAAAAGTCCATGACAATGCGCGTATAGTACGCACAAATCCCAAGGAATCTACGCAATGCCTTCTTGTCCATGGGCTGCGGGAACCTTGCAATGGCAGCTGTCTTCTGCGGGTGAGGGCGGACACCAGATTTGCTGATGACGTGGTCTAGGAACAGAAGCCCGTCGTAAGCGAAGCGGCACATTTGCTGCTTCAGAGTGAGCCCTAAATACTTGATGGCCTTTAGTACTGTCCAAGCTACCTAAGGTGATCATCGAAATTTCCGGCGATGACGATGACCCCATGCAAGCAAACAAGAGATGCCTGCTACTTCAATACTGCTAAACCGTGTCCATCACGCACTCTAGCGTTGCAGGGGCCAAGGACAGTTGAAATGGCATCACCTTGAACTCGAAGCGGCCATGTGGCGTGATGAAGGCAGTCTTTTCGCGATCTGTTTCGTCGATTTAAATTTTCCGGTAGCCAGACTTCAGGTCCATCGACGAGAAATATTTAGCGTTGCACAGCTGGACCAATGTGTCGTCTATCTGTGAGAGTGAATATACGTACTTCTTCGTGATCTTGTTCAGTGACGATGATCCAGAAACGTGGGCTTCCGTCATTGTTCTTCACCAAGACTACAGGAGATGGCCACGGGCTTTGTGATGGGTGGATGATGTCGTCGTGCAGCACTTCCTCGACTTATTTTCTAACAGCTTCACTTTCTCGCGTCGAAACTCGATTTGGGCTTTGGCGCGGTGGTCGAACGCACTCTTCGATTCTGCGATGCTTTGCAAGTGGTGTTAGTGGTATCCTCGATGACGTCGAAAAGCAGTCTTTGCATCTTCGGAGAAGACTTCTGAGCGGTTGCTGTTTATTCAAGGGGAGACTTAGATTTTTGTTGAAGTCTGGTTTGAGAAGTCTGGTCGTTGTCGTAGATGTGACAGAATCCTAAAGGAAAAACGCATTGCTGGTTTCCATAATTTCCTAAATGTATCCGATCGCCGTGCTCTTGTGGATATGCTTGAACTGCTGGCTGAAGTTTGTCAGCATCACTTTTGCTTACCCTCCGTGCAGTCGGGCGATCCCTCTTGCGACGCAAATTTCACGATCGACCAGTAGACGTTGGTCACCCTCGATGACGCCTTATACGTCTTGAAACTGTAAAAGCGCACAAAGACGAGAACGAAGAGAGTGGACAGGACGAAGCGTTAACTCACAACTGAAAAAAAATTTATTGAAGGGAAACAAATACATGCACCCAACGCGGAGTAAGACGGCTGCACTTACGTTACGAAACTCACGGGTTAAATCATTCCAAAGGCAATGTTAAAAGTGAAAAAGTAAAAAAAAAGTTCTAGCTATCAAGAAACTTGAATTCATTATCATGTCTTTCTTCTACGTCTATGGGTGTTTACTTGCCGACGGAAATGGCAATGCTGGAGCGAGGCGGGAGGCTGACTTGGTCCTCAAGTGCACTCCGGGCGCGGTCACTGGAAGGCCTCTCTGTCAGTATCGCTTAGTCTCTGTACAGCGTTATCGCGTTGGTTCAGGAAGTCCCTGCCGAGAATTACGTCTCGCGAGCACTGTTGGATAACAAAGTCCTTGCAGTCTACGGCTACCTCGTTGGTCTTGGGCGACGTTGTCCTCGGGCTTCTGCCTTGAATCGCGGCTCTATGGGGGGCGTTTTGTACATGATGCACTAGCACTTCCAACAGATATCACTTTGCATTGATGGTGAAAAGCGCTCATTTGTAAAAGATAAGTTCACGTGTCAATACCCTCGCTGTCATTCCATAGTTGTCATGTCGTCGCCGTCACGCTGTCCTAGTTATGCCATATTTATCATTAAAAATGTCATTTTACTGTCATTATGCCGTCTTCGTCACGCCACTTTTGTCATTTCATGGACATCATTCCTCCTTTGTCACTCCTTCATCATCACTGCGTCGGCGTCAATGAGTCATTGTCATGTCTCTATTCTGTTGCGTACTCCAGGGTAGCGTACCGTACTGCTGCCGAGAAGTAGCGACTCCTGCCTATCGAAGCTCGACCGACATTACTTATTGGGTAGCGTGACGTTGTCGGCGGGCTGCAGGCATCCGGTAGACCATGGCGACCGAGCAAGGGCGAGACGATTTGCTAGTGCGAAACTTGCACTGTTTATTCAATGGTAGTTGAAAGAAAATAAGAAGAACATGAAGTATGAAGTATCTCACAAGTACATTTCGGAGCCCCTTAAATAGGCTCTCTACAAGTGTGGGCGGGATCTTGCTTCCGTCGATGACACGTGACAGGCACAGAGAGAAGGCCCCTCCTCCTGCATTACCAAGCACGGGAGGGAGAAGTCGATCCTCTTTTCGACGAATCCGGGGAGAAGGTCGGGTGAATGACCTCTTCGGCGCCGTGGGGTCCGGCCAAGTAGAAGGTAGGGGCATGACGTATCGCCCGTGGTGTCCGACCAAGTAGAGGGTAGGGCGATGACGTATCGCCCGTGGGGTCCGGCCAAGTAGACGGTAGGGGGATGACGTATCGCCCGTGGTGTCCGACCAAGTAGAAGGTAGGCGGATGACGTATCGCCCGTGGTGTCCGACGCCAACCCTAAGAATACCATGGGCGACTTTGGCAAGCAAGTGCCATAGCGAAATGCGACAATACCGTTGAATGTCGCATGCCGCAAAAGTGACAGAATTCTCGAGCTGACCACTTCAAACGGTAAATAACCCTTACTTCAGAAATACGGTGTGTTTATACATTATTCTAATGCTAATCGCATTACTCGTGCCAGCCATTGTGAGATGAGTTCTGCCGTAATTTTTTCGCCTATATGTACTTAGTATTTTCTCTCGTCTTCAAAAGCTATAAAGTTACCTGGTATCTACCTAACCTGTAAGGGGTCCCGTCCTACAAAGAGTTTTCATGCTTTTATAGTCAATAGCATTCTTTGCCTACTTCAGGCATTTTAAATCTATCTATCTATCTATCTATCTATCTATCTATCTATCTATCTATCTATCTATCTATCTATCTATCTATCTATCTATCTATCTATCTATCTATCTATCTATCTATCTATCTATCTATCTATCTATCTAAACTGTTACGCGTGTTCTGTGGTGCAAGTTGTGCGCCAGCTTGGGTTAGTATGTATATGCGTTTTGTCGCTACGTCAGTGTTGTTCAATTCTTGTCATTCGAGCTTGGTTATTATACACTCGTCATGCCCTCGTCGTGACGCTTCTAAGCCGACCGAGCCATCCAAGTCTTCTAATAGATCGGGCCGCTAGATATGTGCTCGTGGTCGTGACACCGTTGTTGCGTTGTCGTCATTCCAACTTCGTCGTACACCTGTCGTCAAACTGTCATCGTCACGCAGTCGGTGTGCATTCATTTTTATGCCGTCGTCGTGATGCCATCATGGTAGCTCAATCGTCATGTCAGCTTGGTCTTCCAACCCTTCTCATTCAGTCATCGTCAGGCCATATTTCTCCTACTGCCTTCGTGATACAGTAACCGTTAGATAGTCGGCATCCCACTGTCCTCGTATACCATTGTCATGCCTTCGTCATTGCATAGCGCCAACCTGCATTTTTTGTAGCACCATTGTAGTGGACTTCCTTATATGTGGTAATTCTGAGTTCGTCATCCGACACTCGTCATGCCGTAGTCGTCACACAGTTGTCATACCGCTGACAGTCATGCCGTCGCACTCCATCGACGCCACTCTGTCTTCCATGTTCTAGCATATTCATGCTGCCTTCAATCAACAGTAAACTTGCGAAAAATGCCGTGACACCGTAGCCACTCGTCTTTGTCAGGCAGTCGCTGCTACGCGTGCGTTCTTAAACCTTCGTCTTCATGCCACAGCATTCGTGTCATCGTCTTCATTAGAGCCTCATCTGGTTGTCGTTATACCCTCGTTGTCAAAGTATCGTCGTCATTCCATTGTTCTATGCCATCCTCGTTTTAACATTTTCATTTCAAAAACGTTATCTCATTGCTGTCATGCCGTCGTCATCCAAACACCCTTCGCGTCCTACTACCATCGACATCATTCCTTCTTTGTCGTTCCATCTTCGTTACTGCGTCAAGCGAGTGTCACAGAAAAGTGGGCTGGTACTTGAGAGCGCATACTGAATATAGCCAAGGAGACAGACATCTCAGATTCACTACTACATATTTTAAATAAACGCTATTTGAACAATAGGCCGTGTGGCTACATTGCTTGAATGCTATTCGCATTACCATCGACAGTATTTGTGACTTTGGTTCAGCATAATACTTTTCCCTCCAACACTTTACATACCACTCGCTCATCTCGACTCCTGACTGGTAATGCTTCCATCCGCGTCGAATCGCAGCGCTTCTGAAGATGGATGTCTCAGAGGGTGAATATCTTTGCGTTTTATTAGGAAGTACTGAGTTGTGTCTGGATTTTTGCAGCAGCATGCACATGTCTCATAACGTTGCAGATAGTTGCTTCGGCATGTTTTTTTCTCATTTGGCAACCAGCTGTAGCCTCATATAATAAGAAACTAGTTTTTGCCTTACCTTATATTTTCCTTTCTGATTCCTTTCTTGATGTTCTCGGAAGTCTGCATGGTTTGTTGGTTTTCATCCTGTGTCAAGTTTACTGTCTCTGTTTTTGTCACATTCTATTTTATGACTCCTGGTTGTCTATTTACACTTTGGAATAAAAGCGATACTACAGTATCCGCCATGTATGTGCTAATTAGATGCTTTTTGCAGCTTTTTTTATCTGTGAATCGCGGAGTCCTATGGAAGAAGAAGCAATACTTCTGGGTCTATACGAAAGCAAATTTTGGGCTTTGCACCAATAGCAGAATAGGCATTTGCCGGTGAAAAAATCATCGTTAGGAGCGCTTCTGGGGACCAGCCTACGCTACCAGAATTCTGACTCGCATTTTATTTGGTGCGTGTTGAGCCGTTCCATTGGCAGCAGCGGCGAAAATTAATCCGGATTCAAAAGACGCGAAAAGGACCGTTTCTGCTGATTTCGCCTCCCCTGACGTACATTTACCGTCACCTTATATTCCGGATGCTCCACTGTGAACGTTCTCTTACATTGCGCTTCATGAAGAGAGGTAAAAGATAGCGCTGATTGAATTAATGTCTAAGAACTAGTCTATCAGTCGCTAGAACAATGCTGTACGTTCCCGGTTATTTCCTGAGTTCGGAAAGTTCAACAAATGTCTCCAGGACAACATTGTCTTACGTCGGATATCTTTTACTTACTAAGGTGATGCCAGACGGTCATAGTTAGTTACAGTATGCCCTTCTAACATCCAGACATTGCGGTAGCAGCAGCTCTGTGGTTGAGCAGAAACGCTTGTAAAAGCAAGCCCCACCGGGAAAATTGACATTCCTATTTTTCGTTTGCAATCGTAGCTTGAGACAAAGTAACAATTACGTTTCAATTGCATACACAATAGCACCTTGTCATCTGTATGAACGGCGCTACAACTTGTTTATCGCCGGGATCGGGCAGTTGTACACAGTGAGTAAAAAGAAGAGGAGAACACCCGACGTGCAAGCTGGATTCCCAACGCAATGCGTGACACAACACTCGACCTGAACCAGTGCTCTTTGCTGGCGACCTTTCTGCAATCACGGCCCACGTCCAACAAACCTCTTCAAGTCCTGGAGGTCCTTGTGTCTCCACAGCGCCTGCACCGTGGAACTCCACTGCCGCTCGCTACCATCGACCAAGGCAGCCGATGCGGCCCAGCAGACGTCATCACCACCGGCAGTTCTTTGCTCCGGCGGGCTTCGCCAAAGAGACCTCGCTGTGTTCAGTGGCAAAGACGGCTACGACCACGACGTCGAGGGCTGGCTCACATGGTACGAAAGGGTGAGCATGCACAATCAATCGATGGGAGGATACCACGAAGTTGAACAGCGCCATCGTTTACCGTTCGGACCTGGAAAACTGGTGGTATATGAGCTACGAAACATACTTGTAGACCTGGGCCGCTTGCCATGCGTCGTTTCTGGACGTTTCCGGCCGCCCTACCCTCCAGAAGCTACGCGCGGAAGGATGTCTGAGCGCTCTGGGCGCAACAACCTGGTGCGACATTCACAAGTTTTATCAAAGACCTCCTCGACATGTGTGAACGTGCCCCCGCTTCAATCACAAAGGCTGATAAAATTCAACACCTAATGACGGCTATCGGTGATGACGTTCTTCAAGTGCTTCTGGCGCATTCCGCTCTCGCTGCGGCTGAATTTGTGAAAATTTGGCAGGGTTATGATGAATAATGGAAGAAACAAGCCCTGACCCGGCGTCCTTACCAACGCGAGGATCCACTCACGGGGCTGCCAGTTGTTCCTGACCACACGTCCCTCTTCACACAAATAAAAACATTCGTGCGTGAAGAAGTCGTCCTTCAACTGTATCTAGTTTCCACCTTTGCTCAGCATGTGGACATGCCACCACAGCAGTAGCATCAATAGCAGCAGCAGCCCACTTCTATGGCTCCTATGCCGCATCACGCAATTCAGGAGCAGATGCCTGAAGCTCTACCGGTGCCCGTCCAGCCGCACCTGTCACCGCGCCCCTGAGTTACGCTGATGCAGTGAAATTGCACAGGCCCCAAACCTACCTGCCATTTCATCCAGTTTTGCCTACGACAGTCCCTTCAACGTCCCCTGCTTCACATGGTCCCGTCGCCTCGATAGCTCCGGCTCCGCTTATTGCTTGACATCGTCCCGTCACCGCCGCAAATTCTTGACGCGTGCCCAATAATCGGCCGATCTGTTTTGCATGTGGCTGCCCCCAGCCACATTGCCAGACTCTGCGGTCGTCGCTTGCAAACGTTTGACGACACTCGTAATCGTACCTGCTACGTTAAACGGCCCCGTTTACGCTACGACTCTTCGGATCCGCAATCCAGTATGCCCTTGAGTGGCCGTTCACCGAATCCCATCCTACTCCTTCATCACGTCGGCGCTCTATGTCTCCGATACGTAGTCGTTCTGCCCCTTGAGAAGAGGGAAACTGACTGCCGCAGCTCAAGAGGCAAGAACTGCGGCACTGTCGAAACGCCGAAGGCAACACCCTTTTCCATCGAACGTTGTCGATGTTTTTGTGGACGGCACCTTTACATATGCTCTTGTAGAAACTAGCGCTGCCGTTTCTGTTATTGAAGCAACCTTTGCCACAAGCTGCGAAAAGCGACAACGTCTCTTAGTGGACATTCCCTGCACACAGCCAGTGGAGAACTTGTTCAGTGCTCAGCCGCTTGTGCTTCCTGTGTTATTATTGAGCGCATTCACTACATCGTTGAGTTCGTTGTCCTTGCATCCTCCTCGCACAATATCACACTTGGCAGACACTTTCTGTCGCGTCACAGCTCCGTAATCGACCGCGCCTGCGCTGAACTAGAGCTCCTTCCGCCGTATGAGGAGCTCATCAACAACACTCATCAGTCTCGAAGCAAACTCGTCGTCAAAGAAGAAATTAATATTCTTCCAGCCAGATCGGCTCTTCTACGCGGACCGTACAGCAAACTTTCCAATGAAGTCCTAATATTAGCCGTCGATCATTTTACGCCTGGCTCCAGCCCCCTCTTCATCACCAATTGCCTGCCTTTGTGGGTTCAGTTCCCACCTGAGGCAAGTTGTTATTCCATCCACTTTAATTTCCATTAATTTATCATTTCTTTATTTCATTTATTAAGCATAAGTCATTTCCCCTATCTTGTCCTTGGTGTCAGTGTTTGTTGGCTTCTAATGATATCACTAATAAAAATCGGGACCCTCAGTTATTCTCGTTTATTCCATAACGAGGGTCTCGAATCCGGCAACATTGATGCCTTCAGGTAGCATGTGTGGGTTTATTGACCAGTTGCCTTCACCCAAAAAAGATCACGTTCTCGCGACACCTGCGGCGAAATGGACTTTCCACGTCTGCCGCCAAGGTATGTGAGTGGTGGCGCTGGCTAACGCTTGCAGGGTTCTGCTAGGACACATATATACCCAAGAAAGTGGATGGGGAAACAGCACCGCGGTAGCTCAATTGGTAGAGCATCGCACGCGAAATGCGACGGTTGTGGGTTCGGTTTCCACCTGCGGCAAGTAGTTTTTTCATCCACTTCATTGTCCATTAATTTATCATTTCTTTATTTCATTTATTAAGCGAAAGTAATTTCCAATATGTTGTCCCTGGTGCCAGTGTTTGTTTGCTTCTCATAATATCAATAATAAAAATCGAGACCCTCGGTTTACCCCCTCTCTTTCTGCCAAGCTGCTTCGAAGTGAATGTCTTGTGTGCGTGCAACCTATTGATTCCTGGCAGATTTTCAACGTCTGAAATGAGTCGTATACAGCCGACTTTAACGCCCTGAGTGCTTTAAAATTTACTGATTCTTCAACTAACGATCTTTTCAGATAATCTATCGCCAACGGACTACTCTTCAGCCCTTTTACCTCCTCAATCTGCGGTGGCAGCTGAGCAATTCGTTCGACGTTGCCCAGCCTGCACTTGGCCGCATCTAAACTGTTCTTCACCACATCGACTGTGGCTCTATTTCACCGCTGCGCCAACGACAATATTGTGCTTCCGCCACAGAACGCCGCATGATTGCAGTGGAAGTCGACATGCTACTATGCGACTTCATCCGACCGTCACATAGTACATGGACCTCTCCAGTGGTTCTCGTAAAGAAAAAGGATGGTTCCGTACGCTTCTGCGTGCATTATCGGCATCTTAATAAGGTCACATATGAATACATATATCCCTAACCACGCATCGACGATGCCCTTGATTGCCCTTAGGCGCCGAGTACTTTCCATCTTCACATCTGCGCTCGGGGTATTGACAGGTACCCGTGGAAGACGTCGATCGCTCTAAGACTGCGTTAGTTACCCATGATGGGTTATATCAAATCAGCGTCACGCTTTTTGGCCTTCGCAATGCGCCTGCCACCTTCGACCGCATGACGGACTCAGTGCAGCACGGCGTAAAGTGGCACATACGTCTGTTCTACCTCGACGATATTTCCATCTTTGCTACCAATTTCGCAACGCAACTAGAACGCCTCAAACACATCGTAATATGGAGAAAGAATGCTGGGCTCCAACTTAACTTCAAGAAGTGCCGTGTCGCTGTGCGGCAGCCTAGAATTCTCGGCCAGGTTGTGTCCACGGACGGTGTACTTCCCGACCCACCTAAACTCCGTGCTGTCGCTTACTTTCCCAAGCCGGCTAAAATGAAGGAGTTTAGGAGTTCCGCGCCACGCTGCTCCTACTTTCGCCGATTTGTTTGTAGTACGCTAGCTGGCTGGACAAGTCAGTACATCCGCATTATTACTTACAGCGCGCACTTCATGCACGGGCAAAGAGACGCGCTCGTGTTTTGTCTATCTTTCTCCGTGTTGGAAGTGCCCACTATAAGTAATAGTGCACGTTTGTTTGCAACTTTACCTTTATCATGTCATCACTGACAATGCTCCTTAGTACCGCCAGCTATATATCATAGTGGATATCTCAGTGTGGCCGCGCGCTTTCCCCACTCCGCAGTCTCCTAACTTCCTCCACTGTATAATGCTTTGGTACCTCACGGCTGCAACTGAAGTGCATGCGAATGCAAGCGGTGTCGGTCTCGGTGCAGTGCTTGCACAACGGAAACCCGGCTTCGATGAATATGTTGTCGCATATTGCGAGTCGTACGCTCACAAAAGCTGAATCAAACCACTGTGTGGCCGACAAAGAATGCTTGGCAATTCTTTGAGCGCTCGGCAAGCTTATCCATATTTATATGGCGGCACCTTCGACGTTGTCCAACCCCACCCCGCGCTGTGTTGGTTGTCGTCAATGAAGAGCTTATCCAGTCGCCTTGTATGTTGGGCTCGTAGTATTCAAGACTACGACTCCCGCGTTGTGTAGTGTTCCGCCTACAAGCATACAGATGTCCACGCACTCTCCCGTTCACCACTCCCTGCCCAGACTGTGTCCGTCCCGATCCTCAAACACACGCAGTGCTCTCTAGACATCGACACCGTCTCCTCAGGGCAACGCAACGATCTATGGAACGCTTGACTCCTCTACGTTATCTGCGAAGCACTCACGCTTGCGATATCTCGGACGTTGTGTCGACAATCTTCGCACGTCGTCATTAGACATGGCCTTCTGTACCGGTGCATTTACTCGCCAGTTAGCGGGAAGTGGCTTCTAGTCATACCACGAAGGTTGCTTTCTCAAATTTGAGCAGCTTTTCACTCAGACTCTCTTTGTGCTCAGGCCAGTGTCTTCAAGACTTATAGGCGCCTTCGACATCGATAGTAGTGGCATTGAATGCACACTTTCATTCGCCAATTTATTCGCGCCTGTTCTGAATGTCAGCTACAAGAAAAAAACCTCATCCTACGACCTGTTCTTTACAGCCGCTTCCGTGCCCTGCCCGTCCATTCGACCGCTCCACATTGATTTGTATGAAGCACTGTCATTCACTACTGCAGGCTAATGGTGGGTGCAGGCACTGCAGGCACTGATGAAGCCCTGCTTCATCAGTGCCATATTGACCATTGCACCAGCACGACCTGCAATCCTTAGACAAATGGCCTCACGGAGCGGTTTCATGGGACTTTAGGAGACATGCTTGCAATCCATGTTGCGTCCACTTATGCAAACTGGTATGAGACCCGCTTCTCCGGTTTGGTACATACGCCTACAACACCGCTACACAAGACAGACGCAGCCTTTCTCCATTCTTCGAAATGTACGCTCGCCAACCGGGCCTTACCACAGACACTTTACTGCCCTAAAACCCCGATGCCTCTGAGTATGCGCCCGTTTCTGAACAGACCCGGGCCGACCACAGCTTCCCCCATAGTTTCCTTTCCGGAGAACTCTTATTGTTCCACCGTACCACCGTCCCTCATGTCTTTAAAATTGTTCCCTAAGTATGACTGACCCTACTGCGTGGTTGAACGCGCATCTCTATTTAACACCGTCATCTATGCGCTTACTCCGCCTGCCGATCCATGCCGCCTTGGACGCGATATCGTTGACGTAGACCGCCTCAAGCCCTACTTCCACCCTCCGGATGCCACTCCTTAGATCGCCATAATGGCTCATGCTTATTCCGCACCGACAATTGTAACGAAGAATAAGAGGACAGCCGAAGTGCAAGCAGGATCGCCGACGCCGTGTGAGAGACATCGCTTGAGGTGAACCAGTTCTCTTAGCTGCGGACCTTTCTGAATTCGCGGCCCCCGTCGAATAAACCGGTTTTGACGCGGATGATCAGAAAAAAACAAAATCGAGCGAAATAGTGTGTACGTTACAGTGGCATCAGGCGACATTCTACTACTTCTGTGTAAAAACTGGTGCAGCAAATTTTTTCATGAACAACAGTGACATGTGAATTAGCGCACGGCGAGAATTCCTACATGACTGAAGGGTTTAGCACAATTTCCCGCCATCTGCACCTGGAATCCTACACGTCTGATCAGTTCATCTTTGATAGATAAAGAAAGAAGCACATTTGTGTTTACGTGTGCATTACTTGACTTTGTAACCCTGATAAGAAGAGCAGGGCCCCAATTTACAAACCTTCTCACTAATGTTGCGAATGGTTTGGCAATTGAACGATTCGCTTCACTCACAGCTAGTAGAGGGCACTAATATCGTAACATATTTACATAATTTTGTTTATTGTTCCTCTTGTGCAGTCTAAGAAGTTTGAGGAGGTTATGCAGCCTGTCTACTTTGTTGCCACAATTGGCGAGCCGTACTATGCTCCGGATGACAGAAAAAGTATAGAGCCAGCGAGTGAAATCGCTACTTTATAGACATACAGAACAGCTCTTCTGCAAGATAACTTTATGAGCACGGTTTGACACCCAGATGCGGTTTTCAGCTTCAAGCCTGTTCACACATAACCATCAGTTTTCTTTCTTGGGTCATAAAATTTCCTGCTAAGACTACGCTACAGAGAAATCAGACACTCTGTATTACTGTACGACGGAACTCGTGGCTATCAAAAGATTTACTTGCCATTTCACATCGGTGCCTTCATAGAATACACCCCTGCTCGCATTGTTATTGAATGTAGTTTGGCAGTTCACCATGACAGCCTCATAGCGTTCCTTTCGAGTGCCTAACAATAGAAAGACGGTAATTTCGGTGTACAGCTTTTCAACGCAAGGAATGTATGAACATTGCGTTAGGTACGTTTCGAATTCACGAAGATTATTTCATAGTAACACTCCTCACGTGCCCAACCTGCACGTGCTGTCACGTGTCCTGGCGAATTTTGTTAGATGTGCGGTCACAATTATTGCAAAAAAGGGAGAATTCAGCATCTTTCATTTTGTAATTTCGAGTGTCCGGACAGAGTAGTTTTGTGTTTTTATGGTGGCAAATCGAATCTCCTGTCGCTAAGAAACTGTTCAACCAAGCCCCAAGAGATACATATACATACGCATAGGGTGTCCTATGTAGTATGAGCCAAACATTACAAATAGGCAAATGCCACGTGGCTGGACATTAGCAAGGAAATGTTTGCCGTCGCTTGAAGTTACCGACATAATTTCTTGCATTGAGCCTATATAATTAGACCTAATCATTCAACTTCTCAAATATTACGCCTACATGAAAACTGTCAATAAGAAAATTGTAGACAAACATGAAAAACTCCTGCTACAGCTTTCTGTTCTTCAGTGCGTACACATACCTAAAAGTTTTTTCCAAGCAAGAAAGAAGACCGAGAACACCCAAAAACTGCCTTGCCACTGGCCGCTAGAGGACTTTGCGTGCATCAGGGGCCTTGTCTCATGCTTCGATATACTTTTATGTAGCCCATATTGAGCAACATAAATCAGTATCGGGAGTTTATCATCAGTCTATACAATTTTTTCATGGACACTTTTAATCTAATTATAATGTTTGAGAAGTTCAACAATTAAGATGAATCATGTAATCAGGCGAAATGCAAAAATTAATTTCACTATCTGCAAGCGGCGGCAAACAAATATACCTTAGTGCTGTCCAGCTACGTTGCATTTGCATAGTTTTGAAGTTTAGCTCAATTTACGCGGGGCACCTGGTATACAATGCCCGTTTCTCATGTTGACTTCCATTGCAGTTTTACGCAATAATAATTCTTCCTCCTTACCTTGCAGATGATTTCCGAACTCATGAGTGACAAGATGGACCTTCATCTTCGGCCCAGTCACACCATACTGCACTACCCACTGATGAATGAGTCCATGACTGCTGATGTCGCGAAGGCGTTAATGTAAGGTTAATACCACACGCGTGAAGACAATAATTTACAATAATTTACGCGGGGCTCACTGCCTCTTGTCGCTTCTTGTTTTAACGATAATTTTAAGCACGTAAGACAATCAGTATAAGTGATTAAGTTTGTTTAATGTAGCCGCGCGCTCTACAAGAATCATTTATGCTTTTGATACTTTAAGAACTTGCTAGCAAACAGGACGCCCAGACATTGAAAATAATTTTTTTTACTAGTGCTACATTTTTTAAATGGTTATTGCTTGCAAATATTATTATTTCTTTTCAGAGGTATCTGATTATAGCTTAACCTTGCATAGCCTGATTTCTACAGTGTCGTTAACGAATTATTTGTCCAGTTCGGGCTAGTGAATTCTTGGTTTCGCAATTTCTCCGAACCTTGAAAAGAGGTGGTACCAGCGAAAAACAAAGGAAGCGACCTCAAGGAAAAGGCTTTAGATACGGACGGACGCTGGACTTTCAACTGAACTTAATTGAAATTTAAATTGCCGCACATAACCTCCGACGCATGCGCATATTTAACTCCTCCCAAGACATACATGCGCATAGATAACACCTCGAAAATGCATTACCGTGCAAAAACAGTACAGTTGAAAGTCCAGCGTCCGTCCGTGTCTAACGCCTTTTCCTTGCGCTCGCGTCCTTTGTGTTTCGCTGGTATCCCCTCTTTTCAAGGTCATCATGAACCAACTGGCCCAAGAGCTTGCGCTAATGCACCCCAATTCTCCCAACCAGCGCACGCAGCTACGGTTCTGGCACTTGTATGTGTACAAGTCATTTTCTATATCAGAGTGCAGCTGCATTCATACGCCTTAACTGCATTTAGTTTAAAATCTTCCCTTCAAGAATACTTACTGACCTCATTGAAAAATTAAATTTACTCTTCTGCACCTCTTCTATACCTGTGATTCAGAACAGTGCGTCTAGAGATTTGTACTATCAATTTTCAGTGCTGGAGTACGAGTAAAATTACTCGCGAGCTATGAATCTGTAGGCACGAGTGAGCATCAGTGGCTCACCTTTGGGTTTCATCTTGCAGGAGCTACCCCGTACATATATTTGTTGCCGTTGGATACGTAGCCTACACTGACTATTACAATGAGCACTGTCGCATGGTGCCACCAGTGCTGCATTCCTCAGAACTGCTCGATCCTTCCGATTTAAATGGTACATACCCCATTCGTTTGGTAAGTTCGGTTGACCAGCTTTTTTCGTCTATAGTATATATGTCACCGGAACGTAGCACAAGAAAAGGAAGAAAAAAACGATTACTGCGCCTTCCAACTCCATCTACGTTTTGTTTTCTTTCGCAATATCCTGTCTATCGAAATACTATAAACAAAGTTGTATCATGAGAAGACAAGAAACTTTTCATGTGATAATTAAAAATCCGGCCCCTCGGTTAACCCCCTTTCTTCACGTTCTTACGAAAAAAGTTGGTGTTACCTTTTGCTAGTGGCCGGTGATGTGGAAGGGATAGGATTATCTCAAGGATTCCATCTGTGCTTTTAACATGGTAGATATATGAGCTAGTTCTACATTTAGCCGCTTGGCTTTGTCCAAAATGTTGAAATGCATATGCTTCATGAAGCTTGGCATATTGCAAAGCATATATCCTGTACAAAAGAAAAACAATATATAGATTGTTTTTTAGTGTGAAGCGTTACCCAATTACACATAAATACTTTCCGGTGCCAATGAGATTGAGTAATTTATTACCTTTATTATTATCTTTAAACGTATCAGAGTTGCATACAAAGACTTGGCATATATTAAAATCTCAAGACAAAGTTTTATTATGTAAATATTTAGCTACTATTGGAGAAAGGGAAAAAATGGATGCCCCACCTTTTCCGTTTTATTTTTCCGTGTACCTGCATGCGGTAGTTTCAAAATTTGTGCTAATCGTTATATTACGGGGATAATTGTGTTTCAGTGGCTTGTCCAGTGAAGAGTTGCGTGTCATGTGTCAAGTTTACGGCGCTCAATGACATAAAATGATGCAGTGTGTAGTTAGCGCCTCATCTGGCCGCGACATCATTCACGCTGCGAGGCAGAAAAAGAAACACACGGGAAAAGATCTGAAGCTAAAATCCTATGATCCTCA
Source organism: Dermacentor variabilis (assembly GCF_050947875.1). Classification (NCBI taxonomy): domain Eukaryota; kingdom Metazoa; phylum Arthropoda; class Arachnida; order Ixodida; family Ixodidae; genus Dermacentor; species Dermacentor variabilis. The sequence continues at coordinate 180,372,067 of NC_134571.1, forward strand.
GACCAAATATTAAACTTTTGACACAAGCCTCTTTATTGTCGATCCTTGTTGTCAACTGGTGCGTTGTAATTCTGAAGAAATATCTAGTTCTGCGGATCGCACCAGCACATACTTGTATAAGCATATCAATGCATGTGGATAGAAAGTCAATTTGTACAGTTTCCTCAGATCTAAGCGTATTTCGTTTTCCAAAGCACATAGATACAGATTTAACATGGCATGGGTGTTTCTTTCTGTCTCTGTTTATTTTGGATTTTCTGTCACCTGGAGAAATTTTAAAACTGCAATACAAGAAATTCCTCTTATCGATGACGATACAGCAGTACGTCTAAAAGAAATCATCAATTTAGTAAAAAATTCTGTGGCGACATCACTATTAGACGCTTGACGTATGGTGTCGCCCGCAGCCAGGATTGATCCCGTGACTTTGTGCTAAGTAGTGCAACACCACAGCCGCTAAGCCACCGCCGCCGGTAGCCAGGTACCTACAAAATACTTCGCTTTATATTGATGTGTACGTTGCGTGAGGTCTTCCCAATAATCTGAATTTACAAAACACACCTGATGTCGCGATGGTTGCAGCATCTTCCGAGCACTTCCAAGTCAGGTGCGTGTCTTCTAGTAGCAACCACAAGATTGGAGCAGTGAAGAAGTGAGACGTAAGAACAGTCTTCAGCCAATCGGCAGCGGGCTATGCTGCCATGTTACCCTGATGGCGCTGAACCAAACAGAGCCAAAATTGGGTGCTAGGTATCACTGTTTATGTAAGAGCTCGAACCCCGAAAAGATTCGTTCCCATCAATACGATGGCGGCGAGATCAGTTAGGTTTGTTAGGTTTGCTAGTTAGGTTTGTATCATGCAATGTTCTGGAGAAGCCGCTGGTGCTAGGGAAATTCGCGAATTTACAACATTAATCACCTCGCCCGCGCAATCTGGTTCGACAAGACTCTACCGCCACAGGACTGTCGACAAGATGCAAGGAATTTGCGATACCGTAGGCGCAGAGTGCCTTGAATGACAACTTCAAAACAGTAATAAAACAGGGAAAACCGCAAAATGATCGCCGCTGCTTTATAGCTTTCGTGTCGAACAAAGGCATGTACTTCATGAACGCGCGCGTTTTTCATGACCTCAATGCTTCTGAGCGGCCACGAACGGCAGAAATTCTCCGTGCTGTAAACTTGTGACTTAGACTAGTATCACGTACCTTGCCTAATCCCAGGACAGAGTTTTATCGGCACTGGCGACACTAAAAACCCAGTCGGCAACTACAAGTGCGTTCGCCGTGTCTATCGGCATGGGAGGACGGTGGTACATTCCCAAGTACCCGGATAATCTTATTGGCACTCCCGGAAACTACTCCCTCGGTCATGATTGCACCCATACCGTTCGAGGAGATGCTGCCTTGCGGAGCCAGATATCGAGCATTGTCGAGGTAAGAAGACAACAAATAATTATTGCCTATTCACGTAGGAAATATTTCTGATTGACACTTATATACGTTGCTGAGTTGCTACCAGGAGGTCAACTTCCTGAGTGCCGGCGCAAACGAATTTTATCACTACTATGTCAGCTTGTATTCCCTGCAGTTAAACAGGAATTGCGTCAATAGCGCCAGTTGGTCCTCTGGTACCTGGTAAGCCATGCTGCTGAGGAAGAAAAAAATGCTGGCTCTCCCGTAATGAAGAGCAAATATAAGCATGAAATAGCTACCGGCAAAGCAGATTAGTTGGAGTAATTACCACGATTGCTCACAACTATCTCAATATCTTCCGTGGCTCACCGGACGTTGCCCGCCGGGTCACACGGCGCGGCGCCATCTCTCGGAGGAGGCGGCGCAAAGCCAGCGCCGCGGAACTCACGGAGCCCTGGCGTCGAAAAGAGCACAGAGAACCGCAATCGTATTGTGCACATCGATCGTATTGTGCACTTTATCTGCCTTATGAACGTTGCTATTAGAAATGACAGATTAGAACTCAGCGTACGAGAACCTACAGCTTGAGCGATGTTGTGGACAAGCATTAGGAAAAAATCGGAAGCAATATTTTTTCGAATTTCTTCGGGCAGTAACTAGCCTATGTAATGCCGTCCTATGCAAGGAGTTGGGGACCATACACCGCATTTTCTTAAGTTTTCATTGGTTGCCCCAGATGACTTTGCTTACCTCTTGCAATGATACCCGTATGTCCTGGTTTCACTTTCGCTCTATTCTCGTGTTGAGTGCCCAGATAACGGCTCTGGATTTTGGCTGAAAGTCTCCTGAATGCCGCTAACAGCGGGAACTAAAAGCGTTTCAGGCTTAAAAACATCAAACTTCTGTGATGGTAGCGGTCTTGTTGAAGCTCAAGGGCTAGACGCCACTGGGCTTGTGATCGCTATGCCGACGAGCGCGGAATGTACGGCAGACGGAAGAGGGTACAAGCCTGAGTTGTGTTTGCTGTTACAGACTGTTTTGTTCTAGGAGCCCTATTTTCTAGCCGCTTTCTTCTTCGACTGACAACTTCTTATAGTAAGAAGCCAACAAACACTGACACCAAGGTCAACGTAGGGAAAATTACTTGTGCTTAATAAATGAAATAAAGGAACGATAAATTAATGGAAATGAAAGTGGATGAAAAGCTAGTTGCCGAGGAAACGGCGCCGCGGTAGCTGAGTTCTCAGAGCATCGCACGCGAAATGCGAAGGCAGTGGGATCGTTCCCCACCTGCGGCAAGTTGTTTTATTAACGACTTTCATTTCCATTAATTTATCGTTTCTTTATTTCATTTATTAAGCACAAGTAATTTCCCTACGTTGTCCTTGGTGGCAGCGCTTGTTGGCTTCTTATGATAGGACTAATAAAACAGACGGCCCCTCGGTTAACCCCCTTTGCTCTCGCTTAACTTCTTATAGTGTGTGTACACATAATAAACGCCAGCAGCTGTATCCTTGTTTTCTTTAAGATTTATCACGTTCCGTTCAAAATACTCGAGCCACTACGCCACAACGCCCGGCCATTGCGTTTCAGCAGGACATTAGGTGGGCAGATAAATCGCTTTAATAATGATAGGATGGCTAACAATAAGCTTATTTCCCATTAAAATAAAGGAGGACTCTACCTCGAGGATACTAAGAGGATTCTACCTCGAGGGGTGGCACACGCGGGACGCCGGCGGCAAAGCAGAGGGCGACTGTGGCTTCGTGCCAACGCCGGCAGAGATACAAAGTATCTGTGTTGCGTTTTTTTATAAATCTTTAGTGACCCCGACCCGACTTGGTTTAGTTACTACAGTTGTGCAGCAAGCAAGCTTTGTTCGGTGTGTCAAGTATGAGCGCGTCCAAGTGTACTTTCGTCCAGGACTGGACCAATCCGAAACATTGCGAGTTTGCAGCCTGGGTTAAACCCGTTGAAAATAAGGCGAACGCGGCGTACTGTACGCTTTGCAGAAAGCAGTTTTCGCTGAGCAACATGGGAAGAAGAGCGGTGACAAGTCACGCTGCAAGTAAGAAGCACCAACTTGCTGCAAACGGAGCCAGGACACCCTCTGTAGCTCCGTTTCTTATGCCGCCCGCAAGTGAACCGCCGGGCGCTGTTATGATCAAAGCGGGGCCAGTGGCGTCAGGTTCTGCGCGGCCTTCATCTGCTTCAACCACAGCTAAGGACATCCAACCCGAGCGTGCGGCAAATGATATTTTTCAACGTGACACAGAAGCGATAAATGCTGAGGTGATGTGGTGTCTCAATGCTGCTATGACGCACACATCATTCCGTGTTGCCGCGGCATCGGCTTCTTTGTTCCCGTTGATGTTACCATCATCAGATACTGCCAAGAAAGTGCAGCTTGGCAAAGATGAGGCGGGAAATACTATTGTCTGTGGCCTCGCACCTTTCTTTAGAGAGAGCCTCATGTCGGAATTAAACCAAGCCTCCTACCTCGTCTTAGCGTTTTACGAATCGTTAAACAAAGTTGCACAAAAGGAGCAAATTGACGTGTTGGTTCGCTTTTGGTCGGATGCAGAGGGAAGCACGAAAACACGCTGCTTGACATCATGCTTTCTTGGGCGCACGCGAGCTGAAGAATTGTTGTCCCCATCTAAAAGTGCCACTGATGGACTCTCACGTTCAAAAATTCTTCAGATATAAATGGACTGGCCAAACGTAAACATGAAGTTTCTCCGTGAGATCAAGCCAGAACTGTGTGAATTCAATGGCGGCCGCCAAATTCTCGACGCTGCAAGCTGTGGCCTTCATGTGTTGAACGGACACCGGACACGCGGCAATAGGGTGGCATCGTGTGTGATTTCTCCGGGCTATGTACAATTTATTTAAATGCGTACCTGCCTGACGTGCTGAATACGCACGCATTACCGGGAGCAATATTTACCCTTTGAAGTTTTGCTCTGTGCGATGGCATGAAACTGTTCGTGTAATTTCGGGGGCTCTTGAGGTCCTGCCTTACCTAAAGGTGTACGATGAGTCGTGTCGAAACGAGAACAAGCGACCGACCAGCGCCAGTGACGGCGTCGTCGAAACATCCATCCACGATCCTCTGTTGTCTGCAAAGCTAACTTTTATACTTTGTATGGCGGAAGAATTGCAACTGTTCCTGGCTCAGTTCCAGACCAAATCGCCTATGCTTCCATTTCTTCGTCCAGCATTGGAAAATCTTCTGCGATAATTAATGAGTAGTATAGTGAAGCAAGAAGTGACGATGGCAGCGGACAGTCCGTTGAAGTTGATAAAGGCTGACATGGACCAGCATGCGAACGTTCTTGCGACGCCAAAGATCGACCTTGGCTTTCCTACGAAGAATGCGCTGCAAAAGGCCCCAAAACTTCCAGATCGTAATATTTTTGTCTTCGGAAGGGACTGCGCCACTTTCATAAAGAACTGCGCCAGAAAAATCGCGGAAAGGTCGTCGTTGAAATTCAAGCTAACGAGGGGATCATCCTCTCCGATTCCCGCGTGCGCGCTAATTCCCGAGCTTGGGGAAAGGCGTTTAATTGATGGACTCGAAGCTGTGACGGAACACCAATGCATGACCGGAGCAGAAGCTGATCAGGCTATGCGGTCCTTCAAACATGTGTGCTCCTTAGCCTCGGCGCAACCAGCGTTGAAAAATTTTAACAGGTCACGGATCAGCTGGATACCCTTTGGGCAAGCATTTGTGGTTCACACAAGGAACTACTCGCTTTTGCCAAGATGATTCTTTCTCTTTCGCACGGAAATGCGTCTGTGGAGCGGAGATTTTCTGTTAACAAGGGCTGTCTTGTCGAAAGTCAGAAGGAGCAATCTCTGGTCACCTAACGAATCGTCTTTGATGCCGTGTCATCGGCTCTAGGAGTTGCCAGCGTAGAAGTGACCAAGAGAATGCGTCAAATGGTCCCTGGGGCGAACACACGTTGGAAAGAGCAGCTAGAAAGGACGAAAACAGAAAGGGCCGACGCACTCAAGAACGAACGAGAAAGGAAGCGTGTCGCCGCATCTTTGAAGCAGCTCGAGCTAAAAAAAAAAAAGAACGGAAAGTGTTGGCCGATGCCGAGATGCAGGTGTCCCTCATTCAAACTGAAATACTCTCTAAAACAGTGAAATGCAACACTGGGGCGTTGTGCGTGAGCTGAGCGTATATCAGGACGGTTGACGTTGACTTTGTAGCTGCTGAGAGAGAATCACTTGTGATAAAGTTCGGGCCTAAAACCAAGATGGTCGCTATCACTTTATAAAAATAGCTCACTTTGAATAATATTTGCTTCTGTGTGCGCCTCCTTTTTATTCGTATTTGACAATATTCGACTCAATTCGCAAAAGGTTTTACTATTTTTCTAACGAGAATATTTTACTTTCTGTGCATTTCACTAACCCCTACCTTCTGTTTTCTTTTTGAATGAAGTAAACATTACACCTTACTATTCAAACTAGAATAAGTGTTTTTATTATTGAAGTAGCAATTATATGGACTCTGCAGGTGCTTTTTTACCGTCGCCATCAGCGTGAGTCTCCGTGTAAAGTTGCGGCGTGAGTCCCCGTGTCACCGTCACGCGTAAGGCACCAGGGGAGCGGACGAGATGTTCATTTAAGGGATCGACATCCGCTTGTGCGCAGGCGCAAGTAAGAGCGGGCGCGAGAGAGAAGATCTGGGTGCTTTTGCTCCTTGAATATATGACTCTGCCTGGGCACTACGGAGGAGGTTTCTTAGCGCATATGTGTAGGCGGTTGTCCCAGGCGTGTCGGCATTGCGGAGTGGGGTCGAGCTTGTTTACGCTCCGACGCTGGCTGCCGGCGCGGAAGAATAGGTGCAGCAGCGGGCACCGACGCCCGATTTGGCGACCGCTGTGTCGGACATGCTGTCTCGCGGCTGCGGCGCTTGTGCTAAGTCAGTTGAGCGCAAGTGGCTGAAAGGCCGCCGGTGACGATGACTGACTCAGCATCAGCGCTGCGGGCGCAACAATGTCTGTCCGACGTATCTTCAGAGGCAAACTTCTTACTAGCGTTGCAGAAAACGCGGGGCGCGGTAGCGCTCGAGGTCAGCGTCACAAGTTGGCGGCTGTACGTAATTATGTTTATTTAATGTCTGCTTTACTAATTGTAACAGCGTGTCATTATTTCGCATTATTGGCGGCACTTCCAGGACACAAAAGCTAGAACCCAGACTGGTCCGTGGGTTGGGGCTCGCCGAGGCCTGCGCGTGCCTGGGGTGTATAACATGGTATGTCCGCTATAGCGCACAGCCACTCTTTTATGAGAACACCCCCTGGTACGCTTCGGCCTCAGCGGCAACAACCCACGGGGCGCTCTGCTTCCTCTTCGATCCCCCGGCTACCCGTTGGGGGCCCTGGAGTTCCAGCGCTGTCTGCTTTATTATCACCAAAGGAGTTCTCCTGAGTCCCCCGTTTGCCGGATATATGTGCGCTCCTGGAGCAGTGCTTGTAAAAAATCCAATCTATCGTTGCGACGAAAATAGCGACCCGTGACTTATACACCCTTGCCCCTTCAACAAATGGGGCGTCCGTGTCCACTGCCTCACCGCGCGGGCAGCCGGCGGAGTCCGCACTCCGCAATGCCGGCATGTCTAGGGACAAACGAATACAACGCGTGCTAAGAAACCTCCTCCATAGCGCTTAGGCCGAGTCGTATATTCAAGGAGCAAAAGCGCCCAGATTTTCTTTCTCACGCCCGCTGTTTCTCGCGCCTGCGCACAAACGGCTGGCGATCGCTCAGTCTCGTGGGCAACCGTGGTGGCGGTGAGGGGAAGAGGGCGTTCTACTTAGGGCGGCCATGCGCCCACGACTGGGCCGCTCTATCTTGAAAGCCATCTGCGACGGTGACAAGTTCCGCCAAGCGCTGTTTCCCACGCTTAGTACGCGTTGAAGCGACAGGCAGCACGAAAGTCAATTCGCTCATTGCTGCTGCCGTGCTACCTCACTCCACCGTTGTGACAGCGATTTTCCGTGGTCATCTAGTGAGATATGTTCGCGTTTGCTTCTGCATGCGTGACACCATGCTTGTTTATTTAGTTAGTAAGTAAATGTTACAAATTTATATGGCCGATAAAACTACTAGCCTTGCTTCGTATGGCTTTCTACTAATTCGCTATCGCGATCGATGCTTCACCTTTCGGGCGGTGCTACAACTTTTTTCAACGTGTTTACTAGAGATTGACTGCATCCGGCGACGTGGTGTCAGCCCGTCTCGACATAAAAAAAGTTCTGTGTCACTCAGGGTATTTATCAAAACCAATCAGAGAAAACCTGGAAAACTCGGAGAATTCGGAAGTGTCAACTTGGTAGACACCCTGTAGAACAAGTTTCTCCAAGGGTTTTGATTTGATCAGGTATTTTCAGTGGATAGCCCCCATACGTGTATATTTCCTAGAACGTTGAACTGCTTTGATTTTTGCCTAAATCTAACAGCTTTTGCTTTATTAGCATTTAATTTCAGCTGGTTTACATTTGACCATGTTTTCAGGCTTGTAAGGAGGGAGTTTTGCGTACTTACCAATTGATTACAATCTGGACCTGGCATAAGAATACTGACGTCATCTGCATATAAACATATGTTTATTTAGTACAAATATTTGTAAGATCGTAGATATAAATATTGAAGAGCAGTGGACGGGAAATTCTCCCTTGGGGAACATCTCTGATAATGGGTTTTAGGTCAGAGCAATGTGAGCGAATTTTTACAAAGTAACTACGGTATAACAGAATTAGTTGTAGGAAATTTCCGCGGATTTCATAAATTTCAAGTATTTTGAGTAGTGTGTACTAATGAGTACAGTCGAAGGCTTGAGAGAAATCCACATGAATACCCAATACTAACATTTGTTTTTCAAACTGTGATGAAATAAATTCCTTCTGTTCAAGTAACCCGGTTACTGGACTGAGAAGAGCGCAAGATTGGTTGTGAGCAGGCATGAAGTCGATGAACTCATTAAGTAGTCCATAGTCAGAGTACTGAAGGCAGTGATCATTAAGAGAAATGGCAAGTGTGCTACCGCATACTTCCCTGCCATCCAACGACAATGTCCAGGTTCCTGGTGTCGATTATCTAGGCTTTATAAAGGTATTTATTTTTTACCACAGTTCATGACTTTTGTATAAACAACTCTTGAATTCAGAGTAAAGGTCACGAGAACTCCTCGGTTTAATCATTTTGTTTAGCTTATTTCGATATATTTTATATTGCTTGAGAAGATTCGGATCCTTTAAAAAATCTATAGTAAAACGAGTTCTTATGGTTAATTTTGCTCTGCAGTGCGGATGTAATGCAGGGCTTACAGAAATTTCTACTTAGGGTAAACGTTTCTAGCGGAACATGTTCTTATAACTCTCCCTTATTTTATTTGTGAACATGTATGCGTCATCAGCATTTTCTATTTCCAGAAGCCATTTAAAGTGAGACTGCTGTAATTAATTTCTAAAACTGTCTAGATCAGCCTTTGTAATGGGTTGACACACAACGCGCTGTCGCATTACACGGGCTTCCATATTTTGATTCTTTATTACGAGAATTATCCGGAGGTGATTGCTAAGATCGGATGATACAACTGCCATCGGGGCGTTCGTTTTGTCAATGTTTGTTATAAAAGGTCAGGTAATGTTTCAGTCTCTTGTTAGTATTGTGGGTATTCTCACACCCAACTGCATTCTCACACCCACTTGAGGTAATAAGCGTTTTCAATGCTTTTTGCAGATTATTATTTGCCAGGTTATCAATAATAAGATCACCTCCCGAAATCACATATTAGCCATTGTTGGAAATGAAATCCAGGAATCGCTCATAAAAAGGAAAAGAAGTTTGCCGCATTTCCATCAGGAGGCTGATAGCAAACGGATAATATGTGTTTGTTCACGCGTGCTGAGAGAATTTCAAAGTCACTGCAAATAACACGAAATGAATCAAGCAGTTCCGAATTAGCACTTGGCTTTATCAGCAACATAGCACCAGCAACATGACGCATGGATTAACGTAACGAAAGCGACTGGTAAGAAGAGAACTTGTAGTTATTTTGGCCGTCTTTACGCCAAGTTTCCGTCAACATGACGACATCAAACAAAAAGAAAATCTGGAGATAAAAGTGTCGACCTCTGTTTCCTTGTTATACCTTGAACGGGTGCTCAGGTGAAGACATTTTAGGGAAGTTTGTTTATAGGTTGCTACAACTGCGCTTACAGCATCAGAAAGAAAACTGTGATTAGCTATAATAAACATCAAAAATAACTTTCAGACACATCGCATGGACTTACAGGGAGAACAATGTAGGAAAATCACGTACACTTCGCACCACAATCACTGAATCCCCATGTGCTTTCCGCATCCAAATTTTAGCATTTCTGCGCCAGACGTATTGGTGTGCATTTCGCTTGGCCCAGTCTTTTTGTTTGATGCAGCAAGTGACGGTTATGGTTTGTCAAGGTTTATAGAATGGAAGTGCTACATTTGCTCTCCTTGAGTTCATGCGTCTTTTCAAACCACAGGACCCTCACTGCTTGCCTGGCGTATCTGACAATAACTCTGGGAATCTTATCAGGTTTAGACGGTAGTTTGTTAATAGCATCAATGTCTGCATATTTATGCCCGGACACACCGACCAAGTCGGCCACAGAATTCCCTTTGCTTAACAGATCTTCATCAGTGGGTACCTGAGTTCCGTGAAATTCAAGGTTTAGCCTTCTCCTCTGCCACTGAAGGTCGTTAATTTCATTTCGTAGATTTTCATTTTGTGCTTCTGTTTCTTGTGCATTTAGTTTAAGGGGCTCCAGTTTCTTACGCATTTCTTTTACGTCCTTTTCTTGAGTGGCTAGTCGTTCCAGAATTTTATCATATTTTTCTGACATCAGCCGCACTGATATTTTCATGTTTGGCACAGTCTCATTTAGTGCCATTAATTCATCTAGCTTTCAATGTATGCTTACTAGGTTTGATATTATGTCGGCTGTCTCCTTATTAGCCGTCTTTTTATTCAGGCTCTCTACTTTGCGCTTCGTAGTTTTGCATGTTGCGCAAGCCCAGTTATGTTTTCCTGACTTTCCGCATGGTTTTTCTGTTCGCGCAGCACAATTTCCAAAATGGCTAGGGTGTTTACAGCGAGCGCATAATACAAAACTTTCACCTGACGCGAACGTGTCGTTACATTAAAAGCAGACATCTGTAGTCACTTCACACTTTGGTTGCGAGAACAGAGTATTTAAAGAAAGCACACACAGCAGGAATATCAGGATACGCCACAGCGGCAGCAAACACGTACATGTTCCAAATCCAAGCGCGAGAGGAAACAACCTACAAAAAGCAGAGTTGCAGTTTAGCGTGCTTCCTTCCCGCCGATGCTGACACGAAGTCTGCAATAACCCGCGCTGTCCAACCTGTACATTGCCGGTCATCGGCCTGAAGCGCCACGGGTGGTTCGGAGCAGCTCGATGATTTGGCCCGGTGTGTTGATTCTGCGCAGATGGGTCCCAGATCCCGCACAGACGGTTTCAGTAAAGCCAGCGGTGCGGCAAAGTAGACGAAGCTGCAAAAAATTTTATTTTATTTTATTTCCAACTTTTGCTCAGCAAGAGATACCATACACAAAACAACATCGCGGAAGCATCTCGTATCTGCAGTATGTCTTACAGGCCACATAAGTACGTAACAACGTCCTTTACAAATACTGAATCGGAAAAGTCACCTTCTCCTTTACATGCTTTAAATCGTTTGTAGAAACCGTTATTTGTAGTTATTTATAAAAAAAATCTGTAAGCTAGACCGATTAAAAGGATGAAGACAGTACATTTCGCATTCCCTGGCGTAGAAGAAACAGTGGTTCAGGGGAGGTGGAGTGGTCTCTGCTACGGTAGCAGTTTGAAAAAGAAAGCAATAAGTTGCTTGTATACACACAAATGCAATGCTGGAACAATTCATGCAAGCCAACTCTCGTCCTTGTTTGTTTGGAAGATTTGTACTATTTATATCGTACTGACATTTAACAAGCCAAGGTCAAACTGGATGTGCTACAATATCGAAATAACATGTTTTGTAATTGTGATTTCTCAAGAGCTGCCTCAACATAAATTTTGATGCTAAAGCGTCAAATGACTCATGAAGCGAAAAAAAGCAACGTTGTTGACGTAACCAAAAGACGGTGCAAAAAGGCTACGAACTATGGACCTTCGGTGGCAGTCAAACCCACAACCTTTGGTGTTATAAAACGTGAAGGTAAGGAAGGAACAGTTAACTACGATATAGTTAATTAAGGCACTTGAAACAACGGTATTTGGTAGGAGTCGAACCCACGACCTTCGGTGGTAATTCAGGTGAAAGTAATGACAGTACAGTTAATAAAACAACAGCTAATTAAGACAATTGCACCCTCGAATCTTGGTGGGAGTCAAACCCACGATCTTTGGTGTTCAACAATTTTGCGCCCCCGCGCTAGCTTTGCGGCTGTGGCATTGCTCGATGTCGCGGGTTTGAAGCCTACCGGAGCAGCCACATTTAGACGGGGGCGAAGAGGGGGTGAAGGCTGGTGGATTGGTGTGGTGGCGTCCTCTCGCGCATGCAACGGAGGAAGGCGGGAGGCTGCGAACAGACTTTACGGACGCGCAAGGAGAAGGAGTGGAGGGTAGGGTAGTGCGCGTATCCCTTTCCACTCCGACAGTGGCTGCGCATGGCGCGACTAAGAGCGGCCGCGCGCGTCCTATCTTCGAGGTAACCTGCGGTAGGTTCGAAGGCCAACCTACACGTGATGTAGGTGACGGCTTCGCGTGCGCTGTCTTCTCGTTCACCTAGTTCACGTGGAAGCGATAGGCAGCGGGAAGGGCAATTCGCTCGGCGCTGCTGCTGCTCTTCCTCACGCCAGCCTGCTGACGGGTGATTGCGGCCATCGAGCTAGATGAGTTCATTTGTGTCTGTGCGCGCGTGACACCATGCTTGTTAATTTAGTTTAAACGAATGGGTACAGTAGTTTGTACAGCTGACAAAACTATTGACCTAATTGCGCATATCTATCTAATAATATGATACCGCAAGCAGTGCTTCGCCTTTTGGGCGAAGCTGCCACTTTATTTTCCTTGCTTTTGTGCGCAAAAACTTGGTTCTGTTCCAACAGGCTTGTGAAGACGTGAACTACAACAAATCTTTCAGCATTGACAGCACCTTCAAGGCGCAGTTTTCGTATGACAAGTCAGACCTGGCGTTATTCACCTACGATAGTGCCTCCACACTTCGCTTGAAGGTGAGGGTGGGTGAGTGGCAGCGCTGGCATCAGACGCTTCACAGTCTGTTTTGTCTCACATTTTGCGAGTTCTTGGATGGCAGTGGTGGAGGGGGAGGGTGGAGCTGAGATGGTCGTTTGTGCGTAGAAGCAACTTGAATTGTGCTATTCGGGATCACTTGTGTGTGAGGCAAAGTAAATGTCCACGTGGTAGCGAAGCTCTTATAGCAGTCCACACGTTCAGAAAACCGCGGCGCCTAAGCGGTCTATGGGTCGTAGCGCTATCCACGTGAGGAAGGGATGCTACCAGTGGGAAAAAAGCGGATCTGACATCAGACTCGGTAAGAAAAGTAATGCCATTTTTGTTATTTTCTTACGCTTACGCTTACAGTGGTATTTCTAAATATCCTGCTACTTGACAGAGTACACTGTGGACTAGGCATTGGTAATTCCAATCTCCGCTCGATGGTACGTGCTTTGACTCGATGTCGGCATTTAGAAGCAATTCCTTACCGAATGGCGGCTAATGTCTACTGGCGTAACAAGAAAATTTAGGCTTACGGCCACCACTCTTTCGTTTCAGTGCGAGCGTCAGATCGGTGCTTGTTCGTAACCTTGGCAATAACTTCGCCCTGAAGTATTTTTTCTGCTACAGCCGGCTAAGCACACGGGTACACGTGATATATGTGTTTGCATTATTTCATTGTTCTTCAAGTATGCAGGACACTTCTAAAGTGAAGAAGTGTGCTTCACTATGATGGTGAGTTTGCGATAAAACATACTTAATTGGCATTTGTGGTGAAATTTTTGACAATAGTTGAGCTTCATGGACAAAAAGACAAAAAAAAAATTATACACTGCCGCCAGTCCACAGTCCACACGCACTGTGTCAGCGAAAAATGAATGTGCATCAGCACTATGTGTTCCGAAAAGCATTGCAAGAAACAATCACACTGCCAAATGCACATATTTATGCAGAGTTAACTCAATAAACTCAATAATAGAGTGGCTAGAGAACATACGTACACAAGATAATTGGCTGTAATAAGCAAGATATAGATATATTTTTAGCAAACCTTCAAAAGTTGATTTTCTTCTTCCGTGTCGGTCATAAACATATGCCATTTTTAAAATTTTTCACCGGCATATTTTTCAAGAAAGAAGTGATTTGCGATTAGAACGCGTTAAAACACTTTATGTTCTGTTGTTTTGAAGGATCGCATAAACGGTACATGCGAGCGAACCACGGTACATATATAAGTAAGTAACTTATGTGGTGTTGGGTATACCGCACAACCTGCGATGGATTCCAAAACCTTGCAGTACGAATGGAGAAGGTGGGTGCGACACCTCAATCAATCAGTCAGTAAGTTAATGAACCGATCAATAAATTAATCATTCAATCCCATGCAAAGTTGTTATGAGCAGGGAAAATGCAGTGTGTTCGAGAAAAGAACCAAGTCTTTACAAATGAGCTGGTGTCGTGCTTATGGGGAAACTCGTCGCCTTGCGTATAGCGGGTAGCCTCAGCTGCTCCTAAGGTTCGGCCCCGTCGGTCACAAAAGCAGCTCGAAGGCTGCTGAAGCGGATGTTTGTGCGTTGTACCTTGCTCACTTCATGTGATGGCTTTCTACAGAACGCGTTCACTCCCCTTGTAACCCGCCGCGGAAACACTGCTCTGAGCAAGGGTAAAACTCGCCCCATTGGAATTCGGAAAACACGCGGAGTAAAATTCCAAAACACTTGAGGAGGGTGTTTCGTAACAGACATACTTTTCGAGCACGTTTTGCAATAACGGGGAACAATGGGATGCGTCTCCCCCCTGCCCTCCCCCATTTTCTGTGTGGAGTGCTGATAAAGAGATCTATTTCACTATTACCAAAAACACAAATCGTTTCTTATTTGCGCATCACCTCTATTTAAAATAAAAATAACAGCTACACGTTGTGTAAATAAAATAAAGCTTTTCATGTTAGTATTCAAAATGATTCTTTTCTTAATAGCGCTAGTCCACACTTTACGTAGTCGCGCGTCAATCGTAACTCCCATAACTCTACATGCTGAAATCGCCCAGAATTGGTTCTCGTACCGCTTCTCGTCAAAAGCTATGCAAAATTATGTATTGACTTCGCCGCAGACGCTACATCAACACAGAGAACGTAGGAAGGCAGGCACAAACGTTTTATCACACGCGCACAGAGGGTGGTTGAGCGCGCGTTCCCTAAACTTGCACGCTGTTCTTGTGCCTTGGGCGTCGAAGTCTTGTCTGTGTCTGCGTGCATGTGCATGTGCGAGTGTGTGATGATGTGGGATGGACGGAGCGTAATACATGTGAAAAAGAAGCCTTGCCTAGAACGAATCAATTAACAGTGTCACGTTTGATGACGGGGCAGAATAACACGCTGTCAAAAGCGCGAGTCCAAAATGTCGCCTCCTCAGTGGGCGAACATGTGCCCAGCAAAACAAGTGGCATTCAAAGCACAACATAGGGGCGAGCACGGTCTGCGGTCGTCGAAATGTGATTTCGGTTCAAACACGTCGGCTTTTACACATGACTCGTCGTATGTTCCAGCGTAATCGCTAGTGCCCGCGTGCCTTCTAGAAAGCACTACGAAATTTGCGTCGCGCATACAACATATTTATCCTAGGCTTGCTGAAAACAAAAAAAAATTGATAGAAACTGCGGTAACACGTCACAAGCTTCCGAAACAAAAAGACGTGCCTTGCGCTGAGCCATAAGATCGTAACATAGATTGGCTCCTTGGAACCGTTCATCGAAAATATTAAAAATTGCAACCGAATGCAACCGTCGACGGTTACGTTCGGCTTTGCGGGCGCGCTCTTGTTCTCTCACCGCCAGGTCGGCGGCGCGACGTGGACAGTCACATTCACGCCCCTGTTCTAGGCGTTGTTCCTCGTACATTCGCTACACGCTCCTGGTGGGAAGTCCAGCCCGAGTTCTTGCGCAGCCTCGCGAACGCGAGTGCCTCCGCGGCACTCGCCGTGTCGGCGCGGAGCACCCAAACGGCCGTGCGCTGGGTCGAGGGAACGGAACGGTGCCGATGCAACCCCTATCCAAGCCAAGAGCGTCTCTTTCTCGGGAACAAGTGCGATGTACTGGTAAATTATTTGCCCGATACGAAAGGTTACGTAACTCTATAAAGAGCCAGCTAAGCAGGGCGAAACGATTTTATCTTGAACAAAAAATCTTACAAGCCGGCAATAACAGCAAGTTGAAATGGAACATCGTCAACTCCTTTTTAAACAGGAATTCTAAACCAGAACAGCTATCAAAAATTATATACAATAACTTAGAGGGTAACTCCCCTGTCGAGATACCCAATGCCTTCAGCTCCTATTTTTTTTATAATGATACACCCTATCCTTTACAAGTAACTCGAACTTAATCGTCTCCCTGACTTATTTTATCTTTTCCCCGCAACGCCAGAAGAAATATATAACGTTATATGTCACCTAAAACCCAGCAGTGCTGGAATAGATGGAGTTCTACCTGCTACCATTAAAATGATTGCCCACTTAATTTCTGATATGTCTTATATTACTAATTCGATATTCATGACTGGTGTGTTTCTGAACGAGCTTAAGCGCGGTAAAGTCATTCCAGTTTTAAAAAAGGTGACAGCACATTATAGCATATCTTCCGCCACATTTGTATTTTACCTTTTTTCGGCAAAGTTTTGGAGAAATTAATCGCATTGCGTCTAACCTAATATCTCACTAAATTTAATATTCTCTCGTCATGCCGATTTGGCTTTTGTAATGGATACTTCACAAATTTGGCACTCATACATCTAACTGAACAATTAAAAAATTGATTGACGATGGCCTATTTGCAGGTTCGGTTTTCGTTGATCTAACAAAGGCATTTGACTGCTTAAACCATATTATCCTTTTTGCTAAGCTTGAGGCTATCGGTGTTCGTGGTCCTGCGCTCTCACTATTATAAAGTTACTTATCAAACAGAGTTCAGATAGTGTCTTTGTCTGCTGCCTATTTCAGAGAACAAATCACTAACATTGGCGTCCCTCAAGGATCCATCTTAGAACCTCTACGGTTTTTGATTTATATCAATGACCTACTTAACTGTTTGTCGTCTAATAAGTGCATTCTGTAGGCTGGTGACACTACAATATTTGCCTCTGATAAAAACATGTCACTTCTTATTAACAAGCTAAATACTGATCTAGAAAATCTTTTAATTTGGTGTAATGCTAACCGATTATCTATTAATGCCACCAAGACTAAATTTGTTATATTTTCCTCACATCAACAACATTCGGCATCGTCCCCTTCTTTAACTTCTGGCTCACACTGTATCTCACCCAGTCGATGCTCATCTTTTCTTGGGATTTCTTTTGACTGCAGCTTGAAATATAAAGATCACATTTCTCACATCAAAAAAGAAAATAGCATACGGTATTCGCGTTCTAATTAAAACTCGTCCCTACTTTACACATAATACATTCTTCTCGCTATACCACTCATTCATTTACTCTCATTAGCTAAGGCATATTATGCTGCGGTAGCAATTAAAACACTCATTTGGCATCTCTCCAGGTAATCTCAAACCAATTCATCAGAATTAGTACAAGCAGTTAACGCTTTGCAAGTGGAAAATCCCTACTACATGAAAACAACATCCCAACCATTTCAGAACTCATCAAATATAATCTAGGGATCTTATTCTACAGATATATGTATAAGAAACTACCATCAATCTGCTTCTCACCTTGTGACCTTATAGCTCATAGTAACACTATATTTGCACTCAATAATAATTTCCGTCTACCTAAACAGCGAACTATCTATGGTAAACAGACTGCGGAATTTTCCTCGATATCGTTTTGGAATACTCTACCGCCTATAATCAAAAATGCTATAGATGTACACCAATTTAAAGAGAACTGAAATCATACATACTAAATACATATTGAAATTGTCCAATTCTTGATAATTTGTTTTCTTTTTGATATTATCATCCTCCTAACAAGAGTTCTTATTACTCATATGCTATGAACATGTTTTGATATTACTCTACGCTCTCATCTGTACTACTGTTGCTTTAAACATTGTATAACATCATAAGTGTCTTTAACCGGAGGTCCCGATACAGTCTTTCACTATGGGACCTCCTTATGTATACTACGCACATGTAATTATCTGTACTTTTACTAATAAATAAATTATGAAGTAAATTATGAAACGTGCCAAGACGGTTCCCTGAGGATAGACACCACCAGCATGGCGCAAAACATTCCTGTAGTCAAGGCGTACACCTAGGCCAAGGGAACGACGGAAGATACTGGCCTTCCATTGGATTAAAATGTTGCTCCAGCAGCGAGAGACTTCGCTAATTACAAGGCCTGACCGCACAACCGACACATACGTCTCCGGTGTCACCAACGACATCGTAGTACGAAGTGGTTATCAAGCCTCGTGCTAGAAACGATATGTCCACTCTGCTTAACCGTACAATTCTAGTGGCCCTGGGTGCCTGCCTCGAGTTTTCCAGATTTCAAGGCTTTGATCTACACAAACCTTGCAGTGCAGTCTCAGTATGGTTGTCTGCGCTATAGCAACTAGTTTGTAAGCTCGAAGAGCTGCAACAGATAGGAGTCTCAGAAGAATGTGTCTTTCCAGTTCAGGGTTACCTCTTCAGTGGTACTGATTTTAGGCGCTATGTGATTAGTGGCGTTGACAATGACGAAGAACACAAAAGGCTCCTGCAGGAACTATCGTGTCCCACGCATAAGTTCGTGAGTGGTCGCCACCTGGGCAGCGGTCGTAAGTGCCGAATCACGCTCCAGGGTCCTAATTCCCCGCCTAAACATATACTGTATTATTTATTTATTTATTGATTTATTTATTTACAGCATACTGCAGGCCGTGTGGCCCAAGCAGGAGGGGCATGGTAACAAATAAAAGTACATGTATAAAAGGCAGAATTGCAAAAATATGAAATTCAAGAAATGAAACAATATAACACGAAACAGCAATGTTAGTTAAGAAATACTAATAATATGAGTTTGAATTGATTCAGGTGTGTTCAGATGATGGAAAGGGATGAGGTTCCATTCTTCTATGGTTCGAGGAAAGAATGAAAATTTAAAGAGGTTTGTCCTGGCAACGTAAGGGGAGAGAGCGAGGGGGTGGGAATGACGGGTTTTCCTGGATGCGGAAAGTGTGATGTATGAACTAGGATCTAAAGAAAATTTATGGTTTATCAAGGAGTAGAGGAACTGCAGGCGCATTATTTTTCATTTCGTTTGAAGGGTGTGAAAGCCATTTGTCCGCAGTAATTCAGAAACAGACTCTTCGCGGCCGTATTTGGAAAAAATAAAACGTATGGCTCTTCTCTGTATCCTTTCAAGGGCGTAAATGTTGATTTTGGTAAACGGGTCCCAAATAACGCACGAGTATTCCAATTTGGGTCGAATAAATGTGGTGTAGGCTAAGGATTTTACTTCATGGGATGCATGTTTAAGCTTATGGCGAAGTAGACATAGCTTTCCGGAAGCAGCGGAGGCGGTAGCAGCAATGTGGCTATTCCAATTTAGGTTGTTAGTAATTGTAATTCCAAGATACTTGTACTCGCTCACTTCGGCCAAGGGATCTTGGCCAATAGAATAAGAAAATTTTAGGGGTAGTTTTTTGTTTGTTATACGTAGAAGCACAGATTTATCTGAGTTAAGTTTCATTCCCCACTTGCTGCTCCACTCAAGAATGTTGTTTAAGGCTAAATGAAGAGATAGTTGATCATGAACTGTATTATTATCGTTAAAAATGATACAGTCGTCTGCGAACAGACGAATATTGACAGGGGCCTCTATTACATCAACTATGTCGTTACAATAAATAAGAAATAGTAGCGGGCCAAGGACGCTGCCTTGAGGCACGCCAGAGGTTACCGAAAGAGAATCGGACTGCTGCCCATCAATCACTACGTACTGTTTGCGACGCGTCAAGTAAGCTGAAACCCAGGACAGGATAAAGGCAGGAAGACCAAGGAATTCTAATTTATAAATTAATTTGTCGTGAGGAACTACATCAAATGCTTTTTGAAAATCCAAAAATATCACATCCACTTGGCCAGCCTTGTCAAGGACAGAAGCAAACGAGTGAATTACTGTGCTTCATTGGGTGACTGTCGAGAGCCCCTTCCTGAAGCCATGTTGGAAAGGAGATAAAATTTTACGCTTGTTTAAGAAATCATTAATGTAGTCAGCAACAATGTGTTCAATTAATTTACAAGAAGAGGATAATATGGAAATCGGACGGTAATTTATAACTGAGCTTGGGTCACCTTTTTTTAATATAGGGACAAGGTGACCCAAGCTCAGTTATAAATGACCCAAGCTCAGTTATAAAAGGTGACCCAAGCTCAGCTACAAACTGCACAGCCTTCCGTTGTATACTGACACTCTTGCTTTAAACAGGGACACATGAAGTCGTTATGACCCTGCCCACCCAAGGACGGTACCATGGACCCTGAACCACCAGCATCGTTTCGATGCAGCCTATGCCAAACAAACCATTATGACATCACTTTCACGACATTTTCTACGAAGTTGAACGACACTAAGAAAGCTCGACAACGCCGTTCTTCAAAGCCAGTAAGGACTCCTCAGATTGATCAATGAAAGAAGTGCTTGTGTACGACCGTTACGCCATTCTGGCCTCACTGGAACAGGACGCTAGCCAGGTGACAACAGCAACTACAGCGACAACTGATGCTACCGCACCCACATGTAGTGAAGCTGTTAGGTCGTCTACATCACAATCACAAAGTGCATCAGAATCGATAGAAAACACTACGCTTCCCTTGCTGAACGAAGAGTTCAAGATCGACGATTGTCTACATTGCCTTGAAAAGGAAATGCAGCCTCTCAAGGAACGCCGTAGCATGGTCGTGACGGAGCGCGGTCGTCGCATTCGTCGTCGATGTCCATTCCCGCTTATAACAGTAACTCGGCAGCATGTTTACAATTGCTAGTAAGTACAGTGGGGCGTGGCACTGTACCGACGTTTCTGTGCAGGCGTGAGTAAGAGAGGGTGCGAGAGAAAAACTGGTGGCTTTTGCTCCTTGAATACCTTACTTTGCCTAGGCGCTACGTAGGACAAGTTTCTTTGCTCGTGCTGTATATGTTTGTACCCTAGGCATGCCGACATTGCGGAGTGGAGTCGAGTTTGCTTATTCTGTCACGCTGGCTGCCCGCACGGGGAAGCAGTGGGCCCGGACGCACCATTTGGTGATCGCTGTGTCACACCGCACATCGGACACACTTTCTCGCGTCTGCGGAGCTGGTGTTGTCAATCATGCCGGATTAAAAATTTCGCGCCCCTTATGGCGGATTACACTATAAACGACATCCCTGATTTTCCGAGGAAGTAGTAGGGGCCGTAGTGGAGGCCCGACCTGCTCTCCTGGTGTAGTATCTTCGCTCTTGGGAGGCTTCTCATATGCCGATTTCCGCAACATTTCAGCATCATATTTGAGTGAAAGAAAAGCACAGAACCTTAACAACCGCGGTTGAATGCCACTGCCTGATGTCACGCCGTGAGGATTATTGACTTTGCGTCTCGCTCACGTTAGGTAAGGTTAGCTTAGATTTAAGTTACCTTACGTTAGGTTAGTTATCCTAAAACGCATTTGGGTGGCGCGGTGTATTCTCACAGCAGATACGCCGTGCGGATTATTGTCTTTTCGTCTCGGCCCCATTTGGTTAGGTTAACTCTATGTTAGGTTAGGTTGGCGTAAGAGATGTTAGGGTAGCACAACGTATTCTCATAGCGGTTACAGAGGTGTCGAGCGTCCGCGCCGGCCTTTCAGCTACTTGCGTGCAACCGCGGTTGTTAAGGCGCTCTGCCTTCTAGATTTTCAATGTGACCCGGCCTCTACTACTGTCCCTACTGCTCTCATTGAAACATCTTTAATTTTATTTCAATGTACATCGCCATAAAGCGCGAGGATGGTGTGATCCGGCATGTGATCCGGCATAGCACTGACGACCGACACAGCGGTCGCCAAATGCGGCGTCAGTGCTCGCTGCTTCGCCTGTTTCACGGGCGCTGGCGGACAGCGTCCGATCTTAAACTCGACAGAACTACGCAATGCCGGCGCGCCTAGGAACAAATGCACACAAAACGCACTAAGAAAGTTCACCTCCGTAGTTCCTGTGCAGTCACATATTCAAGGAACAGAAGCCCCCACATTTTCTCTCTCCCGGCCGCTCTTACTCGCGCTTGAACACAAACGTCCGGCGCCTCCGGAAGTACGGCGCACCGCTGTACTTACTAGCAATTGTAAAGTCGCAACCCAGCATCTATGTGAAAACCTCTTTCGCCTCAACAATCCTTGCGCTTCGTTGCGCAATAGCTGCAGCATCTCACCTCGATTCTAGTGGCCAATTTGAGCCTGTGATGTCTGCTACGTCTTCTAGTGCGCCAGAAGGGATCTTACAGTGTAACGGCCGCGGCATAGTTGGGAAGGTGAAAGAGCTGTGCCAGCGTCTCATATATTGTAAACGGCGTGTTTACACTCCACTGCTTCAAGAATCCAACGGGCTGCCACCCATTTCAGGACTTGTGGCAAACTCACCGCCTTCAATACTGGACCGTAGGAGTGCTATACCTGAAGTCCCTCCAGGATGGGCTGTTGCTTACGTACGATCCTCTCTTCATCACACCCGTGGTGGTATTTCACGGTGGTGCACTTTGTGGCAAGAAGTCATGGCCGTATTGGTTGTTCTCCGAAGGACGGAGGATCTTTTCGTAGGATCTTTTCGTACTATTCCCGCCCCCACAGTTGTCGTGCGGCTTAGTTGTGTCTCGGCTAGATGGCGCACCAACGACAGAGACATCCTGGTTGCCCATTATGGTACCAGGAGATATTAACGCGCCCCATACCGCATGAGGCTACACCATTTCCAGAGCACAAGCTGCGTGTATGGTCGACACATTTATGGACGCCCATTTCACGCTTTCCAATAATGTGGCACTGCCTACCCGTCGGCGAGACCACCCTCGCGCGCTGCCACACTCATCGGACTTGGTGGCTTGGAAGGACGGCCGTGTCGTGGTCATGTCAACTCGACTCCTGGTCTAGCGACCATCATCCGATTCAACTTGGTTTATCTTCGGGCGGAACAGGCTGCCTTCGCTCACTATGTTGAGTTATGGACTGGCATCGATAGAGGATGGTACAAGAAAGCACTGTACGCAACTCCATCTAGGATCCGTTGCATTCTCTTAGTGCGGCACTAGTTGCAGCAACATGGGCGTCGTGCGTTGATGAATCGTGAACCGCTCCAGATTTGTAACTTTGGCATCTTTGGGCGGCGCGCCGCCGAGCAGAACTTTAATCAGAATGTGAACATGCATCAAATGGCACTTGGTTAGAGGCCCAATGCCTTACTTCAGTAGCAGCTCGGTGCCATGAACACCGCTTAGATCGTGGCCGCCGCATGGACTGGTGCTCTTGTCTCGGTCCTTCGTCGTCTACTGCCTCTATTTGGCGCACCTTCCTGGTAATGGAACGTGGTGAGCGCCCTACTGAACCCGCATCCTGCGCCCTGTTAGGAAGTGGGCAGAGAGAAGCAGTATTCGCCGAAACTATCCCCCACACCCTTTTTCGTTCTTTGCACAGCACCACCTCCTTTCTTTCTTCAAAACGGCTTTCCCGCGGACGCAGGGACCCGCCTGCGCTCGCCGACATCGAGGGTGTAGCAGCTGCCTTCAATATGGCGGATTCTTTAGAGGCAATAGACCTGTCGAAGCCATTCAATGCACCAGCACCGGGTGCCATGCCGTATGAACTTGATAAAAACAGGGAAGATAAGGTTCAGGATGCTCTGTTCGTGGCCATAAACGAAGCTGGGACTACAGGAGCCATTCCTGATTCTTGGCGGCGTGCACAAATTGTCCCTCATCCCAATCCCGGAAAGCATACAGACAATATCGCTCATATGCGCCCAATAGTACTAACCTCAAGTTAGGCAAGCCGATGGAGCGTATGCTCTCGACACGCATTGTATGGTGGCTCAGAGCGGCACTTCTGGTATCATCCTGGCCAAATCGGTTCCGTCCTCACCGGAGCACTGAGGATGTCCTTGCATACCTTTCTTTTGAGGTTCTCATCGAAAGCCGCTCCCGAATAATTCGCACCCTTCTGGCAATGGACACTCTCCTAGCGTATGACTAAGCGAGACACGAAGCTATTGCTGGAATTCTCCATTGGCCTTAGTTTCCTAGCCTTGTCTGCACATTCGTCGAAGCCATCCTGCACACTCGCATCTTCTCCGTTCGCGTGGCTTGCGAAGCGGCAGGTCAATTATTCGCACATTCTGTGTCCAACAAGGGTCTCTGCTCGGACCAGTCCTTTTCAAGATCTTCCTCCTTCCACTAGCTGGGAAGCTAGCGGAGATACCTAACGCACAATACATAATGTATGCAGGTGACATCAATGTTTGGCCAGTTATTCCTGAAATTTGCCGCCAAGAATAAGCCCTTCCAGAGGCCTAAATGGGACGCACAACTGCTGTGTTCAGGTAGGCCTTGAAATTTCCTGTGACAAGACGACGTATATGTAATTAGCAAACAAGTATGCACGGCGTCTACTGGTACTCTGGCCTCTTCAGCTTACTCTGAATCAGCAGCCACTGTACGACGCTTCGATTCTCCGTGTGCTGGGCCTTGAAACTAATTCTTTCGGATCTGGGGCCCCATGAGTCAAGTATGCAAAGCAACAGGCCAAAGAAACGATGCAGTTGATACGTCGGATTGCGAAGAAATCTGACCGAGCAAGCATCGCCATCGCTCGCCTTCTTGTCCTTTCTGTACTGCAACCACGAGTCGTCTATAGCGCCCAGTTTCATCAACTCACCAAGACAGAATGGGCTTGCCTTTAGGTCATTAATCAGAAAGCCATGCGGGCCGTAACAGCACTACCACGTCTCACTTTGCTTTCAACCCTACTGACTGAGTTCCAACACACCATTATCGACGAAATTGTGCAACAAGGTCGATGCGCGCGTGGCGTTAAACCATGAATGTTCTGCTCGGTTGCTGCATGGATCCTGTACATGAAACATGAAATAGACAATTAAGCTTATACAACACCCCACGCAGCTACGTGGAACAGGGTACAATTAAATGGCAATATGTCTCTCGGTCGTCTGCATAGCCCGGTTTTTCGCCAGGCGAATGCTCAAGATTCCTACCTAAGTTGTGTAGATAATAATCAAGACGATGCCAATCTCGTAGCATACACTAACACCAGTGTTATTTACACCATGATTCACACGGCTCTCGGTTGTCCATTGACACTAGAGGCAGGCCAGACGTGCCCATATGTTGCTGATTCTGAACCGCGGTCTATCTTGCCAAGCTTGCCCCCATACGAGACTGCTTGGCCACGTTGGTCCATTCTGTTCAAGCTGCTCGATATTCTCAGCTCATTATTCGCATGGACACCACTCAAGTCATCCACGACATACGTACGATATCTTGATCCACTCGGCCCTCAAATAGCATTCACCGTCTTGCTGCAGCTACAAATATTGTGATGCGCATCCAGTGGGTGCTTCCAGCAGCATCTGCAGGTCGCCTTGAAGCCGATGTGGCCACTCATCTAGAGATTAACCGTACGCACTTCCATATTTTCCTGAAGACGCCTGCACTCAACTTATCCAGGAAAAAGAAAACCTCCGACGTACCACACGAGCTCTTACACCTCCGTGTGGGTCAGCCCTCCCTGGTTAAGTTACGTTACGGAGCCTGGGGGTCGGGGTCTCGCTCATCCCGTCTGTGACCGCTCTCTGACCGCGACAGCACCATGGTCCTTACGACACACTGTGTCCGTTTTGTGACACAAAAATTCAAATTGTGACAGTGGCACACCTATTATGGACGTACCCAGGACTTCACCTAAGTCGTCTCCGCCACCTCCGGACGGCAGGCCTTCGGCCTGACCGCCCAACCGACCTTGAAAGTTGGATTATGAATCCAACGTTCAAGGTCGGTTGGGTCACATTATCGTTCCCTTCTACATTTTTCTCACGTGTCAGATTTGTTCAAGTACTTTTGACATGCTTTGGATTGCGCCTAAGGCTAAGCTTCCGAATTAAGAAAATGAAAAAAAAGTAAATTATATTTGTATAAATAGCAGGACAATGCAGAGCCATGTGTGTGCGCTTTAGGACGCGTTTCTGGCTCTCTCCCTCCGTTTCCTATTGTCTGTCACCTTTGGTGGGGTTACAATAGTCTGAGCTTAGTAACGGTGGTAGTTGTGGTTACGCAGTGATACGTCTCGCTCGGCGTTAGTGCTTCCTCGATAGCTCCAAATATTTTGGGAAAGCAGTTCACAAAATTTTGGCATGTGCCCACAGTGCAGCTGGTTCATTTTAATGCTGCCAACTTTGCCCATCTGTCATACTAAGAACCACTCTCCATGTATTCTGATCTGCCGAAGATTCTGCGGCGAATGTCTTTTGTCTCTTCGGATGTTTGTGGGGAATTGCAATATTCACCCGCCGCGTAGAGATATTCAGGGCTTTCAACTATGCGCTGGGAGCGGAAACTTCTTGTTACATCCCCATTCATTATGCGCTTTCCTCCCTGAAGCATGTTCGTGAAGTGCATACTCTGTTCAGACCGTTTTTGAATATCATACACTAAGTAGGCCTCTTGCGACGCTTCTTTGAATCTCCGCAGTGGCTAAGACATGTAATTGAGGAAAATAGTTTATAAGTTCCTGTAACGCGCCTAATTCACCCAAATACTAGAAACTTCGCCTACAAGTTACCATCAGCTTTACGTGTGTTAAGACGCTGAATGACATGCGTACAGTGCGACAAATGTGTTTAATAGTGCTGGGAGCTACAAGTTGCATACCAGCCAGCTAGGGCGATAATAGCGCAGCTAGGTTGACATACTGGTCGCGACGGCGTGCAGAGCTGATTTTGCGCATCTAAACAGTACTGGATCAGTAGCGTTGTTCCAATAACGAAAAAATAGCAATTGAATCGAATACGACTATATGCAAAAAACGGCTTCCGCATATGACTGGACTACCCATTTGTTATAATTTCTAAATAATGTAAAACGTATAAGCTTGTCTGGGTCTGTTTGGAAACAATAATTATTTACGTTATTCCATATATACAACGCCCTTAAGCATTGGGCTTCGCTTCAGTAATTGCCGGATACAAAACAGAGGGGATCGTATCTGTTGTACTACCAAGAAGATAATAATGAAAGTAATAAGAAACAATGCGTAACCAGGTGGAACATAGTACCACAGAGCCCATTCAAAGAGTTAAATGTATTACTGCAACACCGCACATTGTTTTATATGGAACGCAAACGTGGTGACATTCGCTAAATGATAAATTGTTTTGCCTGCATAGAGACAGCCTATCTTTAGGCAGTCTAAGGCGCGACATGCTTGTTAGACCACTTTAAAGTGTTGTACATTAGTCATATTATTCCTTTTATTCTCTAAGAACCCTGTTAGCTTGCCCGACGGCCCCAGCTACCCTGAAAGCAGGGCCTACGCTTTCAACAGCCTTGCTCAATTGAGACGGCGAAAACTGTTGTTATTCTTGCGTATTCAGGAGGAAAAAATGTTGCAGAACTTCATAAAGTAATTTAACGAATAGAATACGAATCTAACAGCAAAGAGTGCGCAATTATTATTCAAAATTTAGAATGTTTACACATCCCTAATTATAAGACGTACTGCCAGCGGTGATCTTGAGCGGCAAAGCATGCACACAACGCTGTGCTACTTAAATTTTTTAATCTATCGACCAGATCCCTAAAGGAAATCGGGAAACCTTGTAAGAAAACTAATCACGCCAAGGAAACAACAAAAAGTGAAAAAAATTCACCGATGATTACAATATTCCTTAATGTGAAATTGGGGGGCATCTTCGATTTCGCGAAATATTGGCTGGCGCGGGCAATCTGTCTTCTGCGACACGTTGAAAACGGATCGAAGTGTGGCGTGACTTCTTCGCTAATAAGCAAATCACCCGAGGCAGCGCATGGATGACGCGTAGGCGTGATTCACAGAAGCCGCCGCAGAGAGACCGCTCATGCAGCACTTGGTTTCCATATATGATATCGTGGACGCCCTCGCCGCATGCCATCGGTGAACAGACGACGGCGTGATACCCTGGCGCCATCTCGTATCGGCGCCAGCCTGTCTTCCGCGGCACTATGCTTTTCTTGTCACGCTTTCACCATAGCCTTGTCCTCTGCCTTCCGCCTCATTGTTTCGTCGCACCCTACTCCTCCGCTTTCCTTCTCGCCTTCTCTTCGCTCTCACCGTATTCCATACTCCACTTCGCTCCGCGTCATCTCGGTTGCGCTGAGGGACGACGCCGAGGCACGCAGACGCTCAACCCAGGAACCGGCGTCGAACAGCTGTGCCCTAAAGAGCACACAACGGGTCATCAGCCTTCGTAATGCAATATTAGTCAAGCGACGTTCGGGCCGTTCGCGGCATCGGTGGGATGCAGTCATTGAGCTGGGAACCACCTCATAGCCATGTTCAACCAGTCGTCGTAGAACATTTTATCAAGCGGACATATCTCAGGTCATATATCGAAATTCCGCATATTGATAAGGACGATGGCATTTATAGAACCATGGAAACCGCAACATTTGGGAGTTTAATGTGTATTAAATGACAAAATGGTCCGGCCTTTTTACAGGTTCACTTTGCGAAAACAGGTCAACAAATATTAAAGTCTGTACCAATCCCTCAAGGCGAGAAATCCGTGACCAAAGAAGCAAAAGCAAAAAATGCTCTCAACGCCGCGAATCTCAGGCAAATAATGTCGTCGTCGAAGCAACATACAGCTTACTAAAAGGAGAAAGCGTGACCGCATTGTTCTATCTAAGGAAATAATGTGATGTCCAAGCTGCATAGCGTGAAAAAGTAAAGACGTTTTTATCAAACTGATAAAATCTACCATCTATCCTGAGAGGAAATATGAATCCACAGTTACTGCCGATCGCTACTGTCATGTAGTAGTGACGGTGTTGACCAGGGACATCACTGTTTTGCGGCCTTCTTCACCGTCACTACTACGTGACTTCTGGCTGAGGTGCTAGTGCGTTCATGTACCGAATCAAAGCCGCCAACGAACCCTGAACCTCGAAAACAATACCATCGCCCAAGACCAGTGAGCAAGCCGCAGGCTGCAAGGGCTGCCCCCGTAGCACAGACTTCTGCCCGATTTCGCCAGGACGACCGCGGCCAGGTCAACAATCACAGTGTCAGCCCGTGTCCGTCATAGCGCTTCAAGAACCCAGGAAGCCACTTCCAAGGAGCTTCGTCGGAGGATACGGAAACCTGACTCGAAACCTTCGAAAGGGTCTCAACCTTCAACAAGTGCACCTCTGAGGAAAATCTACGCCATGTATATTGCTCCTTGGAAGATGCCGCGAGGACTTGGTTCGAGAACCGGTAGTCCGCCTTTACGAAGTGCAACCTTTTCTCCAGTAATTTCCTGAGGACTTTCAAGAGAGTTGTCCGAAAAGAAAGGGTCGAAGTTCTGCTGGAAACACGAGGGCAACTACCCAATGAGACCATCGCCATCATCGCGGAAGAGAAGACCCATCTTTTCCGGGGCGCTGACCCGGAAATGTCCGAGAAGAAAAAAAGTTCGCGTCTTGATGCGAGGCGTGAAGCGAGAACTTTTCGTCGGACTGATCCGCGACCCACCGAAGACCGTAGCCGAGTTCTTGGCAGACGCAACAACGATTAAGCAAACTCTGGAAATGCGCACGAGGCAATATAACCAACCAGCGCTCACGCCGAAGTGCGCATTACAAGTGCTGGGCTCTGTTCACCTCCAACAGACCATCACGGCCCTTGTGCGCATAGAACTGCGCAAAGTGTTACCATCGTCGCACATCTCAGGTGTACTGGGTCCCTGAGATTGTCAAGGACGAACTTCGACGGTCACTGGGCGTTTCCGAAATGCAACCCGAATCACCGCCTCCCATGCTGGAAGAGATGACCTACGCCGCCGTCGCCCGCCGTCAAGGTCCCCTTCGGGCACGCGCCAGGGCCCTGTAACGCCGCATTTGCGTCGTCCGCCGCCGTCACCATGCGCCACTACCCAATGGCTGTATGGCGCGCCTCCGACCACCGTCCGGTGTGCTATCATTGCGGAGAAGCGGGTCACGTCTACCGCCGATGCCAATACCATGACTTGGGACTGCGAGGGTTCGCCGTCAACGCACCGTGGCCGCAGGATGGTGAACGGCCTTGCGATATCGCTGGCTACCTAGACCGACGACGACCGTGCCGTTCGCCATCGCCCAGCCGCTATCTGTCCGCACAACGCCGACCAAAGACTGGCCCGGCCCAGAGCCGTTCTGCAAGCCATATTCGGAAAACTAAAAGCAGGAATTGAAGGGGGTGCGGTAGCTGTTCGTCGAACTGGCGAAGGTCCTCCACTGTCGAAGAAGACGCCGCCATACCGACGAAGTCTGGAAGCATAAAACGGCTGACGAAAGGCGACCACGCCCCAGCCAGAGGTCAACGAGACGCAGTGGTAATCCGACTCCAAGACCTAATTGCAACAGAATACCAAGAACCAGTGACGTCAACGTGCTTCTCGACGGTCAGGCGCTTGTTAATTATGGAGCCGACTACTCTGTCATCAGTAGATTATTTGCCGCCAAGTTGAAGAAAGCTAAGACTACATGAGACGGCCCTCAAATTCGGACAGCTGTAAGACGTCTGATAACGCCGACTGAAATCTGCACGGCAAGAATTCCAGTTAATGACCGGACCTAGCCTGCCACCTTCGTTGTCCTCCTTCAATGCTCGCGAGAAGTAATTCTCTGCTTGGACGGCACGCTTGAGTCTACTCAAGCGTGCCTTGAGTCTACTTGAGGGCCAAGTGAGCATCCTGCCTCGCTCTAGCATCATAGAGAAAGGATTCAACAAGAGTTCACACTGCTATAGAGCTCAGCGGTTGAATTGACTGCAGCGCACCAAGCCGCCGGAATCGATACCTGAACCACAATTTCGGTTTCAGTTTTGGGCGCGCGCATATTGAACGCTAGCTGGAACGCATTACGCCGGCTGCGCTGGTCGACGCGTTTTTTTTTAAAGCTCAGCCGCGTGCAATCTTCATGAGAAATCCTTTTAATATTGAGAAACAATGATTGCGAATTATCCTTACAAGTCTCCATCGAGTATTTGCCACGTGTAATTTCATAAAGAAGGGGCGAGACGCCTTGTCAAATGAGGAAACGTTTATTTTGCTCTTTATAAATGCTCGTTGCGGGTTTTTGGGCATTCGTCCAATGTTGTTGCACCAGGTAAGGAGCAGTAGTTCCGGCATGAAGCTCCATCAGACAACGTCCGCTGAGAAAAATAAATTGGAAGCATGTGTCATTTTGGTATTTACACATACGAATAGTGCGTCTAGAAGCGAAACGTGCGAAAGGCGTCAATGGACGGCATTACAAACAAAACCAGTTCGCTTTTACTTATACGACCTAGAAAATAACCGACTCATCCGAAACAATACCGTAAATACCGCGAAAGCATCATATTTTGAGACCTCATCCACTTCTGGACCTTATTTCCTGCACTGTAAGAACACGAATTCACAGGTTACTGATCGTTTTCAAAAGAACTTGGCTACAACCGGCGCGATAGTACGCTACGAATAAACAAAGGGGGCCACAAGACAGGTGCTCCACCAGACCATGCTGGACGCTCGCAGAATTTTTTCTACTCGCACTCAAGACAAATGTGTGGGTGCAAGGCCTGTCTTCAGTCGTTTAGCAGACAGAATACTCGAGTTACAAGTTCGTGGTGTTTCAGCTCTGTGGCGTCATCTTTTGCGCGTTCTGCCGGCGCAAGCAACACTTCCGTGCTATTACTGCTGGCAATCGCTCGTCGCGTTTTGGGTAAGCGTGAGTACCGAAGGAAGGTTTAGCTTGTTACGGGGTCATCAAAATTGTCACAAACTTGTCCGAGTAAGATTCAGTACACGCCAAACTAATTGTCATCATAACCGAGCTGTTTTCGCCGAGTCACGACAGGCGCAGCGAGTGCCTTAAAATTATCCCAAAATCTAACAAAATTAATTACAGTCAAACTGAGGGCCACAGAAAGCGTCACAAACTTGTCCCAGTAAGATTCAGTACACGAGAAAAAAATGTGTCACACAGCCGAGCTGCTTTTCGCTAACTTCGTCACAACGCCAAGCGC
Source organism: Dermacentor variabilis (assembly GCF_050947875.1). Classification (NCBI taxonomy): domain Eukaryota; kingdom Metazoa; phylum Arthropoda; class Arachnida; order Ixodida; family Ixodidae; genus Dermacentor; species Dermacentor variabilis. Next base: position 180,404,009 of record NC_134571.1, read on the forward strand.
GGCGAGCGTGCCTAAAAATACCAAAAAACGTACCCAAATTAATTTTTCAACAATGTTGGGCGTCAGAGAAAGACCCACAAGCTTGTCTTGTATACGTTGCATTAAATCGCGAAACTAAACTGCGTACCATGGGCGGACTGCTTTTCGGTAACCGCGTCACAACGCCAGGCGCGGCAACTGCGCTCGAGAAGTACCCCAAAAGATAACGAAATTACGTGCAATAATCTTGGGAAATTAGTTACAATAACGTTGCTCCAAAACTTGTCCGAGTAAGATTCATACATGGGAAACTGCAACATAGCGCTCTGTGCTACCAGCGCGCCAAAAAACTAGCGAAATAAGTTACAATATAGTTGGGGCTCATAGAAAGCGTCGCAAATATCTCCCAGTACGAGTCATTCTTTCAATTTAACTCTGCCATGACGGCCCAGCTAGTTTAAGCTAACTGCGCCACAAGTCTAGGTTCCGAGCCGAGAGCCTAATTGCTTGAAATGCGTCGCACGCTGTCGAAAAAAATTTCTCACCTTGCCGTAGTCCAAAGTGCAGTGGTTCCATGTCAAAATGCCGAAGGAACGCAAGAATTCGTCAGGAGCCCAACAAGCCAAGCTAAATTGAAAATTGGCCGTGGCTTAGCTGGGCTATGCCAGCATATACGTAGCGAAAGCTAAGGCATAGCATGGTTAGCCTTGGTTAATCTTGATTGCAAGTCCAGGTTAGTCTGGTTTTCTATAGCTATGTTGCGGCATTTAGCCAGTCGTTCGGCGCACTCTTCGTCTGCTTCCTGGGTGATTCGTTTCCTCTTCATCTCGTTCCGATGTCGATTCAAGGCCTCCTCCTGCTTATCAGAATTGTCGGTGTCTATACTGCCGCCTCAACTGTGGTCGCGGCGCACGCGAGCTCTCCTTTTCAATCCTCCGACATGTTATCAGGCATGCGATGCAACTGTTGAAGCGAGCGGAGGCGAACGCAACGACGAAAAACGCGGTGTGACGAGGAACGCGGTGTGACGTCATGTGCCTCCTCGGAGCACGGCCACGGCGAAATCACAAGTTCGCGTCCCCAGTAAAGCTTTCACGTTAAAAATTGAAAAAAAAAAATACAGGCAGACGGGTCGTCGAACAGGCCAACGCTCATATGCGCAGCCGGTCTCGCTAGCTTCGGCGACGTGTCTGCCTGTGGCCAGGCAACGGAAGAAAAGTAAGCCGCAAAGTGTAATTTAATTTATACGCGGATATTTTTAGTTTTTCAGCGATAGAATAATTGAAACAATTTTTGTTAACTTCATGTCAAATTCTTTTTTTTTTATGCTCGCAGCAGCAAGCGGTGGATATTATTACTAGCGTGACGCATTTCCTATTGCAATTTTCGACGATTGTCCCCTCTTGTTGAAATCCTTTCTCTATGCTAGCATTGTCTTTTCCATCCGCAACGACACACCCGCGGATGTAGACGCCGTCATCCAGGGCAACAAACGTCTACTGCTCGATCATGAAATTTGCGTCGCAAAAGGGCTCGCTCGACCGCACGGAGGGAAAGTGAAAGTGCTGCTGACAAATTTCAGCCAGCAGTTCAAGCGCACCAACAAGGGCGCGGCGATCGCATACATCGATAATATTGTAGAAACCAGCAGTGTGTTTGCGCTCTCCGATTCTGCCGCATAACCCACACCCCCACCAGATGTCACGTAGTAGTGACAGTAAAGAAGGCAGCGAAACTGTGATTGACTAAACTAGAGGTTTATTAGGCGAACCCATGCCCTCAAAAACCGGCTACATTCAAAGAACAGCGATAGCGACGAGCACAGTCGGCAATGGCCGAAGATCTGATTCCGGGTCAAGCGCGTCGGCTTTTATACACAAGTCATCAAAGGTTCCAGAGTAATCGCTGGTGCGCGCGTGTCATTCAGATAGTTCTTCACAATTCGCGTCCCACATATAATCAGATTACACAAGCTTCGGTGACAACAGACAGCAGATAGAACCATCGATAACATTCGAGAAATTTTCCATACGCCAGGGCAAGTCCCGCGCTGAGCAATAACGACTGTTAGACGGTGAAAAGTGGTCACCCGAAAAAGATAAACAAGTACCCATGTCAATATGAATGGTTGATGCAATTAGACGGACAACTTGGTTGCTTGTGTTGTAGAAATGATACCGCCGCAAACTCGAAGAAGGAGCAAAGAATATATATTGGCAACACAATGGTTGGACTAGAGATGTGGCGTTTTTGTACCACTGGGCTACGTCTGGCATAAATCGTACTAAACAAATATTTAATGCGCATGCTTATCTCTCATGCTCCTTTCGTTGAAATACCAGACTTTGAACGTCGCACATATTTTTTTTCTGCAGCTGTGCGAGACCAAGAGGAACTTCACGAATCTGCATTATAACATCGTTGCCGACAACATTCAGTACGAAGACTTTGACGATTTCTGCGGCTATGGTTCATATAGCCGCCTTCAGATGCTGAAGAGACTGGTTGCCTTTCTAGCGGAAAATTACACATCACCCATTGAAGAACACGCTTGCAAGTTAGTCACATAGTATGCGTTCCCCACTAAGTCTGACCTTTTTTTTGTATAATCATACATTTCCTACGAACTAGCGCCACTTTCCTGCGTATTAATGTTATTGCCGTATATTTAAGTTTCGCAACAAAAATATCTGTGGCTTAGCTTTTATTGTGATTGACGGTAATAAAATGTTGTGAAAAATATTATTCAAACTGCCTATGAATTATTACCGCTACCTTATTGGTCAACCTACTTAAAATGACCCTGAAAACGTTTTGAACACAGTAAGAAAATGTTGCTGATGCGTGGGAGATGTGCCTACGAACAGGTGAGGAAAGTATAAGTATATATATATATATATATATATATGCTATCATACTCGCCCATTAAAACCGTCACTCGCAGCGCATAGCATGTTATCAAAATCCAGCACGCTTATGCATGTGATACTTCAGAGTATCGCGCAAATTTGGGTGTTCATAGTACCGCTCGTTTTCTGCTGACCCCGAAGCCGAAGGCTAGTGTTGAGACAACATTGGAATTAACGTAGCTCAAACATCTCTATCGTTTTTTCTTTCCCGCAACCGCCCAGTAGGTTATACAGCATAACCATGCGAAAAGCAAAAACTATGGATGCTGTTATTATACGTGCCATGAGTTTGACAGTGGCTCTGCGGCGAGATAACTCGAGTACGAACAAACCGTTTTACATCATGTGAGTGCGCGTGTGTCTGTAAATGTCTTGGTCTTTGCGCGCATATAGCACAATTCGGTCTGTGTAGATAGATTACCGTACTGTTATTTGTGGAGGAGCTGTATTGGCGGGCAGCACCAAATTATCAAGAAAAAGTAATTCTGTATCCGCAATGAGTTCTAGTCTCTCGCTACTGCATTGCCTACTGTGGCTTCTGGTGCACATCACAAATGCCTCATCAGATCATTTCTAATGTATATTTTTATTTACCATACAAAAGTTATAAAAATTGTCCAAGAAATACTTTACAAATACACATGAGCTCTAGATTTATCTAAACGCGAAAGCATTGATGTATAAGTGAACGCCGCTTAGCGGTGCTTTGAGCTGTCCGATGAGACTAATGTTTTGGAGTTTTGCTGCTGGCCGTGTTATTTAGTTTTGCGATTAAGTTGCTGTGGGTTATACCTGTTTGTAGAGCTTCTACGGTGTCATGTTAGCTGCAGATCGGCATAATTTGGATGGTATTGCCGGGAAATCGAGGTAGTCGCATGCCATCGACGCCATGCGCGACCAGAAAATAAAACAGCAGCGGCCACCAACGGGGCGTGGCGCATAGGCGCAACATCGCAGTGGCGTCGGGTCGCTGTATCTGCTCCGTGGAGACACGTTGGTGCAATGCCGTCACGGCGATGCCTTCTCCTGTGACGCAACACGTGACGCGCTGGCCCGACAGCAGGTGTTCCGTCGCACCGGCTTTGCTCCGTCGAGGCCCGAACCAGCGTCAGGAGCGCGTGACGCCCGCTCGTCACGTGGTTCAGCAGGCAATGGGAATCTCGGTGCCGTTTCGCTGCTACAGAAGCTAGAGGCCTTTTCTCTCAGTGGGCCACTCACGCTTTGGCAACGAAAGCAGAAGTGAAAGTGTCAGTCTGCAAAAATGCCACTTGTACGTCAAACGTATAAAGGCGCATGAGGTGTACCGGGCGTATACAGTGTCGCCAACCTAGAGTTCTAAACCATGAGTGCATACCATGCAGATGTCGCCTGAGTAAGCTACCATGCGAATCAGTTCTATACAGTAGGGTGTGAGGTAACATGAATGAATGGAGAGCTTTAGCTGCTGCGCCTTTGCGATCCACTCTGGTCAAGCCGGTGCATCCTAGCAATTGGCACACAGCCGCACCACGAAAATACTGAGATGAACAGATTATTTATTTATTGATTATTTATTTATATTTATTTATTTATTTCGATAACTTCAAGACCCGAAAGTGTTGCAGAAGGGACTGCTGACGAAAGGTAAAAATGACGCAGTTATACTGTGAAGTAGTACCACCATACAGTACTCATCCATGGCTGCTTTAAATGCAGAAATAATAATTCTGGCAATGGCGGTGGGCAGGTGGTTCGAACCAGACCGAGTCATTTGGATGAAGGAGTAAAAATACAAGCTAGGGTGCTATAACGTAAAGCTGTACGTTATAACCTGTTCTAACCTGTTGTTGATTGCAATCAGCTGATGTCAAATTTACGTAACGCGCCACACCAGCATCGAGCAGTAACCCGAAGCGTTGTTTGAAAAGCCCAGTCAAGCGCTTTCCGTGGTTATGGGAGGTTCCTTTTTTTCCTTTCAAGGCGAATAGCATGGGCTACATTGAGCGTATTTTCATATCGAATTACCTGAAAAGAGGCGAGGAGCAAAGTGAAATTAGATAAGCGGATGAAGTGGAAGGTGGCGGCGTCTGCGATTGGTCCGCTTTCCCTTACTTAGCTTGCGATGGGCGGTTGAAAATCGCAGCGGCCTGTAACGGAACGTTAGAAATGCTGCCAGAACGGTTCTTCAGCAAGAAAGAGTTGGCAGAGTGACGTAGTGAACGTACCGAAAGGGCTCTGTAACGTGAAACTGCCAGGCATTTTTTTTTATTATTATACACAAATAAATCCACACCTCCCGGCAAGTGCGAGTAGCTAGTGCCAGAGCGATCGGCGGGCAGCTATCTTCTATTCCTTTCGGGACGTGGTAGTCTTTGCCTATTCAGAAAAAAAAGTTAAGATTTTTTCGGCATAATAAAGAGTTTGTAACGCGTACAGGTCACTTTGACGGGGTGTGGTTTCGCAGTTTTCTAACGTCGCGTGACAGACAGACGAAGTAGGTGCAGCCTGATAATGTTTGATTATTAGCAGTGGCTTAATGGCGAAAGGCGTCGAATCAGATGTGTTTATTTCTCTTTCGTTTGGTTTAATCATGCGTAGTCAGTGTGCACAAATCATGTCATACGGGGCATTCTCGCAGTTTTCGTCACGTCGCGTCACAGACAGGCGATGTGAGCGTGCCCCGAAAATTTTTCGAGCAATCGCTGAGGGCTTATAGATAAAAAAGTTTAGAATAGGCTTACGTTATAGCGCCCTTAGTTTGCCTCCCCCCCCCTCTCCAAAAAAGAAATGAAAATGTCGACTGTCTCGCAGTGGCACGTCGCTTGCGAAGCATGCGACACTGACGGAGTGGTTTGTCTGCCAGTGCCGTGGTTTGAATTGTTTTATAAAATAGCAATAGGCTGAACATGTCCCTGCATAAGGTAAAGCGTGGAGGGTGTAAGAAAGCTTTTACAGACGACCCACTCGAAAGCAGAGAACTACTTCGTAAAATAAAGCGCGCATTTCGATTCTTCACAGATTAAGATTGATTATTGGAATACTCCTGACTTAGAGTACACATGGCCCACATCGCCCTTGCCTATTCCAGGTTACAGCGTAGAAGCGTACAGCATTAGTCTTAGTGATAAAGTTGCTCTCGAAATGCTGGGACGTAGGTAAGCGAACATTCCGCCAGATTTATTGACTACACAATATTTGGGAGTTTAACATAAAAGATTTTAGAAAATCTGGGCATAGCTATCACAACTACGCAGTTCGCAAGAGTACGCGGACTAGGAAAAAATAGGGTTAACCGAGGAGCCCAATTTTTATTAGTCATATCATGAGAAGCCAACAAACACTGACACCTACGACAACATATGGAAAAGTACGTGTGCTTAATAAATGAAATAAAGAAACGATACAATAACGGAAATGAAAATGGATGAAAAAACAACTCGCCGCAGGTGGGGAACGATCCCACAACCTTCGCCTTTTTCCAGACTAGGAAAGTGCGGCTACAATAAACGTATACCAATTACAGCGTGACGGATCTATTTCAAGGACAAAGTGCACATTCTTTCATATGCACATAAACTGAAGGGAACGCCCTTTTCTGTCGGCGAATATTTTTCGCTCAAAACGACAAGAACGACAGAAACTGCACGCATTTGCCAGGGCTCGTACAAGCCCTTCAGGTTGTCTTTCGATAAAGTGCACGTGGCAGGCAAGACCTAAGCGTCGTCGGAGGTTGTGGTGTCGGCTATCGGTACGCTGGTGGTTCTTGATTCGTAGGCGGGCGAGCTGTCGGACTTCTTCGGTGCGCTGGAGATAGGTAGCGACGTCAACGTTCTCTTCGTTAGTGACGTGCGGCAGCATAACGTCGAGCGTTGTCGCCGGGTTCCTGCCGTAAACCAACTTGAACTGCGTGAGCTGTGTTGTTTCTTGCACCGCCGTGTTGTAAGCAAAGGTTACACACGGCCGGTCCGCCTCCTGCCGTATGCAACATATGTAAAGTATGAACGTATGTGGTGAAACGTGTAGCCCGATGAAGACAAACAAGTACACGTGTCAATATGCTAACATCCGCAGCATTGTGCCGAAACGCGATATGCTCTTTACGGTTCTAGACAATAGCGAGTCGCACATTCCTAAAGAAACCTGGTTGAATCCTAACATTACAGACGATTACATGCTTCCCGGTGGGGATTCATACAACCTATACGGGCGTGATCGTATAAATAAGAGTGGCGGTGACGTCCTGCTAGGAGTAAAGCAGGCAATAGCGTCATACTCAATTAACGCCAATTCAAATATCGAAATTTTTGGGCAGCCTATCTAATATCTTCCATCATGTTATTTATAGAGGCTTGTTAACATCCGCCTAATTATTGTCGGTGTATTGTTAATTCGCAGTGCGTCAATATTTCTAAGGCAACTGAACAATGTCCTGCTGATAGCGTGTCTCATAGGAGATTCTATTAACCTTTAATCAACTGGGCTCGACTATCATCATCATCTTGTCATATTTCAGCAGAATTATGTAGCTTGACCGTTGGTTTCAACCTGACTCAAGTCGCTAACCAACCCACCCGCGAGACTAACATATTAGATCCAATGCTTATAACAACGCGAGAAACGATAAGAGAAGCAGCACGCTTGGATGGATTTAGTGATGGTCACTTACTTCAGCTAAATTTAAAGATTCCAGTTACAATTTATGGGCTATGTGTGATTGCAATAAAGCTAATTTCAAAGCTGTCAGCACAGAAGTTTGAACCTTTCTTTAGCATACATTTGTACGTTCATTTAACAGCCAAAGCAGTGAAGAAAACTGGACACTCTTTAGAGATAGGGTTTTAACTCTGGTCCCCTAGTATGTCACTCTAATCACAATACCTAAAGATAAATCTAATTCTTGGTTCACTAGGAAGCTTAAGCAACCAAGGAACAAAAAAGAAATATGGATATACCGGAGTGCTAAGCGTGCGAGTACCCGTTCCGCTTGGGGTAGATACAGTGTATGCGTAAAAAACTATTGCGCTATCTTATGCGTCGGGGAAGATATTTTGCACATGATCTTCCATCACTTATGAAAACTAGTCCTAAATGTTTTCGAACTAAATATGATCTCGTTGTGATGCGAGTTCCATTTCCCTCCAAAATAACAACACTCCCGTCCCGGATAATGAGTGCCCCGAAATATTCAACACGTTCTTCTCATCTGTATTCACTTAAGAAGGTCACTCTAGCCTTCCCAGAGTTCCCGATTTTAACTACCGCTACATGACACCCAATGAAATAACGGAAGAATGTATCACGGGACTTACAAATAACCTTATGGCATCTGCTTCAGCCGGTAGGCATAGCAATAATTCTAAAACTATAAATAATGCCACTTTAATGACTAGTAAATTGTTATTTCATATTTTCAACAATCCTGAACAACTGGATCATTGTCATCTGATTAAAAGACAGCGAAAGTTATTGATATAGATGTCTTACCTCATTAAAATTCTTGTATGCAAAATTTATCGGATGTTAATATCATTTACCACCTTAATGAGTCTTCCAGTGACCACCAGGCACTCCAATTAGATCTTTATCTTATTAACAATTGTTGGTGCACACGGTAATGACCTCTAATGTATAGAAAAGTTCACCGACGATTACGATACTCTCTAACGCGAAATTTGAGCGCAGGCTTGTGTGTGTTGTATGGGGTCTCTCACACCCGTGCTCTTGGGACAAAGGAACGACAACACAGTAGTGCAAACAATCACAAGGGCATTTATTGCACCTTCCATAGATCAGTGCCTGCTAGCCGAGCTACTATCCACAAAACATGCCGATGGGCGCGCGACAAATCTAGGTCTGACTCACCGCGACCGGAAGCGAGCGAATATGTTCGCCCCATGCTGGATCCCAAGGCCTGGTCGTTCGCGTGTATGGTCACGCGAATCGTGGCGCGTTCGAGGGCGGCCACGCGAGGCGGTCTCGCAGAAGCATGGGTCGGCGCGCACGCGGGAGACGTCCCCGCCGTGCGCCGACCCGCCGGGCAAGAGGGTCGCTGCACGTGCGGCACGGCCGTCCCGCTTGCTGTCTCGAACCCAACAGCCCCCAAGCGAGACCGCGCCTTGTCTCCCGGCGCCCGAGTAACCACGCCGCGGCGCGACGCTCGCGCCATCTCTCGCACCGCGCTTGTACCACTCCAACCGCCGCGGGCGCCAGGCCACGCGGCGGGCGAAGCCGCCCTGCAGGAGACGAGCCATGCGGGAAAACTAGATCTCAGGGGAGGCGTGAGAGTCACGCATCCCCACATCCCCCAACCTTAAATCACTACATATTCCGGCGAAACATTTCACACAGTCTAACATCAACACGTGCTTCGTGAACAAGGTGGTACATGCAACAGTGGCCGCGCCGGTGAAATGTCCACACGCTGTCCATAGCATGCGAGCCGACATTGTCCTTGGGTGCACCGCTGGCGTCCGCCGGTCACAGCGGCGGCTTTGCAGACTCGACGGCACGATGCCAGGCCAGGACTCCGGAGACGACGACGCAATAGTCGGTACGAACAAGCGTCGCTCGCGCCGACGCGCCCTGCTGGGAAGAGCCGCCGTACCTGTCGGTGACCGCCGGCTCTTTTGTCCGCTGCCGAGGGTTGTGAGCTGGATACAGGAGGCCGCCGAAGTCGCTGCGCCGAACTGGCCACAGCATCACCATCGCCCGGGGTGGCTCGGTCGTAGTCCGGGGCAGCAGCGCAGACGATGGGCAGGTGACAGCAAACCAGGGGTGACTCCAATCACGCTGCGTAAACTCAACACACTCGGCAAACACTAAAGTAGTGCAAGGGAGAGGAATTATGCATGCGCATCGCCCACGTGGTACGATGTTCAACTCGGCTAGCAAAAGATCGGGCAGCTACTCCGATGCTAAGTTCACGTGAACGAAGCTCGCTTTCTTGAGTCGAACGAGTAATTTCAATTCGTGCGAGGCTAAATAGAATGAGGGAAGCGAATTGCAACGCCTCAACGCCACGGTCCACCAGGTTGTGTCCCTCCGCGTGCCACAGGTAGCTTCGTAAAGCCTTAGGCCTAAAGCGTCGCTACCCTGACAACAACCGGCATCCAAAAGCAACACCCAAAATGAGCGCAAAACAGGCAGCCGCGAGGAGACGTTAGCTCTGTGAGGTGGTCCTACTCCGCTCGGTGCACGCAGCATCCGAGTTGACGGCGCCCACCGTCCCAGACGGTGTCGGAGCGCCCGGTGCCAGGCCGCAATACCAGTCAGCCCGTAGTGGCACCCGTGGCCCGCGGCCACCCGGCTCCCAGAGCCGCGACTTCATCAGAGTCAAAGAGATAGGAGAAGCTATTTACATGAGAAATTCGGACCACCCACGAGGCTTCCGTACTCACTCGCTTCAGGCTTGCCACTGCTCCGCGGGCGCTCAGCCTCGCTCTCCCATGATGCAGACCACGTGGCTCTCGTACTGACGAATTTCATTAAAAAAAACACTTGCGGAAAGGCTTAGCATGTTGACATGTTCAAACACACTACAGCCACCATCACCTCGCTCAAGAAAGCACGCCGCCGACGCTAGCGATCAAAATTCACGCTAGGCCTACGCCTCGGTTCAAACAAAGGTCTCGAACGAAGCAAACTGTTAAATCGATCGTCCGATGTCCCAAGAGCCCAACGTTGGGCGCCAGATATGGGGTCTCTCACACCCGTGCTCTTGGGACAAAGGAACGACAACACAGTAGTGCAAACAATCACAAGGGCATTTATTGCACCTTTCATATATCAGTGCCTGCTAGCCGAGTTGCTATCCACAAAACATGCCGATGGGCGCGCGACAAATCTAGAAGTCTGACTCACCGCGACCGGAAGCGAGCGAATAAGTTCGCCCCATGCTGGATCCCAAGGCCTGGTCGTTCGCGTGTATGGTCACGCGAATCGTGGCGCGTTCGAGGGCAGCCACCCGAGGCGGTCTCGCAGAAGCTTGGGTCGGCGCGCACGCGGGAGACGTCCCCGCCGTGCGCCGACCTGCCGGGCAAGAGGGTCGCTGCACGTGCGGCACGGCCGTCCCGCTTGCTGTCTCGAACCCAACAGCCCCCAAGAGAGACCGCACCTTGTCTCCCGGCGCCCGAGTAACCCCGCAGCGGCGCGACGCTCGCGCCATCTGTCGCACCGCGCTTGTACCACTCCAACCGCCGCGGGCGCCAGGCCACGCGGCGGGCGAAGCCGCCCTGCAGGAGACGAGCCATGCGGGAAAACTAGATCTCAGGGGAGGCGTGAGAGTCACGCATCCCCACAGTTCTCACTTCGCGGGCCCGTATTTGGTATTATTATTATATACGTACACGGTTCCCATTAGGAAGAGAACGTTGTGAGTAGCGTGCTTTGTTTCCATACAGACGACGAACGCTACTGTGGGTCCATATCGTAGGCATCGTCGCCGCACAGCGAGTCTTGCGCGGCATTGCGCTACCGCGCTTTCATTCCAACAACGATGAGAGCTTGCCTTCGTCGAGGGGAATTGCGCCACCAGTGTCAGCGACGACAACACCAAAGGGAGCGTCACATCGAGCCTTACTCGCAGTCACTCGCCATCTCTTCTTGCAGGAGCAGTGATGCCCCTCACACATATGCTGGTACACGCTGTGTACATCCTGGTACATGCTGTGTACATGCTGTGTACATGCCGTGTACATGCCGTGTACGTGCTGGTACGGCTGGCCAATCAGTGTACGTGCTGGTACTGCGGACTGACCTCAGCAGGTGATGGCCCGGACGCGTGTAGCCCTCCCCACCTCACGCTACCCTGACCTCTCCTCGGAATCGCAGATGAGATGGCCTACGCTGAGCCGGATACCGTGGCCGCCGGCAATTGAGCACATGCGCAGGCCGCTTCCCCTCGGCTCCCCCTCAACATTCCGCCTCTTGCTTTCACTGTACCATGTTCCTCCACATTCCTCCTTGCGAGCTCTTATTTCACTGGAAGCTGCGTTTCGCGTTAGCTTTCTTCTTTTGATGCGTTCGTTCGCTCGGTTACGCCGAGGAACGACGCCCACACTCCACGCAGAAACGGACGCCTAAGAGCTACGCTCTAATATAGTCGTTTAATTCAGCCGCAAACACAACAATTCCAACTGCACGTATCATATTCAAGACGACTTACTGTTTCACGTATACCATTACAAATGCATCAGTTTTAACCTTTAACAAGAACTGTCATGGTTCTTCCATATCGCATCCATATACGTCTTTGCCTGAAATTCTTTAGGGTAACTACGTCGTAACCTCAAAAACTCCTCTGCTAATATTCGGAAACTAGATTAGCTTACTTTTGTTTGCCCACAACTTCAGTTTGCTTCCTCCATTTGGTCTTCTTATCGTAACAACATCGCCACCACACTAGAATTCATCCCAAGTAGGGGAGCATGATTCATCTCAAGAAACTACAACTACCATTCAACCGTCACTCCCAGTCATGCATCCCAGTCGGGCAGGCACCTCAGTTCCAGGGAAGAGAAGGGGGGAAGCCCGGTAAACTGGATTTCCGGAACAAGGGGTTGTGACGCCGACCGCGAGGCACGGCGAACTAACGGATGGTCACTAAAAGATTATGGAATAAACTACCAGACATCGCTTCTCTGTCTAATCCTGATGCAATCCATCACCAACTGATTGCAAATTTTACTGAAGTGGTCGCTTAGCATGCCTAAGTTAATGGCTTAGTCGTGCTATATGCCGCTTTGATGGAGGCACATTGATCAATGTGCCTTGCGTTGTTTTTATATTGTGTGTTTTAACCTATGTCCCATATTTCTTGTTATATCTGCGTCGCTTATTCTTTTGTGCTGCGATTATGTGGTGAAATCTTATTTACCATGTATTGTATTTCGTTTTCTTTTTATTGCTTACTGTAGTTGTGTAAGCACTGTTTTGGCGCTGTTTGACACTGAAGCTGTTCCGACATTGTTTTTGACGTTCTTTTTGTCTTTTTGTGTACTGTATTTTGACGCCTCTTAGACAATGCTCTAGGAGCCTGTACGCTATTCCAAATAAATGAATGCCTACTCACGCAGACGCCCCGGCGGGAACCGCCGGTCGAGAATACCCACGTTTGCGGTGCTTATTAAATGACCTGTAGTTGGAACATCAAGGCCAGCAAGATATGTCGGAAATGCACACAAGGTTACGCAAACATGTCGCGTAGTCCTGACTAGCACATCAAAAGACATCATTACTTCCAACGTAACACTAGCTAGACGAGCGGCTCGTCGTGAATCGCTAACTTCAGCCATGCGCATGAGTCCTGCCACATATCTAAGAAAAGGAATATGCAGAAAAAAGTTATTTTTTTTGGCTCCTGGCATTCGTAGCACGCATAGTTAAAGCGACACTTGTGTAAATATGTCAGCAGCGAGCAGTTGCACTCGAAAAGCGAATCGCACTTAAATAAGGTCTAGAGTTGCGCTTAAAGTGTTTGATCTAGGGTCTTTATAAGGAATTCAAGCAGAGGGGCGTTTGCTCCGCAGTAGATAATTTATGGGGCCCTTCCGAATGCCCTGTTAAATTTGCACTTGTTTATGTGCTTTTGGAACAATGTTTATCTATTCCGCCTACCTACAGTTCAGTTTGACGTCTTCACACCTTATATTCACCTTGAACAAGTGAATTGATCTTTCACTAAGCGCAAGGCCGAGGCATCAAATCCGAGCCATGGAGGTTGCACTTCGACGAGGTTCAAATACAACAGCACTCTTGTACTCCAATTTAGGTGCACGTTAGAGAACCGCAGGTGGTCAAAATTAATCCGGAGTCCCACACTACAGCGTGTGTCATAATCAGATCGTGGTTGAGGCGCCTAAAACATCATATATATATATATATATATATATATATATATATATATATATATATATAATGTGGCCTCCCGAAAGCACTTACTCTATTCAGTAAGGCCTTGAGTGCGACCGATTTGCGGCGCTGCGAACGGCGCTCCAGTGTTGTTGGCAGGGTGACTCAGCTCTGCCGTCTGCTACGCTCGTGTTAGAATAGTTGCATTTTGAGTAGTTTTCTGTGACTGTACCGGCGGTTCTGGTGTTGCGTATGACCCTCTCCTATGACCAGATACACTTTTTCTAGCGTTAGCTTGATAAATTGAACTAATATGAGGCCAATAGAGAGAGAGAGAAAGAGAGAGAGAGTAAAATGTTTATTGCATATAAATAAAATAAGGCACGGTGGTTGGAGCCCCTATTCCAGGGCCCCACTGGAACGAGCGGCTCGCTGGGCTTGGTCCAGAAGAGCCAACTGGCTCTCCCGACCTTCCTCAGCAAGCCATGCCTCCCACTGCCTATTCTTCATTAGTGGATCTTGGAGTAATATGGGGCTGTCTGTGTGGAGGCCTCCCGGGGCACTCCCATGTGATGTGTTTTAGTGTGGGTGTGTCTGTGCACCACGGGCACTCGTCAGTGAACCTCGTGGGGTGTATTCTGTGTAGGTGGTGCAGGTTGGGGTATGTATTCGTCTGAACGCGACGCCAGTCTCTCTCCTGTTGGCTGTTAATATCGGAGTGAGGATGTCCAAAACGTCTCCGCTCCTGCCTTTGCTGTAGGAGGATGTCACGAGAATTCGGTGGAAGGTCGTCGCTAGGCCATGCCGTTGCTCAGACGTTTAATCCTCGAGCAATATGGTCTGCCCTCGCGTTTCCTGTCAGTCGCTCGTGTGCCGGACACCATACGATAGTGTGGTGCCCCTTCAGTTGAGCGCCTAAAATTGATTATTGATTTCGGTGCCGTTCATTGTAGAACCAGGCGGTAAGCTGCTTGTGAGTCGGATAATATGACAGCCGAATTGGTTTGGCGCTCGGCGTCCTGAATGGCCAAGGCGATGGCTACAGCCTCTGCCACGGATGGCGAGGCGGTTTTGAAGAATGCCGTTGTTATGTTGTTGTTGCATGTAGAGTCTATGGTACAAGTGTCTGAGCTGGCTCGACTGGCATCCGTGTAATACACCCCCGTCTCATGCCAAAACGTCTGTGAAGAGTCTTTACCCTTGCTCTGCGTCGTCCGGGATGGTACTTGGGGTGCATGTTTTTAGGAATTGGGACCACCGCGATGTGCGATCGAACGTTGCGGTCTACTGTGCCGTTTCCTCTCCGCAATACTGGGGTCTCAGGGGAAAGCCTAACCTCGCCAATACTTCCCTGCTCTGAGTTGCAGAACAAAGTCGTTCTTTCTGAGCATATAACGTCGCGACTGCGTACTCGTCAAAAGTATTGTGCAGGCCCGGTCCTTCGAATGTCTCTGTGCTAGCGCATTCTGGAAGACCAAGGGCGGCTTTGAAGGCTTTTCTTATTATTGTGTTTGCCTGTGTATGCTCTTCGTTTGTGAAGGCCTGATACGGAAGGGCGTATATGATTCTGCTAATTACGAATGCGTGAACCAGGCTAATGGTCTCTCCATCAGTTAGGCCGTCTCTGCTTCTTGCCACTCTCCGTATCATTCTGGCCACGTTTCCTGTGACCGCCTTTAGTTTGTGAAGGGTGTGGGATGTTCCAGCGTCCTGCTGTATTTACATACCCAATATTCTTAGTGTTTCCACTTCACGAATTGGCGCCCCGTCAAGAGTCAGAGTGAGTGGCACCCAGTCCTTCTTGCGTATTTCGTACGCACCCGAATGAATTCCGATTTTTCAGGTACGTATGACATGTCAGCCGCCCTCGCGTATTCCACGACTGCCTGTATGGCCTTTTGAAAAGTTTGTTGCTTGTCCACGTAGGACCCCTGGTGAGCGCAGGACGTGATGTCATCGGCATATAGCGCACAGCCGAGATTCGGGTGTTTATCTAGCTCCAGGGCTAACTGTCTCATCTCTACATTAAATAGCAGTGGAGAGAGTACAGCTCCCTGAGAGGTACCTCTGTCGGAACAGTTGAAGGTGTCGGAGCTCGTGGAGCTTAATCCGATTGTGGCCGTGCGGTCGCTGATGAACGAGCGCACGTAGTTATCAATTCGCGTTCCGCAGTTCACTGCATCCAGTCCTTCCAGAATACTGTGGTGGGAGATTCTGTCGAAGGCCTTTTTGATGTCCAACACCATTACAAATTTATCGTCCGACCCTCTTTAGTAGTACAAAAACGTCCTGCGCCGACACGTAGGGTCGAAAACAGAACATGTTGGAGAGGAACATGATGTTTAGCTCTATGTGGTTCGAGAGCTGGACCTGCACAACCTTTTTCAAAGAGTTTCCCCGCGCACGACGTTAATGAGATGGGTCGAATGTTGCTGATGTTACGAGGCTTACCTGGCTTAGGAATCAGAATAATTTTTGCTTCTTTCCATTCTTTTGGAAGGACGCCGTGCTCTGTCCAGACCGTGTCGTTAAAGAATTTGGTCAAGCTCCTTAGCGTTTCTTCACTTAAATTGCGAATCATTGCGTTCGAGACCTGATATACCCCTCGGGTTGTGTTTTCCTGAAGGAGAGTGCCGCTGCATAAACCTCTTCAAAGTTTATGGAGGCTTCCAGTTCCGGTTGGTCCCGACCTTCGTAAACGGGTTTGGTGGATTGCGTGGTCGGAAAAGTTCCTACGTATATCTGTTTAATTTTGTCTATCATGTCAGCTTCCCGACCTTCAAACTTGTTTTCAAGCAGCTTGAGTGTGCGATTCGCCACTGTTTTTGTTCCTCTCGGGTCAATCATACTTCGAAGAATGCGCCATGTTTTCTTTATAGTCAACGTGCCCCGAAGCGAGTCGCTGAACTTTTGTGTATATTCGTTACCTTCCTGCGCTAGCTGAGCTATCCCTATCCTTAGTTTGCGATTAAGCTTCTGCCTTTTCCATCTTTTTGTGAGGCCTCTCCGGGCATCCCAGAGGTGCAAGACGTGATGATCCACGGCTGGAGCCTCCGTTGTCGTTTCAATTGTTATTGTGACCCCAGAGTGAATAACTCTGATGCGCTCGGCCCCTTCTCCTACGTCTGTTATGCGGCCGATTGTTTTCTGTTTTTCACGAAATTTGGTCCAGTCGGATAGCCTTGCCTTGGCAATAGCTCTTCGAATCCTGGCTGCATTAACCGATGTGCTTAAGATATAGTGATCGCTTCCTAGGTTTTCACCTAGGTTCGTCCATCGCGTCTCACTTTCGTTGTTGGTGAACGTGAGGTTGGGGGAAGTGTCCTTGGGCACGCTGTTCCCGATTCGCGTTGGGAGATCCCGTTGAGTTAGCTGGAAAAGTCCGTAGCGCTCTACAACATCAGCTAAGAAGATGCCCTTGAGACTGTCTCTACTGTAGCCTCAGTTTGTGTGTTGTGCGCTAAAGTCACTTAAAAATAATAATTTGTCCCTACCTTGAGCGAGTCGCACCGCGGTGACACGTTTTGGAAATCCGCCTGTTTTCCTCTGGGAGAACTATAAACGTTGACAATAATTGTTTTAGGTTTGCCCCTTTTTTTGCGGCCAAATCATAATTACCTGCTGCTGAATAGGTTCCCCCCAAAAATAAGTTACGCTAATCGCGACATCCTTCTTGGCAAAGGTGGCTACTTGAGGGTAATCCGGGTGAGCATAAAGCTCGTATCCTTTGAGTTTTTGATTTTGTTTCCCTATTTCGTGATTACAGATAACGTCGGGAGGGATTGGCGCCGATTCTATGTAGTGCGTGAAATCATACAATTTAGTGCGTAGCATGCAGCAATTCCATTGCCAGATTTCAATGTGTCCGGTCTTTGTATTGTTTGCCATATTATCCATGGATATAACTGTCACTATAAGGGTGCTCTATAGCTTTCGGTGTCCTGGTGGGATCTCCCGGACTTTGACTGACCCTCTTTCGGGGAACGGCTGCGGCTTTTGTTTGCACACCCTCTACCATTCGCTTGAGTTTGTGTAGCTCTGCAAACATTAGTTGCATGTTTTGTGCTAACTGTTCCAGCGTTACCGATTGAGCGCTGGAGGCGGTACTTTGTTGCAGTGATGTCAGCGGTGGTGATTTGGAAGTGTGGTCCGCAATTTGCATGGGTTGCTTTGATGTGCTGTTGTTTGCCATGCGCTTAAAAGCTTCAAACTCGGCTCGTAGCTCACCTAAATTGTTTCGAAGTATTTTGTTTTCTTCTACTATTTTCTTGTACTCTGGGTTTTGTGTGATTGGTGTAGGTGTAATCTTAGCATTGGCAGTGGGAGATGCGACTTGCTCCCAGCTCACCTGATTATTTTGAGGGGTGCTGCATGCTAGTAGGATCCCTGGTGACTTGCTTCTTAGGGCTTCCTTCTTTTTGGTCTGATGTAGCTGCTGAGGCACCATGGGTCGGGATGCCGACCGTCTTCTCCGGCCCGGCTGCCCGGAACAAGATCGGCTCCGCGAAGGCGAGCGGGTTCTGGAGCGGCTGCGACGATCCATCGCCGGAAGGAACTCCAGCTCGGAATCCTCGTCTTCGGTGGCGAAACACCGTAGCTGGTTCTTCGTTGGTTTCTTTGGCCGTGGTCTTGATGTCTGCCTGTCTGGCTTTAGTATTTTGGGACATCTGCGGTCACCTGTTGGCTGATCACTCCCACAAATGGCGCATTTGGGGGTGCACATGTGTCCATCGGCAGGCTCCCGCACCCCGCACGAGCTGCACACCTGCACGTCCGGCTGTGGACATACGTCGGTGCGGTGGACATACGTCGGTGCGGTGGACATACGTCGGCGCGGTGTCCCACGGTGCCACAGATACGGCAGAATTGTACCGCATTTCGTTAGGGTGTGCAGAGTTTCTCCCCCCCCCCCCGTAATAATAAACACATCTTGGAACTTGGCTGCCGTAGAAGGTGAGCATAGCACTTTGTGAGTCACCCATCATTCTTGCGTCGATCAACTCCAGTACCTGCGTTCGGGTACGCAGGTTTGATCGCAGCACGTCAGAAGGGTTGTGTGCTTCTATCCCGTGAATTACTCCCCGCTTCGTGTCTTCTCGTGCCATAACGTACGCATTGACCGGGTGTTCTCGTCCGTTGATGTTCAAGGATTTAATGGCGTGCACGACCTTGGCCGTATACCGATTCGGGGTGGATATCACTGCAATGGTGGAACCTGACTTGATCCTTAGAACAAAATTGTTATCGGTGGTTCTGTCCTGGCACGCCTCCATGACGGCTCTTGCCAGTGCCTGACTGGTAACATTCTTGAGTGACAGCCCTTGGTGTGGTCTGATGACCACCTTCAGTTCACGCTTCGGTAGCGGCGGAAGACGCTTGAGTCGTGGGCACCCGGGATGCGCCACGGGTTTGGATGAGCTGGTAATCAGACCTGATGGCAGTGTGCTTCCCTGTGCGGAGCGTCGCCCCTGAGCGACATTTTTCTTTTCGTTCAGCGAAAGAACGCGCTCTCATACGGCTTCTGCTGTCGTTTCGTCGACCACGGTAGAGGTTTGCATGTTGTTGTTGATCGTAGCTGCCTTATGGCATTGGTGGTGCGGTGTTGCATCACCCACCTGAGATGCAGTGAAATCCATCTGTTCTTCATGTAGTGATGTTGTAATAAGTCGTGGGTTCGATGTCGCAGCCGAAGTTCTTAAGGCCGCCATGCTCGAGTGCGCGCTCGCCTGCCGGCGGCGGCGCTGCTCCCTTAACTAAAGTTAGGGTTAGTAGCTCGCCACGTTCTGAAGGTGGAAAATCGGCCGTAAAACGCCGAAATATGGTCCGACTGACCTGCAGCTGGGATCCACAGGCGCCTGACCACTGGAGATGGTGGTGATCGCTTCGGGCCGGTCCCAGAAGGTGGTCCACCCAAAAACCCAAGCATGCGTAGCCTGATGTGAGCGCAGCCGTTTCGAACAGTGTCTTCTTCTTCCTCCAGGCCAATAGAAGTTATGTTTCTTATGTTCCTTCTTTAAAACAGCAGCTGTCACAGTGAGGGGTACGATCTCGAGACTGATCTCGAGATTCAAAGACATCACGCCCAGTGAGCAAATAAGATTGTAAGCAGCTTCGTAATCAAAGCACAATCATACCGCTAGATTGGAAAATGGCGCGTCGGTTAAGCCCCAACGTAGTTGAAAGCGAACATTTTAGATTTCGTTCATGATTTCACTCCCCTGCTTTTGCATAACGCCATATATTGTTGACTAGAAAATAAAACAGGTAATTTCGTTTGCAAGAGCTTACTCTCGAAGAGTACTTACACCGCGATTTATGTTTCCGAACAATCAATCGGAATTTTATTGCACGTTAATTATTCCAGACATCTCACAATCGCCGATATCGTGTGTAAGGGATTTGCCTGTAAGAGGCGGCGTTTCATCGTCAGTGGGGTAGACTTTCTCGTTTTTAACTCTCCCCGGATTCTGTGTACTAGTAATAATATCTTCTGGAACATGGCTTTCATACAAAAAGGTAAAGATTTCCTAGAGCTGATGACGCAACTAGAAAATGCCAGGAATACCCAGGACCTAAACCTGAGACGCAATATCTCTGTAGACGGGTTCACTCTTTTCGTTCACGCGTTCGCCGTTCCAGGTTGCTGCAACGCTGCAGAGGACTGGATTAACGCACAGCAGCTACAACTTAATTGCTTTAGATCGGCATCAAACGCTTTCCGATATTTGTTTTAAGTTCTACGCTGCAATAAAATTAGGGCATGTCACTAACGGAATATGAGACCAACGTGCGAGGGCGTGGTGGACGCAGGCAAACTTTTAATTTGTTATATTGCCAAGACGGTGCACCGAAACGTCCAGTGCTGGAGTTCATCGTTCAAGAAGAAAGGGCAGGTAATCTATTACGAAAGCGCAATGAGCACGGAACCAAGCCATAACGCGATATCACCGTCCAACACAGGCGTGGCTACACCATTATTACTAACGGACGACTCGATGACCAATCTGCACTAAGCGCGTTTCAGACCGCTGGCCAGGTGAGGCCTCTACTCATTCTCATGGCGAATATTTTCTTGAGTATTTCATACAATGTAGCACAAATTTGCACAGCGGCGTGTTTTTAAATACTTGAAAAGACGAGGTCCACCGACCCCGTCAGGCAGCCTTCATCTGTCGCGCGTGTGCGCGCGGCGTGGCTATGGAGTCCGCCTGCGCACGTCATAAGCGAGAGGGCGCCACTGAAACTGCTCGAGGATAATTAGGAGTCCTGAAAGTTCAGTGGCGGTTCTAAGGAATAATCAATTCATTTCTTGACCAATCCCCCGTAGTAGATGTCAGCCGCACGTTGGATGGGCAAAAACTACAAGGGCGACTCATCGAGTGGTGTTCAAAGTATAAGCGTATTTGCACAAAACGTAATGCCGTGACGTAACGCCTGAGCAGAAGCAAAAGTGCCATGGCGACTACAAAACGCATCCTGCAAGCGGGAAATTCCTTAGGGTGTTTTCTATTCCGCGTGCTGAGGGGCAATCGCCCGTAGCCTAATGATTACAGTATCGAGCTACAGTTCTTAGAGAGGCTTTGCTCGAATCCCGACGCTGGACAATTACCATGGATATTTTAAAGCTATGAGTATAAAGTTGGAAAGTTTGAGCTTGACGAAATGAGTAATTGAAGCGCTTAAAAGACAAACAAGTAGACGAAAATAATAGAAATAAGATGCGTACGCATGGGGGAATATATCTGCATATGCTTTCACAGCAAAACTCTTTGCGCGGACCCTGTGCCGTCTTTGTCGGAGTTCGCTAAAGCACTCATCATCAGCCATGGATCCAGCGTCGTCGTCTTCTTCCACAGTTGGCTCCGTTGCCGCTCGCCATTACAGCGTAGAAAATCACTTCACTACCGTCTTCGTAAAGGGGAGGATGCGTTGACGGGAGTATGAGCCATTGCATAAGGGAGATATGAACCATTCAGTGTCTTACGTGACGGACACATTTCAATTTGAAGAAATTCAATTTTGAAGAGTCACAAAAGGCAATGCCGGGCGGATGTTGCTAACCACGCCACCGAGCAAACTGGAAACATCGAACGAAAGTGACAACGGCGGATGGCGGGCATACCGTCAGTGACATCGTTCTCTGCGTCGCAGCCGAATGTGAGCGTAACTTCATTAAGAAACACAAACACATGAATCGTCAAAACGACTGCAGCGCCCACATCTCCAGTGGTGGGCATTTGCTTATTACACGGAGCTTTGGACTAGTGGTTCCGCACACTCCATCCGACTATAACCATGGGAAGACCACAAGTAACGCGTAATCCTGAAGAGGAATCTGCCTACCGCGAGCGTCAGCGAGAGTTGGTTTGTGAACGGGTTTCGGCTCGAGGAGCTCCCCGCGTGGGATCTCCAACGGCTTAAAACTCCTCAGGACCTCAGTAAAGTTCTTGACTGACTGACTCCTAAAACATGCTCAGCGTGCGAAGCATGCAACAGCGAAAAGGAGGTGAAAGAATGGTGAAACAAAAGATTTACAATATAGAATGCTTGCGGAGACTTGGATGATGTAAGACTACGCGTAACTAATACAGCTTCGTTGTTCGACCATCTTCACTGACTTGAACGGGCGTTAATTTTTACAGCAAAGCTGTCTACCTCTACCGTCCAAGGAAATTTTCGTGCCGTTGTTGTAAGCAAAAAACTCTTCATACGAGGGCCAATCCCGGAGATAGTGCGACGTCGCCCAGACCCGTGGCGCAGGTGAAGCAGGCCTTAAGCACTCTCCACACGTGGGCCGATCCCGAAGATAGTGCAATGCCGGGCCGACCCGGGGCGGAGGTGCAGTTCACCATTAAGGGGCCCAGATACACAGCTTCGCTGGTGATCCTTCTTCACAGAGTGGAAGGAAACTGAGATTTTCGTAATGCAGACTTTCTTATCGTTCAATATATAAAATATCTTTGTGCTTTCACAGGAGGAATGATGCCTTTTGGTGGTTTTATGCTCCTTGAAATGCATTAGGCAGGTCTAGTCGCGACATTATCATCCATAGTGAAATTTAATATCCGCGTTGAATGTGATCATGAGATTCAGGCTCCTTTGCAGAATGATGAGTAAAGTGTGATTGAATATCGCTTGTCATCGAACGATAGACTTCATCATTTTGAGTAAAAAGTGTTAAATCGACAACGCGTAATCTAAAATTTGCGCTCAAATGCATGGCGATGTAGCCAGCGCGCAATTAGGATATCGAGCTGAAAGATTTTGATTTGTTTACAAGGCACGCGTATACTCTAGTTTGTTCACTGGACGTGATGTTTCATGATAAAGTCTCAATTCGGTATGCCTGACAATGACGGCTGGGATTTTATAGAAGGAACATAGGAATAAGAATGCATACCAAACGAATAAGAATGCAGCATTCCAACAGGAACACTGATGGACGAAGGCGCGCCCACCAAACAAAGTCACTGGAGCAGCGTTTACACTGAGAGACAAGACACACCTAAAACAGAACGAGGAGAAACGTCAAGTCATAGCAAGAACATAAAGCTGGTACACATCGTTGAAAGTCTTCGCGTGTCCTCTTTTACGCGTGTTTTTCCGCGTTCTGGTGCGTTGCCCTGCCATGTTAGGCCACAATTTATTTAAAAAGCAGCACACGAATTTACAAAACGTTCTGACGCTGGAAGTGTTCGTGCCAGAGAGTAGTGATTTAGGACATATTATTAGTGAATTCCACTAGCCAAGGAAAAACAGTGAATTCGACCCCAGGTTAACAAATAAAGCTCGAATGTTCCATATATTAGTTCATTGTAAAGGACAACAAACAAAGGGACACAGAACACCTAGAATGATGTATTGTTGTTCAGTAAAAGCGAGTATGGGGCTGCTTGAACGATAAGGCTTGCGCCGGCAGGCACATCAGTTAAACTAGCAACTGCCATACGTACAGGATCCTGAATATTCATGCGTTTGTTAAAAAACCCATTGCTGCACTCTATTAGCTAAAATTTTGCTGAACGATTGCATTTTGTTGTCTGTTTCATTTAGTATACCACTTGGCGCGGTTAGTCGCCTGTGTTTTAAGATAAAATTGAGAAACTGTTTTTTCTTATGGTAAAAATGTCGTCTGAAAAGCCGCCCTTGGCACAGACTTTTGCTGCTGCCCGCCGGCAGCAGCAGGAAGGACTTGCTTCGCAGACGAAACGGCATATTGAAATAGGCCGTTTACATGAAGGTCTTATTCATCGGAATAGGGATAGTGCCCTGCAGATTAAACAATAAAGAGAAAACTTATATGTAAAAGTTATTGTCAGAATTACCGGCCGTACAACGTAAAACTATTCCAATATGATTTTATTCCAATCTCCTGACGTCAAATTTGCGTAACCGCCGACGCAAGCATCGGGCGGTCACCCGAAGGGTTGTCTGAACAAACCAATGAAATGCTCCCGTCGTTCATAGGAGGTCACTTTTGATTGCTTAAAAAACGAATAACATTGCCTGTACTGAGCGGATCGTCTTATCTAATTGGCTCACAAGAGGCGAGAAGCACTCTCAAGGCCGAGCCAGTGCACTGAATATCGGTAACCAGATGAAGAGTGTGGTGCCGGCGTCTGCGACTGGTCCGCTATCTCTTACTTAGCTTGCGGTGACTCGTAGACAATCGCAGCGGCATGTAATGGAAGCTTAAGAATGACTCTAAAACGGATCCTCAGCAAGGAACAGTTGGCAAAACGAGGTCATAAACGTGCCGAAAGTTCTCTAAAACCTTACATGGCCACGCAAAAAGTTTGATTACACGCAGATAAACCCATGCTCTCCGGCAGAGGCGAATAGCCAGTGCCGGAGCGATCGGCGGCAGCCATTTTTTATTCCTTTCGGAGCGAGGCAGCCTGTGGCTATTCAGAAGAAAATTCAGTTTTGTTCAGCATCTTTAAGGCGTACGCGTCACTTTGACGCGGTAAAGTATTGCGGTTTTGTGACGTCGCGTGTGAGGTAGGTGAAGTGGGTGCAGCCAGAAAACTTTTAAACAATAGTCAAGGGCTGTTGGCAAAAAGGCGTCGAATCAGAAATAACTATTTTTTGTTTTGTTCGATGAAATTATGCATAATCGGTGTATAAAGGTCTTATCAAATGGGGAGCTGTCGCGGATTTCGTGACGTCGCGTGACAGACAGGTGAAGTCGGGGTGGTCCAAAAAGTTTTTGGCCAATCGCGGTGGGCTGATTGCAGAATTGAAATAGAAAAGTTTGGAATAGTTTTACGTTATAGCGCCCCTGTACGCGACGGTATACGCATGATCTGAAGTTTCCTTGTAATGCAATGAACAATGTAGTGGGTGATGTAAAGACTTGAAAATGAGATAAAGGGTAAAGATGCAGATGCCAATTTACTAGGCGGCACTTATTAGTCGGGTTCATAAGAGCGCCCTTCTTGCAACCGAACACGCGCGAAAAGGCCGCACTGTTCTGTAGCGGCACATTACACATGCGCTCGCCATCTTCGTCGCCACATAAAAGGTAACAGAAGAAGACGAAGAATACCTCGTTCCTCTTAAGAAAGGCAACGTCTCCAACAACGCCACCCGTCTCATTCGACGGGCCTTTCGATTGCAGCGCCGACCAGGCGATGCCGATCGAAGCGACAGCGCCCTGTATCTCGAGATCGAGAGAGCCGCTGTCTCGGTGGCTTGACGTTCCGGGGAGTAAGCATTCCTGATACTTTGTGGCGTTGACTTCGTCGTCAGCATCGGCAACCAGGTCGTAGAAGAGTGCCGCTGCCATGCGCGTACCAACGCCCGCCATGAGCACACCGTAACTGACGTTGGTGGCGTAGAAGGGATCCTCGAAGTGCGGCAGTGCAAGCCGAAAATTACGAAACCTTCCCGCGGCGCGTCGGGGGTCGCCGATGGCTTTATCGTCCCCGGAGGAATAGAAATTTGCCATCGTTGTGGAACCATGGTCTTTTGATGCGTTATTATCACCCCCGGTAGCCATCGGCCTGTCAAGTTTTAAGAAGGCTCTGTGCTGCATCGAATTGACGAGCGCGTTGTCAGTCGGCACCGGGTACTTCTCGTAGTGCTCGGCGAACGAGCTCGGGTCGAGCATGTCCAGTGTGAGGCAGGCGAAGTGAAAGTTGCCGCGCAAGCCCACGTAACTGTGCTTGTCGCCAGCTAGGCTTGTTCTGTTCTCGTGCAATGCATTTGCCAATACATTGCTCACGTCCGTGGCCACGTTGCCCAGGCCTGTGGCCTCGGCGCTCCGCGGATGGTGCAAATGAGCGATGATGGCCCTTTCGTAGAAGGCGTACGTCTCCGAGAAGCACCTGCTGTAGACGACTTGCGTCGCAAGCGCCCGGCTGCCGCGCTGGCTGGCCAGCAGTTCGAAGCTAGCATACTCAACGAGATTCTGCACGCACAGGCCCTCGATCATGTCGTTCATGACCTGCTCGCCGTAAGTGGCGTGCATCTGGAACAGGGCCGCGAAGTAGTCGGCGCTCTCGATAACCACGCCTCCTAGCATTTTGCTGCTGCTGCCGTGACTCACATTCCCAGAACCGTCACAAATAGTGGCATTTAGGTAACGTTTCATCAGGACGTTCCAGCGGGACTTTGAGACGGATTTCGTGTACTGTAGGAAGAAGCACACATTGTCGCTCCTAGTGAGATACTTGGACGGCATTTGGTAGCGTTCGAAGAAGTGTGACGCTGTTTCGTAATAGCCGGCGAGTTCCTTCAGCCTCATTTCGTCCGCGCTGCCGTTGAGCATCTCGTATGTCAAGCGGAGGTGATCCCGGAGCTCGCCCGCCTTAAGAAGTTTCAATATTGCGTTGAGGTTTTCTTGGAACGGTCGAAAAGGCTCAAAAAAGAGGGTGAGGTGATCAGCAGACGGTGATGATTCCGGATTCTCTGCAAGTGTTGCGATGTTGAAGAAGACGGGGCGGAAAACGCGCGTCGCCATGTAGAAAAGGGCGTTGAGGAAGTCCGGACGTCGGTTCCGGAGCGGCCACGTGATGCCTCCAACGTCGAGCACGCTTTTGACCTCTTGGATACTTGGCTTTTCGAGTACTGCCAGGCAGGTCTGCGTGAAGTCAGCATGGTACACTTGCGTTAATCGTTTGTTAGCACAACCGGAATAGAATTGTTGCCCGAAACTAGCCGTTTACGTCTTGGTCGCCTTTCGTTTTCTTTTGGTACCTCGGATTTAGAGCTTGAGGCACACAGATGGGCAACTGTCTCTAAACGCTCTGTCTTACTATATTTCTTTTGCGCTCTCTGCGAATCTACCGGCAACTTAAAAGAAAATTAGCGCTTTTCTCCTCCGCGAAGACCTAATAGCATCACTTCAAGGTCGTACTTGTACTCTTTGCATACGGAAACAGTTTCATTTCAATAAGCATGGTTATTGGATATAAAGGATGTACATAAAAAGTTTAAAGCAAATTTTTTTGTATTTTTCGTACCCTAATGTAGCGCGCCGCTCTGTGGACGGGCGCGAGGTTTTGCGAGGGAACTTGAACCAGGCTCAGCCGTGAACCGACTCTCCTGGCTAGCCGCTTCCAGGACTCGACCAGTATGCTCTCTTCGCCCGTGCGCACCCGGGAAGAGTCCCACCTTTATATATGCAAATTAGTAAAACAAGGATTACGTGACTCTTAAACCATTTGAAAAGTGCATATTTTGTAGAGAATGGGTGTCCACTGAATCAAGGCAGCGTGAAAATCACATTGACGTTTAATGTAATTATAAACCGACTGCCAATAACTATAATATTTACTGCGATGTTATCGCACCTTTCGGAGAGTGATATTATAAGTCAGAGCTTCTTACTGCGATGAGTTTACACACGCTTCAATGACAAAACCTATGCTTCGTTTATTGTCTGAGCGCAGTTTCCCTGCTGATGTTGCCCTATTTTAACTACGTTAATTCGATTGCACGGCCAATATAGCACATACTATCATTACAAATTAATCACCGCACCTCCGAAACACACCTATGATCGCAATTAAAAATTAATAGCCATAAATAAAAACTGTCGGTAACGACACGACAGCCTACTCTGAAGAGGTTAACGATAGACCAGCTTCGTTTTCCCGTAAATAAATACTGTCACATGGTAGCGACTGTACAGAACACAGTAGCAATACTGTGAAAGACGAAACTAGCTTTCATTGAGCGAATCAGTGCCAACAAAAACAGACTAGACTCAAAAAACGACGACAGCGGCGAACATAGTCAGCGATCGTCGAAATCCGATCAGCGGGTCAAGCGCGTCAGCTTTTATACATGAACCATGGAACGTTCCTGAGTAATCGCTTGTTCCGGCGTGTCTTCCAGAAAGTTGTATATCATTTGCGTAGCGCATACATGCAATAATATTACACAAGTTTCGGCGACAACAGGCAGCGGATAGATGCATCGATCACATTCTACAAACTTCCGATACATGTAGACGCGTCCTGCGCTGAGCGATAGCATTTCTGAGACGGTAAAAGCGCTCACCCTTAAAAGATAAACGAGTTCTCGTGTCAATACCAAAAACACAGCAAGAGATTAGGGCTAACAAGAACATAGACGCCATGAAAATAAAGCATCGAAATGGTACCCCTGTCCTAAGAATAACAAACCGGGCTCATTAGATCAAATGAAATCAGACTTTATTTCAAATACATTTTTTGACAGATTTTGTTTGCTGGTCAATCTAAGCACATCGTGCTTGTTAGAAGACCAAGCAGGAGGTGGTACGGCTTTCAATAGAGATATGAAACATACAATTACGGTTCAAAATGATACAACTTCAAAGTAAAATATTCTAACAGATACTACACAATACATACTACGTTTTCCAGCCACGTAAGAATCCCAATAAAAAATCGCATACTACAATAAATAGTCGAATACCACTTCCTCACATTTTTGATCAACCATGGAACGTTCCTGAGTAATCGCTGGTTGCGGCGTGTCTTCCAGAAAGTTCTACATCATTTGCGTAGCTCATACGTGCAATCATATTACACAAGTTTCGGCGACAACAGGCAGCGGATAGATGCATCGATAACATTCTAGAAACTATCAAACTGCTAAGATGATCGAAACTATCAAACTGCTAAGGTTTTTTGCAGAATGGCCTAAAACATAGGAGCGTCAGATATGAGCGACATGGTACGACATGACATTCCATGCGACATGCGAATGCTGCTGCAAGTGTTCGAAACGTCTTCAAATATAACAGGACTAGTTAGAGCTTTTTTTCAAGGATGCTGGATGATCTGAAAACTACAGTGGCATGCTCGATCGGTAGCCTCTTATTACGACATGATAAAGACGGCGCCGAATAAAACAACACACGAAGAAGGGACACGAGACAGCACGTAGGCGCACTAGCAACTGATGTTCGTGTGTTGTTTCATTCGGCGCCGCCTTTATCATGCTTAACCAACTAGCCCACCAACACATGCTCAGTTACTCTTATTACGGCCATTCTTTATGTCTCCTGCTCCCGCCCAATCACAACGAAATGTTAGCTCGCATAGTAAGACAGAAATTTCGAGGGATGAGGCCGGGATTCTCTCGGTGTGCCTCCCTAACCCTGGCCTGTCCCCCTTCCCCTCCCATTGTTCTGGTGCACTTTCGCTCCTTGCAGCTGGTCGCTAATTCAGACCGCGGAGAAGCCGTCCGGCTGACAGCCTTGGCGTTCTTTGGCTACTTCTGGCCCTTGCGCCAATAAATTCCTATCAGCAGCATCACCACCACGCTAGCCCACGAGCCACGTCTTTGAAATCAGTTTGCTACAAGCATTACAGGAGGTAACTCTGATGATCGTTCAGTGCTCATGAGAATTATGGGTAATCAATGGATCTGTATATATTTATGCATGTATCTCGACATATATTTGTGCGGTGTTATCTTAGAGTACGGATATGAGGCGCCCGTTCCTAGTTTTAGCTTCCTATTTTTAACCGCGCGAAAGCGCTCACGCCACTGCTCGCGCTTTCGTCATCCATCGTCTTCTACAGCTGGCTCTTACGTCACTCATCATGCCAGCGCTCGCATACCGCTCCTCCCTCTGCGTATGTCCTCACGGCACTGGCCCACTGCTAGTTGGTGCGGTTATTTAAGCCTCAAATTATTTTCCTCAGTACATCCTGAAATAAAAACTTCACGCAGAAACTTCCCTGGGAGTTGCCTAAGCATGCATAAGCATTGTGTCACTTGCTCGTCTCCACGCAGCCCGGTGACTTTATCACTGCGATAAAACTTCATCAGGTCAGCACTAACGACAGCGCAGAGGTGACACGAAATGGTGCCGATGGCGGCGCCAGGAGCATCGAAGACGCAACCATAGTACTGCAGGTTGAGGCACTAGGTGAGCTGATGACCTTCCGATTATTACAAGCTGTTTCCGCTCTTAGCGCTTTATCCATACGCGTCAAACCATTATGAACCTTGCTTAAACGTAGTCAGGAGGCGGATTCGTATAACACCGTCCGCGGTTCGCATCTTGAAAGCGATCTACAATGCA
Organism: Dermacentor variabilis; assembly: GCF_050947875.1. Lineage (NCBI taxonomy): Eukaryota > Metazoa > Arthropoda > Arachnida > Ixodida > Ixodidae > Dermacentor > Dermacentor variabilis. The sequence continues at coordinate 180,434,252 of NC_134571.1, forward strand.
TATGAAAAGTGCAGACTGCTCATAACTACGCGGGCTTTGTTTTCGGCGGTTGTTAGTGTTGAAGAGAGACGCGTTCGCTCGTGTCTCGAAAACGATCTGCGAAAGTAGCAGAGCGAAGCCTGTGGGTGCTGTGCAGGATGCGCCAAATTTGGCGAAACTGGGGATGTTTACGAAATCTGGCGACGCCCCACGACGAAAGAACTAATGGTGCCAAAACAAAGTTTGTCCCTCAGCACGCCTCCAGTTTCATTGGTTTACCTAAGTTCCCTATGGGTGACTATCGTGCCTTTGGCGTCGCCTTATGGGTGGTCCACAAACTGGACCTCACGTGACCGTGCCATCGGTGCAGGGTCTGTGCCAGCAATAACATGCGCAAGCAAGTTATACAATAAATGAATTTAGTACAATATTATTAGTCACTTTACTGTGGTTACGAAACAATTTACTGTTTACAAGATGCAAATTGAATGTGTATTAGACTGATATGTAATGTATTGCGTTTCGTGTTATACCACTAAGGAACGCCTCCCCTCCTCTTTCCTCTGGATTGGATTGGCGTGGCTCGCAACGTGCTTGCGCTGGCATTTCCGAGCACAGAAAGGTGTGCGTCTGGTTTCAGCGCTGGGCTTTCAACACATCGCTCGTTGCTTGCGCTAAAGCAATGCCTCCTTTACTAGATGCCCGCCGCGTCGCTCGCTTTCCCACTGTAGCGGCGGTTCCCTTAGTTGAGCACAAATTCCGTGCGGCGGAGCTCGTTGCCTTTTCAACTTCCGGCGGCGGCGGCAGCGGCGGTCGAATGCTTCCGCCGGCGCGTTCGTAGAGCCGATATTAGCGGGCGTCTGTTAGCGAGCGTTCTCGAGGGCCTCCAAGACGGTGACATATGACATGGTAATCTCAGAGGCTGCTTACGTGATCTAAGTTGCAGGCGTTCGCCATGAGAGGCGATCGTTGCCTTTTCGCGGAGACGAGAAAAAGGCGAGGGCACGGAACTGAGTTTACTGGACAACGCGGCGGGCATCTAGTAAAGGAGTTATTGGCTAGAGTAAGGCTGCGAAACCCAGTGAGCGTCGGTTTGCGCAAAAGTGGTATGCAGCGCGCTTGCTGCATAAGCACGCAAGAATGCCGGAAAGTACTCATACAAACAAATGGTCAGAAAACTACGCTTTAGTTTCTTTTACTTTGTTATGCACCTTTAAAGTGCGTAGCGCCAAGCGATGGTTTCTAACCGCAGGAAAGAGTCTTCGCACGGCTTACCCCCGCGCGATCCATAGCTTATAACCAACGCAAGAAAGGGTATTCGCAACTCACGTGACCGTTAAGTGACTGCAACCACGTCCATGTCAAGTGGAAACCTTGCGTGAATGCAGGTAGCCTGTACCCATCCCTGACGAGGTGGCGCTTCAATTTTTGACGATACCTTTCTGTCATTTCCGTGTGAGCGCTCATAATGGGGTTCACAAAGTTCATGATCTGGTTGACTCTCTCTCCCTGGAGGTTGAGTCTGGACCCGTTAGCATTCACTAAATTTCAATACAGCTATATGTACGTCATTATTCACTGTGAATAATGGTCTCCGGTTGACCATTGGCTGTAATAATCGGGCCTACAGTCACCGCGTCTCGTCGGTCAACTTTGAAAAGTCGCAGATCCACTGTAGACGCGTAGATCATGCTGTAGACCCAATATCCGCAATCTGCAATGCCACTAATTTTATCTGCTTGACGGGACGTTGTAACCTGTCATCAGGCGACCTCGATTATACTTTCGCTTGCCGCGAAGGAGAAACTCGTGAATTTGCACTATCTTCCACCGAGTAGAGGTCGCACCAGCCGCTCCTTCCTTGCGACTACGAAGACGTAGTTCCTCCAATCGGCAATGGCGTGTTCCGACAGAAGAAACAAGTCGCTGGTCATCATCCTCAACAGACACAAGTCTATGCTACTGCTCACGCAATACGTGAGCAAAATCACTTGCCGACTGGAGAGGCGGATGTTCGGAAGGCCGAGGGAGCACGTGATGGCAAAGTAACTTCCTTCGCCTCTGCTGCAGTGCAGCGGTATCGTGTAACTGCGACAACTGGTTTCGACACTTGTTGCATCAGAAGACAGCCCGGCGTCCATCCTGAGTCTTCTTATATAATGTGACCACTTCGCTTTCGTAGGTTCGTTGGTCCGGCTTGAACCCAACGTCCTTGCAGTACTTCGATGACGCCTCCCGACCTGGCCTGGCGCTGGGTCGCGATGGACACACAGCGGCTGAAGCTGGAGCGAGCCGAAGCGATCACACGAATCCTTCTTCCGCATCCCAGTCACTCCTATTTGTGCTCACAAAGAGTAATTTGCCCACCGCTCTGTGTACGCAGCGAGTCTTCGCGTAACTCGTCCAACAGCAGTGCACTGGCGTTGTTAAATTGTGATAAGACGTTGATAACCATGCGCGGTACTGGCGGATTTCGTTGCGCAGCCTTCTGTGCACGAAACGCGGAAGCAGGGTGCGTGGATGTTGTCATACGCGGCTTTTTCACGACATTATTTTTTTCCTGCTGTTTATGCGCGTTCTATGCTATGTCCGTTCACTGACTGCGATCGAGTAAGCTCCGGTAAAACTCGTGTGAACGAGAAATTTCGCGCATCCTGCATAGGACCCTGTTTCACATGATGTGGTTTTGATACCACCCTAAGTGCGAGTTGCATCGCATGCGACGTACTCCCAATCGTACTCCCAACGCCTCCCCCACGCCCTTATTTCTTTCGGCTGCGACCAACCTGTTGGTCACAACGTCGCATCGATCGCTGCGACTGTCTATTGTAATTGCGCCTAGAGCTATTTCGCGATTTCTTTTAGGACGTGGCGTCGCGCTCTATGGGTGCAATGCGCGGAGACATGGATTGCCGAATTCGGTACCTACGCGAAGGGAGGATAAATAGCTTGTAACGCAGATTCCGTTCTCCCATTTCTATGCGCTTGTTGACACGCTACGTAGCAAACGATGCGCGTTTTTTACGTTTGCTTCGCACACCTTTGCCAGTTGTCAATACTACGAGGTGTTCGATCCCCACGAGACGACATGGCCTTTTGGAGTCGCCACAGTTTTCATTGGAGGAGTAGCACTGAACAATCGCGTGTACGGAGCAGTTTGAATAATTTCAGCTTCGGCAAGTGGCACGGTAGCAAAGTACCAGACGTTTCAACGTTAGTCTGAACACGGGATCGTTTAGTTGCATTCTTTTTTTCCCTGTTTTCAGGCAGGGATTTCACGATCCATCTTGAAAGGCTATCTTCCCTCACTTAATAAAGCTGACATGCTGACAGATTATCGTAATGAATTTTCTATGGTAGGATTGGATAAACAGGCTTGGCTTGGATAAACAGCGTCGTCAATTTGGTTTTAAATATTTTACGCACGTTATGTTGCATATCTTCCCTGATGCAGAATATTTCTTTCCCCTGAACAGTAACCAATAAACCTTGAATATGTTGCGCGCTGTTTGTCCTTACGGCACCCGTGTTAGCCCTTCCTTTGAACTCTAGTTAACTCTACAGAGAGCAAATTATTGACTTGCTATAGTAGCAGTGACAACGCACACTCTTGCACCGTCATGTAAAACTCGTGCAACAAAACGAAAAGCAGGCAAACAGCCTTTTCTTATGTAGACGAAACAATAGATGGCACGTTAAAAACAAGTAAATGAGAACGGTGCAGTGAAGTCAGCCAGCTGCATTCCTTCCTGCGAATCTTTGCATCTGTTAAGCATAACCGGTTATTGCACGTCCACAGCTAACCAATTGTGCGGAAACAGCTGTGCCTTACATCTTTCTAATGAGTTTGTGATCAAATTTATTAATGTGTACCCCCATATAACGATGTACTCTGTGATTACTACCTTTATGAGCAATGAAAAATCATTCTATTTGCAAGGATATATCACTCTTGGATTGTAAAAGAAATTTCTGCATTTCAACTGTACACAATATGCAGTTTATTCATTAAATGAACACGAACTGACTGCACAGGAGAAGAACTATGCCACCGCTCAAGGCCCCGATTTCGCATACAAATCTATGCATACACGCACAAATGTTGCAAAGGCCGCTAGCATGAAGCAGCATCAACAGTACAGCGCAGGAGATGGATGATGGCTAACTTACAACTAAGGTTTATTGCGAAACTGAGGCGATTGAGTTATACAGTTTACCAGAAAGAGAAGACAGGAAGATGGCCAGGCACAGAATTGCTCCTTGATGCAAACCCATACAAATAAAAACGTCACAAAAAATGCAAATAAAGATTCCAATTGATTGCAGGAAAAATAATTGTGAGAATCAGCAACCATGCATGCCAGCCGCACCTTTCAATAAGCAAGTTTTTTTCCCCAAAAGACAGACTGACAGCTTGCTTTTGCGAGCACACACTTCAAGTTCCACACCTCTGGAAAGAAAAGATTCTTGGAAGGTAGTCGCATGCGCAGTGGGTGATCACAATATTTTCGTTTTCCCTGGACTGGTATATTTCTATTTTCTCTCTTTCCGGTTTTTGATTATGTTTGGTTTCATGAAACACTGGCTTTCATCAGGCTTTCTTGCTGTACTATTTTCTGGTATCCTGTATAGATCACTGCATTTTCCCAATAACCCTTTAAATTAGAAGCCAGCGTACCCTGTTCTTACTGCTTCACGCTATAGCTCTTGCAACATTGCCCAAATAAAAAAATATTCAAGGTACACAGAAGCATCATGATGGCTAATGAAGTGACATATTGCTGTCTAAAAGAATAAAAAAAATTGTCTGGCTGTAAATGGCTATACAGAAGACAAAGGACGAACAAGGAAATCGAGATGATCTAAAAACCAAAAATGGAATGTAGCTGCCGACTAAATCCTAGCTGACAAGCAATAAACCTAACATTCAGAAAAAGGAGAAGCAAAATGTAACGTATGTTTCTTGACAGGAATTGCATCCATGTCTCACGGAGGACATTCTGACACGAGACAATGTGCTGTTTCTCCTTGAATGCATCAGGGATGCGCATATCGCCCATTCTATCTCGAAGACCGTTCAAATGCAACACAGCCCGCGGTGAAGCTTATAAATTAAATGTTTTTGTTCGGCTGAACCGGCGTTGCAAGCTTTGGTGAACACGGACGATGAGAAGCACGATGAGCCTCAACAAGAGGTAGCGTAGATGTGTGATGGCCGTCAATTATTCTATGGAGGGGGCAGATGAGTGAAATCTTCTGACGTGGCTCGAGAGACGGAAGTGACGGTTTCGGCTTCATTTCGTTCAGGCTTTTGAATGTCGTTTGTAATCGCCAATGATGAAACTCTGCACACGGTTTTGTATCGCTTCAACAGACTGGATTAGGTATGCTTTGTGAGGTGACTATATAGGTTATGCAAGGTAACGTTGAAGACGAGCAAATACTAGAGAGGCTAGCCTTCTTGAAGTTGACTGTTAACCCCGAAGGTTTCGTGTTTAATAACCAAGCCTACGTGATGATGTTGTGATCATTTTTTCGATATGGTTGGACCAAGATAAGTCTGGTGTCGGATGGATACCCCCACATTTATATAAAGATGTTTCATTTACAGAATTATTGTTAAGTGTACAGTTAAATTTGGAGATCGTGCGTTTACTGCTGAAGGCTAGTTACATTTATTCGTGTCAAGAGTAATCTGCCAAGATAACCACCAGTTAGTGATCCTTTCACGGTCCTCTTCTAGGTTTATGTGGTCTTTATCCGAGCAAATTTTACGCTGATCGGCGCAGTCATCAGCCAATAATTTAATTTTTGATGTGATCCCTTCGAAAGGTCCTTAATGAAGATTAAAAAAACAAAGGGCCTAAGACATTTTCTTGCGGAACCCTAGACGCGACGCAATTGTGGGGTTTTACGTGCCAAAAGCATGCTTTCAGTATGAGGCATGCCATGGTGGGGCGCTCCGGAGTAAATCGTACCCCCTGAGGTTCTTTAACGTGCACCCAAATGTAAGTACACGGGTGTTTTTGCATTTAGCCCCTATCAAAATGCAAACGTCGTGACCGAGGTTTGATCCCGCGATGTTGTGCTTAGCACACTAAGACCATAATAACTATAGAACCAAGGCGCGTCATCATATGCTTTCGATTAGCGGTACAAGCAGAAGGTGCTGTTTTCTCATTCAACATGGGGAATGGCAGTTAATTTTCGTCCATGAAATTTAGAAGCAACTGCAAACAACGCTCGCTTAAGCTTAAGAGCGTTCGACCTGCGCACAGCGCCGTTAGTTGGCCTTTCCACATCGTGGACACAGTTAAATTACACTACAAATGGTTTACTTCGTTTCCAACTCTTTCATTTTGACTAAAAACGCTGACTATGCCAAAACAAAAAACTCGCTACATTTGGAAACCTATTGGAAGATACCCCCCCACCCGCCCCTCAACTTGATCCTTTTATTCACTTTTCACGTTTCACTCAGTTTGAGAACTTCTACGGGCGACAGATTTCTACTGTGTTCCGGATCCATGGCCTTAACTCGAACACTGCGTACTGCGAGCACAAACAAGCGCCAGACATCGGACGCAGACGAGCTCAACATACGCAGCAGCTATACATATATATCCTCGCTCTCTCTGTCTACATATATATATATATATATATATTATATATATATATATATATATATTATATATATATATATATATATATATATATATATATATATATATATATATATATATATATATATATATATATATATATATATATATATATATATATATATCCAGGTGTACACCAAGTCACAAATGGAACTCCCATTCTTTTTATACGAGGATAGATTGACCAGATAACTTTACAGTTTTCAGCCTCGTTCTGTCGATGCAGAACACCCGTAAATAGCTTCTTAAAGCACGGCAGACGTTACTGGCTATATATTGTGAAATGCTAAATGTCGTATACTGCAACATCAGTCGCAGTGTTAGGATGTGCCGAAAACAGCCACATATCGTACCTGTAGCAGTGGATATACCCTTCAAACAAGTGCGTGCACCTTTCAGATAGTCGCAAGCCCGTCCTATTCTTAACCTCCCGCTTGCGTGAAAGGCTTTTCTTAAAAGAAAGTCTGATTCGGCTCGCTGCGTACGCCGGACGTTTGCACGCACAGCGCAATTGTTTACTCAATGTCTTCACTCGAATCGTTGAGGCCAAGTAAATAAGGTGACCCGCATCAGGGACCCTTTCGACTTCCACGATACACCTCGATTAGGCGCCACAAAACAGAAAAGTGACCACAGCAGCGAGCAAATGAGCCGCCCTGACCCTAAATGTCGTAGCCATCTTCTTTGTTTATTGGACAGTGTTGCCAGCTCAGGCAATATATTTTGGAGTTGCCAATAGCTTCGATACAATAGGGAACGAATTATAATTACTTTTTATAGCGTGCACAGAGTATTCGTTAGAACCGATCTATCTTTCTAAGGCCGCTAAAGGTCTTAGCACCAAGCACGTGACCACGCAATGAGAGTGTAACAGTTGTGACGAAACGAAAAGAGGAAAACGATTTCCCATTTTATCACACCACGATGCGGTCATAACGTCAAATGTTTACTCGCAGATAGACGAACGTTTTAAGATTGCGAAGCCACCGGGTTGTGCTAGCGTCGTTGTGCCAGAATTGAGATGCGGCACGCAGTCGGAGTTGCTATAGCAGCTCCATTCCCTTGAGTCAAGAGGACCTGTTCTAAAACAGCAACACACTCTAAGACAAAATGCTTACAGCTAACGTCTTACCACGCAGAAAAGGTTTGGAAAAGAGCTCAAAGCAGCTACCATCCTCCGCTAACCCGCGGATCGCAACAACCCATTGCTGCTTCCGCTCCGTGTTCGAAGCCGCCAAATAAAACTTGGGTTCGGCACTGCTTAAGCGGGAGCAGTTCAAAGCCAGGCACTATATAACACTGACAAGACGGCATGCAGTTGCAAAAGTCAAAAGCGAAACTCTGGCGCATTCTTGCAGACGATATGCTGGAAGCCGTAAGTATGACATGACCGCTGTCCTGTGGACACCACGTGTTCAAGACTTGATGCATACCTGCCACAAACGTGGGCGTAAAAGTTGTCGCACGCCGACGCGCTCAGATTCATCGAGTCGGTGAACAGTTGCGCGTAGTGGCGGCAAGTCTCGCTCGTGCACAAAGGGAACCGCAGGCGCCCCGCAGACGCCGGCTGCCGGAAGTCGAACAAGAGATTGACCACGATCACGAACACGAGCGTGGCCACCGCCCCGACGAGCAGCATGTACTGCGGTGCATTGGAGCTGGATGATGGGCCGCTGTTTGCCTCCGGAGTGGAATGATGAGCTTGCGATCTGTCGATGAGCCGCTGCTCCGAGCCAGCGTGTCGTCCATACTACGAAGAAGGTCTTCAAAGTGAGGAATCGAATTTCACAAGCAGCCACCTATCATAAGGTAATTTCCCACTGTGGGGATTCCAGAAGACAAAAGTTAGATCAAATTAAATTTACAGAAGCTCTCATCCTAAGGTCATCAATCGAATGACCTATAATTACATAAAAATGAATAATTTATAAACGAATAGTTCAATGACGATGCGCGAGGTTAAAAAAGAATTAAAAGAATTTCTGTGAGGCTTTCAGAATTCGACTGCCGAAAGTGCCAAGCTCTCGCGGGTTCTCGAACGTTCCTTCACTGTAGGTGCACTCACTAGTCTTCAGAAGGAGAACAGAAATGGTTGTGGTTGCCATCCGTCCCGAATTCGGCGGGATGGTCTCGACTATTGAGTAAATGTCCAGAGACCGAACAAGGACGACCCATTCGGGACGCCCATATGTCCCGACTTTTGCAGTTTTTGTGCCTGATTACAAATGCTAAACCATGTTTCTGGTTTTATAATTCTGATAGCTCGGTTGCACATTCATTTCTTTTGTCTGCTGTTGCATTGTGATTAACATAGAAGCGGTTTAGTTTTTCTCCAGAATTTAGTTTCGCTGGGGGCTCTGACCGTTTACAGTGCTTTAATCTATAAACGTTGCTGTGTTAGCCAGGGAACTCAGCTCCATTGTTGTTGTACATCACGCTATGCTAGGATTAAAGCACTTGGGAAACATTATTAGGTTTCACGATTGCTTGGCGGCTACTGGCAATGACCATGGCATGGTTGTCGTTGCCAGAGGTTGTCGTCGCCGCCTTTCGGTCCCGCCTTCGTACACTCGAAAGTTCGCAACCGTAGGGCTGGTGTCATCTGAACTAGTCGTTTTGTTCTAGTGACGCCTTCCATGCATGTTCCTTAGCAGGACTTTCAAAAACGCCTATCAGCATTTGAGCAGCAAACAATGCCTCGCTACAACTTACACGCACACAAGCACGCGTGCACGGTAGATTTGTGTACAACCCTTCCTGGTAGGCTGCTCTTAACTAACCACATTAATACGGAGAAATGGCCGAGGTGCCCCAGTGCAGGCACTCGAAATGCGACATTGCCTCGCTTAATGCTTTGAGAAGAACCGCTTGAAATACCGGCCTAAGTATATATGTAGGGCTGTGAAAGTTGCGGGCTTTTTTCCGGACAAAATTGCTGTTTTTGGTAGCGCTGAGTGCTCGTTCTGCAAGTGCACTGGGAAGATAAGTGCTAAGAAAACGGCGGTGGCTAAAGAAGGTAGCACAGCGCAAAAACAAAATCATGCGCAGTTGCTCACACTTTCCGGCTCCGGTGACGCCGGCGATGACACGTTCGCGGGCGACTTGTATTCATTTGGGCCGGAGCTGAAAGAAAAGTTCAGGTGCTTAGGATCAGAACGAACGAAAATAAGGTTTACCACACACATAAGCACGCATAAACACGTCTTTGACGGGGGCATTGTGGGCTTTGCTGATATGCCCTTTCGCAAAGCTGCAGCCGACCTCATAGCTCTATCAACGTCGATGATGTTGTGCAAATTCCGTATAGGAATGGAGGGGCACAGACTTCGGACTTATAGGAGGACCACAGACTTCGTCGGCACACTTAAGTATAGAATACACTCGCTTAACAACACAGTACCGACCACGAGACTGATGTGAAGGAACTTGTCGACTTTACGTGCGTTATCGCTTCATAGGGGGTCCTGGCGCTTCCTACCGCTGTAGCTTGTGCTCGGCACAGTTGGCTACATGGTTAGCGCGCCGCGGATCGAAAGGTCTAGAATGCAGCCAGACGCGTTCCGTTAAACTAAAATATCGTCGTAATTAAAAAAAAAAAACGCCACGCCAATCGTACTGCTAAGTCATCTTATTCTTAATGGCGTGAAAACTCTCGAGAAACCGTTGGAACATTTCCTCGCATGGGATATTTTCACCTGCACACTATACTGGTGAGACTACACTTGCCTTCCCGCTACATCAATGCCTTCGGGTTGCGGCGTTGTCACTGTGTCACGGTGCCTCCTTCCACGCTTTCGGTGGTGCCTGTTGCGCTTTGGCGACTGGACAGCGGCAGTTCCGACAGAGGCTGGCGAAGCAGCCGAACCAACCGACCCGACGGGCACGAACTCTCCGGAATGGCCAGCAGCGGGGTCAGCGTGGTCAGCGTGCATAGCTACAATATTTACCCAGGCACAGCGTGGATGAACTGGGCTCCGATAATCTCAGTAGTTCAAAATATCAAACGTCGAAACAGTGGCGATCACTGGTTTCTAAATTAAGGGGCACGTCAGTGGTGGCGTTCTCCCTCCTTTTCTTCTTCAGCTTGAACACGATTTTGTCAACCTGGAGGAGCGAGTACCTTCGCACCTATTACACTTGCAAAAACTGCAGATTATGTAATAATCCTGAGAAAAGGTAAGTAAAAGATTACAAAAGTTTAAGTCATCGTTTTATTAAGTTCTTTTTTCCACGTAAGTGCGCTAAGGCACGCGAGTTGGCTTGCCACACTGGGAAGCCGCCAATAATTCTCCGAGAAAGAAAAGAAACGAAAATAGAAAACGAAGTAAGAAAGAAGCGATGAAAAAGGAAAGAAAAGCACGCTATTTGTAACGTATGTAATAATTGACAAAATTAATGAATATGTACTTCATGTAGTAAGAAAATTAGTGTATATTATCAAGCTTGAAAACCAGCACTACGACAAAGCATTACCCGACAAATTTGCACAACCAAATTTTTAACTTTTTAACGAACTTATGGCAGTACAATGTCGCCACCCAATGAAATATGAATATCGAGAAAATCAGGAAAAAAAGTTATAGAAATGCATATATGATGGGGCGACATATGTGTAAAAAAAATACTGATATACCCTTCTCGCGATCAATGCCGGGGTTAATACCATGAGCGCTGAAGAAATGTAACGACAGAGCTATTTCGGCCGCCGGAAAGCGTCAAACACAACGCATCATGCAGCAGAGCTCCTCCCTCGGGCACCCGTCTGGACACATCTCGGCATTTAATAACGTCGCCGCGAAGTTCGTGCGTGCGTGAAGATGCAGGAAGCTTTATTGCGATACCAGTTATATAGACACTACATGTGCATTTCTGCCGTCCCCGTGAGGTTCCGTGGAAAGTCCAAGGGCGATAAAATCTTCGCCGCGCACCGTACGCTGTTTGTGCAACTGAAATCGTTCTAACCTGAGCCAGCGATCGCGGCTCAATGTCGCACGCACATGGGAGGAAAGCATGGCGGAAGCGGGTAATCTAGCGTCTCCTGCAAGGTGTTTGGGAGAGGGCAGGGACGGGTGGGGCACGTGTTAGTGCGGGCGGCCCGGGCGGCAGCGCACGCCCGCCGGGGCCGATGTGTCTTGAAAGTCATCTGTGGCCGGTGCAGAGTCCGTCGTGCGTTCTGTTCTCGCGGCTTAGTTTGCATTCATCGGAGAGGTTGGCGCGCTTCTTCTCTCCAGCGATTCGACAGCAAGTTTCCGCGGCCATTGAGTGATATGCGTTAACCTTTGCTTATGCACGCGTGACACCATTGCTTGTTGGATTAGTTAGCATGGCTATGTTTGCAAGTTTATACGACCGATAAAACTACTTTTCTTACTCTCTACTGATTTAATATCCCAATCGATGCTTAGCCTTTCGGGCAAAACTGCGAGTCTTCTTAGACCATGCAAATTTTTAAAATTAGGAAGGTATAAGGCGAGCCAATATGTCGCTTATAGAAAAGCGTGCCTAGGTAAGTCACGCATACTTTGCCGCAAATATCATGATCATGAGAAAACTAATAAAAGATCGTTACATTTTAGTGCCTTGGGAGCAGCCGCTTAATTGACAAATTAGAAAGCACGATAAGAAAGCGTGTTAACCCGGGAGCCCCATTTTTATTAGTCACATCATACGTTGTTGCCAACAAACAATGACACCAACGACAACATAGGGGAAATTACTTCTGCTTAATGAATAAAATAAAGAAACAATAAATAATGGAAATGAAAGTGGATGAAAGAACAACTTGCCGCAGGTGGGGAACGACCCCACAACCTCCGCATTTCCCGTGAGATGCTCTACCAACTGAGCTACCGCGACGCCGTTTGCCCATCCACTTTCTTGGAAATATATTTTTCCTAGTAGAACCCTGGAAGTGTTAGCTAGCGCCACCAGACATAAACTTTGGTGGTCGACGTGGAACATCCTTTCTGCCGCAGGCGTCTCGACAACGTGACGCTTGCGTTTCTAGAGCGTCACGTTCTCGTGGCGCCTGTGGCTCAAAGGATGTTCTACGTCCGCCGCCAAGGTTTGGGGTTGGTGGCGCTGGCTGACACTCCCAGGGTTCCACTAAGAAAAATACATACCCCTGAAAGTGGATGGCAAATGGCGCCACGGTAGCTCAGTTGGTAGAGCATCGCACGCGAAATGCGGACGTTGTGGGGTCGTTCCCCTCCTGCGGCAAGTTGTTCCTTCATCCACTTTCATTTCCATTAATTTATCGTTTCGCTATTTAATTTATTAAGCACAGGTAATTATGAAGCAGTCGCATTTCAGCGCCCACTCAATCTTTTAGGTTTTGCCAATCGCACATATTTCGAGATATTCATAATTAAATTTCAGCGACAAATCCAAGCCATATTGATTCCGAGCAGGCTGTAGGCCGCAGGAAATGTCTACGCTATCGCATTAAAAGGAAACATGCCGTGACGACAAGGGCGACCTAATTTGAGGCTGAATGCCTCGGCGAGTCGCGGAAAGTAGTGGTACGGTGCGCTTTGCTGAGCAAGTATGCGCGGCTGAGTGAAACGTATGGATTTGCCGTGACGTGCCATCTTTCAAACACCCCACAGTCATACATGTCTTTATGTTTGCATATCAAGTAGCAGCAGGATGAGCTCGGTTTCGAAACTGCCTCGACTGAGTTTTGAAATTCAACTCCGAATATTTATTAGTAGGTGCGATTTCGAAGATTTCAGAAAAATGGGGCTACGTAGAACCTGACTGCGTTCAAATATGCCATTTACGCAACTGCCCTAAGTGACTAGAAAAAAAAAACTGAAGGAAATCTACGAGCCGCAATCACAAATGAAATTTCGAATGAAACGCCGTGAGCCCTTCTGCTCGCTGGCGCACCGTTCCCAGCCGGGAGCGGTAGTTTTGATTTCAATATACAAAATAAAGTCACGAAAAACAACGAGACATACAGACCGCATGTCTGCGTGTCTTTGTTTTAATTATACCGTAGCAAAAGATATGCAGTTTGGTTTAGTCAGCTTGTTCCCACATCGTGGAGTCGCGCGCGTAGAGAAGGAAACTATACCTCATTTTCTGGCGATTTCAGCGCAGAATCATACTCTTCAATCCGCTCGCGTCTAACTCAATGTTCATGGGACACATCATGGGACTTATCATACCACTAGTCTGGTGGCCACAAAGATGTCGCAAGACCCCCTATGCTCTTATATTGTTTGCATGCCCAGTGGTGAGCCAGGGCGCATTCGGAATAGGCTGCCGGGAGTCGAAGCGCTGTGCCTTGCCTGGCAGCACTATTTAGGCAGCAGCATTCAAGCAAAATGAAACTACTGCCGCGCACCATATTCAAACAACACCTATACAATTAAAGATAAGAAAGGGGGTTAACCGAGGGGCCCAAATTTATTAGTCATATCATAAGAAGCAAACAAACATTCACACCAAGGACAACATAGGGGAAATAACTTGTGCTTAATAAATGAAATGAAGAAATGTTAAATAAATGGAAATTAAAGTGGATGAAAAAACAACTTGCCGCAGGTGGGAACCGAACCCACAACCTTCGCATTTCGCGTGCGATGCTCTACGAATTGAGCTACCGCGGCGCGCTTTCCCCATCCACTTTCTTGGGTATTTGTGTCTCCTAGCAGAACCCTGGGAGTGTTAGCCAGCGCCACCACTCACTGACCTTGGCGGCAGACGTGGAACGTCTTTTTTGCCGCAGGCGTCACGAGACCGTGATCTTTTTGCGTGAAGGCAACTGGTCAATAAACCCACATATGCTACCTGAAGGCATCAATGCCGCCGGATTCGAGACCCTCGTTATGTAATTAACGAGAAGAAAGGGGGTTAACCGAGAGGCCCGATTTTTATTAGTCATACCATAAGAAGCCAACAAACATTGACACCAAGGACAACATAGGGGAAATTACTTATGCTTAATAAATGAAATGAAGAAATGATAAATTAATGGAAATTAAAGTGGATGAAGAAACAACTTGCCTTAGGTGGGAACCGAACCCACAACCTTCGCATTTCTTTTCATTCATTTCTTTCATTCATTTTTCCAATTTCCTCATTTCATTTATTAAGCACAATTAATTTCCCGTATGTTGTCCTTGGTGTCAATGTTTGTTGGCTTCTTATGATATGACCTGTACAATTTGTATTACTAAGTGAACTAACCCAGCGACATATTGCTATTGCTCTATTGGCCGTGTCGTAAGCGTAGTGTGTTTCTTGTGTTCCATTGAATAAATCGCTGCCACAGGTACGAAAGGCCCATGCTCATAAGGCATACTCATGCGCCCAATATAGTGATTGAAGAAGTAATAGCTTTTTCTGCGACAATTTGCCGCAGGGAATATAGGGAAAATAAAATGTAAACAAAAAATTATGTCTCTCCCTTAATGGAGAGTAGATCTAAGCATGAAATGGCTACCGCAAAGCATATTGGTTGGAGACGACGCTAGCCAGAGTGAGTGAATACAAACTGCGTTGAAATAATTAAAGTAAGGCATGATGTTTGGGGCCCCTATTCCAGGGCCCCAGTGGCAAGAGCGGCTCGTTAGGGTTGGTCTAGAAGCGCCAACTGGCTCTCCTGGCCTTCGACCTCAAGACATGCCTCTCACTACATATTCCTTGTTAGCGGATGTTTGTGTATTATGGGGCTGCCTGTGTGCGGAGGCCTCTTGGTGCACTCCCATGTGAGGTGCTTTAGTGTGGCTGGGTCTGTGCACCATGGGCACTGCTCAGTGAACCTCGTGGACTGTAGTACGTGTAGGTAGTGCAGGTTGGGGCATGTATTTTTCTGAATACGAGGCCAGTCCCTTTCCTGTTGGCTGTATTAATTCAAGTGAGGATGTACAAAACGTCTCCACTTCTGTGTTTGCTGTAAGCAGATGTCACGAGGATTCGGTGGAAGGTCGCCTCTGGGCCATGCCATAGCTCGTACGTCTGATCTTCGAGGTATAAGGTCTACGCATACCATATGATAGTGTTGTGCCTTTCCAGTTGATTGTCTAAAATTTTGATTATTGAATGCGGTGCCATCGCATTTAACAGGCGGTCCCATAATACGACAGCCGAATTGGTTTGGCATTCGGTGCCCTCAGTCGCCAAGGCGTTGGTTGGGCATGCGGAGGAGGTTTTGAAGGATGCCGTTGTTATATTTTTATGACACATAGAGACTACGGCGAAGTTGTTGGAGGTGGTTCGAGTAGCATCCGCAAAATACACTCCCGGTCCCTTACCGAAATGTTTGTGAAGAGCCTTTGCCCATGCTCTGCGCCGTTTGGGGTGGTACTTGGGATGGATATTTTGGGGAACTGAAGCTACTGCCATGTGCGATCGAATGTGTGTTTGTGCTATTTCCTATCCGTAACACTGCGGTCTCAGGGCAAAGCTTAACCTCGCCAATTCTTCTCTGTTGTGAGTTGAAGAACAAAGTCGTTTTTTTCTGAGCATAAAATATCGCGACTGCGTACTCGTCAAATGTATTGTGCAGACTTAGTCACTCGAGTCTCTCTATGCTAGTACATTCGAGAAGACCAAAGGCAGCTTTGAAGGCTTTTCTGATTATTGAGTTTGTTTTTTTATCTCTTGGTACGTCAAAGCTATGGAATGGCGTCTGTGATGTGTTTATTTACGAATGCGTGGACCAGGCTGATGTTCTCTCCCTAAGTTAGGCCGTATCTAATTCTTGGCCCTCTCCGTATTATTCTTGACGCGTGTTATGCGACTCCTTCAGTTTTTGATGGGTGTGGGATGTTCCAGCGTTTTGGTGTATCCACAACCCCAATATTCTGGGTGGTTACACTTCTCAAATCGACGCCTCGTCGAGAGTCGAAGTTACTGGGAACCAATACTTTTTTTTGCGTATTTCGCACGCACTCGAATGAGTTTCGATTTCTCGCGTGCGTACACGATGTCAGCCGCCCTCGCGTATCTCACGATGGCGTCTACAGCCTTTTGAAGAGCTTCTTGCTTGTCCCCATAGGACCTCTGGTGAGCCCAGAGCATGATGTTATCGTCATATATCGCCCAGCCGAGATTCGGGTGTTTATCTGGCTCCTGGGCTAGCTTTCCCATCCCCACATAAAACATCTGAGGAGAGAGCATAGCTATATGAGGTCTGCCTCTGTCGGTATAGCTGTAGGTGTCGGACCTCGTGGAGTCTAATCAGATTGTGGTCGTGCGGTCACCGACGAACCGGTGCGCGTAGTTATCAATTTGTGGTGCACAGTTTGCCACTTCCAGTCCCTCCAAAATAGTGTGCTGGGAGATCGTGTCGAAGGCCTTTTTGATATCTAATGCCATTGTAAACTTATCGTCCGACTCTCAGTTTTGGTGCAGGACGTCGTATTTTAGTAGTAGAAAAACGACAAGCGCCGACACATGGTGTCAGACACTGAACATTTTGAGGGGAACATGTTGTTTATTTCTATGTTGTTCGAGCGCCAGACCTGCCCAAACTTTTCAGAAAGTTTCCCTGGGCACGATGTTAGGGAAATGGGTCGAAGGTCGCTGATATTACGGGGCTTGCCTTGTTTTGAAATTACGATAATTTTTGCTTCCTTCCATTTTTTTGGAAGGACGCCGTCCACTGTCCAGGCCTTATCGTTAAAGAATTTGTTCAACCTCCATTGGGTGTCTTCAGCGAGATTGCGAATCATTGCGTTCGTGACCTGATCTACCACTGGAGCCGTGTTTTTCCTGAATGAATGCGCTGATGCATGAACCTCCTCGAAGGTTATGGGGCCGTCCAGTTCCGGTTGGTCTTGACATTCGTAATTGGCGTTGGTGGACAGCCCGGTCGGAACAGTTTCCATGTTTATGTGTTTAATTTTGTATATAACGTCGGCTTACTAGCCTCCAAACTCGTTTTCGACCACCTTGAGTGTGTGGTTCGTGATTGTTTTTGTTCCTCCTGGGTCGTTCGTGCCATGATGAAGAATGTGCCATGCTTTCTTTGTAGTAAACATGCCTTGAAGCGAGTCACTGAACTGACACCAGTTGCTGTCGCATACCTTTTGTGTGTATTCGGTAGCTTCCTGTGCTAGCTGGGCTATGCATGTCCTAAGTTTGCGCCTAAGTTTCCGCTTTTCCATTTCTTGTGAAGCCTCTCCGGGATTCCTAGAGATGCAAGATGTGACGGTCCATGGCTGGAGCCTTCGCTGTCATTTAAATCGTTTTCGTGACTCCAGCGTGAATAACTCTGGTCCACTCGGCCCGTTCTCCCATGTCTTATGCTCCCGACCGTTTTCTGTTTTTTACAAAATGTGGGCCAGTGGGAAGCCTTCGCTTGCCAGTGTCACTTCAAATCCTGGCTGCATTAACCGATATGCTCAATATATAGCGGTCGCTTCCTAGGTTTTTATCTAGGTTCGTGCATCACGTATCACTTTCGTTGTTCGTAAACGTGAGGTTGGCGGAAGTTTCCTTGAATACGCCGTTCCAGATTCGCGTTGGGAGATCCGGTTGGGTTAGCAACAAAATTCCGTAGCGCTATACCATTTCTGCTAACAAGATGCACTTGCAGTTGTCTCGGCGGTAGCACTAGTTTGAGCGTTATGCGTTAAAGTCTCCTAAAGATGCCATTTTCCCTCCGTTGAGCGAGTCGCATTGTGGTGGCCACCACATTTTCGAAATGAGCGTGTCTCTCTGAAAAAACTATGAACGTTGATAATGATTGTTTCAAGCTTGCCACTTTTCTGGTGGCGAAACCATGATTATCTGGTGCTGAAGAGTTCCCCCCCCCCCAAAAAAAAAGAAAATATATAAAGTTATGTACGCTAATCGTAACATCCTTCTTGGCAAAGTAGTCTACTTGAGGGTAATCTGCGTGAGCAAGAAGCTCGTATCCTTTGATTTTGTGCTTCAGTTTCTCGACGTTCTGAATATAGGCAACGTCGGAAGGAACTGGCGCCTATTCTATGCAGTGCGTGAAATTAGGAATTTGTTTGCGCAGTGTGCTGCAATGTCACGGCCAGATTTCAATGTATCCGGTCTTTGTGTTTTTTGCCATCCTATCCATGGATGGTACTGTTACTATCAGTGTGCCCTATGGCTTTGAATGTCGGGGTAGGAGCTCCCGAGGTTTGGCTGACTGTTTTCGGGGTACAGCGCCGGCTTTTGTTCGCGCATTCTCTACCATTCGCTTGAATTTGTGTATCTTTGCGAACATTAGCTACAAGTTTTGTGCTAACTGTTCCAGCGTTGCTGACTGAACGCTATAGGTGGTACCTTGTTGCAGTAGATATCTGCAGTGACGCTTTGGAAATGTGGTCCCCACTTTGTATGGATTGCTGAGATGTGCTGTTGTTTACCATGTACTTATAGCTTTAACGTCGTCTCGTAGCTCGGCTAAACTGTTACAAAGTACTTTGTTTTCCTAGAATATTTCCTTGTTCTCAGGCTTTTGTGTCATTAGTGTTTGTGAATTCTTAGATTTGGCAATGGAAGATGAGATTGTGATGTTCTAAACGCATGTTCGCAATGATAACCACACGACACCACAGCACACGATCCTGTTTTGAACTGGATCTCATTAAAAGTGTCGTATCGGCCAAACAGCGATTCGCGGCGCGCCTGATGCTGATGGCTTGATCATGCAGTGTGGCGCCACCTCTCGAACCAGCGCAAACACCGCGCCGCGATATTCACGGACCGCTGCCGTCGAAAAGAGCCCCGGCAACTCTGTGTCAGCGCCAAAAGATAACAGTAAAGTGTATGGTGCCCTGTATCGGCCTTTCGAACGTCACTATTGGAAACGCCAAATAATACTTCAGCGTACTAGAAGTTACAGCTTGAGTGATATTGTAAACATAAATCGGGAAGAACTGGGAAGCACTGTTTTTTGTACTTGTTTGGGCAGTAACTAGCATATGTAATGCGCTCTTGTACAAAGCATTAGGGGCCAGAGACCAGGTTTTCTTAAGTTCTGACTGGTTGTCCGGATGAGCTTGTTTTGTTCTAATCTGAGTGCCTCATCTGATTCTCACCTGAGCACTATCCTAATATTGAGCGGCGCCTAGCGCACC
Source organism: Dermacentor variabilis (assembly GCF_050947875.1). Classification (NCBI taxonomy): domain Eukaryota; kingdom Metazoa; phylum Arthropoda; class Arachnida; order Ixodida; family Ixodidae; genus Dermacentor; species Dermacentor variabilis. The sequence goes on from NC_134571.1 coordinate 180,453,945, forward strand.
AATAAGCTTTATTTTCGCATAAGTCTGCTCTGAAATTGGAACGCAACTGAGCAGTTTGAAAATCAATTGCTTGTAACAATTGGTATATCATACTCGTATTACCATCGAATTGACGTGCTTAATTGGGCATATTTTAGAATGAATATTTTCACAGAAAATATATACGAGACGAATACAGCTCTCTTAACTTAATCTTGTACATAACAGTTCTTTCACTTTGAATACTTTTACCTATAATTTACTGTGTTATACCGAGAAAATATCATTAGTAAATTGTGTGTGAAAGGGTCAATAGAATAACGACAAGAGTAAAATATTCATCCTAAAATTTTATTACTTTTTCCTGTATTTATTCGTACAGGTGTGTGTGCCACGATGGGAGAGGTTGTATACTACCTTTGTAGTTTTGCTGTGCACTACTTCGACGCAGCCATGTCTAACAAGGCTTGCGCCAAAGTGGAATTCACTGGCTAACACAAAAGGCTCAAGCTTTTCAAGAAGATGAAGCGCTACATTAAGTCTTGCACAAAAGAGAAAGAAATCACCGTCCAAGCACTCCGTACAGGTGGTTAACCAACGAAGCTTAAACGTACAGCCTCGGTGTTCATCACGGGATTAATCCCAACGGTTCATTGAACGACGGCTTGGTAAGTTGCCGTGTCCTTGGTACGCAGTTGCTACTTTCGCTCGGCTGCACGGGCCTGTTCTTGTGCCGGGGCTGCACATTTCGCACGGCGTAGATGAGCTCGTTCCCGGTTCCGCTCCCGGCATTGCGGATCGAAAAGCTGCCTGTTCCTAAGCAGCATGCAGGCAGCGTGGCCTACCCATTTCGGAGCCGAAGAGGCACTGCTGCCTCCAGTCTATGGCGTCATATTACCTGGCCCGACTGCCATGGAATCCAATGAGGTACTCCCGAGAAAAAACGTTATTCTGACGTCACCGTTGTCATCACGTCAGCCTTGTCAGTAGAAATTTCGGGCCAGGTAACTTGACATCATGGATCGGAGTAAACAGGCCTTGTGTTATCTAGGTGGCGTTGGCTAATTACGCGCCTCTCTTTCTCAGTGTATTTTTTTTTTCGCGCATGCGCATTGGGTTGCGCCGCGGGAGTTTTAGGCGTAGAGCCGACCGACGAACGGACGGATGAATCGGCTAGCCATACAGATCTTCCCTGTAAAAACTTTGAAAAGAAACTACGAAATAACTTAGCGAACGACAAGGACTCTACAGCCACTTTTTAGAGCGGGCGGGGCGCTTTAACGTAAAGCTATTCCAAACTTTTCTATTCCAATTCTGCAATGAATCCTTCGCGATTGGTCAAAAACTTTTTTGAACTATCCCCACTTCGCCTGTCTATCACGCGGTGCCACGAAAATCGCGATAGCTCCCCAACTGATATAACACGTACGCACTGGTTATGCATCTTTGGACGAAAAAAAAACATTGTTATTTGTGATTCAACGCATTTTAGCCAATAACCCACTGCTGTTGGTCAAAAATTCTCGGGCTGCACCCATTTCACCTGCCAATCACGCGACGTCACAAAACAGCGACAACTCACTATATCAAAGTGACGTGTAGGCGTTAAAGATGCATTAATATGCCGTACAAAACAGAATTTTTTTTCCGAATAGCTGCAGGGTGCCCCGTTCCGAAAGAAATAAAAGATGGCTGCCGCCAATCACGGAGGCACTGGCTACTCGCACCTGCCGGAGAGTATGGGTTTATTTGGGTACAATAAACCTTTTTGCGTGGTCGTGTAACGTTCTCAAACACTTTCGGCACGTTTACGACCTCGCTCAACCAACTTTTGTTTGCTGAGAATATTTTTTAGCGGCATTCTTAGCATTCCGTTGCATGCCGCGCAATTTTCGACCAGACACCTCAAACCAAGTAAGGAAAAGCGGACCAATCGCAAACGCCAGCACCACCCTCTTCATCCGGTTATCGATTTTCGGTGCACTGGCTCTATCCCATCGAATCTCCCCACCCTTGAGCGTGCTCCTCGCCTCTTGTCAGCCAATTAATACCACAAGCTGCTCCCTGTAGGCAGTGTTATTCGTTGCAACAGAACTGTTTGTTGGTCTAGTTGGTGCTTGCTAAAAGACATGTTTTTTGCCGCAATTGAAGACTCACAAAAGAAAGTCTTTATGTCTTTTGTCTTTATGTGTCTTTCTTTTGTGAGTGTTCAATTGCGGCAAAAAACATGTCTTTTAATGTTATTCGTTTTTAAAGCAAACAAAAGGGACCTCCTATAAGCGAGGAGAGCATTTGATTGGTCTGTTAAGACAACCCTGCTGATCACCGCCCCATGCTTGCGTCGGCTGTTACGCAGATTTGACGTCAGGAGAACACATAAAAATACATTGGATTAGTTTTACGTTATAGGGCCCCTGGTCACTAGAAAATAGGGTTGGCTTAGTGGAACAAGGCGGAGAAAAGCGAATGTGTAGGCATTTCTCGTACACTGTTTATGATAATAAATCTGCCAAATATTGTTCTTCAGTCAATATCGTACTGCTTTATTGTCACGTAGTTATACGACTCGCTTTACTCCCACCGGTAACTTAATATATAGAGTCCGCATTTTTTTCGTCGCCAAATATTCACGGCTGCGATGCTCTGTTTCAGGTCGACTGCTTTTCCTTGGTTTCCTTATTTTTTTTTCTGCATTGTTATTGCGTCCAATACACGAAAAAAGAGCCGTGATACCACCGCCAGAGATTTATCGCAAGGTTTTTCCATACAGTCATTGGGTTCGCAGTGCATTAAGTGTGCCTTCTTTAACCTTGTAGAGTGCTGAATATGTTTTTTTTTATTCTGCCGCATGAGTGCGCTCTGGTGATCGATAGTTGGTGGTTCCCGCACATGGTACTCACTGCACATGTTTTTCTAAATTCTTCTCTCTATAAAGGAGTGGCACAATAAAATGTCAGTTGAGAGTAGCGTCTTGTCCTGTTGTCTCTCTTGTGTCCATCGTTTTGCGCTAAACAAAGGAATTTTGGATTCGCACCGACTGCCCCGCCAACGCATTGTGCACTGAGACTTATTTATCAATTTTCTTTATTTGTAATACTTCAAGAGCCTGGTGACAGAGATTACATGCGGGTTGGTTTAATCACAGTGAATACAATAGAGAGTTTTAGAATAGGGGCCCGAAACGCATTGTATCCCCAAAGAATTACCGTCGATGCCACTGGGCCTGCGTGAGACGCCAACGGAATTTGGGTTTTGCGTCGGGCACGCTATCTTGACTGATTTTGGTGGGAGCCCCAAAAACTGCCCCACTTTGTCAACCACACGTTCTCAACCACTACCGAAGCTGCCTTAATGTAATTTGTGTGTCATTTCATGGCTAGAGTGTTGCATCCGTGAAAACCGTGTTTTCTAGCTTAGCTACGGCTCAGTGGAGCCCTGGACTAGGGGCCCAACCCTGCTAAGAAGGTCAAGCGTCTGAAGCAATGAAGACGAAGACCGAACGCTAAGCCCTTATTGGACCAAATAGTTTTCTCTCTCTCTCGATCGGTACTCACCTTGCGCCATGGCCAAAAAAAAAAAAGAAGAAGAGGCGAATGCTTCGTGCATTGACCGCCTGCTTCATTCCCACGCAGAACGACTAAGAACAGTCGCAGAATACATTACCTAGTTTGCAATGCTCGCGACACAGCGTCAGGCACCGTCACAGAGTATATACCGAAACAGCGCGAGTGCTGGCAGAAAACTTAATAAACGGATACACTTGCTTACTTAAATTTACATAGGAACCTGTGAAGGGCTTTCTTCGGCCAACCCTGCTGATGTTGCTTCGTGGGGCCGCAGCGTTATCTTTTGCGAAGGCATGGCGTGTCTCTTCAGCCGCTTTTGTAAGGGCTTCAACTCGTCTTTAAGGCAAAGTTTCACATTCAGCTTGCCACAAAAATTATATGAAATCATTGAGAGCAGCGCAACAGTCAATTACACTCACTAAGGTGGCCCCAAAAGAAGTCGTCTTTGTTGAAATGCTCCCAACCTACGATTTATTCGCTCATTTTCTTCCCGATGCGGAGCTTGAGCGCCCACAACTTCCTCCGTTCTTTTTTACGCTTTTAGAAAGTGGTGCAGGCTTGCTTTTCCCAATATTGCATGAGTTGTGCATTGCGGCACACTGCACATGCGGTTGCTCTTCGCTCGTCGACTGTTTTTTTTCCATATCGAAGAGTACCAAAACGTCAACACAGCTGCAGAAACAGCGTCAGCGGAAAATCCATCTCCCCCTCCCGGCTTCCGAAAAAATCCGCGTGGCGGCGCTAGCGTATCTGGAAAGCGCGAATGGGCGACACTGGCCTTGATATACAAGGGCTGGTCTGATGTATGCATTGCCTGGTGTGAAGCAATGAATAAAATTATGATAGAGACAAATGCGTAATTTGGTGACAAGAAGCAAGAAGAGGAAGGATAAGATAATATTTTAGAGTAGATATACTAAAGTTACTATATAAATGAAGAACTAATAAATTTATTCTAAATGAAGCACAGAGCTTCCCTCCGACAGACTGGCTGAGAGCGCGTCCACATCGTTGTAAAGCCTCTGCTCAATTCGGCATCTTCAGCTTCAGTAGAAACGGCAAACTCAGAAAAGAGCCTGCTGTTAGGTACTTGGCATTATCCCTCTTCCAGAAAGCGTCGTCTAGATGCTTCAAATGCAAAACGGATAAAGCAGATATTATGCAGATCCCACGCACTGTGGGAATCGATGTAAGTGAAGCTTTCTGAGCTGATTGCTTTGATTGATGATAATAAGCGGTTTGGCAGGCATTCCCAAATCATGAACAGCAGGTTGCCATTATCCCTCAAGAGAAAAGTATATAATAGTTGTGTCTTTCCAGTACTCACCTACGGGGCAGAAACCTGGAGGCTTACTAAAAGGGTTCTACTCAAATTGAGGACGACACAACGAGCTATGGAAAGAAGAATGATAGGTGTAACGTTAAGGGATAAGAAAAGAGCAGATTGGGTGAGGGAACAAACGCGAGTTCATGACATCTTAGTTGAAATCAAGAAAAAGAAATGGGCATGGGCAGGACATGTAATGAGCGGTGATGTTGATAGCGAATGCTTAATTTCTTTTGCGTTTATTGTAACACGAGAGTGCTGCGTTAATGTTAAACGTTACCATGCCTGCACCACTCATGATTGCCTGCATATTACACAGAACACAGCGGGATAGGTATTTGCTAGAGGCGTTGTTGGACACCATATTTCATAACCTCTGAGAGGGTTGAGCATCGTCGTTGTCTCACTTGGCAGATTGTATTGCGGCAGAGGTATTAAACTTGAATCGGATTATGGGGCTGTACGCGACCAAACCACCATCGGATTATGAGGCGCTCCGTAGTGGCGGAATTCAGATTATTTTCACACCGTGATGTTATTTAGCATGTCCCAAAATCTGAGTGCACGTGCGTTTTCTATTTAGCCCCCATAGAAACGCGGTTGCCGTGGTCTGGATAAAATCACCAACACTCGCAGTGCCATAGCGGCAAAGTTCACGTGGCTGCCACAGATGTGTTGATTTGACTGTCGACCTCCTGCGTAGTGTCGTCTGGACCTTGAGGTGCGCTTTAATTATTGCGGCTCTGTTTGTGCACGCCCTGCGTAATGTTTCCACTTGACATACCTGCATGGTGTTTTTCTTCCAGAAATAGCAGGAACGTATTGTACCATACTTTGAACGTGAGCTCATCCAGTTTCCACGCAACTGCTGTCGTATAGTAGTAGGGTTTCCTGGCCTTCTCACGTCACCCCCCCCCCCTCCACTGTAAGGGAACTGTCTCTTATCCTCCCTTCTCTCTACAGTTCTATGTAGATGTCCCCTCTGGACGCGCACGTTAATGGAACGGGAAGCGCTGCAGAATCTGCATTGCTTTTAGGGGCGGTCACGGATAATTACAGCTGTCTAGAGGCTAATGTGGCGATGGCCAGGGGCCTCCACATGGCCTTGTGCACATTTGATGCGGTAGCGTCCAAACGAGTTTCTTGCGTTGCTTTCTCCCTGACTCGCTTCTGTCATGTATACACAGGCTCTCAACCACACTTTGGCGCGGTGTGGCCGACAGCAACAGTAGCAGCAGCAGCAACAGTAGCAGTGGGAAAGTCGAAGGAAGAGAGGCAAAGAAAGCTTCGATTTAAAAGAAGATACAGAACCCACACGCTGTAACACTCATAAAATTTGGAAAGAGTCGCACAAGCGAGGATGAAGAGAGAGAGGGAGAAATAGAAGACAGGAAAGGCCGGGAGGTTAACCAGACGCGCGTCCGGTTTGCTCTGTACTCTGGGGGAAGGGGGAATGGGGATGAAGAGAAAGAGAGGAGAGAGAGAGATCACAGATTCGCGCACAGTTGAATGTTCGCACCGAGTCTACACTCGGTTCCCAAGAACTGTCGACTTGAGGTATTTCAAGAGCGCTTTCGCGGCCTTCTGGGCCATCGACGCGTAGCGAAGATGAAGGTGAGTGGAAATGAGAATGACCTCGTCAACGCTAGCGGTACGGTTTCAACCTGGAAACATGGACAATATCTGTCTGCTGAACACGACGGGATCTGCGAGTGGGGTCTTCCGAAATAACTTCATAATTGACGCCGCTGACGCGGCGCAGCATGTTAATATGGCCTGAAGTAGCCGCGCAGTAATATTTCCGACCGGCCGCGTTGCTCAATGGGAGTCCATACCCAAAGTTGATCACTTTAGGTAAGTGAGCTCACCAGTGTGAGCGCCATACCTCAGGGAGTCTATGCATTGCTAGTACTAACTTTGCTTTTATGCAATCTTGCGAACTTCGTCTGCGAGCCGGGTAAATTCCTCGGCAATAATGGTAATGTATCGGTCGGGCAGGAACATAGCGTAAGAACATAGGTAGGAACATGTCTCACGGCCCTGTACCGATTGGAAATAGTAAACAGATTAGTTTCTTGAACAGCATTATTATATGCAACGGTAACCTAAGCTCTAACCGGACAGGCCGCCATAGGAATATGAAACTGGCAACGTTTAACGTTAGAACGTTATCTAGTGAGGCGAGTGTAGCAGTGCTATTGGAAGAATTAGAGGGCAGCAAATGGGATATAATAGGGCTCAGTGAAGTTAGGAGACCAAAAGAAGCATATACAGTGCTAAAAAGCGGGCGCGTCCTGTGCTACCGGGGCTTAGCGGAGAGACGAGAAGTAGGAGTCGGATTCCTGATTAATAAGAATATAGCTGGTAACATACAGGAATTCTACACCATTAACGAGAGGGTGGCAGGTCTTGTGAAACTAAATGAGAGGGAAAAAATGAAGGTTGTACAGGTCTACGCCCCTACATCCAGTCATGATGACCAGGAAATCGAAAGCTTTTAGGAAGACGTGGAATTGGCTATGGGTAGAGTGAAAACAAAATACACTATACTGATGGGCGACTTCAATGCCAAGGTAGGCAATGAGCAGGCTCGAGACAGGGCAGTGGGGGAATATGTCATAGGCACTAGGAATAGCAGGGGAGAGTTATTAGTAGAGTTTGCGGAACATGATAATATGCGCATAATGAATACCTTCTTCCGCAAGCGGGATAGCCGAAATTGGGCGTGGAGGAGCCCGAACGGCGAGACTAGAAATGAAATAGACTTGATACTTTGCGCTAACCCTGCCATCATAAAAGAAGTGGACGTGCTCGGCAAGGTGCGCTGCAGTGACTATAGGATGGTAAGAACTCGAATTAGCCTAGACGTGAGGAGGGAACGGAAGAAACTGGTATATTAGAAGCCGATTAATGAGTTTGCTGTAAGAGGGAAATAGAGGAGTTCCAGATCAAGCTACAGAACAGGTATTCGGCTTTAACTCAGAAAGAGGACCTTAGTTGTGAAGCCATGAACGACAATCTTGTGAGCATCATTAAGGAGTGTGCAATAGAAGGCGGTGGTAACTCCGTTAGACAAGATACCAGTAAGCTATCGCAGGAGACGAAAGATCTGATCAAGAAACGCCAATGTATGAAAGCCTATAACCCTACAGCTAGAATAGAACTGGCAGAACTTTCGAAGTTAATCAACAAGCGTAAGACAGCCGACATAAGGAAGTATAATATTGTCACGTGGTAGTGACGGTGAAGACAGAACACAGAAGCAGTACTGTGAAAGAGAAAACTAGCTTTTATTGGGCGAACCTGTGCCCACAAAACAGGCTACACTTAAAGCACAACGATAGCGGCGAACACAGTCGGCGATCGTCGAAAATCTGATCTGCGGGTCAAGCGCGTCGGCTTTTATAGAGCAGTCGTCGAATGTTCCAGACTAATCGTTCGGACCCGCGTGCCTTCCACAAAGTTCTACACCATTCGCGTCAGGTGATGAAATCAGATAACATAAGTCTCGGCGATAACAGACAGTGGATAGAAGCATCGATAACTTTCCAGAAACGTCGGATACTTGCAGGCGCGTCCCTCGCTGTGCGATTACATTTGTTAAGCGGCGAAACGTGGTCGCCCGATAAAGATAAGTACACGTGTCAATATGGATAGAATTGAACATGCTCTCAGGAACGAAGGAAGCCTCAAAGCAGTGAAGAAGAAAATAGGAATTGGCAAGAATCAGATGTATGCGTTAAGAGACAAAGCCGGCAATATCGTTACTAATATGGATGAGATAGTTCAAGTGGCTGAGGAGTTCTACAGAGATTTATGCAGTACCAGTGGCGCCCACGATGATAATCATAAGAGAATAGCCTAGAGGAATTCGAAATCCCACAGGTAACGTCGGAAGAAGTAAAGAAAGCCTTGGGAGCTATGCAAATGGGAAAAGCTGCTCAGGAGGACTACGTAACATCAGACTTGTTGAAGTACGGTGGGCAGATTGTTCTAGGGAGACTGGCCAACCTGTATACGCAATGCCTCATGACCTCGAGCGTACCGTAATCTTGGAAGAACGCTAACATAATTCTAATCCATAAGGAAGGGAACGCCAAAGAATTGAAAAATTATAGACCGATCAGCTTACTGTCAGTAGCCTACAAGCTCTTTACTAACGTATTCGCAAATAGAATCAGGAACACCTTAGACTTCTGTCAAGCAAAGGACCAGGCAGGATTCCGTAAAGGCTACTCAACAATAGACAATATTAACACTATCAATCAGGTGATAGAGAAATGTGCGGAATATAACCAACCCTTATATATAGATTTCATTGATTACGAGAAAGCGTTTCATTCAGTCGAAACCTCAGCAGTCATGGAGGCATTACGGAATCAGGGTGTAGACGAGCCGTATCTAAAAATACAGAAACATATCTATAGCGACTCCACAGCCACCGTAGTCCTCCATAAAGAAAGCAACAAAATCTCAATAAAGAAAGGCGTCAGGCAGGCAGATACGATCTCTCCAATGCTATTCACAGCGTGCTTACAGGAGGTATTCAGAGACCTGGATTGGGAAGAATTGGGGATAAAACTTAATGGAGAATACCTTAGTAACTCGCGATTCGCTGTTGATATCACCTTGCTTAGTAACTCAGGGGGCCAATTGCAATGCATGCTCACTGACCTAGAGAGGCAAAGCAGAAGAGTGGGTCTAAAAATTATTCTGCACTAAACTAAAGTAATGTTTAACAGTCTTGGAAGAGAACAGCAATTTACAATAGGTAGCGAGGCACTGGAACTGGTAAGGGAATACATCTACTTAGGGCAGGTAGTGAAGGCGGATCCGGATCACGAGAGGGAAATAATCAGAAGAATATTAATGGCTGGGTTGCGTTCGGCAGGCCTTCGCAGATCATGAACAGCAGGTTGTCATTATCCCTCAAGAGCAAAGTGTATAATATCTACGTATTACCAGTACTTACCTACGGTGCAGAAACCTGGATACTTATGAAAACGGTTCTACTTAAATTGAGGGTGACGCAACGAGCTATGGATAGAAGGATGATGGCTGTAACGTTAAGGGATAAGAAACGAGCAGAGTAGGTGAGGGAACAAACGCGAGTTAATGACATCTTAGTTGAAATCAACAAAAAGAAATGGGCATGGGGAGGACATCTAATGAGGAGGGAAGATAACCGATGGTCATTAAGGGTTACGGACTGGATTCCCAGGGAAGGGAAGCGTAGCAGGGGACGGCAGAAAGTTAGGTGGGCGGATAAGATTAAGAAGTTTGCAGGGAGTTCATGGCCACAATTAGTACATGAGCGGGGTTGCTGCAGAAGTATTGGAGAGGCCTTTGCCATGCAGTGAGCGTAACCAGGCTGCTGATGATGATTATGATGAACCTAAGCAAAACGTCATCCCAGTACTTGTGGTCGCTGTCGAGATAATTGGAAAGAATGCCAGCGGTTGAGTTGTTTAATCTATCCGTAATTTCGTTGGCCTGAGGATGGCATTAGCGACTGGGCGAAGAGGTCGTCCACTTAGCGCCATGACGTCATGCATCACCTGTGCTGTAAAAGCTGTACCGCAGTAGTTTATGAATATTGCCGCTGCAGCATGTCGGAGCATGATGTTCTGGATGAAAAAATTGCTAAACATTAGTGGGAGTGACTTTCGCAATATCACACCAGATAACCAGTCGAAACCCGGATAGAGCGGTTGCTAGCAAATTGATTAATTAAGGGCCCGAGCAAGCCCATGCCGATTTGTTGAAACGGTGTTGGTGGGGTAAGATGCTTCAGGTAACCTACTGGAGGCGGAGCCTTTTCACGCTGGGACTCGTGGTACCTTTTCCAATAATCCTTGACGGCCTAGGCTAGCTCAGGCGAAGAGTAGCGTTAACGAATTCAGGCCGAGGAAGGCGTGAATCCTTAATGGCCAGAGGATGGCTATTCAAGATAAGCGGACATAATATCGGCACGCGGCGTGGGCGAATGACAAGGAAGTGTCCAGGCACTGTGGTTAGAAGTTCACTTTATACAAGACATGGCTACAGAGACAAAACAAAGATAGGGAACGCGGGAACGTGCGTAAACCTTGTCAACTACGACCTTCGACATAATCGACAGTTGTCTGAATTCTAAATCGTCCTGCTATTGCTAAGCCAAATCACAGCCATATTGACATTGCAGAGGAAATGGCGGTCATCCCCAGTATGGCTTGACAACGGTGCGAGTGGAGGGCGAGAAAGAGAGTCAGAATCAGTGTGCCTCCGGCCACTCTTGTAGACAATTGCTACGCTAGATTCTTGAAGACGAAGGCTCAACCTGGCGAAGCGTCTTGATAGGTCTTGGAGATTGACTCGCCAATAAATCGCATGATGGTCAATACCCACTCTGAACAAACGGTCATGTAATCAATTGCCGGGACTTAGTCATCGCCAAGTCGATACCTAGCCATTCCTTTTGAGTGATAAAGTAGTTCGTTTTTGCATGTGTTAAAGGGCGGCTAGCGTAATCGATGGCACGCTAAACCAAATGTTGCCACTGCACGAGGACTGCACCAGTGCTGATATTGCTAGCATCAGTGCGGAGTTTATTGTCGGCATCTTCATTAACGTGTCCGCGTAAAGGCGGTCTCTGGAGGTGGCACTGACGTTCGGAGAAGGTCTGTCTCTGCTTTGAATCCCAAAAATGTGATCTCCTTTGTTATATGGTTCAAGTGGTCAGAGATCTTGGGGAAATTCTTCACAACACGTCTGTAGTATGCGCAGTGGAGCAAGAAGCGGTGCAGGTCCCGCTTGCTCGCTGATGGTGGAAATGCGGCAACAGCCATACTTTTTTCGGGGTCTGGCCCAACACCATCGTGACAAACAACGTGCTCGAGGAACTCGAGGTCTCGATCATCGAAATGACATCTCTTGGATGTTAATGATAGATTTGCGCAGCATGTGGCAGGAAAACCGAACTGAAGTCACAGCAATTTTTGCTCAAATATGTGAACAAGCAACAACGACGTCGTCTAATAATACGAGACATGGTTCCCACTTAAGACATTACAGCACAACGGTGTACATCACACTTTGAAAGATTGCGGGAGCTGAGCATCATCCAAAGCGCAGCATCTTGAATTCGTACAGGCGGTCAGGAGTCATGAACGCAGTATTTTGGCGATCACGTTCCATATCTTCAGTTTACCAGTATCCGCTTCGTAAGTTCATTGAGGGAGTATCGGGTATGTCGAAGGCTGGCTATAGAGTGATCTATGCGGGGAAGATGGTAGACATATTTATCGTCAGCTTGTTCGGCTTGCTGTAATACACGCAAAATGGAATAGTGCCGTCCGTTTTTCGTCGAGCGTCTTCGTTGAGCATTTGCTTTACTTGAAAAGGGATCGCGTCTTGGTCCTTTTGTGACACACGAAAGGCGTGCTGACGCACGGGTCGTTGCGTCAGGCCTGTTATACTACGCCGAATCACGATGGGAGTCTACTTTACTTTTGACGTAGATGAAATGCATTCTCTGATTATGTAGAAAATACTGGGTGTACGCTGTTTTCGTGTGGCAGAAAGCTGAGGATTTACATTGACTTTACTGACAAACGCGGTATCGCATTTAACGCTAATAGAAAGGCAGCAAGAGTAAAACTTAATCTATTTCCTCCGTCTTTAAAGTCAGCAATGTTAATTTGCTTTACCAGGTGTTGGCACTCGATTATGAAGTTCGTAGCTAAGAGCTCAGTCATCCTGCAGTTAATTTGAGAATTATCACGTGCGACGCTGACTAGCAGAGCCATGTGCACCGACAGGTTTACTTCAGTGATAACGCTACAGCTATGATCACAGTGGCCTTCAACAGTTATGACCATACTAGTTCGCGGCGGTAGTGTCATAATCTCACGTGGTAGTGACGATGAAGAAAGCACCAAGCTGTAAGTGACGAAACTAGCGACTTATTGAGTGAACCTCAGCCCTCAAAAGCAGGCTACACTTGAAGAAGAACGACAGCGGCGAAGACAGTCAGCGATCGTCGAAGTCTGATCTGTGGGGCCTGCGCGTCTGCTTTTGTACATGAGTCATCTGACCTTCTAGAATGATCGTTGGTGCCCGCGTGTCTTCGAGAAAGTTCTCCACAATTCTCGCCGCGCACACAAACAATCAGATTACGCAAGGTTCACTGACAACAAACAGCGGACAGAACCCTCGATTACATTCGAGAAACTTTCGACGTATGCAGGCGTGTTCTGCGCTGACCGTTGTACATGAGCCATCGAACCTTCTAAACGGACCGTTGGTGCCCACGTGTCTTCGAGAAAGTTCTCCATAATTTTCGTCGCGCATACGAACAATCAGATTACACAACAGACAGCGGACAGAACCCTCGATAACATTCGAGAAACTTTCGACGTATGCATGCGCATTTTGCGCTGACCGTTGTACATGAGTCATCGAACCATCTAGACTGATCATTGGTGTCCGCGTGACCTTGAGAATGTTTTTCACAATTCTCGTCGCGCATACGAACAATCAGATTACACAAGGTTCGGTGACAACAGACAGAACTCTCAATAACATTCGAGAATCTTTCTATGGATGCAGTGGCGTTCTGTGCTGACCGTTGTAAATAAGCCATTGAACCTTCTAGCCTGACCGTTGGTGCCTGCGTGTCTTCGAGAAAGCTCTCCACAATTCTCGTCGCGCATACGAACAATCCCATTACACAAGGTTCGGGACAACAGACATCGGACAGAACTCTCGAGAACATTCGAGAAACTTTCGACGTATGCAGGCGCGTTCTGCTGACCATTAACATTTCTGAGAAGGTGAAACGCAGTCACCCAAAACGACAAACAAGTGCACCTGTCAACAGTGTCATCAAGAACATGCAGTGCTGTTTTGCGCGTATTATTATCGCACAGTCGGGGGTGTAGATGTTATAAGACGTTATATTGTGCTCCTGAAGATGGATAAAAGGCTCGCGATTAAAATCTACCGTAAGGATAACTTTCCCCGGAGCATTCGTGCAACACGATGAAGGAGAAAATGTACATCGACTGACCAATTCGAGCCCGGCGGTGCATCGTCTAATGAGCGTCAAGAGATGTCCTGCTGTTCGGAGGCGTGGTGCGCTATAAAGGGAAGCTGTTCGAAACTTTTTATTCCAATTCTGCAATCAGCCCTTCGCAAATGGTAAACAATTTTGTTGGACCACCCCCAATTCTCCTGTCTGTCACGCGACGTCGAGAAAACAGCGATAGCTGCCAATCTGATATGACGTGTATGCACTGATCATGCATGATTTCACCGAACAAAAGAAAAAAAGAGTTATTTCTTATTCGACGCCTTTTCGCCCTTAGCCCTGCGCTATTGGTCAAGAGTTTTCGGGCTGCACCCACTTCACCTGCCTGTCACGCGACATCCCAAAACCGCGAAAACTCACCGCGTCAAAGTGACGCGTAAGCGTTAAAGATGCATTCATATGCCGAACAAAACTCTATTTTCTTCTGAATAGCCGCAGGCTGCCCCGTTATGAAAGGAATATAATATGGCTGCCGCGGATCACTCAGACACTGGGTACTCGCACCTGCCGGGGAGCATGGGTTTATTTGCGTATAATGAAGCTTTCTGCTTGGCCGTGCAATGTTTTCAGCATCTTTCGGTACGCTTACGACCTTGTTCTATTAACTGTCCTTTGCTGAGTATCCGTTTTAGCGCCATTCTGAAGCTTCCGTTGCATGCCGCCCCGATTTTCTACCAGGTTCCGCAATCGAAGTAAGTGAAAGCGGACCAATCGCTAACGCCGGCACCACCCCCTTCATCCGGTTATCGGATTTCAGTGCACTCGCGCAGCCCAATCGAACCCCTCTCCACTGATGATGCAACTCTCAAGCAGAGTCGCTGTCTGACGCTCGAGAAATTGTCTATCACTGGCTGTGTGACGGCATGGCTGTCGACCGTAGGGTTTGGCGTCCGGCAGCAGCTTGATCTCGAGTTCGGTGCCTTCATAGAGACCGATGTCTTCAGGGCTGGTGCTGAAAATACCAGCATGTCGTTGTACAATGTGCTTCACGGCTGCTTGTTCTTCGGGACTGAGCTGAGCTCCGAGGCAGATGTCAGTCAGGGGATCGTCAGGGACGTTATCAGGTGGGTCGGAAGGCAACGGGCTGGAGGAGCTTGTCTGGAGTGGGCTTGTGGGGCATGTGGTTTCCAGTTGAACTAGGGCTGCCTTGTTGAGCTGGCTCCACAAGGGTTCATTCTCGTCCGGCTCATGCTCGAATTGAAGCGGCTGTGCCATGGGCTGCGAGGGATCAAAACGCGACAATGAAGATTTTGTCAAAATTACTGCATTTGACATTCTTGGCAATAGTTCCTCTTTGCACTGTACGACAACGTTTGTAGATGGTTCGCAGATCACAGGCAGCTTGGGAGGTTTGAAGTGGAGTTCAGCTTGAGCTGCGTAAAAGCAATCCTCTCCTAGAATGAGGGGAAGGGCATTCCGTGCAAGGACGGCTGCTCTGACAACTGCAGATAGACGTCCAATGCTGATCCTCAACAAGACAGAGCCTTCCGGCATGACGGAGCTTCCACCAACGACAAGCAAAGGTGGCTTGGTCCACGGTTCAATGTTGAGGTTTGATGCTAAGCTTTCTGCAAGAATGGTGACATTTGAGCCACTGTCTGGGAAAGCACTGATCTCTCCCAGTCCTTTGACTTGAGCGGTAGCGACGGCACATCTGAACTTGGATCCATACAAGGTGTCATCGACACAGCCAACACAGGCTGTTGGTGCTTTGGGCACTGTCGGCTTGTTGTCACCAGAAGGTTGCTTAGGTGAAGTACATTTACTTGCGAGGTGACCCTTCTCTTGACCGTTGTAGCACACGGCATCTCTCAAGTCTTGTCCTCTTCTGTATGCTGGGGAACCATACTTAGCTGAAATGGCTTCGTACCTCGACTCTTGTCCGCAGGTGGTAGGCTGTCAATACGAGGAGGCTGCGTCATGTGTGTGGTGTACTGGTATGTAGATGGTCGAGCAGTCTGTGAGGAGTTCGCATTACTGTCAGTGCTGGCAGTAGCACTCTGGAGCTGGGGGCGTTCCGGCTGTCTCGCGAATTGCTCTGCTTAGTGCGGAGAACGGATCAGGCGGGCGTGGTCCAATGCTTTGTCCACTTCGGACACAATGCTGAGGAAGTCGTCCACGGTACGAGGTCGCTGAACAGCGACAGATGTGGCTACCTGGTGGTCGCGAATGCCTTGAACGAGGTATTCGATGCGTTCCTTGCCAGTAATGGGAACTGGACAGCGTGACACGATCTTGAGCTTTGCAAAGATGTACTGCTGCAGGCTCTCTCCGGCTTTTTGTGTGAGGGCTGTGACCTTCTGTTGCCATTGTATGATGAAAGTTGCTCGCCGAATGTTTCTTGGAGTCCGGCCTTCCAGATGGACCATGTGGTAAGCTGTCGCCCTGTTGAGGCATGCCAGTCTGCTGCGACTCCAAGTAGCTTTCCTTGCGCTATGGCGAGGAGAGTTGGGTCTTCCCATCGTGCAAGTCGTTGGATGCACTTGAGTTCTTCTATCCAGTGTTTGAAAGTAGGGGTACCACTTCCATTGAAGGTAGGCAGCGAAGCTGAGAGGTCTGGTAGCATTGTCACGTGCACTGGGTTCGCGTGAGTTGCTATCGTGGTCATCATAATGGCCACGTTTTGTTGAAGAAAAGCTGCCATGCGCTGCATATTCTCTGCTGGGTCTGACGTGAAGGTTGGTATGGCTGGGAATGGCGTCGTAGGCGCTGGCATGGTCGCGAACGACGCTGGCATGCATGGCGCGGGTTCATGGTTTGGTGGTGGATCTTGCGCGGTATCAACCAGAAGTCGGTCGATTAGTTCCTCCTTGTTGCCGGTTGTGGGGAGGTTTCGGCGTTGCAGCTCAGTTTTAATCAACTGTACATTCAAGGTGGCGAGGTCTTCTGCGGTGGCAACACGCAAGTTGATGAACGACAACGTTGTTGACACGCCGGGCTGGGTAGGCTTAGGCTTAGGGTAGGCTAGGTAGGCTTAGGTTTGGCGTTCAACAGCACTCAGTCGAGGGCACGACGACTTACTTGGCAGCGAAGTGGCTGTGGCAGGTTGCGGATGTCGACTGCGCCATGTGTGAGCGGAGGAAGCGGGCGGAAAGGGTGGAAAACGTTTAATTGGGCAGGTTTACAAGCACGGTCACATTGTACAAGGCTGAAGAAAACCCCGGCTCCCCGCTCTTCTTCCGCAAAAAACGTTCAACGGCTCTGAGGGTTGTTTGACCTCATCCTCGAATACAGCTATGTTTAGAGCTGAAGCTCACACACGTAAGCGCGGAACTTTTTTCGCAATCTTGACAAAGTGCGGGCCCTGCCCGGGACCGCGCCATGTGGCCTAGTTTTTCTGACTACTAGTAGGAAATCCGCCGCAATGCCCCGTCATCGACTTGTCCTAGTGTGTAATAGCTGCGAACGAAAATTCACTGATACACACGTGTGGTATCGGCACACTGAATGCACATACGTCTCGGCTGGATATTTTTTTCTCCATATTCTGGGCTGGCAATTTCGAGGTATTGTCCTTGTACGGGTTTAAATGGTATTTTGGCAGTGATGAGATTATTTTGCAAGTAGATGCACAAAGCAAAGACTGGTGATGACATTTACTACTCTTTGCATTTCCTGCAGTGCTTGTGGCACGGCAAAGTTCACTCATTAAAGTAATAGAGGATTTTCCTTGGCCTTCCGTAGAAGAGCGGTCAGATACTTGAGTTATGCGGTGTGCAGGTCAAGGCGGTTTTGATAAATGGTGAACCTAGGTAAGCGTGGTGTTCGTATTATCATTACTAGTGCAATCTTCGTTGTAGGCGTACACTTCAATTTATCGCACATATTTTGTAACCATGATGACTTAATTAAATAGTTGTAATACAAAAATTAGCGTGCACGTAAATACTTCGTAAAGATGGTAAGGGCCCAGTGAAGATATTGTGTATATTATTCAGTATTTATGCTATATCAGGCAACAATACATTTTCATAACGATAGATGCTGAAAGCTACTGGCTGTTCACTTCTGTGGACACTCTTTGTATGTCTTTCTATGCATCACCTTTGTATGACACTCTGAGTGTCTTTGTCCACAACATACTTTCTTGATCTTGTATAGTGAATAACTGCTGCTCTTTCTAAGTTTTCATCTGAACGAGTATTATTGCACCTAGAAAATCGACATTGATGTACGATGTTCCACTACCTGCCAAGGAATGTAACATTTTGTATGTTCTTTCTGTACTTGTTCCAATCCTGTAATGACCCATTGTGGGTTGGCAGTATTAATAAATAAATAAACTTTAGTATGAGACACAAGCAAACCCGGAGATTATGTCACTATGATCATTGTGCTGAAACATTCAAGTGTCCATTGCCACAGAGCAAGAACAACTGTGCCATTCAACCATAGTTTAACTTCGATTTACCCTGCTTCGCGTACATGCAATGAAAATTCCACGGCAACAAAGAGCGAAGCCTTCCTTTCTGCCGGCACTGCCGAGGAATATTACGATCCAACGGTAAAAGTATGATGCAAACGGGCGCCAATTATGAGGACGCATCAGCATAAGCGAGTGATATTTCGCAGCTTTGTGCTTCGCATCTCGTGCTGGGCATCAGCTTTCAGCCTTGCTTGTATCGCAAACCATTCGGGCAGTAGTCATCTACGATGAGTATTCAAGTATGCGAATAGCCGAAACGCGTCACGTGAGAAGCGCGTATTGCAGCCGGGTTCCTGTCTCGGTCTTCTTTCTGTTCACGGTGGGCTGTTTAGCGGCACGCCCGTGACATCTGGGCGCAGCCTCTGAAATGCGTGGCGCAAAGCTGCGTGCAAACACTCGGCGTTAATCCTTCCCTCCAGCGCGATAAAGTGTCAGACGGCTCTGGATGATGTAATTTTCCCTTTACCAAGGCTCTTAGGCGCATGTTTTATTTCTTTATGTTGGAAATATGTATCACTATTGTGATTTATTGCATCTATTCCTTTTTTGCTTTTTGTTTTCGGTACAATGTATTCAATAGATAGTCCGCTAGTTTTTCGAGCTTTCCTGTATGTAACTTCTCCTCCCCACTTTGACGCATAGGTAAGAGAGTAATCAAATACGTAAATACGAACAAAGAAGCTGTGTTGATCTAACGCAAATGTTTAAATCTATCTGCAGCAAACATTTTGTGCAACACTTTAATTATTGCTACACAACTTAAGGTGATGCTGCAGTTCTTCTTAACGTGAACTCAGAAACTTCGCGAAGGGTAGCGTTATTTATGGTATTTATAGAGGGAAGAGTGACAATGAACAGAAGTACAGTGCATGGACATACCTAAAGCGTATTTGAAGGTTCTTACCGCTTCTAGCTATAGTCAAAGGTAATCACTCTGGAATAATGGCCAAGAATAGACGCATGACTCGTGATGCATATTCAACGACCCCATGCACCAGGAATGAGCATAGTGAGAATATACGAAATATGAGAAAATCAGATATGGTATTTCAATACATTGAGAGGTCAGTAAGATTTGGATAAACTTATTAGCCGACAGACTTGCAGGCTCATATTGTTAATTGCTTTTTTCCTCTTTAGAAGAGTATATTCCATGGGCTGCGATATTGCTCAACATTGTGTAATATATTGACACAATGATGTGGGGCACCCGCACGGTGGGACGGCGCGCGCAAAGGTCGGCGCCCTGAAAGACGATGCAGCGCGTGAGCTGCACGTTCTTCTCCTGGCCCGCCATCACAGAGAAGCGTCTATTTTGTAAGACTCCGTCTTCAATCTACGTTACACGTTTCTGGTGGAGGTACGGGGTACATGCAACCACATGGTACAAGCCTAGTACGAAGTCTGGTCTAGCTGACTCCAGTTAACGTACGGACAAGCAGTCGACTTCAAGGACTGCCACCTGAGCACGAGCCTTTACCCAATCGAGTCATAAGGATGAGTACCTCAGTTCCGTCTTCTTCCTCAACCGCACCGACCGAGGTCATCCTTAACCAGCCGCAAATCCCCACATCCTTCCATGGGGACACCTTCGAAGATGTTGAAGACTGGCTCGACCACTTTGAGCGTGTCGCAGAATTCAACGGCTGGACTCTAGAGCACAAGCTACGCAACGCCTACTTTGCCCTCGAGGACAATGCGCGGACACGGTTTCAGAACCGTGAGGTGGCCCTATCGACATGCGACGAATTCCGACGGCAGCTAATCAGCACATACGCCAGCCTCAATCGCAAGGAGCGAGCTGAATCTGCAATGCAGGCGAGAGTGCAGCGGCCGAACGAAAGCGTCGCAATGTTTGTGGAAGATGTGTGCCGCCTTTTCCGACGCGCAGATCCATCAATGCCGGAAGAAAAGAAGCTGAGGAACTTGATGCGCGCAATCAAGCAAGAGTTTTAAAGTGGACTAATACGCAACCCACCAAAGACTGTTACAGAGCTTCTCGCGCAAGCCATATCAATGAAAAAAGCACTGCATCAGCGAACAACGCAGTACAACTGCGATGTGTCGGCCCTAACGCGTGAACCTCTCGCTACATATACCGCTGGACAATACCGATGCCTTGCGGGGGTCATTAGGCTTGTTGTCCGAGAAGAGCTTCAAAAGCTTCATGTGGCTCCGGCATCGGTACCACGACTCGCTCTGGCTGAGGTCGTCCGGGAGGAAATCAGGCAGGCAGTACAAATCCCGGAGCGAAGCGACACACCACAGTACGAGGTACGGCAGCCACAACCTCGCATGTCGTATGTGGAAGCTGCGAAAAGTTCGTTGTCTCCGACTTTTAACGATGTGCGCGACGTGCTGGACTTTCATGGTGTTCGCGCCGTCGAACAAGCAACTGGCGACTTCAGGACTCGCCGCACGCCATTCATGGATCACACACGACCACCCCGCAAGAGCGACATATGGCGCACCGCAGAGCGGAGGTCTCGTGTTTTCATTGCGGTTAAGCGAATCACCTCTACAGGGCGTGTCCTTACCCCGAGCTGGGTTCCGTGAATTTTCACTGAATGCGCCGAGCCCGAGCAATGGTGAACGCCCCTGCAGCTTGAAGCATACCTCTCGGACGCCAGGACCTCGTTTGCCCCACGTTTCTGTGTCGCCCGGTCACCGCCATCCGCGCGAAACATGTCTTCCAGCCCCATTTTCACGCCGAGCGTAATGAGGCGTCGCTGACCCAGCCCTGCCTCACGGGAAAACTGAGTCCAGCGACCTGCAGAGGGGAGGTCGGTGACGTTGCGAACGCTGAAGATCCTCCACTAGGACGACCGCGAGATGACGTAATTGAGACGCAGAGAAAGCAGTGTAGTTCGTTATCAGTATTTTGCGACGTACCAGTTACCATAGATGACCACGAATTCGCGGCGTTAATCGACACGGGTGCGGACACGCATGTTATGAGCCAGAATCTCGCTCATATCCCGAACAAAGCTTCTGCGCAATGGACCGGAACTCAGATTCGTACTGCATGAGGGCATCTCAGAACTCCAATGGGCCGGTGCACGGCGCAAGTCAACATTCGGGGCTTTACGTACATCGGCGACTTCGTCATTCTTCCTGAATGTTCGAAGGACCTTATACTCGGCATGGATTTCATTCAGGCGAACGGTGCCATCATCGACTTGTAAGAGTCTAGAGTCATCTTCGCTACTACGGAAACCATAGCGAACAGCAATGACAATGACCGTGACATCGCGCCCACGTAGCTGACGATCACGTCACGTTACCAACCAAGAGCAGCGTGCTTACCCTTGTCCGACGCCACATGAAGGACGATGCCGAAGGAATTGCGGATGGAAACATCCCTGTGCTTCTTGAGCGCCACATTGCATAGCCAGAGGGCTTCTTCAGGTGCACACAAATATTCAGTCGTCTTGCTAAAAAACTTTAGCAACGAATATCGGCATGTACCGCGAGGCACGACAATCACATTTCTTTGCGAAATCATTGATGTTACTGTCATTGCCACATTGGAAGTCGCATCGTCTCAGCAATCTGAATTACCCAGCCTAAAAGAACGGGTTCCCGTTAACGCTGCTCTGCCAGACCATCAGAAAGACCGTCTACTGGGTCTCGTGAATGAATTTGCGGACTGTTTTTAACGTCGTCCAAATTACGGCGCACGTCCGTCACAAGTCACCGCATTATAACGGACAAGTCCGCACTTCCTGTTCGTCAGCATCCTTACAGAGGGTCTCAAGTCTAAAGGGAAGCGATCAAGCATCAGGTGAAAGAGATCTTTCAAGACGACGTGATCCAGCCGTCCACAAGCCCGTGGGCCTCCCCTGGAGTGTTAGTCTGATATAAAGAGAACTCACTACGCTTCTGCTTAGATTATAAAAAGTTGAACCGTGTCACCAAGCGTGATCTTTATCCATTGACACGCATCGATGACGCATTGGATCGACTACAACATGGCAATTTTTTTCTTCTTTGGATCTTAAATCAGGGTATTGGCAAATCGAAGTCGATGAACAGGATCATGAAAAAACAGCGTTTGCGACACCTGACGGGCTTCATGAGTTCAAAGTTCTCCCCTTCGGCCTCTGTTCTGCACCTGCCACCTTTCAGTGGATGATGGATACCGTGCTTGTTGAACTCAAATGGCAAACCTGCCTTGTATACTTGGAAGACGTCGTCATGTCCTCGAGCACGTTTGACGAACATCTCGCACGACTGGAGAGTGTCCTCGCGACGATCCGTACTGCCAGCCTCACCATCAAGCCTGAAAAATGCTACTTCAGGTTCCAAGAGCTCAAATTTCTTCGCCATGTCGTTTGTCCGAAAGGCGTCCGACCAGAGCCGGACAAGGTAGATGCGGTAGCCGAGCTTTCGCCACCCATAGACAAGAAAGCTGTCCAACGCTTCCTTGGTTTTTGCGCATATTATAGGCGATTCGTCGAGAGATTCTCGAGAATTACTGAGCCTCTGACACGGCTCACACGCGAAGATGTGCCTTTCATTTGGTCGGACGAACAGCAGCAGTCGTTCAATGAATTGCGCAAGCGCATGCAAGCAGCCCCAATACTTGCTGATTTCGACGAAGACACTAATACTGAAATTCATACTGACGCCAGCAATACCGGTCTCGGCGCAGTTCTTGTGCATTGGCATGCTGGTGCGGAACCCCCTATAGCTTATGCAAGCCTCAGTCTCACCAAGGCTCAGAAAAACTACTCAACCACTGAAAAAGAATGCTTAGCGGTTGTGTGGGCAATCGGTAAATTCCGGCCCTACTTGTACAGCAGACCCTTTAAGGCTGTCAGCGATCACCATGCCCTGTGCTGGCTTGCCAACCTCAACGATCCTTGAGGCAGACTAGCCCATTGGAGCCTGCGCATAAAAGAGTACGACACTACAGTTGTCTACCGATCTGGAAGGAAGCACAGCGACGCCGACTGTTTGTCACGCGCAACACTCCCTACGACATCCTCGGACTCTGACCATGACTAGCCATTTGTCGGCGTTATCGACGCCATAAAGATGGCTGAGCACCTGTGCGCTCACCCTGACCTGCTGCCGCTGATCGAGCACCTTCAAGGAACTGAAGGTGTCTTACCTCGGTCGCTCGTGCGCGGCTTATCATCGTACTATTTGCACAACAACGTCTATTAGAGGAAAAACTGCGGAAGCGGTCCAAATACATACCTCCTTGTCGTGCCATCGGCGCTGCGCCAAGACATTTTGCAAGCCTGCCATGATGAGCCATGTGCGGGACACCCGGGATTCGCTAAGACATTCGCAAGGATACGCCAGAAGTATTACTGGCCCCGGCTTTTTTCTTCTGTGCAACGGTACGTCAACTCGTGCCGTGATTGTCAGCGCCGCAAGAAACCACCAGTTAAACCAGCTGGCTTTCTCCATCCTGTGGACCCTCCTCAAGCACCGTTCCAACAATTAGGAATGGGTCTACTTGGGCCATTCCCAGTGACCTCCTCGCGCAACAAGTGGATAGTTGTCGCTACGGACTACTTAACCCGGTACGCCGAAACCGAAGCTATTCCGCAAGCAAACTCGCATGAAGAGGCCAAGTTCTTTGTACTCCACGTCGTCCTACGACATGGTGCACCGTCTGTTCTCATCACCAACCGCGGTGTATCATTTACAGCCGAACTTATGGAGGACGTTCCCCAGCTGACGCATTGCTCTCACCGCAAAAGCACTGCGTATCACCCTCAAACCAATGGATTAACTGAACGTCTGAACAGAATGCTGGCTAATATGCTCTCCATGTATATCGACGTAGACCACAAGACGTGGGACGAGATTTTACCCTATGTAACCTTCGCGTATAACACTGCTGTACAGGAGACTACACAGTTTACGCTGTTAGGATTTGTATACGGCCGTCACGTCCCGTCAACACTTGACGCCATGCTACTTCTGGTTGATAATAGCGCGCCCAGCGAACACGTGGAAGAATTCGTACAAAGAACCGAAGAAGCACGCCAGCTTGCTCGGCATCGTATCCGGTGCCAACAGCATACCGACACCCTCCGCCACAACCAGGGTCGACGCGACGTCCATTACAATACCGGTGCCTCCGTGTGGGTCTGGACGCCCATCCGTCGCCGTGGACTCTCGGAAAAGTTGCTCCGCCGGGATTTTGGTTCCTCAAAGGTTACACGCCGCCTCAGTGACCTGACCTACGAAGTCGTCCCTTGCAGTTCTGATCCCGGTTCGTTCCGTCGTCGTCCTCGCGCAGAAGTTGTTGATGTAGTGCGCCTGAAACCCTACTATGCGCGTACGTGAATGCCGAGCTGCACCTGGAAAGCTCCATTTCTTGTCGCCTCAAGAACGTTTTGACGCGACCGAGACGGTCGTATTTCGCATGGGGGTGGGGGGGGGGGGCAATTAACACAATGATGTGGAGCTCCCGCTCAGCGGGACGGCGCGCGCAAAGGTCGGTGCCCGGAAAGACGATGAAGCGCGGGAGCTGCACGTTCTTACCCTGGCCCGCCATTAAACTGAAGCGTCTATTTTGTAAAACTCCGTCCTCAATCTACGTTACAATATGAGCTAGGGCAGATTCTGCCACATACTCAGCTGGTCAAGAATGGCGTATGCCAAGTATCGAAAATTAATGCAAATAAAAGAAGCGGTTCAGTATAATTACTTCTTCCAAATTAACATCTTTGTGCTCTTACAAGTTACGTGGCCCTGAAACCCTTGTTACTACGGACTCCAGTACAAAGGGCCTGAACGCTGTCGCGTGCAGCCGTGCATGGCTTAGCCATGTCTTGGGAAAACAGAACTCTGGAGGTTGAGTCGATGCTGAGCGTTTGGACCTTTAAGGCCCCACGGCGGAAGCAACACACCTTCCAAACAACACACCGGAAGCAATCATAAGCCTGGAAGGTGAGAAAACATCATGCAAAAATCTTTCGCTACATTGCCATGATTGTAACTGCACGCCAGAGTTACATGAATGCGCAATATTCAACAGGCATAAAAATGAAGATAAACGTCTTATGGTACAGGCATGGCATATATATAATGGTGGAAGTTCATGCGTGAGTCAGCCTTCTATTACTTTACATAAGTAAGAGATTAAGTGCCTGAACAGTTATCTCTCACGTAGACCGGCACATGTACCCGACTGACACGTGGTGATACCATTCCTGAGCTTGCGCAGATGAGTGTTGTGTCTTCCTTCTTTTTTCGCTTCAGTGCTCCCTTCAGTTGATAGTCGGCGTTCGTGTTGTCTACTTCTCTACTCTTGTGTCCTGTCTGCACGCCTCAGTCTCGCCTCGAGACTGCACGCCTCGAGTCGATGCTGAGCGTTTGGACCTTTAAGGCCCCACGGCGGAAGCAACACACCTATCTGTCCTCGGCTTCATGTAGAAGATACGTCTGTTCTGACCCACCCGGGCAAAATCGGGCAGTCACATTTTCTTGTACTGCTCTCCAGCCTTTTCTTTCTCTTTCAGTGTTACTTCTTTGATGTTTCTATTCATTTCTTTTCACTTCAGAGTTCCCCGGCGGCAAGGCTTAACCTTGCGTGACTAACCAGCCATGGTTACGCTGTATTTGGTCATAGCAGCGATGTACAGCTGGTGTGGGTATGGCTTGTTTAACACATGCTATGGCTATGGCACCTTCCCTCGCCTCAGATTTGCGCCTGAAGAGAGTCAGCACCGATTTAACGTGTCAAGTTTTCTGTAAGAGCCAAGGCAACCAGGTACCATGTTATCTACTGTCGAATACCTGATACTAAAGACATATCAATCACGTGATCTGTTGTTAAAGAATGCCTCAGCGAGATCATTGGCGTAGTCTCCAAAGCTGCTAACTGGACAGCAGAAATATCGTTCTATAAGTACGCGAAAAAACACGGTAGAATAAAATAAAGATATTGCGAGCTGTAGTGAACGCCTCCGAAGATGAGATCTGGAAGTATACCGACTGAATCCTGGTGATCCCTTACTATCGTTGGAATGGAGAGATAAAACCTTCATCGGCGTTCAAAGGATTCACATCAGATGTAATGAGCGTGAAATACGCACCCAACACGTGAGATTCACTTTAGGGTGCAGCAAACTTCCAGAAACAGTTGCTACAGAATACGTAAAGGTCGCAGTACGTAAGCATGTACCGAAGCCGATGCGCTGCTTGTGCTGCGCGGGTCCCCGAATTTCTGTCGACTTGTGCAAAGCGTGCTGTAAAAGACCATACTTCCCAGAATTGCAAAGAACTCCGCACTGTCCCAGCTGTGACGGAAACCAGCTGGCATACGCTCGATCCTGTCTCGTCAAAAAAACCGAAGAAGAAGCAATCATAAGCGTGGAAGGTGAGAAAACATCATGCAAAAATCTTTCGCTACATTGCCAAGATTGTAATTGCACGCCATAGTTAGATGAATGCGCGATATTCTACAGGCACAAAAATGAAGATACGCGTCTTATGGTAGAGGCATGGCATATCTATAATGGTAGGAGTGCATGCGTGAGTCAGCCTTCGATTGCTTTACATAAGTATGAGATTAAGTGCCTGAACTGTCATCTTTCACGTAGACCGGCACGTGTACCCGACTGACACGTGGTGATACCATTCCTAAGCTTGCGCAGATGAGTGTTGTAACTTCCTTCTTTTTTCGCCTCAGTGCTCCCTTCAGTGGATAGTCGGCGTTCGTGTTGTCTACTTCTCTACTCTTGTGTCCTGTCTGCACGCCTCACCTCTTTTTTGCATAATGAATCCTTACCAACTAGCTCAGCTTTCTGTCGTTCTGAGAAAACATCACATTTCAACAAGTCCTCGAACGTGTGTCGTGCTTTTCGCTCACAAGTTACAGCGACGTTGCGCGTGAGGGGCCTGCGCCACAGATGCTTTTGGCGCCCGTGTAGGCCACGCCTATCAGCCGACCGTCGCACCTCCCGCCACCTCGGCGGGTGTAGCGAAAGCTCTCCTGCCCTCCTTGAAGACAGCCCCGCAAGCCTCTGGCCTGCTAGGCCTAGAGGCGCTTGCCTTGAAGGCAAAATCCCACATCCTAACAGGGCTGCAGAAACAGCGAACA
Source organism: Dermacentor variabilis (assembly GCF_050947875.1). Lineage (NCBI taxonomy): Eukaryota > Metazoa > Arthropoda > Arachnida > Ixodida > Ixodidae > Dermacentor > Dermacentor variabilis. The sequence continues at coordinate 180,481,383 of NC_134571.1, forward strand.
CCCAGCACCTCAATAGAGGTGATGGACACTAGCTCAAGCACCTCAGTGTTGCAGTGCTGAGGAAAAGGCGTGGCTCTCCTCAACGCGCAGCAAGAGTAAAAATCGCATAACAGGACCGACAGTTGGTCATGGGGCCCTATAACGTTAAACTATTCCAAAATATTTTTATTCTAATGTCCTGGCGTCAAATTTGCGTAACGGCCGACGCAAACATTGCGCGGCGACCCGCCGGGTTGTCTGAACAGGCCAATCAGACGCTCTCCTTGATTATAGGCGGTCACTTTTGTTTGCTGTAAAAAAGAATAACATTGCCTACAGTGAGCCGATTGTCTTATCTAATTCGTTGACAAGAGGCGAGGAGCGCGCTCAAGTGGAGAGGGATTCGATAGGGCCGAGCCAGTGCACTGAAAATCGATAACCGGATGAAGAGGGTGGTGCCGGCGTCTGCGATTGGTCCGCTTTCCCTTACATAGCTTGCGGGGGCTCGTTGAAAATCGCGGCGGCATGCAACGAAAGCTTAAGAATGGTGCTAAAACGGATCCTCAGCAAAGAAGAGTTGCCAGAACACGGTCGTAAACATGCTGAAAGTGCTTGAAAATGTTACATAGCCACGCAAAACGTTTCATTACACGCAAATAAACCCATGCTCTTCGGGAAGTGCCAGTAGCCAGTGCCTGAGCGATCGGTGGCAGCCATCTTTTGCTCCTTTCAGAACGGGCAGCCTTGCGGCTATTTAGAAGAAAATAAAGTTTTCGGCACAATAATGTATCTTCAACGCGTACATGTCACTTTGACGCGGTGAGTTTTTGCGTTTTGTGACGTCGCGTGACAGGCAGGTGAAGTAGGTGCAGCCCAATAACTTTTGACTAAATGCCGAGGGTTAATGACGAAAAGGCGTCGAATCAGAAATAACTATTTTTCTTTGGCTCAATCAAGTCATGCATGATCAGTGTGTACACGTCATATTAGATGGGGAGCTATCGCGGTTTTCGTGACGTCGCGTGTCAGACAGGATAAGTGGGGGTGGTCCAAAATGTTTTTGGCCAATCGCGGAGGGCTTATTGGAGAATTGAAATAGAAAATTTTGGAATAGTTTTATGTTAGAGCACCCATGATTGCAGAATTGGAATACAAAAGTTTGGAATAGCTTGCCTTTATAGCGCCCCTGCTACATAAAAAAGCACAACTCAGTACTTGGACACAAAACACGTTCTCTTTATTAAATGAAATTCTTACGCAGATAAATAACTACAATGCTCTTGAAATTTCACAAAAGTTAGACATGAGTGACATATTACGAGAATGTAATCCGTGGCTGTTCTGTGTTCAAGAAATGTGCCTGAAATAATCTAACGCAATAGTTTTTAACCCTATACCCCGTACAGACTTAATTAAATCATGCTCTTTAAAACATTGGCCAGGTGCGATTGGTCCGCTTGTTTCAAAGACTCAACACTCAAGCTCCATATAATCCGAATACGTAATTTACTCTTAAGGCCTGTAATCTATCCGCACGTTTTCAACTTCGTTTACACATTACGTATAACCAGCATGCAGTTCAAAAACATATAAACAACCACATTTTGTAGTTCGTCGATGAACCGTAGAAACCTACCACGAAACTGCTCTACTGAATAAACAAGCGAGAAAATGGAACGTTAAGTAATTATTTCCAGCGCTTCTAATTCAGGTAAGGAAAGTCCCATTTCTCACACATACCACTGAACATGACCCCCCTCTTTCCAGTAAGGAAAAACTTGGTTCAAAGCAGTCCTCTCGGTTTATGGGAAGCAGAGATGAGAACGACAGTATGACACTTTCAAACATTTGGCTAAATTTGTAAGAAAGACCGTATTAACACGTATTGGCCTTTGCACAAATATGTGTCATAGCCGTCCCCGCATTTTCGCCAAATTTAATCTCCGTGGCACATCTTCTCTCAGGCAAACGGGCTACATTCTGCGCGCTCGTAGAACCCTAAACCATCTAACGCACTTGCATACGTAATTTACGGCAAAAGCTGCAATAAACCCACTCACTTTGGACCTTTCCTACACATTACCGTTACCTGGCTCTTACTTTCACCAAACAGAAATAAGGTGCCCGGTTAAGTCCACCGAGGACAGCAGGCAAACGTTGCAAAAGCCATGGAAATACAAAAGAAAACGGGGTTCATGAATTTCTTGTAATACTTCTAACTATGCAGGTAGGAATAAATCATTGGAATAAATTGCATGTAAAATCTCCCTAATTTCTTTTAAATATGAAGACTGCGAAAGGCAGAGTTCTTTCCCGGCACTAGAAACGTAGCTACTAGCGGCAGCGTGACGTTTCGAGTCACTTTTGTCCTAAAGTTTTCCCGAGAGCTTTGTTTGATCGGCACGCATTGAACCTCGTACGCGTATTTTCCTTATTGGTTACCCTGTTGTTGCTGTTTGTTAATGGTGGGATTTGTAATTAGGTAGTGGCTGCATCGAAATATTGCACCACCCTCCTAATAGTGAAATATATGTGCGTTAGCCAATTTATTGCTGAGGACTTAATCAACCAAAACACTGGCAGGTTTGCTTAACGTGTCCGTTATTTTCCTTAAATGTATGTTTTGTGTAACTTAAGTTCCCTCAGGACCAATGGTAACCATTGTTTAAAACACGCGCATAAAGCTTTCGTACACATGTTTGAAGAGGTTTTATACATTATTCTATATTTTCCACAGGTATTTCACTTCACACACAAATTTGTCAGAGTGTCCTCCACATTTTAGCGAAGTGTGACTTTGGTGGCATTTGTAGTGATGTCAGGTCAGTGAGCTTAATTCTCGGCCACTCGTTAAATGAGCTCATTTGATGCAGAGCGCTTGAATAAGTAAACTACTTCAAAAGCCACTCTCAGCCCGCCCACTTTTATCTTTTCATACACATCGCTTGCTACGGCCTTATATTAATGAAGCCCTATTGAGGACCCCGGGTATACATGGTCTGACGCATGGATATACCGAAAAAAAAACAAGCCTTTCAGAATGATTTGTAACGCTTATAATTAGGCTAGTAACATTAAGGTAACGGGATGCATTTCACTAAAAGTGCGGTCAATTTTTCTCCTGTAAGAAAATTGTGTAATGCAGAGTTTCTTGCGGGCATTGGGAAACATGCCAAATACTCGCAACGTGAGATATTGAAAACTTTTTTAAGAATTTCTTTTGCACGAGCTGCATTTGGTGCAAACGCATTTATCTATGCTGAGAGATTTCTCATAGTGGCCCGCTTATTGTTGCCAAGTTCAATCTCGGTGGCATTAGTAGTTACACAATGGCTGTTTGCGAAGTCTTCAGTCGGAAGTCAAAGGCATACACGTATGCTCCAGAACGTTTTATTACGCAGTTTATTGCAGAGAACGTAATCAACAGAAATAATATCAAGTTTGTGTACACGTGACCAAAACGTGCGTCTGGTTTTCCCTAAATGTAAACTTTCTCTAGCGTAGAATTCGCTTAAGGATCCGGGAAACATTGTGAAAAAAGGTGTCGTAACACTTTAGATGACGTTCTTAAAAAAATTTGTTAGATGCATATTTATTGCAGAGGCATATCACTCGGCACACTGATTTGGAATAGCTTTTACTACGCCACTGCTACATTGATCTTGGTGACATGTGTAGCTATTTAAGGACAGGGAGCTAAATAAAGCGCCCGCTCTAAAAGGCACTCATAAGGACACAGGTTGCGTTACTTATAAGAAAATACGTACCGCTTTAGATACTCAGACGCTTCAGGAAGACCTTAACAACGTCTTCATGGTGTAAAAAAAAGGATCACGCAACTACTAAAAGCAAAAATCATGGGGCTGCAACATCCATATGGGGACGGATTGCCAGCGAAGCTGTGTAGGCTGCATGCATTATGAAATCTTACATCTGTTTTCATACGGAGCCACACTACCCCGACACGAGCGCCGTCGCGGTCACCGCAGCTTCCAAGCATCTGCTGCAACCGCTGCTGCAGCCGTGCTGGCACCCCCCCCCCCCCATGTGCGTGACGTCATAACCACAGAAGCACAGGCCACAGGCGCCGTCACCACGCTTTTTCCCCCTTTCCCCGCAGCTCACCTGAGCCCTGATCATGTCGCAAATGCTCTCGCCTTTCGTTGTTCCACGTAGTCTATTATAATAATCCTGTCATAAATTATGTTCTTTTTCTTCTGCCATGTATGTATCATCTCGCTCGGACCATAACCTCAAAGTTTGCGTACCGTCTCGCTGCACTAGTGCCTGTAGCGATTATTTCATCCATAAGACAACCACTGAATGGAAACGCATTCCTGCTTCAATCGCCGCCATCAGAGACACCAGGAGCTTGAAGCTTGCCATGAGGCTTTCTGCTAATACTGTTTGTTACTGTTGCTAATTGTTTTTCTTTCCTATCTCTATACCTGCCCAAAGTCTGTATTCTACCTCTCTTTCATGTAACGCCCCTGGGCTTCGGAAGTATGGTAAATAAATAATTAAATAAATAAACGTGTACCTTGGCTACAAACTTTGTGAGGAGCTCGCCAGATACAAAGGTACACAGGAAGCCACTTCTTTGTCTCGTGTTTGGCGCCATACACCATAGGTCTCACGCATGACGTGCCAACAAGGCCATAATGCAGCCATAATGTGCGCTGGGTCGATGTAAATTACCGGCATGGATTGAGCGCATGTGAACGGACACGTATGGCATAGCAGTGGTCAGCTTGTGGACAATAATACATGATGAACTGTGACACTGTCAGATGGCTTCATAATTAATCCAGAGCTTTCGTCGTCGAAGAATTAGGAGCGTCCACGGGATAGACGAGCGGGAATGTACGTTCGGGACGCAAATACGCTTACTTCCTATAGCCTACTCCGAAAAGCGCAAGACTGCAAGCTTAACCACGCGTCAACACCTGTGTGGTCGCCCCCCACAGGCTCTTTCGCACGGTGACGCGTACGACTGGTGAAGCTTCCTTACAAAAGCATTGGCCATTTCGTACATTTCTTATTTATCTGAAATAGCATTATCAACGCCCGTTCTACTCCTGTTATTCAGTCAATAGGCCTTAGTGTAGTCTGCAACCAAGAAGCGCATCGCTGGCGCGTGGACTCTGCTGATATGTTAAAGAAAGGGGCGAGGAAGGGAAAAAAGCGAGACTACAACGAGCTAAGCTGCTTACTTTGTGAGCGCCGTTCTGATTGTCTTCTTTATCCCACAGAGTCCTCAGCCACGTCTGTGTCCGTTAAGCATTCTAACCACGCATGCTTTTCGAAATGTACATAGATTTAAGACGCATAGCATAATTTTGAAAGCAAAAAACGATAACCTCAAAATTTATATGAATAATAGAAAATATCTAGGAACACCACTAAAGCCTTGTTGAAATCTAGGAGGCCACATAAACGTTTTTGTAGTTCCCTGGTGTACTTGAAGTTGCTTAAGAAATTGACATTTCGAACGAAGCCGCATTTTTATCAAGCAGTGTTTCCTGCACTCAACATATGACTGTACTTTGGAGGGAAGCGTCAACGACTGAGACCGGTAAGCATTCAAAAACATTATTCATCGAGTGTGGTACATTGCAACACAAACTGAATACGTCCCTGTTGGTGCATATTTGCTACGCTTCATAAGTGTTCTAAATAGCACTATATAGCCTTGTTCTCATAATAAACATTGGCGTATTTGAAAAATCGGGATTGTCCGGGTGAGCACAATCTTTCGCGCGTTTCTTCTGAATAAAGGCATTGCCAGACCTGTCATTAGCGTTTGATACATAAACGCCGCCTTTCGACGCAGCACACGTATTTTACAATGCCTTAATATAGCATCCCACGCTGATCATTAAAGAAACCCTCGCGAAAGGTATTTGTGGTTTCGGAATAACCAGATGTTCTGAAGACAATAAAATAGTCCCTACTGAACAGTTGGTATTGTCTAGAACAAGTAATTTAAAACTGCATATCAGGCTGTTTTAGAAATACCGCGCCCAAGCAGATTTGCCAAACCAGCAACTCAAAACCTATTGAAGGGCCTTTATGGGTATTTTTTTGGCACTTGATTTGCGGTGTTTTGTAAGCCTTGCGGTTCGCGTCCCGCAACATTGAGTGCGCGGTGTCTATAGCTCCGGATTATCTTCGACTACTCCTCAGCATCATATACGCAAAAGAATAGCGACCAGCCGCGGAAGCTTAGAGGCTGCGGCTTGATGCTGCTGAACCCGAGGGTGCAGATTCGATTACCTGCCCTGCATTTAAGTTTGAACGAACTGCTTAAACGCTCATGTACTTCGATTTAGTTGCTTCTTAAAATGATTACTTCTTAAATACTTCTTAATATGAGTCACTCGTGTCACAAAAGAAAACACTATTATCCCTGTTAGAAACATGTAAAGGCTGTCATCCCTCATCTTCGACTCCCCCGAGGAACTCTACGGTGCTCTGTGTATTTGTATTTGTCGCCGTGCTTCTAAAGTAGATTTCTTAGCTCGTTGATCAGTTTGTTTCCAGCAGGAGTAATGAGTGCGTGAAATGAAGATCATGAAAAAACATCACGGGTGTACCTCAGGAGGTACAGTGCTCGCTTTTTTTTCCTTTTTTCTCATGCTGCAAAAAATAAATAAATACTGCAGTGGAAGTGCTTGGTATTGCTCCCAGTACCTCTCGGACGCTTAGCGAGCGCTCTACTTCCTGAGCCACACTCCTGATTTTTTTCATTATTTTTATTTCCGGTACTCATGACAAACGCGAGCGCTGAATTCGAAGTGCGTTGAGTTCTTCAACTTCATGGTGTGGCGGAGGAGCATGAAAATCTCTGCTGAAAACAGAGAATAAAACAAAATAAATGTAGGCTCTGTGGGTAGGTAATGTGCTATAGAGCTCAATACCCAAATTAACCGCGCGGTAAACACACAGTTGCACGCACCCATCGACCCAAAGTGACATCGAAGAGGCTCATGCAAATGGCGCACGTGCCCAGTATCATGTGCCCAGCAATACAAGTTGTTCTGAAAGAGGTTCATTGAACGGCGGCATGTAAGTTGTAGTACACACCCAGCAACATGAGTTGGCGGTAAAACGGCACCTATGCAATATCAGACACCCCTGATACAAGTTGGTGCAACGATTGCTTTCGAATCCGCTTCGCTCGTATCACACAGCAGATGTATGCTGTGAACCACTAGATGATAGACTACCCAATGATCCAAGTTGGTGGGAAGACGGCACATATGCAATGTCAGATACCTGTGATCCAAGATGGTGTGACGATTGCTTTCGGATCCGGTTTCATCATATCATACAGCAGAGGGACGCGGTGAAACAATAGACTATAGACTACTCAGTGATCCAAGTTCGCGGGAAGACGGCACATATGCAATGCCAGATACCTGTGATCCAAGTTGGCGTGACGATTGCTTTGAAATCCAATTCCCTCATATCACACAGAAGATGGATGCGGTGAACCAGTAGACGATAGAGTACAGAGTTAACAAATTAGCAACAGGTTTCGGTCTCTCCCGGTATATCTCAGTCGCCGCTAGTCATGACCAGTCCGTCGTGACATTACGGAGTACTACCCAACACCACGACGTGCTCGTGCGGAATACCCGATGTCACAATATGCTCCCGCGAAATCATACTTGGCACCTCGCGTACCTGCTCCATTTAGTTTCAAGCAAGACCTACCCGTCTGGTAGACACCTGCGGTTCCCGAGGACATATAGCGCGCTTTTGACACCGCCGCCGGCAGCGAGCGCCACATTTTACGGCGTACACAGCTCGTGTGCACCAAGACGCGCCCGCGCCATTTGGAGTCCATCCCCTTAGGCAATAGTGTTCAATAAAATCGCGCGATGAGTCGCATGTCGCCGAGCGCAGCCTTACACCGCCGCCGACCCGACTGCGGCGTTCGCCATCCCCGCGCCGTCGTCGGTCGCCTTCCCCGCCGCAGCTGGTGAACTAGCTGGTGCGGCCGATGTACGTGCTTTTCCTCGATTGACCTATGGTCCGGGTACTGCCAGATACTGATTCACCCGTCTGACAGAGAAAAGACCGCTTTTATTACGCCTCATGGACTCTAATGAGATTAAAGTTATGCCGTTTGGATTATTTAATGCCCCAACAACCTTCGAGCGATTTATGGACTCCATCGTCCGTAGTCTCAAATGAGAGATGTGTATGTGTTATTTAGATGACATGATTATTCTCGGCCGAGCCTTCCACGAGCACAACAAGCAGCTCAGCGTTGTTTTAGACTGCATCCGACAGGCTCACTTTAAACTCTAAGAAGTGTCGTCTCGGGGAGCGTCAAGCCCTTGTGCTGGGATATCTCGTCGACAAGGACGGTATACGGCCAGATCCCCAACAATATTCTGCTGCTCGCAACTTTAAGCAGCCGAAGACAGTGAAACACCTGAGGAGTGTCCTGGGCCTTTGTTCTTATTTTCGCCGGTTTATTAAAGACCGCCCAGCTTGCTTGTCCATTGACTAACCTGCTCCGCAAGGGCACTCCATACATATGGTCCACTCAGTGCGAGATTGCTTTCCGGCAGCTGAAGTTTTTGCTCACCTCTGGGCCACTTTTCTGCCATTTCGATCCGGAGGCATCCACCGAACTGCATACTGATGCAAGTGGGGGCGGGCGGGAAGGGCACCGGTGCTGTGGCCGTCCAGTTTCATGACTGACGCCAACACGTTGTTGCGTGCGCAAGTCCTTCTTGGACGAATGCAAAGAGTAATTATACAGTCACGGAACCGTAACGTCTTGCTGTTCTTCTCGCCATCCACATGTTCAGATCTTTTTTGTATGGCCGCCACTTCAAGATTGTCAACGACCATCATTCTCTCTGCGGGCTCGTTGGACTGCGTGACCGAGCTAGACAGTTCTGGACAGTTCCGGAATAACTTTGACCAGCTGGGGCAATCGCATTCGACTTCGACTTCCACCAAAGGGCATGGGTTATTAGAGTGCCTCATTTCAGTCTACTTTAATTAACTTTGTCCTAATTAACTTTGCCTTATCGAATACCAAAGGTCGTGGGTTTAACCGCTACCAAATATTGTGGGTACCTGGGCCTAAATTAGCTCAACTTTAATTACCCGTGCCTTAATTAACACCAAAGATCGTGGGTTCGACTTCCACCAAAAGGATGGTTGGCAGTCTTTTTGGAGCAAAGCGTAGTCACGCCAACGCTGGATTATCCGCATCATGAGCCACGTAATGATCTCGCCTTAAAGAATGCGCTACAACCCATCCTGCGACGATGGTCGATGGTAATGAATAAACATTGAGATACTTGAAGGACAAAACACATTGCCATCATCGGAACCAGTTATGTATGAGGCGCGTAGTGCAGCGGGACTACTCTATCACGTTTCCCTAAGAACACTTGGTAGCTTCTAGCACGAACGGTGCCGCCGGCGCATGGCCTAACCCACAAAAACAGTATGTTTCCTTTCCTAACAGCATGTATGCATCAATAAAGGAGGATTCAGGAGTACCCCACCGCTCGGTGTTAGGGCCAGTTTTGTTCTTCCTATAAATCAAGGATATTGCACGAGATATTCCAATTCACATTAAACTTTTTTCCGACAATTGAATTGTGTACTGAAAGATTAATACCACATCCGAGCAAGTATTGCTGAACAGCGCACCTCAGAAGATTGCTTTTTGGTGTTTAGAATCGCAGATGGGGGTCAACGCTAAACAACGGCTTTGATGAGAATAGCACATAAAAATAAACATTTACACAGTGATTACAATATTATTAACACACTCCTCTCCGAAGGTAGTAACTGTAAATATTTAGGGCTGTGGATTTCCAACGATCTCGATTCGAATACTCATAATTATTCTGTCACTGCCAATGCGAACCATAAACTCTTTTTCTCCAGGCGAGTGCTTAAGCATTCCACCCCTTCTGTTCACTACTTGGCCTGCAAATCCTTTGTGCTGCCTATTTTAGATTGCGCTGCAGTGATATGAGACCCTTTTACAAAAACTAACACTGCTAAACTAGAACAGGTACGAAGAAGAGCCGTGCGTTTTATTTATAACACATTTACGAGAACTTCAGTCGCAGGGCTTTTAGACAGGGCTAAACTTTCTTCTCTGGCACAAAGAAATCGTTGTTCGGGATTGAAATTCTTATCTACACTAATAAATTTGCCCTGCAAAGTTGGCATAGCGGAAATCGTCTCCACCTCGTCCGGATACGCTACTCGGCAGAGACAGAATCTCGCTATACCTCCCTTCTCCTCACGTAGCAACCCGTTCATGTATTCATTCTTCCCGCGTACAATAGCATACTGGAACCAGCTCAAAATAATGTCAATTCTGCGCAACAATATCTTCATTCTTATCGTGTTTACAGTGACGTTATTTTGTTTGTATCATTTTTCCAGTGACGCTGTTTTACTTCTTTGGTGTAACCTTGTGTGTGCCCAACCTGTTTGCCTTGTATTAATTCATACACTAATTTATTAACCTCTGCATTTTCTGTACATACCATTGTATATAATAAGCTTGTATCACCCTGCTAAAATCATCGCATGGTGATTGGCGTATTTGTAAATTAAAAATAAAAAGCGATGAATATACCTCTCCAATTCCACGCGCTCTCTGTCGTACCATTTGGTAGGTTTATGGTCATTGGAATGCATAGCCTGTGGAAAACAAACGTGTTGGATTGAAATATCGAGCATATAATTTCATCAGCAACTCATTCTATTCAAACGATCGTCCCAATGAAAGATCTACAAGAACAAATCGAATTCCGTCAAGGTGGGTATTCTGTATTGGTAAGGTGCTTATCCTCAGTCTCATTTAAGTGCTGCTTGTGAAGATTTACAGTGACCTGTGGAGCGCATTTCAACAACGAAGCCTCATGAAATTGGTTAGGATAGTTTTAATGAATTGAAGGTCGCGAAAAAAAAGTGTTGTTTTTCAACGAATATAGTACAGCATCCATTAACGCAGTAGTACAGGGATTGCTTATGCGAAATGCGGTGTTTTACTGAAGATGTTATCGCCGATTAGACGCGGATATTTAGGAGCCGTACCTGTAGTTTTCTTTAAACAAATCAAGAACATCTATTTGCGCACTTTATGTGTTCTCCTGGTCTACTTTGGTGAAATTTCTTGGGGTTATTGTTTATCTTGAGTGTTAGTGCCCGAGTTTTGTGGCTTTTGAAGCGGACTTCGCCAAAGAGGTCTACAATCCCGCTATTGTTTACGTGTTGAAACAAAAAACAGCAGCTCCATCGGCCTAAGCCAGCAGTGGAGTTCCGGAAGGATAGGTGAAAAAATAGTATTCCGTAGGAACTTTCAGCACAATGATTAGGAAGCGCATGAAAGGCTGCGCTGGCGCCGCCAATGTTTCATGCTCACTACATTCCTAGTCTCATGCCCTTGGTCTCATTTAGATCAATGACTTTATATTCACAAGTTCAGTATGCGCACGGTATATTTTTATCATACTGTGAGATTAGCTTTATCGCTTTGTTTACGCGTTTATTTAAGAGCTTCCACTACGGGCTTGTTTAATTTGTTCAGTAATATCAACAGGAAATAGCGCATGCGTTTTGTATGGTGTCTGCGATATAAGCCAGTTGGTCCGATCAACACTGGTGCAGGTTTGTGGAGCTTATGAGACGCTTTTTTTCTGTCATTGTTGTAACAGTGTCAGGTAAGCGCGGTGGCTGCATTTTGATGGGGGTGAAATGCAAAAACGCTCCATTACCTAAATTTAGATGCATGTGGAAGAGCACCACGTGTTCGAAATTATTGCCATGTGCCCCGCTACCGGGGGGGGAGGGGGCGGCGATACTAAGATTGTTGGTATGGCCCATAATCTTATGTATCTAAGTTCCAACATAATGAACACAACAACAACGAGTACGAATTACAGGAGATACCTGTTACCCGCATGGCACGTGCCAACGCAGTATAAATTTCAAAGCATAAAATCGAGACTCAAATCAAAGCTTGCCAGTTTTAGTATGCTTCTCAGGAATTTGTCGGTTCTACATATAAAAATCACAGGGTTCTAAATGTATTTTACAAAATAACGACCCGCTTATATTCAGCTCGGCTTTAACTCGTATTCGCTGACATATATCCATCTCTTATCAACGCCTATTTAGAAGAACTGAAATAGGAAAATATTTTCACGTCAGCGTTTACCTATAAGTACCGCTCCCCGAGCATTATTCAGAACAGATATAAACAACACAGAAAATTCTGCAGCTTACGTTGCGTTTATTACATCAATTTTATGACCATTTATACGCAAAAGCAAGATCCACATTGAATATGCCACGTTTTTCTTCCTTCCTGACATGCTTTCTTTTCTTTCCTTCGTGACATCGTCAACTGCGAATTCCATCTCGTTTGGTGAAGTAGCTGGTTTTTGAAAGAAAGTTCTAGAAGTGGCTCAAAAGGGGCTGTGCGGACGTTTTCCTTAAAAAATTGCCACAGTCACGAGAGAACTGCACGTGTCGCCGAGTTCGCATTAGTTGCCCATGCAAGCAGTCCAAGGGATGATGCGTGGGGACAGAAACATTGTCTAGCTTAATGAGGAACGCCATAAATACTAATAGAACGAAGTGTATCAAGTAAACTTCAGATCACCAAACATATTTATTGATTAATGCTTCAGAATGTGTTGAAATCAATTTTTTGTTTTTCGTTTATTCGTTTAGGATCATCGTGGTGCAGTAAGTAGAGCTAAAGTTATTTTTATGTGTTGTAATATTGTGAGACGCTGACGAAGAAGTTTTTTTTCATCATCGGAAGAAGACGATGTTCGGGGCTTCGCGCACTGCCTACCATCTTGTCAGCTAATATAATTATTGTAAATATTCTGTAAATACACGTCTGACTGTTTTTAACGCCGTAACATTTTTGGTGGAGGTTGCGGGATCATTATCGAGACGAATTTACGCAGCGGGCGCTCCTTGTCTGCATCTACAATGCCAGCTCAAGGCGAAGACGCTTCGGGATCGTCGGGAACCACGCCCGCCGTCATTGTAGCACGACCCCGCGACCCAGGAACCTTTTCTGGCACCGACGGCACTGATGTTGAAGACTCTGTAGAAAAGTATCAAAATATCTTCTTCTAATTTCGTTGGGCAACCACTGTAGCTCTTTTATATTTTGTTCAGCCGAATAAGAAGTGAGCCCAATAAAAGACTCGTATCAGTGCTACGACAGTTTATCTGCCTTTCATCACCTGCGTTCTCACTACTAGGTGACATCTGTTAGAATCGAGGGCTATGCACGAGGTTATTTCATACATAGCCGCAGGAAAAACCAGGGGCCCTATAACGTAAAATTATTCCCATATGTTTTTGTTCCAATCTCCTGACGTCAAATTTACGTAGCTACCGACCGGGCGGTGACCTGCAGCGTTGTGTTAATAGCCCAATCATGCGCTCTCTTCGTTTGTAGGAAGTCACTTTTCTTTTCTCTTAAAACGAATAACGTTGCCTGAATTGAGCGGTATTTCTTTTCTAATTGGCTGTCAAGAGGCGAGGAGCACGGCCAAGTGGAGAGGGATTCGATGGGGCCGAGCCAGTGCACTGAAAATCGATAACCGGATGAAGAGGGTATTGCCGGCGTCTGTGATTGGACCGCAATCCCTTGCTTAGCCTGCGGTGGTCGGTCGAAAATCGCGGCGGCATGCAATGGCATGTTAAGAATGCCGCAAAAACGGGCTCGATAAATGGGCTCGATAACGTTACACGGCCACGCAAAAAGGTTTATTATACGGAAATAAACCCATGCTCTCCGGCAGGTGCGAGCAGCCACTGCCTGAGCAATTGAGGAGCAGCCATCTTCTATTCCTCTCGGAACAGGGCAGCGTTCGGCTATTCAGAAGAAAAATCATGTTTGCTCGGCATATTAATGCATCTCTAATGCGTACACGCTACTTTGACGTGGTTAGTTTTTGCGGTTTTGTGACGTTGAGCGGCAGAAAGACGAAATGGGCGCAGCCCGAAAACTTTTGACCAGTAGCAGATGGTTAGCTGATGGCGTAGCTGCGGCTTGGGGACGCGAAGCGTGTGCGTGAAGATGACAGTGACCTCGATTAACTACAGAGCGAGTAGTCGACGCTGCGCAAATAGTCCCCTATTTCGCTGGCTCGTTGTCCGAGACCTGGTCGCTGTTCGTCCTGGCTGAAACGCCGAAGTGCCATGCTTGTTGTCGCAGAATGTGACGGGGCTCACCGCACGGGAAGCACAGGGGTGCTGCTGGTTGGTGGTCCTCCGGAGCTCTGTTTTGTTTGGGGGAGCTACTGCAAACGCGGGTGGGCTACTGCTGTCCCAGGGCCTGCACATACCACTCCCGGCGAGGGTTGGCAGGACGCCTCTCGTTGCATACTGTAGCGGCTTTAGGGTTTCGATCCGGAGTCGTCGGCTAAGGGATGTACAGTGCAAACTTCTTTACGGACGACGTCCGCGAGCGGCGCTTCTTCAGACTTCAGTGGCGATGGCAGCAGTCGGTGCAGTTTTTCGCGGAGAACTTGATGTACAATCTTCTGCAAGCGGTCGGTGGTTGTCTTCTTTTGGTGCACGTTGATAGCAAACACATCCTCTGTGCGGCTCTATGGGCGAATCCTGGCGTCAAGCATGTTTTTAATGGTGGCGCTCCCCGCTCAAATTTGGTGGCCGTTTTCCGCGGGTTGCGCACGAGGTCAGCGAAAACGGAATCAATTATATTTTTACTTACAAACCCTTATTTAATTTCTTCTGCCATGTTCGTGTCCGTTCACCGGAAAAGGAGCACCTGTTCTACCCACACTTTTATTTGGCTTGTGCGGGTCCTTGAGTGCAGTGAAATATCAGGTTGTTCTTTACCCAGAATATTGGTAAATGTCTTCGGGAACTCAGATTTGAAAAGATTCCACGACGTCAACAAGGCCTCGTGGTTTTCATACCACCTTGTCGCAGGGCTGTCGAGGGCAAATATTACATAAAGAAACTTCATGTCATTCTCCCACATGTTGGATGTGTCCACAGGCACGTCTTGATCCAGCCATTCTTCTGGGTTTTCTCCAGGGCAGCCGTTAAAGGTTGCAGGGACCCGAGGCAGCTGCCCCATGACAGGGGTGCGTGGCCACCGCTGGCGGGGTCGTAATGTACGTCCAAGCTTCTTTGCACACTCTATTACGCTATTGTAAAATTCCTTCCTCAGGCGACAGCTCTGGAAGCTGGCAGCTGCTTCGAGTGTCGTCGCTGGGGTTGGTAATCAGAGGCGCACCCCATAACGTAAAGCTATTCCAAACTTTTCTATTCCAATTCTGCAATCAACCCTTCTCAATCGGTCAAAAAATGTTCAGGCCACCCCCACTTCGCCTCTCTGTCACGCGATGTCACTGAAACCGCGGTAACTTTCCGCCTGATATGATATGTGCACACTGAATATGCATGGTTAGGCCGCACAAAAAAACAATATTATTTCTCATTCAACGCTTTTTTGGCAATAACCATCTGCTACTGGTCAAAAGTTTTCGGGCTCCGCCCATTTCGTCTGTCTGCCACTGAACGTCACAAAACCGCAAAAACTAACCACGTCACAGTAGCGTGTACGCATTAGAGATGCATTTATATGCCGAGCAAACATGATTTTTCTTCTGAATAGCCGGACGCTGCCCTGTTCCGAGAGGAATAGAAGATGGCTGCTCCTCAATCGCTCAGGCAGTGGCTGCTCCCACCTGCCGGAGAGCATGGGTTTATTTGCGTATAATAAACCTTTTTGCGTGGCCGTGTAACGTTATCGAGCCCTTTTATCGAGCCCGCTTTAGCGACATTCTTAACATTCCATTGCATGCCGCCGCGATTTTCGACCGACCACCGCAGGCTAAGCAAGGGAAAGCGGACCAATCACAGACGCCGGCAATACCCTCTTCATCCGGTTATCGATTTTCAGTGCACTGGCTCGGCCCCATCGAATCCCTCTCCACTTGGGCGTGCTCCTCGCCTCTTGACAGCCAATTAGAAAAGAAATACCGCTCAATTCAGGCAACGTTATTCGTTTTAAGAGAAAAGAAAAGTGACTTCCTACAAACGAAGAGGGCGCGTGACTGCGCTAATAACACAACGCTGCGGGTCACCGCCCGGTCAGTAGCTACGTAAATTTGACGTCAGGAGAGTGGAACAAAAACATATGGGAATAATTTTACGTTATAGGGCCCCTGGTTTTTCCTGCGGCTATGTATGAAATAACCTCGTGCATAGCCCTCGATTCTATCAGATGTCACCTAGTAGTGAGAACGCAGGTGATGAAAGGCAGATAAACTGTCGTAGCACTGATACGAGTCTTTTATTGGGCTCACTTCTTATTCGGCTGAACAAAATATAAAAGCGCTACAGTGGTTGGGCAACGAAATTAGAAGAAGATATTTTGATACTTTTCTACAGAGTCTTCAACATCAGTGCCGTCGGTGCCAGAAAAGGTTCCTGGGTCGCGGGGTCGTGCTACAATGACGGTGGGCGTGGTTCCCGACGATACCGAAGCGTCTTCGCCTTGAGCTGGCATTGTAGATGCAGACAAGGAGCGCCCGCTGCGTAAATTCGTCTCGATAATGATCCCGCAACCTCCACCAAAAATGTTACGGCGTTAAAAACAGTCAGACGTGTATTTACAGAATATTTACAATAATTATATCAGCTGACAAGATGGTAGGCAGCGCGCGAAGCCCCGAACATCGTCTTCTTCCCATGATGAAAAAAAACTTCTTCGTCAGCGTCTCACAATATTACAACACATAAAAATAACTTTAGCTCTACTTACTGCACCACGATGATCCTAAACGAATAAACGAAAAACAAAAAATTGATTTCAACACATTCTGAAGCATTCATCAATAAATATGTTTGGTGATCTGAAGTTTACTTGATACGCTTCGTTCTATTAGTATTTACGGCGTTCCTCATTAAGCTAGACAATGTTTCTGTCCCCACGCATCATCCCTTGGACTGCTTGCATGGGCAACTAATGCGAACTCGGCGACACGTGCAGTTCTCTCGTGACTGTGGCAATTTTTTAAGGAAAACGTCCGCACAGCCCCTTTTGAGCCACTTCTAGAACTTTCTTTCAAAAACCAGCTACTTCACCAAACGAGATGGAATTCGCAGTTGACGATGTCACGAAGGAAAGAAAAGAAAGCATGTCAGGAAGGAAGAAAAACGTGGCATATTCAATGTGGATCTTGCTTTCGCGTATAAATGGTCATAAAATTGATGTAATAAACGCAACGTAAGCTACAGAATTTGCTGTGTTGTTTATATCTGTTCTGAATAATGCTCGGGGAGCGGTACTTATAGGTAAACGCTGACGTGAAAATATTTTCCTATTTCAGTTCTTCGAAATAGGCGTTGATAAGAGATGGATATATGTCAGCGAATACGAGTTAAAGCCGATCTGAATATAAGCGGGTCGTTATTTTGTAAAATACATTTAGAACCCCGTGATTTTTATATGTAGAACCGACAAATTCCTGAGAAGCATACTAAAACTGGCAAGCTTTGATTTGAGTCTCGATTTTATGCTTTGAAATTTGTACTGGGTTGGCACGTGCCATGCGGGTAACAGGTATCTCCTGTAATTCGTACGCGTTGTTGTTGTGTTCATTATGTTGGAACTTAGATACATATGATTATGGGCCATACCAACAATCTTAGTATCGCCGCCCCCTGCCCCCCCCCCCCCCCTCGGTAGCGGGGGACATGGCAATAATTTCGAACACGTGGTGCTCTTCCAAATGCATCTAAATTTAGGTACTTGAGCGTTTTTGCATTTCACCCCCATCAAAATGCAGCCACCGCGCTTACCTGACACTGTTACAACAATGACAGAAAAAAAGCGTGTCATAAGCTCCACAAACCTACACCAGTGTTGATCGGACCAACTGGCTTATATCGCAGACACCATACAAAACGCGTGCGCTATTTCGTGTTGATATTACTGAACAAATTAAGCCCGTAGTGGAAGCTCTTACTTAAACGTGTCAACAAAGCGATAAAGCTAATCTCCCACTATGATAAAAATATACCGTGCGCATACTGAACTTGTGAATATAAAGTCATCGATCTAAACGAGACCAAGAGCATGAGACTAGGAATGTAATGAGCATGAAACATTGGCGGCGCCAGCGCAGCCTTTCATGCGCTTCCTAATCCTCGTGCTCAAAGTTCCTACAGAATACTATTTTTTCACCTATCCTTCCGGAACTCCAGTGCTGGCTTAGGCCGATGGAGCTGCTGTTTTTTGTTTCAACACGTAAACAATAGCGGGATTGTAGACCTCTTTAGCGAAGTCCGCTTCAAAAGCCACAAAACTCGGGCACTAACATTGAAAATAAACATTAACCCCGAGAAATTTCTCCGAAGTGGACCAGGAGAACACATAAAGTGCGCAAATAGATGTTCTTGATTTGTTTAAAGAAAACTACAGGTACGGCTCCTAAATATGCGCGTCTAATCGGCGATAACATCTTCAGGAAAACACCGCATTTCACATAAGCAATCCCTGTACTACTGCGTAAATGGATGCTGTACTATATGTGTTGAAAAACAACACTGTTTTTCTCGCGACCTTCAATTCATTATAACTATCCTCACCAATTTCATGAGGCTTCGTTGTTGAAATGCGCTGCACAGGTCGCGGTAAATCTTCACAAGCAGCACTTAGATGAGACTAAGGATAAGCACCTTACCAATACAGAATACCCACCTTGACGGAATTCGATTTGTTCTTGTAGATGTTTCATTTGGACGATCGTTTGAATAGAATGAGTAGCTGATGAAATTATATGCTCGGTATTTATTTATTTATTTATTTATTTTAAATACTTTCAAGGCCCGTAGGCGCTACAGAAAGGAGTGGTACATATACATAGAAAAAAATGCAGGTGAATGAATTAAACATTTGTTAGATGGCATGGAGAACAGCAGTCTTGAACCCCGATGAGTCTATAGTAGTAGCGACCGATGCGGGGAGGTGGTTCCAGTCATTGCAGGTGCGAGGTAAAAAAGAGTAATAGTACGCGTTCGTGCGACAAGATGGCACGAAAACTTTATGAAGGTGATCGCTGCGGGATGAAAAGTAGGAAGGACGAGTAAGAACTTTTGCTTTTAATACCGGGTTGCGGTAATTCTTGTGGAAAAGGCAGAGGCGACTGTATGCACTACGTACTGAAAGTTCCGGTATGTTAAGGGTTTGCTTCATGAGTGTTACGCTTGCATGACGAGAGTAATTAGATAGAATAAAGCGGCACGCGCGGTTCTGAATGGCTTCGAGGGAGAGGGTTAGTGATACTTGAGGGGGATCCCAGATGGCCGAGGCATACTCTAATTTTGATCGAACGAGTGTTTTGTAAAGCGTCAGTTTTAAAGATGCAGGAACGGCGTAAAAGTTTCTGCGTAGGTAGCCTAGCGTGCGATTAGCGTTAGAAGTTATAAATTCAACATGCTTGTGCCATGATAGATCGTGAGTGATGTAAAGGCCGAGATACTTGTAAAAATTAACTTGACTGAGAGGAGCGCTATTCAGAAAGTACATGCGTGTGTCAGTATTGTTAGAGCGGCGTGATATGCGCATATATTTACATTTATTTACGTTTAGTTTCATGTTCCACGCATTGCACCATTTAGATAAATTGTCTTCTTGTAGTTTAGTGGAATCGGCGGGGTCACTAATCCTATGATATATTACGCAGTCATCAGCAAATAGGTTAATTGACGACGATTTCACGCAATCAGGGAGATCGTTAATATAAATTAGAAAGAGCAGAGGCCCGAGAACGGATTCCTGCGGGACCCCTGATGTAACTGATGAAAAAGCAGAGGAAGCGTTATTGGCAGTTACGTACTGAGTTCGATTGGAAAGGAAGTCCTTAATCCATGCTAATACTAAAGGATCAATGTTAAGCTGATCGAGTTTAAGGTTGAGTAGATCGTGTATTACGGTATCAAAGGCCTTAGCATAGTCCAAGAAAATACAGTCAACGTCAAAGTTATTGTCAGATGCAGCAAAAAGATCATTAGTAAAGCAAGCTAGTTGGGTTTCGCACGAGTACATTTTTCTGAAGCCATGTTGACAGGAATGAAAAAATGAATTGGTTTCCAAAAATTTAACAAGATGAGAGTAAATGATGTGTTCCAAAAGTTTGCATGAGATGCTTGTCAATGAAATGGGACGGTAGTTCTCGGGAGCATGCGCATTGCCTGATTTTGGGACTGGAACCACCTTTCCTTTCTTCCAGTCACGCGGGAGCGAAGAATGCTGCAACGACTGCGCAAAAATTTTAGAAAGAATAACAGATGAAAACACCTCAGTGCATTTCAATATTTTTGAGTTAATGCTATCAGGCCCACTGGCAGACGAAATCTGCAGATTATTGATTAGCCGGCTAATACCAACCCAGTCAATTATTATGGGATCCATCACAGGGAAGTTTGAACTTGGTGCACTCGGTAAATCCACGATGATATTGGCATTAAGGAAAGAGACAAACGCCTGATTCGAAACGCTGCAACACTGATTAGATGGAACACTGGTGCCATCAGGGTAAGTTAAGAGTACAATGTTTGTTTTAGTGCCATTAACAACACTCCAAAACTTGCGCGGACTCGTTTGAAGAAACGAGGGCAGTGTAACATTCAAGAAGGTAGTTTAAGCGTTACTAGACATTTGGATGTACTCAGTTTCCACTTGACGGTACGTTGACCAATGAGCGGGGAGATTTGATTGCTTAGCCCGGCGGAATAACCGTTTCATTTTGTTGCGCAGGCGTTTAAGAGAGTTGTTGAACCATGGTGATCTAGTGTTTGAGGGTATCTTTCGTTGAGGTATATAACTGTCAATTAAAGATAGTAGTTTATTTTTGAAAAGTTGCCAGTTATCCTCGTCAAAACCGGGGATGTAAGCGGCTGTGAATGATTCCATTTCTGCCGTGATAGAAGCCGCATCGGCGCGCTTGTAATCGCGAACAACCTTAAAGCTCTTTTCAGTAGAAACATGGGCACGCAAAGTGAAATGAATAATCAAGTGGTCACTTAAACCAGGGATATATGTAAGTTTGGAAACAAGATCAGGTGTAGTAGTAAAAACGAGATCAAGGATATTAGCGGAAACTGCAGTAGTACGAGTAGGTTCATCAACAAGTTGCGCGAGGTTGAAATCCGAACAAACATAAAGAAACTGTGCGCATTCCGAAGAATTTTGATCCAACATGTTTGTTTTCCACAGGCTATGCATTCCATTGACCATAAACCTATCAAATGGTACGACAGAGAACGCGTGGAATTGGAGAGGTATATTCATCGCTTTTTATTTTTAATTTAGAAATACGCCGATCACCATGCGATGATTTTAGCAGGGTGATACAAGCTTATTATATACAATGGTATGTACAGAAAATGCAGAGGGTAATGAACTATTGTATGAATTAATACAAGGCATACAGGTTAGGCACACACAAGGTTACACAAAAGAAGTAAAACGGTGTCACTGGAAAAATGATACAAGCAAAATAACGTCACTGTAAACACGATAAGAATGAAGGTGATGTTGCGCAGAGATCACTATATTCTTTAGCTGGTTCCAGTCTGCTATTGTACACCGGAAGAATGAATACCTGAACAGGTTGCTACGTAAGGAGAAGGGAGGTATAATGAGATTCTGTATTTACCGAGTAGCGTATCCGGACGAGGTGGAGACGACTTCCGTTATGCCAACTTTGCAGGGCAAATTTATTAGTGGGTATAAAAATTTCAATCCCGAACAACGATTTCTTTGTGCGAGAGAAGAAAGTTTAGCCCTGTCTAAATGCCCTGTCTCTGAAGTTCTCGTGAATGTGTTATAAATAAAACGCACGGCTCTTCTTCGTACCTGTTCTAGTTTAGCAGCGTTAGTTTTTGTAAAAGGGTCTCATATCACTCCAGCGTAATCTAAAATAGGCAGCACAAAGGATTTGTAGGCCAAGTAGTGAACAGAAGGGGTGGAATGCTTAAGCAGTCGCCTGGAGAAAAAGAGTTTACGGTTTGCATTGGCAGTGACAGAATAATTATGAGTATTCGAAACGAGATCGTTGGAAATCCACAGCCCTAAATATTTACAGTTACTAACTTCGGAGAGGAAAGTGTTAATAATATTGTAATCAAAGTGTAAACGTTTATTTTTGTGTGCTATTCTCATCAAAGCCGCTTTTTAGCGTTGACCCCCATCTGCGATTCTAAACAGCAAAAAGCAATCTTGTAAGGTGCACTGTTCTGCAATACTTGCTCGGATGTGGTATTAATTTTTGAGTACACAATTCAATTGTCGGAAAAAAGTTTAATGTGAACTGGAATGTCTCGTGAAATATCCTTGATTTATAGGAACAACAAAACTGGCCCTAACACCGAACCGTGGGGTACTCCAGAATCCTCCTTTATTGATGCATACAAGCTGTTAGGATAGGAAACATACTCTTTTTGTGGGTTAGGCATTGCGCCGGTTTCAGGGCGGCACCGTTTGTGCTAGAAGCTGCTAAGTGTTCTTAGGGAAACGCGATAGAGAAGTCCCGCTCCACTACGCGCCTCATACATAACTGGTTCCGATGATGGCAATGTGTTTTGTCATTAAAGTATCTCAATGCTTATTCATTACCATCGACCATCGTCGCAAGGTGGGTTGTAGCGCATTCTTTAAGGCGAGATCATTACGTGGCTCATGATGCGGATAATCCAGCATTGGCGTGACTACGCTTTGCTCCAAAAAGGCTGCGAACCATCCTTTTGGTGGAAGTCGAACCCACGATCTTTGCTGTTAATTAAGGCACGGGTAATTAAAGTTGAGCTAATTTAAGCCCAGGTACCTACGATATTTGGTAGGGGTTAAACCCGCGACCTTTGGTATTCGATAAGGCCAAGGTAATTAGGAGAAAGCTAGTTAAGGTAGACTGAAATAAGGCACTCTAATAACCCATGCCCTTTGGTGGAAGTCAAAGTCGAATGCGATTGCCCCAGCTGGTCAAAGTTATTCCGAAACTGTCCGGAACTGTCTAGCTCGGTCACGCACTCCAACGAGCCAGCAGAGAGAATGATGGTCGTTGACAGTCTTGAAATGGCGGCCATACAAATAAGATCTGAACTTGTGGATGGCGAAAAGAACAGCAAGAGATTACAGTTCCGTGACTGTATTATTACTCTTTGCATTCGTCCAAGAAGGACTGGCACACGCAACAGCGTGTTGGCGTCCGTCATGAAACTGGACGGCCACAGCACCGGTGACCCCCCCCCCCCACTTGCATCAGCATGCAGTTCGGTGGATGCCTCCGGATCGAAATGGCAGAAAAGTGGCCCAGAGGTGAGCGAAAACTTCAGCTGCCGGAAAGTAATCTCGCACTGAGCGGACCATATGTATGGAGTGTCCCTGCGGAGCAGGTCAGTCAACGGACAAGCAAGCGTGGCGAAGTCTTTAATAAACCGGCGAAAATAAGAACAAAGGCCCAGGCCACTTCTCAGGTCTTTCACTGTCTTCGGCTGCTTAAAGTTGCGAGCAGCAGAATATTGTTGGGGATCTGGCCGTATACCGTCCTTGTCGACGAGATATCCCAGCACAAGGGCTTGACGCTCACCGAGACGACACTTCTTAGAGTTTAAAGTGAGCCTGTCGGATGCAATCTAAAACAACGCCGAGCTGCTTGTTGTGCTCGTGGAAGGCTCGGCCGAGAATAATCATGTCATCTAAATAACACATAGAAATCTCTCATTTGAGACCACGGACGATGGAGTCCATAAATCGCTCGAAGGTTGCTGGGGTATTAAATAAGCCAAACGGCATAACTTTAATCTCATAAGAGTCCGTGAGGCGTAATAAAAGCGGTCTTTTCTCTGTCAGACGGGTGGATCAGTATCTGGCAGTACCCGGACCGTTGGTCAATCGACGAAAAGTACGATGCGGAGTGAAGGCAGTGAGCAGCATCGTCAATCCGTGTTAAGGGATACACGTCTTTCTTTGTGACGGCATTCAACAGGCAGTAACACATCTTGAGAGAGCGAAAACACGTCGGCTTGATCGGCCTGCAAATCGTCAAGTAAGGCGATTGCAGTGTGTGTGTGTAGTGTGTGTGTACCGCGCTGTTAATTTGGGTATTGAGCTCTATAGCACATTACCTACCCACAGAGCCTACATTTATTTTGTTTTATTTTCTGTTTTCAGCAGAGGTTTTCATGCTCCTCCGCCACGCCATGAAGTCGAAGAACTCAACGCACTTCGAATTCAGCGCTCGCGTTTGTCATGAGTACCTAAAATAAACGAAATAAAAAAATCAGGAGTGTAGCTCAGAAGGTAGAGCGCTCGCTAAGCATCATAGAGGTACTGGGAGCAATACCAAGCACTTCCACTGCAGTATTTATTTATTTTTTGCAACATGGGAAAGAAGGAGATGTAAGTTGTGGAGTTTATTGACCCCGAATCTGATAGTGGTTTCTGAGGGACAGTGAACAGTTCCGGAATAATTTTGACCAGCGGGGGTTCTTGGACTTTGACTCCCACCAAAGGGCATGAGTTAGAGTGCCATTATTAGCCCTACCTTTATTAACTGGGCCTGAATTAACTTCGCCTTATTGAACACCAAATGTAGTAGGTTCGACTCCAACCAAAGATCGTTGGTGCGACTCCTTAAGTTAACTAGACATTATTTCATCATCATCAGCCTGGTTACGCCCACTGCAGGGCAAAGGCCTCTCCCATACTTCTCCAACAACCCCGGTCATGTACTAATTGTGGCCATGCCGTCCCTGCACACTTCTTAATCTCATCCGCCCACCTAACTTTCTGCCGCCCCCTGCTACGCTTCCCTTCCCTTGGGATCCAGTCCGTAACCCTTAATGACCATCGGTTATCTTCCCTCCTCATTACATGTCCTGCCCATGCCCATTTCTTTTTCTTGATTTCAACTAAGATGTCATTAACTCGCGTTTGTTCCCTCACCCAATCTGCTCTTTTCTTATCCCTTAACAGTATTTACCTGTACCTTAATTAAGACCATATCTCGTCGTTCAACTTCCACCAAAAAAAAGGTCGAAGAGTCGTAGCTTCTTTTGACCAAGGCGTAGTCCACGCCAACGCCGCATGCTCCACTTCATGAGCCAGGTAATAATCTCACATTAAAAGATGCGGTACAACCCATCCTACGGTGAGCGTCGATGGTAGTGCGTTAATATAAAAATTACTTTAGCGACAAAACGCATTGCCGTCGTCAGAACGAGTTATATATGAGGCGCGTAGCGCAGTGGGACTAACTCTCTCGCGTTTCCCTGTAAGGGTTGTTGGCAACAAAGGCCGCCGCCGCAAACCTAGCACGTGGCCTCCGAAGTGCACACAACAAATAAAGTAACAAGAGTGCACCTGTAAAGTACATGAAGCACCCTCAGAATGCAAACGAATTAAAACAAATGGGCGCACCTGTTAATTTGCTGAACCACCACAACAAACGGGGTTCGGAATGTTTAAGCACAAATTGGCCTGTGTGTCGCTGGTGTCAATTTGATTCCGGCTGCACACTCGAATCTCGACCGAACGAGCGTGGCATTAATATGGGCAGGAGAGACTTGGGCTGGGAAAAGGTGTTAAGGGTTTAGTGCCGCGCAAAAGACAAACGTCTCTGTTGATAAAAAAAGCAGGCAACAACAAAACAATTTGGCTCGCTGGTTCTCCCAAGCCCCGCCAGCGATACACAGGCCAAGTTTGTAGGCAAATGTTATAAATCCAGTCTGTTGTGGTGGTTTGGCAAATTAACAACTGCGCCCATTCGTTTTAATGCGTTTGCATTCTGAGGGTACTTCATGTACTTTACAGGAGCACGCTTGTTACTTTTGTGCACTTCGGCGGCGACGTGCTGGTTTTGCGGCGGGGGCCTTTGTGTTAGATGCCAAGGACCGTTGCAGGGAAACGCGAGAGAGTTAGTCCCGCTGCACTACGCGCCTCATACATAACTCGTTCCGACGATGGCAATGCGTTTTGTCGCTAAAGTGATTAAATATTAACGCATTACCATAGCCTTTGTACCGAATCCTTTAGTGTGAGATCATTACGTGGCTCATGAGCGGCACATTCTGCCGTTGGCGTGACCTCACCATAGTCCGAAAATTCTACGAACCTTCGACCTTCTGGTGAAACTCGAACTCAGGATGTTTTGTGCTAATTAAAGCACAGTTCGTTAAAGTCGAGTTAATTAATGCACTCGCACCCACGATCTGTGATGCGAGTCGAACCCATTACCTTCAGTGTTCAATAAGGCGAAATAAATTGAGCTCTAAATAATAAAGGTAGAGTTAATTAAGGCACTCTAACCCACACCATTTGGTGGGAGTCGAAGTCGTGTGCAAGGACCCTAGCAGGTCAAAATTATTCCGGAACTGTCTACTGTCCCTCAGAACCCACTATCGAATTTGGGGTATCAAATTCCACATGTATCCCTTTTTCCCGTGCTGCAAAAAAAAAGTGCTCCAGTGGGGTTGCTTGGTATCAACCCATGTACCTGTCCCATGCTAAGCGAGCACTCTGCCTCCTGATGTACACCCGTGATGTTTTTTCATTATCTTTATTTCAAGCACGCATTACTCCTGCGGGAAACAAACTGATTAACGAGCTAAGAAATCTACATTAGAAGCACGGCGACAAAGACAAATACACAGAGCACCGTAGAGTTCCTCGGGGTTGTCGAAGATGAGGGATGACAGCCTTTACATGTTTCTAACAGGGATAAAAGTGTTTTCTTTTTGTGACACGAGTGACTCATAGTAAGAAGTATTTAAGAAGTAATAATTTTAGAAGCAACTAAATCGAAGTACATAAGCGTTTCAGCAGTTCGTTCAAACTTAAATGCAGGGCAGGTAATCGAATCTGCACCCTAGGGTTCAGCAGCATCAAGCCGCAGCCTCTAAGCTTCCGCGGCTGGTCGCTATTCTTTTGCGTATATGATGCTGAGGAGTAGCCGAAGATAATCCGGAGCTATAGATACCGCGCACTCAAAGCTGCGGGACGCAAACAGCAAGGCTTACAAAACACCGCAAATCAAGTGCCAAAAAAAAATATCCACTAAGGCCCTTCAATAGGTTTTGAGTTGCTGCTTTGGCAAATCTGCTTGGGCGCGGTATTTCTAAAACAGCCTGATATGCAGTTTTCAATTACTTGTTCTAGACAATACCAACTGTTCTGTAGGGACTATTTTATTTGTCTTCAGAACATCTGGTTATTTCAAAACCACAAATACCTTTCGCGAGGGTGATCAGCGCGGGATGGTATATTAAGGCATTGTAAAATACGTGTGCTGCGTCGAAAGGCGGCGTTTATGTATCAAACGCTAATGACAGGTCTGGCAAGTGCCTTTATTCAGAGGAAACACGCGAAAGATTGTGCTCACCCGGACAAACCCGATTTTTCAAGTACGCCAATGTTTTTTATGAGAACAAGGCTATATAATGCTATTTAGAACACTTATGAAGCGTAGCAAATATGCACCAACAGGGACGTATTCAGTTTGTGCTGCAATGTACCACACTCGATGAATAATGTTTTTGAATGCTTACCGGTCTCAGTCATTGACGCTTCCCTGTAAAGTACAGTCATGTGTTGAGTGCAGGAAACACTGCTTGATAAAAATGCGGCTTCGTTCGAAATGTCAACTTCTTAAGCAACTTCAAGTACACCAGTGATCTACAGAAACGTTTATGTGGCCTCCTAGATTTCAACAGGGCCTTAGTCGTGTTCCTCGATATTTTCTATTATTCATATAAATTTTGAGGTTATCGTTTTTCACTTTCAAAATTATGCTATACGTCTTAAATCTACGTACATTTCGAAAAGCATGCGTGGTTAGAATGCTTAACGGACACAGACGTGGCTGAGGACTCTGTGGGATAAAGAAGACAATCAGAACGGCACTCACAAAGTAAGCAGCTTAGCTCGTTGTAGTCTCGCTTTTTTCCCTTCCTCGCCACTTTCTTTAACATATCAGCAGAGTCCACGCGCGAGCGATGCGCTTCTTGGTTGCAGACTACACTAAGGCCTATTGACTAAATAACAGGAGTAGAACGGGCGCTGGTAATGCTATTTCAGATAAATAAATGTACGACATGGCCAAAGCTTTCGTAAGGAAGCTTCACCAGTCGTACGCGTCACCGTGCGAAAGAGCCTGTGGGGGGCGACCACACTGGTGTTGACGTGTGGTTAAGGTTGCAGTCTTGCGCTTTTCGGAGTAGGCTATAGGAAGTAAGCGTGTTTGCGTCTTGCTCATTCCAGCTCATACATTCCCGCTCGTCTATCCCGTGGACCCTCCTAATTCTTCGACGACGAAAGCTCTTGATTATTTATGAAGCCATCTGACAGTGTCACGATTCATCATGTATTATTGTCCACAAGCTGACCACTGCTATGCCATACGTGTCCGCTCACATGCGCTCAATCCATGCCGGTAATTTACATCGACCCAGCGGACATTACGGCTGCATAATGGCCTTGTTGGCACGTCATGCGTGAGACCTATGGTGTATGGCGCCAAACACGAGGCAAAGAAGTGGCTTCCTGTGTGCCTTTGTATTTGGCGAGCTCCTCACAAAGTTTGTAGCCAAGGTACACGTTTATTTATTTATTTATTTACCATACTTCCGAAGCCCAGGGGCGTTACATGAAAGAGAGGTAGAATACAGACTTTGGGCAGGTATAGAGATAGGAAAAGAAGACAATTAGCAACAGTAACAAACAGTATTAGCAGAAAGCCTCATGGCAAGCTTCAAGCTCCTGGTGTCTCTGATGGCGGCGATTGAAGCAGGAACGTGTTTCCAGTCAGTGGTTGTCTTATGGATGAAATAATCGCTACAGGCACTAGTGCAGCGAGACGGTACGCAAACTTTGAGGTTATGGTCCGAGCGAGATGATACATACATGGCAGAAGAAAAAGAACATAATTTATGACAGGATTATTATAATAGACTACGTGGAACAACGAAAGGCGAGAGCATTTACGACATGATCAGGGCTCAGGTGAGCTGCGGGGAAAGGGGGAAACAGCGTGGTGACGGCGCCTGTGGCCTGTGCTTCTGTGGTGATGACGTCACGCACATGGGGGGTGGGGCTGTGCTGGCACGGCTGCAGCAGCGGTTGCAGCAGATGCTTGGAAACTGCGGGGACCGCGACGGCGCTCGTGTCGGCGTAGTGTGGCTCCGTATGAAAACAGATGTAAGATTTCATAATGCACGCAGCCCATGCATGCAGTCTGAACAGCTTCGCTGGCCATCCGTCCCCATATGGATGTTGCAGCCCCATGAATTTTCCTTTTAGTAGTTGCATGATCCTTTTTTTACACCGTGCAGACGTTGTTAAGGTCTTCCTGAAGCTTCTGAGTATCTAAAGTGGTACGTATTTTCTTATAAGTAACGCAACCTGTGTCCTTATGAGTGCCTTTTAGAGCGGGCGCTTTATTTAGCTCCCTGTCCTTAAATAGCTACACATGTCACCAAGATCAATGTAGCAGTGGCGTAGTAAAAGCTATTCCAAATCAGTGTGCCGAGTGATATGCCTCTGCAATAAATATGCATCTAACAAATTTTTTTAAGAATGTCATCGAAAGTGTTACGACACCTTTTTTCACAATGTTTCCCGGATCCTCAAGCGAATTCTACGCTACAGAAAGTTTACATTTAGGGAGAACCAGACGCACGTTTTGGTCACGTGTACACAAACTTGATGTTATTTCTGTTGATTACGTTCTCTGCAATAAACTGCGTAATAAAACGTTCTGGAGCATACGTGTTTGCCTTTGACTTCCGACTGAAGACTTCGCAAACAGCCATTGTGTAACTACTAATGCCACCGAGATTGAACTTGGCAACAATAAGCGGGCCACTATGAGAAATCTCTCAGCATAGATAAATGCGTTTGCACCAAATGCAGCTCGTGCAAAAAAAATTCTTAAAAAGTGTTCAATATCTCATGTTGCGAGTATTTGGCATGTTTCCCAATGCCCGCAAGAAAACCCTGCATTACACAATTTTCATACAGGAGAAAAATTAACCGCACTTTTAGGGAAATGCATCCCGTTATCTTAATGTTACTAGCCTAATTATGAGCCTTACAAATCATTCTGAAAGGCTTGTTTTTTTTCGGTATATCCATGCGTTGGACCATGTATAACCGTGGTCCACAATAGGGCTTCATTAATATAAGGCCGTAGCAAGCGATGTGTATGAAAAGATAAAAGTGGGCGGGCTGAGAGTGGCTTTTGAAGTAGTTTACTTATTCAAGCGCTCTGCATCAAATGAGCTCATTTAACGAGTGGCCGAGAATTAAGCTCACTGACCTGACATCAGTACAAATGCCACCAAAGTCACACTTCGCTAAAATGTGGAGGACACTCTGACAAATTTGTGTGTGAAGTGAAATACCTGTGGAAAATATAGAATAATGTATAAAACCTCTTCAAACATGTGTACGAAAGCTTTATGCGCGTGTTTTAAACAATGGTTACCATTGGTCCTGAGGGAACTTAAGTTACACAAAACATACATTTAAGGAAAATAACGGACACGTTAAGCAAACCAGCCAGTGTTTCGGTTGAAAAAGTCCTCAGCAATAAACTGGGTAACGCACATATATTTCACTATTAGGAGGGTGGTGCAATATTTCGATGCAGCCACTACCTAATTACAAATCCCACCATTAACAAACTTAGCAACAACAGGGTAACCAATAAGGAAAATACGCGTACGATGTTCAATGCGTGCCGATCAAACAAAGCTCTCGGGAAAACTTTAGGACAAAAGTGACTCGAAACGTCACGCTGCCGCTAGTAGCTACGTTACTAGTGCCGGGAAAGAACTCTGCCTTGCGCAGTCTTTATATTTAAAAGAAATTAGGGAGATTTTACATGGAATTTATTCCAAAATTTCATTGCTACCTGCATAATTACAAGTATTACAAGAAATTCATGAACCCCCGTTTTCTTTTGTATTTCCATGGCTTATGCAACATATGCCTGCTGTCCTCGGTGGACTTAACCGGGCACCTTATTTCTGTTTAGTGAAAGTAAGAGCCAGGTAATGGTAATGTGTAGGAAAGTTCCAAAGTGGGCGGGTTTATTGCAGCTGTTGCCGTAAATTATGTATGCAAGTGCGTTAGATGGTTTAGGGTTCTACGAGCGCGCAGAATGTAGCCCGTTTGCCTGAGAGAAGATGTGCCACGGAGATTAAATTTGGCGAAAATGCGGGGACGGCTATGACACATATTTGTGCAAAGGCCAATACGTGTTAATACTGTCTTTCTTACAAATTTAGCCAAATGTTTGAAAGTGTGATACTGTCGTTCTCCTCTCTGCTTCCCATAAACCGAGAGGACTGCTTTGAACCAAGTTTTTCCTTACTGGCAAGAGGGGGGTCATGTTCAGTGGTATGTGTGAGAAATGGGACTTTCTTTACCTGAATTAGAAGCGTTGGAAATAATTACTGAACGTTCCATTTTCTCACTTGTTTATTCAGTAGAGCAGTTTCGTGGTAGGTTTCTACGGTTCATTGACGAACTACAAAATGTGGTTGTTTATATGTTTTTGAACTGCATGCTGGTTATACGTAATGTGTAAACGACGCTGAAAACGAGCGGATAGATTACAGGCCTTAAGAGTAAATTACGTAATCGGATTATATGGAGCTTGAGTGTTGAGTCTTAGAAACAAGCGGACCATTCGTACCTGGCCAATGTTTTAAAGTGCATGATTTTGTTAAGTCTGCACGGGGTATAGGGTTAAAAACTATTGCGTTAGATTATTTCAGGCACATTTCTTGAACACAGAACAGCCACGGATTGCATTCTCGTAATATGTCGCTCATGTTTAAATTTTGTGAAAATTCAAGAGCATTGTAGTTATTTATCTGCGTCAGAATTTCATTCAATAAAGAGAACGTGTTTTTTGTCCAAGCACTGAGTGGTGCTTTTAGGTAGCAGGGGCGCTATAAAGGCAAGCTATTCCAAACTTTTCTATTCCAATTCTGCAATCATGGGCGCTCTAACGTAAAACTATTCCAAAATTTTCTATTTCAATTCTCCAATAAGCCCTCCGCGATTGGCCAAAAACATTTTGGACCACACCCACTTATCCTGTCTGACACGCGACGTCACGAAAACCGCGATAGCTCCACATCTGATAGGACGTGTACACACTGATCATGCGTGACTTGATTGAGCCAAAGAAAAATAGTTATTTCTGATTCGACGCCTTTTCGTCATTAGCCCTCCGCTATTGGTCAAAAGCTATTGGGCTGCACCTACTTCACCGGCCTGTCACGCGACGTCACAAAGCCGCAAAAACTCACCGCGTCGAAGTGACGTGTACGCGTTGAAGATACATTATTGTGCCGAAAACTTGTTTTTCTTCTGAATAGCCGCAAGGCTGCCCGTTCTGAAAGGAGCAAAAGATGGCTGCCACCGATCGCTCAGGCACTGACTACTGGCACTTGCCGAAGAGCATGGGTTTATTTGCGTGTAATGAAACATTTTGCGTGGCCGTGTAACATTTTCGAGCACTTTCGGCATGTTTACGACCGTGCTCTGGCAACTCTTCTTTGCTGAGGATTCGTTTTAGCTCCATTCTTAAGCTTCCGTTGCATACCGCCGCGATTGTCAACGAGCCCGCGCAAGCTATGTAAGGGAAAGCGGACCAATCGCAGACGCCGGCACCACCCTCTTCATCCGGTTATCGATTTTCAGTGCACTGGCTCGGCCCTATCGAATCCCTCTCCACTTGAGCGTGCTCCTCGCCTCTTGTCAACCAATTAGATAAGACAATCGGCTCACTGTAGCCAATGTTATTCCTTTTTACAGCAAACAAAAGTGACCGCCTATAATCAAGGAGAGCGTCTGATTCGTCTGTTCAGACAACCTGCGGGTCACCGCGCAATGTTTGCGTCGGCCGCTACGCAAATTTGACGTCAGGACATTAGAATAAAAATATTTTGGAATAGTTTTACGTTATAGGGCCCCATGACCAACTGTCGGTCCTGTTATGCGATTTTTACTCTTGCTGCGCGTTGAGGAGAGCCACGCCTTTTCCTCATCACTACAACACTGAGGTGCTTGAGCTAGTGTCCATCACCTCTTTTGAGGTGCTGGGTGTTCGCTGTTTCTGCAGACGTGCTAGGATGTGGGATTTTGCCTTCAAGGCAAGCGCCTCTAGGCCTAGCAGGCCAGAGGCTTGCGGGGCTGTCTTCAAGGAGGGCAGGAGAGCTTTCGCTACACCCGCCGAGGTGGCTGGAGGTGCGACGGTCGGCTGATAGGCGTGGCCTACACGGGCGCCAAAAGCATCTGTGGCGCAGGCCCCTCACGCGCAACGTCGCTGTAACTTGTGAGCGAAAAGCGCGACACACGTTCGAGGACTTGTTGAAATGTGATGTTTTCTCAGAACGACAGAAAGCTGAGCTAGTTGGTAAGGATTCATTATGCAAACAAGAGGTGAGGCGTGCAGACAGGAAACAAGAGTAGAGAAGTAGACAACACGAACGCCGACTATCAACTGAAGGGAGCACTGAGGCTAAAAAAGAAGGAAGACGCAACACACATCTGCGCAAGCTCAGGAATGGTATCACCACGTGTCAGTCGGGTACCTGTGCCGGTCTACGTGAGAGATAACTGTTCAGGCACTTAATCTCTTACTTATGTAAAGTAATAGAAGGCTGACTCACGCATGAACTTCCACCATTATAGATATGCCATGCCTCTACCATAAGACGTTTATCTTCATTTTTATGCCTGTTGAATATTGCGCATTCATCTAACTCTGGCGTGCAGTTACAATCTTGGCAATGTAGCGAAAGATTTTTGCATGATGTTTTCTCACCTTCCACGCTTATGATTGCTTCCGGTGTGTTGTTTGGAAGGTGTGTTGCTTCCGCCGTGGGGCCTTAAAGGTCTAAACGCTCAGCATCGACTCAACCTCCAGAGTTCTGTTTTCCCAAGACATGGCTAAGCCATGCACGGCTGCACGCGACAGCGTTCAGGCCCTTTGTACTGGAGTCCGTATTAACAAGATTTTCAGGGCCACATAACTTGTAAGAGCACAAAGATGTTAGTTTGGAAGAAGTAACCATACTGAACCGCTCCTCTTATTTGCATTAATTTCCGATATTTGGCATACGCCATTCTTGACCAGCTGAGTACGTGGCAGAATCTGCCCTAGCTCATATTGTAACGTAGATTGAGGACGGAGCCTTACAAAATAGACGCTTTTGTTTAATGGCGGGGCAGGGTAAGAACGTGCAGCTCCCGCGCTTTATCGTCTTTAAGGGCGCCGACCTTTGCGCGCGCCGTCCCGCGGAGCGGGAGCCCCACATCATTGTGTTAATTGCCCCCCCCCCCCCCCCCCCCCCCCCCCATGCGAAAAGCGACCGTCTCGGTCGCGTCAAAACGTTCTTGCGGCGACAAGAAATGGAGCTCCCCAGGTGCATCTCGGCGTTCATGTATGCGCATAGTAGGGTTTCATGCGCACTACATCAACAACTTCTGTGCGAGGACGACGACGGAACGAACCGTAATCAGAACTGCAAGGGACGACTTTGTAGGTCACGTCATTGAGGCGGCGTGTAACCTTTGAGGGACCAAAATCCCGCCAGAGCAACTTTTCCGAGAGTCCACGGCGACGGACGGGCGTCCAGACCCACACGAAGGCACCGGTGTTGTAATGTACGTCGCGTCGACCCTGGTTGTAGCGGAGGGTGTCGGAATGCTGTTGGCACCGGATACGATGCCGAGCAAGCTGGCGTGCTTCTTCGGTTCTTTGTACGAATTGTTCCACGTGTTCGCTGCGCAGGCTATTATCAACCAGAGGTAGGATGGCATCAAGTGTTGACGGGCCGTGACGCCCGTATACAAGTTCTAACGGCGTAAACTGTGTAGCCTCCAGTAGAACAGTGTTATACGCGAAGGTTACACAGGGTAAAATCTCATCCCACGTGTTGTGCTCTACGTCGATATACATGGAGAGCATATCAGCCCGCATTCTGTTCAGACGTTCAGTTAATCCATTGGTTTGAGGGTGATACGCAGTGCTTTTGCGGTGAGAGCAATGCGTCAGCTCGGGAACGTCCTCCATAAGTGGGGCTGTAAATGCTGCACCGCGGTTGGTGATGAGAACAGACGGTGCACCATGTCGTAGGACGACGTGGCGTACAAGGAACTTGGCCTCTTCATACGAGTTTGCTTACGGAATAGCTTCGGTTTCGGCGTACCAGGTTAAGTAGTCCATAGCGACAACTATCCATTTGTTGCGCGAGGAGGTTACTGGGAATGGCCTAAGTAGATCCATTCCTAATTGTTGCAACGGTGCTTGAGGAGGGTCCACAGGATGGAGAAAGCCAGCTGGTTTATTTGGTGGTCTCTTGCGGCGCTGACAATCACGGCGCGTCTTGACGCACCGTTGCACAGAAGAAAGAAGCCGGGGCCAGTAATACTTCTCGCGTATCCTTGCGAATGTCTTAGCGAATCCCAGGTGTCCCGCAGATGGCTCATTATTGCAGGCTTGCAAAATGTCTTGGCGCAGCGCCGACGGCACAACAAGGAGGTACGTATTTGGACCTTTCCGCAGTTTTTCCTGTAATAGACGTTGTTGTGCAAAGAGTACGATGATAAGCCGCGCACGAGCGACCGAGGTAAGACACCTTCAGTTTCTTGAAGGTGCTCGATCAGCGGCAGCAGCTCAGGGTCAGCGCACTGGTGCTCAGCCATCTTTATGGCGTCGATAACGCCGACAAATGGCAAGTCATGGTCAGGGTCCGAGGATGTCGTAGGGAGTGTTGCGCGTGACAAACAGTCGGCGTCACTGTGCTTCCTTCCAGATCGGTAGACAACTGTAGTGTCGTACTCTTGTAAGCGCAGGCTCCAACGGGCTAGTCTGCCTCAAGGATCTTTGAGGTTGGCAAGCCAGCACAGGGCATGGTGATCCCTGACAGCCTTAAAGGGTCTGCCGTACAAGTAGGGTCGGAATTGCCTTGGTGAGACTGCGGCTTACATAAGCAATAGGGCGTTCCGCACCAGCTTGCCACTGCACAAGAACTGCGCAGAGACCGGTACTGCTGGCGTCAGTATGAATTTCAGTATTAGCGTCTTCGTCGAAATGAGCTAGTATTGGGGCTGCTTGCAAGCGCTTGCGCAATTCGTTGAACGACTGCTGCTGTTCGTCCGACCAATTGAAAGGCACATCACCGCGTGTGAGCCGTGTCAGAGGCTCAGTAATTCTCGAGAATCTCTCGACGAATCGGCTATAGTATGCGCACAAACCAAGGAAGCGTTGGACGGCTTTCTTGTCTGTGCGTGGCGAAAGCTCGGCTACCGCATCTAACTTGTCCCGGTCTGGTCGGACGCCTTTTGGACAAACGACATGGCGACGATATTTGAGCTCTTGGAACAAGAAGTAGTATTTTTCAGGCTTGATGGTGAGGCTGGCAGTACGTATCGCCGCGAGGACACTCTCGAGTCGTGCGAGATGTTCGTCAAACGTGCTCGAGAACACGACGAGGTCGTCCAAGTATACAGGGCAGGTTTGCCATTTCAGTTCCGCAAGCACGGTATCCATCATCCGCTGAAAGGCGGCAGGTGCAGAACAGAGGCCGAAGGGGAGAACTTTGAAATCATAAAGCCCGTCAGGTGTCGCAAACGCTGTTTTTTCATGATCCTGTTCATGGACTTCGATTTGCCAATACCCTGATTTCAGATCCAAAGAAGAAAAAAAAATTGCCATGTTGTAGACTATCCAATGCGTCATCGATGCGTGGCAATGGATAAAGATCACGCTTGGTGACACGGTTCAACTTTCTATAATCTACGCAGAAGCGTAGTGAGTTTTCTTTCTGTCAGACTGACACTCCAGGGAAGGCCCACGGGCTTGTGGACGGCTGGATCACGTCGTCTTGAAGGATCTCTTTCACCTGATGCTTGATCGCTTCCCTTTAGACTTGAGACACTCTGTAAGGATGCTGACGAACAGGAAGTGCGGACTCGTCCGTTATAATGCGGTGCTTTGTGATGGACGTGTGCCGTGCTTTGGACGACGTTAAAAACAGTCCGCAAATTCATTCACGAGACTCAGTAGACGGTCTTTCTGATGGTCTGGCAGAGCAGCGTTAACGGGATTCCGTTCTTTTAGGCTGGATAATTCAGATTGCTGAGACGATGGCATTTCCAATGTGGCAATGTCAGTAACATCAATGATTTCGCGAAGAAGCGCGATTGTCGTGCCTCACGGTACATGCCGATATTCTTTGGAAAATTTCTTAGCAAGACGACTGAATATTTGTGTGCACCTGAAGAAGCCCTCAGGCTATGCAAAGGTGGCGCTCAAGAAGCAGAGGGATGTTTGCCTCGGCAATTCCTTCGGCGTCGTCCTTCATGTGGCATCGGACAAGGGTAAGCACGCTGCTCTTGGGTGGTAATGTGACGTAATCGTCAGCTACGTGGGGCGCGATGTCACGGTCATTGTCATTGCTGTTCCCTATGGTTTCCGTAGTAGCGAAGCTGACTCTCGACTCTTACAAGTCGATGATGGCACTGTTCGCCTGAATGAAATCCATGCCGAGTATAAGGTCCTTCGAACATTCAGGAAGAATGACGAAGTCGCCGATGTGCGTGAAGCACCGAATGTTGACTTGCTCCGTGCACCGGCCCATTGGAGTTCTGAGATGCCCTCATGCAGTACAAATCTGACTTCCGGTCCATTGCGTCGAAGCTTTGTTCAGTATACGCGCGAGATTCTGGCTCATAACATGCGTGTCCGCACCCGGGTCGATTAACGCCGCGACTTCGTGGTCATCTATGGTAACTTGTACGTCATAAAATACTGATACCGAACTACACTGCTTTCACTGCGTCTCAATTACGTCATCTCGCGGTTGTCCTAGTGGAGGATCTTCAGCGTTCGCGACGTCACCGACCTCACCGCTACAGGTCGCTGGACTCTGTTTTCCCGTGACGCAGGCCTGGGTCAGCGACGCCTTGTTACGCTCGGCGTGAAGATGGGGCTGGAAGACCTGTTTCGGGCGGATGACGGTGACCGGGCGACACGGAATCGTAGGCCAAACGAGGTCCTGGCGTCCGAGAGGTATGCTTCAATCTCCAGGGGGCGTTCACCATTGCGCGGGCACGGCGCATTCAGTGAAAATCCACGGAACCCAGCTCGTGGTGAGGACACGCCCTGTAGAGGTGATTGGCTTCACTGCAATGAAAACACAAGGGCCTCCGCTCTGCGGTGCGCCATACGTCGCTCTTGCGGGGTGGTCGTGTGTCATCCATGAATGGCGTGCGGCGAGTCTTGAAGTCGCCAGTTGCTTGTTCAACGGCGCGAACACCATGAAAGTCCAGCACGTCGCGCACATCGTAAAAAGTCGGAGACAACGAACTTCTCGCAGCTTCCGCATACGACATGCGAGGCTGTGGCTGCCGTACCTCGTACTGTGGTGTGTCGCTTCGCTACGGGACGTGTACTACTGCCTACCTGATTTCCTCCCGGACGACCTCAGCCAGAGCGAGTCGCGGTACCGATGCCGGAGCCACATGAAGCTTTTGAAGTTCTTCTCGGACAACAAGCCTAATGAGCCCCCGCAAGGCATCGGTATTGTCCAGCGGTATATATAGCGAGAGGGTCGCCACATCGCAGTTGTACTGCCTTGTTCGCTGCTGCAGTGCCTTTTTGATTGATATGACTTGCGCGAGAAGCTCTGTAAAAGTCTTTGGTGGGTTGCGTATTAGTCGACAGAATAACTCTTGCTTGATGCCGAGCATCAAGTTGCTGACCTTGGTTTCTTCCGGCATTGATGGATCCGCGCGTCGGAAATGTCGGCACACATCTTCCACAAACATTGCGACGCTTTCGTTCGGCCGCTGCACTCTCACCTGTATTGCAGATTCAGCTCGCTCCTTGCGATTGAGGCTGGCGTATGGGTTGATTAGCTGCCGTCGGAATTCGTCCCATGTCGATAGGGCCACCTCACAGTTCTCAAACCATGTCCGCGCATTGTCCTCGAGGGCAAAGTAGGCGTTGCGTAGGTTGTGCTCTAGAGTCCAGCCGTTGAATTCTGCGACACGCTCAAAGTGGTCGAGCCAGTCTTCAACATCTTCGAAGGTGTCCCCATGGAAGGATGTGGGGATTTCCGGCTGGTTAAGGATGACCTCGGTCGGTGCGGTTGAGGAAGAAGACGGAACTGAGGTACTCATCCTTATGACTCGATTGGGTAAAGGCTCGTGCTCAGGTAGCAGTCCTTGAAGTCGACTGCTTGTCCGTACGTATTTGTAAGACGGAGTCTTACAAAATAGACGCTTCTGTTTAATGGCGGGCCAGGAGAAGAACGTGCAGCTCACGTGCTTTGCTCGCGCCGTCCCGCCGTGCGGGTGCCCCACATCATTGTGTCAATATATTACACAATGTTGAGCAATATCGCAGCCCATGGAATATACTCTTCTAAAGAGGAAAAAGCAATTAACAATATGAGCCTGCAAGTATGTAGGCTAATAAGCTTATCCAAATCTTACTGACCTCTCTATGTCTTGAAATACCATATCTGATTTTCTCATATTTCGTATATTCTCACTATGCTCACTCCTGGTGCATTGGGTCATTGAATATGCATCACGAGGCATGCGTCTATTCTTGGCCATTCTTCCAGAGTGATTACCTGTGACTATAGCTAGAAGCGGTAAGAACCTTCAAATACGTTTTACGTATGTCCATGCACTGTACTTCTGTTCATTGTCACTCTTCCCTCTATTAATACCATAAATCACACTACTCTTCGCGAAGTTTCTGAGTTCACGCTAAGAAGAACTGCAGCATCACATTAAGTTGTGTAGCAATAATTAAAGTGCTGCACAAAATGTTTGCTGCACATAGATTTAAACATATGCGTTGGATCTACACAGCTTCTTTGTTCGTATTTACGTATTTGTTTAGTCTCTTACGCATGCATCAAAGTGAGGAGGAGAAGTTACATACAGGAAAGCTCGAAAAACTAGCGGACTATCTATTGAATACATTGTACCGAAAACAAAAAGCAAGAAAGGAATATATGCAATAAATCACAATAGTGATACATATTTCCAACATAAAGAAATAAAACATGCGCCAAAGAGCCTTGGTAAAGGGAA
The DNA here is from genome assembly GCF_050947875.1 of Dermacentor variabilis. NCBI lineage: Eukaryota > Metazoa > Arthropoda > Arachnida > Ixodida > Ixodidae > Dermacentor > Dermacentor variabilis. The sequence continues at coordinate 180,521,560 of NC_134571.1, forward strand.
AATTACATCATCCAGAGCCGCCCGACACTTTATCGCGCTGGAGGGAAGGATTAATGCAGAGTGTTTGCACGCAGCTGTGCGCCACGCATTTCAGAGGCTGCGCCCAGATGTCACGGGCGTGCCGCTAAACAGCCCACCGTGAACAGAAAGAAGACCGAGACAGGAACCCGGCTGCAATACGCACTTCTCACGTGAAGCGTTTCGGCTATTCGCATACTTGAATAGCCATCGTAGATGACTACTGCCCGAATGGTTTGCGCTTCAAGCAAGGCTGAAAGCTGATGCCCAGCACGAGGTGCGAAGCACAAAGGTGCGAAATATCACTCGCCTTTGCTGATGCGTCCTCATAATTGGCGCCCGTTTGCGTCATACTTTTAACGTTGGATCGTAATATTTCTCGGCAGTGCCGGCAGAAAGAAAGGCTTCGCTCTTTGTTGCCGTGGAATTTTCATTGTATGTATGCGAAGCAGGGTAAATCCAAGTTAAACTATTGTTGAATGGCACAGTTGACACTTGAATGTTTCAGCCCAATAATCATAGTGTAAGCTCTCGGTTTGCTTGTGTCTCATACAGAAGTTTATTTATTTATTAATACTGTCAACCCACAATGGGTCATTACAGGAGTGGAACAAGTACAGAAAGAACATACAAAGTGTTACATTCCTTGGCAGATAGTGGAACATCGTACATCAATGTCGATTTTCTAGGTGCAATAATATTCGTTCAGATAAAAACTTAGAAAGAGCAGCAGTTATTCACTATACAAGATCAAGAAAGTATGTTGTGGACAAAGACACTCAGAGTGGCATACAAAGGTGATGCATAGAAAGACATACAAAGGGTGTCCACACAAGTGAACAGCCAACAGCTTTCAGCATCTATCGTTATGAAAATGTATTGTTGCCTAATATAGCATAAATACTGAATAATATACACAATATCTTCACTGGGCCCTTACCATCTTTACGAAGTATTTACGTGCACGCTAATTTTTCTATTACCGCTATTTAATTAAGTCATGATGGTTACAAAATATGTGCGATAAATTGAAGTGTACGCCTACAACGAAGATTGCACTAGTAATGATAATACGAAAACCACACTTACCTAGGTTCACCATTTATCAAAACCGCCTTGACCTGCACGCCGCATAACTCAAGTATTTGACCGTTCTTCTACGGAAGGCCAAGGAAAATCCTCTATTACTTTAATGAGTGAAATTTGCTGTGCCACAGGCACTGCAGGAAATGCAAAGAGTAGTAAATGTCATCACCAGTCTTTGCTATGTGCTATGTACCCGTACAAGGACAATACCTCGAAATTGCCAGCCCAGAATATGGAGAAAAAAATATCCAGCCGAGACGTATGTGCATTCAGTGTGCCGATGCCACACGTGTGTATCAGTGAATTTTCGTTCGCAGCTATTAGACACTAGGACGAGTCGATGACGGGGCATTGCGGCGGATTTCATACTAAAAAGTGCGGTGCTTACGTGTGTGAGCTTCAGCTTTTTTGTTCTGGGTACATACATCCAGCACGGGTATTTTGGTTCAAAGACAATTCTGATGTCGGGAAACCTGAAGCTGTTGCGCTCAGGCAACTGATGAGTTATTCTAAAAGGCTCTAGACACCTTTCTAAACATGTTAAAATATTTCCAATTTGGGCATCAGTGTTTTTAAAAGTTCTGTCTAAAATAACTAAAAAATCCTCCATGCGACGGAACACTTTTACAACACCGTGGTCAATAATGCGGGTGGATATGACCCTGTCACGCTGTGCTAAAAATATGTCACTTAGTAAAGGAGCTATACAGGAGCCGATAGAAATGCCCTGTTTTGCAAGTAAATATCATTGTCAAAGGTTAGAAACGTGGGCGTTATATACGCAGTAAATTATTCTAAAAAGGCGCCAGAGCTTATACCCGAGGCATTTTGGAAGGCTGTTGCACTAAAACAGTCTATACACTCCCCAACACAGGAACACGTCTCAGCTGTCTGTAACGATCGAAATGTTTACGCTTCTTATCACGCTATTGCACTATGTTCATTTGAAATAGCGATGAACACAATTATACGCTCCTCATATAACCAATGACAAAGTTAAAATCTCCCTGCAATGCATGTCCCCGGAAAATGTGCAGAAGATAGGTTAACAGTACATTTAATCAAAGATTAACGACATATCATGCACGAAAAGCTTGCGACCTTTTATACGCAACGCCTGACGACTTCAATTGTACCCAAGACCTGGAAGAATGTCAACAATATAGTAATCAATCAGAAGGGGCACGTTAAATAATTGGAGAAACATTGGTCCAATGTCTTGCTTTGAGTATTGCATAAATTTTCACCAACATAATTTGCCATAGAATCAGGGTAAATCGTAACTTCACACACGAGAACAGACTGGCTTGAAGACAGGATATTCTAGAATGAATGAAACCCATGTCATCAATCATGTTGTCCATAAATCAGCTGAGTGTAATGAACCTCTCTAAATGGCTGTCATAGATTCTAGAAGTACATCCGATTTATTAGAAGTACCATCAGTCATAGAGACATTCCGTAATCAAGGAGTGCAGTAGGTATACGCGAATATCTAGGGACATATCTACAAAGATTCCACAGCTACATTGGTTCTCCACAAGTAAAATAAGAATTTACGTATCAAGGAAGGGGTCAGACAAGGATACACAATGTCTCCACTGCTAATAATTTCGTGCTTAGAAGTAGTCAAACCATTAGAATGAGAAGGCTAAGGAGTGATGATCGGCGGCGCATATCTCAAACGCTTTCGGTATGAAGAATAAATTAACTTCTGCAGCAACAATGGAAAGGAAGAGTAACAGATGATTGAGGACCTTAACCGAGAAGGTACAAAGTTGGCAGAAAGAATAATATGCACTATGCAATGGTAATGTTCAAGAGCTGAAAATGAAAAGAAGAACTCATGACCTCCATGACCCTCTAGAATCTACACAGGAATGCGTTTCTCGAAGGCAATAACACACAGGCGACTGTGATCATGAGAACAAAATTTACAGAGGAATAAAATGGGTTGGAGTGCATACGGCAGACATTACTAAATCTCTACTGGAACCTTTCCACTGTCGTACAAAACAAAAGTTAACAATCATGATAATGTACCGGTGCATTATATAGGGCAAAATCTTGGAGGTTAACAAAAAAGCTCGAGAAAAAGCTAGGGACCGCAGAAATATCATGTGTAACCTTAAAGGAAAGGAAGAGAGAGCTGTGTGGATTAGAGAGGAAACCGGGACAGCTGATGCTCTCGGTGATATAAAAACAAATAAATGATGCTGGGCAGGCCTTTTAATGTGCAGGACAGATAATTTCTAGACTATTAGAATTAGAGAATCGGTCCGAAGGCAAGGGACCCGCAATCGAGGACAGCAGAAAACTAGGTAGGCTGATGAGATTTGCATGCGCAATGTAGAGGTAATTGGAGGTCGCAGGGAGAGGCCTTCGTCTTGCAGTAGACATAAATATATAGGCTGATGATGTCGATAGTGAAGAGACATAGCACGTGGGAAAGCATATTACTTCTGGATTAGGAATCCCACATCGTACTGCTTTTACCTCACCTGCTAGACAACCTCCACCGTCCTTCTAACCTCACTAAGGCCGATGATATCCCAAACAATGTCTGATAATTCCTCAAAGAGGCCGGCTCAGTTAGCTTCACTCGTGGGAATCGGACTGTTGAACGTTGCCAGGGTCAGTTTCCATTGGCTGCTTGTCCGGGTCCATAGATTCTTAGCACCCTCTGCTGCATCACAGGTGTGACCGCCGCCCTGGTCAGGTGCTCGGAATCCGGTTGGGATTGAGCACGATTGGTTCATCGGTCATATGTTCATAGATGTTGCGTCAAAGGCGAAGAAAAGAGCAGGTTGGGTGAGAACAAACGGGAGGTAATGACATCTTAGTTGAAATCAAGAAAAAAAAATGGGCATGGACAGGACATGTAATGAGGAGGGAAGATTACCGATGGTTATTAAGGGTTACGGACTGGATTCAAATGGAAAGGAAGCGTGTCAGGGGACGCCAGAAAGTTAGGCGGGCGGATGAGATGAAGAAGTTTGCAGGGACAAGATGCCACAATTAGAACATGACCGGGGTAGTTGGAGAAGTATGGGAGAGGCCTTTGCGCTGCAATGGGTGTAGCCTGGCCGATCATGATGATGATTTCTCGATTGAGTTATTTGGGAAGGAGTGGCCGAAAACTGCACCAAGGAATCCAATTCCTGTGCTGGGAAGGAAGTGTCTTGTTGAAGGTCAGCGGGCCTTCCTAATTTGGTTGTGCCTGGATTACTATAGCCCCACTGGCTCTCGGCATATTGATCGGTGTCGGGCGGCACCAAAAGCCTGGAGATGCAATGTGTTGGAGGAGGTGAATTCGAGCTTCCCACCCTAAGAGAAAAAAAATGGTAGGAGGCCAACTTATGTCGGGGTATTCCAACCCAGAGTATCCTTCAAGCCTACAAGCATGCTTGAATTATCAGCAATAGACGGGTTACCACTACAGGTAGCACAACATGGTATTTCTCAATGTTACTAACGTTGTGGTTTCAGTGTCTCCTGTAGGCATGCGGTTATCAGCGCAGCTAGGTACACGGATATTTTCGACGAGTTTGAACAGTCCTTAAAGCGCGTGCAAAACAAACAAACAAGCAAGCAAAAAACGGCGGAGGTATTGTTGAAGAATCCACTTAGTGGACATGTCCATTTCGTCTGCTGTTGAGATTCTGGTTGGCTGGGAGGCGCTCTGTGTCCGCAGCCGCCAGGCGCTGCAGCCAATCACTATTTCAGAAGAAGACGAAATGAGCATGTGCACTAGGTGGACTCACACAGAATACCCCCTCAGGTCTCATCTCTTGCCGGAAAAACTAAGAGTCACTCAAGCACCCTAATCACTGTCGTGTCTGCTTGCACCTGGCATCGAATAAGTCTTTTCAGAAAGAGCCGGAGCTGCTAAACCCCGTCTTTTGCGCCGCCAACGGTCTAGTCATCCGGTGTGAGAAGAATGCACTGGCACATACATATACCGAAAAATATACCGAACCTTTCGCTCAGAGGCAAATACTAAGAGTGGCAAGACGGGCCGCAAAAACAATGTGGTTCTGAGCCGCACATAAAACAGGCGACCTCGAAAACGACCTCTCTATATGCGTGGACAGCGCCCATACAATGCCTCCTTTAAGCTATACCTAAGGTATCTGCGAACATTCAGACTTGGATTGTAGGCTTCGCGCGGGTAAACAATTGATGTCCCTCTTACTGCCGCACTTCCAATAAAACCGTTGCGAATGCACCATGCTGGCGCGCTAGAGCGTAAGGCTATTCAAAACTTTTGTATCCAATTCTGCAGTCAGCTCTCCGCGATTGGTCAAAAACTTTTTTGTACCGGCCCACTTCACCTTTGTGTAACGCGACGTCACAAAAACCGCGATAGCTCCCCATCTGATGTGATGTGTGTAGATTGATTATGCATGATTGGACTGAACAAAAGAAAAATAGTAATTTTTGATTCAGCGCCTTTCGCCATTTGCCCTCTGCTATTGGTGAAAAGTTTTTGTACAGTACCTACTTCACCTGCCTGTCACGCGACGTCACAAAACCGCAAGAAATCACCACGTCAAAGTGACGTGTACGCGTTCAAGATGCATTATTATGCCAAACAAAGCAATTTTTTCATGAATGCCACCGGCAGCCGCATTCTGACGGAATAAAACATGGCAGCCGCCGATTGCTCAGGCACTGCCTACTCGTACCCGCCGGATAGCTTGGGTGTATTTGCATATAATAAACCTTTTTGTGTGGCCATGTAACGTTTTGGGCACTTGCGGCACATTTACCGCCTCGCTCTGGCAACTCTTCTTTACTGAGGTTTCGCTTTAGCGGCATTCTTAACCTTCCGTTCCACGCCGCTGCGATTTTAGACACGCCACCGCAAGCTGAGTAAGGGAAAGCGAACCAATCGCAGACCCCGACACCACCCTCTTCATCCGGTCATGTATTTTCATAGCATTGGATCGGCCCCACTGAAATCCTCTCCACTGGAGCGTGCTCATCACCTCCTGGCATCCAATTGCAAACCGAAAAGCCGCTTAGTGTTGGCAATATTATTCATTTTGAAAGCAAATTGAACTCCCATAAACGAGGAGAGGGTTTGATGGGGCTGTTCAGGCAACGCTGCGCCTCACCGCCCGATGCTTGCGTCGGCGGTTGCGCAAGTTTGACGGCAGGACATTGGAATAAAACATATTGGAATTGTTTTACGTTATAGAGCCCCTGATCGACGGGAACGCAAACGGAAACACGCGAAACCGAATGTAAGTCCAAATGTAGAACAAAGAAAGTGGACGTAAACTACTACCGTTTTTGACGTGATGAAAATCTTTATGCGAAATTTACCACTGCAGTCGCTAAGTCGTTATTCTTGTTTATTTTTTACGTGATACTACAGAACCTTGCCATCACTTTTTTCTCTTCCTTTCTCGCGACTATTTTTGCATCACCTAAACAAGCACATTTTGATAGCGCGCTTCGAAAGTTTCTGCGAATAAATTATTTTACCTCCATTGTTTTATAATGTGAACAGTGCTAAGACCTATTCATGCACCTAATTCACCGAATACGTTTGCGAGATAGGTGTAAACAAACACATATGTGTACAGGCTTACGAAGGGAAAATATTTTTAAAGAACAACGCCGTCTCGACATGTATATCCGGTGGACGAATACTGAGAGAGATTTTAGGAACTTGTCTGTCATTCGTTCTTTATTTAGCAACAGCTGTGTCCGGCGCGACAACGTGTACCCTTAAGGATTGTTTGTAGCGAGGTTACATGAGAACGTATTGATTCAAAGTACACTGATATTTCGCGTTATTTTTGCCCGGATGAATACGACGACGTCAGCACGTCAGTAATCTTCAGGTAAGACACGATCACGCACCAACAGTCTGCAGTCAGTGAATCCGCCTGCGTGACGCAGGCAGGATGACATTTTATGATACCTCGCTGGATGACACCCGTGATGACGAGGAAATTTTCTTGAAGAAAGTGCCGAGCCGACGCCACGTCCGAAATTGCCAGAGCTTGCGTCTTTCCGGTGACTTTCATGTAGCGAGAAAGCAGGTAATGCCTGTGAAAAAACTGCTCGAAAGCAGTGGCATACGCTCTCTCCGCTATATGAAGCTGAACGAACTCTACGGCGCGGTTCAGAGCCATGTCGTTCTGCCGCACAGATTCAAAGAGACGGAAGCTGCTTCTGTCAACAAACACACAGGAAGGTAATTCAAGATCAACAATAAGACTATTCTCTTAAATTGCGTCTGTAAGCTGGATCAAGTATGGGTAAGAAAGGCCGTGTTCACAGTGTAACGAAACCTTGGTTGCCGCTTTGTTTTGAGAGAAAAAGTGCGCGAGAGCCGTTAGAGTATCGCGCATGGTGCAAACAAAGATCTCAATCGTTATTTCTTCAATTCCTCGGTTCATTGCCAAGGCACCAAAAGCTCTAAGGACAACTGGCTCTGCATTGCACTGAACAGAAAGATGTAGAGATCGCAGGTGCCGGTTCGCCCTGAGCATTTCACAGACGGGTAGGCCTTTTGCCTTAGGATCTCTAACAATAACAATCTTCAGGTTACGAACCATGCTGAAACCAAGAGAACTAAAGAGTAAATCGACTGCTTGCTCGGAAAGCTGGCAGGTGTCCTGCAAGCTGAGCTGCTCGGGGCACGTTGCGGGCGAGGAAAGAGCCTTGCACAGGGCTACAGCGTCAGCCTCGACCAATGCTAGCTGTACGCGGTTTTAACACCCACCTCTTCTCTACTGTTGAGCCAAGGTCATTCTGGAAAGCGAGTGAGTTCATTGTGTATACAGTTAAGAACACTCAAATTTCAACGTGCACTATGCACGGCGTGTTTGGTTTTATATTGAAAAAAAAATTTAAATATGGCATTTTGCCTGAAAACATATTTCTCGTCTTCGAGCTGAATGACTAAGAAGGTGGGCATTACTTGTAGGAGAAATTGTATGCATAAACGGATAATTAGGAAAAAGAATTCTTAATTATATTATAGCTAGTTACGTGGCAGCACATATTCCAATTTGCAAATGGTTACCGCTGAGTTTTTGAAGCACATCCATGTGGTACAAATTCCGCGGAGGGCGCGGGTTTTGAGGTAGTCTGTATCACACTTACGGTAAATATGCCATGTTGCTGCACTAAGGTTTTAACCAAATGCTGTGTTTTACACTGGAGCACAAAACAATAATAGGACACACGTGTGTTCAGTCGACCAATTTGGTAATGAATATTTAGGAACTGCTGTTGCCACGACAATATCAGACGGTAAATATGAAACATTGCTGCATTAAGATTTTAACGAAATACTGTGTCATACACAGAGGCACAAAAATATAATAGGACACACATGTGTTCAGTCGACCAATTTGGTAATGAATATTTTGGAACTGGTGTTGCCATGGACAATTTTTTCTAAGTATATACGCCTTGCCAACTCACTCACTACAATGCACCAATTGCAGTATTTCCTGTGAAGTAAATATTAAAATCCTAATTGGGATATTCCGTAATTTGTCTAGCTTCTAATTTAATTCCTCTTTAAAGTAATGCCCACATTGCGAGTCATAATTTTCAAGGACTAGAAATATATCTTGCAGAAGCGGTTTTATGAGAACCTAGTACTGTGTAATAACAGAGAAACGAACAGGCAAATTATTCATAAGGTATGTGAAAACGATCAACAAATATTACAAAGCACTTTTTACCTCTACACATTTCTGCATAAATGACAGATATTGAGCAAGGAATCCTGAACGAACGTGCTATGCTACGAAGCAGCATAAAGTTCACTGATACTAAAATAACTTCAATTTAGTGATTAAGAGTAATAAAACTACGCTGACAGAACACAAATCTTAATGATACAGGCTTTCTATGGTTACATAATTAAGGGATACAAAACTGAATGGAATGCGCGAATCGTCTTAATTTCCATCCGATGCACTAACAAACTCATGCAGTATACATGTTTATGCTTCGCCCAACTCTTATTTACTATTTCATGCGATGTCTATATTTATGCACTACAGCCGTTGTAAGCGCTGCCCAAACGTTGAAGCGGCTCATGTGAATGGAGAACGTTCGATGTCTTTGAAGTGACATCAGGGGCCCGAAAGATGTTTCATGTTTTTTGAAATAATATAAAATGATGAGGATAGTTACAGGTAGCAAAGTGTATGGCACATGTGTACATAAATAATATGTATTGGACGCCTCTTTTGTCACCCAGGCACCTACCTATTCTCGCGTATTGTTTGACAATAGGCGCATACACAGTCACACATACCCAGTGATCCAAAATATGAGAGGCCAATCATACTAAGTCTAGCAAATATTACGATCTCTCGCGAATGATTCATTACTTCAGTAAAGTGTTTGTGCCCTTTATCGATAGTACGTATGAAGTCAGATTACGCTTACAGCGTTTATGTACTGCATTATTGATTGGTTACGCAGAACAGCCCTGAGCTGATGGGCACTTCTTATTTGGATAAATCTTCTTGCTTTATGAGCCGGAGCATCTGTTGGCATATTCATTTCCCTTAGAAGTAGAACACAGACTTCAGAAAGTATTGAAGACGGTTCAATGTTATGTAATATGAGGGGCTGCACATTCAGTTTAATGACCCGCTGCTCACTTACCGAGAAATCACTTCCCACTATCGGAAACGCAGAACCAAATTCCCGCTCCCACACGCCAAACTCGAAGGCGCGCAGGCGGCCGCGTTTCGAATGCTACAAACGAACACGTATCCGTCACGAGGCATACTAAATCTGCTCCGGCTCATAAAGCAAGAAGATTTAAGCCACTACAACTCAGAAATCCCGGCAAATTGCCCAGACTGCCCAGAACATTATTGCTCACTCTCGCACATGCTATGGCAATGTACCGCGTTACCAAAGGGCCCTCTCTCCAGCGAGGCCGAATGGGAAGAAGCCCTGAAAAGCCCGGATCTCAAATACCAACTCAAGGCCGTCCAGAGGGCCCAAGAACTGGCGGAGCGTCACCACGTTCCCGTCCCGACTTGGGCGTCGCCTACGGTTTCGGCCGGAGGAGTTCCCCGCCTGGGATCTTCAACGGCTTGAAACTCCTCAGGACTTCCATGAAGTTCATGACTGACTAACTGGGCTGCTATATTCAGCCTAAGAACAAAGCTGGGTCAGGCAACGCTACCAGCTTCCTTTCTGAAATCGCCCCATTTGAATTACACCTGCTTCCCTTCCCAGTCATGGGAAACATCGCACTGGAAGCGCTTGCACTGCCTCTCCAAATCAACTGAAGCACCATCCTTGCCGGGTGCTTTGTGCGTGATTATTCATCCAACTGTGGGAAGGACGCAGTCCTTACGGTCGGAGAAGTGGCAAGTACGCCTGTCGGTGCTATTATGCAACCGCCATCATGACGCTCAGTGCGTTGCGCTACCCCTGCGCGAAACAGCAGCCGCGTCGTTCCAGCGGCGAGGAGCGAATCGTAAGGAGAATCCGGCTATCGGTGCCACGAACTTACAAAGGATCGCGCCCACTCTCTGAGGACCCTTGCACTGTCACTCTCCCTAAAGTTGTCGTCCCTGCTATGCACGGGACTCTATTTAACGCCGTGTAGGTACAACCAGTGAGATTAAAAAGGACTCTAAAGGCTGACAGGCACATGTAATGACCATCATGTCAATGTCCTAAATACATATTTCTTCGTTTCTCGTTGCTTTGATGCCCACCTTCTTTGTCGTCTCCTTCATGCAGCATGAAGTCCTACTTGTCCAGCCGAGATCACATCAGCAGGTTAGGATCTATTTATTGTTGTAAGTTTGGTCCTTGCTGCGACAATATGGTGAGCCGCTTGGCTTTGTATACAAATTTGCCACGTTTAGCTCATATCTGCTTTCTAATCCAGCACTCAATGTTCCGCAGCTCCATGCTCCCGTTAAATCGTCTTCACGTCGCTGATTTGTAAGAAAGTCGTCGTTAGGGAATAACGGTGCGTTTAGGCAAACTGAAGCCGCCAGACTTGTCCCTGTGTTGTGAAAGTAATAGAAGGTGGCCGGGAAAAGTCAGATAATGTTGCCGCTTCCCCAGGCGGCGATCGAGAAACGTGGCGCTCCTGACGACGAAATTTCATCAACATGAGAATTAGCACAGAAAATAAGCAGTACGGTTGAACGTCGAAAATAATTCATAAGGTGACGTAAACACCTAGAGCTAGAAAAGTTACAGTTGTAAAAATACTCAAGGAACTGGAAGAACGACTACTACTGAGGGAAAAACAAATGAACTTAGAAAACCCCGAATTTGAGACCGTTCTGCCACGCATTCAGCAAGTAACCTCGCACTGAATCCCTGCAAAGTGCGAACAGCAAGAGTGCAGAAAAACATTCGAGGAAACACGGAGGAAAGCCCAGCTGTTCTGAGAGCAACGGGAACATGGTGTTCTGTGCTCGTTGGCACACGGCGAAAACGTGGAACGTTTTCTCACCTATTTACAGCGGGTATACGCAGATGTTGCGCTGGGCCACCAGAATTGGTCTAGTGTTTTATTAGGAGCTCCACTCCAACAAGCAAGCGCGCATTGTAACGGAAACGTAAGCAAGAATTTAGATGCTGGTGTAAAGTGCACAAGCGTCGTTATGTTACACTCGAGTGCTCCTACGGCTGCGTGTAGTGTTTAATGTTTCTTGACATAATAAAACATACATTATGAAACTGCTCAAGATTATGCAAATTTCTATTATCAGGTCTGCGTGCTCTTCATATGCCCAATAGTTTCAAAATATACGCAGGAAATAACTACGACGCCAGTTTCTTTTCTTGGCTATAAAAAATAGCCACGATCAATATTTTCTGCGGCAAAATCCGCTTAAATAGGGCTCAGAGAACGTCCCGAAATAAAAAAAAAGTTGTCAACTAAGGCCATTCTTTCATTTATCCGCCGTTCTCCTCCGCCTCTAGCTCCCCCACTATTTCCCATGACTGCCTTAGTGCAGTCACCTTACATTTCGGCAGGCTAGCGTTGACATCTTTCCTGAATTCTTTCTTTTTTTTACACGAAGGTTTTGAAGTTTTTATACATCAGCTTACACAGAAACGATTACTTATTGTAGGTACTACCATTACAAAACAAGTCTCGACAATATATGCACTCGAAGTTATTTGGTTTGGCAGTCGTATTCAGTTGATCAGATTGTAATGGGTTTATTATAGTGGTGCTCCATATAACGCGAGAGCTAGCGCAGGCGGGGAGCCGCAAAGGCAGAATGGCACTACCATGAAACTTATCTAGGAACCATAGCTCATAGTGTCTGCAGCGTAAGCAATTGAGGCAGGGTGAAGGACGAATTTCTTCTTTCTTCGCACGTGCGGAGATCTCAATGAGTACAAAACCTTGCGATGAATGCCTGAAGGCGATGGTAGTCGTTTTCACGGACAGTCAGACGGGAAAGCAACGACAGAGAAAAAGTTTAAATACCTTACACTGTCGCTGCAACGATAAACAGCACATACGCTCGTCATTCTCGGCATGAAAGAGGTACTTTTGCTGGCCTCCGTCAATCTATTTGCATATAATGAGAGCGCGTCTTACATTATATGCTATATATATGTATGAGATAAGAAGCGCGTCTCATTCGATTGCTCAAGCGGCCTGAGAGAGAGATAAAACTTTCTTATGTCCTTGATGGGGTTCAGGGGTGGCGGGCGAAGGGAGACTAACCCCCAATCCCCCCCTTCCTCAGACGGCGGCCAGTCCTTGCTTTCTGGCGGCGTCTTCGGTCATCCGGACGGCCCAGAGCTGCTCCTCTGGGTCCAAGCTGAGCAGCAATGTCTCCCACTGCTCGGCCGTAGTTATGCGTGCGTTAGTGCGGGAGGTGTTGGTGGGTGAGGCTTTGGGGCATTGCCAGATAATATGATCCAGGTCAGCGCGGGCCTCGCACGCTTTGCAGAGTGAGGAGTATGCATCGGGGTACATGCGGTTATAAAGCACGGGGTTCGGAAAAGTTCGTGTCTGAAGGAGTCGCCAAGTGGTAGATTGAGACTTATTCAGTGTTTTCTCTGCTGGGGGGTAGCGTAACCGCTCTCTGCGGTAGTGCAGGAGAATTTCTCTCAACGTGACCATTCGGTCCCGCGCGTGACCGCGCTGCAGAACAGAGGGCTGGTCGGCATCGGAAGACGCAGGAGGACGACGATGCGCCCGGTGTGCGAGAGCTCGGGCGGTATCGTGGGCGGCTCCGTTTCCAGCCAGGCCCGAGTGACCAGGGCACCAGATGATCTGCACGCGGCGTTGCCTTGAGGAAGGAGTGCCAGAGAGAATATTCTGCGCTTGGGGTGTTATCAGTCCTATTGTGTAGTTACGTATGGCCGTTTTTGAATCGCTGATGATGCAGTGTGCATTGGTAGCCGCGTAGGCCAAAGCGATGGCGGTTTCTTCTCTTACTTCGGGTTGCGTGGTGAATATTGATTCCTGAAGGCGAGGGCATACCATGGTAGCCAAACAGCTGCTCTCCCACAGAAAACTCAGCGGTCAGCAGTGTTTTCGGCCACGATAGGCTAACCGGCGCGGGGGCGCGACCAGTGCATCGAAATTCCGGTGCACCATATGTTTATTCTTGATAATTTCAGGGCAAGTTGCCGGTATAGGCAGTGATCGCAGTTGACCTCTTCGATTCCTTTCTGGTGCCAGTGTAGTTATGGCGCGCCGGCGCGTCATCACGCGCCATTTCGCGTATTTCGCGCGCTACGAGTGACGCGCAAGGCAGAAAATATTTACGCAGCAGACAGTGCGCTGAAAACTGCTGAATTCAAGTTCAGCAATTTTCGGACGCACTAACAACTTTGAAAAATTACCATCTTGGTCATGCACTCTGTAACTGGCCCGGTAATCAGTGCGCAAAAGCTATAGTGGTGCCGGAAGAGGACTGGTAACAAACAATCTGCTCTTATAATCATGTAACGCTTGTCATGAGGCGGCGTCAAAGCCTTGCGCGGACTGTTCACTCTAGGTAGTGCTTCGGTGTGCCTGTAAATACAACGGTATACCACATGTCCCAGTTAAATAGGAAGAAGATATTAAAAAAAGTACTCTAGAACATTCATCATCCCAATGTTATATATATTTAAGCAAATCATTGCTTTTATTTAATGAACTTTTTAAAGTATTGTTTGAATCGCAAACATGTCACTACGAACTTGTAACGCACCTTAAATAAGCTCCTAATCAAGTATTTGTTTCGCACTGAAGTGTGCCCCGTAGTTTGTTCCAACGAAAAACAAAAGTCCGCAAAATACGCGAAATATGAAATAAATGTGCGCTCGCGCGCCGCTCCTCAAGCGCCTCCAAGCAACCTTTGAACGATATGCGGCTACATTCGTATATCGCCGCTTCGTATAAGGCTTTGTCATGTAGGATGACTCGAAGGGTTTCGCCACCTAAGTAGCCTGGTGCAATAAGCGTCAGCATCTGCGGACGCACGAATGTCGTGGTCGATCATAAGGCACTCTGGAAAGCTTTAGCTTTCGCCATTCATGAAACAAAGTTTCAAAAGAAATTCAACCAATGTTAAAATATGCGCAAAAAGCACTCAAAAGACAGAAAAGGCAGCCCTCGGGAGAACTGAAAAGAGCCATTAAGGAGTATATATCTATAAAAATAAACCAAAAGCACATAAGGCGTCTCAGCCGCCCACAAAGAATCATGCAAAGATGCGACTGCTTTGCTCGTTTACTCGTTCTCTCTTTTGAGCAGGGTGAAGAAGCCAAACAGAGCGATTTTTTTACCTATTTCTACCTTTGTCACAACCTTATTTTTATGTGACGACGGGGGGACATCATGAACGTGCGCTAAAAAGTCACGTTTTACACGAGTTTTGAGCTGTTATTTTCCACTGCCACTTAAAACATGAGCTCAAACGGGTCAGCGTCTGAAGCAATACAGTACTTGCTTCGTTCCAACATTTGTCCTGTTGAAGCTTTGACAAACGACGTTAGAATCTCGCGGCACACTGCGTATTTTTGCCTTTTGGGCGTCCGATATCGTAGTTTCATTTCTAAACATGTGATCTTTCATGTTGCCCGACAAGAGGTCTAGCGGTGTCATGTCCGGCGACCTTGCAGACCAGGGTACAAGTCCTTGCCCGCAAATCCGCTGTCCAGGAAAAAGCTTGTCACGCCACGCTCGAGACTGACTATTACTATGACAGGGAGCCCCATCGTGTTGAACCTAGATGTTCCGAAGCTGCTCGAGTGGAACGTTGCAAGAAGCGTCGTTAAGAAGGCCCTCGAGGATGCCGCTTACGTGGCGTTGCGTCATTAGAGTGCTGCCAAAAACGATGGATCCGATGATGTTGCCATCAAAATGAGGCACCACACATAAACAACCACTGGTATCGGTATCGTGTTTGTGTAGCCAGTGGGAATTCCTATCTTTCCAGAAGTGCGTGTTGTGAAGATAAACTTGTGCGTTTCTGGAGAAATTATCCTCTTCCGTCCAAAGCACGCGAGTGAGAAAGTCCAATTCTTCTTTACATTTCATGAAGATCCAATTGGCAAAGGCAAGTCTATTTCAAATATCTCGGTGTTCAAGTTTTTCATGAAGATGTACATAATATGGGTGCATATGACCTTTTTTTAAAAAAAAAAATCCTCCACACTGTTGACCCTGCGGTTCTGGCCTCCACACAGGCGTCACGTGCACTACCGTGAGGGTTAGAAGCGAAGAATGTCGAAACATCCCTTTCCGCTTCTTGAACTAAAGTCGTAGTCCTGTGTCGCTTTCTTGTGAAGCTATGCGTCTCGCAAAAAAGATTTCGTATGTTCCAACTATTGTTGAAGGACTAGGGCGTCATTCGCAATGCCACATGCGGAACAGCTTGGCTGCTTTCTTCTTGTCGCCGTGCGCCGCCCCCAGAGCCAGGATAATTTTAGATTCCTGATAATTCGCGAGGTGCATAACAGTCTTCTTGAAGAGCAGTCCACTGGCGTGGTACCGTTGAGATCTCCCGTTATTATCCACGCACTGACACGTCAAGCAAAAATGACTTTCGAAATCGACAACCGCCTATACAGGCCGGAGAGATCTGCCAAAACGCATTAGATGGACACAGCCTCTGCAAGGGTGGTTTCAATTGCTAAAGCGAACAGAAGCAATATACGTTCCGGGCTCGTATATCTACAGAACAAGATGAGTGGGCAAAATTCAAGACCCAATTGCACCGTCATGGTTTCCAGGCTTCAAAATCTCCCTGGCCCCGTTGCCTACGGCTACGCTACGCTTTTGAATGCGTCAGCGGCGTGTTCTCATGATGCCGCGACCATCACATAGCGTCAAGCACTCTATCCAGATGCCGCAGGTAGTAAAGCCATGTACCCGTGGCTGTTCGCTTGGGAGCGCTTGAGCAGCGGCGCGCAAGCGCGTATCTATTTCGTATTTCGGTTATTTCGCTTGCGTTTCGGTTTTTTCTCTGAAATACCATCGAGGCAAAGCTGAGCACGAAAGAAATGCTTTATTCGGAGTTTATTTCAGGTGCCCCACAACATTGTAACTGATATGTTTGCGATTCAAGCATTTCCGAAAAAATTCACTTATTTAAGGCAATTAATTATTTAATACGTCGTGATTAAAAAAATGCTGGCTGAAAGTACACCCGACTACGGCTACTATGCAATTGGTACGATTTCTTTAGAGCTGATGAGTCTTTTTAAAAATATCGGTTCAAATTAACTAGAAACTCAATCTAGTCGTTTTCTTCTCTCGTCATTTTCGATGTAGCCTTCCCAGTCGGGGTATGCGTTTCCTGTCCTCACCGCGCAGCTCCACAGCAGCCGTTTTCTTGAAGTCCCCAGCGTGGTTCTTGCCAAAACGAGGGTTTCCGCACAGGCCGGCGCTGCGTCTGCGACCACGATCATTTTCCCCGATCTTTCTGTGACGGGCCCAGCCGGAGAACTACGCAATGCAGCGCCATTCTTTCGAACCACCTGAAATCCTCAATTGATGATATTTGACCTCCTCTATGTACAGATCCACGTTGTACATATGTCGCTGCTCTCAATGACAGCGAGGCGTACCTGTGGTTTATAGGTGCTCAATTTTGTAAAACGCTAGAAAAACAATTACGACTCCAGCAACGACTGTGGCCTTCTGTTCTGCCGATGTTACAGCAGCTCCTGTCATCGGAATTTTACCGCAGAGAATATATTTTTAGAGAGCTTGATTCCTTGAGCACAGACACGCTGTATAGCCTGTGCAAGATGACCATATTTTAAGAGTAACAAACGCATCTATAATCTGTAACGTCAAAGAAATTCCGACATCAAAGTGGAACTTATATTCTTCATTCCTCGGTACCTACCTAGCCCAATTGCTTCCTGTTGGAGTAGTGCATTGTATTCGAGGGACTGTGTCAGTTAGTAGCTTCTTCATTAGCCGTTTGGTAGGTGCCCCAGAGTGTGTGCCTATTCGTGACTGATCTTCCGAATAGGTATGTGCGATTGTTACAGCAGCTACAGAATTCTTAAATATCGGAAGCTATTTATTTATTTATTTATTTATTTCAGGAGTACTGCTCACCTCTCATATGGGGCGATAGGCTGGTGTTGGTTATATCCCAAAACAGACTTGAAAACAAAGAGAAACAATTCTAGGCGCAGACCAGGAAAATTTGCCAAAGCAAGTCCAATGCAGGTACTAGGGAGAACATGATTTCTACACAAGTACAAAAAACTGAAACGCTAGAAACTCGAAGAATAGAAATTATACAATTCAAGGTCGGAATGACGGCAACAGACATCTCTCGAGAAACATCTCTGCAACGGGTCAACATACCATAATCAGCGTAAGATAAACTTCTAAAGCATTACGCCTTGCGAACACCGAAAGATACACATGACTCCAAGCAAATAGATTTAGCACACTGAAAAAAAAAACTAGAGAATTGAACGTAAATTGAAGCGTAGTGCGCGTGCGTTGAGCGAGGCCAGATGGGGGAAGGGGGCACGTGCGACGAAGTAAGGTCAAGTGTCGCCGCAGCTTTGCCATGAACGGCTCAACAATAGTGCAGTTTACTATGTCAGCAGAAAGAGCATTCCATTCAGTAAGGGTGCCGGGAAACAAAGAATTTTTAAAACTCGTGTGTTGCAAGAGTACTCCCTCAGTTTCTTTGGTTGCTCGGATCGTGTGCATCGCCGAATAACGCATTCTATGTACGCATCCTTGTTTATGCGCAGCTAGTCATGAAAAAGTAAAAACATGTACTTCAAGCGATCATGCTGTGTTCTTGTCTGCAATCTATCCAGGTTAGCGTTATTTAGAAGTGTGGTGGGGGATGTAAAGGAACTGTAGCGATTGCAAACAAATTTCATTGCTTTCTTTTCAATCATTTCAAACTTTTTAATGATTTCTTGGCTATGCGGATCCCAAACCACGAAAGAGTACTCGTGGGTTGGACGGATGTAAGTTTTGTACGCATTTTTAATTTTCATGTGGATTTGCGCAGAGACCTTCTTAGAAATCCCGATTTCTGCATAGCTTTCTTTTCGATGTAGGCAACATGCTCGTTCCACCTAAAATGAGCGCTAAGTATAACGTCCAAATAATCGTATTGTAAGGGAAACCCTTTACACGTCGCGCTCATAGCCACCGTCTTCTTTTCGTTGACCTTTATTTGTCATTTTTTCTATGCTATAACCTGCCATAGCTACTATTTACTCGACAAGTGTCATAAATCGCCTGAGTCCTCATGAAATCACTGCATTTACGTCACACATTGTGCACCTGCCTGACTTGAAGTTTTCATTTCAGCACAGCTCACGATACGTCCAGCCCAAACATAAAAAATTGCCTGCGAATAAAGGTTTGACCTTAGTGGTGTATAAACATAAACATTAGAAGAAGTTCCATGGTGCATATAACTAAAATAAATTGTTCCCATAGCAGTTAGATGTGTATGTTTTCATGCATTCCGTCTGACTTCACATGGCTTCCCACGCTTGCGCTGAATCTGCATTACTTATTGATGTAATTATTTATTGCATGCCTACCTCGCCAAAGCGTCAACTATAGTCATTGAAGTTCATCACATTTCATCACGTGTTGTCATTGCACAGATGCTGGTATGGGATTAACAATCTGGGCGTTTACTAATAGCGCTTCATTATTCTGCCACAGAACTTACGTAACCCGTGCCGCTTATAGCACTGCATGGTAACGGTGACAGGCGAAGCGGAGGAGTTAGCAGTACAATTACCTTGTGATACATTGCGAATCACTTGCTGAGCTGAGACGGTCAGTTAGTTGAAGGGATTAGCGTCCAGTACAACGTATCAGGTGCAGA
Source organism: Dermacentor variabilis (assembly GCF_050947875.1). Classification (NCBI taxonomy): domain Eukaryota; kingdom Metazoa; phylum Arthropoda; class Arachnida; order Ixodida; family Ixodidae; genus Dermacentor; species Dermacentor variabilis. The sequence goes on from NC_134571.1 coordinate 180,540,987, forward strand.
GACAAAACCACCATATAGTACAGAGGGTTTGTGACAGCACCACTTTGAACTTTGTTCAGAGTACACTAAAGGAATATACTAAGTCTATCTAAATGGAAACATTAGTTTTTGGTAATAAGAAATTCGTCGTTTCTAGCGAGGACAGACCTTTTGTAGTCAAAGAAATGCGCAAAACGAAAAATCAAAGTAGCCCCATCTTTAGTGGACTAGAGCACCTCTCATGTGACCTCAGCAATGGCGGATTCATATTGAGAAGCATAGTGCAAGGTCAGTTGGAGATTACATCAACTAGTCTGTTTTGGCACGAACGGTTTAAATTGAGGACCAGTAGCCTGACGTTAGGCACCGCTTTTCTACGCTACATTGATGTATGTTGGCCAAGCGAAAATGATGGCCTTTTAGACGAATCGTCTATCGGTGTAGCTCGAGCAATTATTTTTATTTAGTGGCTGATTATACATAGAAATGGTGTCTCATATGCGTATGAACACGTCATATGCTAAGCATCAGGTCTGACTTTGGTCCACCTTCTAACTGCTAATTTGGCCCCCTGTATTTCAGATATGACGCTATTTCAAAGCAAAACTTTAAATTTTGCGGACACATTAGAAGCAACACACGTTAGCGTAGAGGAAAAACTGCGCTATGCTACTCAGATCCGCAACAGTGAGAACGCCAACAATTCCTTTTCCGCGGTGCATTTTAATATTCGTTCAATGAGAAATAAGCACAATCAAATTGAAAGTTTTTTAGGTAACCTTGCATTGACGTTTGATTGTTTGTTATTCACCAAAACGTGGTGCGAGCATGAAGCAGACCTACTAAAATTAACATCGTGCGCCACCCTTTTCCTAAATAGGCCTTCCCGCGGAGGAGGAATAGCTATTTATGTTAGGTCTTCTTTGAAGTGTAGCATCATTTCAAAATTTACTGTTATAACCAATCACTATGAAGCTCTCGTGCTACAACACAACGCTTACGTTCTTTCTGTAATTTACAGGCGGCCTGGTGGTAACCGTAACACCTTTTTCAAATTTTGAATGCTCTTCTTAATTACTGTTCACAAAAGAATTAGACCCTATTGCTCGGCGGTGACTTTAATATTAATGTAAACGAAGTGAACGCTGATTCAGTAGAATTTCTTACGGCCATTGAATCCAGTGAGTTCACCAACACCATCACATCTCCAACGAGAATCACTGTCTCTTCGTCAAGCATTATTGACTTGTTTATTGTTAATATAGATATCGTGGTAAAATCTTCAGGTGCACTGTCTTGTGATCTAAGCGATCATTGTCCTATTTTTATAACAATAGAAAAGCATCAACCTGTACCTGTTCAAAGCAGACCGGTAACTTTTCGAGCAATTACTGATAACAAACTACAATCATTCAGGCGACTAATACGTGAGACACCATGGACACAATGTCTCAACTATCGTTCAGTGGATGAGGCTTATAATGCGTTCATTGATAAATTTAAATTGCTTTATGACCTAAGTTTCCCATTAGAAACGAGATAATCACCCCAAGAAATTAAGAAACCATGGGTTTCACCTAGCCTTTTCAAAATGATTAAAATAAAGATCGCCTATACCACAGTTTCTTGGTAACCAGAAACCCTAATGATTACGTTGTGTTTAAGCAGTTTAGGAATGAATTAAATAATGACTTGCGCAAAGCCAAGCGCGACTATTATTCGGTAATTTTCGCTGGAAGCAAGAATAATTAAAAGCTAATTTTTTGCGCAATAAATGAGGTAATAACCATAAAAATGTATCGAATGACATTGGTGAATTGATTATCGATGGGTCACAAAAATGTGGCATACTATTAGCCGATTGCATTAACAATTTCTTCACCGAGCAAACAAGAGCAAAATATAACGCAGGTACGTGTTCTGTGATTTAAATTAAACAACCAGCTCAGTATATCTTAGCCCAACAGATCCATCAGAAGTATTTACCGTTCTCATGTCCTTAAGAAATAATTCCGGCTCTGATGTGGAAAGCCTCACAATTACACCAGTAAAGTTTGTTGCTGACTTTCTGGCACTACCTCTGTGTTATATTATTAACCTTTCACTAGAATCATGTGTTTTCCCTGCAAGAATGAAACTGGCCAAGGTTACAGTCATTTTCAAGTCAGGCTCGAAAAAACGTCATGAATAATTATCGCCCCATCTCTATTCTACCTCTGTTTTCGAAAGTGCTAGAAAAAATTCTGCTCAAACGTTTGCAGAACTTCCTTGATGCTAATAAGTTAATATAACAATCTCAATTCGGCTTCCGTAAAGGTTTTTCTACAGAATCAGCTTTATTAGTCCAAAAGAAAATTATTTTGAAGAATATTGAAAACAAACTCTTAACACAAGGAATCTTTGTGGATTTCAGTAAGGCCTTCGATTGTCTAGATGATAATATTCTCTTAGATAAGTTAAAGAAGTACGGCGTTTGGGGAAGGACACTTCCAATATTTAGTTCATATTTTAAAAACCGTGAACAAATAGTGAACATAGACGGTTTTTGTTCATCCAAACGTTATATAAAATGTGGCGTGCCTCAGGGCAGCATATTAAGACCTTTTCTTTTCAATGTCTATATAAACGACGTGATAACAATTTCGACAGAAGCTGATTTTGTAATTTATGCCGACGATGCTTCCCTATTTGTCTCTGGTCTTTCGGCTACAGAAATAATTTCAAAAGCAAGCAATGTCCTAATCAGCATTTTAAGTTGGTCTAAATTAAACAATGTCAAGCTAAACACAACTAAGTGAAAAGCTGTTATTTTCCGCGCCATAAATTGTCACATAGGAACTAACTTAACCATCAACCTAGGCAATCATATTATTGAGGTCATTAGCCACCACAAAACACGAGGTGTTTATTTGATGAGCACCTTCGATGGACTGACCACACTAATTACGTATCCCTAAGTCTATCTAAAGCTGTTGGATCACTTTCCCGGTGCCGTGGCATTCTTCCAGTGCACATTAAAAAACAGATATACGTTTCATTATTTCAATCGCACATTGCATATTGTCATCTTGTTTGGGGCACGGCATGACCGACTAACATGAACAGAATTGTGAGCCTGCAAAAGAAAGCGATTCGTGTCATTGCAGACGAAGAGTACTGCTCCCACTCCAAATCGCTATTTATTCGGTTAAATATTCCGCCCTTCAGTATTATGCTAACGCACATTATTGTTTCTTTATTCACCACTAAAAACACGTTTCGTACTAACTTCCTTATCAGAATATCAGAGCTCAAGGAACGTGTACCGGCAGCCAACACTCGACAATTAGAAAAGTGGTATCTTCCCAAAACTCGAACGAATTACGGTCAACAAACGTTAAAGTATATAATACATTACACCCTGAACAATGACACAACCTTAACTGATGGCCCCGCAATAAATAAACCTGCTTTAATTGAATACTTTTTTACACAGTATAGCTTAATCGGCAACAGATTTATATCATACAGTTTACATGCGGCGTTGTGCGTTCTTTTGTAAGGATTAGTGTGGAATGATTTTGGAGGCATTGTCTAACTTCACTTTTTTTCTCGCTCTTCGTTTTTGACAGTTCATTCTTCGTAAAATATTTAACTTTATGCATGTGTGCACTTGAATGTTGTGTGTATATATGCAATGTACGCGTGAATATGCAAATGTATATGTATGTGTACATATATGTATATATAGGGGCGTATGCGCGCCACTTCTACGGGTGTTTGCTTGTGTACGTGTGAATATAACATGTCACTGTACAATATTGGTTTGTTATTGGTGTATGTATATGTAAATATTTTTTTTTCTCGTTCTTCACAGCTTGGTGCGAACAGTTTCTTTCTTTCTTCTTTTGTTATTAGTTTTGTTTGTCGAGTTGCTGTTTTTTCTTCTTTTTTTCTCTTCTAGTATCGGTGTACGACATACACTGCTGTTTTGCCGCTGTTGCCACTGTCTGTAGGGCCTCAGGCCTCGTCAAGCTGCTCAATGAGCAGCTTTTCGTCTGGGGTCCATTTTTCCCTGAGGAAAATAAAACTGATTCTTATTCTAAGATGGCGGGTGCGTACTTGCTATTATGCCTGAATGGTCCATGCTGGCTGTTAAATTTTTCTCTTGAAGGTTTACACCAGTATCACATGCCATGTTTATGATTGCGTGATCTGGCATTGTCTCCTGCCGATTACACTTCTCTGGCTGTGTTTTTGATGAAAGACAAAGACTGTTTCTGACACTGTATAGTGAAACAAATTTCCGATATCATCTGTTTTCTAAAAAAAAAGAACATATATTCAAGTATGCAAACAAAAAGTTAAGAGCCAAGAAGCTCAAAATTTACCTTGCATCCGTAGAAAAATGTGTGCCAGATGCAGGAAAGACGAGTTCCTTTAGGGTGTTGTTCCTTGAGAGTGCGCGTCACAGTTCAGAAACTGCAGTGGAGGGCATAAATACGTGTAGTGTTCTCCGTCAATGCTTGCGCCAGACGCCTCATACTGGATTCGACGTGCGAAAAGAAAAGCGCGAGTTTGCACAGGGATTTATTCTTTCTCAACAACGGAGACAATGCGTCTTCGGAGCGTGCATTAATTTCTCGGGCAGCAATATGCAGTTTCTTCAACGTTGCACTGCCCTCAAGAATTTCAAACGGTTCAGGTGAGCAGCCTTCAAACCGTACATCTAGCCTTGCCAAACTTTCATTTTTTGCCAGAACTTCAGCCAATGGTGAAATCCACCTCTCCGTCGAGGGTGAAATAGGCAGCTCTTTTTGCACAGCCGAGTTATTTATGAGTTGCATGGCGTATTCCATGGTCGGTGAAAGCACTTGAAGGTCTGCGAACAATTTCAGCGTTAGCGAGTGGCAGCTTGTAAGAGAAGGCAAGGCAGAGAGAATAATATATGACGGTCCCAAGAAGAATATTTCAAGTGTTGTAATACAGCTCGCATTACGCTTGAACAGAACTTCCAGATCCGATTCCAGCACGGTTTGGCTGCCTAGCAAGGTAAGCCGCAGATATTCGAGCGAGCCAATGGTACCGGTGCCTTCTATCACCTGAAACTTGCCTGATACTTGCGCCTTAGCACGGGGGCACTGCGTAACTTCGAGGCGGCGAACCGTTCGCGAAGACTTGAGCCCCGCGGAAGGTTGGAAGCGAGTTGTGAACGGCCCTTGATCGGTCGCGCCGCTAGCATCGGACGCGACGCACACGCTGATCTCTTGGATGCAGGAATGTTGTTCGAAGAGCCAAGTTAGAATCAACGCCGCTTTCTGAGAGGCGGCAATGTGGTCTCCCGCGACGTATACGCGTTCCATTGGCTGAAGGCGGAGCGCATCTGGTCGCGCTTCGATGAGCTCAAGCGCGAGTTCGTGAAGAACTTGGTTCCATGCCGTTGTGCTGCTGCAAAGCCAGCATCTTCCTCCTTGTTTTGAAGCTGTACACGCTCGCTCGAAGTCGCGAAGGTCTATGGAATGGTTGGCTGCTGATACAGTGGTATGGTATGGTATGGTATTCCTTATGCGATGGCGCACACCCACTGTAGGGGATTGACCAAGATTTGGATGAAATTAGGCTATCTTTATTAAAACTTCAATTGGTAAAGCTAACTGGAGGAAATGAACAAAAATAAAATGTTGAAGAATTCGAAACAATCTCTTTGTGGCACTTATAAAATCCTCCCCGGTTGAGCAAGTATCCCTGTGGCACTTTCCAAGAGAGGAGGCTCCTAGGGAAAGGATATCCATAATTGAAATGCTCAAACCAAGCTGTGTAAATCTCGATTCTAGATTTTTTCTTAAAGAAGTGAAACGAAGGCAGAATATGAAAAAAATGATCTATTGTTTCATCTTCTCCACAGACTGGACACAGAGGGGAGGGCACCAGACCAGCCCTGTGCCAATAGAAGTTCAATTTTGGTATTCGACAACGTAATCGGGTAAAGATGACTTCAGTTTTTCTCGTGCGAAAGGAATTTTTGGGCCAATGGAATAGGAGGTGTCGATATTCTGAAAAATTAGCTACAGCTGGGTTCAAACAGTCTTGAGTAATTGTATATCTCCTGAATCTAGTAGTGGTCATGTAAGCTATTGTAGGAAGTAGTGGTAATACTGGGCCACTGAGGGTCGCTCTCGCGAGACTGTCAGCCATGTCGTTCATGACTAATCCTTTATGTCCAGGCACCCAAAGCAATCTAATTAAATTTATGTGGGCAGGCGCTAGAAAAAGAAATGTAAGTAAAAGGTTTGTGACACCATTTGCTGCGACCGAGGAACATAAGGATAAAGAATCTGTTATTATTACTACCGCCGATATCGACAAATTTAGTTTGCATAAGGCTAGGACTACAGCTAGAAATTCAGCCAAAAATGCGGAATAGAAGTCCGGAATCCTGATTGCAAATGACCAGTCTAGAGCGGGAGAGACAATGCCAATTCCAGATTTTTCTTCACACTGTGAGGCGTCTGTCCCAATGACCGTACTTATAGATAAACTCAATAAATGGTCCTGTAATAGGCCGTTTAATATATTATAAGACAGATGTTTTGCATTATTTGGGTGGATGTCATCATATATAATTTGTAGGTTCTCTCGCACATCACAAATAGGCGGTACCTCCCAGAGACGTACATTTAAGGGATTTATCAATGTTTGTACGAAGACCACCTGTGGTGTATGAAAACGATGCCAGCGTACTCCGAAGAAACGTGCAGGCTGGAAAATGAATATGTATTTCAATCTTGTAATAGGGGATTCATAGCATTTTAAGACTGTTTGCACCGTCAGTAACAGAAATCTACACAATATTGAGGGCAACCTGACTTCTTGGTGTTGTTGGCAACATATTTCGGTAATCCGCAACACAGTCGTAGGACTTCCCGCTCAAGTAGAACAAGGGGATGTAATTTATAAGCTGGAGCACCAGAAAATAAAACACATCCAAATGCTAAAATCGGCCGCACATACATTTTGTATATCATTAAAAATGGATTTCTCTGCATTCCGGACCTACTGTTGCACAGCTTACCTAGCAAACCAACTGCTCGCACTCCTTTTTTAACTATATGGTAAATATGGCCGAGCCAGCTGAGGGAACCGTCATATACTGCACATAAGTATTTCACCGACTTCACTTGAGGTATAGTTTCGAGGCGATAGGATATCGATATATTAAAGGGATTGTTCAGAGGGAAAACCAATATCGAGCATTTTCTAACGTTAAGTGAAAGGCGAATTTTGTTTAACCAGGTTTCTATGACGTTGAGGTAGTTTTGTAGGCGATAATATAGAGAGTGAATATCACTGTCTGATGAGAAGAAAGCAATGTCATCCGCGTATACGTATGTTTGTACATCTTGATGAAGTGGAATGGAACACATCAGAATATTAAATAGTAATGGTGAAGTGACAGCTCCTTGAGGAACACCTCGTGATTGATTATATATGCTCGAGGAAATGCCTCTCAGACTGCAGTAAAATGTTCTTCCATTTAAAAATTCACCAATCCAGTTAGAAAAATAATTTGGAATCTCTAGATTTCGCAATATATCTACCTTTGTTGCATATACCTTTATTGTTGCATATACCGCAATTTAAATTCGGTGTTTTACACTGTCGTAGGCTTTGGAAATGTCTATTGTCACAAGAGCACTTATTTGCCTCTGTCGCCGTGCTAATTTTATTCTACTTTCCAGGGCCACGTGAGCATGCCAAATTGAACATGATGGTCGGAATTCAATTTGGCAGGGGCTAAGCAAGCCCTTGTTCTGTATAAATTTAATCTTGTGGGCATAAAGAATTCTTTCAATTAATTTAACCAAATTTGAAGTTAGCGCAATTGGCCTAATGTTATCTATTGTATATCCTTCCCCATGATCTTTAAGAATCGGGATTCTTTTAGCAATTTTCCACGCAGACGGAATCCATGAGAAGCGAATTGAGTAATTTACAATAGCTAAAAGGTCATCAGGAGCTTCCTTAAATAAAATTCTGATCATAGTAAATGTTACCGCATCCACACCAGGAGCTGAATCTGGAAGTCGCTCCACTATTTCAGCCAATTCTAACATGGAGATTTCTGTAAAATCAGCTGATGCCCTTTGTAAACGAGAACAACTTGGCAAGACAGAAGAAAATCTAATTTCTCATCCCTTCGCGATTTCTTCTAGTGATTGTTTCATTTAATCGCTACCTAAAATTATAGAGTCAATATTAATTTGATGCGGAAGACCTTTTCTACCGCGGAGAAAACGGAACAATGCATACTTGAAATAATTTATAGTCACTCCGATTTTGGGGACTCTGGTTGTGCAATAATTTTTTCCAAGCAGCTTTTCTCTTTCTGTAGTCTCGAGTGCATTCTTCATTCCACCAAGGACTGTAAGAATTTCTTTTATTCAATCTAATCTCAAATTGAGCCTTTTTTTGAGAACTTTCCAAAGCGGGACAGATAATCGTGGTTTTTGTTCTGTAGGCACATCAGACAGAGATAAAAGAACATTTCGTAAGCATTTTTTAAAAATGTTTTAATTTATGAAAGTTAGAACCTGGCCACTTATAAATGTTACCGGACGTGCAACGTGAAATCCAATTGGAAGGTGATCACTGCTTGTCGAACAATCAATAGTCGACCAAGAAGTTACGCAGAGACTCGGGCCAGAGAATGTAAGATCTAGTGAAGAGTAAGATCGGCCTCTAACAAACGTAATAGATCCGGAGTTTACACACGTGAGTCGATTGTCCAACGACCAGTTCCACAATCGGGTGCCGCACGAATCTGTTTTTAAACCCCATGAGATATGGTGAGGATTGAAATCACCTGAGATTGCAATGTCACGTCCACAAGAGTTAACACTATCCAGTGTGCTAGTGTCCTGTACGCCAGATGGAAAATATGTATTAACTATGGTAAAAGGACAACATCCCGGGAGAACCAGTTCTATCGCTAGGATTTCACACTCTGGAGTAGAAACTTGAAATCAAATTTTAGCCTTATGGCAAATTTTAGATGACATAATTGTAAGTAATCCGCGACCTCTTGTAGGACGGTCTAATCGAAATGACCTGTAGAATTTCAGTTGAAAAGATTTCGCAGGATTTAGCCACATTTCTTGTAACATAATTAAATCAGGGTTAAGTTGAGAAGTTAAGCAAGTTAAATCTACTGATGCAGAATATGAAGAGCGGCAGTTCCACTGAAGCACTTTTAGTGATGCTATCTTTTGGAAAGTGCCGCAGTCGACACTGCCTTCTGTAGAATGTTATCCTTTAGTACAACACTGGACTGACCTTTCTTAGCTTTTGAGTGAGCACCGGGGGAGGAGTCTTCACTAAAGGAAGACGTGGTTCTTTTATATCCTCGAGCATTTTGTTCTACCTCTGTCATCTCCAAATCTGTATTAATCAGATTGCAAGTTGTAGTGCCCGCGGAAGAGGGAGTTGAGAGTCCAATATCATTATTCCAAGGATTGGCGTCTGATCTTTCATGTTCAGTTTGGTGCTCAGGATCAACTGTTCGCGTTGGTACAGGAGCTGGGCAGGTAGTTTGCATCAAATGAGATAAAAGACTAGAAACGGCTTGTGAAATACATTCACCAAGGCTCATTGCCAATCTTTCCATAGCTTTTGTAACTGCCTTTTCCAGAACGGCCTCTATAGTTGCAGTAAGTGATCGGTCCGTGGTAAGATTTTGTCTGCCGATTATCCCCTCATAGCCAGATGCCCTTTCTTTCACAATGTTTATGGCCTCCATCCTAGAGCAGCGTCGACGATCAATTCTTTCAATCACCTGTAATTCTTGAGCCCTAACAGAACAGTTTAAATAATTGGCTGGATGATTTCCATCACAGAGACAGCATCGCTCTTCTTGGGCATTACAATCACTTGGAGCGTGTTCTCCCCCACAAGCGCAACAACGTTGTCTTGATTTACACCCTGCCATACTATGGCCGTATCGCCAGCAATTGCGGCATTGAATCGGACGCGACGCCAGGGGTTCAACTCTGAACACAAGGGGCCACACCTTTAGCTCTGACGGGCAGGCAGTTCCGGCAAAAGTTGCAATCACTGATTCTGTTGGGACCCGCTTATTGTCTACCACTCGATTGCATCGGTAAACAGCAATTACTCCAGTCCCAGACAATCTCTCAAGTGTTTCAGCGGGAGAAAGATCAGCATCGACACCTCTGACTATTCCCTTAGTGCAGGCGAAGTGAGCAGGGATGAAGGCACTCACCGGTAATGACGCGAATGATGAGCACTTTAGCAAATCCGCGACACAGGACTGGTCTGGCGATCCACACACGATAACTCCGTGGGCGAACTGTGCCTGTAATCGTCTTCTTTCTTCCGCGGTCTATTGCTTCACGCAGCTACGCTCTTCTCCAACTACTGCGTTTGGCCTGCTGGGAAAATTTAGTGAGAAGTTAATTAGTGTTATTGCTCTCCATGGAGGCCATAAAAATAGCAGACATGCTTGATTTTCTTTTACGAATGGCAATATATTGCCATATAACGTTGCCAGTGGGCATATCAATAAGGAAGCCTGATCCGTGGATGCGGGATCAACTTATTGGTGCCGATAGAAGGTGGGTTACAATACATATTCTGGAGTATGGTACTAGCGATGACATCGCATATCTGTGCAGATCTTTCCGCTTGAATGGAACAAAAAGCTAGCGTCTCTGACCTGCGACTTCTAAGGCTGTTGAACGTAATAATATAAGTTTTGAGATCTGCAACATCCAGTTTCACAACACAGGTGCTGCACTGCATTTGAACTGCCAGAACTACCAACATAGATGTCAAGTTTGTGTAACGTTCACCGTTGTAATACCTTTATTTTTTCAGTATTATGGATATAGCTTTGCTACCATGCTGATAATCTTCGTAGTATGCTTACATGCATTTTATTAGTCGTGTGTGAACAGCGAGCCAATCTTGCTATTCTAGTAAGTAAATTACCTCTATGAGCGCACGTCCTGCTTATTGGACTAGTTGTGCTGCGCATCACAATCCTATACCTCGTGGGTGCCTCAGTAAAGTCCAGCTGTCAGAGCTATCGTGTCTTCGCAGAAAGGATAATTACCTTTCGCTGTTTGTAATCTCAGTTTCTTTCTTCTGGACCACGGCTACGCCTGAGAACCATCTTCTTCGTGCCGCACAATAGATTGGCAGCGTTTTTCAAGAGCCAATGATTGGCACTTTTCAAGATTATATTTTCCCTTTGACAGTCACATTCGTATCCGGTTCAGACGGCGTTTTTTCACTGATCCAAAAAGCAAGTGCAACTGTCGCAAGACATTACACACAGCAAAACCAGATAACGGTAATAAGGTGATACCGGTTCCGGAAGGAAATATTTTAACTTAATCCAGTACTCATAGAGTTTGGTCAAGGTGTTAGGACTAAGTATCACACGAATGTAAGTTCCTTGGAATCATTCATCAGTATGACGCGTTCCCTTAGCGTAAGTAGTGCTTTGTTGCCACACTCATTACACTTATCAGATGAAGTATGAAAGATATTTTTCAGTATTGACACGCAAGTGAAACTTGAACGCAAATGTACGCGCCGCGCTGGCCCAGTGGATATGGCATTTTGCTAGTAAGCACGAGGTGGCCGGATCAAATCCCGGATTGAGTGGCCGTATTTCTATGGGGGTACACACTAGGGGCACGTTAAGGAACTGCAGATGATCAAAATAATCTGTAGTCCACTACTAACGTGTACCTCATGATGAGATCGTTGTTTTGGCACGTCTAACCTTAGAACATTTTTTCAACACATATACTATATAGTTTGACAATTGAGACATTTTTCTCGTATTTGTACAATTGATCTCACGTCTCCTCTGCACTGCTACATATATGCTTCTAGATTGTTCAAATCACAGCTTAGATGCTGGAGCTTGGCGAAATAGCGCACTATAGTATGGCAAATAAATACATGGTAATTGTTATGTTTTTGGCTGATCTAATGAAGCAGCCCGGAAAACAGCAACATGCAATATATCAAAGCTCTGCTTTAATTTTAGCATTGACTGTTTTACTATCAGCGCTATTATTATTATTATTATTATTATTATTATTATTATTATTATTATTATTATCTTATCATCATCATCACCACCATCATCATTTGCTTATTTTTGTGCCCACAGCAGGACGAAGGCCAATCCCAGCGATATCCAATTATTCCTGTATCGCGCTATTTTTTTACAACTTGAGCCTGCAGATTAGCGAACTGTATCCTCTTACCTTATCTTATGCCGTCATCGACCTCTTTTTTTTTTCTTCATTTATTTAAGACAATATTGATATAGCCTTAAGGGACACGACTAAAGGCAAACATTTAGCCAATCATTTGCCCTAATAGGCCATGCCACACGTAGAATGGTGGCAGTATGGCAAAAATCGAAGGCATTGAAAAAGCACAGAATAAATGAAACTAGTAACCATTTTTAAACAGGTCAATACACAGTACCGCAAAAAAAATCTTCAGCTTGTACAGCAAGCTAAGCAATTGAAACACAGGACAAATACGTATGGATTACGTTTTATACTTGTAGTTTCACATTAATATTACTCTTATGATAGTAACATAGTTTTACCGTCTTTTAAGGACTTCGCTTTGAAATTCGAGTATTAAAGGATCCGGAATACTAAAGGGTACTCGTTTAGAAGGTAAGGAAGTTGCATTGCCACTTCTTGATCAACGTATTTTGTTCGGCAACCTGGCTGAGCTTTGAGACATTTTCTAAAGTTATAGCCTGTCTTGTTACCGTGGTGTACGCTAGGGAAGAAACATTTGTCAGCCTACAATTGTCGCACAATGGTGCGAAATAATTTAGTGGTGTGTAACTTTGACGCTGTTACTATTTTTCATTTGTTGTTGAATGCTTTACTGATGCCAGTGTGTCCTAAGCTTCCTATTGCACGCAGTGCGCGGTTTTGAAGTGTTTGAAAGGATCTTCAAAAGTTAAAGGAAAAAAATCAGTTAACCCAGTATGTGTAAACACAGTATAAATATTGAGCGTCACAATTATCGGTAGCAAGCGCGCACCTAACATTTTCTTTCGGAGGAGGGCAACCCAAGGTAACTACTCTATGCAAATGAGGGGTGCGGATACCTTAACTAGTACCAGCGCGAACAATGCCCGCCGTTCTCCATGAAGTGACGTAAACTCGCGAAAGAGAAATAAAATGAGATGTATGTTACAGCGACGCCTCTGAGGTGCACCTCTCCTTTTCCTGACAAACTAGGAAACACATAAAATATACTCGCGCAGGAACGCTGTGCTGGAGGAACACTGCCACGAACAAATTTAGAAGCGAAAGTGTAAAATAAAGATTTGAAGTAGTGTTTTTGAATTAGTTCTGCAAGATTTATAAAGGAATATATATGTGTGGAACTCCCACAGTTCTTTTGGATCATTCGTCTACTGGTCTACCAAGTGCCAAAACCGACTCGTATTCTTATTTGGGAAGTAGTGTAACGGTGCGTGGCCGCTAGTCCTGTAGAACTGCGTAGAGCGCGGGATGCTGCGGCTCTAGAGGTACTGCGCCTATCGCGGAAGGTTAGAAAAATACACACAAGCGCAGCAGAGAAGTGGCTACGTCACGCGGCGTGGCTGATAACTGTAAATTCGTCATTCGAAATACACGAAATCATTCTCCATTACGGGCGGCGTTTCCTCTATTTCCTTTTTAAATAAACAGATGTTGGTTGGTTTATATTTTCACAAAAAATGATTCAATTTGTTAACTTTCGCTTTTCCTGCTGGTCTGGCTGTTACCTCTGCTTCGGCTCTCTCCCTTAGTATATCGCTGTATTTCTCAACTCCTTGCGACTTTTTTTTTGGGGGGGGGGGTGCCCCACCTGGGTACGTGCCTGATCGGTAGCAAATGTCGCAGCTGGTTTAGAGCACCCACAGCACGATCAATACTTTTCCTGAGAACCACCACATGTGGTGACCAAGAAATATTCTCATGGAATGTTATTCCAAAAATTTTGCGGTTTGTGCTTGTTTGATACTGCCTTTTTGAAATTGGAGTTGTATATGGGGGGGGGGGAGGATGGTCTATTGTTCCTTTCCGTTTAAATACTAGATACGTAGTTTTATTTATGTTTATTTGGGGTTTTTTGCATTCAGCCACAAATTTGCTGACGTTTACTAGACGTTAGTCTGCCTAAAAAGACTGTATTTCTCTTCGTCAGAAGAACATATTAGTATCGTTCGCGCATACTACTATATCGGAAGAGTCTTGACTATTTACAATGGCATTAAGGGACACTAAAGTTAACGCAGATCCTATGAAGGATCCTTGCTGCACTCCGTACTTAATATGCTGAATTTCGGAGCCATATCCGTTCGTTATTGTGTAATGTGTTCTTGAGGTGTTGGCTACTTGCTAGTAGATACGCAAGCACCAGCGATTGCAGTGGAATTTGCAGCGAGACTTGCTTAAAAAAATTACGACAGAAACAATCATCGACGATTGTGTAAGTCGATGGGAAGCGTTCCTCCCGTGCGTGTTGCGCAAAGGCTTAACGACCTCACCGCCTCAGAAGGAAACGCTTGCACAAGCATCGCGACATATGCGTGGGCGGCAACACTCTCACGACGTACTATCGGAAACAGAGGAGGTCGTAGACGCTTCACGCCACACCAAATTCGTCCCCGACAAAGTGCTTTCAAAGTACGCGTCTGGACGCCTCAAGTGGCAGTCTTCTAATCGGCAGCGTTTGATCTCTGTGGCCTTTTCAGTGGTCGTTGGGTGTTAGGGTTGGCGTCTGACACCACGTGGCGAGAGGTCATTCACCCTACCCCTGAGCCGGAGCCCACGAGCGACCTCATCCCCGTCGCCTCTCATGGTCGTGGCATCGCACGTTCTGACCTCATCCCCGTCGCCTGTAATGGTCGCGGCATCGTGTGTGCTTACCTCATCCCCTCCCCCCCCCCTACTGAGCCGGAGCCCACGGGGGCCCTCTCTCCGTGCCTGTCACGTGTCATTCGACGGAAGCAAGATCCCGCCCACAACTTGTAGAGAGCCTATTTAAGGGGTTCCGAAATGCACTTTTGAGACTTCATACTTGAGACTTCATACTTCATGCTTTTCTTATTTCCTTTCAACTACCTTTGAATAAACAATGCAAGTTTCGCACTAGCAAATCGTCTCGCCCCTGATTGGTCGCCATGATCTACCGGATGCCTCAGCCCGCCGACAACGCCACGCTACCCAATAAGTAATGTCGGTCGAGCTTCGATAGGCAGGCGTCGCTACTTCTCGGCAGCAGTACGGTACGCTACCCTGGAGTGTGCAACAAACTGGCTGGCAGCGATTGGGATACGGAATCCTGGAAGACGCCAACTTGGACGACAACTACAAGATCGTAGCCTCTTCGTCCTGGCGACAACGTTCGGAAGGAAGGTGTCCGGATCATGACTGCATATGGTGAGTGCACGGCTTTTCTTCACTCAGATATCACTTGGATTTTACGTATATTTGGAAAATACATAGTAGTGATTTTTCTTTAAACCGTTGACGGAAGTTTGAGTACGTCAAGGTTGTATAGAGTGAAGGTTTAGCAGGGCTAAGGGCAGCCATGAACTTGAAGGCACTAAAGAAGCCGGAATTGTTGAGCTTGGCCAAAGAGTTGGGCCTCCAAATTGCCGAATCAAAGAGAAAGCCGGAGATCATTGAGGCGATCGAAGCGATCGGGGCAGACGACGGGGAACTGACAGAATGCCTAGTGGGGATTAAAGAAACAGAAGAAGAGCGTAAGCTCAGCACAATGCGTTGGCGGGCTAGTTGGTGCGAATCCATGAATACTTTGTTAAGCGCAAAAAGACAGACACAAGAAAGACGACAGGACAAGGCGCCTTGTCCTGTCGTCTTTCTTGTGTCTGTCTTTTTGCGCTTAACAAAGTATTCATGGAAGAGCGTAAGCGCCTAGACGAAAAATGAAGAGCGTAAGCGCCTAGAGGAAAAAGAGGAGCGCGAGCGGGCTGCACGTGAGGCAAAAGAAGAGCGCGAGCGAGCCGCACGTGAGGCCAAAGAAGAGCGCGGCCTCGAAATGAAGCGCCTAGAGATTGAGCTTCTGAAAGCACAAAATAGCGAAAGACCTAGCACAGAGGCACGTGAAAGCGAGCGCAGAATGACAGACTTGATGGCACCCTACACAGTAGGAGGGGCATAGGTCTTTTTCTGGTACAGTTTGAGCGCACGTGTGAGAAGGCGAAATTCGCGAGAAGCACGTGGCCGCAACGCTTGCCTACGGTACTGCCACGTGAGGTAGCTGATATTATCGCCCGCAAAGGGAAAGAAGAAGCAGAGGACTTCGGTGAAGTCAAAGCAAATCTGCTTAAAAAGTATAGATTATCAGCTGAAGCATTCAGGCGAAAGTTCAGGGAAGTCGAGAAGACCAAGAGTGAGCCATATTCAGATTTTGCATACACCTTGGACGTAAACCTGAAGGAATGGCTCAGAGAAGAGGGTGCACTCGGCGATGCCGAAAAGACAATGCAGTGCGTTGCTTTAAAACAGTTCTACCACCGACTGCCAGTAAATATCAAGTATTGGGTTCAGGATAGGCCAGGCGTAGACACTGTTTCGAGAGCGGCCGATCTCGCTGAGGAGTACGTAACTCGCCGTGCGGACGAAGGCAGCGAAGCTCCTAAGGAGGAGATTAATAAATGCAGACCCGACAACAAAAACGATGGTCAAAGTCTAGTCGGTATAAAACAATGGAAAGATCAGATTCAGGGAAAAGTATTGACTAGGACAGCGAAGGAGAAAAGGAGTAACCCGAACAGAGGGAAGAAAAAGCAAAAGAGAAAGGCTTTCGAGGGCAAGAATCCAGTAGTTTGCTACAACTGCCGGCAAACGGGGCATATCTCCTTGGGATGCAGAAATCCCAAACTGGTGTTGATGTCACTAAATAGTAACGCAGACAATCTGAACTTGCTAGAACCCTACATTCGAGACCTCGTGGTAAACGGCAAACCGTGTAGAGTGCTTCGCGACTCGGCAGCCACAATAGACATGGTGCATCCGTCACAAGTAAAGCAAGGCCAGTTCAGGGGGGGAGTGTGCTTCGATAAGGCAAGCCGTTGAGGCCTCTAGTGTTTGTCTCCCGGTGGCCAAAATTCGTATTGAAGGCCCTTTCGGAGTACTGGACACTGAAGCCGCTGTCTCGGCACATCTTCCGCCGCAGTATCCGTATTTGTTTTCTAACAAATCAGAGGATTTGCTACGACGCAGAGGAATCGGGTTTAGTGAGGGAACAGTGCAAGCCCTAACTCGTTCTAAGGCAAAGGAGCTCGCGGCTAAAGCAGTGGATGAAAGTCCCGTGGTGAAAGAAACCGGTTTGACAGCTGATTGGTCAACCAGCACTGAACAGGATTGCCCTATAGGGGATGAGGCGGAAAGTACGCCAGCTAGTCAAAAAACCAGGAAAGCAGCGGAGCCTGAAATGTCGCGAGAAGCAGAATGCAGCAAGTTATTGAACGTAAGCCCTGCCACAATGATCGCTGAGCAGGAAATGCGTAAGGCACAAAGCAATGCTGAGTATTACTATGACAGGACGGCTCGCGCGCAAGACTTTGAAGTTGGGGAAAAGGTAATGAACCTGAAAACCTCGTTGAATAACCAATCTGAGGAAATGCCTGTCGACTTTCGAGAGTTAACAGCAGTGACGGAGACAAAAGACATTGACGAGACCATTGATAAGTTAGTAGAACAGGCGGAGTTGAATCCCAATCAGAGGGCCGAACTGAGGGAACTCGTGTTTGAATTTAAAGACGTATTTTCAGATACACCGGGCAGGACAACTGCGATCGTTCACGATATCGAGTAAACCTCGTCGGACCCAGTTCGTTCGAAAGCTTATCGCGTTTCGCCTCGCCAACGTGAAGTCATGACCGCTGAAATAAACAAGATGTTAGAGCTAGGCGTAATCGAGCCAGAAGAGAGTGATTATACCTCGCCTCTTATCTTGGGTGAGGCCCCAGGAAAAAGAGCCGCGGCCATGTATCGACTACCGCAGGCTCAATTTAATCACGAAGGACCAGACTTATCCAATACCGCATATCGAGGATAGGCTTGAAAAGGTGAGCAGTGCTAATTTCATCTGTACGCTCGATTTAGTGAGAGGATATTGGCAGGTTCCGTTGACCGAGAGGGCAAGCAGGCTTGCAGCGTTTATTTCCCCGATGGAAACCTTTCGTCCGAAAGTCCTGAGTTTTGGATTGAAGAATGCGCCATATTGCTTCTCTAGCCTTATGGACCAGGTGCTACGAGGAATGGAGCACTTTGCACTTCCCTATCTCGATTTCTTCATCATGGGCGAACCTTATGCCTCACCTGCGAACCGTGTTGTGTCGGCTACGAGAGGCCAACTTAACTGTTAAGGCTCCCAAATGCCAATTAGGGCGCGCGGAGGTAGCTTATCTAGGTGATGTAATAGGGCAAGGCCATCGTCGGCCTTCCGAGGTTAAACTGACCGCGATAGATAACTTCCCGCAACCACGCACCAAGCGGGGCATCAGATCATTCCTTGGCTTGGCGGGTTATTACCAAAGATATATTCCGCGGTATTCCGAGATTGCAAGTTCTTTAACGGATGCTCTAAGAAAAAACAGAACCACAAACGGTAAAGTGGGATGACGCAAAAGAAAAGGCTTTTAGTATGCTGAAGAACGCACTAACGAGTCAGCCAGTGTTGAATGCGCCCGACTACTCTAAGCCATTCATTCTTCAGTGTGATGCCAGTGACAGGGGTATGGGGGTGGTGCTCTGTCAAAAGAAAGATTACCAGAACGAACATCCTGTACTGTACGCCAATAGAAAGCTTTCAGTTCGTGAGGAAGCATACAGTGCATCAGAAAAAGGAATGCGCCTGCGTAGTTTGGGCGGTAAGGAAACTAGCTTGCTATATCGCTGGCTCAAGATTCACCATAGAGTGTGACCACTGTCCCCTCACATGGCTGCAGTCCATGTCTACGAAAAAACGGTCGTCTTTTGCGCTGTAGCTTGGCTCTTCAACAGTATACCTTCGATATTCGCTACAAGAAGGGTAAGCTTAACGGCAATGCCGACGGTTTAAGTCGTTGCCCCTAGAGTATCGAAAGCCCCATGCTCATCCGGGTTTCCGGGCATATTTTTCGTGCATTCATATGTTTTTCCGAAGTGAAGCCGATTGTTGGCTTATTTTAATAACCACGTCTTAGCGCTTTCAAGAAATGGCTGTTTTTAGTGTTAACGGGGGGAGGACGCGCGTAGGAATTTGGAAAGGTGTAGCGGGTTTTCTTTTTTTTTGTTAAAAGCCGGGTGTGTCTTGGGGGAGAGTGGCCTTGTGCTCGCTGCTATGTGGTTGTGGGCCCGGCACTGTTCTGGGGTGATCGCTTGCCCACGCAGGAGACGAAAAGTTGCGAGACCTGCTTGCAAAGACCAATTTCACCGGACCAGACCAAGGAGAAAAGTCACAAGAGCACCACGAGGACGGAAGACCACTCCCCGGAATCTACCTACTACGAGCGAAGGGTTCGTGACCTCTACGGGGAATCCTGATACCGAAACGCCGATCCCTCGTACAGCGGCTGTTGGCCCCTACACGTCGGGATCTTCCTCCCCCGCCGGAGATGCTGTAAGGGTTGGCGTCTGACACCACGTGGCTAGAGGTCATTCACCCTACCCCTGAGCCGGAGCCCACGAGCGACCTCATTCCCGTCGCCTCTCATGGTCGTGGCATCGCGTGTGCTGACCTCATCCCCGTCGCCTCTCATCGTCGTGGCATCGCGTGTGCTGACCTCATCCCCATCGCCTCTCATGGTCGTGGCATCGTGTGTGCTTACCTCATCCCCTCCCCCCTCATGAGACGGAGCCCACGGGGGCCCTCTGTCCGTGCCTGTCACGTGTCATTCGACGGAAGCAAGATCCCGCCCAAAACTTGTAGAGAGCCTATTTAAGGGGCTCCGAAATGTACTTTTGAGACTTCATACTTGAGGCTTCATACTTCATGCTTTTTTTATTTCCTTTCAACTACCTTTGAATAAACAGTGCATGTTTCGCACTAGCAAATCGTCTCGCCCCTGCTTGGTCGCCATGATCCCCCGGATGCCTGCAGCCCGCCCACAATGGCACGCTACCCAATAAGTAATGTCGGCCGAGCTTCGATAGGCAGGCGTCGCTACTTCTCGGCAGCAGTACGGTACGCTACTCTGGAGTACGCATCATGGGTCGGCGCGCCGCTGTTCTTCGGCTGTGCATTGCTCGTGTTCTTGCTCGCGCGAAATTGCCACGCGTATATCGTCGATCCGTCGCTTCGCTTTCTGATTAGCCTTTAGGAGCGCCTCGCATAACTCTGTAGACGCTACAGTGTTTGGAATCTTCTTTGCAACCAACTGCATTCATAGCTATTGTGTTTTGAGTGCCATTTGCTTTTGTGGGCAACTGTTCGGCCACTAAAGAGTTAGTTTTTCATTCGCACTTCCTGCTTATGGGTTATTCTCTATCGTTACAAATTCATATTATAAGCATCATAATTAGTTACTCATTAACTTTCAGAATTTATGGATACAATAAACGACGGATTGCTTCAGGCACCATCGACTGCCCATCAATCTCGATTCGTGGAAATGCCGCGGCCTAGCATAACGAGGGTGCACCGAAGGCTGACTGGTCACGCGACGTTGTGCTCGTAGTGGCGCAGGCATGACGATTGCTTTCAATGTCGACACCAGGAATGTTCTCTGGGGAAACTGTTACGGGGCCGTCAAAGCAAGCGCGCAAGCTTGCGACCTGCGGGCCGCTGGTACCAAGGTTGATCGGTCTTCAGAAGGGTCGTTTGCTGGTCGAGTTAGAGGTGCACAGCTGTAAGAAAATTGCCTAATCGCATAGAGGTAATTGTTGGAAATCGCACAGTGGAAATTTTTGCAAGACTGGTTGAGCTAGTCAAGCTTTCGCAATTTCCTGAGGACCACTTGTCCTTCGTGTCGCGAAAGGGTTCTGCAAAAGTTAAAAGCGGCAGCGAGGCATTGGGAGCCAGACAGCAATCCAAAGATGGAGCCGATTGCCAGCATTCCATATGTTCATGGTGTGTCCCATCGTATAAAAAAGTTGGGTGCCAGGTGCGGGTGTAACTTGGTCTTTTCGGCTAACAAGCTTGGCAAGCAAGGCGCGGCTCATGATGGGCAAATCATTCATGGGTACATCATGAAGCACCGTGAAATATTTGTCTAGCGCTGTAGACGCGATGTATATCAACTCCCTTTATCGCGCAGGAAATGCAAACTGGTCGCTGGCTTAACAGATTAATGGACCACAAAGCTTGTTTGAGACTAGAGCCGTGTCCAAACTCATTGTTACATTGCAAGGAACGCGGCTGCGCACCATTGTTTTGTGAAACCACGCTACCTTCGAGTTCTGAGCCGTCGGTGACGCTTGCGGCCAGACTGGAAAAGTTTCTTCCTTAAAATACAATTAAGTTCTTCAAGTTTAGGCTTGTTTATTAAGTAGTTTTGTTCAAGTTGACCAGTGAGGCCTCAGGGTGAAGGCTACCACGGACCCTGCAAAAAATCCCAAGCGTTTCAATGTTTTTTTTTAATATGGTTTGGGTTCCGTTATGTGCCATATGCCTTTTAAGTGTCATAATGCAATGTCATGTATTCAGTCAGTGATATGTTCCGTTTCACTATACTAAAACGATTCCTGACTTGCCTGTCGAGCCCTATAGAGCAAGTATTCAGTATTCATGTTGTAATCAAATTCCTAGTTTTCTTGTTTGGCAGTTGACTTGCTATGCATTCTCATTAAAAAAAATGTATTCTGCAGGTTACCATTTCTAGCTTTATGACGGCCATATTTCACGAAGCAAGTAGCTTTGATATCGTTACGGTGTGTTGCTCATCAGAAACTAAAATACTCACAAGCGAACAGTACACACATGTACTCCTGCAGCGAAACAAGAAGTCTAGTCATATAGTATCCTGCACTGTATCCGCTAATGCTCAGGAAAGAATGAAAGAGACCACTGCAAAATAAGAAATTGCTTTTTAATAGAAACATTGTCGGAACGAGGAGAGTTCCATAGTTGAACTACTGTGTCACTCTTATAGGAAAATCCACAGAAAAGCTTCTTCAGTGGCACTTTTCTTTCGCACATTTGTGCATGTTCTAGTCGGACCGTGGCACTTCCATCCATTCGCTTTCGTTTTTTTGTTTCTGTATTTCACTCGGAAGAAAGCGTATAATCACCACTTACGATATTAGGTAAAATTAACTGACAAACAAATACTACTTGACGTATGCGCAAAATTGCGGACTCCAGTGCCATTGATCGAAAATATTCTGTCATATATTTTACGTACCTTGTACTAATTATCCTAGTTCTTGCTCTACAGAAATGTGTTAATTGGCCCAAGGCAACCAGCGACGAAAGGAATGCAACTGATTTTGACTGAATTTAGAACTTGAACAGCAATAAAATAACGTGGAAAGAAGAAGTGTTGGCTCGCTAGGGGAGAAATTTACACAGAACTTTTACGAGAGTGACAAATATGAGGAGTGGGGCAACTTTCCTAGTGTATGCATGCTTTTACTGAAGAAAATCAATTGCCGAGTTGAGAGCTTTATTGTTCATTCATTGTCAATCATATCTGCATATAAAATTTAATCTCCTCTGAATCTCCGTGGGCCGCAGAAGGTTCCTAACAATGATATCGATGTAAGGAATCAGGGTGTCTAAAGACTGCAAAATGTTGGGTTTTTACGGTGCATCGGATATCTCGACAACTGGCGGATGTAGGTTAGGTTTAATGAAAGAAAAGTCTTGGGAGCTCGGTTTAGCGGAGGCAAGTAATACATGTTTTGAAAGGTTGAGAGTGAAAAGTGGACTGGCTTTATTGCACAGTAAAACAGCTTTGCCGAGTGGCAGTAGTGGCGCCATTCTCGGGCTGCCATCTCAAATCGCAAGGAAGAGCAGGCCTCCCTCGCCTGCCCACGTGCAGACCATGTGAGGTAACTGAAGTTCACAGAAGGGGGGGGGGGCAAATCACAGTGACACACGGTCGCTACAGAGGCTCTCCCTATAAAAGGTCTGAATGGCGGGAGGAATGAAGCTTTAATGTTCAAGGTAGGCGGGTTTCACGCGGTCGCACGACACTGTCTCTTCCAGGCGCGAGAGTCGGTGTCCTGGCTTTGAAAATCTTTCAGAGGTGATAGGTAGCTGTGAAGCCCACGAGCAGTCGCATAAGCGGTGAGCGAATGCACCTAGCCGATTGAATCCGCGAGCACCATTTGTGCGGGCTGCGGGAGGCGCTGCAAGAACAGCTCCCGCAAAAATGGAAGCGGGCACTCGTTTGCGGACTGGCCACCCAGCAGCTGACGCAACCGCTGCAAGTGTTGTGATGGTCATGTTCGCCGAGTTGCGATAAGAGGAGCTGTTGAAGCCTACTCAGCTGCGATGACTGGAGGCGCTGCAGGACGGTGCGTTTTAGGTCGTCGTAAGATGTGGCCAAAGACATACCCGCTAGCGAGTCTTCTATGGCATCAGCGACGTCAGAGGTTAGGCCGGCGACGACGTGCAGTTACCTTGCTGTCTGCGAGTTGATGCGCCGGAGTTGAAAATGGGCTCCTACTTGTACAAACCAAACTCCAGGATTCTTCTGCCAAAAGGTGGGAAGCTGAAGCTCTGAAGCGATGACAGGAGACGTAATCGTGTAGTGGCATCCTCTCTGTCATCAGGAGTAGGAG
Organism: Dermacentor variabilis; assembly: GCF_050947875.1. Classification (NCBI taxonomy): domain Eukaryota; kingdom Metazoa; phylum Arthropoda; class Arachnida; order Ixodida; family Ixodidae; genus Dermacentor; species Dermacentor variabilis. Next base: position 180,564,743 of record NC_134571.1, read on the forward strand.
CAGCGTCGTTCATGGCAGTGTTCGAAGAAAACTTGTTGGTCGCTCGGTTTAGCAAATCAAGTAAGTAATACACGTTTTGACAGGTTTAGAATGAAGAGTAGACTGGCTTTATTCCACAGTAAAACAGGTTTACCGAGCGACAGTGGTGGCGCCTCTGTCGGGCAGCCATCTCAAAAGTAAAGGAATACGTCGTATAGGATCGAAACGTTTTTTTTTCACGTCCGTCAGATCAGCAGTGCACCTGTAATTCCTTTGTGCATTGTTGTCTTACATATGGGCCTTTTTTGTTTGTCTTGTTAACGTTCTTGGTGGCGTCGATCAGAGCTAAAACACCGGACTTTTAATCTGAAGATCGTAAGTTCGAATGCTCGTTGAGTCCACTACATTTTCAAGCATGAGGTGGCTTGTGACAGCGGCTAGAAAAGAAGAAAATTAATTTAAATGAAAAGAATGGGCCGCAAATTTTCGTTGTGGTTGCCTCAGGTAGCGGCTCGAAGTCCATGGGCTCTGGCGGAATCTCCGGCTGGCCGGAGGGCCCAGAACCGTCTTCCAGCTTAGAAATATTGAGGGCAGCCTCACAGCGGCCGCCGACGGCGATCCCCGGTGGCCCCCGCAGCCGGGGCGGCGTCGGGAAGTAGCGAGCTTGACGCTTCCTGTATTCTGGTAAGATCCGCCGTTATGGATGCGTCCCGAACGGTAGCGATTTCAGTACCGTTGATGCCGGCGCATTTCCAGTGCATGTGTCACAGCCTTGCTCTGTCCGCACGCCTTACACGCATCAGTCGGGTACAAGCCTGCGTAACAGTGGTGTTAAGAAGGCCGGGCTAGGGTAAGTGTGTGTTTGCAGTAAGTGTAAGGTTACGGCTTCGTACCTATTTTATATAACGAGCGATGCCGGGAATTTGCGTCTTGCGAGTCTGTAGTGCTGTGTGAACGGCAAACAAATAAATATTGCCGAGAGTCAGGAGGGCCTGGGTGCAGCATAATTAGGAAGGCCAACTAAGCTTTAAAATTACATTCCCTCACCAGAATAGCAATTAGCCTCTCTTGTGCAGCATTCGGCGGCTGGTTGCCTCCTGACTCCTGCTATTAAGCTATGGCCCTCTGTCCCCAACAGCTGCGGAGCACCTGACCAAGGCCGCGATCAGGCCTGCGATGCTCAGATGGGGTTAATAATCTAATATCCGGACAGACGACCACTAGAAACTGAACCTGGCAATCTTTAACACCCGAACCTCTCAAGCAAAGTTAGCTGAGCAAGGCTCAGCTAATTAACAGGCATTGGTTCGGGTAGACATCCATACGGGTAGAGATATCGGGTTAGTAAAAAATTCACTGATGATTAGGATACTTCCTAATGAAAAACTTTACCGCACCTCTATAGTGTTTTCTTTTCACGATATCTTGGCTGGCGCGGACAATCTGTTTTTTGCGTCATGCTGCGAACAGAGTGAAGTGTGGCGCGACCGCCTCGGTAATAGTGAGACCGTAAGAGGCAGCGCGTCGGTGACGCATGGGCGCAATTCACAGCAGCTCCTGCAGACAGACTTCCAATACTGCAGTGCTTTGTTTTCATGTATGGTATCGGTGGAGGCGTTCGCCGAATGTCTTATCGGTGGCGTCATCGGTCAACAGACGCGCGCTACTCTGGTGCCTTATTGTAGCCGTTGTCGTCGGAGAGCCCGTTTTGCGTGGGACTGCCCTTTTCTTCTCATGCTTTCGATATACCCTCCTCCTTCACTTCCCACCTCATAGTGCCGCTGCCTCCTCCTCCACTATTCTCCTCGCGCACTCTTCAATAAAGCCATCTTTCCTCTCCAGCTGCTCTCCGCGTTCGCCCCTTCATTCTTCGCTGTGCATGATTGCTCGGCTACACCGATGAGGCGTAGGGTCGTCGACGCTCCACGCAGGAACGGGTACCTAGGAGCTCTGCTCCAAAATGTACTTGCTATTTACAGGCTAGCTTGAGCACAACCAGAGTAGCCTTGTAGCAGAGCGTGTTCTTATTTCTTCTACTGATTATCGTCGCATTCGTGCGGCTTCCTGCTCGTAGCGCAGGGACATAACTGAATTTCGCGATAGCGCCGTCCCGGCGCCGGCTACAATGTGGTCAAATGGTACGGCTTGAAGCGGACAACGCGGATGACGTCGGATGAAAGGGACAACATGGCAGCACGGAGTAGGAGTTACGCCGTTGACTTGCAGGAGGACGCGCCAGGGACTCGGGTTAGGGAAAGCAGCTTTTCTAATAGGCCCACATGCCATGAAAGAATTCATAGAAGAACGTGGTGGCACACACTGAAGTCGACGTCTCAATGGCGGTAGTCAAAAGTGGACTTTTACCCTGCATGCGCCACAAAGGCGAAGGCGGGAAACCTGGCGCGCCTTTAGTGGCGTGTGAATAGCACCACCAGCGTACTTAGACGAGAAATCGACAAGGGTTGGAAAGAGCGTCTCATGAGGCAACGTTGGCCCGCTTCGAAATAGGAGATAGAAGGGGTAGCAGCGATCGGTGTAATGGCGCGAATAATTGTACCCGAACGTCAATTATGGAAGGGCAACGTCCAAGTAATGATGGCTGAAACAAACGTAAATGGAAAGCAAGTCGGCAATGGTCCGACTAAGGCGCTCAATATTGACACGTGTACTTATTTATCTTTCTTGGGTGACCACGTTTCACCGCCTAAAAGCTCAGCGCAGGACGCGCCTACATGTATTGGAAATGTCTAGAATGTTATCGATGCTTGAATCCGCCGCCTGCTGTTGCCGAACCTGGTCTGATCTCATTGCATGTATGCGAGACGCGAATGGTCTAGAACTTTGTGGAAGGCATGCGGGTTCCAGCGATTACTCTGGAACATTCGACGACTGATGTATAAAAGCCGAAGCGCTTGACCCGCTGATCAGATTTTGACGATCACCGACTGTGTTCACCATTGTCACCCTTCTTTAAGCGTAGCCTGTTTTTGTGGGCACAGGTTCGTCCAATAAAAGTTAGTTTCGTCTTTCACAGTATTACTACTGTGTTCCTTATACAGTCACTACCATGTGACATCTGGTGGAGGTGCTTTACGTTCATGTACCGAACGCCCCCGACAAGCCGTGATCTAAGCCCGGACAGTAAAGACAACACCAACGTGGTCCCCGAACATCGAGCAAGCCGCCAGCTACAGCAGCTGCCCCCGGAACACGGACTTCTACTACAGACGACCAAGAAGATTGCGGCCCACACAGCCCCAAAAGCAAAGCAACCGCAGCGTCCCCAATAGTTCTGCAGCAGCCCAGGTAGCGACCGACGTTTCGCGGTTCCACATTCGAGGACCCAGAAAGCTCGCTGAAGACGTATGAGAGGGTCGCAAGGATTAACAGCTGGAACAGCGACGACAAGCTTCGACATGTCTATTTCGCATTGGAAGACGCCGCCAACAAGTGGTTCTAGAATTGAGAAGCCACCTTAAGGTACTGGGACCTGTCCAAAACGGCTTCCAGCAAACGTTTAGAAGCGTCGTGCGTAAAGAGTGAGCCCAAACTCTACTAGAAACCAGAGTACAACTTTCCATTGAGACCATAGCGATCGTCACGGATAAGATGGCCCGTCTTTTCCGGAACGCCGACACGGAAATGTCGGAGGAGAAAAAAGTCCGCTTCCTGCTGCTGGGCCTTAAACAAGAACTTTTCGCCGGACTGATTCGGAACCCACCCAAGACCGTAGCTGAGTTTTCCACAGAGGCATCGAAGATTGAGGAAGATTGAGAAAACTCTGGAAATGCGCACTGGGCAGTATAGCCTACAAGTGCTCACGCCGCAATGCGCCATCCAAGGACTGGGTTCCGACGACCTTCAAGAGTCCATCGATGCAACTGTGCGCGAAGAGCAGCGCAAGGTCTTGCCTTTGCCGCAACCTCAAGTGGACTCGTTTGCTGACATTGTGAAAGAGGAGGTTCAGCGAGCGCTTGGAGTTCCTCAGGTGCAACTACAATTGCCGCAAACCCACCCGGAAGGGAGGACTTGCGCCGCTCTCCCATCGTCAAGATCCCCCTCCGCGACCGCGCCAGGGCCCTGTGATGCCGCAAGTCCGTCGTCCACAACCGCTGCCACCAGCACGCCTACATGTCTCACAGTGCAGCTACGCGGGGAAGACGGAAATTTGGCGCGCCCCCGAGGAGTGCCCGCTCTGTTATCACTGCGGGGAGGCCGGACATATCTACCGCCGATGCCCATACCGCGAAATGGGACTACGAGGGTTCGCCGCCAACGCTCTGCGCCCGCAGCAAGGAGAACGGCTTTGCGGTATTCCCTACTACCTAATCCCTACTCAATTGAGCTCTCGAAGACCGCCCCGTTCGCCATCACCAGGCCGCTATCTGTTGCCGCAGCTCCGTCCATACACTGGCCTAGCCGGGGCCCGCTCTGAGAGCCCATATCTGGAAAACTAAAAGCAGCAACCAATGCAGGTGCGGTTACTGTTCGTGGAACTGACGAAGATCCTCCGCCGCCGACGAGGACGCCCAAGAGACTATCTCGACGACATAACAACGACACGCCGCCGACCCGACGAAGTCTAGAAGCAAAGAATACGCCTACTAAAGACGACCTGACGACGCCACGTACCAGCCACAGGTCAACGCGACGCAACCGTGATCCGACGCCAAGACCCAACTGTAACGCAAGACAAAGAACCACCGACCTCGACACGCTTTTCGACGGCCACGGAGTCACCGCCTTAGTGGACACAAGAGCCGATTACTCCGTCATGAGTGGACACATCGCCGCCTAGTTAAAGCAATTTAGGGCTGCATGGGAAAGCCCTCGAATTCGGACCGCTGGAGGACACCTCATTCATCATTCAATCAGCACGGCAGAAATTACCGTTCATGAGAGGACTTACTCTGCCACCCTCGTTATCCTCCGACAGTGTTGATGAGATGTCATGCTCGGCATGGACTTCCTAAACCAACACGGCGCAGTCATCGACCTGAAGTCAAAATGGATAACGTGGTCGGAAGATAAAGCGGTACTGCCAGAGAGCTCTTGTAGTGGCCACGACAGTGCTCGAAGATCAAGTGAGCATCCCACCGTGCTCCAACATTGTTATTTCCGTCAGCACCGAAACACCCGCTGACGTAGAAAAGGCGTCATCGAGGGTAAGCAACGGCTACTACTCCACCGTGAAATATGTGTCGAGTGAGGCATCGCTGGACTGCACGGAGGAAAAACGAAGGTGTTACTGACAAACTTCAGGCGGGAGTTCAAGCGCGTCAACAACGGCACGACATTCGCTTGCATCGAGGAAATTGCGGAAACGAGCAATGCGTTTGTCCTCTCGCATTCTGTCGCATCTACCCTGACGACCATATTTTCCGAACGAGACTTCGACATAAATGCAAGTCTCCCCATGAGTAAGCAGCAACAGCTCAAAAATCTTCTCCGACGATAAAAAATAGTGTTTTTCGAAGTCATTGAGGATTCGACAAATACCAGTCGCGAAGCATCGCATAATAACTGAAGAGTGCGCTTGACCACACCGCCAGAGCCTTTAACCAGTTTCGACACGAGAACGTGACGCTATTCGGCAACAAGTAGACGAAATGCTGCGCGACGACATCATGCAGCCGTCGAAGAGCCAGTGGTCCTCTGCTGCAGCCTTGGTGAAGAAAAAAGAAGGAAACCTATTTTTCTGCGCCTATCATCGCCGACTTAACAAGATCACGAAGGACGTATACCTATACCACGGATACACGGCGCATTGGATCGGCTCTGCAACGCTAAATACTTCGCATCGATGGACTTCAAGTCTGGCTACTGGCAAATAGAAGTTGAGAGAGATCGCGATAAGACTGCCTTCATCATGCTAGACGGCGCCTACGAGTTCAAGATCAGGCCATTCCGACCGTGCTCGGCACCTGCAAAGTTCCACCGCGGCATGGACATGGTATTAGCAGGACTGAAATGGCACACGTGTCTAGTTTACTTGGATGGCGTCATTGTCTTCGCCAGAAATTTTGACGATCACCTTAGGCGGCATGCGACAGTATGAGAGGCCATCAAGTCATCAGGGCTCAGTCTGAAGCCGGAAAAGTGCCGCTTCGCTTACAATGGGCTTCTGTTCCTAGGCAACGCCACCAGATATCTGGAGTCCGCACCGACCCGCAGAAGACAGCTGCCAACGCAATGTTCCCACAGCCCATCGACAAGAAAGCAGTGCGTAGATTTCTTGGCATGTGTCGACTATAGGCACTACGTCAAGGACTTTTCACGCATTGCGGAGCCACTAACACATATAACCAAATGCGATGTCGAGTTCAAGTGGGAAACCCAGCAGGCCCACGCATTTCAAGAACTGAAACAACGCATGCAGTCACGTCCCGTACTTGCACATTTCGACGAGGACGCCGATACCGAAATCCGCACTGACACCAGTAGCCTAGGCATCGCTGCCGTCCTACACTGTAAGAACAGTTTACACACTTTGGCTTGCCCCTTCTGCCATACAAAAATAATCGTCATCTCCCTTGGTGCGTTTCCTTTCTTTATCGCTGCGAGCCCGGAACTTTCCAGTAAAGAATGGCACGCGCGTTATCAGCATAGAACAGTTTACACCCTTTGGAGTGCCCCTTCTGATAGCGCGCGCGCCGTTCGTCACGGGAAAGTTCCGGGCTTGCAGCGATAAAGAAAGGAAACGCATCAAGGCAGATGACGATTATTTTTGTGTGGCAGAAGGGGCAAGCCAAAGGGTGTAAACTGTTCTTAGAGTGTAGTCCAGAGAAAAGACGGACTTGAACGAGTGATATCTCATGCTAAGCGGTAGCTCTCAAAAAGCGGAAGACAATTATTCTACGACTGAAAAGGAATGCCTCGCCATCATTTGGGCTACAGAAAAATTCCACCCATACCTATATGGCAGGTCATTCAAAGTCGTCAGCGACCATCACGCGTTGTGTTGGCTAGCTAATTTAAAGGACCCTTCTGGACGGCTGGCGCGGTGGAGCCTCAGACTGCAAGGATATGACGTGTCGAGTATTTGGAAGTTAAAACGCGCATTGTCTTCGTTCACGCTACAAAGCAACCTGCTCGTGAAGAAGAACTTCTCACTAGTCCGCGCCAACTACCTTCTTATTGTTACGTTAGCGCTGCGTCCAGAAGTATTGCACGCCCTACATAAGGATCCAACCATTGGGCACCTCGGAATCTCCTGGACGCTGTCGAGGATACACGAAAGGTAATAATGGCCGCGTCTGATCGCTGACGTCGCCCGTTACGTCGAGACAAGCCAAGACTCTCTGCGACGAAAGACCGCGCCGACAAGGCCAGCAGGATTACTACAGCCGATCGAACCTCCTTGCCAACCGTTTCAGCCGATCGCGATAGATTTGTCGGGACCGTTTCCCTAATCAACATCCGGAAATAAGTGGATCGTCGTGGCGACGGACTATCTCACCCGCTTCGCTGAAACTAAAGCTCCAGCCAAAGGCAGCGCAGCCGATGTGGCGAAATTTTTTGTCGAGAACATCCAGCTGCGACATGGTGCCCCAGAAGTCCTCATCACCGACAGAGGAACGGCCTTTACAGCAGGGCTCACCCTAGCCATTCTGCAATACAGCCAGACAAGCCACCGGAGGACAACTGCCTACCACCCGCAGACGAATGCTTTCACGGAGCGCCTGAACAAGTCCCTCGCCAACATGCTAGCAAGGTACGTCGACGTGTAGCACAAGACGTGGTACGCCGTCGCGCCGTATGTAACCTTTGCTCATAACACGGCGGTGCAAGAAACGCAGATCACAAAGTTCAAGATGCTTTACGGAAGAGACCCGACGACGACGCTCGACGCCATGCTGCCGCACGTCACCAACGAAGAGAATCATGACGTCGCCACCTATCTCCAGCAAGCCGAAGAAGCCCGACAGCTCGCCCAACTACAGTTCAAGAACCAGCAGCGTACCAACAGCCAACGCTACAGCCTCCGACGACGCTACGTCCAGTACCAGCGTGGTGACGGTTTTTGGGTTTGGATGCCAATACGTTGACGAGGACTCAGTCAGAAAATCTTGCGACGCTATTACGGACCATACAAGATCACCCGACGTGTTGGGGAAATGGACTATGAGGTGGTGCCAGACGGCATTTCGCATACACAGCGGTGCCGCGGTCGATCTTAAGCTGTCCACGTGGTGCGTCTGAAGCCCTATTACGCATGCTGACGAACTTCCTTAGTTAGTTGTTTCTTTGCTGAGGGTGTTCTTGTTTATTACTTTTGTTTGTTTGCAGCATCGTGTCGATGCTTTTTTAAAAAGGGGGTATTCACACGTGTACATGTTTATCTTTATCGGGTGGCCCCGTTTCACCGCCTAACATATGTTATCGCTCAGCACAGGACGCGCCTACATGTATCGGAAATTTCTAGAGTTTTATCGATGCATCTATCCGCTGTCTGTTGTCGCCGAACCTTGTGTTATCTGATTGCATGTATGCGCGATGCGAACGGTGTAGAACTTTGTGGAAGACACGCGGCTCGCAGCGATTATTCTGGAGCATAAGACGATTGATGTGTAAAAGCCGACGCGCTTGACCCGCTGATAAGATTTTGACGATTGCAGACTGTGTTCGCCGTTGTCGCCGTTCTTTAAGTGTAGCCTGTTTTTGTGGCCACTGGTTCGCCAAATAAAAGTTAGTTTCGTCTTTCACAGTATTGCTACTGTGATCTTTATACGTCACTACCGCGTGGCAATATGGCTGTTCCTTTAGGTATGGTACACGGTTCTAAGTTTGTGCTTAGTGTACATGAGCTAAACAAATTTTCGGTAACCGTAGATAAAAACTATGGAGCCCGGTCTGTGAAAAGTTCTCGACGAGATACGTGAAGTAAATTGACGTGTTACAGCAGGATGTTAGTCACGTCTGTAGCGCAACTGAACTGGATAGCTCGTGTGATTTCGCAACGGGTAGAATAATTGGTAGCGGCAGCAATCCACTTATTTACTGTACCTCAGGTGGGAAAAGGGCCGAGGAGGCCGAGGCCATCTCAATTAAATGGTTCGGCAGGTATTATCAACTGGCTTGAGGAATGCAGCAGCAAACAAAGCCGGCATCTTTAGAGGTTGGCTTGCCTTTCAGGCAGCGACATAACGTCTTGCGGACCGGTAGAGCACAGGTCAGGAAAAATACCTTCGGACCGGATGTCAGCCGAATGGGCATTGCACTCCAGCGCTTCAGTCCCTATAACGACGAATTAGGGCTTCTTCACTTGGGAAGTCGACAGCCGTTCTGCGACCTCCGGGACGTTCCAAGCACCGTATTTACTTTGCTTCCTGCTTCCGACATGCACAAAGTTGCTGGTGAATAAAGGAAGTCAGCGACTTTTACACGCTGGCCTCAGTTTTCTTTTGCCTGAAATGAGAGAACGCTTTTGGGTACTGAAGGCAAGGCAGGTCGTAAAGAAAGGAATTCGCGAATGCACAGTCTGCCGGGAATATTCCCACAACAATATTCGGAGGCCGTCCTGCCTCTAACAGCACACAGGGTTCCGCTGTCTCCACCTTTCGAAGTCGGTGGTCTCAACCTGGCCAGATTGCTTCACGAAGACAACAGTGAACCAAACAAGCAGTATTATTTACTCATCTTCACGTGTTCAGTCACGAGAGAGATTCATCTGGAGTTCAGTGGTCGTCAGTCACGACAAATTGCTACTAACATTTAAACGACTTGTGACACGATGCAGAATGCGTAAGATTGTATATTTTTACGACCCCAAGACATTCAAAAAGGCGTAAAGGAATATTCAGCGTCTTTATGAGTAAATAAAATCATACAAAGTACAATCGTGTTTCGGAAGTCGCATGATTATTTGGAAATACATTGCAATACATGTGGGGAGGATTTTAGGAACGACTCCTAAATACGTAGCTTACATTGAGGAAAACATTGGGAAATCATTTATTTGACTATGAAGAACTTTCGACCACGCTCATTCAAGTTGAAGCGGTGATAAAATCACGACCCATAACATATGTCTGTGGAGAAAGCCCTGAACCAACTTCGCTTGCGCCAAGTCATTTCCTTATAGGTCAAACAAAGGTTGACTATGCTTCCTCCAGACTTATCAAGCACAGCAGGAAAAGAGACAGCGTCGTCGCTCGAAACACTTCGACGAAGATAGAAATACAGAGAGCCTACGTTAAACAATCTATACAACTGGTTGTGACAAGAGTCCAACAAAGGCTTCGTTCAGCTCACGGTAACGAACCTGGACACAGAATCAGAGAGGGTTGGGGCCTGATAATAGAATTAAACTTGCCAAGAGAAATGCGGAACATGTGACAACTGACAGAAGTATTTCCGGGCAGCGACGCGCAAAGTTTCCTCATTTAAAGTGCGCACTTCAAGGGGCCCCACGTCGTGAAGACCGGTACAGATGCTCTACCACCTAGAAGTAAATGGACAAGCTCCGATACTTGAGAAACATAAAATCATCTTGAAGAGAAGAACGAACACGCAAATTGTTCTGCCGGGAACTGTTAAACATGCTAAGCAAAAGGACAGAAATTCAAAGTTAGCATGGACACGAGCACGTGCCCGCATTATTTTTACTTGTTTTAGAAAGCGTGAAATAAACAGGTACTCTACTTCGCCTCGGCTTCCTGGTTTTCAAGAATATACCTTAATTACAGCAGTAAAAAAATATTAATCCACATGCGTGCGCTTTATGCCATACATTTAAGATTGCTGTCATATGTATATATATATATATATATATATATATATATATATATATATATATATATATATATTAGCTGTGCTTTTTCTCAAAATGAGACGGAAAGCTCTATTTGAATGAGTAGAGTCTAAAATATTTCATGCTGACAAGTAATTTTTTTTTAATTTTCTCCCAGTCACTTGCTCAACTGAAATCCAACCAGAGCATTTCTGGGAAGCTTGCTGTGGTGTTTCTGCAAGGATTATTCCATTCAGAATAATGCTGGTGGACATAACATTGTGTGCAGCTCACTATATTGGGCAGCAATAAGCTTCGTCGAATTGCTTATCGAAAGCGGATTTCACCATAGAATGGCACATTAGTGGTTCAACAAGGAGTTTTTTTCCAGGGGTCTTGTGTTACATAGTGACTAAGTTGCTCGCTTGATAAATGGTTTACTAGTCTGTCGTACATAATAAAACGACTTAATTTTAGCAGATTGGTGCATTTGGACAAAGATACTCAAATATACATTTACTTATTTGTCCATAACTTTTGGTCGTCCATTTTGTTTAGCCCTACACTAGATAGTTGTGCTTAGTGATACCATGTACATATTGTCACGTACGAGTTTGTACCGCTGTAGACAAAAGGACGTTGGGGGTGAACAGAAGGTTGATGTGTTTTGACGATCGGTAGATGGTGTTACCCTTACTACTGAGCTACAATCTTAAAACTGTATATATTGCAAATATATATATTTGCTCCATGTAACAATATGTCCTCGAATTATGGATCTGTATTGGAGACGGTGAAAATATCCAAATGCGCCAAATGAAGCAGCTCAGTCGACATGCAAATGGTCATCTCTGTTCACGCGCACTTTCATTAAATGTATATACCTAATTGTAACTACGCAAGGCAGCACTACGTTCGTAGATTACTACGCTAAACAAAATGGATCGTTGAAGACCTAATCATGTGTCTCGGAATCAAGTCTATATTCAAGATAAATCCATTGAACTCAATAGTTAGACACATAAGACTCAGGACATACCATTGTCGACAATAACTTTGGACTAAAGTGCGAAGAACTACAAGGTAAACATACACCAGAAAAATATGACAAAAAGAATATTTCCTTAAAAAATAAGAGTACAAGAAACACAATTTGCCTCATGTCCTCCGCGATATCTTTTTATTCAGATCTTGAAGCACCTTAGCTTCCTTCTGAGATCGGAGCTAGCTGTCACCAAGAAGAGACATCAGTCGCTGACAAAAAAAAAACACTATTTTATAAACAAACCTACCCCTCCGAAAGTGTGCGCCACAACGGTTGAGTTTAACCCAAATATACAAACTTGTTTAGCCTCTCTGTCATCATCAATGACCACTGCCCAACTAATATTAGCCTTGGAGGGGCCCACGCATCCCATACGCGCGCTTGCCAACAATGGCCGCCTGAAGTAGTCTTGCACTTGAACCTTCTCGGCTTTGATTAGAAAGCAATCGTCACGCTTACTCAGATATGCGAAGACCATCAGGTGGCCAGCTTTGCGTCGCCATCAACGACGGTGGCTCACGCAGCGACTGCAGCTGATTAACTCTTCTGATAGAGATTCGATGGCACGTCAGCAACCTCGACAATCTGCAACGCTCGTCCATATATTTCTTTTTTTACAGCGCATTTCTGTCTACACAGGTGAAAAACAGTCATAAAAACTTCCTGTTACCAAGCGGAACCGTATTTAAAATCGGCCTTGAGTGTACATTCGTAATTGTGGAAGTTTCGGATGTGTTAGGGCCAACCACAGGTAAGACTAAAATCAAATCATGCACAAAAAAGCTTTAGAACGAAGGTAATAGTCTAGTGCCGGTGCTTTATTCCCATGATGGCTGCGATAATATCTCTGGAAACTTATTTAAGAGCGCTAGGAATTAGGAATGCTGGTATAGTTGGAGATTGCTCAACACCGCACCAGTTCTGCCACACAGGAACCTGATAATTCTATCATTTTAAGCCCTCTAAAGCGAAAAGAGACAGAAACATTAGGAAGGAGACAATATTTACGCAGGTAAAATTATATTCTTTATTCTTCATGTACCAATACGCAATTCAGTTTGTGCTAGTATATTGGTATTACTATCCGCTTTGCCATTAGGTAAACTGTGTGTAGGACGCGTTTAGTAGAATACCTCCTGCAAAGAATAAAGTAAGATAGATCAATATTTATTTCAACATCACCATCATCATGGTTTTTATTTTCACCACTGCATACAAGGTGAAAAAGAGAGTCGGAAGAACAAGGTTTACACGCTATTTATAGAGAGTTTGGCCCTATATCACAATGCAACCGTAGCAGCTCTGCAATAATTACATTATATACGAAAAATACAAACGTTTCTATAGATGAGTACGTAGGTACACAGTTATACACTTATACCATACCTAATGATGAGTATTTCACGAACAATATCTTCTTCTCTTTCCAAGATGACCATTTTATTTGGCGCTATACGCTGACGTAAAAAATAGACCAAAACCATATAGCCGCACGTGAACGTTAAGTAGTTATAAGCAGTGCAGCTACTGTTGGAAGTAGGTCTTTACTGAGGAAGTACAACAGTATGCAATTTCGTTGTTCTCTTTCTTCACCTTGTTTAGCAAGAACGCCTATGTGCCACTTTGAAGTGCTTATCATATTGCGTCAGCAGTGTCGAAGCAGCAATATTTTTTGTACCTTCTTTGTCCTTTTTGGGCCTTGTCACGAATCCTGACCAGCAAGATATATACAATTTTGTTAAATTTTGAGGATTATTTACATCGTAGAGGCAACGTGCGCCTGCATATCGAAAACACGGACAAAGAAAATCTGACACTTCAACCGAGGAACAGTACATTTGCACTAACAGGAGCAGCCTTCTTTTGCAGTAAGTACTGTCGGCGTCATTCATATGTAGAGAGGGAGAACGGCGGCCGCCAGGCCGCTCCGGAGGCAGTTAGCGACGTCTAACGGTAGCTGCTGGACTCGGTCGGCCGACGCATTTATTCTCGGGCCCAGCTGCTACCGTTACACTTCGCTGGTGGCTGCGGAGCACCCGGCAGCCGCCGTTCCCGCGCTCTTCACAAGGGTGACGCCGACTGCGCTCTTTAGACACATTAGACACTCTAGTAGTGTACCGGAGTTTTATATGACTCGAACCTCGACAGTACAGAAGAGAAATAAGTATTTCAGCCTTTAGCTGAGGTAAACATTCAGCACGCGAGGTGATGCACCGAGAAGAAGAAATTTTACATATAGTTCGCTGCTCAAGCATATTACATCTCAAATATTTAAAGAAGATGACACCGAAAGTTTTAATGGTACCAACACTTCCTATCGCTTGTATAACTAAAATAACATATATACGCAATAAAGCTTTACCTTAGCACTGCACACGGCTGCTTACTGCAAAGGGTGTACGTCAACCTATATTTGTAGGTTATGTAGTGCCAAAGATATAATCTGTGTGATTTATGTTCAGACGCACCAGTAGCGACAGGTGTGGTGTCATCCGCATACGAGATTGTCACTCTATAGTTCATGGACATCAGGCATCCAAACCACCCTAACGCTGTGCCCTGTAGGACACTAGTACGCGCTTGTAATGATGATATGTCATTGCAACCCTTAGAAACCTTATTCTCAGAGAGAGATAAGATAGATCACTGGATAGCAACGGGCTGGCCAGAATTCCCGAGCCCGCCTCGCGCGCTGGGCGCGGGGCTCAGGCCGGGTAAGCAATTGTTGACTTACACCTCGGCGGGCTCGTGCCTAGCGGCGTCTAACTCGGGTCGCGCCCGGATTATAGGCCCAGGCATGCTATTTGCGACTCCACAATACTGAAGAATATAAGAAGTGCAGCCCTATGTAAACTTTAGTTAGGTGTTGTGGGTGTGTTGTATGGGAGAGTCGAGGCAGGCAGGCCACGACACAGCAGCTCTATGCTGTAGACATTAGTTTACATTAGCGGTATTTTTCGGCCAAGGAGAAAACGGTTCCAGTAATCAACTGCGCCAACTTTTTAATGCGATCAGCATTCGTTACCAAATTGGGGTACTTTTTATCTATCGCTCTATCTGCCTATCTATCGGTCAATTTATCTATCTACCTTCTATCTACCTATCTATCTTACGCCAGCTGACCGAATGGTTGTCTCCTAAATTGAGCCACTGCGTATATGCTCGAGGTTGTGGTAGCTCCATCGTTGTCATACGGTAGCGATCATACAGTTAAAGTAATTTTGTTCTCATAACGCTGTCCTACCAGTGTCATGATTTCAGAAGCTTCATGAAATTGTTGTCCAGCCTTTATGGTCACCGCCTTAGCAGTTACATCAACGTCATTCCACCGTAAACATGCTATTGTCATTCAATCGTGGTTATGTCACGATTGTTGTGCCACTGTCGTCATTTCGTCGTTGATATACAGTCATCGTCATGCATTTACTGACATACCGTGGTCCCGATTGTTGCTTGCTCGTCATTCCCGCTTCATCCTCTCATTCTTGCCATACTGCCATCGTCCCACTGTTTTCGTCTTACAGTCGTCACGCATTCATCCCTATGCCATCATCGTCGTACACTTGTCTTCCTGCCATGGTCGCTCGGCCGTGCCGTCGCGCTGTTGTCGCACTATCGTCATCATTGAAAAAATTGCATGCAATTGTGGCCAGCCATCGTTTGAAACCCGTTTCGTCGCTCCAGCATCATAATTTCTCCTTCGTTCTGTTATAATTGTGCTATCCTAAATTGTTTGTGATTATGCAGTTATCTTCATGGCTTTGTAATTCTGTCGTGTTTATTAATCGTAATCACTTCAGCAACATTCCTTCGTCGACACTGAATGTGCCGGCGGCATACGGTCCTCGTCCTAGCATCATGAGAACCATGTTGATCGATGATCATGCGTAACAATTCGGGCCAATCATGGACACAGTGTATGTAGCATATTGCCCAAGCACTTGAAATCCCAGAAGGACCTCTGCCGATTCTAAATAAAGGTCTCCAACTGAATACCGTGTGTCGCAACGTGGTCGCTACATTGCGTGAACCCTGACTGCATTAACTTCGATTGTCATCTCAAGATGAGTTCTGGGTTGATCCTTTTATCTTCACGACACTAAAAAGTGTGTTGAGCATTGTTCCAAGGTTATTAATATATGGGATTCCTAGAGCTGCTCGGGTTCAAAAGTCACATGTACGACCCGACATTCGATGAAGGTAGTGCTGTAAGGTCGACAGTGGCCCTGCCTATCAACAAGGCGAAGCGCATTGCGGGAAGTTGCTTGCAATCACAGAGTCGAAAAAAAATGACGAAGGGTTAGAAATCAATTTGCATAGCGATCGCGCTAATGAGATTGAAAACTATTTGGTTGTTGCGAGACACGCCGCAAAAACAAATTCTCTGGAAGCTCTTCAGGTACCTAAGCTATCCGTCGTAAAGCAACCACAAGACGAATAAATGAGGGGACTTTCGGTACAGCTGGCTATATCTTTCAAGAGAAGACGTGTTTAGAGGCGCAGTCGTCTGCAATAAATTCTTCCTGCGCAAGAATATGTAGTTTTTGTTTATAGCCATCACTGATGTGCAGCTTTGCGTTGCCTGTGCGCGAACATTTCAATGGCTAGACAGAAGGTAATTTGTGGACAAGCTTTTAGTGAATTTAAATAAAATGGTAATAAATAAATTTTGCAAAGTTCATTGCCAAATGCTGTTGTGAGTTAGCGCCTGGTGCCAATCCCTACTGGTTTCCGTTATTATTCGTGGTTACCGGTTCAAGCGAGCTGAATATTCTGCCATAGTTCCTCGCAAAATTAGTCTAACTAACTTAATTCCGACCTTCAACTGGGTGTTGCTCCTAGCTAACTACTTTCACCCTACGATTATGCAGTAAAATTTTTGAACATTAATGAGCGGGATGTGAAAAAGAAAACAGCACATGGAAAAGCTTACTGTAGCTGTGAATTTTTATTTTAAATGCAGTTTTACATTTTTGGTGGCTCAACTCACGTGTTCGTAGCCTTTTTATGTTTTCTAGCACGAGGTGAGTTCCCTGCGAATTGACGTGAACGAACAAGCGATCATATCTCAATCTGACGGAAAACTACCGAACCTTGGTTCTAATGCCCTGTACTGAAACACAAGTATGCTTAGTATAAACTTGCATATGTGGCAAAATGACGATCCTAAGTTGTCGATTCAAAGACTGACAAAGTTATAGCTTAGCCAAAAAAGTCATAAAAATGGTATCCTCGATATCAAGTCATGATTGCACTTGAGCTTTACCCACGTGGATCATCAATTTCTATTTATTGACATATGCTTCTAGTGTACGTGCACTATGATGTTTCTGGAAGCCATTATGTCAATGTGTTTAAATTTGCGTTCGCGCCAAATATATTGGCTTGACTTTCATCACTGCGCATCCCAATGGTTTTATGAGATTCAAAAGTTAGATAAGATGGCTGGCGGTGGGTAAGGAAGTGTTCACCTATGCCTTCGCTATAGTATATTGTTGAGCTAGTCTCTGATAATACTAACAGTCTGTAAAAGTTCGCCTGGCAGTTAATCGAAATGAAATCGTTATATCTCTCACAATTGAAGCAGCCAGCAAGATCAGACGCAGGGGAAAATGCTGCTTTGATGCACCTTCAAGACAACGCACGGCTCGTTGATCACATGCCAGTCTCTCCACAATGACCGAAAACTCGAGCTAGCTTCGAATAGGCTCAATGCATAATCCGTCGAAAAGAACCGGACTAGCTACCATTCAGGTTTAAAAGCAGCACGCCCGGCTCGGGCTGGCCCATGCATTGTACTTTGGCGCTCGAGCTCGGAACGGGGCCTGTTGAACTGGCCCGTGCAGTGACTAAGATTATCAAGCATGCGTGGAATCCTCCAGACACCTTAATTTGCTGGTATATAAAGCAGTATTTCATGGTTTATAAGGTGAATACTAGGGGCACACAAAGATTCGCAGTTTCAGAAACAAATCAAATCGACTTTTCTAATTGGTTTGTATTCATTATCAAAGTGTGCAATTCAAAATTATCAAATGTTGGTTTCTCTTGAATATGTAAGGAATACCATTTAATAACTTCTCAGAGTAGAATAAATCGTAGTAGTGAAGACTCTTCTGAATGACTCTGTTCGAGGAGCAGCGGTAGCTACGCAAGGGTAGCAGTTCCTGTGTGAAGATATAGAGCCGATAACTTCTTCAGAAAACTCAATATATACAGGGTGCTGTTATTGCCATAACGATTACATGGACGCTCCGTGCGCATTTCTGCAATCGCAGAAGCCGTCGCCCCGAGGATTCGTATAAAATCCAAAGACGATAAAATCGTCGCACCGCGTCGGGTGCTCTTTGAGCGAGTGAAAGCCTTCGAGTGTGTGGCGGCGATCGCGGTTCAATCTTGTGCGCGCTACCGACGGAAGCGCAGAGGACGCGCGCCGTCTTCCGTCGCGCGCAATGTTCCCGGATGAGGTACAGGAAAGGCTGCGCGTTCTGCTTCGGGCGGCCGGGGCTGCCGGGGCCGCATTTTTCAAATTGCTCGTAGGTACAACGAGGCCTCACGTTTCTCCAGGCGCTCGACGTTTCTGCGCAGGCACGAGTAAGAGCGGGTTGGAGAGAGAGAAAATGTGAGGGCCTTTGTTCAATGAATATCTGACTCTGCCTAGGCACTACGGTGGAGAAGTGTCTTTGCGCGTGTTGTGTGCATTTGTCTCTAGGCGCGCCGACATTGCGGAGTAAGGTCGATTTTCTTTACGCTCGGACGCTGTCTGCCGGCACGGTGAAACAGTTGAATCAGTGATCACTGACGCCCCATTTTATTGTCGCTGTTTCTAAAGGTACGTAGGAAAGACTTTCTTGCGCGTGCGGAGCTTGTGCTGGACCAGTCATGCTTGATTATAACTTTGTGCCGCCTTACGGCCTTCTACCTTCGAAAAAATTAAGGAAAAAAGCATCACTGATTTTCCCGGGGGAGAAAGAGGTGCAGTAGTAGAGGCCTGGCCTGCTATCCTCGACTTTTAAGCAGCATTTTTGTGTGGTCACCTTCGAGTGAAATAAACGCACAGCGCCTTATCAGCCACGGTTGAACGCGACTGCCTGGTCTCACGCCGTGAGGATTATTGCAATCGCTCCTCGTCCAGGTTAAGTTATATTAGCTTAGGTTTAGGTTAGGTTTATGTTATCTAAGGTTACATTAGGTTAGCGTAAAAGGCGTTAGGGCGGCGCGGCGTATTCCCACAGCGGTTACGCCGTGCGGATTATTGTCTTTCCGTCAAAGCCACGTTAGGCTAGGTTAACGTTAAGTTATGTTGCTTAAAACACGTTAGCCGGGCGCGGCGTATTATAGCGGTTGCAGGGACGTCGAGCATCACCAGCGCCCTTTGAGCCGCTCGCTTTGAACCACCGTTGCTAAGGCGCTCTGCCTCCTAGAATTTTATTATATGTGGCCCACCGTCTTGTAGCGTCCCTACTGCTCTCATTAAAACATCTGCGATGTTATCACTTCTTTGACCATCGGCAGCCAGTGTCGGAGCATAAACAAACTGGACCCCACTCCGCAATGCCGGCATGTCTAGGGACAGACGCATAGAATATGCGCAAAGAAACCCCACCGTAGTGCCTAGGCAGAGTCACATATTCATGGAGAAAAAACCCCACATTTTTTTTCTCGTACCCGTTCTTGCTCGCCCATGCGGGCAAACGTCCGACGCCTCCGCAAGTGCCACTCCCCACTGTACTTTCTAGCATTTGTGTTGTTAAACTTTTTATATAACTTTTTTATAGTGCTGACCCTGTTCTCTGTTCCTTTCATTACCCCTTCCACCTTCCTTTTTCGTTCGTTCTCAGCTGCGCTAGAAGCCTAAAGCAGTCATGACATACACCAACTCGCCCAAACTGCCACGCTTTTGAAGCATCTGTAATGTCGTGGCCGCGCACGCCCTGCCGGACCACTGTACTAGTGTGTACTAGATTCGAGAGTGGGTCCAACGAGGGATCCGCACTGAGGCATATTTTACTGAAAATCCAGATAGCGCCACCGTTGCCTTCTTCTGGACGCCACGCCCCCGCGCGCGGCGGAGGCCGCGGAGGCGTCAGTCGGCAGCGTGCCGCCACGATCGAGCGCAGCGTTGTAGTTGCTTTCGAGTATGATCGTGCCGGGATTATCCCGAGCCATGCAGTCAGATGGATCGCGTTTGCAGTTCGTTTTCCTTTCTAAACCGTGTGTGCGTGTTTAACTGCGTCAAGAGATAACGAAATGCAGAGCTCTTATTGCGCAGAAATGAGGATCATGTGCAGTAATGGGATGAGGTACACGAATAAATTACCTATGTGGCATAATGAGGGCTCAAATAAAAATTGTCAGTCCTTTGTTTTCTTCCTTTCTCAAGGCGACATATTGAATGTTACCGAAATTTCCCCGATGCCCTAATAACGGCAGCAATTTGACATTTAGGGAGCATGTGGGTCACATTATTCATTACGTCCAGCAAATCTTTTTTTGTAGTTTATTTGTGTTTTTTGAAAATATTTATGGAATAGCCGTTTTCTTTCCTATTTTTATGCGTCATGCGCCTGAGATGTAGTTGGTTTTCCAGATCCCCTGGGTGAACAAAGCAAAACGGATTGTTTATATTTGCTTGGATTATGAAGCATGTTATCGGTCGTCTGTGCCGTCGATTTCGCGCACGTTTCCATTGTCACATGCCTCCAATCTAAATAACGGTTCAACTGAGAGCGGGAGCGTTCTCTTTCATGACCGGCCTTCATCTGTTGCGTATGAGATTATTCTCTTTCACGTGGGCTGCTCGGGTATAGGCTGTTCGTAGTGATACAACAGAAAATACGGCAAGAGATTGTGGGTACCACATCAGATCGAAGCGCCGTCTTTCCACGCTGTGTAGATAGTTCCTGGCCTTCGATGATATGCACATAATATCTCAGAATGTACTTTGTATCAAAGTGCAGCTCACAAATGGAGTCGGTGGCTTCCGAAGGGCCGATCAGTGCGGTAAAGATTGCGCTCCCACAACCGGCATCTTTCTTCTTCTTTAGGGACGCCGAAGAGCGACAGCTTGGCCAGACCTTTCCACCTACTGTATGTGGTTTCGCAACCCACTATGCAACAGTAGTTCTTCGCCGAGATGTACAAGGTGTGGTCATGCTCACATCTTTGTTTGTTCGTTAATTGATTTCTTTCTTTCTGTACATCAACAGAAATCGAAGCAAAAGCAAAAGGCTATACAGCCTGACAGAGGTTTTTGCTCCGAGATACAGTTCAGCACGCAGTCATAATAAAGGTAGAGAAACAGCAACAATATACAATAATTAACATAAGATAATCATTCAACAATCTAAATTGTCTCTATAGATATATAAAAAACAACAACAAAAACAGAAATATCACAGAGTAAAAAAAACAAGCAGATCGACATATATATTGTAACAAGCAGCAACAAAAGAAACAATGTGCGCTCAGAAATAAAACACACAGTGCACATTGAGTAAGATAAAAAAAGTCAATAAAGATGGAAGTTGTAATCAACACTTAAACAGTACTTAAACATATTCAATGCAGTTTTCTAGAAGAATTTGTTTAAGCCTATTTTTGGAAATTTCTTTATTTAAATCTAAAATGTTGCCAAGTTTATTAAGCTGACTGGGTATTTGGTGCAGAATGTGCTACCGACCATAGGCAATTCTAATTTCTGGTTTTCTTATAATTTGTGTACGGAGGCAGTATTGAACACATCTGGAAGAACTGTACGTGGGATATAGCTTATTATTTTGGAAATGCAAAAAAGCTTGAGATGGTAGATTTGGTTAGCTTGCAATATGAAATGTTTTGTAAATAGCGGACGCGTGCTGAGGCTTTGCGGGTGACCATTATATCCCTCAAATATCCGTAGGACCTTTTTTGTAATGTGAGTAGGGTGGTACAATTCCGTGTTGTCGCTCTGCCCCGGATCAGCAAGCAGTAACAAAGCCTGGAATAGAACATTGTATGATACAGCGCTTTCTTAAGCCAAAGTGGTAATAATCGACTTAATCTGTAAATACATCGAACACTTTTACATAATTATAATGCTAATTGATTTGCGTGTTCATTCCAGGACAGGTCTTCCTGAAACCATACGTCCAGAAATTTTTGAACCTTAACTTGCTCAAGCGTCTGGCCCTCAAAGGAAACATTGAAGCTTATATTCCGTGGCTTATTGATAGGTGCAAACAATATGTATTTAGTTCTACCCGCGTTTAGCCGTAACTTCTTGACTTTATGCCAACGAGACAGCTTACTTAGATATGTGTTTACACTTCCTTCAAGGTTAGAAATTGAAGCACCAGTAAAAAACATGTCAGTGTCATCGGCATACATAATTATTTTAGGAGAATCTGGAATGCGACACAGGTCCCATTTACATAAATTATAAATAACTGTGGTCCGAGTATAGATCCTTGTGGGACATATTTGTTGACCTTAGCATGCGAGGATGTCTCCTGAATAATAACTACATATTGGTAACGGTCTGCCAAGTAATGTTGTAGTAACCTATTGGCAATACCACGGACGCCGTAATTATAAAGTTTTTGTAGAAGAACGCGATGACACACGGCATCGAATGATTTACGGAAATTTAGAAACACTCCCAGCGTGTAAAGCCTTCCCTCGAAATTATTTAGTATCTCACTTTTAATGTCGAGTAAAGCAAGCTGGGTGGATTTACCATTTTGAAAACCAAACTGGGCCTCACTTTTGATATCATACTTATGAACAAATTTTGTAATCCGATATTAATAGCACTTTCAAACACTTTCGACATTATCGGAAGTACCGATATTGGTCGATAATTTGCAATTTCTTTGTCGTTACCACCTTTGAAGACCGGACACACGCACGAGCTATTTGCAGTTGATCAGGAAAAACCTCAGTAGAGAAAGTTAAGTTAATAATGTATGACAGCGCGGGCGATATCACATCAGCAACGTATTTTATTAGCATATGTTTGATGTCATCATGTCCTGCCGCACAGTTCTTTTTAATCTTGGTTATTAATTCTTCAGCCTCACGACATGAAATAGAATGCAAAACTATAGAGTTAGGTAAACCACGGTCATTTATCAATAATCTTGGATCATCGTCATCACATACATCATCGCAACCACAACTAACAACGAAGTAATCGTTCGTTTCAGTGGCAACCTCTCTCTAGTCAAGGCCGCTAGAGTTAGCTAGAATGCTAGGGACGTGGTTTTGTTTTATTCGACCGGAAAGATTTCTAACCTCGTTCCAATTTCTCCTGGGATCATTACTTATTCTACAAAATAAATTCTCATAATATCTGAACTTCGCACACCTTACTTCACGATTTAGCTGGTTTCTGTACTTTTTAAACTCAATAAATTTATGTCGCCTGTCTTTACAAATTCATGTTACATGCTTTTCTTCTTTTTTTATTTTTTAAAGTAAGATATTAGTTATCCAGACTTTTCTAATTTTCTGCCGTTTTACGTACCTTACAGATACCGGGAAAGCATCCATATAGCATTCTATCAGTTTAGACATGAATACGTTGTATGTCATGTTAGGATCCTTTTCCCGGATTCCACTCGGTTTGAATAACATGATGCTGGAATATTTCTAGTGTCCTAGCGTTGATCTGGCGTGACCGCACTTTTTCATTAGCTTCGCGACTACCATTGGAATAAGGAAGGGTACAAAACATAGGCAAATGGTCGCTTAAATCTACAACCAACGTTGAAGCAATGCAATGCGATGGTTGTATGTTCGTCAAACAGATATCAAGGAAAGTGGCAGTCTGTGCAGTGAGAAGGGTTGCCTTACAAATTACGTTTTTTGCAAGGAAGCGATTACGCTAGTACTGTTAACTGGCGTGACGATGCATCCGGAGATAGCATATCGATATTCACGTCCCCCATTGCCACAAATGGAAGCCAGTGTGACACAAATATTCCAGCACGTGTTCCATGAACTTGGCAAATCCAGATTTAGTCCCAGAAGGTGGTCGATAAACGACCGCAGCAAAAATTTTTTCTAGGCGTATCATAAGGCACTCTACAACACTCTGCCGAGACATCAGACAAACCATAGACATAGGCGCGGGCCGTCTGCAGGCGTGTACACCGTGCAGACGGCGCCACTTGACGAAAATGACGAACCTCCAGTCCTGGCAGAGGAGTAATTTGATTGTATTCTTTGTTTTGCACATACTAGGTGCAAAAATCAATTAGAGGGAAAATGACGAAAAAAATTGAAGGATGCTTAAGCTTCGCCTTCAAGAGTAGAACGCGACAGCGTTCCCGTCGACCCACCAAGGGGTGTAAGACAATGCGCTACGGCGCAGCGATCACTTACGAGGCGCCCCGCATCGGACTTTGCGCCCACCTATCACGCGGGGAGCGTCGAGCAACGCAGCGTTCGGCGCGGCAACGAAACGTGCGCCTGAGCAAACGGAACGAACCAAAGCACTCGGTGTCTCGGAGGGGGAAACGATCTACGCCAGCCAAACGTCGTGATCGGCACGGGTAGATAGATAGTAATCTAAAGAAAGAACGGCGCTTGATTCTGCAACCCGTGTGGGAGCACGCCGAAGCGTCGTCAGGGGAGAGGAAGTGAGGGCCGCGACGCGCCTGGCACCGGTCCCCGCACAGCCCTAATGCGCGCGTGGCGCGCCACCTGTCGGGGCAGCGCCGTATATTGAGCGGAGGGGGTCTTCTGTGTGCGCCGCAAGATGGCTCTGCGTGTGCAGTAAGCGCAGAAGAAATTAGCGGAAACGTACTTAGGTACTCGTGTAACTGCGACTACTCTAAGTTACATGCTCATAATTACCGATATACACCGCAGTATAACTTTCTACGGCACGTTTGTAAGGCAACACCGCATTCACTAGAAGCGCTTTTGTACCGCTTTCAAGCATCGAACTCGTGGCTAAGTACAAAAATGCCTTTGCTTTGCAGCCACGGTTTCACTGGGAGAGTACCTGTATGTAGTTGAAAAAAGAAAGATTTAACAGAAGCTCTTACCGGCATACGTTTAACTCTCTTAAGAACATCTCGTTCTGAACCTAAAACAAATACTGTACGATACAACGGTACAGGCAAGAATACATCAACAAGATCTTTGTACAATTTCTTACTAGTACCAACGGCCAGGTATTCCATAGAAGATCTTGCTTTTAGTATTCGGAAAGACGCGACCACTTCACGCAAAAAAGCACTCAAAGGCATTGGCCCCGCATACATGGACGACACTACATAATCAGGCAATGAATCACGCAGTCTAGCTTGAATCATTGTTCTCAGAAAAGCATCCTTTTGATCACGCAAAAATGTAAACCTGCTTACAATCTGTTTTAGGAACAAATGTGACAACCCCAGCCCCCCGTTAAACACTCTATGGAACAGATTACTATGACTTGTACGTTCCCATGTTGAGGCCCAAATGAACACCGCAAATACTCTATGTAGCTTTTGCACAGACATCCTCGTCAGACATAACGCTTGCATCACATAAAAGATTTTCGCGACTAAAAACAAATTACACACTGTGGCTCTTGCAAACATTGAAAATGTATGCCTTCCCCATTTGCCGGTCTGGGTTTTCATTCGCGCTACTTCATTGTCCCAATATTCTTTGCTATCTCGATAATGTTCGAGGGGGACACCTAGGTAGGTGCCTGGAGTTACCGCCCATTGCATGTTACAAAAAGTCTCAGGCTTGTATTGCCAATTCCCATGCCAAAAACCAAGACACTTCTTCCAGTTGATAGCACTTCCACTTGCAGCACAAAATTTTACAGCCTCTTGTACAACTGCTTTGACACTGTCATAGTCCGCACAAAACACTGCTACATCATCAGCATAAGCTAAAAGTCAAACTTCAGTTTTATGAAACGTGTAACCCCGAATGTTTGGGCTCTTCAGCAGCCGCAAACAAAAGGGCTCGCGGTAGAGAGCGAAAAGCAGGGGGGATAAAGGGCAGCCTTGTCTCACAGACGACAGCACAGGAATACCATCACTTAACTGCCTATTAATTATCAGCTTCGCTATACAACCATTGTACATCATTTTAACACCTTCTGTAATAACAGTTCCAACATTGATATGGTCTGGGATCGAGAACGGAACTTCGTGTACGACTTTATCGAACGCCTTGTGCAGATCTAATTGCAACATGGCCACGCGCCCATACATTCCGTCACAGCATTCAAGGACAGTTCTAGCTGTGTGAACATTGGTAAAGATTGACCTGCCTTTTATGCCGCATGTTTGATGTGGCCCTACAAGTGACTTAATAACACTTTGAAGGCGTCGAGCTAAAATCTTCATGAATATCTTATAGTCCACGTTTGTTAGACTGATGGGACGGTATGATTCAACAGACTGTAACTTAATCGGATCACTCGTTTTAGGAATTAGCACTACGTAGGACGCTCGGAAGGATGGAGGACTTGCTTTCATTTCATAGAATTCGCTAATCAGCCTTTCAAGTGCGACTGCCATTTCTGTTCTAAAGGCTTTATATAGAGATGCCCCGAGACCATCTGGCCCAGGCGACTTGTTTGAACTAAGCTCCAGAATCGCTGATTGAATTTCCTCAGCCGTGATACTGGCTTCTAGAGCGTGCACAAGGTCATCCTCTAATCTCGGCATCAGCGATAGGACTTCAGTTCTGAGGTAGTCAGTGTCCGGAGTATTAAGGCTGAAAATATCTGTGTAATGTTCGACGAATGCCTGCTTGATTATTTCTCTTCGATTTGTGATTTCGTTTTGATAGCATATTTCCGTTATCTCTTTCGACAAAGCGTGCCTTTTTTCATCACTGAGCGCGCGTTTGGTGGGCGTCTCTCCGGACCACAGTTTCTCGTTACGCGCCCTTATCACTACGCCACGGTACATTTCTTCGTCTGTTGCCTCGAGCTTAGTTTCAGTCTCTTTAATTTCTTTTGTGAACAATCCCGGCTCGTAGCACTCCGTACTTAGCATAAAATCTAGGGCACTCTGCAGCTCCTTAACTCGTTCTTTTTCTTTTCGCCGGAGCGCGCATGATCTATCAATAGCGGCTCTTTTAATATCACATTTGAACTGCTCCCATACTTGCATAAAACTTCCGGAGTTACTTCGCAGCATGTTCGCTATATAATCCTTAACTTTAGTTACGTACTCTTCATCTTCCAGTAATTTATCATTAAACTTCCACAAGTCCCAATTAAATTTCGCAGCTATTCTCTTCGTACCGATTGTAACCATGACTAGACAGTGATCACTAAAAGGGACATAGGTCGTCTGGTAGTCAGAACATGACAGCGAACATTCGACAGGAACATATATACGGTCCAATCTAGCATCACTGCCTCCCTGAAAGTGAGTGTACTTTGCCTGGCCTTCATGCGTCGATATCAAGCCTACATCTTCAGGGTCGTGCTCACCTACAATTTCGGAAAGTAACTCGGCGCTCCGATCTCGAAACGAACGGTTTGTTGTCCTATCCTCTGGTCTACAGACGCAATTGAAATCACCAAGCAAGATCACTCGCCTTTCAGTAAGCAGGACAGGCTTCACCTGTCGGAAGAAACTCTCCCTTTCAGCAACTGCATTCGGACCGTATACACACACAGCTCTCCAAGCCACTCCATCCGATTCAAAATCACACATTATAGACGCCCACTTTCACACGAGAACACAGTATCGACAGCACCAATACCATTTCTTAAAAAAATAACGCAACCACCCGCTCTTCCAACAGCATGACATACGCAAACGCTGTATCTGCTATGATAGACCGCTACCATTCTGTCTGTTTGTTCTTCGTCTTCAATTTTAGTTTCCTGAACCGCGAGCAAATCTATTTCATTTTCTAGCAAAAGGCGGCTCAGTTGCAGTTGCCTTCTACGCGCCGACAGGCCCCTTACATTAAGCGTAGCAACACGCAGGCTGGACGGGAGGTTGGTAGCCATTTAAGCAAAAGGGAGACGCCGATCAGTCTACTCACACATCAAACAGAGTGAATCCACATCCATTAAGGCATTTGAACCGGAGACGATTGAGCATATCTTTTTGGACTTTCATGACGCAGTGTTCTTGTGGGATATTCTAAAACGTAGCCTTAAAAAGGAATTGCCGTTAAGTGCTTTCGGAATACGCTTCCTGCCATGCGCGGAACCAGAGGGTGTGCCTGTCGATCTGGTAATGCTTCTGTGCATGCACAGTGTGTGGCGAACGCGTATGAATATTAGACATGAGCGCATTGTCCAGGCCCCAGCACATGAATACTTCATTGAAAGTGTGTTATATATACGCGAATTTTTCTGCACGCAGAGTGATCCTCCACATTGGCTAAGTGCTTTGGACAAAGTGACTAGCCTACATCGTTCTTATCACACCACACTGATCCGGCATTGACTAGTTGTTTTTTATGGCCATGTAATACTCACATTGTATTTTCTTTTGCCTAGCCGGTAATAAAAAAAAAACTCGTGGCTGAGTGGTAGCGTCTCCGTCTCACACTGCGCAGACCCTGGTTCGATTCCCAGCCAGCCCATCTTAGAAGTTGCTTTTTATTTATGAAGTGCCTGCCGTGATTTATCGCTCACGGCCAACGCCGCGGACGCAGACACCGACGACACCGGCTTTTCTGCGACACGAGCTCCTTAACGCTATCGCGTTAAAACGTAACCACGACGGTCTATCGAGCAGAATACAGCTCGGCGCTACCGTAACCATCGTCGGTAGGCGTGGCTTCGCCGGCCGCCGAGGCACCGGATTCGCCGGCACGTCAGTCAAGAAAAAGGCGATGGCAGCGCCGCCGCAAATTTTAACGCTTTCTGCTCTCCACTCTCCAATTCTGGTACACTCTAACTGTACCTCGAAAGCCATCTGCGACGGAGACAAGAGTCCGGTTGCGCGCTGCGTTCTTGCGGCTTAGTTGGCGTTGATGGGAGACGAAGGTCGATTCAGCAGCTGCTGCTGCGGCGTTTTCTCGTTACTGCATTTTGGGAGATAGTTTCCGCAGTCATGGAGTGAGATATGTTCATGGTGGCTTGTGTGCGCGTGACACCATGCATATTTATTTAAAGAACGTAGCTTAGGGCGTGTTGGTATTGCATAACTTTGAGGTCTTTGAGGACAAAGGCAAGACGAGAACACAGCGCTGTGTCCGCGTCTTGCCTTTGTCTCTCGTCCCTTTTCGTGCGCTAAAAACCTCAAAGTTGTTTATTTAGGTAGTATGCCTATGTTTACAAGTTCATAGGGCCGATAAAACTTCGTATAACAAGCTTGTCCACTAAGTCGCTGTGGCAATCAATGCTTTGGATTGCAAGCGAAACTGTGACTTTATTAAGAGAATACAAGTTTTTTAATAAAAACGTTACAAGCGCAGTAAAGGTGGCCTTTCAAAGACGATATGTCAAGTAAGGTGTACATAATTTGGCGATTATAACGTGAGCATCACATATTCAATTAAAACATTAACAATTAACGTTTTAATAGTGCCTTAGGGTTAGTTGTTTTAATGGAGTCTTCGAAGGCAGTCACATTTTCATGCACCTCTTTTTTTTTTGATCTGGAAAATCGCACAGAATTCGAGATATTCATAATCTAGTTTCTATAGTACATCCAGGCAATATCGGCACCGAGCGCAAGGGGAGCGTATCAATGGAGGCCCCGCTTTCATATCAGCCCGAAACACCCCGTGACGACAAGGGCGAGGAAGTTCGAAGCCTAGCGCTTCATCCAGTCGCGACAGCATCTGATACGGCTCGCTTCACCTTCCAAGCATTTAAGGTTTTGTGCCGAGGCAAGGTTTTCCGCCGGCGTGCAATCAATGAAACTTGACCCCACACATACATACGGGGCGTTCCCATGTGACGCGCCACAGGCCTTGCTCAATCTGGACGTCGCCTCGACTTAGCTAAGGAATCTTATTATGAATATCTCAAATGAGGCGCAATTTTCAAGATTGTTAAATGGTAAGCGTGCATTAAAATCCCACTGCCTCCAAGTTCGACACTTTAACAGGTGCCGCCAAGGCAATCATGAAACCTTTATTAATGAAAGATTGTTCATTATTCTTCCGAAGCTCATTTTATTAGCTGCAAAGTGTGTCCGCCTTGCCAACGAACACGTCTGCGATATTGCGCTTTCTCTGGGCTTATTACATCTTATCAAAAATGTGTGTTTCTAAAAGACCCTTTATTTTTTTACATTCATTATATTAATATCTTTTTCTACATTTCAATTTGAACCACAATTAATCACCCCGGTGCTTTCTTTGACTTCACTGTTTGTTGGCTTATTGTGGTAATGCTGAGCAAAATATAGCCCCTGGGTACCCCTTCTGCTCTCGTTTATCAACAAATCAATGAAAGGAAATTTTATTTCTCCTCGAGACATATGGGGGTGGCGGAAAAAAAACCTGCTAACCACAACTTGACAAGGCTCCAGCCTTGTCAAGCTGCCGAAGCACAATGTGTATGTATATAAATATATATATATATATATATATATATATATATATATATATATATATATATATATATACATATATATATATATAAATAATAAGTTTACGCTGTCATGCGTCGTCTTCGGGCCATCTCAAACGTACCCGTATGCCCGTGCATATGCGGTTGTGTTGTGTTTAATGGCGCATAAGCAACTGAGGCTATCATGCGCCAAAGGTAAAATTTCTTTTAAAAAGTAGCGTCACTTCAGCGACAGTCGTTGTGCAGAGCAGGACTCCGAGGATCCCAACAAATTGAAGACCTGAGTCTTCTTCTCAAATCTGAGAAAGTGGGTAAGGTGTATCATAATATTGTTATGGGGATGCTCGGAGTATTGACAGACTGTATTTAGGATATATAAACAAGCAAAGTTAATGTGGTTAAGATGGATGACCCGCAACAACACGTAGCAGCCAGCGGCTCGCGATCTTCTTCCTTTCTGTTCTTTTATCCTTCCGTAACAGGACCCCCGGATGCTGAAGCGCCGTCTAGGCGCATGTTAGGCGAACAACTGCGAGGGAAGTACGGCTTCAGCCGCGAAAAATGTACGATGTCAGCAGGCGTCGAACTTGAGGATGGATGAAACTGTAACAGCGAGATCTCGTAATTCACGTGGTTAACTTGGCGTAGGACGTCATAAGGTACACAACGACCAGGTACACAATGGGTGTTCGATGTTTTTCTCGCACCCAAAGGAGTCGCATATCGGATTCTCCGCCATTCCCAAACGATAGGAATATGTGTTCGTGAACGTCACTCCCAGCCACAAGCGGCACAGGCCTCGCTAGGATCCACAACGCCTCTCTCTGTGGGCAACTTTACACCGACTGGACTTAATACCGTTCTCCGAGTCAAAGATACTCGAACCATGGCCACACCAGTCACTGGCACGTAAACCAATTCGTGAAGTAGTACAATACTTGAAGTACACCCGCTTAAGACACCGTTTAGAGCGCCCCCCCCCTCCCCCCCCCGCACTGAGTGGTTACTCTCTACCTTTTTGAGGCGGTTCCAACTGAAGAACGCCTATTGCGTAGTGGATGAGAGCAGAATAATTGGATAAAAAGTCCAATCCAAGGATAACGTCGTTAGGGGAGTTGTCTATCACCGCAAAAAGAACAGAAGTAGGGCAGCCGGCTATGCTTAAAGGCGCAGTACACATTCAAAGAGCAACCAGTACGCCGCTGTCTGCCACACAATGCAATTGTGCAGCCTCTGGGGAGAGGACCTTCTTTAAACGTATACGCAGGCTAGCAGCACACATACCAAAAACGTGGGCTCTAGTGTTGACTATTGCTTGGACAGGTTCGCCATCTATTGTAACATAAATGACACTTCTCTTTATGGACACAGACAGAGGATTTGCGTCAGAAGTTGGCAATGAAGCACAACCTCCGAGGGCTGCATTTCTTAGTCTTGCGAAAGGGTGCGGCTGAAAGTCACAGGGGACGAAAGCGACGCGGCTGCGGCGAACGGGAGGATTTTGCGGTGTACGAGACTGGTGTCCGCGCATCGGTGGTGAGCGACTGTAACACGCGTTCGTAGCAGAGCTGTCGGCGCTGTTAGAATCGCGGTGGGCGAAAGCTAGCGGCTACTTCCATCAAAACCGCTCAGGTTGGTCGGCTTTCGAGGTGTCGAGGACCGCGGAAACGACGTTGGTCCCACGTGCTCGCCATCATTCATAGTGAGCACGGTTATGCGACGTCCACTGTTAAGCTTCGTTTCCGGCAGTGGTACCGAGCAGCTCTCACAAATTCGTCACGCTGATGCTGGGAGTATTTATAGGCAGACTGTATGTACACTATATATACAAACGGAGTCAATGTGGTTATGATAGCTGACAAGCAACAATGCACAGCAGGCTGCGTCTCGCGATCTTCTCCTTCCTTTCTCGTCTGTTATCCATCAGTGACAATCTGAAGCGAAACGTCGGCTCAGAAGGTGAAGTTTTTCACGGATACCTGCTTTTATTTGGAAGGTAGTAACAAGTGCATATTGGCCTAAAATCAATGCTGGGTAAAAAGAGTAATGTTCATTGTAAAATTAAGTAAAGCATTTTTTTTTCTCTGCGTTTCGACTTTCTCGCATGATAATAAATGGCGTTTATGGCAAGTTTATTTCCGCATTTTTCACAAACTGGCTTGTTTGCTTTGTACTAAGGAAGTTCTATGTAACGCGCGTTTGTCCAATGCGAAAGCGACATAAGATCACTTCGATGAAACGTTCTCGGCGTGAACATTACTTCCATTCTTTTATGACAGGTTTTACTAGGTGAAGTTTATTGTTGGATTAATTTTTCCGTGTAGTCTGCCATTTATTTCTCAGCTCATGGGGCACTAATTGCATGCAATCATTGTAAGAAATTCTCGCTTTGATGATTTTTGGCATGTCGAGCTTTCACTGCATATTCGTCTGCTTTCTCAGTTCCACAGATTACTGCGAGGCTCGGCGCCTATCAAAATTTTATGTTGTGTCCTTGTTTTGTGACTTCTTATGTGAAGTAGGATGTCGCCGATTAATGATGTAATTTCATTTCCAGGGTGAAGTTATGTTAGTACGCTTAGTGAGTCTGTGTTAATGATGCTGTTCTCAGTGTTCTCATTTATTATATTTTCTACAGCCGAAGATACTGCACTCCGTAGAAAAAATGTATGCACACTCTGGTAGGCCTAGTGCATTTTCCCTAATGGCTCGTATCGCGGTACTTCTAACGTAGCCTGCTGATTTGAAGCCATCAGTATAAAACGCCATGTAATTCGCGTATTTTTCGTTTAGTGCTAAATTTTCTCGTAAAATATCTTCGTGTGGTTTTTTTTTCTGCAAAAATGGTAATGTGAAGATGCACACTGAAGGCTAGCAATACCATAGTGGGAGTGGAGCGGGTTTCCGGAATCTCTGTGGCAATGTGTGCGTCATGTGTAATTCTTTGTATCTCTCTTGAAAGCTTCGGGATTGTTGGTTTCGTGACGGGCACCTTGTAACTATAGGTAATGACACGTTCACGCAGTGAACGAATTTTTAGGATGTATGAGCATGTGAGCATGGTTCTTCTGTCTGAAATTGGCGCTTAATTGGTTTCTACATACCTACTGTTTATAGGCGCAGTCCTGTATGCACCAGTTGAAAGACTTAAACCTAAATTGCGTACTCAGTCCAGGCGGTTCAAGGATAACTTCCTTGCCGATTACAAAGACGGCGCCGAATAAAACAACGCACGAAAAAGGGGGACACGAGACAGCACGTGTTCCCCTTGTTCGTGTGCTGTTTTATTCGGCGCCGTCTTTGTAATCATGCTTAAATAACTAGCCCGCCAACACATGCTCAGTTCCTTGCCGAGCCATACACTACGCACCCATAGTATAGGCAGCAGCGTATAAAAGAACGATAAATTTGTAGAAGGCATACCCTCTCAGAAGCACAGGATTTGTGTGAAAGGACTTTATGAATTTTCAGAGATCGAGATGCTTTCTTTTACAGGCCGTTTATGTGTGGAGGTAAGGTAAGTTTCTTGTCAAAAGTTATACCTAGCAATTTGTGCTTGTTTTGGGTGGGTAATTCGGTTTTGTTCTGGTGTCGGGTGGGGTCTGTCTGTACGCTTTGTTTGGGTGAGAAAGAAGCCAGCGGAAACCATATCTGTCTGCGCATGTTGCTAGTTTATTTATTGTTAGCTTTACTTCTCTTTCACATGTTGATATGTTGGATAACGCGCAGGTTGTCTGAAGATCGTCGACATAGACTGAGTACATAATGGATTTAGGGGTTATTTTGCTAATACAATTCATTTTTAGAACCAAGAGCGTTGCGCTTAAAATACACCCCTGTGGTTCTTAATATTCCTGAACGAAACTCTTCTAGGCGTATATGGAACGAATGGTTAGACAAGAAGTTTTTAGGCAGTTAAACATCCAGGCGTGCATGTTAAGCTTGACCAAGTCTTTAAGAAGCCCGAACCTCTAGGTTCTGTCTTATGCCTTCTCTATATCGATAATGACAGCAAGACAGGGTTGTTTTCGCATAAAAGCTTCTTATACCGTATATTCATGATGAACATTATGATGGTCATTAGTGGAGGATGCCTTTTTATAACCACATTGATAAATATCAGGAAGCTCACGGGCTTCAAGCACAAAAGTTATCTAATATTCAAGACACTTTCAAAGGACTTTGCAAGACAGCTGGTGAGGGCTATAGGCCTATAGTTGCTGGGGGAGATTGGCGGTTTTCCCGGTTTCAAAAATTGAACAATAATAGCTTTCTTCCAGACTTCTGGTGTTCTCCCCGATACCAAAACTTTGTTAAAAAATCTTAAAAGGCTTTTGCGGCTGGTTCACAGAGATGGCCTAGCATTTGATACCGTATTTTATCGGGGCCAGGTGCAGTCTGTCTACCAGCGGACAGTGCTCTGGATTTCTTGAAGTGCAGTTAAGCTATTGTAAGGGCCTATAGTTGGCCTATAGTTGCTGGGGGAGGTTGGCGGTTTTCCCGGTTTCAAAAATTGAACAATAATAGCTTTCTTCCAGGCTTCTGGTATTCTCCCCGATACCAAAACTTCGTGAAAAAATCTTAAAAGGCTTTTGCGGCTGGTTCACAGAGATGGCCTAGCATTTGATACCGTATTTTATCGGGGCCAGGTGCAGTCTGTCTACCAGCGGACAGTGTTCTGGATTTCTTGAAGTGCAGTTAAGCTATTGTAAGGGTCATTTCTAGTGCCATTTATTGGTGGTCTCAGCTGTACTTTTGAATTTTAGAATTGATTCTGCATAGTGCGACGAACTGGAGGCTACCAAGAAATGTTCACGCAATATGTCGGCCTGTTCTTCTATACTTGTCTGTATACCGGGGGCTATGAGGAGGGGAAGAGTGAATGTGGAGCAACTGTTATTTTGCTTTCGTACCATCTTCCACATTTGTTTTGATGTTGTTGAGCTGTTTATAGAGGACACGTGGCTATGCTAGAAGATTTTCCGGCACTGCGGCGGATATATCGGGATTTCACTTTCTTTTTTCAATTTACAAAATTTTCAGGTGCTGGGCACCTGCGAAATGTTCCCAAGGCATTCTATTGTTCTTTTTTTTTCGTTTCTCTACATTCTTGTGTACACCAACCTTGGTATATTGCTTTACTTCTCCAGAGGAGTGAATCAATGCCCAAGTTACAGCGTGAATAGTACATTTTGTGAAAGCTTCAATAAGTTAATTTATGCTGATATTTTTTCGGACTTTTTTCGAAGTTAGCCTTTTCTTGAAACAGTGCCTAGTGGGCTAAATTGAGCTCCCACCCTCGTGATTTTCTTGGGATTACTTCAGGCGACTATGTTAACCTAATCAGCACAGGTAACTGGTTGTTTCGATATGGGTTGTCCAGGATAGCGTATTTTAGGTCTGTAAAATTAAAGTGGGAACTAACAGATAAATCAATACAGCTTATTTATCTTCAGCTAGGTGAACAATAGGTTGGTTTCCCGGTGCTTAGTAGACAGAGGTTGTTACTCTCTCTAAGATCCTCAATACCTTGGCCTCTTAAACGGTTTTGTCACTGCTCGAAACTGGAGAGGGCCTTAAAACCTCCGACTATAAAATACAACTCTGGTAATAGTTACATAAGATTTTCCAATTCATGTAGTTACTATCAGATGTGGCTCCAGGTATACGCAGCATAGTGTAATTCTTTTAAATGTGCGCAGGATGGCTGCCACAGCTTCTAATTTAGTTTTAAGGTCATATTCCTTAGCAGCGACCCCACTTTTAACTATTGTAGCAACACAACCTGATAGTTTGCTCGAGTACTCTCGGTCGCGGTGGAAGACTTGGTATTTTTTTAGAATGTTTTCATGTTTATAACCTAAGTTTGTTTCTTGTAAACAAACGACCACAGGTGAGAGTGTGTCTAATATGTCCCTTAAGTCATTTAGGTTATGTAAAATTCCCCTGGCATTCCTGTGTATGAAAGCAATTTTGTACTATATGATTGGAGTCAGAGATATAGGTTGTGTTTTCTGCCCCCTGATCCGAGGCCTCTCTTCTTTTTGGCGATCCAACAAGCCCCGTCCTTCATCCGACGTCGACGGCACAGGGCTGCCTTGCCTTGTGTCTATCGTTTCCTCAGATACACTGTACATCCGTGCTGGACACATGGGTGCGTTCAAGTTGGGCCTCCCCGATTGGGAAGAGGCCTTGGGGCAGGCTGACCTGGGGTCCGCACAGCCTGCTTTTGAGGGAATGGTGCAACGCTAGCTGCATCAACTGACGGCACGGGAGGCTCTGGCCCAGCCACACTGCGTGTGGCCTGAGAAGGCTCTGAAGGCCGATGTGTTGCCGCACCCTGTTGCAGTGCAATAGAATTGATTTTGTTTTGCACCAGCGACAGGCGCTTCCACCCTTTCCAGAAATTTATATTTCCCTTTACATTCACTGTGATAATGTCTTTTTCTTCTGTCCATGTTGGGCAGGCACGCGAGTAATCAGGTTGACTGCCCTCGCAGTTTATACAGAGGTGCTCTTCAACTTTGCATTTGTCTGAAGGGTGGCCATGGCAAGTACATTTAACTCATGTGGTTTGGCCCAGGCAGTTCTGTGAGCCATGGGCGTGCCTTTGGCATTTGAGACAGCGTCGCGGGTTGGGTGTAAATGGTCCAAGTTTCAGTTTGGTGTACTCTACCTCCACAGAGTGAGGCAGTATGCTGCATGCGAACGTTAGGACGAAGTGCTTTGTTTCTATTTCATTTTTTCCCGTATGACTTTTATTCTGTACACATTTGCAACATTTTCTTTTCCTTTGATCGGTTTAGGAGTGTTTTTTCGGTCAAATATTTCAGGTGATTGTCAGAAATGACGCTAAGAACGCTATACAGTGATCGTTGAGGGCTGATAACTATGGAAATGTCCCCAAAGGCTGTTACTCCTGAAAGGTACAACAATTCCTGAAGAAAGTCCCCATTTGCTAAATTTTGTATTTTATAACTTTGTACAATGGGATTGGTTAGAGCTCTTGTAACAATGAGAGGAGTGACACATCATGCAGCAATTTCTTCGTGCTCACTATGCCTCACATGAAATCTAGGAAACTTGATTTTGTTCTTCAGGAACAACTAGTAGTGACATCAGTATGCCTTTTCTTGTTAGGAGGTGATCGGTTCAAGGAAACGAACTAGCCATAAGAATTGCCTTTTTCGAACAGGGCATCAGTCGCCCACGGCGGAGCCCAACGACGTGACGGGGCAGGAGCTTCCAAGTTATACCTGCCTACGCCAGCTGCATACCGCGGCTCTAACCAAATAGGGCGTAGCTCAGAGTTGTTAGCTACGCACGGTAAACACTTGCCGCCAGGAAATTTTAAAGTGATAAGATCTGAAGGGAAGACAGAAATGATTCAAAGTGGGAGACAAAGGCGCAGGTTGGAGAGGAGAACAGGACAGGCGACTGCAGATTTCCTCCAGTTGGGCCAGTCTGGATGTGCCGTCTATGTGAAGCAGAGGCCAAATAGGTGTGGCCTCCGCTGGGGGGCCTTAAAGGTCCGAGCCCCCGGCACCTGCTCAACCCCAAGGATCCCCCTTTCACCGGACACGGCTAAGCCACACACGGCTACATGCGGGAGGTTCCAACTCTCGTGTGCTCGGGTAGCGTGGTGTGGAAACACACCAATGGGCTGCTTAAGCAAGGGGCCCTTCGGGGTCCCATGTATCTCTATGGAGCCTACCTTGTCAAGCGTTGCAGACAGGGGGACGTGCATGTTCCCGAGTGAAACGGCCCTAGAATGCTTATGCGCTAAAAAAATTACTCACTTGAAAAAAGAAGTTCTGGTTCGGAATGTTACCTCTGAGAGGAAGCGTGTGGCAGAGAAAGGAGTTACCTGAACGACAACGCTGATTTTTACTTTTTGTTTCTCTAAGGCGTCGGACACTCCACATTGAAACTGTCCAAGCGAAATTTCAATGTCAGTATACACTAAACAAAGTAGTTGCCTAATTGATATTCCACTTGCCATATTACCCTTGCCTCGAAACTTCACACACTTTTGCACATTATGTTTCTGACATCTAGAGGCACTTCTAGGATACACATCTAGAATAGCAAGCCCCCGACCACGCTCCCCTCTCTTGCTTGCGCAGGTTTTTAAGCAGCTCTCTACGCAATTTTTCCACTGTACTCATAAGGTGGCGCGAAGCTTCGCGGGACGTGGTTGCCCTAAAAGCGTTCTCCTTATAATATATCCACCAATTCACCGTATCGTTAACGCAACAGACTGGATTGCTCGCTTGTAGTTCTGACGTAGCTTTGGACACTTCGTTAATTTATTGAAAGCGACCGGTTGATTTCTGGCGTCCCGCTCGATTTCTCGAATTTCTGGCTCTACACGGTTGAATATGAACGATACGGTAATTAAGCCGGAACTACTAAATGATATTGTTGACTTTTATGATCATTATGATTACTCCTGGAATGTTATTCATTGATGTCTGCTTGACGGTTGGACATACTTTGACGTCTGCAGTGTAGACATTGCTTCTGTTCCTCGCTCTGGTCATGGGCTTCGGTTACTTTTTGTCAGGTGACCCTTCACGCTTTTCACAGCAGAACAACGATGAGCTGCCTCGGGAGATAGCTTCTTCCTTTCTTCGGTCACAGCAGGACTTCATAAGAATTTAGGATGCGCTCTTTTAGATAGGGAACGGCGACTGCGAATTATGTTCAAGTGCGTGACGCTTCCAGGGGAGCAGATGGTGTTATACTCAGTGACGCAAGGGCTGTCGAAACGGTGGTAAAAATTTACTAATATGGTAAATAGTCGCTCAATATATTGGATCCATATATGAGTGTCATTTGCCGTAGAAATTACTATGAAGCGATGTGATGTGACTTTTAAGTATGTCATGTAGAACACAGATGCAGGCAAATGCAACTATATTTCGGGTCAGTACAGCGATATTGGGTTTCTGGGTCTAATAAAGCTGCAAAAAACGGTTTTTTGCGCAGAAATAGTCCTCTCTAAAAAAGTGTTTAATATGGATTGAAAAAAAAAAACATTGAATAAATAGGTCAATTCCCTTCCCTCTATAACGAAGTCTATGGGATAGCGGTGTTGCAACCGCGCGCTCCTCCTTACCATTCTGATGGCCCCTAACGTCGCCTTCTTAATGTTGTCCTTTTTGAAAGTGGGCGCCAATAAATAGCCAATTGACCACTTTGATATAGTTACTTTTATTAAACCCCTTGCAGTCTAGATTTCTGTCTATGTCCATACCGTAGCCTTGGACATGAATGCAACAATGTCTACTCCACCTCTTCGCAATTTTTTTTATATGGACACTCTAATCGCGTTATCCAGACTGCCGACATGCTAGTGCTCCCATCAGCCTTAAAAATTATGGGGTTCCACGTGGCAAATCCTTTTTCTGATTATGAGGCACGCCGTAGTATAGGACTCCAGAAATTTCCACCACCTGGGGCTCTTTTACGTGCACCTAAATCTAAGTACATGGGTGTTCTCGCATTTCGCCCCCATCGAGCTGCGGCCACTCTGGCCGCAGTTTGATAGGGGCGATCGGCGATGGGGGGAGTCGATCCCGTGGCCTTCTGTTCAGCAGCCTAACAACATAGCCACTTAGCAACCTCGGAGGGTCGATCAGCTTTAAACATCAGCGCTTATGAATGATGGACATTCCCAGCCATTCTGTCTGGTCGAACATCTTAGCATTCCAACACGATCTGCTGTGTCCCCTCCAGACTTTTTCTGCAGCAAAGAGATGCTGGTGTGTCAAATATGTGCCTAAGCTTGTCATTAGGCAGCCAGCTTGTCCATCAAATAGCAAGCCACTGCCGTTCGTGCCACCATGGAAATGTTCCCTCCTGATATCTTTCTTGCCATAGTATATTCTCGGGGTCTTTTTGTGGCGAAGCTCTGGATGGCTAGTTTCCAGCAGATCGGTGTCCGTACACCAAAGACCCGTGGGCCGATCCCGAACACCATGCAATACCAGGCCGGCAAGCGTCAGAGGTGAAGTAGGCTTCAAGCGCTCCACCAACTTGCAAAAAAAGTTTAATATATTGGAAACAAACACAACCCGTATCAAATATTAAGCTACAGATACAACACTGAACAGCGTCCGGCATGCCTACATTCACACCGCCCTCTTTTTGTAGCAGTTCCAAGCGCTGCGGATCTCCTCTCCTTTCTTTTCGCTCTCCCGTGGTGGCGGTCCCGTGTAAACGTCACACGCGGCTAACTTTATCCGGCTCCCCAGGGTGACGGTGCCGTCGTCCTCGTGAAGGTATCTAAATATCACAGTAAACGAGTCCAAACCTATGTTCAAAACTCTGTGTCACCTCTGTGTTGTGTGATAAACAGTTTCGCTGGTCATTCACCTTCACAGAGTGACATGGCTCATGATTTTTTCCTCTTTGCATTTCCCCTTTTTCCGTTACCCCCGTAAGGAGGAGGAGGAATGAACGTTTATTGTGAGAAAGAGCGAGAAAGTGTTCTTTCTTTTTCTAGGTGGGCGGCTCTCTTAGTCCAGAAAGCCGGTGGCTAATGCCGCAGCCCGGGTCCAGTCCACCAGACTTCGCTGATCTTCCAGGCTCTGTGCCTTTAACATTGCCTCCCACGTTTATTCGATCGCTTGTAGCTGTTCTGAGGCATAATCTTGACTGTATTTCTCCCGATGTGGGCACACCAACACCATGTGTTGGACGGTGTCTGGTATATCACTATATCGGCATAGTTATGAGAATTTGGGGGGGGGGTGCCTCCGGTGCATGATGATTCCATGGACATACGTATTCATTTATTCTGCGGAGGGCGGTGGCCTCTTCCTTGCTTTGTTTTGGATGTGGTAGAGGATGTTGTCTTCCTTCCAGTAGTTAATGTTGCAATATTACGGCGTTGTTGATGGTATGTCCTCCTCCCTCGTCAGTTTCCGGAGACCGTGCGGCAGGAAATCCCGGCTCGTATGCTCTTGGGCGACAGCATGTGGTGCTCCGTTTGCGGCTAGGTGTTCGTCGCCTAAGTTCCATGCGAAGTAGGCTTCGTGTAGTCCTGGCATCTTGTTATTTATTTTATAATCTTCACTGCTGCGGCAGAAATTCTGCCTTTTCGTAGGTTTATACATGTCGTTTGCGGGCCGCTCAAGATGGTTGCTGTGTGTTTCTATGCGGCGATGCCGAGTACGATGGCCACTTCTTCCACCGTTTCTGGATTTCTGGCCGGTATGGTGGCAGCGACAAGGTCTTTCCCTTGGTTGTTGGCCACGGGAATTGCGATTGCTTTTCTACATGGGTATTTTGCCGCATCCGTATATCTAGTGTTGGGGCTCTTTGAGTATTTCTTCTGAAAGCTCTAACTCTTCTTTGTCTTCTGTTTTTGTGGTATGTTGCATGCATATTGCCAGGTGTTCTGCGACTGAGATAGAGTCACGAAAAAGTGGCGGCAATGGAGGTTTCTTGTCTGAGTGTGCTGTGAATTTTTCCCTGTATGCGAGTTTGCGAAGTACTGCTGTGTCTGAGTCAGCTTAAGGGGTTCAAGCTGGCTGGCTCTGTGCGCTTCACTAATAGCTTCCCAGTTGCTATGGAGGTCAAGTTTGAGGAGTGTCGTGGTTGAGGTGGTAGTGGGAAGTCCTAGTGCGCTCTCGATTGCTTTTCTGATGACCATGTTGAGTTTTTCAATTTCAGCTTACTTGAAGAATAGATACGGGGTACCATATGTGATCCGTCTTATAAGGAATGCTTGGATTAATTGGACGGTTTTTTGCTGTCTAAGTCTTCTTTGGGTGGTTATATACCGAGTGAGATGGGTTACTTGTGTTAGGCTCTCCTGAAGCTTCGGAAGTGTAGCTGTAACAGAGCCGTCTTCATGTATTGTGAAGCCAAGGACGCTGTGGGAGCCAACTTGAGGGATATCAATTCCATTGAGTATGACGTTCGGATCTAGGGCGACGTAGGCTAGTGGTCTTCCCCGAGTCCTTGCCTTGAGTATAAGTAGCTCTGATCTTTCGGGGGTGCTCTGGAAACCGCATCTTGAGAGGTACTGTTCTAGCTAATCGACTCCCGCTTGGATTGTAGTTTGCTGTTGGCCGGTTGTGGACGCTTTTTCCCATAACGTTATATCGTCGGCGTATATTGCATGACTTAAACCTTAGAAGTCATCGAGTTGCTGTGTGAGCTTAATCATGGCGAGTTAGAACAAAAAAGGTGAAATGACTGAACCTTGTGAAGTTCTTTAGTTGGGCATTTCGAACTTGTCGCTTCGGATGTTGCCGATACCCCAGTAGCCGTCTAATCGTTGATAAAATCGTGTACGTATTGGAAGGTTTGGATTCCGCAGTTGGTGCCTTGGAGATTGTGGAGGATTGCTTAATTCTTCACGTTTACGTTTACGTACGTTTACGTTCACGTTTACGGGCGTTATGTGAATTCACATAACGCCCGTAAGCAAGCAATAAATGAAATGGCTCATGATTCTCTAGTTGAACACTGGCACTTGCATCCGTATTCAATAACCGATTTGGCAGAGCCTTGTGGCTCAAATTGCAGTTTCGTTGTTACCAGTGTATTTGTGAAGGCGCTATGAATCGCCCAAAACCCAATTTTCGTTGTAAGGCATTTCGCCATTTTCTGGAACATGATCGCCAGCGTCGGTGTGGTGGTGACCTTAGCCTAGGCTTGCTCCACGGCTGCCGGGATTGAGCGTGATCCGGGCGCGAAACCATACGACATGGCGTCTGAGATGGAGATGGCCACGCCTCCGACGACGTCGAGTCCTGGCCACGGTCAGACGTGCGTCGTGGTGCAAGTGGAAGAGATTTCTCATGAGGAGTTCCACAATGGGATCGGCGGGTGGCAAGTGAGCCAGCGCCTAACTGCCCCGGTGAGCGAGAGCTGCGCCACTCGCCGGTCAGGCCTAAACCGAGAGACCACTTCAACAGAAAAGTGATCACATCGACAACAAGGGCAGCTAGGATGCCAGACGTGCTGCCAAGAGAAGACACCAAAGTTATTGTGAGACCACGGGGAGGCCTA
Source organism: Dermacentor variabilis (assembly GCF_050947875.1). Lineage (NCBI taxonomy): Eukaryota > Metazoa > Arthropoda > Arachnida > Ixodida > Ixodidae > Dermacentor > Dermacentor variabilis. The sequence goes on from NC_134571.1 coordinate 180,608,021, forward strand.
AACATCGCAAGAACGCAGACAGGGATTGTTGAGTCGGCCATCATGGTGGCGGCGAGGGCTTCGAGGGAAGATGGTGCGGCGGATACCTTCTGCCCCAACCAACACCAGAATATAATTTTGGTGCGTACACCCGATAAGAGGCGTGTTTTGTCCTATGCCAAGATTAAAGTCATCTGCATCGGGGACAAGATACACGAAGTAGGAGCGTACCAAACGACACCATATGGTATCTTCAAGGGGATCATTTCAGGCATTCCCATCGAAGATAGTCCAGCGGTCATTGACCGCAACACTGTTAACTCAAGAAATCCATTAGCCAGAGCGGCGTAAGGAATTGGCAATTTGCCTACCGTAATAATAGTTTTTGAAGGCCAAAAGGCTCCAAATTATGTATGTTACGGCAATGTGTTAAAAAGGTCTAGTCTCTACGGCAAGCATTTCGAAGTCTGCAAACAGTGCGGCAAAGTAGGCCACACAAGAAATGTTTGTCCTAACTCGAATTTGAAAGCGTGCTTCGACTGTGGGGCCCTCAACGCTGTCGATGGCCACGAGTGTAACCCTAAATACAAGCTCTGTAGGGGACAACACCTAAGGGCCGATATAAAACGAACAACAAACATAAAACTCCCTACGTAGTAACCAAAAGGCAGTGGGAGCGCAAGATGGCGGAGCAGCGCGTAAAGCAACATCTTGCGCGCAGAGAGTTTCCACCATTGCTGACGTCAGATGAGCGAGCGGAACAGCTGGTCACCATGAGTCACGCTCGCGCTCGGAGAACTGCGAAAGCCGAAACAGAAGCACGAGCCGCCGCCGCCAATGTCAATCCAAAGACAGAGTCGACTGGGCAGACGCAGTAAAGTCGGGGGTAGCCAAGAGAGCAGCAGCAACAGCAGCAGCGACAGCAGCAGCAGTCACCGACATTGCAAAGTGGCTGAATGAAATTTAAAGACAAAAGTCAGGCGATGAAGGCGCTTTGAGAAGGAAATGAGGCGTTGCGGAAGAACTTTGAACTAAAGGCGACAGTCAATAAGGTCAGCAAAAAATTGGCAGAGATCAAGAGGATGCTGGCCGTCTAGCCACAGCAGCAACAAGCACAGCACTTATCACCTCCACCACAGCAGATGGCAATGACCGAGGATGAACCAGAAGTAGCGGTTAACCCGGGTACAGAGAACGCGGCCGCGGCGGGTCCGGCGCCCAAGAGAATGGCAATTGAAAGTCTCAAAGAGCGTAGATTCGGCGATAGGGTAGACAACCTTGAAAATAGGCTCAACCGCTTTGAAGAGTGTATTCGCGCGACGTTCACCAAGACAATCGCTGACCGTGTAATAGCAATTGAACAGACATACCAGCAATTGGCTACGACAGTACAGAATTTGGCGATGCAAATGGATAACTTTTAGCAAACATAGGTAGCGCACGAACCACCTCAACCACAATAACAGTGGAAGGCCTCCCCGTCTGGCATTGAAATAGCAATGGTTTTGCTGATGAAAAGGCTGTACTTCAGTAACACTTAGAACAAGTATCAAGAAAGCCAGATATCATAATGTTGCAAGAGACCCTCATTGAAGAGGTCAAGCTCTCAGGTTACCGGTCCCAAGCCTGCCCGCCAAGCCTCCGGACGGCGACCGGCAGTAACGGCAAGGGAGTTTGCCCCTTGGTGAGAAAAGAAATCACGTACGTCGCGCACGAGTTGTTGGACACAAGCACAATTGAGCACACCATGGTAGAGGTGGTTACCGGGAGAAAGCAGAAGGAAAGCACTTTTCTGATAAGCGTGTACACTAGCCCGTCGCGAGAAAAGCAGAAATTCAAAGCACTGTTACACAAAGAGTGCAACATCGCGGGGCCCGACAGCAGGCTGGTAATCTGCGGGGACCTTAAGGCGCCGAATCAAGCCTGCGGTTACGCCATAACATTGGCAAAGTGCAGGGAATTGATGCAAGATGCTACCGACCTGCGAGTAAATCTAGCCACTAACCCAGCATACCCTACAAGAATCGGGAACTCGATCACCCGAGACGCATCGCACGATCTCAATTTCGTCTGGTCTAACGGCGGCGTTACGGCGGACATTTAATGGCGATAAACGGAGCACGAGTTGGGCAGTGATCAATACATTGTGGAAGTCGCTGTCCCGCTCGGTGGCAACGAAGAAGTCGGCAGAATCTTTCGGAAAAATACTTTCCAATTGGAGCGCGTCGAGGGTTGTTACCCGAGGAAAAGAAGGTAATTACAGACATTGAGAAGTGGTCGACCGAGATTGTAAACAAGGTAGAAGATGCCACCAAGGAAGACGAGACGGACGAGTGAGTCCACATTGTCGACGGCCGCCTGGCCCACCTCATCGTGGCCAAGCAGTCCAGGCTGTCGATGTGGAAGATGCAGCGGACAAACAGAAAGCTACGCAAGAAAGTCGCCGAACTTAACCGCGAGATTGAGTCCTAAAGCAGAGCGCTATGCACTCAGCAATTGAATTATCTTTGGAATGCAGTGGACGGCCAGGTGCACGCTGTCAAGTTACTGAGACATCTTTTGGATACGACCACGACCAAGTCTCACCAGCACCACAACCTGGCCAAGATCGCCCACAGGACACTAACCGAGCACGGGGGAGACGAATTGGAGAAACGCCTCGATGACAAGTACTACCAAGGCGCAGCAAACGAGTGGCTAGATCGAGAGATTGAAGTATGGGAAGTAAGGGTTGCCCTGCGATTTCTCAACAGCAAGTGCGCCGCTGGTCCCGACCGCGTTAGGAACAGGGCGCTGAAAAATCTTAGCGAAGCGGCCATCTAGAACTTCACGGTATGCTTCAACATTGCTGGCGAGCCGGGTCGCTAACCCGGAAGTGGAAACAGCCAAGACCATCTTGATTCCCAAGCCGGGCAAGCCACCAAACATTGAGAACCTCCAGCTGATCTCGCTTGCGTCCCGTGTGGGCACAGCGTTGGAGCATATACTCCTATACAGGTGGCAGAGTTACCTGGAAGATTCGAGGCTTTACCCAAACAGCTTCATCGGGTTCCGAAACAAGCTGGGAAGTCAGGACACCATGTTCCAACTGGAAAATGAAGCCCTCGATGACACTACCACCACGAAATACAAGCGAGCCATCTTGGGTTCGGACCTGCAGAGCGCTTTGGATAAAGTGGGACACTCTGCGACCATGGCCCAGGTCTGACGGCTGAACATGGGCAAGAGAACATATGCGTGCATCAAGGATTTTGTGACGGAGCTGACCACCGAGATCATCGCCGGTGACCTGCGGCTCCAAAAGAAGAAGCTCGGCAGTGTCGGGACCCCCCAGGGCTCGGTCATTTTGCCATTACTTTTCAACCTTGTAATGATAGGCACGGCCGAGCGGCTCTCACGAATCGCGGGGGCCCGACACACCATCTATATCGACGACATAACGTTCTGGGTCCCAGAAGGAAACGACGGACACATCGAGAGTACATTGCAAGATGCGGTTGACGCTGTCGAGGAGCAGCTGGACGGCTCTAGGCTTGTCTGCTCCCCAAGCAAGTCTGAGCTGTTGGTGATTCCACCGAAATGAGCAGCTAGGAAGACGAAAGGCAACCAACCTGCGAGAGAGCAAGATACATTAAAGACCAAGACGAGCGGCGGTCACACGATCCCAGATGTCTAGAAAATCCGAGGGCTGGGGATGCTCATTGAGCGCAAACAAGTGAACGGTTAGACGGCCAACCATCTCGCGACCAATGTCAGCACGGCCATTTACTTCATCAAGAGGGTGCCACACAGAACAGCAGGCATGAAGGAAGAAAGCCTCACCGGGCTAGTGGAATACTTCGCTATAAGCCACATTGCATACGTTGCTGCTTTCCACAACTGGAGGTAGTGCAGGCTAAATAAGATCAATGCGCTCATACCCAAGGCGTACAAGGCAGCACTTCTCGACTGCACAAGCACCGACAAGTTCCAGGCCCTGGGAGTGCAAAACGCCCTGGAAGACATCGCCGAGGCGCAGAGGACCACCCAGGTCGCGCGACCATCGGGAACAAGAACCGGTAGACAAGTGCTACGTGACCTATGCCTGGGGCCAAAGGAAGGGGGACCGGAAAATATAGGAGCTCCTGCACCAGACGCATTTAGCAGGCGGCTACAGATATGTTCGGTGCCAAGCAACATGAACCCTGCGTTCCACAAAGAGCGGTGGGCAGCGAGGGCCAAGGCGCTCATCGATCTCCATGCCAAAGACAGCACTGCCGTGTTTGTGGGCGCGGCAGAGTATCCAGATGACAGAAAGGCGTTCGCCGCAGCAGTCGTTAGGGCATCGACCGGTGAAACGAGAACTGCGGGAAGTGTGCAGACTCGGGGGCGCATAGAACCAAGGAGGTGGTCATTACCCTGGCCATCGCCGACTCCGAGTGCACCACAGTGCTCCGTGATTCCAGGACGGCAGTGAGAAATTATGCCAGAGCAAGGGTGCGTGGTGAAGCCGCGCCTGTGTTGCTTGCGGTCGATCTCGCGAGTGAGAATAGGTGCGTCGTGATACTTTCCGGCGCTCAAGGGCAGCGATGAGTCGGATAGCGGCAACGAAAACCACAACGAGATGGCGAACGCGGCGACGCGAGGACTAACCAACCATGCCGCTGCTACTGCAGACGACCCATCGGGGTGGTGGGAACCAAGGCGAGAGTGACCTTCTACAACGAAATTGTGTAGTGGCACAGACTGGAGAGAAGGACTATGCCGCCACCTCATCCGGGCTTGACCCGTAAGGAAGGGGTGTTATATCGACAACTTCATACGGTGTGGTTATTTACCCCGGTGCTGATGAGGCACGTGTATCCAAGTGTTTATGTGACTGACCTCTGTTATGTGTGCCGAAAGGAAAGAGCCACTGTAGCTCACCTCCTTTGCGACTGTTGCAAGAATCCTCACGAATCTACGATGACAACCATCCCACCATAAATCGAGGCCGCAACGAGGTGCTACGATCACGAGGTCCAAACTCAGGCCCTCCAGCAGATCTCGGCGGCCCTCGAAAGGCAACGACCGAGCGAAACCGGAGGGAGGCTGCCACCCCAAAAGAGGGGCAGGTGCAGTCGACCAAAGGGAGTAGTGCGGCCACAGGAGGGGCAGAGGCGCCACACGCCGGGAAGACATCGTGGCCGTGTGACGATGACGTCTCCCTTACAGGGGAAGGCTAATTGTGTTGCAGGCATTCCTAATAAAGTTTCTTCGTCCCTCGCTCGCTCATAGCCCGTAAGCAAGCTGCTACAAGCCCCCAGCAGAGTGGAGCGAACAGTGCTTAAATTATTTTTCATCGCGTATACTAAATACAGAGCTGCAATCAGAATGAAAAATTAGGTGTGCGTACCTTTCGTCACGATGACCAGCCATGGAGACCAAAATTGAGTTCTTTCCTTTGTTGAAAATTATGTGTCACGTCCGTGTCGTGGGAAAAGCAGCTTCGCTGGGCAGCCACCGTTGCAGTGTGGAATGGCTCACAATTTTTTTTCTTCAGGACTTCATGCTTCTATTTACACTGACAGTTTCACTCCACTTCGTTGCTAACTTTCTTAATCTCTTCTCTTATTACGTGTCCGTGGCTCTGGCGCAGATGTTTGTCCAGAGTAGTCACCCTTTCATTATTATGTATTCTTTCTGTCTTTCTTTATAATTGCCTTGACAATATGCTTATTTTACTTCCAAAGAGGCCGAACCCACGTCACACCACGCAGCCCCATTTGTATAGTTACCGTGAGCCACCACTGCTAATCAGCCAATCCATGTTTTGTCAAGTTCCAAGTCAGATATGATCTGTTATTTAGACGCAAAAATCACATTTGCGAACTCTAGCGGCACTGATACCCCTAATTCTTTCCTATTACTCGCACCGCCTTACGTTTATTGTAGCTCAAACATGCTCTAAATAGTTTCACGAAAAACACACGTTTCGGATTGCAATAATTTGTCAAATATGAACATTCCAAAAAGGTTACGCAAATTGTATCGTCGTTTATAATACCTCAAATGGAGCCGGGAAACCGGGCTGTTCTGTCTAATGTAAACTACCTATTATCAAAGTAGCTGCTGAAGTTTTCACTTTTAAAAACCAGCATTCAGGTCATATGAATACTCACCATATGAACTTGTCTTACGCTGAAGTTCTTCGAGAATCTAGGTACGTAATGGTGGCCAGTCGACACAAGATTGTCAAAGGCTGCCACGACCGGCTCCGAACCGTAGTCGGGGAAAAATATGTAGGTGTCGAGTGTCTTCCTTATTGATACCCTGATGGTCACGCCAGCGCGATTGGGCCTTCCCATGTCTTGCACTGCGCCCACAGCAATGACTGTAACTCTGAAAAATAAGAATGACAGAAAGAAGGCCAGCGCTGTTGAGCAGGCAGAAAGTAAGAAATTCAGGGACATACAGTATCCGTGCAATATGATAAAAAAGCACATTTACAATGAACTAGCTTATTTCATGCGACGGAAAAACATCAAAAGACAGTTCTTACAGCACAAGAGGACACATTGTACAAACGTGGAGGCTTATACGGCTGCCTTGCACGCTATTTGCCTGTGCCGCCATGACCTCATTGCATTTAGGTCTTGCATTTCTGTATCTACACCTCTATGAAAAATCACTCAGGATAGCGCAATCCGATATTAGCACACCTGTGCAGTTCAGTATGATTTATTAGCCGAGGCTGTCGAAGGCCGGAAATGAAGTTCCCGGAAAATGCTTGGGATCTCAGCATGCCTACTGAACGTGAGGTGATTAATGCAGCGGAGCTCCAAGAAAACGAAGGCCATTCCGAAAAAATCGAGGACTGATCTCGTGGGCAGCGAAAGCCCAGGCATCTATGCGAAAACCCAGCATGTATCACGCATGTAAGCCTGCCGTTCCCACAAGACCGTGTTTGGCCTTTTTAGTGTCCACCACTCTATAGTGTCCTCTGGTAAACAACGCCTTCTTTGCAGGATACATAACGCGTCCAGTTTTAATTCAAACAGCATTATTTGCCTACTTCCGCCGTTTAAAATCTATCTATCTATCTATCTATCTATCTATCTATCTATCTATCTATCTATCTATCTATCTATCTATCTATCTATCTATCTATCTATCTATCTATCTATCTATCTATCTATCTATCTATCTATCTATCTATCTATCTATCTATATCGTATCGGGCATGCGCTGTCTGCGCTACCTTATCAGGACAGCACTGATATCACGGGTGCGTCTGACTATTCAAGTGCGTGGCAATAAACCCTTCGCTGCTTCTTGTTCCTGTCATCGCGTATTTGCCTCGGTCTTTACCAGACACACGTCGCGCACGTTACATGCTGTCAGAAGTGGGCACTTCGGGTCGAAGCGTGGATCCGGCACAGCCCCAACGATGGAACTACTGAAGGCACCGCCACCCTTGCAACTTACCGGCAATCTCTCTGAGCAATGGAAGCGCTTCAAGCAGAAGTTTGACTTGTTCATAGTGACAACCACGACGAAGGAGCAACCCCGCACGGAAGCTGCAAAAGCGGCACTCCTTCTGAGTGTGGCTGGTGACGACGCACTTGACGTGTTCAACACGTTCAAGTTTGAAGCACAAGAATCCAAGGAAGACTACGCAACAATCGTTGAAAAGTTCGAGTCTTACTGCTCTGAGGTAAACAACGAAGTGCATGAGCTATATCTGCTTCGCTCGAGGAAGCAGGCAGATGGGGAACCGTTCGAAAAATTTCTTCGCGACCTAAGAAAGCGAGCTGGGCAGTGCAATTTCGGAGAACAGCGTGATTCAATGACCCGGGATCAAATAGTGTTCGGCACGAATAATTCAAAGTTGCGCGAAAAAATGCTTCGCGAACAACAGTTGACTCTAGTGAAGGCGGAAGAGTTTTGCAAGGTCGCCGAATCTGTGGCGCAACGAAACGAGGTCTGGAGGGCCACGGACAGCCACATTGACGCTACTGCGGCGCCCGCAACTGCACCGAAAAGCAGAAACGCCCAAGATGGCGACAAGCAGTACCGCTGCACATCGTGCGACCGGCGGCACAGACAAAGGCAGTGTCCTGCATACGGAAAGAAATGCAACGTATGCCACTTGCCCAATCATTTTGCGGCGTGCTGTCGAGAAACGTCCAAAATTGCCGAAGTCAGCAAACACTACTTTGACGATAACTTCGACATCCTAGAAGTTGGTGTTGGGAACAGAAATGCCAAAGACTGGATAGAGGACGCTGAGGTCAAGGGCAAGAAGGTCTCCTTCAAGGTAGACACCGGGTCACAGGCCAGCTTACTGCCGTTTTCGGCATACCGGAAAATGCGTGCGGCGGGACCATTGACTGCTGCTACCTCGGTACTACGAACCTACAACGGAGGCATCATAACACACTTCGGAGCCACGTCGCAGGAGGTGACGGTAGGAAATACCTCCGCCACAGTCCAGTTCTTTGTCGTAAAACACGGCAGTCAAGCCATACTAAGACTGGAAGCGAGTGAAGCCTTGGGCCTTTTTAAACGCACAGTGGCCACTGTAAGCGCCTCAACAGACTACGAAGCAGTGAAGAATTTCCAGCACCTCTTCCAGGGATTAGGCTGCTTGAAGCAACCATACAGCATGGTCCTGCAACCAACAGCGGTTCCTGTCGTTCAACCAGCGCGGCGTATTCCCCTGTCCCTGCGGGGCCCTCTTCAGGAAGAGCTGCGAAGACTGGAGCGCGAGGCCATCATCGTAAAAGAGAACGACCCCACAAACTGGGAAAGCCCTTTGGTTACCGTCAAGAAAAAGGACGGCAGAATTAGAATTTGCATGGACCCCCGGAAAATTAATCAGAACATAAAAAGGGAACACTTCAAGCTCCCAAGGCGCGAGAATGTGGAAGGGGAGTTGGCCGGCGCAACTGTATTTAGTTGATTGGACGCAAACTCCGGTTTCCACCAGATCGCACTTGATGAGCAGACGTCGAAAATATGCACTTTTGCTACTCTTTTTGGCAGGTACCGCTACCTCCGATTGCCCTTCGGCATCGCCTCAGCGCCTGAAATCTTTCAAAGGACGATGACTCAAGTATTTAAGGGCTTTCCCGGTGTACAAGTGTACATTGACGATATCTTGGTATGGGAGCAAACAAACAGCAGCATGACCAGAGACTGGTTGCGGTCTTGGAAGCGGCCGAAAAAGCCGGCTTAACGTTCAACGCAAAAAAAATGCCGGTTTGGTGTTACGGAAATACAATTCCTGGGCGATATCATTGGACGTGACGGCATCTCGCCAGACCCAAAACTTATCAAAAGCTTGCTTCAAACGCCGGAACCCAAAACCAAATGTGATGTTCAGCGCATGCTCGGTGTAATCAACTACTTTGCAAAGTACGTGCCACGGCTTTCTGAGCGGACTGCGCTTCTCCGAGCGCTTATCAAAACACACGCAGTATTTGAGTGGACTGAAAACCACAGAAAAGAGTGGAAAGGTATCACTCAAATTCTAACCATTAAACCCGTACTCGCCATCTTTGTTCCCCAAAGGCAGTCTAAAATAACATGTGATGCATGAAAAGATGGCATGGGTGCAGCGCTCTTGCAGTATCACGATGGCGATAAGTGGCACCCAGTGGCATATGCATCCCGTGCTCTAACACAAGCTGAGCAGCGTTACGCGCAGATTGAAAAGGAGACTCTCAGCATTTCGTTCGGCTGCGAGAAGTTTCACCACTTAGTGTACGGGCACAAAGTTTTTATTGAAACTGACCATAAACCGTTGCTATCTATTGCTGCGAAATGGATCTGCGACATGCCTCCCCGCCTTCAGAGGTTTTTTTAAGACTTCTGAAATATGATTTCGTTTTGCAGTGCGTGCCAGCAAAACATCTCGTCTTGGCCGACATGCTGTCAAGATCGGCTCCGGCTAGTCACGAGGACATCGCTGGCGCCGCTGACGACGTGGAAGTGCACGCAGTGGAAGTCCTGGAATTTGGTCAAGGGCGCTGCGCGACAGAAGCTGGTGCAAGAAACGGCGCGTGACGGTTACTTGAGCACTGTCATCTCCAATTTGTCAAGCGGTGAGAGCCTGCAGGGTGAACTCAAGCCGTTTTCGTCAGAGCTTTCGGTCGTGGACAGTATACTGCTGAAAGGAACAAAAGCGGTCATACCTAAAAGCATGCGACGTGAAATCCTAGGACGAATTCATACTAGGCACCTAGGATTGCAGAAATGCAAAGAAAAAGCACGACGTTTGGTTTTTTGGCCTGGGCTCAGCAGCGACTTATCCCTGCTGATTCAGAGTTGCTCGACTTGTCGGAAGTTTTCATACAAGCAACCGAAAGAACCGTTACTCATACGCCCAATCCCATTATGTGCATGGGTTCGAGTTGGTGTAGACATCTTTTCTTTTGGGGGAAGTTCGCACGTCGTAGCGTTGGAAGCGCATTCAAACTTCCCGGAAGTCCACATGCTCCAGGACACCACTGCAAGAGCAACAATTTCCGCAATTAGCGCAACGTTTGCCAGGTATGGCGTACCTCTGGAGGTGTGCACCGACAACGGGCCGCAGTTTTCAAGTTATGAATTTGCAGAATTCGCAAGAAAATATGACTTCGCTCATGTCACATCCAGTCCCCGCTTCCAACAGTCTGGCAGAGAAAGGGGTACAGATCGTAAAACGCCTCTTGAAGAAAAGTGAAGACTCACGCGAAGACTTTTGGCTAGGCTCGTTGGCCTACCGCTCTACACCGCTTGTGGACGGCCGATCACCTCGAGAACTTCTTCAAGGCGGGCGTCTCAGGTCGAATGTGCCCGATTTTGGCGACGTGCAGCCTACGCCAGTCAAAAAACATCGTCAGACCAACGGCGGAAAGCATTTGTCACCCTTGGACAAAGGGTCGATCGTAAGGCTCAGGGACACAACATGGTCCCCGAAAGGTATTGTGATGCGTAGAACGTCTCCGAGGTCCTACAACGTGGAGACAGAAGGTGGTCGGGTGTTTAGACGTAACAGACGGCATCTCCTTCAGACTCGCGAACAGTGGACAGCAGACGAGAGTGATGATGATGACTGCGGTTCATCTTACAGCTTGTGCACTGACTCTAGTGCAAGTAGCTCCGTTGATGTTGCACCGTGCCAACCTACACACACGCATCCTCAAGCGTCGTCCGCCTATGGCCCAGCGCCAACCACAGCGCACCACGTGCTATCTCCTCCTAGGCCGACGCCAGTGCCAGGAAGGTCGGGTCGCACCAGTAGGCCACCGCAGCGGCTTCGGTACGACGCGGCCTTTAATCAAGTAACCTGAGCTGTTGTGCTTCTTCGTTACCCATCAGAGGATGTATCGGGCATGCGCTGTCTGCGCTACCTTATCAGGACAGCACTGATATCACGCGTGCGGCTGACTATTTAAGTGCGTGCGAATAAACCCTTCGCTGCTTCTTGTTCCTGCCATCGTGTAGTTACCTCGATCTTTACCAGGCACACGTCGCGCACGTTACATTATCTATCTATCTATCTATCTATCTATCTATCTATCTATCTATCTATCTATCTATCTATCTATCTATCTATCTATCTATCTATCTATCTATCTATCTATCTATCTATCTAGCTAGCTAGCTAGCTAGCTAGCTAGCTAGCTATCTATCTATCTATCTATCTATCCTCTTTCGCCGACCCAGTGGCCCAAGTTGTGCGCCGGCTTGGTCCACAAGGTATGTGCTTCTGGTCGTGATGCAGTCGTGGTCGCTGAACTGTCGTCATTTCAGCTTCGTTATCTCAGTTTCGCCAAGCTGTCGTCGTCCCGCCTTATACTCTGAGCCAGGGTTCCAATCGTTTAACAGCTTGGGCTATTGGATGGTGACGTGCTCTCTGCTTCGTCATCTGAATGTCGTCATGATCCCGTCGTAATCACGCCATCTTCGTGACACAGCAGTTGTCATGCCCCGTCGGCACGCTGCAGTTTTATTATTGTCATCACTTCAGTAACGTCATCGAAATTTCACCGTGCTGTAGCGTAGAAAGTTGTCCGTTACTTGTTCCGCGCCGGAGAGATGAAGCGCGCACACTGGAGATCCGTAGACATTTCCTGATTCGATTTACTTGAACTTTGGTTAACCGAATATTAGCATTTACGCACTTGTACAATTCATAACTGCGACATCTTAGCAGCACTCGCTGCGACATCGTCCCTCGGTGTCTCCGGCGCGAACTGACCCTGGGACCGTCGGGAAACGTCACAACATCCCGCCCGAGAGCAAACAGATCACCAATACCAACTCTTCGTTGTCCAGGGCCAATCAGGCCGCACAGATTCAAATCCTCACAGCCAATCGTTGGAGGACTTCGCCGAGTTTGAACTTGATGACAGCCGCTTGCCTGAAGAATTATTACCCAAAGAAAAGTAAAGATGCACAGAAAACCACAGAGACATCCGTTGGGCTTTAGACGAACTAGCGGCGTCTACAAAAAGAAAGCGCACAAAAGAGTCGAGAAGCATCCCCAAACAGTTTGAGCAATTAGGAGGCGCCGCTTCCGTCGCCAGTACAAAGGGGGGGGGGGGGAACAGCGCAGTCGGCCGGCCGGACCCTCAGGCGGAACGGGGGTGCTGCGCGTGAAATCCTCCCCCCCCATCCGACCTCCCGACTCGTGGGCGAAAAGACATTTTGAGAGAAAAGCGGTAAGAAAGAAAGGAACACTGCCACACAGCACAGGCAACGAAAAAAACGTAAAGACAGCTACGCGACAGTGCATCACCGTCATACCGCCTTCGACGCTCGACAAACGTCAATCTTTGCTCGTCATTGTATTGCATTCATATGCTATCGGTATTCCATTGCGTTTATACTGGCCTAGTCCTGCCGTCAGCTCCAGGGAATTGCTACCATGGTTCCATTGTGAGAACATGGTCGTAATGCCGTCGCTGATGTACGATGCTCGTGAATCTAGATTCGACCTACGACTCTCGTTATGCTGTCGTCGTCTCGCCATCATCGCCATAATAGTGTCGAGAGGCAGTCACCAAACGCTATTGTCAACATACGCTCGTCGTCTTGCCATTGGCGTCATGCCGTTGTCATGCCATCGTCACTGCACCGTCGTCATGGAGTCGTCGTCATGCATTCGTTGCCGTACCGTCAACGGAATGCAGCAGTGGTCTTCGTCGTTTTATTTTCGACGTACGGCTTTAGTCATGATGTCGTCGTGATATCTTTGTCGTCGTGCCATCGTCGTCACGCTGTCATTTCATCGTCGTCATCATTTCAGTATCATCATCCAATTATCGACATCGACAATTATCTACTCGAAGTGTTTCTCTTCGAAGGTAAGGCCCATCGCAACGTAGTGACGATTGTTCTAGAAGCTGTTCTAAATAAGTCGTGCCATCACGTATATAATCAAGTCCATTTACCAGATCACAGCGCTCAGCAGTGCTGACTACCCCCAAAGGCCTGTTGTAGCTGTGGCTGAAGCGCTGCATAAGAATGCGAGACGCTGGAATAGCAGGCTTCGACAGGAAGTAGATGCTAGATAGACAACAAAGAAGGTTGCCATTGTGCCGTATGTAGAGTCGCGCGGAATATGAGCTGCGACATGGTGTCCTTAGTACACGACGCCCAAAACAGCATACCCACGCCAACATACACGAATTAATATACTATTACTGGTATTAATGGAATCAACTTTTGGTATGTCGGCGCCGCTTTGTAATCTTGGGGCGCTTTCAGCCTCGGGCACCATGTTGCCACCCATACAGCATGCGACAGTACAAGCCTAACCGACAAAATAAAGAACGTAGCCGGGAGAAAAGGCGTCACGGTACTGTTATAAACATCAAACAAGGCGTGTTCAATGTATGCACTAGTTAGCGATGGCAAGGAAAATAGACAATGCACAAAGAACCGCAAGGAGTAAACTGCCTGACATTAGCCGCCGTGGTTGCCTAGCTGTTATTATTATCGAACCTTGCCGCTTCGGCTGCATTTCGATGTGGGCTAAATGCAAAAACGCCGCTATCTAGTGCGTTGGGAGCACGTTAAAAATCTCCTTGTGGTCAAAATTAATCCAGAATCCCGCACTATGACGTGCTTCAATATCTAATTGTGGTTTTGGCATGTAAAACCCCAGCATTCAATGCACTACCTGAAAAAAGTGGCCATCTTTGATATGCCTGTACCCATGTGACTGATGAGGCATATACCAAACAAGCTGGTGTCTGCATGACGAGACAAGAGCACAAGCATAATCTATGGAAAGCAGCTCCCGCCGGGCATCTTGCTTTTCATCATTACTATTGCGCAGGAAAATACACGACATCAAGGTTTTAGAAAAGTTTAAAGAGGAATTGTCGCGCACATTTATATGTTATGACGATTGCGGAAGCCGCGCCATCATGACCATCTGTTGACCATCAGAACTACTAACAAAAAAAAAGAGACAGGCTAAGTAGTAAGAACGGTCTATACCCCTATGTAAACGTATTATCGGTAAGACAAGGAAAAAAGCACCATTGGTTGCAAAATGGTATAAAAGATGTCAAAAAAGCATTTTGACATTCACTTGATAACCTAGTGACGTCCAGCAACAATGTAGCTCCTTGTGTATTTCTGAGTGCTTTCTACAGGAAATCGTTCTTGCTATGTGAAGCAAACAAGCTCAGGCAAACACTATTTTACAAAATACAAAAGTGTTTCAACTGGCATGCGCTGCGGAACATTCCAATCCTACAGTTTGCTGCTCGTTCTCTACAGTTGACTTAGAAGTTTCAGCCACATGAATGCCTGGCGGAGCTATTCCATTTCTGGTGCTTGCTTTCTGTTCATGGTTCAAACTGCCACATTGAACGGAACTAGTATTAATTTTTGTGTGCTCTCTTTTGTGATTGGCCAGGAACCACGCAAAAAGCGTGTTCCACGAGATCAAGGTCGCATTGCCTTCCGGGCCTTGGTGCCTGTAGATTGTTACTCGACAACAGGCGGTCGTTCATCCGCCGAATACGCAACAGCACCGAGCGTCCGCATAATTTATATCGCATTAAAATGCCGACTGTAAATGTAGACTCAAATTCGTTTGACAAACCTAGCGGGCTAATCACTCATTTTTGGCCATGGCATTACTTGCTTCAGCCCTGTTAAAGTGCGCTTCGGGTCGACGAAAAAGCATTCCTCCAACCTATGTTAACGCTGCGCCAGTACTCCGGCGTGACCGACGCTGCTGTGGTCAGTTTGAATTTCAGCAGTGATTTATGTTCGGTGGAGAACTAGGGTCACATAACGTAAGCTTGTCACAATCTGTTTTATTCCAATCTCTTGACGTAAAACTTCCCTAACCACCAATGCAAGCATCGGGCGATAGCCTTCCGCATTGTATGAGAAACCCAATGAAACGCACTCCTGCTTCTCAGGAGGTCACTTTATTTTTTCCTTTCAAAGCGAATAGCATTGCCTACATTGAGCAGATTTCTTTATCGAATTGGCTGTCAAGAGGCGAGGCGCATATTCAATTGAAGAGGGATTCCATGGGGCCGAGCCGGAACAGTGAAAGTGGATAACTTGCTAAAGAGGGTGGTGCCGGTGTCTGTCATAATACGCTTCCCTTATACTTAGCCGGCGGTGGATGGTCGAAAATCGCGGTGGCGTGCAACGGAACGTTAAAAATTCCGCCAGGACGTATCCTCAGCAAAGAATAGTTCGAAAATTGATGTCTCACACCTGCTGAAAGGGCACGATAACGTTACAGTAGCACGGAAAAATGTTTATCATACGCAAATAAATCCATGCTCCGCAGCTGCTCCCAGTATCTAGCGCCAGAGTAATCGGTGGGCAGCTATCTTCTTTTATTTTTGGAACAGGGCCGCCTCCGGGTATTCAGAAAAAAATAGTTTTGTTTGGCATAATAATGCGTCATTAACGCCTACACGCCACTTTGACGCTATGAGTTTGCGTCGTTTTGTGACGTAGCGTGAAGATAGACGATGTGGACGCAGCCCGAAACCGTTTGATCAACTGGCATAGTATTATGGCGAAAAAGGCATTGAATGAGAAATAGTTATTTTTCTTTCGTTCGGGCTGATCACGCGTAATCAGTCATCACGCATCATATCAGATGGGGCGTTTTCGCGGTTTTTGTGAGGTCGCGTCAGAGACAGGCGAAGTGGGGGGTGGCCTGAAAAAATTTTCTCCAATAATGGAGGACTGATTGCAGAAATGTAATAGAAAGGTTTGGAATAGCTTTACGTTACAGCGCCCCTAAATTAGGTATTGAATGCAGCGTCATACTTTTCTGCCCAGGCAAAGAAAAATCTGTCACGGGCAAGCATTTGTCGAAGTCTCTAACAACAGATACTAAATTTTGGACAAGGCGGCAAGAACAGCAGCAGTACACGCAGACAAAAGTACGCAGCACCGTAAGCGTCGTCGGCTTCTCAAATTTGGTCAAAGATTGAACCTAAACTCAGTCGTAAGTAAGCCATGTTTTGGAGAAACAAGACCCAGTATAACTAATTTTCGCGCGCCAGGAAATTCTTTCTTCAAGTGACGTTCAAACTGTTTTGCGTAAATCAAGGATGAACTTGCTTAAAGCGCCACATGGTTCCGGCTCGGGGCGCCCCGCTTGGCTCGCCATTCTTATCTGTGTCACCACATGGGTCGAAAATCGCAATGAATAATTGCCAGCCTGCGAATCCACAAGGGCAGCGTGAGCGTTGCTCGGAAACAAGTTGTTTTCTTGCTTTCCTTTAATTGGAAATCGCCCGCAAATATCTAGCTGCGTGCCATATTTTATAATACGCACTCATTAGCGCTGCCGTTTTCCCAAAATATCCTGCTGCATAGTAACATAACGAATAAAACTTATTTAATGCCGGCTATGTCACTCTTCATATCCAAAAAAGAGCAACCAAGGTTTTTCGGCCTTTTCATGATACCGCGCGACGCCAACGATATATCCCCTAACTAGGGCAAAAAGCTTTCTATTGTTGGGTATAACGATGAGTATTGGTTTAATATGGGGCGCAGGTTGAATATGTTTTCAAACAAGAGAACAGCGCCAATGTTACATTTCGCACTGACGTACCGTCTTCCAGCGAAGGACGCTGGCGGATACGAGAGCGGAGAGCAGCGAAGGTGGGAAACAAATCGCTCGATCGTACTCGAGTCCTGAATGAGTGATGGGGCCCTTGCAGGTACCAAATTGTTTAAAAACTAATAGTCATCAGAACGTCCACAAAATCGGCCTATTAAAATTAAATTGAATTCTTGCATTTATAGTGCGCAAACAAGCACATAGTGTAAAGCACGCCGCAGTGGGGAATTTTGCATTTATTTCAACCCCGTGCGGTTCTCTACTTTCCAACTAAACCCAAGAACACGAGTGCTTTTGCGTTTCGCACCGATTCAGATGCGGTCGCCGCGGTCGAGGATCGACCCAGCAAACTTGTCTGCAGTAGCGCAACGCGATAGCGGCTAGCTCGCCGCGGCGTGTTGTCTGCTTATTGAGGGTGACATAGAAACAAATGTTTCATCCGTTTCTCTTTTTTTTTTACTTGGTACTATAGATAAGAAATTTTGCAATTTCACCACTGCTCATCTACTTTAGTTGATGTTGATGAAATCGATGGCTTGACTACACCACGTTCCGTCAGGGAGTAAATTCCTGTAAAAGCAAAGGATGCTGAAGAAAAAGGCTTTTGTAATATTTATTGATTCGTAACAACACTTCGTGGACAGCCTTGTGAAAGATTATTTACGGGTTCTGTTCAACACGCCTTTAAAGAGGGCGATGATGCTGTTAATGACATTAAACCATAGAACCCCCTTAACTGCAACTGCAACGTCATGAAAAAATCGCTTATTTGTGAAGTTTATTGCACCTTTGGTTTCAGCTCATGAGTGCATCACCTTTCTTCTCAAAAAGATTTTCCGCCAGACTCCGGAAACCTCGAAATCTCGACTTCAAAAAAAGTTGAGAGTCAATTAGGTATCCTTAGATGATTTGAATGCAAAAGCGTGAGGACTTGACTATGTTATCAGCCTAAATTAAAACTCCACCTTAAATCACCTTATTATATTTTTACGAGAAGAATGGGTGTTACCGAGGGACTCGATCTTTATTAATCATATCATGAAAAGCCAACAACGACGTCAAGGGCAACATAGGGGAAATTACTTGCATTTAATTATTGAATTTTGGAAATGATAATTTAATGGCAATAAAAGTGGATGAGAAAAAAACTACTTGGCGCAGGTGGGGAACGATCCCGTATCTTCGCATAACGCGTGAGATGCTGTAACCGATTGAGATACCGCGGCGCCGTTTGCCCGTCCACTTTCTTGGGTATTTGCGTTTTACTACCACAACTAATCCTGGGATTGTTAGCAAGCTCTCACAAACCTTGGCAGCGGAAGTGGAACATCCTTTCTACCGCAGGCGTCACAAGTACGTGATTTTGTTTAGTGAAAGTAACTGGCCAATGAGCACACCCGTGCTACCTGAAAACACCTATATTGCCAGATTCGAGACCCTCGTTACGCAAAAAACAAGAAGAAAGGGGGTTAACCGAGGGGCCCAATTTTTAATAATGATATCATGAGAAGCCAACAAAGACGCTAAGCTCAACGTAATGCGAAGATGAGGGATTGTTTTCCACCTAAGGCAAGTTGTTTTTTCACCCAATTTTATTCCCATTAACCTATCATTTCTATAATTTAATTGGTAAGTAGAATAATTTCTCCTGTGTTGTCCTTGGTGACTTTGTTCGTTGGCTTCTGATGATGTGATTAATAAAAATTGGACCCCTCAGTTAACCTCCTTTCTTCTAATTCCTTACATAACGAGGGTCTCGAATCTGACAACATTGATGGCTTCAGGTAGCATGTGTGAGCTTATTGGCCACTTGCCTTCATTCAGAAAGATCACGTACTCGTGATGCCTGTGGCAGAAATGCTATTCCACATCCTTCGCCAAGGTTTGTGAGTGGTGGCGTTAGGTAACACTCCAAGCGTTGGTTGTTGTAGTAAAACATAAATACCCAAGAAAGTGGACGGGAAAACGGTGCCGCGATAGCTCAATTGGTTAGAGCATCGCGCGCATTGGCAAAGACGTGGGATCGATCCCAACCTGCGGCAAACTGTTTTTTCATCCACTTTCATTGCCATTAATTTATCATTTCTTTAATTCAATTAGTAAGCACAGGTAATTTCCCCTGTGTTGTCCTTGGCGTCTTTGTTGGCTTCTCATGGTATGATTGATAAAAATGGGACCCCCTCAGTTAACCCCCTTTCTTCTCATTTACATAACGACGGTCTCGAATCGACAACACTGATGCCTTCAGGTGGCATTTGTGTGCTTATTGGCCAGTTGCCTTAATTCAAAAAGGTCACGTACTCGTGATGCCTGAGGCTGAAAGGATGTTCCCAAATCCGCCGCTAAGGTTTGTGAGTGGAGACGCTGGGTAACACTCCAACGGTTAGTTGTGATAGCAAAAACTTATATACCCAAGAAAGTGGACTGAGAAACGGCGGCGCAGTAGGTCAGTTGTTTAGAGCATCGCAGGCGTAACGCGTTGGCGTGGGATCGTTCGCTACCTGCGGCAAGTTGTTTTCCCATCCACTTTCATTGTCACATATTAAATATTTCTTTAATATAATCAGTAGGTGGAAGTAATTTCACCTATGGTGCCCTTGCCGTCGTTGTTGGCTTCTCATGACTTGTTATAATTTACAAGTCATGAGAATTTGTGCCAGCGTTATTTCACCTTAATCCATCTTAGGTCACCTAAGTCCACTTTAATCTGTCTTAATCTACCTTAATCTATTTTAGGAGTGGGCCAGGTTGGTGTTTTGTGTGCGGGCCACGGCGTCCGGCCGACGCCGTGGCTGTTCAACGTGGCATTTTGCAGTGAGAACCGCAGCAGGTCCAGAGCCAGGAACGTGGCGTCATCACTTGGTCACGTGCGAGTTTTCTTGCCATCCAAAGTTGACGCTGGAGGGCGCATCGTTCGCTTCATTGGGCGCATAAGGCTATCGCCCCAATACCAGAAAAAGGGCAACGGCGTAGTGTCGACACCGTCGCTTGCACTAACTTTTCTGGAATTCGAAAGCCCGATATGCCCCATGATGCAAAAATCCGGTGTTTGGCGTCCGGGCTTTATCACCCGATAGTACCAAACACCACGTGACCAAGTGATGACTTCACGTTCCCGGCACTGCGCATTCTGCGGCTCAGACTGCGAATTCCCACGGTGCAGTGAATAAAAGTGCATTAAGGCTGCTTAAAGTCGCACAAGTTAGGGCAAGATGGAATAAGTTGGTATACAGAGGATTAAGGGTGGTGCGAATCACAGCAAGGAGAGTCAAGGTTTATTAAAGTGGATTAAAGTAGGTTACGGTGGATTAGAGTGGCATAAGGTGGATTGAATTCATACAGGCAAGAGCAAGGTGGATTGAAGCGGATTAAGGATAGTGCAAAGTAGAGCAAAGAGAATTAAGCATGATTAAATTGAATTAAATAGGTTTTGGTGGAATAAGTTGAATTAAGGAGGATTAAGGTTGGTAGAAATAATAGCAAGGCCGACTAAGGTGCACCTTTAACTTAAGGCTATAACTTAAACAAGCAAGTGCTCATGCTTGCATTTTCAGATTGCGCAAGTAAACTTAAACGTTTGTCGACGTTGTACTCCACGGCAGCTTGCTAACCGAGCCAGTCGCTACGCTGGTCCACGACCCCCCCCCCCCCCCGCCGCGCTTATTTCGCCCCCTTCTTTCTATCACCGCTCGCACACTTGCTCAGCTGTGCGCTACGATTTTGTTGTGGCCTACAAGTCGGACTTCCTTTAAAGGGGCTCTGAGCAACCTTTTATGCAATTGGACAAAACATTTGAAGTGAAAATAGGCTATTTCAGAAACTCTTTTCCGCAAGAAGTTCTCGAATGCGTTCAGCAGATGCGAATTTACTCGCAATCAAACACGGCCTCCGCTGTGCTCCCGTTCCTACTTCAATGCGTTGCACTGCGAAGTCTACGGCGCAGTGAGGCGTGCCAACAATTCTCTGCCTCATAAATGTCACGCTGGCGCGCAGTTATAATTTGATTTTGGAGATGCCACGACTTCCGCCTTTTGTGCCTATGACGCGCTGACTATTAGCTCACCGAGACGCAGTGCGCCTAACCAGTGGACTCGGGGAAGCACCCTGCGGCCGCGGATGGATGTACGCCATGTAGCCGACTGCAGCGCGATGTCAGCTAACGGCCAATAGCAGCAGTCTAAGGGAATGAGGAATAAAAGCATCAAGAAGGAAGTGAGGAAAGCGCTTTTTCTCAAAAAGAGGGCGTTTGAGAGAAAGGTGACTTCGCGATCCGCTTGCGAGCACCACTCACTGCGTACGACACCAAAACTTGGCTGAGATGTTCGCAGCGGCGCATGCTACCAGCGGACTGTGTTATTTCACCAAGCTCGAGGGGTTATTCAGGGCCACTTTAAGACAAAACCTATTATGCCCCATGAAACGAAAAATCTTGCGTCCATCGTTAACTTTGAATGGCAAGAAAACTAGCGTGACCAAGTGATGAATTCACGTTCCCGGCGCTGGACTAGCTGCGGCTCGCACTGCGAAAGCCCACGATGAACAGCCACGTCGTCGGCCGTGATCAGCCTACGCGCTGCACCGAAAGAAGACAGCACGCCGGCGCACGCGTTTCAGGGAGATCATAGCTGGAACAGGGCACTCACTTCATGCTCATGCGACGGTGATGTGTAAATGCCTCACGACTCGTGGGCGGCTGTAAAGGTATGACAATTGTGCCCTTCCGTAGTTTCGGTTGTCGAAGTTAAATTGTCCGCAATTCATTATGATGCAGAAAGTAGCAGCGTTAGGTATTTGGTTGTCAAAAAACGGTTCTTCTTGGATGATTGGCTTCAAGTATTGCATTAGAGTCAATCATCTTGACTACGTGCCTAGCGTGATTCTTTCGCCCCGTAAGAGTCTCTGGTGAAGATGCACACCACAATGACCAACAATATTGCTAGCTGTATTTGGAAAGGGTTCATGTTGTCTAAACCCGACCAACGCGATTATACTTTCGTGATTTCGCGTATTCGAAACTCTGCTTATCTAAATGTTTTCCTGTTTTTACAGTTTTGTGTGAACAGGGGTTAACCGTATTGGCTTCAAGTTTGTTATATGGAATATTATGGCTGTTCATCGCTAATGTAAACCAAGTCGCAGCAGCAGAAGAAACCTAACTTTCTGCAACAGTTCAAAGTGTCGCATGTCACTGACAGGGCGTTACGGGATGGTTACCTTTCACGAAATCTGATTCGCCTCTAGTTCACAGCGGTGCGCGTCAACATTACAAAGTACTTCTTTCATTTATGCCTATTAGTTAGGAATAATGTACGCGGGAAGTTTGCACGGGTGTTGTGAGTAAATTGATCACTCAAGTGCATGAAACCAATGTGAGGGGCGCATTCTTCCCAAGTTCGAAGCAAGGCTGTAGAAAATTACGCTGTGAGGCCAAAAGAAGGCAAGTAAATTTTGCAACAAGAGAGTACAAGTTACTTGAGAATTTGGCTCAGGAGCTAATGATGAGGCAGGAAAATGTAAATTCAGGGTATTTTAGCACCAGTTCTTATGGCTAAGCCCCATTGGCGCCAATAATCCGTTTATTATAGCGTAAATGACGACATTCACAAAACACCGGTGGTCGCAAATTAAAATATTTACGCACACATAAGCACTCACTCGCTCGTGCCGCTGTATACCCCGGTGTAGTGTGCAATTGAACCGACTTCCATCTTAACAAAGTGGCTCAAAAACGGATCCTGTAAACATAGCACAAAGATTTCTTGTAAAGATGTGAATGGGGACAACACATTTAGAGAACGGACCTAATAAAACGTTAATTAAGTTTGAGCACTACGCCGGACCAACTGTTGCAAGATTATGCGACAATAAAAGCCGCACTGTAGCATGCACTGAATCCATAAATAGGAACTTGAATCATCCATTGTGCTGCCTTTTAGGGTTGGATGCCTACTAGAAAAAATAGTTGTTTAGGAAAAGCACAAGACTATTCTTATTCATCTTATCCAAAACATCTTTGTAGGCAAATTGAAGTGTTATATATAACATGTAATAATTCCTGAGTATAACATCTTTAAAAATTCTCAACAGATGTGGTTGTGAGGCCGGCATTTACAACCCAAATTCCGCTCGCCCTCAAATGATTTTTGCCAGTAACATATGAGTTACATGATCTGAGTAACGAACCGAATCTAACGAGATGCGAGGAGAGCTGAAAGAAAAATGCACAAAAAAAAAGATGTTTTTAGTTGTCAATCCTGGCTATAAAAATCAAGCCATATCAAAACTTTTTGGGGTTCGTTGCCCAGACAGACATGTGAAAAGTAAGCATGAAAGCGTCTTTGAAAACTCTTTATCGGAAAAGTAGTTATGCTTATTCGCGTACGAAAGAGATGCAGAAAATTGGTTTAGCGAAAATTTAAAGAAAGTTATCAGCTGCACCAATTCCAATAAATATTTAGGACAGGTAAAATTAATCAAATTCGTAGTTTATATACTTCTGGTTCTTGTCTTCTGCATGACTTAGGCAATGGTGCGGCTCATTATTTCTCCAGCTTGTTTGAGTGATCGGTACTGTAGCGGGATGCAGTCACATTGAAGTGACCAGTAAAGCTGAAGACAACGGTGGTGGTGGTGGTGAATTGTAGCAACAGGCAGGTTTACCCTGGCAAACAAGGCCGGCAATTGCTCCACCCGAGTGTCCCGCACAATACCGCTGAAGGGTTTCACCCTATGTCCATCAAACCAGTCTCTCTTAAGAATTCGATGAGGAGACGTGAAGTTTCTTTGCGGGCTATAACTGATCCCTCGGGAAATATAAGGTGTTGCAGGCGCGCATGCGGAAGGTCCTTGTTTGGCAGATTTTTCATGAGAGTGTCTCTTCCATCTTGGAATTGCTGGCAGGACCACAAAAAGTGCTCAATGTCTCCTGTCTCGTTGCATGCCGTACAGTTCGGAGAATTGATTTGCCCGGTTTTAAATAACCAGGCCGGTGTATTAGCAGATCCTGTCCTTATTCGATATAGAAGTGTGGCTTCCTCTCGGTGCAATCTCTTTGTTAGGCAGGGCATATGCGGTGGAATCCAAAGCGACGCAAAGTGATTTCGAATGTCAGATTATTGCACTTGATTACTCTTTGGAGCCTTGATTTTGGGAGGATGATAGAGCGCTGCGTATGCAAGCGCATCAGCTCTTTCGTTTCCTGATATACCAATGTGGGAAGGAATCCATTGAAACATTACTGTGAAGCCTTTGTTGTTGAGTTCTTTCACGATGGCTAGTGATTTGTGTGGGAACTTGAGGGATGGCAAACCACGGTATATTTCTTGTAATGCGGCTTTTGAGTCCGTAAGGACAACCACATTCTGCGGAGGCAAAGTCTTTAATTTCCGCAGAGCAAAAGCTATTCCTACACCTTCCACAACTGTAGACGAGGCTATACAGTCCAGACGGCCAGACTACGTATATCTTAGAGAGAGAATATAGAATGCAGCTGCGCAGCGGTCTTCGTCTGCCTTGACAGAGCCATATGTGTATGCTTGTAGGTGATTCGGGTAAATCGTGTTCAGGTGTTCCAGGACTAATGACTTGGCTTCTGCAGATGGAATGCAGCTCTTTGATTGCAATCGTGGTACAGTTAAGTTGCATGTATAGCCCTCGAATGTCCACGGCGGTTCTATCTTCTCCCTCTGTCTCGAGCAGCGCAATCCTAATACGCGAAGCGTGTTCAATGCTGCATAAAAATGTGAGCGCGGCCTGTTACCTATACGTCGTAAGAGGGCTCTACCGGGCGTAGACTCACTCAATCGTAGGAGCTGGATCATCAGAGCCTGGGAAGCCTGAAGTCGTAGAGGGCGTGACTCACCTTCGTAGAGCCCTTTCTTGTTTGACAATGTCTGAGGGACTCCAAGACAAAGTCGGATACCTTTTCTGTGGATGGCTTCTAAGCGCTCGTATTGGCGGTCTGAGGGTGACATCAGAGGTAGCTGATACAGGATTCGACTGGTAACCAAAGCTGTATGTTGCCGTAGCATCGACGTCGGGTGGTTGCCCCAGCGTATGCCAGCGACTCGCTTAAGCACATGTGGTCTGGGTGACGATGACGCCACAACGTGGTCAACACCGCGGCGCCAGAGTAGCCTGTGGTCTAAGGTAACGCCCAGAAATCGGACGTTGGTGACTTGTCGAATCTGGTATCCGTCCAAATTCAGCGTCAAGCATGTAGATTTTTTTTCAGTCCAGGAAATAGTACGAATGATGATTTCTCTGCTGATAGGGATAATCCAATCGTTGCCAAGTGGCCCTGACTGGCTTTTACTGCTCCCTGGGCTATTCGTGCGAGTCGGCAATGCTGGTAGCCGGAGACCCATATGCAGATATCATCGGCATATATAGATATCTTCACTGTTGTTCGATGGTTTAGTACTCTTGGGAGGCTACTCATGGCAATGTTAAATAGTAAGGGAGACAAAACACTCCCCTGTGGCACAACGCGAAATATACGTATTTCATCGCTCAAAGTGTCGCCAAGACGAACTCTGATGCGACGATCATTGAGGAACGTATGTATGAAGTGCAAGAGATGACCCGTGACGCCTATAACTTGCAACTGGCTGATGATGGCTCTTTGAGACACGTAGTCGTAAGCCTTAGAAACATCCATGAAAACAGAAAGTGTCGACAGGCCATCCGCGCTGTAATGTTCTATGTGGCTTAGCAGGTCCAGCACATTGTCTTGAGCGCTTAGACGCTGCCGAAACGCAGTCGTGCACGGTGGTAGTTTTCGACCCTGCTCGACATACCAAGTGAGTCTTGTGCACGCCATCTTCTCCATTAGCTTCGATGCACACGAGGTCAGTGATACCGGTCTGTATGAGTCCAGAGCTGAAGGATTCTTTCCAGGCTTCAGAAACGGTACCACCCATGCTACCTTCCATAAATGTGGAATAGCCCCACTGGCCCAGACTTGGTTAAAAAATGCCAGCAAATCACGCCGTCTCTCAACCGGTAGGTTAGTCAGCATCTGATTACTGATAAGGTCAGGTCCCACCGCACAGCGACGTCGGAGGCTGCTCATAGCTAGTTCCAGCTCTCTGAGTGTGAAAGGAGCATCCATTAGAGACGACGATAGCGGCGGGGGCGGGTTGGTTTTGCCGGCTGACCTTTCGGAAGAGTATATTTCTGCGCAGGCATTCGCAAGACAAGCGAGTGTCTTGCCTAACTTCAATGCTAGGGCTTCAAATGGCTTGTTTGGTTGAAAGTTTCCAGCAAGGTTATTAACAATCCACCATATCCGTGGAACTGGCGTGAAGACCAATAGGCTTGCTCGAAATGATGCCCATTGATCTCTTCTTAGTTTCCTTGTATAACGTCGAATTACTGCGTTAATCCTGTTATATATAGTCTTCATTGATGGGTCGCCCTTCGTCCTTATAAGCCTCCGTTCCGCTCTTCTACGTGCAGCGCATAGATATTTGAGCTTTAGATCCGGAGCGGGGAAGTGGTCGGGTAGCTTCAGTTCAGCGGTAGCCAATCTCTTGATACGTAGCATGTCCGCGAACAGGTCTCCAGATGATACGCTTAGGCCGTCCCTGTACGTATCCCAATGCGTCACAGGACAGGATCTTCGGCCGTTGGTTCTATATCCAGCAATGTTAACGAAGACAGGAAAATGACCACTGCCCATTCTATCTTTACTAGTCGCTGACGACGCGAGGATGTCCGTTGAATGTAACGTCAAATCAATGACACTGTAAAAGGCCGGTTGTCGAAAAAACGTTGGCTGTTTGTCATTTGCCACGCAGAATCCCTCGGTGTTTAAAGCACTAACAATTTGCTTTCCACGTGCATCGTTCGCCTTGTCGCCCCAGAGAGTATGGTGCGCGTTGAAGTCGCCACATATAATCCTAGGGGCTGTGCAGCGGCTGCAGAGGTCTCTTATAATTTCTTCCATCGAGACCTTCAAGCGAGAGCTCACATACACGGAGGCCAGGCTGAGGCTTCGGTTTCCCAGCCGCACTTGCACAGCAGTGACTTCCAAAGCTGTGCTGCAAAGGTTTTGTACTGGTAGAACGTAATGTGGTATTTCACGTCTCACATATAGCATGGCGATTCCGTTCGGAAATGTCGGAATACTTTGGTTTCCATGTACGACATAACCAGCAATTCATCTGGAACTTGGAAGACCAGCCTCGGAGAGGGCCAATATTGGCACAGGCATGTTGCGTAAGAAAAGCGACAGTTCAGGCAAATGGCACGCAAGACCCGCACAGTTCCATTTCATAATAAGTGGCACCTGTGGAGGAGATGGTGAACATTGTGTCCTGACCGCATCCATACGGCTAGGTGCTTTAAAAAGAGGCAGAACTGAGAATCACTGACTCGAGAGCCAGGACTACTTCGAGCATTTCCTTCATCGCGCTCGCCGGAATTTTCTCTATGTGTGATCGCAAGGCCTTGAAGAGAGCACGTAGCACCTGCTGACAGTCCTCCTGTGGTGTGTATTTATCGCAACGCGATCGGGGTCGCTGCAGTACAGACGCATAACTTCGCTGTTCCGGTTGTTGAGCAGTCTTCTCGTCTACGGGGCCTCTGTTCATTGATGTGACTGTTTTAGTCGGTCCACTGCGCGATGGCACCACTGTGTCCTGGATTCCTGGAGAAGGCTTCAGGCTTGCAAAATCAGTTTCACTCTTTGAGCTCCATTTCATTTCGTGTGACTCTCTGTGATTTTCTGTCTTTTTTTTCGTCGTATTTTTCTCATCGTTTCCTGTTGGCCCCAAGATAAACGTTTTCTTACGCTTTATTGCCGCTGCCCGCGTAGGACACTTGCTTTAACTAGCTGGATGACCACCACTACAGTTTGCACATAGAAAGTTCTCTCTGCACGCGCATGTTTTGAAATCGTGCGGTCCTCCACATCTCTTACACCGCTGCTCACCACGGCAGTACTTGGCCACATGTCCATAGCGCTGACACTTGAAGCACCGAGGTGGTGTCTCAACATAGTCAATAGTCTCGTGTCTTGTGAAGCCCAAGTTGATCTTCTCTGGACGGTCTGTATTTATAGTGAACGTAAGAACCACGGAGCTAGTTCGCCTGGACTCCCAATGGGCTTCGGAAATTTGGACGCGTCACGCGACTCTCCTTGCATGGTAAACTCCTTGTGGTTTTAGGTATAGCAACAGTTCCTCGTCAGTGTACCACTTCGGTACCCCTCTAATAATGCACGCGTTTTGCAGGTACGAATTGGGCACTCGTGCTGAGATTGCAGTCCTTGAGATTGGCTTGCAGCTGAGAAAGGAATTCACATGCTCTTCGGTTTGTACATCTAGAAGCAGGGCTTCTTGAGCAGTAAATCGGCTCCTAACTTACGATGCGCCAAGAGTTTTTTTCAATTTCCGTAGACAGAACAATGGGATTTACTTTTTTCAGGTCGGCTCCTTCTGTGGTAGGCGTAACAATCACTGCGATTCCGACGGTCGTTTCTTGCAGTGACGCACAAGCCTGAAGCCTTCATCGTCCAGATCTGTGATGTCAGCTATGTCACAATCGTCAATAAGCGTAGATTTGTCGTCTGTTTCGGTAGCCTTGTATCGCTTACAGTCACGGTTGCTTTCAGGGTCAGTCGGTGGTCTCTGGCCCGGTGTCAGGTCAGGCGTAGTCATGACGGAGCTCTCGCCGTTACCAGATCGGACTCTTCTGCAGGCTCCTATGAAAGCGACGGGAGGCGAAGGCCCCCCCGGCCTCCGGTAGGGAAGGTACCTTGGCGAGTGGTCCGACGTCTTCGACAAATCTATTTGACAAAACGTCGAAAAAATTCAAAAACACTAGGGAGCGAGACAGCAGTGCGACTGTGTCGAACCAAACTTCTTCTTCCTCCCAAGCTGAAGACAAGTTTTTGTTGTTTAAAGGCCAGGTTCTATTCTGACTAGTTTCAACTTATCAAGTGTGTATTTCTTGACATTGTTGAAGTGACTGAGAGCCTCAGATAGAGCAAACTCGAGAATCACAAGGTCCAAGTTGTACCCTTGAAACGATCGTTAAGGGCAAGACATCGTTCGGCGCAGCGCCAAGATTTAAATGTGTTTCCTTCCAGTGTACATTTTCACTCCGGAATACTGCACCCTCCTTGCACATCAATAACCAAACAGCAACGTGCACGGTAACTATCGCGGATTGATTCCTGACAAACCTTCGTTTCCTTCGCCTTCGCACTCCCATCTTGGTGATATTCTAGCTACTTGTGCAAATGAGCAAGCTACCGTGCATATACACAACACAAAAAGGCAATCTTGTACCTTTTTTAGCACATAAAAAGCCAAGAGAGCGTAAAGAACATGTTTTAAGCGTAGGGTGTCACCAATGAGAGAGCTTATGCCTATCAAATCTGTGATAGGCATAAACTGTTATCAACGATTTTTTGGCATACCCCTTCTTCGAACACTAAATTACAGAAAAAAGAAAGAACAGACGAAAGGCCAAAAATAAACCTTTTAAAGAAAGAACGTTGCGTCTTCAACTTGGCGTGCAGGCTTAAAATGACAAGAAAGAAATGTGGAGGATTTACATCCTTTAGAGTGCTACAGGAGAACTGCTTCCCTGGCATATTTCTTTGTCCTCAAAACAATCTTGTCTCATAGATTGAATATCATGCGTGACCAAGTATCGGGATCTTCATGTTATGCTTCAGCGGAGCAAGTGCGGAGAATAAGTGGTAACCTTTCGTTTCGCTACGCATTATTGCTTAGTCTTTTCGGTGTGTCTGTCCTCAGTACTGAGTATGCAATGTCTACTCAACATGGTTCTTCGCTGAGCAGGAGATTGAGCGGCCACTGATTGTAGCAGAAATGCTACATGCGCACGCCCCAGTAAACCGAGAGACATCTTGCAACGTACACCACGTTGTTTTTTTCTTATGTTTCGTGTAAACTCGTGAGCGCAAATGTAGGGAGCCCAAAGCGCGTGCACAACGCTATGCCGAACCGCATGAAAGCGAAATCTTACGACGCGGCGCTTGCTGGCGGGAATCACACCATGGAAGCGGTCTGCCTGCGCGTCCCATTTCGAAGTGAAATTGTTTGCTTGAAATCAGGCGTGCAATCAGGACTAGATGGCAGCGAATAGTCTCACCCTAGCCGCCAATTGCACTATAGTTTCCGAGATGACGCAGACCGACTGAATTGTACGCTTTATTTAAAAAGTACGCTTCTCTTATGTGAGTGTGTTAGTCCAGTACGACGAGTTATGACGTGTTTTTATGAGTATCTTACGCTAGGAAGAGTTGTGTATATAAAAGCACGAACACAAGAGAAAATAAATAGACGGAAGGAACGCAGTTTCCTTGGTTCATATTTCTTTACGCGCAGCTCTTCCTAACATAGCCATGCACCAACCCGCCCCACCAAGAAGCTTTAAAATTTTCTGAGTACATGACGGTTAACATTACAGATCAGTACTGCACGCTGCTATAAAGTTTCATTCTCAGTTGGCCGCTGGCGAGTAGATAAGGTTGCGTGATTTAGCGAAGCCTAAACATCCAAGTTGTTCACTTGACGATTCTCGGGGAAATTAAAGCCGTGGTAGGAGAATATATTCTTGATTCTTTTTCTGACTCAGTTTGCTCAATAAAAGGCACCGATTGCAATACCGTGCTCGAATAAGCAACATTCATCGTCGGACGCTATTTCGATAAGATTACTTCGCGGCAAACAGCAAGGGATTATATGCGAATCTTCAAGAGGCACGAGAGAAGGCCGCAGGCTAAGCGGTAGCGGAAGAACTGTGATGCGTGACGGACGAGCTTGCAAATACTGCGGCAAACAAGCAGTGAAGCAGCGGCATAGATGCGGGGAGGCACAGGGAGCGGCAGCCCGGTGAACGCTTCGTTGAGGAGCAGCGTACCTCCTTGGGTAAAGTCGGAGGACACTTGACCACATGTGATGGGACGCGCGTACGTAACGCCACTACAGCGCCACTGTTGGTTCATTGTTGGTTCCTTGCTCGAATGATTACGCGAACGTCAAGAAAAAATACGATGGATGGGGTAAAGGGCAAGTGTAACACACAAACGCACACACAAACACGCACGCATACACACAGACATAGGGACACACACAAAAATAAAACAAACAAATGCGCGCATTTGGCGTGCCAAAATATTGATGTGATTATAAGCTTCAGAAAAGTGGCTAGCCAGGCTTGTTGGTACAAACGCGTACTTAGCAAACAGCTTAAATGACGGGACGAAGAAAAAGAAAGGGGGGTACTTCGGAATATATTTAAATGTTGGGTTTTACATACCAAAACCACTTTCTGATCATGAGGGACGCCGCAGTGGAGGACTCACGAAATTTGGACCGCCTGAGGTTTTTTAACGCGCACCTAAATTTAAGTACAAGTGTCTTTTCGCCCCCAAAGAAATGCGGCCGCCGTAGCCGGGATTCGTTCCCGCGACTCGTTCTCAGCAGCGCAACACCATAGCCACTGCGCAACCACGGCGGGAATTGATGAATTGGGACCACCTCGGTTTCCTTAACGTGCACCCAATAAACGACACGGGCCGTTACTGAATTTCCTAGCTATCGAAACGCGGCCGCCGTGACCTGGATTCGATCCCATCCCCTTGACCTTCGAAGCGCAACGCCAAGTTCATCCCGCCGAGTACACAGTCACACACTCACCGACACTACTCGCCGCAGTTGCTTAGCGACTGCGGTGTCGGGCTGCTAAGCACTACAGATGGCAGGATCAAATCCCGGCCGCGGCGGTCGCATTTCTTTGGGGGCAAAACGCGAGAACAAATGTGTGCTTAGATTTAGGTGCGTGTTAAAGAACGCCGGGTGGTCCAAGTTTTTTCGGAATCTCCCAACACAGCGTGCTTCACAATCAGAGCGTGGTTTTGGCATGCAAAATCCCATCATTTAAAAATAAAACACACGCAATTCCAAGGCCATTGTGAATCAACAGTTATATCTTTTTTTACTGTTCATGTATAATTAATTTCGAGCATTACTTCAGAAAGCATTCGTTCGATCGTATGAGTAGGGCAGGAACCCAAAGCGAAGTATGGAAGACATCGGAGAAACTTAGCATAAAAACAAAGAGTGTGGATTTGCAGGCTTGTTGGTTAGTTGCATCAATTGAAGTCACGCTCAAGAAAGACGATAGACTCGCGCTAAAGTTTAGGTTTAGGCGAACGCCCTGTCGTCTTTCTTCTCCGTGCCACTCCAGAGCTATGTCTTCAATTGATGCGACCTAGCAGAGCCGTTGATTTGGAGCTCTGCAAGCCAGATCTGGAGCGTATATTCTCCTAAATCAATTTTCTTACCACTCAGTGCGCGGAACACAATTACGATAGGCGCCTGACACCATTCTGTAGAAACTGCGGTGCTCGCATCGCCGTTCTATCAAAGCCTTCTCTTCTGAGTTTCATTGTGTTGCCAATGGCGAAATTTTACAAGATTAAAACCAGCATTTGAGGAGACTGCCCAGCAGTGTTTACACGCACCAGCAAAGAAGACCCTTTATTGGCTACACCCTATTTAACATACAAGGTATAATTGCTGCAAGAAAAATTTAAACCGAGGGACTTCATATTTTGCTACAGGAAATGTGGAATCACAAGACAACGAAAACAAGAAAGACACCGGGGGAATTTGCGGGATTTTAGTAAAACACAATAAATACTATGACCACAGCAATATGAGTGGGCGAAAAGATGCCCTGTCGCCAGTGGCAGCTCAAGCCATACCTCCCGCATTGTTTGGGCATTACCTGTTTAGCTAAAGTTGCGGCCATCCTTCCGTCAAAGTAAGCAGACTGAGATTTATTTGCCCTTCCCGTTCATTCGTAACAAATATCTCGACTATGGCAGCATCAATGGCTTCAGGCAGCGCGCGAGGGTTAGCTGGCTTCTCCTACAGTTGGCTACTCCTACAGCTCGTGCACCGCAGCATGCCTATTGTTTAATATAATCTGCCGCATGATCGACCATGATCCCGAATGGCGTTGGCCAACAGGGCCAGGGCCAGATCTATGCTGCGTATACATGAATAAACAAGGCCGTGGATGGAGTCGCCACTGAGCTACGGCCGCCGCCATAGCCTAATTGGTAGAGTATCGCGCAGGTAACGGCGAAGGTGCGAGTTTCGCTCCAACGTGCGGGAAGTAGCGTTTTGTGCTCTTGCATTTCCCTGTTCCTTAAAACTATACATTTTAAATGAGACAAAATGTCTAAATTCCTGATATTCTTTTTTGTGCCTTCAATCACAGTTGGACCAGAGACTGCGCCTCATTGCAAGTTATCTGTCACCTGATATTTTCCATTGACCCTGGCACTCAGGCCAGTGACCTGCATGACAAATTGCTATAAACGGCGTGAGCATCACCTTCACTACCAATATCGACAAAGAGATTCTAGCTTATGCGTTATGACTCACTAGTCCAGTGCTTGTCGGAAATTTTGTTGTGCCTTCCTCATCTCCAATGTGTTTCGACAGTTGCACCATGCTGGCCCGGTGGATGGTCTCCCAGTGGCTAATACCTGCGCAAAAGAATTTTTCAATCGAGAATGGACAGGTGTAAATCGAAGTATACACAGTGAGTCCTAGCTGATATTGTCCATGTTACTAATGAGGAAAAAAATGTGGCGCAACAAAAGAACATGAGCCTCATGGCTTTAGGTCGTTTTTCCTCTCTCGCCACGAAAACAACTTTTGTTTACTATTTATGGGGTGATACAGAAAGTACTTATTCACCTTGTTTGTAATCTTTAAATTATGGGCACATCTTCCGATGGCATGGTTGTTATTACCTCTTAAAACAACCTATTTAGTTGTCTACAATGTGGTATGTTCTGCTTAAATAGTTTTTCCGCTCTTATATATTACTAAATGCAAGCAGTGCAACGTGCTTCTGCGCCTACGTGATGCGACAGAAGTGGCACCTAAGTAAATTGAAGAAACTAAGTCCACCTATTGTCTGAATCGTCAAACATCTCGTCACTGCGCTAAGCTGCACTATTACGAGTATCACGCAGCTCTTAATCTGCGGAAGCCAACACCGACATCTGGCCACTTAGGGCCGGTTGCTGTGTGATGAGGGAAATTCTTTATTTCAGTTCTGAAGTGGTGTGAAGTCATGTCTCCAGCATTTAGATCGTGTTATCTGCAAATTAAAAGAAATAGCTACTGCGCCTACGCCCGTTGCTGCGCCGGCGCCTCTCTTTACAACCAAAAAAGTTTAATTCCCCATGTGACCTACTGCAATTTCTTGCTGTCCACTATGACGTCATCATATCAGATCAAGTGGAAACCACGACAGCTTACATGCATACGACACGGACGAACAAATGTAACCTGCCCGAATTTTTGTATTCAACGCGACTTTTAGGCTTTTCCTGGATAATGGATAAATAAAGTCGAAATATTACACGAGCCTACAATAGACGGCGCCCGACTAGGGTCTCTGCGTCAGTAGGTGCTTCTTGGTTTACGACACCATGGACCCGAGCAACTGGGGCTTGTATACTTTGCGCCTAACCGTGTGTGGTAGACCTATGTCCAGCAGAACGGATACGGCAGATTGAGCCTGTGCTGATTACTTAAACCTTTCAAAAGCCTCTTGGTGATGGCGGCACAGTCCTTTGGCATTTGGGCACATAAAACTAGAGCTCAATTTAGTGCAACAAACCTATAAATGCTGAAAGGTACAAGTAAGCTCGCACGATATTTCTTGGTCGTCTTTGTGTCTCAGTGGAAGAGCCTTCCGGCGCTGAGAGAAATATGAAAGAACTTAAAAAAGAGGGTTCCAGCGAAACACAAAGGACGCGCGCACAAGGAAAATGCGCCAGACACGGACTGCTGCGTCCGTCCGAGTTTAACGCTGTTTCCTTGTGTGCGCGTCCTTTGTGTCTCGCTGTACCCCCTCTTTGATGTTCATCATGCACCAACTGGTCCAACAGCTTGCGCTATGCACCACAATTTAAAAGTTGCTTTGAAATGCTATGTTGCAGTTTTAGCGCAGAGCTACTCAGCGAATCAACACCGACGTTCGAGCGCAACAATAGAGGTAATGAGGCCTACAACGGACAGCCAGCTCATCGGCTATAGTCACGCACCGCACAACGGCGCTTTCAAAATACGACTTCAGTGAAATGCACCTGTCTCGATCATACTCGTCAACAGCAGACCGCCACAGCAGCTGCACTTCCGTCACGGGCGCCGACTACGAAGGGGCCCAGGATAGAATTGTTGACCTCATGCTGGGATCTGTGCGGCACTAGGTGGCGGGTTCTTTTCCCCGCTGCGGTACTGGCACTAGAATATGTCATGGAGGCAGAAACGCTTGTGCGCCTTGCTTTGTTTTGCATGCTTTGCGCACAGAAAAACGTCACCAGGTGGCCAAAATAAATTTTGACTCCCTCAGTTGACATGCATCATGCTCAGATGGTAGCTTTAGATGTAGAAGCGCACAGGGTAATTTATTCGGACGGATGCCTTAAGTGGCTCATACCGAAAATACGCTGCGTCTAGTGAAGTGGTGCAAAAATATCATCGTCAGCAAGGGCTCCTATACCCGTAAGCAAGCAAAGTTCCAATGGCTCATACCCTCTTAAGGCAGAGGCTACCAATACCCAGCAAAGTGAAGCGAATAGTGCATGCATCCACAGAAATCACCCATGCAGCTCAACGGACAGAATACGTTTCACTAAAGAAGAAGCTTAAACCTAGCATCAGAACCATCCAAAACGAACCAAAACAGCATTGCATACCTCACTTTGAAGAACGCTTAAGGGCAAGTTTGGTTGCCAAGCGAGAAACAAGATACTACGTGCGAAGCGGCAGAAGCAAGGCAATTGACCGTGATCGCAGCATTCCCCTGCTGAAAGGATCATCAGTATTTTTTTGCCGAGGAAAGAAGAAGAAGAACGGAACAAGAGTTAAGAGTTTCGGCTGACGCCCCTACGCGTTCCACGTCGGGGACGTCCACCTCTTATGCCATGGCGCCTAGAGCATCGACGACTCCCTCGAAGGCCCACGTCTTCGATGTTGTGGTCTCTACGGAGAATGGTCCCGAGACCGTCGTCGACGCGATGGCCTCAATGGTTGTCCTCTGTGAGGACTACTGCGTTCATTACATCGGAGGCCTCAACTTCCACGACACCGTCAAGAACATGGCTTGGATGACCCTAATCGTCGATGCTCGCTGCCTTGTCATCGGTGGTGAGCGTTGCCTAGTCGTTCCGGTCAGCCTGCAGGTCACCAACGTAACCTGCCACTTTTTGCCTTCCTTCGGTCTGAACGCAGTCCTCAAGCAGGCACAATCACCATACGGCAAGGTTCTATCTGTCAACGCTGGTCTTATGAGCGGACGACGTGGCGTGCTCACGGGCACACGCTTCGTTCGTAAGGAAGTGAGTACTACAACCATGGTCCGAAATTATCGGCGAGTCTCTGGTCATCGACAGACGTTTGACTGCCACGGCTTGCAACGCGTGTGTCGTCGGCCCGGCTCTAGCGACCACTACCGCGCACAGTGCACCGCCGCGTTCTGTGGCTGTTGTGGTGTCCATGGCCAGGAAAGCGACAGATGTGACTGTCCTTGTCGGCGTTATGGGGATGGTCACCCTACGGTCGCCTGCACTGAGCGGCGCTTATACTCGCACGATGCTGCTGGAGTCTTTCCACCCTTACCGCCGGCGTCAGCTGCGGTTGCGACTGCGCGTGAGGCATTGTGCAAAGAAACTGCCCTGACACCACATCAACCAGCATCGACAAATGAAAAATAAGAGGCCTGCAGCTTGAGAAGTCACAACGCGCCATGTTCGCCGGCCTCCTCTACTGAAAAAGAAAACCGTGACGTGGCGAATCGCAACACGCCATGTTCGCTGGCCTTCCAAGCAGAGCAGGACACGCATGCAGTGGCCGACAGCGCTTCCACTTCGGCTGCTACTGGCAGTCCTCCTGATTACAGCGAGGCTTTAAACACAGACTAAACACCGGATCTTGCGATTACTATGGTCGATACAACCACGAAATCTGCTGTGGCTTCATCGGCCTCAGTTGCGTCGCCTACAACGCCGCATCCATTACATCTGAATGAGCCCCCGGCTGCTGAAGTTTTCGGTGGCGATGAAATTAATCCAGCCGCCCTACCGCTACCGACATCTTCCTCATCAGAGGACAGCTTCAGCCTCGGAATTGATATCAGCGTTGAACTGTCGCCAAGCCTGGATGAACTCGACATAGAAATGGCGGCCCCACGAGACGTGAAGCGTACCCATGCGTCAGCTTCTGGCTCGGACGGCGGCCCGGATCGCCGTGCCGAGTTACCGCGGCCCAAAAAACCTCGGCCTTCTTCGAGAGGGTCGACGAAGGGACGTGTTCACTGCATAACCCCGGGACTAATTCCAGGGGCGCCGACTTTGACAACACGACCAGGTCAGTTCGGTGATACTTTTAAATAAATATGGAGGACACCCTGAACATTATTTATTTAAACGCACACGGGTTCCGGAGTCCTGCAAAACAAGCCCAAATTATCAGCGTTTCCCGCACAAAAAAAATTTGATATGCTGTGTTTGCAAGAAACGAATTTTTTCACAATTGGACATGTTCTTACTTTCAAAAGCCCTTTTAACCTAGACTGTTTATTCTCATTCGTAACATCCAGCTCTAGTGGAGTTGGTATTATTATTTCAACAGAACTGTCGTGAGATCGTCATGTCTTCTATGATGGAACAGTGTGAATATTGGTATTTGAGTGCGTACTATATTCATTTAGGTTACGAATTTTGTGGATATATGGACCCTCGCAGGCCATTAAGTCCAACGATTTTTTTCGTGACCTAGACGTGTATTTCCTGGGAGTTCGTCACGGGGTGCGTGTTGAGGATTTTTGCTGCGTCTCAGACACGCGAGCAGATGTGCAAGGCCCGGGCTGGGGTTGCCCTGATTGGAAGGCACGTGAGATGCGTCACCTTGTCCAGCACGTTTCGTTGCTGGATACAGATCGATTTTTTCATGGTTCTTTAGTTGCCTGGACGTGGCGACGCGGCGTGTCGTCAAGCAGGTTAGAGCGTACCTATTTGCAAAGCTATTTAGCTCGGTATGTCAGCCGATCTGATGTGAGAACATTACCTTCATCCCCTGTTTATATTTCTGATCACAGACCAGTTAAACTCAAAATTTCTGCTCCCTGCTTCCTCATCAGTAAAACCTTAGCGCCTAGACATTCGCGTTTTACATGACGCGCGCTAACGCTCTTTTTGTGAAGTCTTGCACGCCTCTCCTTCTAGATCTGACCCAGTGTCATGTGACGCGTTCAAGGTGCCGTGGCGTCTGCATCATTCAGTTGAAGGACGTGCACTCAGACAACGTATGCCGGAAGAGCTTGTGGATACTGCAACGAAGTTCTGTATTGCATTTCGGGTCAAACTACTGACGCTGTTGATGCGGTCATGGCAGCATGCGCTAAGGAAGAGTTTCCAACGCCTCATCACAGCGTCGTCTTTGTCAGGTGCTGCTTGGCAATGCAGACGTAATTAGTGTGCACACCCTGAAGTTCTGCGGTTTGCAAGAAACTCTCTTTTTAGACAGGAGAATGCACTCGGTTCTACGGCCCCAAGAGCACTTTCTGTTACGTCGCCTCCCACGCGTGATTATTCGCTCTTTTTGACGCATTTTGAAAGCATGCCGCGTACTGCTATGCAAATTGATCCTGGCTTTTGAGGTTTTCGTGCAACGATTAGACGGCCGCCTCAGGTTCCACCTGCGGCAGCTGACCGTCTTTGTGCACGACAACCACCGGATGAAGTCAAGGCAACATTATTTTCCATGAAGCGTGGCTTGGGGCCCCAGGGCCAGACGGGTTATCGGTTGAGTTTCATCTAACGTTGAGGGAAGATATTGGTGCCGCTTTCGTATCTGCTATCCGCTGCTCCTTTGAGAACCTTTAGTTTCCGTCTAGTTTTTGCGACGGTCGTATTGTGCTGATAGCTGAGCATGATCCATCAGCAGTTCGTTGACAGGAATGGAGGCCAATCACGCTTCTCTCAACGTTGACTACAAAACCTTGACAGCTACTGTCACCCTGCGTTTGGGAAGTTATGCCTTCCTTAATAAGACACCATCATGCATGCTCAGTCTCTGGTAGAGAAATACACAGTCTTTCGTTCGTTCCGCATGACATAATGACATACACGCTGACCAGGTCAGCACGTAGTCTCTCAGTTTCACTAGATCAAGAAAGGGCATTCGATCGCCTTGAACTTACGTACATATTTAATGTACTGACATCGTTCTGCTTTTCGTCAAATTTTGTTGAACACATTAGGAATGCCTATTCAAATATCCGAAGTACTTTGTTCCTTGATGGTCGTGAAAGTGCACCATTTGCCGTTAATCGTGGTGTTCGTCCAGGGTGCGCTCTATCCACAGTACTATTTCTGCTCAGCCTTGAGCCATTTCTGCGCTCAATAGTGAGAGACCCTTACGTATGCGGTCACCCACTGCCGTGTAGCGGTGTTGTGAAGGTGACAGCCTTCCCCGATGACATCGCATTATATCTCAGGAATGAAGGTAGCTTAACTCGTAGCCTTCGAATTTTCATTGAGTACGGAAATATTTCAGGTGCAGCGCAAAATTTTTCAAAATGTAGTTAATTGTTCATTGGTTCACCGCAGACACGCCTAAGTCCCTTTTTCAGTCTACAAAAGAGCAATTCTCTTCGTATTTTAGGCCTTGATTATACCTATGATGGCATCTCAGACTCTGTGTGGCTCTCAATTCTGGAAGATGTAAGACAAAATATCCAAGAAATTCAAGGGTATGATTTACTTTATTAGAAAGAAGGTACTTAGCAAACTCTGTATTTTGCGGCCGAGCGTTGTAGGTTTCTCACCATGTACAGCCACCATTACGGATTACTAGGTCCTTGCAGTGCTTTCTCGGTTCCTTCTTCTGGTCGAGCCGTACAGCACTTTTCTGTCGCGCGGCGCTTGGGCAGCCACGCTCTCGTGGTGGGTTCGCGTTCCCATTAGTGTCTGTCCGCTTCCGGCTGCTTTCTCTGCAATTTCTGCTCCGCCTGTTACAGCGTGATCAGTGTCCTACGCGTGAACTCGATTGGTATTTCCTTGGCGCAAAAAAGTCATTACATGTTACCGGGGGTGCACTTAAATCGCGGACCAAAAGTTTTAAACGCACATACATTTTACTGTACCGCTGTGGAATTTTATCGCCCCATACAACAGGTATGTCGTAATGTAGACGTTCTCGAAACCCGTGTAGCAGACGCTATGGCAGCCTTACTGCTTCGTCTAGTTCCCCGAATGCGCCTCACATGTTCCAATAATGTTTCGTGGGATGCGATAACGCAGTCATTTCTGCCTGGCCACCCACGCGACTTCATGTGGACTCTAGGGTGGCAAGGGATTCCAACTGGTGACAGGCTAGAGTGGTAGAGCGTTGTTCTATCTTCGCTGTGTCTGAATCGCCCCCTTCAAGAATCAAATTCGCATGTGCTGCTGCACTGCGTCGTTGCCGGGATATTCGGGAGGGCCGTCTATACTGGTTTCTGTGGCCTTGGAGTTAACCACTTTATTACACCTGGTCGCTGCTCACGTGCTGCTTCGGGCGACTTTAACTGCTGCGGGGGCCTTTTGTCTATGGCGTAACCGGTGCGAGGCAGTTGCCGCGGGACGTCGTTGCCGCGCTTTCTTTTCACTTCTGGCGAGGCTTTAATCTGAGCTACTGTCGTTTCTGCCAGAGGAGTTGTTCTTCCTTCGAGAAGAAGAGTTGCTTCGACAGTGGTCATGCTGTTTCCTGTCTATGGATCATGGACGCGTATGGCTTAATTTTCGACCAGCCTGGTTCTTGTAGCCAGGCCATCAGAAGTATTTATTTAATGCACATAGAATAAAGGTGCCCGTGATTTCTGCGTCTGTGTGTGCTCTCGTATACATGACCATTTTCGTATACACACATCTCGTGCAAAATTGTGTAAAGTGTTCGGTCACATCATCATTGTACGTAACCATTGTGCACACTGTATATATGGAACATCTTTTGTGCATGTGACATTTAGTTTATGTTCAACTGTGCTTTTCCGTGGGTATATGTGGTATACTTTGGTGTATAAGGACTTGGATATTACTTTGAAAACGTGCCGTGTTTCGTGTTTTATATGTTATCGTCCTCGCGGAGTTGTGCCGGGATTGTAACTCAGTGTTCATATCGTCTATTGTCGAAACAAACTTATTCTAAACACATAAGGGAAACGTCGTTGGCGCGTGTCAGACTCCTCTATACGAATGTGCAAGGGTAAACCAAGGGTCGAAAAGAAGCCGAAGAAACCGAATTGCGAAGGCAGCAAGGCGACGATGCAAAACGGCAACGTTGAGCGGAGGCCAAAGCTCGCAGACGATGGCTTTCTAAACGTTTTCTTCAAACTGAGGCTTGTTATGTCTTACCTCAGGAAGAAGAATAAAACACAGATTTAGGATGGAACGGCACGCCGTGTCTTTTCTTGACTTCAATGGCGCAGTCGGCGGCCAGGTTTTAGACGAACCAGTGTTAAGCAGAGGGCTTCAGAAAAAATCTTTCTATTTCATCGACAGGACTTCAGTGCGGAACCGCAATCCCGCGGATTCAAGAATGCACTTTGGCGTGACCGTATATTCTTAGGCTGACGCTAGCACCACACTCAGACATCCCACTTCTTTGCCGTATTCACAAGTGGAAGAATGTATCACTACTTGCACCCACCACCGCAGCGACCGGCCACAGTGGCCACGTATACGTGCCAGGCCGCCACGGAGACTCACGGATGGAGCAACGCTGTTGATGTTACCCATGATATCTCTGAGCTGTCACAACAGCTGAAAGCTATGGCCAGCTGTTTATTTACGACATTGGTTTTCTAACTAATACAACTTCTTCCGAGACAAGAGCTCTCGAATTCAATGGTTTCCAAGAAAACCATACGTTCCGGATACGAACCGTTCATTCCTTAGGCGAACATTGTTTGGACTGAAAACGACTACAGATTGTTTGCTGAAAGAAACTACGGTATGCCTCCAAAGGCTGCCAAGGGTACTCCTGAAAGCACAAAACCATGTGGCCCAGTCGGCCAGCTGAGCTTTGCAGTGACGAAATCCCGCGAATGACGTGATGACGCATGGCGAAATGCGTGTGTTCGCCAACAAATACGAAAAACAAAATTTTTTACTGTTCGTTATCGACATAAAAATTGTGCTAATTATTTAACTACTTTCATTCTCAGAGAAAAAGACTGCGTAGTCTTGTCTACGGTAGAGTTGACATTAAGCGGCTTCAACCCCATGGCGGTTGCATCATTACCGACTTCCGTGAGATCGAAGTCGTCGTAATGGGCTAGAATCGACAGTGATTCCATGAGGCTGGTTATCATGAATAAAATTAATCCGGACTGCGGGGTTTCAGTCATTTGTAGTAAGTGTGGGGGTTTGCTCGTTTTAGAGAACATGCTGTGGCGCTGCATGGCGTTGTCCGGTGATGGTTCTCGAGGTGAACAGTGGTGGCAGCGGATGCTGCACAGTGAAGTGCTGGCGGACCAACTCAGGGCTGTCCAGAGGGCCCATGTGACGGCAGAGGGACTCGGCCTCTCTCTACCGACGTGGGAGCGGCCCGCATCAGTCCAAGACTCATTCCTCAGGACCGAAATAAAGTTCTTCATACCATACCATATGAGGCTGGTGAGCGGGAAAAAAAAGCTGAAGCTTCCAGCAGACCTCAGGAATATAAAAATACTTTTGACTTGCATCATCAACAGGTGTGTTATAATTTCAAAGTCGATAAAAATTTTTCAATATATGAACACAGGCCGGTAAAAAAGCTGCCGTTTGAAGAAAGGTGAAATCGCTTGAAATCTTAGCACAGTGCTAAATTTGTCAACTTAGTGACAAAGACCTATATCGTTGACAGGGCGGCCAACTTTCGGGACGAGTAAATTGACAGTGGAAGCAGTTCGGCTAAAACCTAGAGCTGCGAAATAAGGTGAGAATGCCGATAGAAATTGAACAGAGACGCAGTCAGCCCTGTGGCCGACGCCAGCGTTCGGCAAATGTCGGGCGATTGCGTATATAGGCGAGATACGTGGCTGCCAGTCATAGCAGGGTGAGTCGGGGCTAAAATTTCGCACTCTAACTCTGGCGCATGACATAAAATAATTCCATGGTGCCATTCTTCGACGACTGCACGAAGAACAATCTTCGCGCATTCACTATGCGAACAATTTGCTTTGTGTGTCCCCTATCACATTCTTCAAGCGGCCAACATTCCTTAATGATGCCCTTGAAGTTCGCACAACTATTGAACACAAATAAGCGTTAGGAGTTATTTGCGATGTCTTTCCGTATGTGGACCGCCTTTTTGGCCTTCCATATCTGCTATTGAAGAGTGTGGATATAGTACAAAGAGTATAGGTATAGCATGACAAGGTACAGCATGAAAGACAATTAGGAGAACTGCCAAATCCTGCATGTATACTGATCAAGCTCCTCGCACACGCGTAACACTGACGGGGAACTATTTTAACAACTACAAGTAATGGGTACATCCTAGCCATACGTATATCCGGCCTAGTGGCCAGTAGATGTGACGTAGTATGACGTACTAGCAGTGGACAGCGACGAGCACGGAGCAACAGCGCGCTGGCCTTGCTTGGTCACGTAAAGCTAGCGCCGCTTGGAAGGGCGCGGCCTAGTGATCGTCGCAGCTTCCTATTTT
This sequence comes from Dermacentor variabilis, assembly GCF_050947875.1. NCBI lineage: Eukaryota > Metazoa > Arthropoda > Arachnida > Ixodida > Ixodidae > Dermacentor > Dermacentor variabilis. The sequence goes on from NC_134571.1 coordinate 180,651,836, forward strand.
CTGTTTCGTGTGCTCTGACAGCCGAAGTTCCTCATGCAACAGTTCCGCAGGTAATAATATTTGCCCACATCAAAAGTTGATATGTCTTGTGCGGAGAGTTTGCTTCAATTTGTCAATTGCGATAAGGCTGCTGAAACAAATGTTCAAAGGTTAATGCATATATTTTTCTTAATTAGTGTATATTTGCCGCGTATCACCTTCACATCGTGGTCGCCACAACTCACAACATGTCCTTGAAGGCTGTGGCCTTTCATTTGAAAACGACCATTTTTTTTAGCGAAGCACTCTATGGCAAGGATCCAGGGATTTCTTCGTGGCGTAATATTGACCGCAAACTATCATCAATGGCTCATACGCGCAATGCAATGGCTCATACCTGCTTAACGCAGAGGCTACAAGCACTCAGCAAACTGAAGCGAACAGTGCATACATTCCTTGCAATTACGCATACAACAAACCGGACAACATACATTTCAAGAAAGAACAATCTCAATACAAGCATCCAAACGAACTAATTGATGATAAGGCGCTCCTGCACCTACGTGCAATGCGCAGCACGTAGCCAACCCCACATCCGTTTCCCTGTAAATATTTGCGTAAGACAAGTTACCGTGGCGACGGCAGCTTGTAACGTCGGGAGTGACGACCCTAGGCTTTCGTCCATAATATAACCGACCTATCAGCTCCTTGCAATGTTGTTGCAGCACTGCTATGGTTGGCCATGTGCTGTCCGAATCACCATTACTTCTATTACTAGCATTAATCTAAGGTAGCATTACTGCTATTACTCTAAAGCCATAAACCATCGCACACCCATCAGCAGTTGTAGTTGTGGTTTTCAACAGGTTCAATGGACATATGTTTTCGGAGGACCGGGATGGTGATTCAAATTCTTTATAACAGTTTTTTCCGCAGAAACACACTGTATAAAATTTGTTAATCTAGGAATTAACGAAAATCAGCGTGAAATCATATTTTATGGCAATGGCTCACTATTATAAACCAAGTATTTCCATATTTCCACGAGCTCCCTGGAAGAGTACTTACCGCTCCACGAAAATGCTACATATTTCAGCACCTGTTTGTCCACAATGGCCTGAAGAAAAAAGAAACAAAACAATATAAGGGTGCAGTCGTTTAGATAATATATAATGTGATCAGTGCACGATCGATATGAACAAAACACTGACGGCGCCAAAAATGGCTGGCCCTGTTGCAAACGCCATTGCTTATGGAACATTCTTTTGTATAAGGGAGCGTGTGAAGATTCAAAAATATAAAATGTAAATGGACTGACAATGGAAAAACAGTAATGATGCAGAATAACTACTAAGGCTTTCGTTCAGTGTACAAATGACTTTTCGTAAGGGTATTGCGTGGCTAATCATATTTGTGGAAAATTTTCACACAGTGATAAATTTCCCGCAGTGTAGCTGCGTCTTCATAACACTTTCAGATTGTGACAATGTTGTCACGTCGTAGCCACAGTGAAGAAATAAACGCTGCCAAAACTGAAAAGTAATTATGTATCTCCTTATTTGGCGGACTTGTGAGACATCGGTAACGAAGAACTATGCTGTAAAGAAATGTCGCGTGCGCGAAGCGTCGCCTGATTATACATCACTCACCGTAACGTCCTGTGTAATAATCTTGCTGGCGAACTATGCAGAATGTAAAACTACGACTAGAATTGCGAAGTGCCCGCATTCATAACTCAAAAGGCCTGGTTTACTTTAGAATTCCCGAAACATTCACCAACTTTCGCCTTGTGTATGCAAGTCCTCCATCGGTTATCGAAGCCTGCGTGCGATTCGGGTAATTATAGTGCGAACGAGGATGAAACAAGAGTTGCTTTCCGACAAAAAAGCACGACAGAAAGAAGGAACGCAAGCTGACTTTTGTTTTCATGCTTCCGCCTGGGGGAGGGTGTCATCCCTGCAGGAATTCTGCCGATTTGGATGCCTGCTGGGCTCGGCACACCAGCTGTCAGTGGTTACACAGGTCCGAGCAGGACTAGACGGCCACCCACTGTTCTATTGTGGGATGTACGATGGTGGGTGGTGTCGTTGCATGGGGAGATTCCCATGTGTTATGATAGGGCGATGCTTATTCCTCATAGTGTGGGTATTTATCGTTGAAATTTCGCGAAAATTTGCCGAATTAGGTGCGACCATTAAAGGGACACTAAAGCGAAACAGTAAATCAGTTTAGACTAAGAAAGCATTGTTTGTGAACTTTGCAGGCAGTCATTTCAAAATAATAGTTTCATTATTAGATGAGAAAATCAAGGTCGAAGTATCAGCATTTGAATTTCGCGCCGAAACCCCGACGCCGGTACGTCAGTGTGACGTCAGGGATTCCAAAGTAAGTTTTAGAACATGGGCTGGGTTGACTCAGTAAAGGCTCCTGGAACTTGTAATATTAAATATTTGTTTCCTTTAGAACACAATGTAGTCAATATGTACCGCTATTTGCTTGAATAGGCCCTAGAAGATGCGTCAAAATCTATGACGTCACAGCCACCAGGTGCGGGACATTGAAGGAGGCATCGCCACCAGTTTTTGGTTCTTGCGCTTTTTCTGGATTACCAAACGTCTTATCGTGGTAAGAGTGGTGTTTTTGTCATCGTAGAAATGTAGTTTACTGATGTAGAAGAAATTATTTTTCCCTTTAGTGTCCCTTCAAGATTGAAAAGCTGAATGAGGGTGCCATACAAAATGCGCCTGCTACCTTCACATTCATTACTTACACTGGCTTTAAGGCAGTAATGAAAAGCTAATCATAAAATGTTTGTTAATTTGTTACGGTAATTCGTTAATTGTAACGTTAATTTGCTGATGTTTCCTTTATTATTAACGTTAGTTTTCGTTAACTTGGTGTGTTAAAAAGGGGATAATGAATGTTTGCCACCAAGTGGCCAGTCTCCGTGCATGTCCACCCTTTTGGCTATTCCGGGTGATGTAATGGAGTTATGCTATCAGCAACAAGTGTTTTTCAAAATTGTGCAAAATTTTAAAATGATCACCCATTATGTGACAGAGTATAGTACCAATAGCAGGAACGCGGCCCAAAAGAAGACGCCCTCAAGGTAATAGTTACGTCTAGTAGTGCTGCTTGGCCCCTCGAGTACCTTAGGACATTCCACCATTTCTGGTTAACATCCTGCCTTCCCTTTTTATTTTCTCCTCCTCCCCCCACCAAAAACGCCACTGCGCAATTCTCGTTCAGATACTTTGAGCCTCGAAACAGACGTAATAAAAAGATAGTTACTTACTACATTCACGATAGCTTTAAGAACTATTAACGTCGCTGCGCTGTGAAAAAGCCTTGAGTGTTATTATTTCCTCTTTCATGAAGCCTTTTCTTTTGTTGCGTTCGCATGACCTCTCGCCGCTTTTCTGAAAGTCTAACAGTTTTGAAAAAAAAAACTTAATCTCTTCTCGAAGCTGAGAGCGAGTTTCGGTCCCCCAGCACAGCAGCCTGGGGCTCTGGCTATCAGGGAATAATAGGACTTATGCTTCCATCGCACAAACGGCAAACAACAATTTGACCTAATCGCCGGGGGTCCCACAACGCGTTGCACAGGTGTAGTCGGGCGCATGCCCGCGCATGTTTGCTTGCAACGCCACAGGAACGAAATAGACGAATCGATACAGAAATTGATTAAGTTGTCCAACAGAGCTCGCACCACACAGATCCGAAGATGTGCGTCGGATGTGTGCAAGTTTTTGTGGAGTTTTACTTTGACATCTTGTGGGGTTATGAAAAGAATGCACTCACCCCGAAAGATTCGCCATAGTAACTATCCTTTGTCGCACGAATTGCGAGGGTATAGAATGTACCAGCTCCATAAACTTCGTTGCTTTCTTCGCCGCCGTATGACGAGCCTTTAACCACTGCGATTGGCTTAAGCTGGTAAAATTTCACCACGCAATAGGCGCCTCCTCCAGCTATCGCATGCTCGTATCTGAAAGAAAAGAAGCACACATTTGTCGCACATAGTAAACATGAATTTTAGAAATGGTACGCATGTTAGACATCAGTATCACTTTATTAGTAGGCTTAAGTAGATACTAAAGGGTTGGAACGCGCCTCCGAATAAACTGCCTGTTTCTGACAACAACATTCTAGAAAGCCACGTTTACATTTCATGACGGCTTAGTTGCAAAGAAGAGGCATATCTACACCATTATGCAAAAAAGAGGTGAGGCGTGCAGACAGGACACAAGAGTAGAGAAGTGGACAACAAGAACGCAACTTATCCACTATTGCGTCCTGTGTGCACGTCTCACCTCTTGTTTGCATAATGAATCCTTACCAACTAGCGCAGCTTTCGGTCATATCTACACCACTTTTCTTTATCGTTGAATGCGCCCCATTCTCTTCAAAAACGACATAAATGAATTGGTAAGTGTGTCCTGTGAACTGGGTTTACAGGTGTGTGGAACAGCTGCTGGATTAGAAACAGTGGCGCACTGAGGAACGGAAATGTAGTTCAATCAGGTCGAGTGTTTACGCGTTTGCACTGGCCGCTTGCTGACCAACAAAACAAGCTCTTCCATTATTGCGCGTGCCAGGTTGAAGATTAGAATGCACATGATTTCGTTTTGCTTCTTGGTTTAAGACATGCTATTATCGACGACAACTCGCTTTGTTAGCCCTAATTCTAAAAAAAGCAACCAGGGGCCCTATAGCGTAAAACTATTCCAATATGTTTTTTATCAAATTTGCGTAACCGCCGACGCAAGCATCGGGCGGTCAGCCGTAGGGTTGTCTGAACAGACCAATCAAACGCTCTCCTCTTTCATGGGCGGTCACGTTTATTTGCTGGAAAAACGAATAACATTGCCTGCACTGAGCGGGTTGTCTTATCTAATTGACTGACAAGAGGTAATGAGCACGCTCAAGGGGAGAGGGATTCCATAGGGCTGAGCCACTGCACTCGATAAACGGATGAATAGGGTGGTGCCGGCCCCTGTGATTGGTCCACTTTCTCTTACTTAACTTGCGGTGGCTTGTCCAAAATCGCGCCTGCATTCAACGGCAGCTTAATAATAACGATAAAACAGATGCTCAGCAAAGAAGAGTTGGAAGAATGAGCTCACAAATGTGCCGAAAGTTCTCGAAAACGTTATACGGCCACGCAAAAAGTTTTATTATACGCAAACAAATCCATGCTCTCAGGCAGGTGTGAGTAACCAGTGCCTGAGGGATCGGCGGCAGCCATCTTTTATTTCCTTCGGAACGGGACAGCTTGCGGCTTTCAGAAGAAAATTCACTTTTGTTCTGCATATTCATGCACCTTTAACGCGTACACGTCACTTTGACGCGGTGAGTCCTCGCCGCTTAGTGACGTCGCGTGACATGCAGGTGAAGTGGCTGCAGCCCGAAAACTTTTGACCAGTAGCATAGGGCGAATGGCGAAAAGGCGTTGAATCGGAAATAACCATATTTCTTTTGTTCAGTACAATCATGCATTATCAGTGTGTACACGTCATATCAGATAGGGAGCTATCGCAGTTTTCGTGACATTGCGTGACAGACAGGTGAAGTGGGGGTGGTCCAAAAAAGGTTTCTGACCAATCGCGGAGGGCTGATTGCACAATTGGAATAGAAAAGTTTAGAATAGGGGCGCTATAACGTAAAACTATTCCAAACTTTTCTTTTCCAATTCTGCAATCAGCACACTGCGATTGCTCAAAATCTTTTTTGGACCACCCCCACTTCACCTGTCTGTCACGCGACGTTACTAAAACCGCGATTGCTCCCCATCTGATATGACGTGTACACATTGATTATGCATAATTTGACCGAACAAAACAAAAATAGGTATTTCTGATTCGACCCCTTTTTGCATTTGCCCTCGGCTATTGGGCAAATGCTTTCGGGCTGCAGCCACTTCGCCAGCCTCAGACGCGACGTCACAAAACCGCAAAAACTTATCGTGTCAAAGTGACGCGTACGCGTTAAATATGCATTAATATGCCGAACAAAACTGAATTTTCTTCTGAATAGCCGCAGGCTGCCCCGTTCCGCAAGCAATAAAAGATGGCTGCCGCCGATCGCTCTGGCACTGGCTACTTGCCCCTGCCGGAGAGCATGGGTTTATTTGCGTGTAATAAACCTTTTTGCGTGGCCGTGTAACGTTTTCGATAACTTTCGGCACATTTACGCCCTCGTTCTGCCAACTCTTCTTTGGTGAGGATATGTTTTAGCGTTATTCTTAAGCTTCCATTGCATGCGGCCACGATTGTCGACGAGCAACCGCAAGCTAAGTAAGAGAAAGCGGACTAATCGAAGATGCCCGCAGCACCCTCTTCATCCGGTTATCAGTATTCAGTGAACTGGCTCGGCCCCTTCGAATCCCTCTACAATTGCATGCTCTTCGCCTCTTGTGAGCCAATTAGATAAGACAAGCCGCTCAGTGCAACCGATGTTATTCGTTTTTCAAACAAACTAAAGTGAGCTCCTATGGACGAGGGGAGCATTTGATTGGTTTGTTCAGACAACCCTGCGGGTGACCACCTGGTGCTTACGTCGGCGGCCACCCAAATTTGACGCCAGGAGATTGGAATAAAAACATATTGGAATAGTTTTACGTTATACGGCCCTACTTTTACGGTATAGCGCCCCAGGGCGACTGTAGTTTACATGGCAACGTGAACTACTTTTCCGACAAAAGTTAGGGGTGTTGGGTTCAACTCCTGGCTTTCTGTCGGCACTTCAATCACATCGACGGTGAAAACATCAGTGTACTATCCTGCTTAATACGTCTGCTCCGACTCATTCGAAAAGGTGTGCGTGTTGGTCGCGCGAAAAACACTCAATCGGGCTAGTTTCTAGATAGTGGTGATGACATTAACGGAGAACATTCATCTCAAGCCTTTCGAAATATTGAGCTGTTATTTATTCTAGAGTCACGGCCTACTGCCAGAAGTGTAGTTAAGCTGCTATAACAGTGAGCTAAAAAACTAGCATTGAATATATTTTTCAACTTATGACGGTTAATGGCTTTTCAAGATCAAGGACGATGAAAGCAAAAGGTTACAGATCGATATTTCCCCAGGACATCATGGTGCGAGATTGATTCATCCATAAAATTCACACCGAACACCTGAGAAAACACTGTTTTGCCGAAAAGGACTTGTCTTCTAGCAATCTGTGGAGATTGCATCTTTCACCAGACACGGCCTCCAAACGTAAGCAAAGGGTCATAACTGCGTGGAACGTGGCAGAATTTCTGAAAATGTTGAACATACGAGGGCCGGACGCGAGTTTGACTGAAAGCCAGTGCTACCGACGCTGGAGCTGGCGCGATGCGCCTACTCTCAAATTGGAGGCATGTGAGCGTCGGGTACGCCTTAAAAAAGAGCACTTTAAAACGACCTCCTGAACAAGGGAAAGTAGATCAAGCAACGACATTCCAATATTTGGAGTCAACTCTACAACGTCTTGTCATTTTCTTCAGTTGATGAGTCGTCCGCATGCAAATCTTGCTATGTGCTGAATGCTTTGAGTGGCCGGAGTTAATGACAAAGTTGTCAGTTAGCTTGGTAGGTAATGTTAATATCTGCAATTCGATGTAGATTTTGGGTCCACATGGTTCCATGCTACTCAGTTGATATATCGACGCTCATGAAAGACGCATCCTCCTAAGCTGTACAAGCACCCTCTGCAACTGCGCACGTGGTCCTCAAAAGAGATCGGCGTCATTGTCTCCGCACAGGCACTTCTGTGATTCAGGCACTGCGACTACTTACTGCCATTGCTAAACATGGAGGAAAATGGCTGAAACTTACTGGGGATAGACTGGATTTCAGCATTGTGCATGTTCCTGGAAGGACTAAACCAGATTCTTCACGTGACGGCAGCAATACAAGGAATCATCGCTAAACATTAAGCTATCACGAAACAAGATATTGATGACTACATTGGTCCCCTGGCGCATTTAAAGGTACATGAGAATAAGTAACCAACATTTTACTGTTTCAACCGTACCACATGCCCTGGGAAGTGCAGTAGGGGACGGAAAATAATTGCAACAAAAAAGGCTCCTCGAAGGAACTCATGATTTTGCATTGGCATCACGAATACTGCTTTATCGCAAGAGATACGGCCCTACTCACTGTTGTGATGACTACACGAGAATAGTCAGGTTATTAGTGTGAAAAGCATCGTACCACCTTCTGACGTAGGAAACACCGTGGACCGCCGCCTCTGCCGAAGGATGATATCAATGTCATTTTTAGGCCACACAAGGATGTCATCGTTAAATATCTGCTTGGATCGGAGCTCGTTATAGCAGTGATAGAGGCCTAGCAGAATAGTTTTAGATGCAGCATTTTTGGCTGCGGATTCATCCCGGATCCAATATTGTGATATTATCCACACCACATGAACAAGTGGCGGAAGGCTGCGAGAAATTAGACAACTAAAATTCAGGGAGCAGCTTCACTCCTTTAATTGATATGTGGCAGATCTAGATGTTCTGCGAGGCATTGTTCACGGCTTCCCACTCGGAACACCTCACGCGGAACTAATGGGGAATCTGCGGTTCCGCACTCAAGGTCTGAAGATTTAAAGAGCCCGTATGCTGGGCTCATAAAAATCGGTGATGGTTACTCAACGGAAAGGTGATTCCAAGGTGTCTGTACTTCGTTGGAGCCATAGCGGTCTGCTACAAATACAAACCCACAATCCAGGTTTGCAAAATATGTCGGTCGACGGATCATCGTACCAATGTGTGTCAAACACCCGATATCAGCGTGTGTTTCAATGCGGGGTGCTCACGACGAGTGATCACCGAAGTGTTCCATCAGTGGCGACGAACTCGCGACGGGCGACCGTTTATGTAGAAAGAAGCTAGAGAACATCGCCCCCTGTACTTCTCGAATCGAGCAGCGTCAACGAAAATTGGTGTGGATTAATTTGAAGAAAGACTCCCTGAAATAAAGCAACAGTGACCCCCACGATGGTTCAGCTTGGAATGGCAGGAATCGCTGAGCCAAAGTAAGTCCCATCAAGATCACGATCACGATCAAGACCCGCATGGAGGACATGCCAAACCAAAGCCAACAAACCAGAGTACACTACTTGGAAACCAAACCTCAAGAACACGTCGGCCAATAAAAAGGACCGGAAGAACCCCCCCCCCCCGACTGGAACCGGAGCAGAAGGAGCAGCTGCCAACCAACCAAACACTCAGGCGAGCTTGGTGGGGGTGGTAACATCCAGTGCTCTACTAACAGAGAGTCAGCAATGCAGAAAAATCGTAGATTAAAACAAGAACTAATGAAAGAAAATGAACAGCTCAAGATTTAAATGGCGGCCGAGCGCAAAGAATTCCAATTGGCAATCTCCTCATTGCAAAATAAGTTCGAAAACACAATTAAAAACTGCAGGCCTCTGGCCCGGCGGTCAGCCCCGAGGGCCACAAGACGGAAATACATTACACCCAAGAAAGCAAACTGTAACTACGTGAGGGAAGAGGTGACGTACTTCTTGGCATACCCACGCATAATCACAACCTTATCGAACACATCCAGAACCAAGTCCACGAAAATAGAAGTAGCATTGCGAATCTCCACTAACTTTTCACGAATTTTATGTAAGGCATAAAATCGCTCATCGCCGAGGAATTGAGAATCCAGAAACAGTATGTAAACAAGACTGTGGTAGACTTGCCGAAAGCAAATAATAAGAGCCCTCTAAAGGACCCATCGTCACCCACAAACCATCAAATGTGGGTCGGGACGACGCGGAGGCTCTCGTATATCATGGCTCAAACTACATTGAAACGCGGGGAACAAACAGAAATTTGGCAATAGGATTGCCACACCTTTAACAAGCGCCCTGCTGTACATAAAAATTATATAAACGGTGCACCAATCCGACCAGATGTAGTATGCCAGCAGTAAATTGTCCCCAACGTGGTCAAGAGGCGAGAATATTACACACTGCTAAATTCAACATATCCCCGCGTGGCCACCTTGGTGATCAGAACTATCGCGGCCAAAGCAGAGTAGATAGAAAATCTTCAAATCAATCACCAAATAATAAGCTTATTCCCTCTAAAATGAGGCCAGGCAAAAACTATAATAGTAAGTTTGCACAGTCCGCCCAAATAAACAGGAATGAAGATTTTAGCAAACTCCTTGCGGATGCTTGGGTACCAAGACTCGGGTGCTGGGAGATTTCAACGCTCCAAGCCCCGCATGGGGCTACCCAAAAAACACACCCAAGGGAACGACTTGCTAACACGCTGCATCCAGGCTGCGCTGAGCTTGATCACGCTCCGAACCATGCCCACCAGGATCGCCAACAGCAAGAGTAGAGACACGTTGCCGGAACTCACTTTCACACGCAACATCAGCAACGCCATCTGGACCAACCTAGGTAAAAATATAGGGAGTGGTCACTGTCTCATCAGCATTTCCTTATCGACTCCCAGGCTATGCCGGGCGGCGGGGACAATGTTCGAACTCCACTACCCTCCACCCACAATCGAACCGGAGTCCATGGGCGAATGATCCGATTTCATTACAGCAGCACACGGGCAGGCATTGAAATAGATTACATAAACGGCGGAAACACCAGTGGTTGATAGCCACCTCCTGAGCCTGTGAGAAAGCAGGCATAAGCTGCAAGAAATGCCGCGAAAACAACGTTTAACAGAAACCTTCTGAGCAGGATCGCAGCTCTGGCAGAGGAAGCAAATTGATATGATAATAAATTGGCAACTGAGGGGCGGTTCAACTTCTGCAGTTCGCTACAAGAAATACTGAGCACTACAAAAACCTGGGCCATCGTGACGAATATCTTAGACCAGGAAAAGCCCAAATCAGTGACCAGCAGAACATTGCAAAGGATCGCGGAGGAATTTCTAGGCCCGAATGAGGAATTAATAGAGGCTCTCAAGGAAATATACTTCGAAGCGAGCGCGATACAGCCAACCGGACAAAACATTTATACCGGTGTCCAAAATGGGAAGGTGGACTTCAGAATATCCACGGAGCAGCTTTTTGTGGCAGCCCAGGTACCCAAGAATACCACGTGGATACCTTTTTTGCCACAGTGAGTGGCTTTTCACCATTTTACGGACATTCCTGTAGATCCGTTGGCGGCGTCTAACAAGCACTTCGGAGACTACGCCTTGGCCTCCGGGGCGGCTCAGTGCCACTCATCCGCTACCATCATGGAATATCAAGTAGAGGGGGAAATATTCTCCCGGAGGAAGTCACTCAAAAGCAGGGATGACAAACCGCAGGTGCTAGAAAAGCTGGCGCCAAATCGCGAGAAGCTAACCCGAACGCCATGGCAACGCCTTTGGCTCCCCATAGCTACAATTCTAGCGGACCATTCTAGCGGATATAGAGCAAGATTATTAGGGCAAGCCGAATGCCCGTTCTTCCCAAAGAAGACACGAAGATCGTTATTAAACCAAGAGGTGGGCTGAATATTTCCAAAATGGGAGCGGCCACGGTGGCTGACGCAATACTTGCAGCCTCCGGCATCAGCCAGCACGCGCTCACACAAGACACTGTGTGCCTGAACTTACAGCAAAACATCATGGTAGCCAGCACTCCCAGACGGGAGAATGCCGATCAATATGCCCGCATCAAGCAACTCCGAATCACAGGCAAGATCCACGAACTCTGCGCGTACGAGACAGCCCCGCACTCCACGTGCAAGGGGGTCATACGTGGCATACCGTTACAAGACGACCCAGCGACGGTGCATGGCAAGATTGTTAACCAGAACAACAATCTTGCACTAGCAGCCAAGAGAATCGCTCAGACTGGGGCCATCATCATCGCCTTTGATGGGCAGCGGGTACCGAATTTTGTCAGGTACGGAACGTTCCTGATGAAATGTTCCCTATATCGAAAGCAAGTGGACGTATGCCACGCCTGCGGAAGACACGGGCATCGCACCGTTGTATGTCCAACACCGAGCGACGTCATCTGTCGGGGATGCAGCCTGCCAAATCCTGATTAGCAGCATCAATGCACCCCAAAAATGCAAGATCTGGGGCGGTCCGCACCTTACAGCCGGTAAAAAATGTTCGCATAGATTCAAGATGCCGTACACCGTTCGCCGACAACGCTTCGAGCGTGCCAGGCAGCAAGAGGAGCTCCCCACGCCGTCGATCGTTCGATCCTCCGATCCGCAAGCCTCATCCAGCGCCAACCTTAGAGACAGAAGACGCTTGCGCTCGAGAAGCCGCTCTACAAGCCGACGGGGCTCCCGAAGTCGCTGTACCTCGAGATCGCGACTCACATCGCCTTCTACAGCGCGCTCCAGCTCGAGAAGCTGCTCCAAGTCCCGTGCTGGGAGCGACTCATCCAACAGCTCACGTTCGAAGACCCCAACGGCGGTAAAGGCAAGTCCTTTCTAACTTGGGCCGATAGGGCCCATGGCAACCAAACGCAAGCGTCCAACTCTCAAGACTCGCACGACCTGCGTCTCACGAATGAGCTCGAAGAACTTAGGCGTGCCAATGATAGTCTTAGGAAGGAAAACGCTCTGTTCAAGCAGGAAATCAGTCGGCTAGCCGCCGAGATGGCGGAAATACGAAGATTGGCGCTCCCACAGCCAGCTTCTCAGCCTGCCGCACGCTCTTCGGCCATGGACACAGTGGAGGCCCCTCCCAAGACGGCTGCATTGAAGCGGCGTGCCCTGGATGACTCAAGGGGAGACTAGATGGTAGAACTCAAGAACGCCCTCTACAACATACAGACAGGTCTCTCTCGCGTACAAGAAATGATCGCGCACCCTCAGCTGGGCCTGGTCGCCCTCAGCGCTAGAATACTTATTCTGGAGGGGACGATCCACGGATCTTTCCCAAGCACATCTGCAGCACAAGTCCCAAAGCTGCACAGCGTCATTGCATCACCGACGGAGGGTGCCATTATGAATGCGGCGCTTTCGCAATCCATTCCCACGCCCAAACATGGATAACAGAACTAACGTCATAACAATGTGGCAGTGGAATTGCGCAGGGTTCGTCAGCAAACGGGAGACCCTGCGACAATACCTAAAAAGCTTATAGGACAAACCCCAAGTAATCGCCTTGCAAGAAACGATCACATCATCACCTATCAAGCTACCCGGTTTCCTTACGGTGGCTTCCAATGAAGGAGGAAGAGGGGTCGCTATCCTGGTAAGTAAAAAGTTCACGTGCCTTCAGCGAGACGTTGGTCCCGCGGACAATGGGATCGAGTATGTCATGGCCGAACTCCTTGTCGACCCCCCTACGCAGCGCTTAAGAAGAAACATTATCTTCATACTGAATGTTTACTGCAGACCCAGCGTTCACAGAGCCAGGCCTGGTGGTATTCTCAAGAAGGCCGTGCATTTGGCCGGCTGTCAGCCTCTAGTCGTCATGGGCGATTTTAATGCCCAGCATCAGGCGTGGGACTATTGTACCAATACGGAGAAGGGTAGAGACATATGGGACGCGGCAACGGAGGAAGATCTTACGCTGATAACCGATAAAGACTTTCCAACCAGGAGAAGGAACTCGGTGTGCCAAGATACGACTCCGGATCTTACCTTTGTCAAGAACCTGGAAAACGTCAAGTGGACCAACACAGCCATGGGCCTCGGCAGCGATCATTGCATCATCGAAGCGGTGATCAAGGCTGCCCGTAACTTAACGAGGACCTTTAGGTTCACTGACTGGGACTTGTTCCGAGCCAGCCGCTTCGAGCGCGTCCTTAACGACGATATGGACCTAGACTCTTGGTGCGACGAGATAAAGAAGGATGCGGCTAGAACCACCAAGAGGTGACAATCGATCTGGAGGTTGACAGGATGGACAGTAGGCTGGCGCATCTGTTGGATGCCAAGCAGGCACTGCTCGTGAGATGGAAGACTCAGCGCCATAACAGAAGACTACGCAAGAAAATTTCCGATATAAACAAGATGATAGAGGTTCATGGCAATGTGCTATGCAAGCAGCAATGGGGCGAGCTGTTGCGACTCGATGGAGGGCCAGCTCAAGAACGTTAAAAGCTGGGGTCTCCTTAGGCACCTACTGCACGATGGCAACACCAAGTCCAACCAGAAGAGAGCTTTGGCGAAAGCTGTCCATTTGGCCACCGACTCGACTCCAGATGAGGCAGTCACGGAGCACCTCATAGACAAGTACCTGCCGGCCACGGGCGATCCGGTGCCCCCCCCGTTTCCGTAGTACGAAGGGCGTGACGTACCATCTATGGACGAGGATTTTACCGTGACTGAGGTCAAGCGAGGTCTCACATCTCTGAACGGCAGATCTGCCTTTGGGCCCGACGGGATCACCAACAAAATGCTCCAGCATCTCGACGACGCCTCAATCGAGTTTTTTACGCACAAGATGAATGATATCTGGTGCAGCGGCCTCATTCCCAAGAGCTGGAAAGCAGCCTACACGGTAGTCATACCGAAGCCAGGCAAGGCGCCGAGCATCGACAATCTAAGGCCCATCTCCCTGACGTCGTGTGTTGGAAAGATGACCAAGCACGCCATGCTTAACCGCCTCACTGACCATCTCGAGTCTAACGAATGCTATACACACAACATGATTGGCTTTCGGCCGGGGCTTTCGACTCACGACGCCGTGAGACTGATCAAGCACCAGATCATTGACTCTACCTCCGCCGACACAATTCTCCGCTTGGATCTGGAAAAGGCTTTTGACAACATATCGCACGCCATTATTCTCAAGAGCCTGGCAGAGTGTAACGTCGGCAAACGTGCGTACAATTTCGTGCGCTCCTTCCTTTCCACAAGGTCCACTAGAATCAAGATTGACGAGTTTTTGACCCACGAAATCCAGCTTGGGCCAAAGGGAACATCTCAGGGGGCGGTGACCTCCCCGTCGCTGTTCAACATCTCCCTGATCAACCTGTCGAGAGCCTTGAACAAAATCCCGAACATCAACCACACGATCTATGCGGATGACATCACTATCTGGTGCTCCATTGGATGGGAAGGGCAGGTCGAGGGTGCTTTGCAAGAGGCCATCGATGTGACGGAGAGGTATCTTATCCCCACCGGGCTAAGGTGCTCGCCCGCCAAATCTGAGCTCTTGCTGTACAAGAAGAGGCCCAGAGGCGGTTGACACCGGTCCTGGAAGCCAGCAACAGAGAGCCACATTACATTATTCACTGTTAATGGCTCTCCAGTACCGCGGGTAGACACTATCAGGGTCCTAGGAATGTTTATAGAGTCGAACAGGGCCAATGAAGCCGCCCTCAAACGCACTTGTTCCAAGACCGAAAGCGCCCTCGGCCTGATCCGAATAATCGCCAACAGGTACCGCGGAATCAAGGAAGACAATATGATCCAGATTATCCACGCCTTCGTGCTATGCCACCTCGCTTATTCAGGGGCTATGCACAACTGGCTCGTATCGGAGCGCAACAAGATCAGTGCCTTAATCAGAAGGGTCTTCAAGCTTGCCCTCGGCCTTCCCATCCGAACGCACACAAAGGACCTCCTCAATTCGAGAATTCACAACACGTTCGAAGAAATTGTTGACGCGCAAGAATTTTCCAGTTTGTCAGACTCTCCGGTACCCCAGCGGGCCGAGCCATACTTGGCAAGCTGGGACGTAACCCTACGGTCGTCAGTCTCGACGCTGTGAAGCTGCCCAGCGACGTAAGGTCCAAGATTTACATACACCGGATGCCACCAAATATGCATCCCACATACAACGAAGGACGAAGATGAGCCAGGGGTAAAGCTCTGCTCGCCAGTGCCCGCTTGAACAAGAACCGAACATGCTTCGTAGACGCTGCTTCGTACGTTCAAGAAGAGGCCTTCTCCTCAGTGGTCATCGACTGTGATTGCCATCCGCACTTCTAATTCCAGCGTTGCAGAGCTGGTTGCTATTGCTCTTGCATTGACGGACTGTGTACATCACACGATTTATTCGGATTCCAAGGCCGCTGTCAGGGCCTTTCATATGGGAATTGTGGCTCCCTAGGCCCTACGTATCATCCAAAGTATCAAAGACATGAAACATCACTCTTTGGCGTGGTTCCCTGCGCACCTTAGAACCATTGAGGGTGCCACGATCAACCACAACGAGGAGGCGCACTCGGCTGCACGAGGTTTGACTGACCGTGCGCTGGGCAA
Source organism: Dermacentor variabilis (assembly GCF_050947875.1). Taxonomy (NCBI): domain Eukaryota; kingdom Metazoa; phylum Arthropoda; class Arachnida; order Ixodida; family Ixodidae; genus Dermacentor; species Dermacentor variabilis. Next base: position 180,667,961 of record NC_134571.1, read on the forward strand.
CGCGTCCTCTCCTGGGCGACCCGAGCCTCTCTGCTCGTACAACGAAATCTGCAAATATAATTATCTGTCAAGAAGACTCCTACCTTCGCCGCACTCCTCGCTGTGCAGGGCCCAGGAAGTCACTCTCACACTTCTGCAAACAAGCACTTATCCGAGCCCCGCGGCGCTGCACACAATGTACCCCGAACGGTTCCCAAGCCCGGACTGCCCTCTGTGTGGTGATTACACGGACTTCGAACATGTCCTGTGGGGCTGCGCCTCTGCCGGTCCCCCTTTCACTCAAGAGGAAATGATGAAGCTAATTAGTGCCCAGGATCAGACCTCTCAAACCTTGGCAGTCCAGAGTGCTCGCGAGAGGGCCGTCAGGTTTCACCTGATGGTTGCCGAGTGGGCCTAGCCAGGTGACGTGGAGTTCGCGTATGTCTATAGTGCACCAAATAAAGTTGTTTCACTCACTCACTCACTCCTGGCACCGATTAGAATATCAGCGCTATGCGTAGAAAACAACGATAAACTCATAGAAGCTATGGCAAGGGAATTTATTGAAAACTATGGGCTTAAGGGAGAGATCCCCGAAGAGTGAAAAACTGCAAAAATTATTACAATTAGAAAACCCGGAAAGAAGCCATCCCTGCAGGCGCTCAGGCATATTTCACTGATGTCTTGCATGAGAAAGCTCTTCCAACGGGTGATACACACTAGGCTTAAAAATTTCATTGAAGACTGGGGCTTGTTCCCGGCCGCCATGTTGTGCTTCCGCAACGGCCTTTCGGCACAAGACGTGTTCCTCTTGCTACAGGAAGTACTCAAAGGTGTACCCAAGGGAAGGCGAGCACCTATTGCTAGCTCTTAACCTGAAGGGTGCCTTTGGCAACATGCCACTTGAAGCGATACTATCCGAGCTTCATATTGTTACGTGTAAAGACGCACACGTAAAGCTATATGCAAGTATATTTAGAAGGAAATACGCCGTACTTGTCGTAGAGGCAACAGCCCGCGCTAGCCTCTAATCGTCGTCGTCGTCTTCACACTGCTCGCCTCTTCGTCATCGCAAATACTGTTCCGTAGCACCGCCCCCGGCGGCAAAAGCCCCGTCCCGGAGTGACTAAAGGCCAGACTCGGAAGCAGTGTAGTAGGCCTTGAGCCTACTGACGTGCACGACATCGCTAGATGCCAGAGTAAAGGACGAGGTTGAACTCACAGGAGCAATTTCGGACGCCACAGGCGTCACCTGCGCAGCACTTGGTAGGGCCATGTGTATCGCGAAAGGAGCTTCCCTGAAAGTCCGACGTGACGAAAGGGCGACCACAGGAGCACGAGCGCAGCAGGCGAAAACTGTACGTCGAGGTGGCGGGCGTTGAACTCACGCTGTTGAGTGGTTTGACAGGCCGTCAGCCGAGTACGGGCAAGCTGGCGTGCATGGTCGGCCAGGGCGATGGCGTCGCACGCATACTCGCTTGTTGAGATCGCAGTAGGAGGAAGTGCGGTGTCAAGGGGCAAGGTCGGTTCGCGACCGTGCAGTAGATAAAATGGAGAAAATCCAGCGGTGTCGTGCAGGGAAGAATTATACGCAAATGTGACTTAAGGAAGAACAATGTCCCAGTCGTGGTGTTCCTTGGAAACGTACTTCTACAGCATATCGGTAAGAGCACGGTTGAACCGCTCAGTCAGGCCATTGCTTTCAGGATTGTATGAAGTAGTCAGCTTGTGTTGAATGGAGCAGGTACGCACAATGGCGGCGATAACTTTCGAGAGGCAGTTACGACCACGGTCGGTAAGCACCTTTTGCGGGGCGCCATGAAGCAAGATAACGTCATGCAAGAGAAAGTCCGCTACGTCAGAGACGCAAGTGGTAGCGAGAGCGCGCGTGATAGCGCATCGGGTGGGGTAATCAACTGATTGCGACGGCTACCCATTTGTTCTCAGAGGATGACGTGGCAAAGGGGCCGAGGAGGTCTAATCCTACACGAAAGAACGGTTCCACAGGGACGGGTGATAGGCTGGAGATGATCGTCAGGTATCACGTGAGGTATTTTCCGACGCTGGCAGGGATCACAGGGAGCAACATATCGTCGGACGGAGTCAGCGAGACCAGATCAGTAGAAGCGGCGGCGGACGCCGTCGTAGGTGCGGGTTACTCCAAGATGTCCTGCAGTGGGGGCGTCATGCATCTCAAAGAGCAAAGTCTGTGGTAGATGTTTTGGCACGACAAGGAGACCAGATCCGTCAGGCAGGAAGTTCCTTCGGTAGAGAATGCCGCCCTGGAGGACATATCGGCGAACGAATGGGTCAGTAGGTGTAGAGCACAGACGCTCGATGAATGCTCGCAGCCATAGGTCTCGGTACTGCTCATGGGCGATCTTAGCGAAGGCAGACACAGAGAAAATGCCGTTGGCGGTACTACTGCCAGCGTGGTCAGGCTAGTCTATCCGGTAGCCAGACAGGCAGTCAGCGTCATTGGGTAGTCGGTAAATTTGTAGGTGACAGAATACGAATATTCTTGAAGGGCGTAAGGCCCAGCGACCAAGTCTTCCTGTAGTATTATTCAGTGAGCATAACCAGTAAAGCCCGTGATGGTCTGTGACAAAGGAAAATGGTGGGCCATATATGTATGCGCGGAACTGCGCAACCACTCAAACTAGGGCCAGACACTCACGCTCACTGATGGAATAGTTGCGCTCCGAGGGTGAAAGGAGCCTGCAGGCGTAAGAGATAACACGGTCGTTGCCGCGCGGTGTTGTGCCAGTACTGCGCCAATTCCGCGACCGCTGGTATCAGTACGGACTTCGGTAGGCACAGAAGGATTGAAATGGACCAGAACAGGAGGCGTTGTGAGGAGGTCGATTAGATGCGAGAGTGCAGAGTCCTCGTTCTCACCCCACTGGAAAGGGACGTCTTTCTTCAAAAGCTCGGTTACTGGTCATGCTATGGCCTCGAAATTTTTCACGAAACGGCGTGAATACGAAGAAACGCAGATGAAGGTGCGCACATCCTTGACACACTTCGGAACAGGGAAGTGCGTAACAGCATGTATCTTGCCTGGATCCGTTTGCACTCCGTTAGCGTCAACGAGATATCCAAGGACGATAATCTGGCGATGGTTGAATTGGCACTTCTATGGGTTGAGTTGCAGACAGGCTCGACGAAAAACGTCCAGGACTGTCGAGAGGCGCTCGAGGTGTGTAGCGAACGTTGGGGATAATACTATAACGTAATCGAAGTTGCACAGGGACGTGGACCATTTCAAACCGTGAAGAAGGGAGTTCATCATGCGATGAAAAGTTGCAGGAGCGTTACATAGACAGAACGACATTATTTTGAATTAATAAAGAAGGTCGGGTGTTAAAAAAGCAGTCTTCTTGCGGTCGAGATCGACCACGGCAATCTACCTGTAGCCGGAGCGAAGGTCAATAGATGAGAAATAGCGAGCACCGTGGAGGCAGTCAAGGGCGTCATCAATCCGAGGTAGGGGATTCACGTCCTCTTTGGTAACCCTCATAAGGTGCTGATAATTCACGCAAAAGCGCAAAAGCCAGTCTTCATTTTTTACCAGTACAACAGGTGCCACCCATGGACTACATGACGGTTCAATAATGTTCTTGGCAAGCATTTTGCGAACTTCTGCTTGAACAACTTGGCGCTTAGCCTGTGACACGCGATACGGGCGGCGATGAATAAGAGGGGCTTCGCCGGTATTAATGCGATGTTTAGCAGCTGTAGTTTGGGCGAAAGGACGATCCTTAAAGTAAAAAATATCGTGGTAGGAAAATCGTGTGCGGCATAGCTCACGAGCGTGCTCGCACAGCATGTCGGGCGCAATCATTTTCTGTAAGTCGGCCATGGTATAAGTTGACGACTGCGATCGTAGAGGATTTTCGGCTGCACTGTCGTCTACTGCAAAAGATGCTACTCAGTGATCCTCGAATGAGCAAAGCTGGGCCAGAGACATGCCGCGCGGCAGCACCTGTGTCGTCAAGCCAAAATTGACCACTGGCAGGCAGACGCAATTCGTCGTAATAGATAAAACTGTATGAGGTACTATGATCTCATACGAGAGGACCTGGGATCGACACCCCGCGCCTCCAACAGAGACGTTACGTAGGAAGACGAAGAATAAAAGCTATATACAAGTATATTTACAAGAAAATACGCCGCACTTGGCAAAGAGGCTACAGCCTGCGCTAGCCGCTAATCGTAGTCGTCGTCTTCACACTGCTCACCTCTTCGTCATCGCAAATACTGTTCGTAACAATATAATGGGCTCTGGAGAAAATGCCTTTATTACATCAGAGCATTCCTCACGGGAAGGAAGCCTACAATAGGAATACGGCATGTCAAATCCGATTCGTTTCCAATGCCAAACAAAGGTACGCCTAGGGAGCGATCATCTCTCCTCTACTACTTAGCATCGCCATGTGTCGACTTCCGCGGACCCTAGTCGGTGTCGCGCTACTGGGTTATACTATCTACGCGGACGACATCACCAGTTGGGCCTCGCGCGGGTTTCTAGCAAAGAAGGAGCGAGCCCTCCTAGAGGCGGCCACTGCAGTTCAAGATTTTGCCAGGGTCAGCAGCCCCAGCTCTGCTCCCCCAAAATCGGAGATAATTCGCATCCACGGGAAACGATATAGAAGTAATGGGAACATAGAAATTGAAATCGAAAATCAGCAAATCAAAGAAGTCGCTGTTGCTCGAATCTTGGGATTCAGGGTTCAGAGCAACGGCAGGGCTGGCCACACCATCAATTTACTTAAGTCGGCAACAAAACAAGTGGCAAGGACGATTCAAATAATCACCTTGCACAACCAAGGCATGGAAGAAGGCGACACTTTCCTTTTAGTATTGCATCGTAATCAGCAAACCAAGATACAGCCTTCCTTTTCACATGTAATAAAACTGAGATACGTCAATATGACAAGTTAGCCATCCTTGTTGATTCTAACTTCTTCCTTTCCTCCCCTCACCTTTCTTCTTCTTCTCCCTTACACTCCCCATCTTTTAATCCTCACCCCTGCTGCGGTGATACGGAAGGACGTTGCTTACAGCTGCAACCTCTCATTGTACACTGTTCATATACCCAACAATCTTGAGTACGCCTTTCTGCGCACATGTTTTCGCCACCTAGAACGGACCAAGAAGTTTTACGTCGGTTCCTGGTATTCCCTTTCGCACAAGCACAAAGTCGTTTAACCTGATATCAAGTATAGGTCCCCGATGCCTCTTCTCGAACTAGCGTTTCATCTCTTCGCGATACCTCTGCGCTCCTCAGTGGTTTTGATTCGTTCAGTAGCTGACGTTTGTCGGAAATTCAAAGCTCCTGGTCGGCGGTCAGTTTCGGCGCTTCACTATACGTGGCAAAAGGGGGGCTACATCCAAGGCTTGTGGTATTTGTCCGGTTATGGCATGCAACGACTGCTTCTAGGCAGCACTTTCATCCTCCTCGGAAATTCGGGTACATGGACATAAACTGCTTTATGTCACTGATAACTCTCTCTGCCAATCCACTGGCTTGGGGGTGAGCAGTGCCGAGGCACCGCCTCGCGACTATCTGCCCACTGCTGAAACTTCTTCCTATGAATGCGCGCCCGCTGTCAGAGACTAGGACTTTCAAATTGGAAAATATCGCTCGGTCAAGATACACCATAACACTATTTGTATCTTCTTTTCCAGGGCGTGCAGCTTCCATTCTTGAGCACTGGTCAATGGTGACTAGAAATGACTGTGTTTAGCGTGCACCTACGCTCTTCTTTTTCAACTCAGCAAAGTCCACATGCACTTCTTCAAGAGCTGCGTCTGAGTGACGCGGTAATACGAGCTCGTCAGGCCGGGGCCGGTACTTTGGCTTATTGACCTCGCACAAGTGACATGACCGAACATATTGGTCTGTGTCTCTCTTCATATTCTTCCATGTGAACCTTCGTAGATATTTATTATAGGTTCACCAGACCACTACAGTCGAGAGTGTCATGCAACATGTGGAGCACTTTTTGAACGAGAGTCTCCGCCACCACGAAGCTTCCATTGGCAAACTGTACACTTTCGGATCCTTCCCATAGTTTCGTCATGTTTAACACTTCATGTGTAACTTCGACCACCAGACTAGACAACGCATCTGCATCCGTCAAGCCGCTGCCTACCCGGTGGATAACCTCAAAATCATACTGCTGCAGTTCGTTTATCCAGCGCTCCAGCTTTGCTCTTGGCTCCGACTGTCTGAGGAGATAGGTCACGGCCTGATGGTCCGTATACAGTTTGAACTTTCTGTCGTCTATGCACGATCTGAAGTATCGCACTGCCATGAGGACAGCAAGGGCGTCCTTCGCCGTCGTAGAGTAGTTGAGCTGCAAAATGTTAAAGCTGCAGGAACACTACCCTACGACACGAAGTTGTCAATTTAGTGAAGAACTGCAGGCCCTCTGATACAGCACTGCCCCTGTACCACAATTTGACGCGTCTGTGTTCACTTCAAACGGCAGGCTGAAGTCAGGTAGAGTTAGTACTGGGTCAGACGAGATGCGGCGCACTAGTACTTGATAGGCTACTTCACAATCACCCAACCATAGAAAAGGAACATCCCTTTTTGCCAACTCGGCCAGGCACTTTGTCATCTTTGCAATGTCCTTGATGAAAGCCCTGAAGTGGCCTGCTAGTCCAAGGAAGACTCCCAGCGAATCAAGATCGTGCGGCTTCTTAAGTGTGAGAACCCGATGTACAGACTCTTGCTTGGTACTTTTGGTAGCGCCGTTGAATACTCTACCGAGAAAAAGGACCTTGGGCTGAAATAAATTTCTCTTTTTTTCGTTTTTCTTCAGATCGGCATTGCTGAGTGCTTGTAAGACCTTCGCCAGGTGTTCGGTGTGCTCCTGCTCAGACCTAGAATACACAATCATGTCATCAATGTAAGCATTACAAAAAATTACCATGTATGGCTTTACAACCTTGTTCATCAGCTGCTGGAAACATGCGGGCGAGTTCTTTCAGCCAAAAGGTAGTCTGTTATCTTCGTATGTGTCGAATTGTGTCATGAAGGCGGAAAACCTTTTGGTCTCCTCTGACAGTGCCACTCGCCAGAAGCTTTTGCACTAGTCCAAGCGAGAAAATATCTTACAGCCCCTGCTTTCATTGATGATTTCGTCGATAAGTGGCATTGGAAAAGGAACTAAGTCAGTCTGTTTGTTGACATGCCTGTAATCAGTATAGAGAAGAAATGTGCCATCTCCTTTAGGAGCAATAGCGGTCGGAGAAACGAAGGCAGAGGTTGATGGGCGGATTACACCGGCGTCTAGCATCTTCTGTATTTCTTCCTCCAACTAATGTTTCTTCTCTCGGGACATATTGTAAGTCTTGCGTTTAACTACAGTCTTGTCGCGAAGTTCAAATGGTACTCCAAACTTTGATGTAGCCTTCGGATAGCCCCCGACGCATATTAGCTCTGGATACAGCTTGATAACGCCCACCGCTGTAATTGGTTCCGGTGATGTTCAGCAAGTGAAACCGAAGACATTTGGTGGTCATCTCGAGTAGTGACTTCCCTATCCCAGTAGAGGTTAAATCGTAGCTGTTGCATGACTGGGCGAGACAACAGCAGCGGAAATTTTACTCCATTGAGTACGACAGCCATAGTGAAGGTGCTTTCTTCCTTATACGTGATCAACACTTCCGCCCACTCATTGTACGTCTATTCTTTGCCGTCGTGACTATACACTCTCAGAGAATAATGTTCCACGATGCTTAGGTCCGGAATTTCACTCTTGTTTACAACTGTTATCTAAGCTCCACTATCTACTAAGGCCTTGACGTCCCTCCCATTTGCTAGCACAGAAATCTACACAAGCGTGGCACGATCGGTAAGAAAGATGGTCTTATTAAATGAGAGCGGGTCACCCCCGATATTTAAGTTGGTCCTGTTTTTACACCCCAGTGTTTTATATTCATTGGATGAAGTACTGTAGCCGTTAGAAGCACTCACTTGATGGGACAAAGTGCATAAATATTTCATATTAGTAAGCAAGTCACCAACAGTAAGTGGAGTTCGTCATTGCTCTTCGCCAATCCTAATCTAACCAGAGGTACGAGCGAAGAGTCCGATAACGTGGAGTCAGCATTATGTAGCAGCCTTCTCTTCTCAAAAAGTATTCTACCAGAGTGCCCGAATTATAATTGAAGGCTATAGCGCTGTCCCAGCTCTGGGGCTTATTCTCGGAGAAAGACATTAAAAAACTCTCTCCATTCAGCCCACGGCCGGTGCACTCTTTGGGTGATTCTCAAGTCATGCCAGGTTTTTGCTATGCCTCCTATGTTCAAGCGTATATTTATAACCTTGTCAAGGTCATGTCGCCAACAATTTGGGTCGCACGCGTACACCTAAAAACTCAGCCAAGCTTGTGCGTTTGCAGGTGACGAACCGTCGTAAACATCCGGCTTTACCGGTTCCAACGACGGGCTCCGAGAATGCTGGAGGAAGTTTTTCGTCTCGAGTTCCAGTATTTGTTGCTGGTGTTCACTGATTCTGTACTCGAGTTCCATTATATGATGAAAAATGTATTGCGCTCTTTCTTGTATTCGGCCTTGTTCACTTATGCTGGTCGTACACGGTTACGTTGCACCACCGGTAGCAAAAGGTCGTTCGTGAGCATCCTGAACAAGGGATCAGTGCTCACCCTCAACAGCGAACCATCCTGCGTGGAAAAGGCTTGCCACGCTCGTGTGTCTGTCGCCTTCCACGCAGATTTCCACAACGCCCAAGCAAATGGTCCTCTGTGAAATGAAGCGGATGAGGTGCACAACACAGGTTTGAATCATGTAGACTGCGCCAAATTCGTAATAAAACTGAGATACGTCCATTAGACAAGGTAGCCATCCTTGTTTATTCTCCTTCCTCCCCTCCCCACACCTTTCCTCTCCTTCTCCCTTACATCACACACAACACAAAAAGGAAAAGGAGCTGGTTGATTCTACTCTCAGAGGCGCCTACAAGGTGGCCTTGCGCTTACCGGGAGGCACCCTGACAGGCGAGCTCCTTGGTTTTGGTGTATACAAACATACGCCGAGCACAAGGCGGCAATTTTAATTTCACAAAGCCAGACACAAAGCCAGACAAGATCGGGCAGAGACATAATGGTCAGGACATCCCCCAAAACTTGGCGAGGTACTAGTAGATATTCCCGGGGCAGTTCGAAGTAAGGTCTCAGTCGCTCCTGTCCTGAGGAATATGCACAAAGACAGAAACAAAAAAATTACCGACGATTACGTTACTTCCTAATGCGAAATTTGAGCGCAGCAAATAAGCTGTTTCACCTTTTCGATAGATTGAGGCAAAGAAATCGAGCAACACATGTATGCGCTATCACAGAATTTTTTTTTATTTTTCACACGTATTCCTTTAACAAAGACTCCACTAACAGTTCTTGACAGTCATGAAGGAAGCTTTGTGGTCGGAGAAATAGACTGATATATGTTCAACTTGGTACACCAAAGCTTGATTCTCAAAGACGAGATCTATACAAGTGCCTCGCGAGGTTGTCACAGCCGTGGGACGCGTTACGAGCGAGAGGAACGGGATGTTCTCCCGCATAAGTGTTAGGAAATTGCTGTTTGTCTTTATGTCAAGCCGCCACCGATCTGGCTCTCTGATTGCCACCGCACAGGGGTTGCATTGGAGGAGGAGCGAAGAAAGGAATTAAGTTCGAGCCGGCGCTTTGACAACCGGAGACTCGCAGGAAGAGGGGGGAGGGGGGCGGCGTGTACACCCAGCGGCAAACGATGGGGGCAGAAGCGCGCGCAGCAAGCGGACAACACGATAAAGGGAGGAGGGAAGAGAGCAGCGACTGACTGATGCCGCTGACACCGATAGTGAGTCAACCCCAGCTGAAGAGTTGGTTTCAGGGACAACGAATAACCGGCGCGTCGGCAACTGAAGAGCACCCTATCGGCCACACAAGAACAGGGGGGGGGGCGACCCTTTCCTCCTCTTTCTGCATGGCGGCGACGGTGTTCTATGCAGTCACGTTATCTTGACTCTCTAGCGGCGTCAGCGGCATCCAGCGGTATCAGTCGGTCGCTGCTAGCGCTGGGGGGATGAAAGGGGGGCGGAGCTGGTTACGAGGCCGACGACGACGCGAAACCCAGGAACGGACGCCAAAGAGCTGCGCTCTAAAAGAGAAGAGAAAAGAGGGCGAACTGGTTAGGCAAACTAGTCAGAAACAATGAAAATAATGACGCCTCTCAGTACAAATGCAAGCGTGCGGTAGTCAAGATCATAGGCAATGACCAGACTAACCTAATCTCAAGCGCCTCCCTCATCACGTACTATACTACGAAAGCAAAACGCTTCCCATCGCCTTGGCAATCCAAGACCGGCAACGGATGGGGCAGTCGTACAACACCATCATCTCAACCCTTCCGGATGCATGCCGCTACTTTATGAACGGCCGCCTCCCTTTCAAGGTTACCAACCTCCTTGGAAAGGAACTCAAGAATGTATACAGACTAGTCAGAGGCCCGGAACACGCAGGACTGGAAGGGAGTGAGATGTCTGTGCTCTAGCTCGAGAGACGATGAACGGAGCGGAGCAACCATTGCCCTCCCATTCACAACCCGCCACTTCGTGGGAAAGCCGTCGCAAAGAGCAAGATAACAATCCGGCACGTATGACAACGCGTGATATTCTTGCTCACCAGTACGGCACGCGGCAAAGTTACGGCGCCCCCCACATATCTTGGCAAGGGGAAGATGCAATGGACCTCCGCAATACCTAAACGGGGCTCTAACCAAATTTATTAGGTTTGAGCAAAATCGTCCCACCGACGTATGCGCGTGCTTGTCAGTGGTGTAGCGACTCGTCACCGTCTTTGTACCACAGCTCACGGGGATGCCAAAATAGACCTCCGCGTTTATATGCCTATTTAGTTAGGTATAATCTAAGTAACACACTGGAGCAATGAGAGGCTCAACTCGCCAGCTCAGAGCCGAAGGTGCAAAATGCTCTTCTGGATCCCGTTCGGCTAGCAGCAGAAGCCAGTGGCACCGTGGACTTGGGGCGCCACCCACCAATCTCCTAATCCCCTATCCCCCTTTCCCCAGTTCTATCAAGTGATTCTCTCTCTCCCTTCTCGATAATAAGGCGTCCGTGAATTCTTCGAATGTACGCCGAGAGTCATTCAAAATCGGCGGAGCCAATGCAATACACATCCGCACTTTGCATCCTCTTCTTCTCGGACGCCTTATTATCGAGAAGGAAGGGCAAGTTCCACGGACCACCCTGATATCATTCTCAAGTAGGTGCACCGTTTATTTTCGACATATTGGCCACTTTATATAGCGCCACGCCAACACGGCCGCTAAGCCTGACCCAACGAAGCTGGTGGCTGGAGCCCCGGTGGCTGGAGCCCCGCCTCTTTTCGGGTTAGAGCTGCAAGATGGCAGCGGTGAGCGTCGAAGGGGATGATATAACGAGAGTAGAGTATGAGGACGAAGCAGGTTGGCGTGTTGTGAAGAGAGGAGGATGTGCCAATGAGCGGACAAAATCTCACGGAACCAAGGATGATGCAGCGCGCTTCTCCAGCGAGAACACATTCAATAAAAGGTGGAACAAGGGACAAAAAGCAAGACAAATCATGGCGGCAAGCAGGATGCCCAGTTTGCCGAAGGCAGAGTACAAGCTAATAGTGCGCCCAAGTGACAGCTTCAAGGTCACCGACTATGGGATCAATCGACTAGAATGCTGCGTCGCCAACGCCGCGGGAATCCCCAGGAAGGAAACGAAAGATGACACGGTGTGTGCCCACTACAAACAGAACATTCTAGTGATCAGCACGCCATGGGAGGAGCGCGCCGAAAAATACAAGACTATTCCTCGACAGAGGATGGGAGACAAGGAGTTCGAAGCCAACGCGTACGAGTCGGCTCCGGAAGATACATCTAAGGGAGTGATAACAGGAGTAACGCACGAAGTGTCTCCTAGAGAAATAGTGGAGATGCTTGTAACACCAAGGAATCCGACGGTCCGCATGGCCAAAAGGATGGGAAACACCACGAACATCATCATCCTTTTCGACGGGAATCGCGTCCCAAACTACGTGAGATACGGATGGGCACTGGTCAAGTGCTCACTCTACCGGAAGCAAATAGACATATGCTACCAGTGCGGACGCCTCGTACACAGAGCCCATGTCTGCCCGAACCCGAACAGCAGGATATGCAGAGGCTGCGGGATGGAGAACCCGCCACTGGGCCACGAATGCGAAGCGAAGTGCCAGCTTTGCGGCAAAGACCACCCTACGGCGGATTGCCGATGTAATGCCAGATACAAGTTACCGTACTTGGTAAAGAGGCGCCGCTTGGAGTGTCTCAGACGAGAGCAAGAAGAAGCGATGTACCACGAAAGGGAAGCTGAAAGACTGTACAGGCCAGGACGGGAAGATTGGAGACAGTGGTCGGAACATCGGACAAGGGACGGACCCGGACTGGAAGATTTCCCCAAGCTCCAGGCAAGGGATAGGGGCCGCTCGACGTCGAACAACAGAACCAGATCGAGATCGCGGTCCAGATCGAGATCGAGACCCAAGACCAGTAATACGGGATCTCCCAGAGCGCAGGTGGCAGGAGGATCCCAGAGCCCAAAAGGAAAGGGCAACGTTAACGGCACCACGGGACCCTTACAGGTGAGCTGGGCGGACGCGGCTTCCGGGACGCGTGCGGATTCACAGCCTGCTTTTCAAAATAGAGTTAAGACGCTAGAGAAAGAATTGGCGCAGATCAGGCAGAGCAATGTTGCGTTTATCGATGAAATTAAAATACACAGGTAACAGAACGACCGTTTGAGGAACGGGAAAGTGCCACGCAACGAGGAAACCTCACGAGTTATAAGGGAGGAAAAAGAGACAGCAATGGAAGAAGACGTAGCCCACACCGCCGTGAACATAAAACCGAGAACGCTCCGATTCACACCGGAGTAAAGAAACCCAAGCCAGCTACGACGCTCCAAGGAAGACAGGAGGAATTTGAACAGAAAATCGAAACCAGCATCAAACAGAATGAAACAAAATTTGAAACAAAACTAGAACAACTGGAAGTGAGGCTTGAGGCAAAGATAGAGGCGCTAGGAAAGGCGTTACTACAACAAGTGCAAGAAATGATGGGTGACTTCGAAGCGAAACTAGCAATATGGGGTCCGCAAACAAGTAGGGGGGGGGACCGATTAAGGCGGCCATTAAGCCGCAAACTAGGCCCCGGTACCCGCCGAGGGATTGGAGAACCTGTAACGCCGCCATGGACAGACGGATTAGATACACGATTTGGCAATGGAATTGTAGAGGATACGATCGAAAACGATACATTTTGCAACAACACCTTAAAGACAAAGAAAACCCGGATATTTTAATGATGCAGGAAACAAATGGGTTGGCAAAATTGTCGGGTTACAAGTCCTTTGGAACTGCCGAAGGGGAGACGAATGCGCTAACGACGTTGGTAAAGCGAAATCACTCGGTCGTCCAACATGACACGGAAGTTAAGTCAATCGATCACATTCTTTTAGAACTCATACCCATGCGGAAAACGAAGGACAGTCTCTTTGTATTAAATATTTATAGGAGTCCAAAGTGCAGACACCATAAATTTTGATCGCTCTTTAAGAAAACCCTAGCCATAGTGGACAACCGAGCGGTAGTGATCGGAGGTGATTTTAACGCCCAACACGCGGCATGGGGTTATAAAATCGAAACTCAGAAAGGCAGGAACCTATGGCTAGACGCGCAACAGGAAGGCCTGACCCCCGTGACCGACCCATCGGTTCCCACGAGAATACGTACCAGCGTTTGCGCGGATACTAGGCCACATTTAACATTCACCAAGAGCATACGCGACACGCAGTGGACAAATACGCAACACGACTTTGGGAGCGATCACAATATACCAGAAATAACGGTAAGGGCAGGACCGCGCAAGACAAACGGTAGACTACTTAAGATTGTCGACTGGGACAAATTCAGGAAAATAAGGGAGGAGGCCGACGACACGATACAAGGTATCGAGGAATGGACCGAAAAACTAAAGGGAGATGTGGTGGCAGGTACGAAAACGGTCCCGCCGGAGGCGTATTTAGAGAACGTAGACAGTAAGCTTCTACACATGTGGGAAGCTGAGGCAGGGTTGCAACAGAGATGGAAAAAGCTAAAATACAACCGGGCGCTTCGTAGAAAGGAAGCCAAATTGAACAGGGACATAGAACAGTACGCCCAGCAGCTATGCGAACAACAGTGGGAGGAAAAATGCAACATGGACACTCAGATAGGAATGGCGAAAACGTGGAACATCCTTCGATATTTGTTATACCCGGACGGGACAAAGTCGGCACATAGGCAAAATATAAATCGGCTAACACAAACGTACCAAGCGACAGAGCAGGATTTCTTCAAGGAAATCGAGAAACGATACATCACGCAAGCGCTGCCCTTCGTACACCCTGACTACACAGGGCAGATAAATGACGAATTAGACAGTAAAATCGGCGAGTCAGAGGTCAGGGCAGCCCTACAGGAACTCAATACCAAGTCGGCACCCGGACTAGACGGTGTAACGAATAAAACGCTAAGGAACATGGACGATGAGTCCATCGCTAAGTTAACCGAATATATTAACGAATGTCGGGAGGCAGGGCAGATTCCGCTGCAATGGAAGACGGCACAAATTGTGCTAATACCTAAACCCGGCAAGCGACTGCAAATTGAGAATTTGAGACACATATCTCTCAATTATTGCGTGGGGAAACTCATGGAGCACGTGGTCGTAGTGAGGATAACCACCTACATCGAAGACTGCGACGCGCTCCCGCTCACGATGATGGGATTCAGGAGAAACCTCTCAACGCAGGACGCACTGTTACAACTAAAACATCAGATCATAGATGATTCGGGCAGATCGACAAAGGCAATATACGGGTCGGACCTAAAAAAGGCCTTCGATAACGTAACACATGCAACAATACTAGATAGAGTAGGCGAACTAGGACTGGGAAAACGCACGTACGATTATGTGCGCAATTTTCTAACGGGCAGAAAGGCAAAGATCACAATAGCAAACATAGTTTCGGAGGAGATCGAGATAGGCAGCGCAGGTACGCCACTGGGCTCGGTATTATCACCGATGCTATTCAATCTGGCGCTAATCGGGATGCCAGCCAAGCTACAAGAAATCGAGGGTCTAAATCATACCTTATACGCTGACGATATCACCCTATGGGTGAGAAACGGAAGTGACGGGCAGATAGAACAAACGCTTCAAACAGCGGTCGAAACAACCGAAAAATATCTAGAGGGGACAGGGTTAACGTGCTCGGCAGAGAAATCGGAGTTGTTGCTGTAGAGACCGACTCGCAGAGGTCGCAAACCAGGCAACTACAGCGAAGATCTCATCCACAGAGAGTAGATACAGTTAAAGACGGCCGATGGGAAACACATACCTAAGGTCGATAGGATCAGGGTATTGTGGCTACTCATTGAAGTGAAGGGCAACAACGGAGAAACCCTCAGAAGACTGGAGGGAACTGTAGCACAAATCATGAGGCTAATCAGAAGGATAACAAGTAAACATAGCGGGATGAAAGAGGAAAACACGATCAGGTTAATACAGGCCTTCGTAATAAGTAGAGTAGTATACGTAGCGCCTTACTTAAAATGGCAGGTTGCGGAAAAGATCAAACTATAATGCCTCATTCGGAAAATATAAAAACTAGCAATAGGACTACCGATCAGCATCAGCAAGTACAAGTTGCTGCAATTAGGCCTACACAACACGACAGACGAGCTCATTGAAGCGCAATGTACGGCACAATATGAACGCCTCTCTAAGACGAGAGCAGGCAGACACATCCTAGAGAGATTAGACATAGGTTAGCACACACAGCACGGGGTCAAGGTCTACATCCCGAGAGAGACGAAGGAAAGATTGGTAATACCTCCCATGCCAAAGAACATGCACCCAGAACACAATAAGGACAGAAGAGAGAACAGAGCGAAGCAAATACAGAAGAAATTCGGCAGCGACAAGGACGCACTGTTCGTAGACGCGGCTCGATACAGTCGCAGACGGGGGTTTACGGCAGCCTTAATTGATAGGGAGAAACGGTGCAAGACGTGCGTGACGATACACACCACAAGTAACGAGATAGCTGAAGAAGTAGCCATAGCGCTCGCAGTAGCTCAGACTAACCCAACCGTGATAGTCAGCGACTCTCAGACGGCAATAAGAAACTTTGCCAACGGCCGAATCTCCCCGGAGGCACTACGCATTCTTCTTGCAGGAGGCCAAAATTACGAAAAAAGATATACATCACCTGGACACCCGCTCACACCCTCGCGGAGGACGGCAACAACGAGGCGGCACTCGACGTGGCTCGAGGGCTTACGGACCGAACTGCAGTCGCAAGTGACGCCCCGACACCCTCCGGACGTGACCGTGCGGTAAATGAGTGGGAGGGAGGACAGCATGACAACATATAATGACATTACAAAACATTATAGGTTACAGAGGGACATATTCCTGCAACCTCACGTAAAATTGACAAAAAAGCAGTCTGTCGCATGGCGGCAGTTACAAACTAGGACGTATCCGAATCCTGCGCTCTCGCACATCATATATCCGGATGTATATCCAACGGACAAATGCACAACATGTGAATCGAGAGCCACTCTAGAGCATATATTACGGGAATGCCGAGGGATAAATAACAATAAAGAAAACGCGGCCTCTAGCAGCAGCCTGCGCACACGCTGGGAAGCCGCGCTGCTCAGCCCTGCGGGCCGAGGATGCCGCCAGGACCCAAGAACTCCTGGCCGTCAGCTAGGCGGGGCCTTTGGCCATCCCCACCAACTCGCAGGGTATACAATAAAGTTCTTTCCTCCTCCTCCTCCTCTCTCTCTTCCTCTCACCGTTCGCGGGAGGTATTTCCTCTCACGAGTGGTAGATAACCTCCTTCATGCCTGCTCCATTGAACGTAAGCTCACCACCGCTAATCATCCAAAGACGATTGGACTAACGGAGTGGCTGAACCGAACGCAAACTCAGATGCTGGCCATGTATATTTCACCCGATAACATGGCTGGATAACATGTTGCCAATTATTACGTTCGCGTACGATTCGTCACGGCATGACAGCATAGAATATTCCCCTTGTTATTTGTATTGGGCACCCTCCTTCCATCGGCTCCTAACACGGTTTTTACGATTGATATCGCCTTCGTTACGCAAACAAAACGCCAATGGCAGACGAAGCTTAAGGGGACAGGGTAGGTCCTATTCTGGCCGTGCATTTTAGGCTGACCCTCTTTCTCATGATCTGCTGGGGTCAGAGCATTAATCTTGGTGGCATTGTTATCAGCAATGTTAGGTAGCGTTATTGAACCAGGATTATCTTTTAAAGATTAGTTTTTTGTTTTCTTTTTCTACTGGACCCACCGAATTTTAGAGCCAAGATCTGCAGTAAATAGCCTGTCAATAAAAATCCCCCACAATAATATTTATAATCCTAGTTCAGTAGACTGTCTGTAATGTATGCTCAATATCTGGAAAATATCTCCCTAGCGCTTCTAGTTCCTGAAAAAAGGGGCAAATGCAGCAAAATTTAGTGATTTGAGATAATTGGCTTTGAAGTGGAAGAAAGAGCTTTATTTCAATATAAGACTATAGAAACAAATTTTGACGCATTTTTTCAATAGCCACCAGCCTGGTAGTCCCCTCCATCATCAACACTTTTCAGTGCTAGCTGCCTTGTTTACCGGGCCTCCTTAGTGACCAGCCCTCTCTGCAAAGTACAGTCGCCGCCTGTCAGCTTCGCGCAACAACTGGACTGTGAACCGTCCTGGCGAAACTCCGAATGACCTCAAAACGTCGGCTCGAGCAATGCTGCCGTCATTAAAAGTTAGCACAGCATCCATTGTCGCTACTTTCAGAGTCTTTTCACCAAGAAAGACGTTCTTAGGAGCACGCTCCCATACAACGTTTTTCAACGCCTCAATCGCGTTCTGAGTTTTTCCATGGGGACATTTCTGGAGAAGCTCAGGCATTGACAGCTGCTGAAACACCGGCTTCACTGCCTCAAGGAACGCTAATGGGAGGGAATCCTTCTGGATGTAAGTTTCGCCATTCATCTCGCTCTTGTTGAATCGGCACCACGTGTCGGGAGCCTTTGGACACAGGCCATGGGAAGGATGGGCATCAGTGGACGCCATATGAAAACAGGCGGCCCATATGGTCTTCCGCATGTCGTCCAAGCTCCCAACATTGTCTCACAATGGCCAAGCCATAATATGTCTGAAGTTTGTTGATCACTGTATCAGTCAAGCGTCCCCGGCCAGAAATATCTTGTCCGTCGGGCAGCTTTTTCCTTTGTTTTCTTTTTTAGGTCTTCGCAACCGGGTCCTCAGTCTTCGCAATATACGCAAAGCTCCTTCGGTCTCATTTCCTCCGCTTGAACCTTCATAGATCCGTTGGCAATGATGGTTGTCTAGGTCGGCACGAGAGGTGGCTTTCGACACACACATTGCGCAATGTTTCGTTATTACTTCCACACCAATGACCTTGCCAGAGTCAACACTGGTTGCGGACAGTATGCCATTATTTGAGGCGTGCCCTCGCTTCTGCAAGCTTCCGTCAAGAGAAATAGCGATATCTATATCTCCGTCATTGAGGTCCGTTGCTTTAGCTGAGCATTCAATTGATCTTTCAGCAGCGTCGGTAACATGATTCAGTAATTCATCATTGTACCGCGAAAATTTTGTGGGTGGTTTTGGCAACTTGAGCATCGCACACAACGTAGTCCTGGCAGCTGCTCCTTTTCTTATGCATCGCAATGCATAAACAATGCTCACATTAATTTCGTAAAGGCCTGATGCTGTCCGTCTCGATGTCTCGAACCGGTGCGCTGACAAGCACTTTACACACTGCAGAGAAAACGCGCAAGCAACTCCTTTTCGTGCACTGTCTTCAACAAGCTGCTTGTCGCCACCACACGCTTTGCACGCACAGCTTTCGGCAATGGCACGCGAGAGAAGGTCAATGTCACTCAGGCCATAACCCCGGTCACTATCACTAGTCTTTAGGTTCTTCAAGCGTTCCGCCGAGTGCAAAAGCTTCGATGCAGATGCGCACGTGGTAGCCGCGGCGCCCACTCCCGGATTGTGTTGCGGAGAATTGACGTCATTGAATAATTGGCGTCAAATGAATAGGCTACTTTTAATTTCAGTTTCAAGTGAATTGACAAAACATTATTTGACAATGTTAGGGAAACTGAATAACCACTAAAATCTTGACTGATTCCATCGGCTTCTGAACAAATTTACTGTGACTGCAACCTCCGCTCTCAAATAAAACTGTTCTGTCATTTTTTTCTCGTTAGTTTCTGAAGTAAAGGGGCCTAAACACGTTGTGGGTGGGATTTTTTCTGCATGATAGTATGTAGACCTCGAGGAGCACAATGCCCGAGACTGACGTAGTGGCCGCATCGCGGTAAAAGCTTGTCCTCCCCGCGTGGAGTGAGCCTAAGCGACTCTGCAGGCATCTTCCCTAAAGTTGTTCTCTCTCTCTCTATAGTGTGTAGAGTAATGTTGTAGCATTGTCGTGGCCACGTCAGTGCTTTCACTGCGCATATAGATGGATCTTATGTTGCTATTAAGCAGCCGGCTGAATTTTATATGCGCACGTTTCTTGTTCACCACCGCTATTCGGCGCGCACCGCGTAAATTCTCCGTATTATTTGGTACATGCGCGTATGACAAAGTATGCAATTATGTTCTAAACGTATAAATGTCGAATTGACCAACAAATATTATAGTAAATTTAACGTATATGCAAAAATTGACATTTCTATGTTTCATATATTCGATTAGCTGCCTCTCAAGGAGCGGAAAAACGTTAAATTACATGCTCAAAAGGATAACCTTGCCGGCAAACTGCCAAATGTGAGATCTTTTGCGAGTGTACACATCTTATAAAAATTGAGAATTAAGTAAGATCTCTGTCGAGTTAACAATACATTAGCGTTATACAAACATAATCTCAGGACACATTTTTGTGAGTTGAGTCCACTGTCTGTATTTTCGTGAAGAATAACATAGAGATAGCAACTTACGTCGGACCGGCGTCGCGAGTGTAGCCGAAGACGCGAAGGGTTAGGCCCTCGTACGCATCGAATTTTCCTGGAAATCCGATGGGGAAGTCGCGTCCAAGCTAGAGGAACGTAGTACAAGCATATGATTTACCGTACTTAGCATGTGAAACACACAAAAATACTATTTTTGCCAGTAACAGCATTATCGCTTCAGACATGATGTTTGACGGGATAGCAATATACAAAAGTACACGAACAGGACAATGTGCTGAATTATAGGTAGGTTTCTTAGCACTGAATAATTTGCTCCGATGGCGATGAAAAGCAAATAATGGTGCGTAAAGTTCATAATATACATTCTATTGTTATTAAACTCACAACTATCTTTTATGAAACTATATAGCCGATGGAACAAGTTTATAAGAAAGTCATGTGGAGGGAGCAGCAAGTCATTGCCAGCAAGCAGGCTTTCAAACAATTGCATTTAGTGGAACATGAAGGCAATATCAATGCCTATAAGTAACGGGTCTTCGAAACGACCTAAGTCTGTCCACAACAGTCGAAGTCATTGCCGGTTCTCAGTACTCGCTGATGATTTTTACCCTCGCGTATATTTGCATTCTGTACTATATATAGAAATATCTGGCCTCTTTAGCATGTGACGTAGGCAGGGTAAGCCCTATTGAGCCATTGATTCTGGCTGTTCGTCAAGAACTTTGTCAAATGAGATGCGCGCTGTCGTCTTGTGCTCAATCTGACGATGTTGCATGCAATCTCTGCCTTCTCACTTAAAAAAGTGCACTCATTCATGCAAAAACAAAAACAGAGAAACGCCTCGTGCCAGAAAAAATGTGACAGTACCTATCTCTCAATAAATTTCGACGTTAATACGATAAGCACCAATGCACTGTAGGACACAGATTGACGTGTGCGGCATGAATGTAGTGCATCTCCTCTATCGCATTTCGCTCTGAACATACAGCGCCACATGGCGGTGACAACGTGCAGTTGTTGCATAGCGCGTGTATCACTTTGTATTCAGACAAATTTGTCGGAATATGCACACCGCGGGTTTGATTCCACCCAGAATCAGGGATACTTTTTTGTTATTCCGGGACTACCTCCTAGGCACATGCACCGATATTAACGGAGCGGCTACCAATAAATGCCTGCAGCTCTATTTCCGGAACTCCCTAATCAGAAATGTCGGCGACGAGGCCATCGACCTACTGACGGCCTACCTCAACAAGCTCTGGCAAAAAGGAAGAGTTACGCCATCGTCGTAATGATTCAGAAGCCAGGGAAGAGACTCCAAATAGAAAATCTCAGGCCGATATCCCTAACGTAGTGCCTGGGCAAGCTGTACGAGAAAGTGGTCACAAAGAGAATCCAGTCGCACTTGGAAAACGAGCGATGGTACCCGGACAGCATGTACGGTTTCAGAGCCAACCTCTCAACGCAAGACGTGCTGCTCCAACTCAAGGAGGAAGTGGTCGAGACGATGCCGAAAACGAGCGAAAACGTCGTCATGGCCCTCGCCATAAAGGGGGCCTTCGACAACGTGAGCCACGCGGCCATCATGGAGGGCAACAACAACACCAACTGCGGGAAGAGAGTGCACGATTATGTCAGGGACTTCCTGAGCAACAGAACGGCGACGGTAGAAGAGAAGCAAGAAAAACTGCAGGAAGCGGCGACCTGCGTGAAAAGCTACACCAGAGAAAGGGGACTGCGATGCTCCACGGAGAAGTGGGACCTACTTAGGGTCGGCAAGCACCCAAAGCAAGCGACACTGGAGTTGACCCTTGAGGCACAAAACATCCCGGAGAAGAACATGATTAGGATCCTGGGCAAGGGGCTACAAGGCAGCCGGAAGTGCAGCCACACCATTAGCCTGCGGAGCAAGGCGGCGGAACAGGTGGGCCGCATGATCAATAGGGTATCTCAAAAGAGATACGGAATGAAAGAAGAAGACACTCTCAAGCTAGTCAACAGCCTAATTGTCAGCCGAGTCACGTACTCCCTGCCGTACCACGTGACGACGAAGGCAGAAAGAGAGCAAGCAGACACCATCCTCAGGAAGGCGTACAAGACGGCTCTACGTCTACCGAGAAACACGTCGAACGAGCAGTTGCTCAAGCTGGGCATCACCAACACCTTCAGCGAGCTCGCCGAGGCTCGGCTGGGTACGCAAACCGCGAGACTCAGAGGCACCCCTACGGGACAAGCGCTCCTGAAGAGGTTGGGTCGGGATACGAGAGGACTGACAGACAGATACGCGGACGTACCGGACCACCTCAGGAAAACCATTAATGTGGGACCACTACCAAAAAATATAGACCCCAACCTACACGAAAACAGGTGAAAAGCTAGGGCCGAATACGTTGAGAGAACGCTAGCCCAGCTGGACAATACAGTATGCACGGATGCCGCCGTATATCCACACGGAAGAGAACGCGTGGCCGCGACGGTAGTGGTTAACAAGGAAGGAAACCCGATAACGTATGCTACGGCAAAGGTCGCTGGCACAGCGGAGGCCGAGGAGATTGCCGTAGCGCTGGCGGCAGCGGAAGGTTATAGAACAGGCCGATCTCTCAACATACTCACGGACTCAAAAGAGGTGTGCAGGAACTACACCGGAGGCAGAATCAGCAAAACTGCCCTCAGAATACACAGCGGAGTCGCCTCCGCCGAGAAGGAAAAGCCCAGGCAAAAACTAATCAGGATCCCGGGTCACGTAGGCATAGGGGGGAACGAAAGGGCAGACAGCCTAGCTCGAGGCGAAGCGTTCCGAGCTGGGCGGTCGAATGCCCCGGAGACGCACCTACAGGCTTGCGTGCGGGGATACGCAGAGACCCTGAACTTACATAGAGGAACTAGAATTAGATATCCTCCACCACACAAAGACCTCACAAAGGAGGAAGCGACCAGCTGGCGCCGACTACAAACTCCTTCCCCAACTTACACGTGCTCAATAAGATGTTTCCGACACAATACAGGGCCACCTGCCCTTGCTGCGGTGCCAAACCTACACTCTACCACATCACCTAGGAGTGCGAGCGCAACAAAGCATTCCTCAAACACGAACACCCGAGTGCGCAGCAATGGGAGCGTCGGCTCACCAGCAGCGAGCTCACGGCCCAAGGGGCCCTAGTGCAGCACGCGAGCGATGCAGCACGACTCAGTGGAGCCTTGGAATAGGGGCCCACCCTTGCTGAAGAGAAGTCTGAAGTCGCCAGCGCCAAGAAGATGAAGACGACGGAGACCTCGTAGCCGCGAAACTCTTGAAAGACTCAAAAGTTTTCACTCACTCACTCACTCACTTGGTGCAGGTACCGCAGTAGAGAATAAGCACGTTGCTGACCTTCATCGATCGGGCTGCGTCATATGCCACGTTAAACTTGGGTTTAGCTTGATTGAGCATCTTGTGCCTAATATCTTTATTACTACAGCACAGTCCAGCACAGGAACAGATATTCCGGACTACACCAGATACACAAGTTGGTGACGAAGAGGTTTGTGGAAGGGTAGATCGCTAGTGACACCAGGTGGTTAAATTAAATTATGGAGTTTTACAAGCCAAAACTACGACTTGATTATGGCGAGCGCTGTAGTGGGAGTCTCCGGAAATTTGGACCACCTCGGATTCTTTAACGTGCACCTAAATCTAAGTACAAGTAACTTTTCGCGCTTCGATCACATCGAAATGGGGCCACCATTGCCGGGATTCAATTCCACGACCTCGTGTGTATCAGCCCAACACCACACCACCAAGCAACCACGGCGGGTGACACCAGCTGGTGTGCTTATTGATTACGCACCGGGTTTACTGAGCACAGCAGCCCAACACTCTAAGCGTACGACCAAGTACGACCCAGTGACGCGAGTTGGTGGGGAAACGGCTAGAGCATCAGCCCGAAGGAAATATCGGCAGGAAGGTAGCACTTTAAAATCTGTAAGGTTGCCTCAAAGTGATTATCGTGTTAAAAAGTGGCAGCGTCGCCCTGAAGGTGATAGATTGATTGCGAAAGCAAAGTAGTAGACAGCTATACGAAATATGGATAGTAGTTTTATGGGAAGTATAAACGTGTAAACCTTCGCTTACTATCTAAATTAACAAGCATGGTGTCAGCTACGATCATGCAAGTACTGAAACACTTCACTCGCTCACTACAGAAACTGTGATCTCCAAACTACAGTGTAAGGAAGTGCAGAAGCAGCAGCGAGCGCATTCCCCTCCATGCTGCCTCTCACTTCAGCGGAAACTAAGCTGAGAAAACAGTGCAAGACTACGCAGATAACTTACAAGATAGAGCCCGCGTGGCCGCGCCATACCCAGCGGCTCCCGGAAAAAAATTATCACCCCTTCTTTCTCCCCCATGAGTCTTGCGTGCGACGAAAGACTCGTGCTTCTTCCTCGCTTTCCTCTCTTCGCACGTGAGAACGAGCTGCCATCGTCGACTCAAGCCTTTTCGCACGACGAAATTTTCATTCCTTCTAAGTGCGATTTCCGTCGCATGTGACGGAGATCCGAATAGCAGTGCCGACCTTCCTTTTTTACTTCAACTAACCAGTTGGTCGCACGACACAGCGATCGCTGCGATTTTTCGTCGGAATTGCACCAAGAGCTATTTTGCAGTTGTTTTAAGAAATGGCGTGTTGCTTAACAAACGCAATGCCGCGAAGACGTAGATTGACGGATCCGGTACGTAGCACTGAAACGTGAAGGGAGAATAAAAGACTTGTGCGCAGATTTGATTCTGCCATTTATAGGTGTGCGTTGAAACACAACGTAGCAAGTGAGGTGTATTTTCTCGTTTTATTCGTAGGCTGTAGAGAAACAGAAAGATAGAAAGACAAAAACGGAAAGAAAGAAAGACAGGGAAGTTGGCCAGTGTAAATAACGGCTGGCTAGTCTGTGCTGAGGAAAGGGGTAAATGGGATAAAAGGAGAAAAAAGATAAAAGAAACGAGAAAAGTTCACCAAGTAACGCGATGCTACGCGCAACAACAGTCAACGGTGGTCGTGCAATTCACAGGCCCTTAAGAACTTCAGCAAAGCCCTTAAGGCCTCGAGTCCCGAAACCCGTCTGGACCAGTGTCCTAGAACTTTCTCGTCTGTGAAGGGGTGATTGCCCAGTTTTTCCAGCGCCGTCACAAGCACATTTCTTGGCATATTTTAACGTGGACAGTCACAGAGGAGGTGCGCGATCGTCCCCTCGCAGCCGCAGGTGTCGCAAGCAGGGCAGTAGACCATAACAATGTGGAAGGAATAGATATTCGTGAATGCCACGCCGAGCCATAGGCGGCACAGAAGTGTTGCTTCCGCTCGTGGGAACCCTGGCAGAAGACGGAGTTGCAAACGTGGATCTAATTTGGGAAGACGTGCGCACGTGAATTCATTGGTGTTCCACAGAGTTTGCGTAAGCTCGCGTGCAAGGGAGCGAAGACTTGTGGCTGCATCTTTTCTTGACAGTTGCATTGGTATAATATTGGCACCATCGTGGGCCGACCGGGCAGCGTAATCCGCACTGTGATTTCCCGCAATTCTGTAGTGACCCCGTATTCACTGGTAGATGACGTTGTGCCCCTTGCTCATTGCGTGATGGTGGAATAGTCGGATGTCTGCGACTAATTGCACATTAGGTCCTTGGTTTAAATGGGACAACAGATACTGCAGAGGTGCATTTGAATCACAAAAGATAGACCATAAATGTGGCTATTTGGGACCATTAAACTTACGAGCAGAACGAATAGCTGCAAGTTCTGAAGCCTTCAATGATGTAACGCGACACATATTGAATTTGTTGATGACAGATTGAGCGGGAATTACCACTGCTCCAGCTGAACTTTAAGAGAAGACGGAACTGTCCGTGTAAACGTGGGTGTGTTTTTTGTGCTTGTCATGTAGGAATTAAAGCACGGCTTGTTTGAGGGCGAAATATAACATCTCCGTTTTATGTTTGATGTTTGAAATGACAAGAAGGGCCTGGAGTGGATGCAGGCGCCACATCGGTAGAGATGGTCGCGCTGCAGGTGTGATGTTCGGCGGTAAAGTTCCATGGTTGGCAGCAATAATTCTACTAAACGCTGAACGAGCTCGAGCGGCAGGAAGGGAGGTGAGATGATGTGATGGAAGTCGGCCATAGTGGCTGACGTGCTATCTTAAAGAGTCGACATGAATATACGTATTGATGGGGTAATCATGCGCGATAAATATTATTGTTGCCGTGGATGCACACATCGGAAGGCCAAGACAAATTCGCAGAACTTGAGCTTCCACAGAGTGGAGAGCTCGGAGGTTTGCCTTACCAGTCTCATGCAGTACACGTAAGCTGTAGCGTAGGAGACCCAAGAACAGTGCGTTATACAGTTGGAGCATCCCACTCACCGACGCACCCCATGACTTTCCTGCAAGAAATTTGAGTGCGTGTGTTATCATGACTAGATTCGTTTGTAGGTTGGAGACATGAAGACTCCAGAAGAGGTCTCGATCTATTATCACTTATAGAAAGCACTGCGTCTTCTCGTAGGCAATAGGCTGTCCCTTAATTAACACAACGTACGTACAACTCTAACAACGTACGGTCGCATTACTTTGCGCGTGAAAGCGACCATGGAGCACTTCTCAGAGGAGGATTCCAGACCTCGTACTCGAAGATAACTTGATGTTAGTGCGGCGGCTTTTTGGAGTCTGGCGCGCACCTGTGGACGCGTCGCTCCTGATGACAAAATGCATATATCGTCTGCATATATCGACACATGGACGGATTGCGGAAGGGTATGAACCAGGTCTAGGAACGTCCAGGAACATCGCCGCTGACAGTCTCCTTAGGCTTTTCTTGTGCTGAACAGACGAGACAAGATCTACGACGTTGTATACAGAAGATCGTCCCCGTCGCAAAACTGCCATAGCATCATGGTATATATTGCAGTGTTCTAGATACCACTCTAGACACATCAGCACCTTTGTCTCCATCACCTTTCCTAGACAACTGGCCAGAGCAATGCGACGATAAAACACCACGTCTAGGGGTGACTTACCTGGTTTGAGCAGAGGCACAAGGCGGCAGGACTTCCATGCAGCAGGAACCACTCCTTCACGCAATGAATTGTTGCACACATCTAGAAGAGCATACCGGGCTGTTTGACCGAGCTTGCCAAGAGCTGCGTATGTCACCCCGT
Source organism: Dermacentor variabilis (assembly GCF_050947875.1). Lineage (NCBI taxonomy): Eukaryota > Metazoa > Arthropoda > Arachnida > Ixodida > Ixodidae > Dermacentor > Dermacentor variabilis. The sequence continues at coordinate 180,695,249 of NC_134571.1, forward strand.
CAGGCCCAGGCGGTGAGGAACGGCTGCACACTGCCAACGCCGCTTGCAACTCCTCAGTGGAAAACAGATTGGCCATACGAGAATCCCGCGAGATTGGGACATGAAGGGGGTCATGTACGGGGAACGAGGATGGTAGACGAGCAACCTTCAAACAGAAATCCTCCGCTACGTAGATCTCTCGGCGACCATGACAGAGAGCCCGGCATTTAAAGGTGTGGCGTTGTTGTGGTGATGTTCGAACACCACGCACTGTTCTCCATATATGTGATAGGGGTTTATGTGGATCGAGGGAATCACAAACAAGTCTTTTATTTGATAGACTGCAGGGAGTTGATCCGACACTGGATCTTCTTTATGTGTCTCGCCTCCATTAGGTCATAGATAAACTTGGTGCGCTTGTACCTTCGTTCCGCGTGACGGCGAATTGCTCGAAGCCACTCCAATTCTGCTTCAAATTCAGAAAATTTACGAATAGGCCTAAAAACTCTTGTGGCTTCTCGAGCAGCGTCGTTATTGAGCTCCTCAATGTTGCCAGGTGGACAGTGCTGGATTTTTTAGCAATTCTTCTTCATGAGCAAGTGTATTTAGACCAGTCTATGCGTTGAATAACTGGTTTAGTGTGACTCGCGTATGCCGTAAATTTGAACATATGGTGGAACGTGGTCACTACCATGTGTTTCGTTGTCCGGAAACCATTTTAAACTGGCACTGAGGCATCTTGAAACAAAAGTTAAGTCCAGGCAGCTGCTGTATGTCAATCCCTGCAGAAAGGTGGGAGTGCCATGATTTAGGCAGCAGAGTTCATGGTCCGACGCGAAGGATAGTACACGTCTTCTTCGACAATCCATCTTCAAGCTTCCCCATAGCGGGTGGTGCGCATTGATATTGCCGGTGAAAATACATGGTCAAGGTGTCGCTGTTAAAACTGCACTTAGTCTTGCGTTGCCAAATCGACTCGAAGGTGAAATGAAGGAACCTACGAGTGTGAATGAATCATTCTTGCATATTATAGTCAAACATACGTGCTGATTGTCGTTATCAGGTGCCACTTGGGGTAAAACATAAGTTATATTGCATCTGACGTAAACGATGACTTTGCTGCGCTGCTACATGTGGCAGACATGAAAGCTTCATGTCATGATAGGCAAATGGCGCTCTCAGTGTTTGGCTCACAAATGACAATGATTGGAAATTTTTACTTTAAAACAAACGTACGAAATTCCTAAATGCGGGATTTAAGACCTCTGGCATTCCACTAGAAGATGAACGGTTCCAGGAGTTGTGTTAAATATTATGCTCCGGAAAAAATTAGAAGCCGAAGTTAGAAACGAACGTGGACCCCGTCGCGTGCCGGCATTTTTTTAGTTATTTTGCAAGCATCCAATATACTCATCTTCACATGTGCAGTCGTGAGAGAGGTTCATCTCGAGCTTGTCAGCTGTCTTGCTTACGACAAATTTCTGCTAGCATTTAAACGATTTGTGGCACGCCGATGAATTTATAAGATTGCGTATTCCGACAACACCAAGACATTTAGAAAGACCTCGAAGGAGATCCAGCGACTTTATGAATAAATGAAATCACAGGAAGTACAATCGTATTTCAGAAGTCACAGGATTGTTTCGAAATTTATCACCTAACAAGCTCCTGGTGGGGACGATTTTGGGAACGACTCATTAGATTTGTGATGTCTACATTAAAAAAAACACTAGGAAACAATTTCTTTAAATATGAAGAACTTTCGAACACGCTCTATCAAGCCGAAGCGAGGATAAATTGACGACCAATTACATTTGTGTATGCAGAAGCCTCTGAACCAATGCCGCCTACGCCAAGTCATTTCCTCATAGGCCAAAGATTGACTATGCTTCCTCCTGAGTTGTCCAGCACAGCATCAAAAGAGACACCGTCACACAAAATCACTTCAGCGAACATAGAACATGCGTTGAACAATGTCTTGAACAGCTGGCGACGAGAGTACCTCCAAGAACGTGGTTCAGCTCACATTAATAAAACTAGACACCCAGAGCCAGTGAAGCTTGGAGACATAGTGCTGATAAGAGAATTAAACTCGCCAAGACGATTGTGGAAGATGGAACAAGTGACACAATTATTTCCGGGCTGCGACGGCAAAGTTCGCTCATGCAAAAGAAGATCGTCACTTGTTCTAGTGGCAACAAGTTGCGGAGACCGGTACAGATGCTGTGCCACCTAGAATCCGCTGGACAAGCTCCGTCTTGAAAAGAAACAAGCACACGCAAATTGTTCGGCCGGGAGCTGTTAAATATTATGCTCCGAAAAAGATGAGAAGTAGAAGTTAGAAACGAGCGTGGACCCGAGTGCGCGCCTACATTTTTTAATTGTTTGCAAGCGTCGAATAAACAAGACGTTCTCTACTTCGACTCCGCTTCCTGGTTTTCAACAACTTTTTTAAGGAACGAGTGCTGAGGAGCAGCAAGGGTGCTTCACAAGACCGGACAGTACCGGATTCAGGGTATTCAGTATTTGAAGTGCACCTCGAGCCGCAGGAGTGTGTCTGGCAGTCAATAGTACTCGTAGCGTCTTCATAAGGGCCCCTATCATGGTGAGGACTTGTTTGTCGGCCTCTGGGCTGCTGTCGGAAGGTATAAGTCGGCGAGCGTGCTGCAACTTGTTTCTCCACTGGTTAGTCTAGCCGTGGAAACGGTGGACACTCCTCGTATGAGGCAATGATATTGGAAACTTTCTGCTTAGGAACCTCGTTGCTAGTATTGCTAGTTGTCTGTGGAAGTTTATGGTCTATCAGTGGACACGGTGTATCCTTAGCAATAGCAGTGGGTTCCCTACTTCTCCGGCGTTGGCAACGCCCACGTCGCACCCTATCGGCAGCCTCCCTGTCTCACGAACCATCCCTGACCATTTGCCTCAAGATATTAAGCTCATTTTTCACATGTGGGCAATTCTTTGAAGATGCATCGTGAGAGCCTTGACAATTGGCGCACTTATGGTTTTCTGCACGACAGGCGTCGGAGCGGTACGACACAGAGCATCGTGAGCACACGGCAGCATTTGTGCAAACCGCACTAATGTCCCTATCCTTTGACGCTTCCGGCACTGAAGCCGCTTTGGCAGAAAAGGCCATACTACGTGTCGGGAGTGCCCGACATTGACGTGTGACGTAGGCTGTCTCCTTTAATTTTAGCTTCACACACTGCGGATTCCCCAGGCGACGGGATTGCAATATTGCAATTCTCCCTGTCGCTGGTTTGATGAGTATATGCAGGACAGCTCCGCCTATAGAATTATCTACGTCATAGACCACACCGGCAGTAGAGTCATCATCGTCTTGTTTATAGCAGCGTACGTTGACGCTATCCAGCACCTTAACGTTACACAGAACGTCTAGCGCTGCGATGTTTGACATATATAGCGAGAATGTTCTTACGGGCGTTGCTCCTTACATCTTTGATCTAACCGGAACAAGGGCCTCGAGCGACGCAGATGTAGTCTGGCGGTTGAGCCGGATTAGATTGTCGCTAGCAGCCACAGGCACAAATAAAATTGTGTGGCCCGATGACTTTCGCGTCGGGACCACAGTTGTCTTACTTGTGGAAAGAGATGTCCTGACGTGATCTTCTCTTTGCTTTGTGATTTGCTACGGGAACGAAGTCACTGCCATCCGAGGTCTCAGCACTGGTCGCTGAATAGATTAGATCACTGTCGGTGTCACTCGGGCGACATAGACCGCTTGCTCGGTGCGGCCGCTGTTGATGTAGGAGGACCCGGCTCCCCTCCAGGTAACTCCATGTCCATCGCCGTAGTTAACCGAGAGGTGTCCCCCACAAAGTAGCTTGAAATTCGCAGAGACAAGAAAGCAGCGTTCCACACAAAACACACTTCGTCGTCGTATGCTGTAGATGTAGTACTTACTACCCACCTTTGCGAGTTGCCAATACTGCGATGTGTTTTATCCTCAGGTGACGAAAGGGCGTTTGGGGTCCTCATAATTTTCTTTACTGTTGAGTAGCATACAAAATGGCGCGTACGGAGGAGCTTAAATAATTGCAACCTCGGCAAGGGCGTATAAGGCAGCAACGTACCCGAAGTGTCAAAGTTGCTGTGAACGCGCCAACCCTTAGTTGCACACCTTTCCTGTCCGTTTTCCTGTCGCGCATAAGTTTCCCGATGCATCTTGACAGATTGTCTTACTTCACCTGTTCATTAAATTTGACATGCCCAGCGTGGAGGCTGTCGTAATGAATTTCATGCGATAGTACATTTAACTCCGTGGCTTGAGCAAACAGCATCGTCAATTTGTTTTTGAATATTTCATGCAGGTTAAGCTGAATCTCTTCTCCGATGGGGAATTGTTTTTTTTGCGTGTGTTATCTGCACTTTGTATGCTTCGTATCCTTTGTATCCCTACTGCATCCGTGTTAACCATTATATGAACGGTAATTAACTGCACAGTTGTATAACATCACTGACTTCCCATGGTGTCACTGTGATAACTCTTTCTTCGGCAACGTCAATTAAAACTCGCGCAACAATTTGAAATGCAGGCAAACCGCCTGTTATTCTTTAGATGAAACGGTAGAAGACGGGACATTAAAATAAAGCAAATTAGAACTGTGCAGTCAAGTCAGCCAGTTACGTCACTTCCTCTGAACGATTGCATCCTATCAATATAAATAGTTCTTGTTCGTCCGCAGCTAATCAAGCGTGCAGAGACATCGCTTCTAAGAAGTGTGTGATACCCTTCATTTGTGCGTAAACCAATATAATCATATTACCTCACATTACAACCTTTAGAAGTAGTAAAGTATTACATAATAGCTCTGCGGGAACCGGTCAAGTGTAGAGAAATAATTATTAAATAGAAAATGAGACATCCACCCAAACCTAGCGAATTGCTACTGCTGTTTTTTAAAGACGATCACCTTTATCGCTCCTTTCTACTTCGTTTTCTCTGCTTGGGCTTCATGGGGCTCTCAGACGGACTTGCCAGCTGGACGTCTGGCGACACGAAAAGAATGATCGCATTCTCGTTCCACTGCAAGAACGCACTGAAGAGTCGTACGACACGCCGACACACTTACGATGCATTTGGAGTTTATGAGCACAAATACATATTCTCGCTGTGGCTTGAGTAATCGTCGTGGTTTATTGAAGAAACTGGCCGCCCATCACTACGACAGCGCGCAGGCGAGGAGGCAGAATGTCATTTCTGACTCCGCGTTTACATTCATTGACTGCGTACTGAGGTGCCTTCTTCCCACGGTAAGTGAACTATCACCGAAGCAAAGTTTTACAATAGACGGCGCACGGTGCGGAACACCACGCGCGTACAACAGGCCTACGTGCGACCATGGAGCAGCCGTTTGATGTGTTCGCAGGCGTACGTTCTGTGGAGCCTTGGTTACTCTGGCAGCGCATCCACTGGCATTCACTTCCCTGCGCTTCAAGCGCGCACAGATGAGATAGGCCTGCGGTAGGGAGGATTCGTCCCTTAAGTAAAAAAGCAGCTGCTTTTTTCTTACCTTCCTGGATGAAGCGTCGACTGGCCGGCCCATGGTGCCGAGAGTAGAAAAAAGCCAACGATCTATCAGTACGTGTATTGTGATACACCTGTGCAGATGTTCATAAACCTCGAACGCTCTCTGCTTAAAAGATTTCTTGCTGTCGCGAGTACTGCGAGAAACAAAGAACACTTAAGTAACATGTGTTTTAACATGCACAAAAGTAAGTAATTACCGGGCATGAAATTCTAAAACCAGGACTATGCCTTCTTCCATATCGTACCTTCTACGTGCCGCAAATGCACCATGCGCTGTCAAACCCAGGAATCACTGATCTGCAAGGCGTTTATTGCACAGGTTGTGAAACGCATCGGTTTCGGCCTACAATGGCACGTTAACATGATTCCGCCGAAGAGGTTAGAATTTCCTGCGGATATTCCTTCGTCCGTTGGCATTGCCGGGCGCGGTACATTGCATACAGCATGCGTGTTCATTTCACGAGCTTGAGTTCCTCCTTTCCCACCTGGCCACAGCAGCATCCGGGAAAGTACGGTCCAGATAACACTGTGCAACAAAACACCGAGGCTAACGCAAAGCCACGGCGCCTATGCCATGGTACGAAACCTACGGAGCAACACGTGGGGGTAGTTGGGGGGGGGGGGGGGGGTGCGCGCGCAGAAACATAACAAACCCGCCATTGTCACCCGAAAGCATGGTCACTACAGAAAAAGGAATAAAAAAACGAAAAAAGGAAAGTAGAACCTTTAGGTCATTTTCTCTACACTTTTCTCTTAGGGCGCGGATGGGATAAGGCACGAGACGTTCATTTGAGGGATCTCCAGCCGTTTATGCGCGGTGAAGTGGTTATTGCGGGGTGGGGGAACAGGAAGAAAGGCTGGCACTCTCTTGTGCAACCCTTGAGGAAGCACGGCTGAGCGCCAGCGGGGTGGACGTCATGGGAGTAAAGAGGATAGAAGGTCAGGCGCGACTAAGAGTGGGCGCGAGAGAGAAAATCTGAGGGCTTTTGCTCCTTGAATATATGACTCTGCCTAGGCACTACGGAGAATGTTTTTTCTGTGGTTTCCTAGCGCATGTTGTAGGTATTTGTCCCTAGGCGTGCCGGCATTGCGTAGTGGGGTCGAGTTTGTTTACGCTCGGACGCTGGCTGCCAGCGCTGTAAAATAGGTGAAGCAGTGGGCAATGACGCCCAATTTGGCGACCGCTGTGTCGGACAAACTGTCTCGCGCCTGCGGCGCTCGTGCTGGGTCAATCGTTGCGGATCATAGCTTCCTAGGGCGTTACGGCGATGTACCTTCTAAATAAGATCACAGATGTATCTGTGGGAGCAGTAGCGACCGTAGTAAGGCACGGGCCACATGTATTGAAGAAAGTCGCGGGCGCGGTAGTGCTGAACATAGCGTCACAAGTTGGTAGTTGGATGTAATTATATTTATACAATCGTGTTTTTTTTTACTAATTGTATGAACATGTCAATATTTCGCATTATTGGCGGTGCCTCCAGAACACCAAAGCGGCAACTGGAACACCAAACCTTGAACCAGAACTCGTTCGTGGTTTGGAGCTTGCCGAGGCCTGCGCGTGCCCGGGGTGTAGATCGACTGTAGGCTATCGCGGACAGCCATTTTTTTTGTGCGAACACCCCCTCGCGTGCTTCGGCCTCCGCGGCGCCAACCAACGGGCCGCCTTGCTTCCCGCTTTGATCCCCCCGCTACCCATTGGTGCCCTGAATATCCTGTTTCGCCTGCTTTATCATAACCGCAGATGCTCATCTGAGGCCTCCGTTTGCCGGCTACATGTGCCATCCTGGAGCAGTGCTTCTAAAAACGCGATCTATCGTCGCGACGAAAAAAAGCGACCCGCGACTTATACAATACCAGTCATAACATTGCCCTTTCAGACACAGCGATCACCGAATGGGGCGTCCGCGCCCACTGCCTCACCGCGCCGGAAGCCAGCGGCTGAGCGTAAACTCGACCGCACTCCGCAATACCGTCATGTCTGGAAACAAACGAATACAACGCGCGCTAAGAAACCTCCTCCCTCTGTAGTGCCTAGGCAGATACATATATTCAAGGAGAAAAAGCCCGCAGATTTGCTCTCTCGCACGCGCTCTTACTCGCGCCTGTGCACAAACGGCTGGCGAACCCTCAAATAAACGTCTCGTGTGTAAGGCCTCGCCTCAGTTTCAATGCACAGAAGCAAAGCAAAGAGGGAAACGAATGAGGGTCACGTTTCGATCATGAAACGGCTAAGGAGAGAGCGTCACGTTGTTCTGCTAGCGTCGGCAAACCAATCTCCTCTCGCTCGCCAGGGCCTTGTGCGCGGTACCTTTTGGATAGGAATAAGCCCACATTGTTGCCGGACCCTTCGTGTTTGTTTGGCACGTGCTAACGATTAGTGGCTTAGTGGCGCCTGCCATCAAAGGCACGGAGATGAGGAAGAAGTACAACGCCTGGGTTTCTGATACGATGGGCGCCGTTCTTCGCTTCAAATGCGCAGCCTTGAAACGTGGAGGAAGATTCATAGCGAAATAATTTGCAAACCATCACTTGCGCTGACCACTGCAGTAAGTAGGCGCTCTCATTTTGAAAACTGTTCAGAGTATCGTGGTCTATTGTTTCGTCAAATCAATTGTTTTGTACCTGAAAGGCCGGTGCGTATTTTCTTGCTAATTTTTGTTTCGCTGTTCAGCACCTATTAGGATGAGACAGAACCTTTTGCGAGATAGTTACTTGTCGCATGTTTGCTTAGTAAAAGGTTCTCTTGGGCGTGCTTCCTTGTGAAATAAATAAATAACAATACCCTACACCCTAAACGCCGAAGTCGTCCCCTTTCCTTGAAATTTACGTGCACTGTTTTCTAAGCTGGTGTGGTGCGACGTCCTTACACTGTTCAGGCGTGCCTTTTGAGTTCTCGCCAGTTTATTCAGAGACAGAAGATGTTGAGCAGAAGAAAGCGTCGAATGGGACCGTCTGCCATAACAGTGAGCCCCAAATATGATCAGGGTCCCGTGCTCGCCGTTCCGTCTTTGCGAAACAAGAGGGGACAATTTTTTTCACACGGAAAAGCAGTCGCTGCGGCCCCTGGATAGTCGCTTGAGCGTCTGCCAATGTTTTTAGGGGCGAAAGACATCGTATTTATTCCCAGAAGATGCCCCCAAGTGCGACGAGTCGCCATCGGAAGGGCGTCTTGGTTGCCTTCACGCGTTTGCAGGGCGAAATGTGTCCACGTTTCCCTCAAACAGGGACGAAATGCGGCCAGTGGTCCTTTAGGTGATCGTGGTGGGTTGTTGGGCATAACACCGACACCTTCGTTCGTTACTGCGTTGGCGCCTGCCTGCTGCTTGTTCAAGCGGCGACCCGCGTTGTGGTTTGGTGCTATGCCTGACTGATTTAACACACACTGAACTATTTGACACATTTCAATTCCTCCACTAATCTCGGCGTGCGTTTGCCACGACGTCTATGTGCGTGTATTCGAAAACTCCCTCAACAGACGCAACCAAAGCGAGCTGACTAAAGCTACCGCTTGCATGCCACGTAAGGACCTATTTGCCAACATCCCATTCCTATAATTTTTTATGACTATAGGTTTCAGAACTGTCACACGAAGTTCCCGTCTAGGATGATTAAATGCGTGCGACTCCGCTATTAGCGGCGAGAATTTGGAAGGGCACCCGGTCATGGGTGACGTCAAAGCCAGGATGCCGCTCGCTGCGGCTTCCTCGGGAGCCGTGTGCGCTCGTTCCTATTGTGCATGTCTGAAGTACCGGTAGCTCATGCCGTACTTATCGAAGGATACATAGGCTTCTTTCCACTGTCATGCCTGAACCACATTTTATAGAAAACAGCGTGAGCCGAGAAAATTTGTGGCTTGGATATCGCAAGCTATGTAGCACTGATTTTGCAATGCATATTTGTGCCGTGTCTTCCGATAAACTTTGTTTAATTAGAACGTCTGCAAATTCAACATGCCAAGTTGTGTATGATGTTCCGTTAAACACTTAAATTTGCCTTAGTATTTAGCCATGAGATATATTTCATTTTACGTGGAAGAAACCTTGTCATATGTTGTCATCATTATAAATCCGTGTTAGGACAATGCGCAGCGAAGCTTTCATCATGATTCCTAATTATTTTGGTGAGTTTTTACTGTCAAATATCGCCACTTTATGAATGCCTAAAAGGAATCGTTAGGCGGGTTTGTATGAAACATGTTTCCTACTATACTTTCACCATTTTCTGAAACAGGCACAGAGAAAATGCTCATGGCTGTTAACACGATGGCGTGTAGTTTATTGTATGTATATGCTAAACAAATACCATAACAACAATCGCGTAAAGTTTCGTAATTAAGATCGAGAACCAATCAATCGACCCTATGCTTATCCTACTTGCCTGGCCTTCATAGTAGCCTTCAGTAGCCTTTATCGACCATTATGGCCTACTCCTCACGCAAACAAACCAAGCGACTGTCGTTATGGCGAGGCATGTACTGTTCTCGAAACGAATCCATCACTTCAACTTCGGATTGAAACCATGATGCAGTTTCTTACAGCACCAATTGCAATGCCTAAAGTATTCTTGAGGCAACACAGCGCAGCTTAGGCTGCCTTCATAACGAAAATTCAAACACCTTTCTCACCACCATTCGATCCGGCGTTGTTTGATTATGCAAACTGAGAACTACGTAAAAGAAAATATCGCACACCTATTAAGAAAGGACACCACAAGCTTCACATGAATTCACTTGATTTTTGACCTCCACCAGGGAGTGATTATATATTCAACACTACTAATGCATGCGGCATCGGCGTCTTTCTGGCTGTAGCCGTACGCTCAAGAAGGCGCATTTTACTCAAAGATTTGGGCCGAGCAGCATGTGTTGGTTAGCGAAAAAGATCCGTTATGTCTTCTCCTCAAGTAAAAATCGCCAATACATTGTTGAAGGGAAATGAACGTGTAGCACAAAAATGGGAACAAATAGTGGCACAGTCCTTTCCGTGTGCTGAAAACAGCCCCAAGCCTGAGTTGTCTTTACTTCGAGTTACCGCCACTTAATATTAGCGATGAAGAACAGCCTAACCTTCAGAAGCAGTTGAATAAGCACGTTGTTCTGCTAGAACCAAAAGTGTAGTCTTAAGTTCTCGTGTTACTGCAGAGCGTTACTTTGAAAAAAAGCAAAAATTTTGTTTGTACCATGAACTACTCGCCGTGAGCAAACATGTTCTTGCGGATTCATCATCATCATCATCATCAGCCTGGTTACGCCCACTGCAGGGCAAAGGCCTCTCCCATACTTCTCCAACAACTCCGGTCATGTACTAATTGTGGCCATGCCGTGCCTGCAAACTTCTTAATCTCATCCGCCCACCTAACTTTCTGCCGCCCCCTGCTACGCTTCCCTTCCCTTGGGATCCAGTCCGTAACCATTAATGACTATCGGTTATGTTCCCTCCTCATTACATGTACTGCCCATGCCCATTTATTTTTCTTGATTTCAACTAAGATGTCATTAACTCGCGTTTGTTCCCTCACCCAATCTGTTCTTTTCTTATCCCTTAACGTTACACCTATCATTCTTCTTTCCATAGCCCGTTGCGTCGTCCTCAATTTGAGTAGAACCCTTTTCGTAAGCCTCCAGGTTTCTGCCCCGTAGGTGATTACTGGTAAGGCACAGCTATTTTATACTTTTCTCTTGAGGGATAATGGCAACCTGCTGTTCATGATCTGAGAATGCCTGCCAAACGCACCCCAGCCCATTCTTATTCTTCTGATTATTTCCGTCTCATGATCCGGATCCGCCGTCACTACCTGCACTAAGTAGATGTATTCCCTTACGACTTCCAGTGCCTCGCTGCCTATTGTAAATTGCTGTTCTGTTCCGAGACTGTTAAGCATTACTTTAGTTTTCTGCAGATTAATTTTTAGACCCACTCTTCTGCTTTTCCTCTCCAGGTCAGTGAGCATGCATTGCAATTGGTCCCCTGAGTTACTAAGCAAGGCAATATCATCAGCGAATCGCAAGTTACTAAGGTATTCTCCATTAACTTTTATCCCCAGTTATTCCCAATCCAGGTCTCTGAATCAAGGCAAATGTTATCGAAGTCATATAGCCAGCGTTTGTGACATGCTTGTTGCCTCACGGCCGTCATAGGTTTGCAAGCATATGGAACTTCAACGAACAAGCGTAAGCGCCTTAGAAGGCGCCAGGACGCCGCGCGAACTGCAGCAGACGACAGGCGTGGGTCCGTGCCCTGACGCCACGCGCGCGGCGCTCGCACCGCCCCTGTAGGTCATTCTTGGGGCTAATTACGGCCCCATTTCTGAAAATTCTCGCGGCTACGTGTTAGTTCCAAGCTCGTGCGCAACTGTAACACTGCAACTAAATTCCGACCACTGGGTGGTTTAGGGGCCCTTCGAGAGCGGTGCTGTATGAAGTAGGTTTTTTTTTGTTCCGAAATTCAGTAATCTTTTATTTAAACCGTCCTGATTCTCAAATTATGGCTGATTTGCTCATTCTTTTACGAAAGGGTTTAGTCTAAATTTACCTGTGAGCGACAAAGGCAAGGGAAAATGTTTTCAGATCGTAAACCTAAATTTCAGGGATCGAATTCTCACAGCTTTTCGCTCGTAAGTGCTGTATTTTATTGACTGATTGCCTTCGCTAGTAATAGGTCCCACATCGCTATTGCCTGACATGAACGCTTTTAGCGTAAGGATGTTTTGTGAACGCGGGTACAGATATCTCATGCTAGAAGCAGATGCTACCTGGGCTGTTCGAAAAAAGTTTTGAATTTTTCTTAAACCCAAATAAATATGGATATATTGATATTGCTATTTTTGTTTAATTTCAGAACTAACGAACTCGCGCTTTTGCGCAATGGGGGCTAGCGTTATCACCCGGCTGTCAAGCCCTTAAAGGGCGCTGAAACAATTTTCTATATGGTCCTATATTGGCCTAATTATTAAATTAAGTGGTCTCACGAATTTCACGCCGCAAAAACTGTTCGAATCATTCAACTATGAGTCAAGTTATTGCTCCTATGCCGGCATTCTCTCGTTTTGTCTACAGCAACACGCTGCAAGCTAAACAGTGTAGAAGTCGTGCAGAAAAGCCGCACCAGAATGAACATTGTCGACTCCGCGATGCATTTATGGGTGGGTGGATGATATGAGCGTCCCCTTTGAAAAAGGCCCGTGGGCTGGGCCATCAAGCTCTTCTTATTATTTAGCCGAATGCCCTTGCTATGGCTAAAACACATACACACCAAGAATTACTAGCATCAAGCTTTCTGAACCACAATTGAGGACTTTGTTGTTGTGCACCTCCGGTTGTTTGTGGTCTCGCTACTTTTCTGCCACGAAATTTCCAATAGTCCTTACTAATCACTACTGTAGGCATCATTAGTCGGGTTAAACGCGGCGCTGCAGGTAGAAACTGGTAGACTCCATAAGTGCTGTGCGGCCACTTGCGGAGTGCCATGCTGGGTGCCGAAAAACTGGCCTGGAACGCGGATTGCTCACCCATGTAGCATGTGGATGCGCTGACATGGAGGTCATCCTTGACTGTTGCTCTAAGCCCAAGTAGCATTAGAAGTAGCTTTTCCGCCCAGTGCTGTATGTTGAGCGTGGAGGTCAATGATGCCTTCAGTTGTCGGTGGAGATGCTTCGCCATGTCGTTGCTGTGTGGGTGGCAAGCCATGGTGTTATGAAGGCACGTGCCGGGCAGCCTCGCCAGGGCACAAAAAAGCGAGCTTTGTAATTGTCTGCCTCGGTCAGTAGTTATGCGAAAAGGGCAACGCCTACGGAGCAACAAATGCTTCCGCCTCTGTTTCGGCCATGATGTCTTGTAGAGGCGTCGTATCAGGCCACCTTGATTAGCGGTCAACACGCGGGAAGAAGTACGTGAAACCTTCGCAGAGGCCCCACCATGTATAAATAGACGGGATCGAAATGGCTCTTCCGTGGTCAAAACGGCTGCACCGCCAGACGCGTGTGGCGGGTCACTCCAACGGCTCGACAGGCTTGGCGGGTACTTGCACAGCTTCGAACATCTTTGTTGATCTCCGGTCAGACGACGCGGTCTATCACAAGCCTCTGTGTCTTTCCGATGCCCCGATGGCTTTTACCCGTGCAGGGAAGCGAGTATTCGCTGACGAAAGAGATGGGGCACGAACGGGCAAGGAGGTATCTGCGATGGCTCGCTCGTGACAAACCTTGTGTAGAAAACGGCACCTCAGAAATCTGAAGACAAGCCTTCTTCTCTTAATTGGTGCAGCTCGGGGTTCTTTTGCTGGGCGATGGCTAGAGGTTCGAAATCCATAGGGTCATCATGTACAGCGCCGATCCTCGACAGTGCGTAAGCTGCCTAATTTTTGGATATCACGGATGTCCTTAGAAAATTCGTAGATAGAGGAAAGTGACCGAAGCTCACGATGTGAGTCTCAAGAACTGTTGTTCTTTGAAATGAAGGTTAGAGGCTTGTTGTCGGTAAGAATCTAAAAGCTACAGCTTTCAAGAAAAAAGGGAAATGCTTCGCAGCGCATCAGGTGACCAACATTTCCCTCCTGGAGGTACTGTAGAGAGGTTCTGTAGGTTTGAGGCGCTATGAGAAACCCAGTGGACCCCAGTTTGTGCCATCGTGCTGTTGCTGTGCTGCACCCACTTCCGTGGTTGATGCGTCAACCATAAGGTGGGTGCAACGGGCAATATGGCTTGTTCATGAAAGTGACGATGATACTAGTGCAACTGCCGCGGCCAATCTCTAGATGCACTGCGAGACAGTGAAGGTAAATGGCTGCGCCGAAGTTGGTCTCCAGTGTTGCCAACGATCTTCAGTTTCTCCAGTGCACTAGTAAGGCGGTTTACTGCTTTCTCCAGGTGCGAGAGTCGGTCTCCTTTCTCGCAGACTCTCGCAGCGGTGATAGGTAAGTCTGCCGTAGACGAGCAGTCACATATGTGGTCAGCGAGTGTAGCTAGATGAATGAGACTCGTTTCATCGGAACCCGCCACTACCATGCACAGGATCAGACTGTGGAAGGCGTTGCAGGAATAGTTCGTGCAAAATTGGAAGGTGGCTCCCCTTTGTGAAGTGTTCACCCAGTAATTGACTCAATTGGCGCAGGAGTTCTGGCAGTCTTTCGTCGCCCAGTACTTCGGAAAGGATCTGTTGGAGCCTACTCTGTCGCGACGGCTCGAGGCGCTGGAGGACCGTACGTCTCAGGTCGTCGTTAGCTGTAACCGAAGGCGTACCAGCTAGCAAGTCGTCTATGGCATCGGCGATGTCGGATGGTGGCATGGCGACAATGTGCAGGTAATTTGCTTTCAGTGTATTGATGTGGAGTTGAAAACAATCATCTACCCGTATAAACCAAACACTGGGATTTTTCAGCCAGAGGCTGGGCTGCTGAAGCGATGCGGCGATGACAGGAGACGTAATCGTGGCGTTGTCTCTTTCAGCAGGAGTAGGAGCAGCGTCGTCGATGGCTAGTGTTCGAAAATAAAGCGTAAATATCCTGGGTCACCATTTGGTTAGAGATCGGTTTTGTGAAGGCAACCGATACATGTTTTATAGCTTGAAAATAGAGAGTCGACTGGCTTTATTCAAAATTGAAAGCAGGTTTGCCGAATGGCAGTGGTGGCGCCCTAATCGGGCAGCCGCTCTTCTGCTGTAAGAAAGAGCAGGGGCAATGTCACCCACGGCGAGTCAAGCTGGTTTTCCGGGCCAAGGGGCAATGACCCCACGGCGAGATCAACGAAGTGACAGGCGGTCGCTACACACTCCTTTGTGTAACAGGTGCTGCGATATGGTATAAGTACCGGGACAAGGACCGTTCGTACAGGGCCCTTCGGGCGTAAAGTATAAAAATGCAGATGAGCTTAAGCATGTGATAGGACAACTTTTAACAAATTCTTCAGTGCACTGTAACTTATTCGAGTGCAGCAAGTGTACCAGAGACTTTTTTAGTGTACAAAGAAAGCGCTAAAGGGCCACAAGTACGACAATCGACATCGGCGCGCCACGCGAAGGATACCGCGAGCTATGTTAAGCGGTCCCAGGCGATTTGGATAATTTCTGCGCACAAATAGTACGATTTCTTCCGGCACAGCGTATAGAATGTTAATCTATAACATCAGTCGGCGTCAATGCAGCGCGCAAATGAAGTGGCAGGTGAAGACGGGAAAATAATACATGTAATTTCACCGGATGGATAGATGTGTATTATGTGCGTCCCCTTTGGAACGGGGCGGTGAATTGCGCCACCAAGCTCTTGCCATTATAATGCCTAATGTCCTACCTAGGTTAAAAAATAAAAAGAAACACGATGAAGTCCCACAACCAAATTTTGTGATCTCATATTGTGAACTTAGCTATTTTACGTCTCCGTTTTTTTTCGTTTCCCTACTTTTCCTTCACCAATCTTCCAATCGCCCCTTACTAATCTTTATTGAGGACATGTTTACTTTTCCCCTCCTCTCGCTGAACCCAATGGCGTCAAGGAGGCCAGTGGTGCCTATATCGACCGCTGGGCAGATGTCTTCACATTCTAATAAAACGTGCTCCATCGTTTCCCGGGCTCTACCGAAGCAAGCACGTGCTTCTTCTTCTTTCTAATATCCCGCTTTATAGGTGCGTTTTCTAAGGCATCATGATCTCGCTTCGAAAAGTAATGAGCATCCCCTTGAGTTATCATAAATTGTTTCTTTCCAGATTTCGTGTTTTCCTCTTGTGTAGTTACTCAGGACATGTTTCTTTTCAATTGCCGCAACCATGAGAAAATTTCAGCCTCTCTGACTTTGCGTTTGACGTTCTTTGTTGCTGTGTTACTCAACCTAGAGGCCACATACCTGCTGGTAAGCTTCCTAGTTCTTTTCCTTCACTGTGAATCAATGTTTCTCCTGTACAATTACCGCAGCACTCTCTCATCCCATTTACTTTCTTTTTTCATATTCCTCAGTCGTGCTTCATAATTAATTTTACTCTGAGCTTCCCTCTCTTAGTAAAGCAATAAACGGGGCTAGTTGGTGGCCGTTCATGATTATAGTGCGCTTTTTTGTTACAAAGACGAACGATAGGGACAGCACGCTCTACGGACGTCCGCGTGCTGTCCCTATCGTTCGCCTGTGTATCACTGAGCGCAATGTAATCATGAATTTCCCTCACTTCAAAACTAGTCCAGCCTATATCAGCCACCACAGCTTCATTTGTAGTCTTCCCTGGAGAGGCGTCCCACTGACCTTTCGTTCCCATGGAGTTCTCATTGTACCCCTGATTTCAAACAAACAACCGCATTTCCAAAAGTAAGTCCTGGAATTACTACACCTTTCCACATACCCTGGACCGCCTCGGATGGATGGATGGATGTTATGAGCGTCCCCTTTGGAACGTGGCGGGGGGTTGCGCTACCAAGCTCTTGCTGTTATACTGCCTAATGTGCTACCCAAGTTAAATAGAAAAAAAACGAAAAAAAAACCTATGAACTCCCACAACCACGCTTTCTAGCCCCATATTGTGAACATTGCTTTTGTACGTCTCCGTTTTTTTGTCGTTTCCATATATTCCTTCCACCAATCTTCCAATCGCCTCTTACTAATCTCTATTGTGCACATGTTTACTTTTCCCCTATCTCGGTCCCATGGGTTCAGCGAGAGCAGGCGGAAAGTAAACATGTCCGCAATACAGATTAGTAAGAGGTGATTGGAAGATTAGTGGAGGAAAAGTAGCGAAACGAAAAAAAAAACGGAGACATGCAAAAGTTAAGTTCATAATAAGGGGTCCGAAAATTTCGTTGTCGGACATCATCGTGTTTTTTTATTTTACTATTTCTTATTTTTTAACCAAGGTAGGGCTTGAATTAGTAAAAGCAAGGCGCAGAAGACCAGGACCAGGACCTGGCCCTGGTCCAGGTCCGGGACCGACAGGACCGGTGCAGACGCCGGTCCTGTCGTTTGTGTTCTTCTTGAGTCCTGGTCTTCTGAGTCTTGCCTTTACTAATTAAAGCATGAACCAACTAGCCCATGCAAGAGATTTACTGGGTAGGACATTAGGCAGTAGAATTGCAAGAGCTTGAGGGCGCAACTCACCGCCGTGTTCCAAAGGGGACGCTCATAAGATGCATATATCCACCGGTAAAATTACATATATTATTTTCCCGTCTTCGGCTGCCACTGCGTTTGCGCGCTGCATTGACGCCGGCCGTTGTTATAGTTTAACATTCTGTACACTGTGCCGAGAGAAATCGTACTTTTTGTCCGCAGAACTTATCCAAATCGGCTGGGACCGCTTAACATAGCTCGCGCTATCCTTCGTGTGGCGCGCCGACGTCGACGGTCGTACTTTTAGACGTTAGCGCTTTCTTTGTCCTGGTGGCCGGCTCTGAAAGCTACCATGCTTTCGTTAATCGCATAGATGGTGACGGCGTCGTGTGACACCATGCATATACGTACCCACATGTGGGCAGTGAATCTACCCATAGTATAACTCCTGCGTTTAATGCAGGTTGACTATATATTACCGAAATTCAATAATATTAACTGATTTAGGTTACTGCTATGGTCAGACTGGGCTTGCAGAAATTAATGGTCAAGTTTTCGAAACGTCAGAATGGCAATGCTATTCATATAGATAAATATATATATATATATATATATATATATATATATATATATATATATATATATATATATATATATATATATATATATATATATATATATATATATATATATATATTCTGAACCATGGCACATTTTATATTTACAGTTAGTTTAGCCATTCTGACGTTTTCAAAGCTTTACTATTAATTTCAGCAAGCCCAGTCTGACCATAGCAGTAACCTAAATCAGTTATTATTATTGAATTTGTGTAATAAATAGACAACCTGCTTTAAATGCCGCAGTTAAACTTATATATATACATGTATATATATATATATATATATATATATATATATATATATATATATATATATATATATATATATATATACACGAGGGTTCTTCAACTCAATCCCGGACTTCTTTGTTCTTTCAGGTTGAAAGGGACGTCTAGGCTGGAGTTTTGTATCCAGTAGAAATTTGAACCTGTGTCCTGTTACTGGTATACGGCGCTAATTTCCCGCGCTTCTGAATAGACTGTTATTCACGATGGCGGACAAACGTGTGAACGTCTACGTGGAACAGCGTGTTGATAGGAAGTGTTTAGTGAGGCAGGCCATACAATCTGCTGAAATTTACACGATACTTCAGGCTCAGTACGGTGATGAGACACTTAGTAGCAGTAAGGCATTCGAATGGTGTAAGCGCTTCAGAGAGGGCCGTATCTATATTACTGACGATCCAGGTCGTGGTGGATCACAGCCCACGGTAGTCATTCCTGAAAACATTCAGTGCCTGGAGTAGCTGGTCATAGACAATCATCGCATAACCTGTCGTTAGGAACAGTGAACACAATAATTCATGATCACTTGTTGTTCCGAAAAGTGAGTGCACGCTGGCTCCCGAAGCAGCTGTCTGCTTTTGACAGACAGAAGAGTTTAAATCTGTAGAGAACTGAAGGAACCATTTGATAGGGAAGACCAGGATTTTCTGAATCGCATCATGACATGTGACGAAACATGGGTTCGCCATTTCACCCCAGAATCCAAAAGAGCATCGCTGCAGTGGAAGCATACGTAATCACCACCTCCCAAGAAATTTCGAACAGTTGCGTCTGCTGGCAAAGTGATGGCAACTATGTTCTGGGATAAACAGGGAATTATTCACCTTGATATTTTACCTCGTGGTGTCACTATCAACAGTGAGTATTACTGCCGCGTGCTGTGTGATATGCTAAACAGTTTATGGAAGAAACGTCCGGGTTTGATCACAAAGGGTGTGGTGCTTTTGCAAGACAATGCATGACCGCATACCGCTCAGCACACATTCCAAGCAATCGAGAAACTTGGCTGGGAGACATTACCCCCCCCCCCCCCCCATAGTCCTGACTTAGCACGAAGTGATGTCCACCTGTTCGGGCCCCTGAAGAATTGCCTTGAAGGAAAACATTTCAACACTGATGATGAAGTGAAGAATCGCGTCCTACAATGGTTCCGTGGTAATAAGAAATCTTTCTATGCCGAAGCATTTCAGGCCTTAGTTAAACGCTGAGATAAGTGCATGACTGAAGGTGCAGGTTACGTGGCAAAATAAGCCCCTTTTCCACACTTTGAAATTTGTGCTGTCTGTTTTCAAGAAAGGCCCGGATTGACTTGAACGACCCTCGTATATATATATATATATATTGTGGTGAAGCGGAAGACGAAGAAGGCGCTCTTGTGTCGGCTGTGGGTGCGGTCAGCGTTCGTCTACTGCCAGTGCAACTAGACTGTGCCTAGTGCCTTATAATAAATAATCTTACTACATTTGGTGGAAGGTGCTGCACTCCCCGACCTCACCCTGGAACTTCGCAGCCGGACTTTAACATCTGCTCCAGCCGCTACTATGAACGACGCTAACAACCATCCGCTTGGCGCATCTGCCGCTCCTGTCATGTGCGGTGCCGTGCAAAGGCAGCGGGACCCTCGTGTTTTTAGCGGATCTGGTGAGACTGACGTAGAATATTGGCTCTCTACCTACGAGCGCGCCAGTGAACACAACAAGTGGGATGACCCGACGAAGCTCCGTAGCGTCATCTTCCATCTTGCTGACGTTGCGAACCTCTGGTTCCACAACCATAAACGGGAACTGCAAACCTGCTCCGCTTTCAAAACTGCATTCGCGGAAGTCTTCGGTCGCCCAGTCTTGCGAAAACTCCGTGCTGAACAGCGCCTCCGCCAGCGCGCTCAACAGCCCGGCGAGACTTATACTAGTTACATAGAGGAAGTCGTTGATATTTGCGCCCGCGTCGATTCCACCATGACTGAAGAGGACAAGGTGAAGCACATCCTCAAGGACATCGAGGACGACGCATTTCAAATGCTCCTGGCGCGGAACCCTACTTCTGTCACAGCTGTCGTCACTCTTTGCCAGAGCTTCGATGAGCTGCGTCGACAAAGGGTCCTTGCGCGCAGTGCTCTCGCACCTGGCGACTCTCTCTCGGGCATCACGCTTCGCTCAAACACCACGCCAGCAGCATCGCTCTCTGTGGAGATTAAGGATTTCATTCGTGAGGAGGTGGCGCGCCAATTGTCTATGCTGCCTCTGAACGATGGACCTCCCCAGCCTGACACATCTCTGGCTGCTCCCATTAGGCGGGCCATTCGCGAGGAACTTGCTGGGTCTTTACCTTTCGCCCAACCGTGCCCTCCTGTGGCTGCACCTCTGACCTATGCCGAAGTCGCCGCGCGACATGCGCCGCCGACGTTCTCGTTTCCGGCGCCAATGCGACTTGAAGCTGCACCTCCTCCCGCGTCGCCTCCCATTCCATCTCGACGCCCAATTGAGACCCCTTTGCGCACACGCGACAACCGACCCATATGCTTCGCTTGCGGTGTCGCCGATATTGTAGGTGTTGACCACTTGACGCGCTACGCCGAGACTGCCGCACTCCCGGCAGCCTCTGCGCGCGAAGTTGCGTTCTTCATCTTGCGGAACTTCGTTCTTCGACATGGCGCACCACGCGAACTGCTCAGCGACAGGGGACGTGTCTTCTTTTCCGAAGTCATCCAAGCCCTTCTCGCTGCATGCAGCATCGTTCACCGCAAGTCTACAGCCTACCACCCGCATACGAACGGCTTGACAGAGAGGTTCAACCGCACACTCGGTGACATGTTGACTATAATAATAATATTTGGGGTTTTACGTGCCAAAACCACTTTCTGATTATGAGGCACGCCTTAGTGGAGGACTGCGGAAATTTCGACCACCTGGGGTTCTTTAACGTGCACTTAAATCTAAGCACACGGGTGTTTTCGCATTTCGCCCCCATCAAAATGCGGCCGCCGTGGCCGGGATTCGATCCCGCGACCTCGTGCTCAGCAGCCCAACACCATAGCCACTGAGCAAGCACGGCGGGTCATGTTGACTATGTACGTCGCCTCGGATCACAGTAACTGGGACACTGTTTTGCCGTTCGTGACGTATGCCTATAATACAGCCACACAAGCTACCACTGGCTTTTCGCCCTTTTTTCTCCTGTATGGACGAGAGCCCTCGTGTACTATGGACACAATGCTCCCATACCGACCCGACGCTTCCGAATGCACGCCTGTGTCTGAGCCGCCAGATACGCCGAGGACTGTAGGCAGCTCGCACGAACCCTTACGACCGCTGCTCAAGGTCCTCAAAAGCTGCGGCGTGACAGTGGCGCGCTTACACCAGTTTTTCTGACTGGTTCCCTTGTTTGGTTGTGGGTCCCGCCTCACAGCCCTGGCCTTTCGACCAAAGTCCTTGCACGCTATGATGGCCCCTACCGCGTCATAGACCGTACCGCCGCTGTCACCTACGTTGTAGAACCTGTGACACCTTCACCCGACCATAGGCATCGCGGGCGTGCCACGGTTCATGTCAACCGACTTAAGCCGTACTATGACCCCCTCATCCTACCTACGCCGTAAGTCCCCAGGATGGCTCCTCTTCTCTCCCGGGGCCATTGTGGTGAAGGAAGACGAAGAAGGCGCTCTTGTGTCGGCTGTGCGCGCGGTCAGCGTTCGTCTACTGCCAGTGCAACTAGACTGTGCCTAGTGCCTTATAATAAGTAATCTTACTACAATATATATATATATATATTCGATGTCATCGAGAATTGCTCAAGTGACGAGCCGCCGCGAGAACGACGACGAAGTGGGGAAGTGGGTCTGTGCCGTTGGCGCGGGCTATTGTCGGCCTGGCAGTCTGGCTCCAATGTAAATAGCCTGTATATAGCCTATTTCGTCTGTGTCTTTCTACACGTAACATTCTGGTGGAGGTTATCGATCTCAGTTCTCACCAAGGAACTCCGAAGTGGTCGGTATATCGAGCTTGTCACCATGCGTCCCGGTTACCAGACCTCCCCTGTAACGGCTTCGGCTTGTCCAACTTCTTCAATCGTCACGCTTGCCCAACATCGCCACCCTGGTGTGTTCTGTGGCCTGCAGGGACAGGACGTTGACGACTGGATCAAGCACAATGAACACGCCAGTGCTAATAACAAGTGGGACACAACGATTATGCTCGCCAATGTCATCTTTTATCTCGGCGGCACCCCACACGTGTGGCACCAGACGCATGACGACGAGATAACCAGTTGGGACGGTTTCAAAGAAAATCTACGGGAACTGTTCGGCCACCCCATTGGCCGCAAGGTTGCCGCGAGAAAGGCTCTTGCGTCTCGCGTTCAGACATCTACAGAGCCGTACGTTCCATACATCCTCGGCGTCTTGGCTCTATGCCGCAAAGCTGACGATACTATGTCTGAAGCAGATAAAGTGTCGCATGTGCTAAAAGGCATCGCCGAAGATGCTTTCAATTTGCTTCTTTTCGGCCACGTCTCGACTATCGACGCCATCATCAAAGAATGCCGTCGCCTTGAACAAGCTAAAAGCCGCCGTATCACACATCACTTCACGCGGCTACCCAATACTGCTGATACGTCGACATGTGAGGGTCGACCGCGTCAGACTACCACCTGTGACGACGCAACCGGTATTGTCCGCTGCGAACTCGGGGCCGCCATTTCGCCAGCTTTTTCAGCGACACCTCCCGATCCACCAGCAACCACGATTGCGATGATTCAGGCCGTTGTCAGACAGGAATATAAGAACATTGGTCTCAACTCCCTGTGTTCAACGTCTCAACCTAGCGTTCCCCAGTTCTCTAGCTGCCCTCCTCGTCTCTGGCAGTCCTTGTTTGCCACATCTCGCCGCAACCCGTGCGAATGGCGTACCCCTGATGACAGACCGATCTGCTTCCACTGCTGTCGAATCGGCCACGTCGCTTGTCACTACCGCAACCGATGGCCACCAAATCCTCGGGCATACGCCGCCACTTATTCCCGCACCTTTGGAACTTCTGTTCCCTATGCCACCCGCCATAAACCCACTGCCGCTGATGCCCCTGCTCCGAACCTTCGCCACAACCGCTCGCCCTCACCTCGATGCCATCAGTCTCGTTCGCCCCAACCCCGCCGCCTGTCGCGTCCCGGAGCGAGCCGATAAACTAGGCACTGCAGCTTTTGGATGCGAAGCTGCGTTGTCGACCCTGCCCTCAAATCCTCTGCTGACGTTACCTACAAACCAACACATTCTTGACATTGACGGCTATCCTGTCACTGCACTCATCGATACAGGCGCACATCTTTCTATTATGAGTGCTGCCTTCCGATGACGACGACTGAACAAGCTCCTCACCCCAGCGTGCGTCGGCACGCGTCGTACGCGTTGCGGATAGCGATACTGTGCCTATCAGCGTTATGTGCACGGCACGTGTTAGCGTCGCCGGCCGTCACACTCCTGTCCTCTTCACCGTGATTGCTCAATGCCCCCACGACCTGATTCTCGGCCTCGACTTTCCCTCCGCGCATTCTGCACTTATTGGCTGCTCTGCCAGTACCCTTCGCCTTGAGTTGCCGCTTCTCGCAGAACCTTCTGAAGCACTCAAGTACCGCTTACGCCCCACGGGCTTTCTTCGCCTGCCGCCAAAGTCAATAGCCTTGATTAAACTGATGTCTTCGCCACCAGTTCCTGATGGCGAGTACCTCGCCACTTCTCTGCCCGACATTCCACTACATTATGACGTCACCATGTCTCACACTATACTTACTATTACTGCGAACTGCCCTCGCATACCTACCTTAACTTTGGATTGGCAAATCGAATTCTACCGCAAAGTATTTGCCTTGCCAACATTGATTGTCTGGGCGACCATTATGTGGTAGCAGCGTTACCAATCGATGGTTCTTCCGAGCTTCGCAGGCCCCTCGCGCCAGCCTCGGGTGCCGATCGCAACATAAAGAAAATGGTCGCGATGGACCTGTTTTCTGCGCTGGCTGAAGACATTTACCAAGTATTATCATCCTACCGAGACATTTTGGACTTCGCCGATCGCCCTTTAGGCCGGACGCTCGCGGTCAAGCACCGGAATCTTACTGGCGATGCTACGCCTATTCACCGATGACCGTATCCAGTTTCTGCATCGGAACGCCGAGTAATTCAAAGTGAAGTGAAGAAAATGCTCGATAAAAACATCATTGAGCCTTCATCGAGTCCCTGGGCGTCACCTGTGGTGTTGGTTAAGAAGAAGGACGGCACGTAGTGCTTCTGTGTAGACTACCGTCATCTGAACAGCATTACAAAGAAGGACGTCTACCCGCTCCCACGCATAGAAGATGCCCTTGACTGCCTGCACGGTTCCAGCTATTTCTCGTCGATTGATATTCGTTCGGGATATTGGCAGATTGCTGTTGAAGATATCGGCAGAGAAAAAACCGCGTTCATCACACCTGATGGCCTATACCAATTTAAAGTAATGCCGTATGGATTATGCAACGCCCCTGCCGTCTTTGAGCTTATGATGGACTCCTTGCTCCAAGGTTTAAATGGTCCACATGCCTCTGCTACCTCGACGACGTCATCGTCTTCTCGCCAAAGTTCGACACTCACCTTGAGCGTCTAAGAGCTATACTTGATGTATTTCGCAAGGCGAAGCTGCACTTTAACTGCAGCCTGATCCCGACAAAACTCGCGCTGTCCGAGATTTTCTGGTTCCGAAGACAGCCGCAGACGTCCGAAGTTTTGTAGGACTATACTCTTACTTTCGTCGTTTTGTTCCAGATTTTGCGACAATTGCTAGACCCCTCACTAATCTTTTGAAGAAAGGCGTACAATTCTCGTGGGGCACTTCAGAAGCATCCGCCTTCTCTCGTCTCGTCACTCTTCTAACCTCAGCACCCATTCTCGCCAACTTCGACCCTGATGTCCCTAGAGCATTGCGTACAGATTCCAGCGGTCATGGCGTAGGTGCCGCCTTAGCCCAGCGTCAGCGTGGCCAGGATCG
The DNA here is from genome assembly GCF_050947875.1 of Dermacentor variabilis. Taxonomy (NCBI): domain Eukaryota; kingdom Metazoa; phylum Arthropoda; class Arachnida; order Ixodida; family Ixodidae; genus Dermacentor; species Dermacentor variabilis. The sequence continues at coordinate 180,720,720 of NC_134571.1, forward strand.
CGTTATTGCTTATGCGAGCCGCCTCCTAGCACCATCGGAGCGCAACTATTCCATTACGGAACGAGAGTGCCTTGCTGTTGTCTGGGCGGTTGCGAAGTTCCGTCCTCACCTTTACGGTCGCCCTTTTTCCGTAGTCACTGCCCACCACGCTCTCTGCTGGCTCTCATCGCTAAAGGATCCCACAGGCCGGCTTGCTCGATGGGCTTTGAGGCTACAAGAATTTTCATATTCCGTGGTGTACAAGAGTGGCCGCCTGCACCAAGACGCTGGCAGCTTGTCGCGTTACCCTGTTGGCGATCCTGACTCCGCCGATATTGCCAGTGCTGCTTGCGTATTCTCTTATCACAGCTCCTTCATTTCGCCGACGAGCAACGTCATGACGCCTACATCAGAGCACTCATCGACCGTTTTGAACACTCTCCGCCTGATGCCACTCAACGCCTCTTCGTCCTCCGGGACGGCACTCTGTATCGTCGTAACCTTCATCCGGACGAGTCTGAGTTCCTACTTGTCATACCTAAACACCTCCGCTCAACCGTTTTAGAAGAGCTTCACGACGCACCAGCGGCAGGACACCTCGGCGTATCTCGAACCTATGACCGTGTACGTCGCCGTTTTTTCTGGCCGGGCCTTGCCCGTTCCGTACGACGTTACGTCGCCGCTTGTAAACTTTGCCAACGACGCAAGAAGCCTTCCCAGCTCCCCTCTGGTTACCTACAGCCGCTCGACATCCCTGCCGAGCCCTATCATCGTGTTGGCTTAGACCTTCTCGGTCCATTTCCGGAATCTACATCAGGAAACAAGTGGGTTGCAATCGCGGTTGACTACGCGACCCGCTACGTCGTAACCAGCGCTCTTCCCAACAGTTGCGCAACTGACGTTGGGGACTTTCTTCTACAAGATATCATTTTGATGCATGGTGCTCCGCGTCAATTGCTCACAGACCGTGGTCGTAAGTTTTTGGCGAATGTCATTGACGACATCATGCGGGCCTGCTCCATTCAGCATAAATTTACTACCTCCTACCACCCCCAAACGAACGGCCCCACTGAGCGTTTGAACCGCAACCTTACAGACATGCTATACAAATTTATTTATTTGATTTATACATACTGCAGCGCAATTTGCGCTATAGCAGGAGTGGGTTAAGAAATGTACAGAAAATTCATTGGGGTATACAGCGGTAAACACAAGTGAACACTTTTACAAAAGAGCACTGATGAAAGACTACACTAGTTATACAAATGCTGCCAGGCATACCCATGCCTGATTATGCCCATACCCATGACTATGCATCTGGGATGGAGGTTGCAATAATTTGGGATGAGCATGAGCGAATGGTTCCAGATAAATGGATTCCAGTCTTCTCTAGAGCGGGGTAAATGCTGAATTTGAACACGTTAGTACGTGCGTAGTAGGGTATTAAGTTTAGGTCATGATGACTTCTCGTTGGTGATCCCGGCGCGAAGTTAATGTCATTATCATTTGAGAGCCTAACTAAAGAATTGACAATGCAATGCAAGAATTTTAATGATTCGACACCGCGACGAGAAGAGAGCGTGTTTAGGTTCAAGGAAGAAAGTGTTGAAGAGGGCGAAAAGTCTCGATCGTAACGATGACATATAAATCGCACAGCTTTTTTCTGTATAGCCTCTAGTTTATTAATCTCTAACTGCTTATGTGGGCTCTAAACTACGGATGCATAATCAAGAACAGGGCGGATTAGAGATTTGTACATTCGTAACTTTGTGTCTTTAGGAGATCGGGTTAGCGTTCGCCTCATATAACCTATTTTTAGTGCTTTATTGCATATGTAGTCAATGTGTTTGGACCATGACATGTTATGCGTAAAAATGACACCAAGATACTTATACTCAGAAACCTTATCTACTGTACGGCCATTTGATGAGTAACTTAAAAGGGAGGGGGAAGATTGGTTGCGGAAAGACATCAGAACGGTTTTATTGAAATTAATGTTCATTTGTCAAGCGTTACCAATTGCACAACCTAGAACACGACTGTTAAGGCGATAATGATTAGAAGATTCAATCACTTCATATAGAATGCAGTCATCAGCATTCTACGGATGTTAGAAGAGCAGCGAAGGGGCAAATCGGTTATGTATAATAAAAGAAGAAGCGGCCCAAGGATGGAGCCTTGGTGCACACCTGATGTCACATCAATAGTAGCGGAGTCAGTCGAACTGTAAGAGACGAACTGGGAGCGAAATGAGAGAAAGTTTAAAATCTAGTTAACCAAATGAGGATTATTCAGCGCAGCATTAAGTTTAGCAATAAGTTTAGAGTGTAAAATGGTGTCAATTGCCTTCAAGAAATCTATAAAAATGGCATCAACCTGGTTGCCTACGTCAAGGTTAAATGAAATGTCATGCGTGAACTCAACTACCTGCGTTAACGTGCTAAAACCACGCCTAAACCAATGTTGCATGTTAGACAGCAAATTATTTGATTCCAGAAAGAGCGTGATGTGCTTATGAATTATGTGTTCCAACATTTTGCGTGACTGACGTCAGTGAAATTGGTCTGTAGTTCGTCAAACACTGCTTATCTCCAGATTTATAAAGAGAGCACTTTGGCTAACTTCCATGAAGAAGGTACAGTTGAGGATGATAAGGACTTTTTGAATATGACTGACAGATATTTTGATGACCACAACGAACAACAAACAAGGAACGCGTTGTGTATCCCGTGCGGACCGGTGCATTTCTTGACATCCAGGCTTAATATAAGGCTGAGGATGCCTTCGCAGTTTATCTCAAAGTCACTGATTGCTTCAGAAGAAACTATATTGGTAAGTGTCGGGATAAAGTTGTTATCGGAAACAAACATGGATTGGAAATACTTGTTGAATGCATCGGATATCACTACCGGGTCGTTGGTGACGTCATTATCTATTCTGAAAGAAGTGGATGAAGCATCGCGAGGTAAAATAGAAGACCAAAACTTTCGTGAGTTAGTTCTTAACAAATTGTGCAGGCGAACGCGAAAAAAGAAATCCTTGGCATTTTGCAACATAAGATTGAGTTCTTTCTTTGCCTTAAGAAATCTATCCAATGCCATGGGATCAGTGCCTCTTCTGGAACACCTTTACCTTCGAACGCGACGGGACAAATCCAAGATATCGCGAGTCATCCGCGGAATGTTAGAATTTTTTTTTCTTAGATTTAATGGGCAAAAAACGTTTGATACATGATTTGACAAGACGCTCAAAGTAATTAGCAAGGCAGTTGACGTCCTGGTTGTCTGCAAGTGCACTAAACGTATCGAAACGATGAGATAAGGCATCAGTAATGGAGTTGTCGTCCGCATGAGTGAAATCAGGGAAACTAGTAAACGTGGAGGATTTAGAAATTGGACAGGAGAGTGACACTAAAACGCTTTTATGGTCTGAAATACCATCAATTGCCTCGCAAGAAAAGTCACGTTCAGCTAGGTTAGCGCTTAAAAAAACTAAGTCAAGGACGGAATTTAACCTGGTCGCACTAGGAACAACCTCGGTGAGACCAAAGGACAAGGAAATGTTGATTAGTTCTTTACAAACAGCTGTGTCGCGACCGACTGCAGACAATGATGGCCAGTGGATGCCAGGGGCGTTGAAGTCACCCATGCAGATAAAACTCGACGAAGCAATGTTGATCTCGCTCATGAAATTTCAAACAGCATGAAGAACATCAAGAGTAGAGGCGGGGGGACGATATATAACACTAATCACAATACACCGATTATGAAGGTAAATTTTACACCACACGGATTCTGTTTCTGGAGGAGAAGGCAAGACAGAATCGTAGATCCGACCGCATAACCAGTACCACGCCACCACCAGTACCGCTAACCCTGTCTAAGCGCACGGCAACAAAACCGGGTGGAGTGAACTCAGATTCGTAAATACCATTGTGCAGCCAAGTCTCTGTGATGCCGATAACGTGGGGCAATGAATAGATATAAGGGACAATAAATCAGGAAATCTTTTAACAATACTACGAGCGTTTATATTCAAGACGACAAGGTTCTCAAAACGGCCAGGATGAATTGAGGAAGTGGATGGAAAGGAAGTCAAATGGCCAGACTCAGAAGAAACACGTTGAGCGGGTGCCATTACTAATGAGTTTGAGCTGTCATCCCAGTTATAACGAACCTTGTTAATGAAAGCATGATGGTATCTCAACTTCACAACAGAACCGCTGTCCCGAAAAGAGGCTGATGCATCCCAGACTTTTATCCGAATTAACCGAACCCTACAAGAGAAGTCTTCTTTAATGACGAAATTTGAGCCCTTGAGTTTTGAAACGTTCCTAAGAACCTCGGTTCTGTCGCTGAAGTTAGAAAGTTTAAGAATGACGGGACGAATGTAACCAGTGCGTGCTCTACCGAGCCTGTGGCCGCGCTCAATGTGAGGGCAGCTAGTCTTCAGGTGCTCAGTAAACACAGATGAAACTGCAGTCATCAGGGTGGTAGCGTTTTCATCCATTACTTCAGAAATGCCGTGTATTATCAGATTGTTGCTACGAGAAGGATTTTCAAGACTCATTCTTTAAGACCAAGTCCGTTACCTTAGTAGTCAAGGCATTTATTTCAGCACGTAAGTCACGCAGTAAACTAGTCTGGACATAGGAGTGGTGCTGCATGGTGCCGGTGCCGCTGCAGCCTAGCCCACTAACGAGTCGATCCACGCGCTGGACATTTATACCGTCGGCTGCGGACGTCACAGACCGAGAGTTCTCGATGATTGACTGATCAAAGGACAGGGCATCGGGGTGACTGGCATGCTGCAGCTTGAAGTGGCACACGCCGAGGTAATCGCATATGGTAGCGATAGAGCAGTTCCTGGGCAAGCACTCTATGACGTCCACGTGCTCGACCGCTAAGAGAGCCGAGTCAGACGAAGCAGTCCCAAGCCATGTGACGCCGCAAAGGGGGGTACAGCAAGGAAGCCGAAGAACTGCATGAAGAACAAGCAGCGATTAAACATGGTGCCGGTGCCGCTGCAGCCTAGCCCACTGAAGAGTCGATCCACGCGCTGGACATTTATACCGTCGGCTGCTGACGTCACAGACCGAGAGTTGTCAATGATTGGCTGATCAAAGGACAGGGCATCGGGGTGACTGGCATCCTGTAGCTTGAAGTGCGACACGCCGAGGTAATCGCATATGGTAGCTATAGAGCAGTTCCTGGGCAAGCACTCGATGACGTCCACGTGCTCGACCGCTAAGGGAGCCACGTCAGACGAAGCAGTTCCAAGCCATGTGACGCCGCAAAGGGGGGTACAGCAAGGAAGCCGAAGAATTGCATGAAGAACAAGCAGCGATTAAACATGGTGCCGGTGCCGCTGCAGCCTAGCCCACTCGTTTCGTACGTTTTAGCCGACCACCGTGACTGGGACCTGGCTCTACCCTACATTACCTTTGCATACAAGTCTTCCCGTCTCGAAACTGCTGGCTTTTCCCCGTTTTACCTCTTGTATGGCCGCGAACCGACGCTACTACTTGACACCGTGCTTCCGTCCACCACAGCTTCAACTAGCGCTTATGCCCGTGATCCAATCGCCCGTGCTGACCGCGCTCGTCAACTTGCGCGCGTTCGTCTACAAGTCTCCCAAGACAAAGAGAAGCAACGCTACGACCTCCGTCACCGTGATGTCAATTTTGCGCCCGGCACCCTCGTGTTGCTATGGTTACCATCGCGTAAAGTTGGCCTTTGTGAGAAACTGCTTTCCTGTTATACCGGCCCATATCGCGTGCTCCGCCAAGTGACCGATGTCACCTATAAAATTGTTCTAGCCACGCCCACTACGCCCTCCGGTGTGACAACCAGTGACATTGTCCACGTCACCCGAATCAAGCCCTACAACTCTCCACGTGCCTTGGATATTTAACAGCACCGTGACGGCGCTTTTGCCGCCGGGGGGTAGTGTTATGATATTATCGGCAGATACCAGAGAGACGAGCCGCCGCGAGAACGACGACGAAGTGGGTATGTGCCCTTGGCGCGAGAAAATGTCGGCCTGGCGCTCTGCCTCCAGTCCAGCGTAAATAGCTTGTGAATAGCTTCTTCCGTCTGTGTCTTTCTACGCGCAACAGTATTTAACAGCACCGTGACGGCGCCTTTGCCATTGCGGGGTAGTATTACGATATTATCAGGAGATACTGAAGAGATAAGCCAGCGCGAGAACGACGATGAAGTTGGTTTGTGCCTTGCCGTGGGCGAGCGTAAGCCTGGCTGTCTGGTCGCAGTGTAAATAGCCTATAGATAGCCTCTTTCGTCTGTGTCTTTCTACACGTAACAATATTGTGGAAATCCAGCCCTGTGTCCATGCATGAACTTCTACGGGAGGGAAACGGACACCTCCATGTTTGTCCGCTAGAATGAGACTCCAGTCCTTCCATGATTCATTGGAAGGGCATTCAATCGCATATTATAAACACATTTGTTTTGGTTTGGGCATTCCTATGACTGCGGCTCGGTCAAAGCATATCAGCGGTCGCGTCGAGGCTCCGTATAACGGCCACCTGCGTCATATACACACAGTTGTAGTGGGCATTGTGTGTTGTGGTTACGGCATAGTCGCCGCGGCCACCCGATCTAAACTAATTAGTTACTTAATTAATTATTTATTCACTACTGAACAATGAATTAAAATAACTGCCCTCATTATTGATTAGAAGTACTACTACCACTACTACTGCTACTACTATTAATAATAATAATAATAATACTAATAGCAGAGCCTATATACATGCGTAGATTGAGGCAAAACACACCACAGCTCTACTGCTCGTTCCACATCATGGAGTGGAAGAGCTGATAATTTTTTTTTCTCGGTTCTTTGCTTCGCGGCGCACTTCCGATAACGGACTGGTGCGCCAGCTGTTGCGTTTTTCTTGTTTCGCGCAGCGAGAACACCTGACTAGCGGTATAAGTCAGCGCTGCACGAAAACTGAGGGAAACACGACTGAGCATGGTCGCGCGCTGGAAGACGGCAGAAAGTGAAATAGTTTCGTGCTCTGCACGCGCGACTGCACGACGTGGGAACATGCGCACGAAACAGAAGTACATATCTTTTGCGGCGGCAAAAAGTAAAACAAGAACACGAAGACATTGACCTTGTATGTTTTATTATATCTCTAAACTTTATTTCTTCTATTGAAGGATAGTTTTACCCGCCGTGCTTGTTTAGTGGCTATGGTGTTGGGCTGCTGAGCACGGTATCGCGGGATCGAATCCTGGCCACGGCGGCGGCATTTCGATGAGAGCGAAATGCGAAAACAAACGTATACTTAGATTTAGCTGCACGTTAAATGACCCCAGGAGGTCGAAATTTCCTGAGTCCCTCACTACGGCACTACGGCGTTGCCTTGTAATCACAAAGTGGTTTTGGCACGTAAAACCCCATTATTTATTTTAGGCGACAGCTTTAGCAAATAATTGATGTTGCCTTGAATACTTCTCGAAGTCACCCATCACTGAGAGTGACATCACATCACTGCGGTGTGCCTAGCGTATTCGAGAGATTCACGTCGCTCTGCTGCTGGGACCACGGCGCCCGCGAGGAGAACGACAAACGGCCTTTGGTTTGAAGTGTGAGCTTTTTTCATGGCGCGTGATGAGGTAATACTTAGCAGGCACGATTGTTAGCTCGCGTTTACGCACGGCGCTCGTCAGCTAAAAAACGGCCAGACCTGGTGAGGGGCTCTTTAAGTTCAAATAGATGCGATTATCTTGCTGTCCCTATTGTAACAATTCAAGTTTGTGAAACATTGCAGCAATAATAACAATTTGTAGTGATGAACTACTTGGAATAATCTGCATATAAATTAGGTCTCACATGGCAAATTAAAAATAAGTTACACTTTCTTGCACTCCCAAATTTGTCAGTTTCCACTGTAATGTCGGTTTACGCTGATGGCATGATGAGTAAACATATTGGCAAAATCTCACAATCTCATGCAGTTGATGTGAATATGTGCCACTGCATGTAGTGTGCATAACGTTAAGTGCGTAATAAAAATACAGCATACAGATATGCGTATTATCATGTATAGTATCCGCAGATTGCCAGATTTGACCGCTTCCTTTCATATTTCAAGCACACTAATCAAGCGTGTCGTAGTACTCACCGGATAGAGTATATGGATGCCATTCTTGTTCATTATGTCGTGGCGTAATTCATAATGCTCCGGTTTCAAAGGTGTGTGCGGTGACATGGCCATTTCTGTGGTCTGTCCTTCGGTTGCAGGGACGTATTCGGTGATCGTCTGCCAGCGGGTACGCTGCTGTACTGCGCAGACGGTGGAAGCCTTCTGGAAACTCGTGTATTGTGTGGGCCGCCACGCCCGGCCTGAAGTTACGACTGATTCCAGTCCGATCAATATGCGTTTGACAATACAATGCACGAAACGTTAGCGACGCAATGCCCGAAAGGAATTACTTATGATAAAAAAAAGCCGTAAATATCTCGAAACGCGGCTGTTGTTCCTGCGGCTGCGCCTAATTTGGTGGCGCGATGGCATTTTAGAAGAAAAAAAAAACAGGTTATTATACAGGCCAATAAACATAGCATAAGAAACATTGCATGTAGTATTTTTTCACAAGGTAATCTAACACTGTGCAATAATTTTCCCAATTTAAGCCACCCTATTTCTTCTTGAATGTATTTGCAGGATTGGGAGAACATAAATATTGATTTAATTATTGAGGGAAAATCAAGACTGGTTCCAAGAAGCAGCTACAAAGGAATACTGGAAGACTTCTAGAAGAGGTGGTATTTCATAATGCATTTATTAGTAAAGATATAGAAAATTACATGTGCGTAGTATAAATAAGGAGGTACCATAGCCAAAGCCTGTATCGGAACCTCCTGTTAAAGACAGTTATGATGGTATACAATGTTTAAAGCAAAACCTGTACAGGTGAGAGCTAAGAGTAATATTAAAACATGTTTATAGCATGTGAGTAATAAGAACACTTGAGAACAGCATGACAATATAAAAGAACAAAAGGAAATTAAAAAATGGACAATATCAGTACGGATTTATATGAATGCTTTAAGTTCTCTTTCAAATTGTTATAACTTTTTTTTCATTTTGAATATAGGTGTTAGAGTATTCCAAAGTGATATCAAAGAAAATTCCGCAGTCTGTTCACTATAGTTAGTTGGCACTTTAGGTGGGCGGAAATTACTATTGAGTGCTAATCTGGTGTGACTATGAGCTATCAGGTCACAAGGTGAGAAGGAGCTCGATGGCAGTTCCTTAGTCAGATATTTGTAGAATAAAATCCCTAGATTATATTTGGTGAGTTCTGAAATGGTTAGTATGTTGTTTTTATGCAGTAGTGATTTTACATTTGCAAAGCGTGAACTGCTTGTAATAAGTAAGTCTTATGGATTGGTTCTGGATTACCTGGAGGGATGCGAAGTTAGTGTTATAACTGTTACCCCCGCATATTATGCCGTAGTTAATATGAGAGTGAATGAATCAGTGGTATAGCGAGAACAATGTATTATGTGTAAAGTTGCACTCTAAAGAGGTCATAAATGTTCGGACAAAGAAAAAACTGGCTGACGTCACGTGAACAACATAACTCAGCATATCAAAAATTTAGTAAAAACATCGGCTGCAGGTTTACGTTATAGAACAAGGTCGTTAATTTTGGTTTCAAGAAAGAGTGCACAGAAACACCTGAAACCATTTGACAAGCTGTTACTTGTGGTGAGTTTTTCCGTCATTTAGAAAGGTCTTCAAAACACGACCTCAATAATTTTTCACTACAATAACAATTTAAGAGGGCCATTCAAATACCCATCTTTTACGAGGCAAAAGAAAGGCAGACGTCTGTAACGTTGCCGAATCCCAACCCAATTACCAGCGCAGTAACCTTTTTAGAAGCTGCAATAAAAAATACTGTTACGTTACAATATTTATAAGAGAGACAACGGTGAATAAACAAGATTGCTGTTGAGACCGATTCCACCTCCACACGTGAAATTGTCTTCTTTTGACTAGGGCCACTTTTGTTGGCGACGTAACACAACCCTCGCCTGGAAAGGCGCCGCCGCGGCGCTAACTATAAGGGAGGTAAGCACGCGGCAAAAGGAGGCTTCCGCTGGGACTCGTGCACAACGTCCGTGGGGACACGCGAGTCCAGTGGTGCGACCTCGTAGTTCACATCGCCAAGCTCACGCAATATCGTGTATGTCCTTCTGTAGCGCAGCAGAAGCTTTTGAGACAAGCCGATGCAGCAACATGGCGTCCATAGGAGCACAACAGATCGAGGAGGAAATCGAACGTCCCGATGTCATTTTGGATTGTGGGGTACAGCGCGAAGCAGTCACAAGGGACGCAAGGAAATAACGAGGACACGCGCCTTCTTTCCTTGCGTCCCTTGCCCCTGCTTCGCGCTATACCACACAATCTCAAATGGAACACCAACTGCCCGAACCATCGCCCTTCTAAGTACCGATGTACCTAGCCTTAAGCCTATACATGGGAAAACATAGCTGATAATGGCCGTATATCGATTTGAAACACTTTATTAAGAAATTTCTTGCGAAAAATGACACTTGAAGCGACCGGAGGCAAGAAACTGAGAATAAAGAACAGACAAGTAGCACACAAAATGCGTGCAATAACATACCAATGTTATATATCAATTACAGACACATGATGTTTTAACAGCGTTAGCTGATATACAGAAATAACACAGTATAATTATTTTCCTTCCAACGACCCTAAACTCAAAGGCAAAAAAAATTCAGAATGATAAAAAGTGTTTATAGGTCATTTTCACCCAATTAGATACTAAAACAATGTTAAACTAGAACATGTAGTGGAAATACAGCTACAGTCCTAACATGAATAAGAAAACCTGTACAATAACTTCTTCATCAATGTAAACATAACATGAAGAAATACAAATAACAGAGCATTCTGGTTTTACACGTACCAAATAGATTTACAACCACGCTTACATAAAAGAAAACATTCTCAAATTCAATTTCAGACTACCTTACATATCAGGCAAAATGAAAAAATATATGCCAGTAGTCACTGAAGAAAGCTAGACACGTGTTACACTCTTGTAGCACGTGAAGGCAAACTACTGCTGCGCACTGGGCATTAAAGTATACGATCGAAAGGATCAGTCTTCTTTCCACATATAAGGAGCCGCAGTATGAAGTAAACGTATGGCGCTGTAGGTCGATCCCTTGAACGACACATGCGAGCACCTTATGTACTACGCAAAGGTTATTTTGTTTTGTCTATCCTTCTCTCTATCTTTATTTCTGTCTTTTCGTTCTTTCATTCTTTCATTGTTCCTTTTACAGCGAAGCTGTATATGCGTAGGCGAAACGCTCGTGGTACGACCACAGAAATCCTAATGTGGGGTATGAGCGATTGTTTAGGGGGGTATGAGCCATTGCATTCTTCTTACGTCACGGACAGACAGATTTCTCGTTGGGTAGACATAGAAATGATTACGCATTTAAAGCTTTTATAGTGGAGCTGTATATGCCTAGGCAAAGCAGTCGCGATCCCACCACAGAAACATTCCTACCGAAGGTGTAGCACGCCAGTGACTACACCGGTAGTGACGTCGCTTCTCTCTCGCAACAATGCGCACGCGCAGAGCTCTCACTCCTGCTTCGAAATAGGCTCAGAAATGTCTCCTTGTCTTTAATTAAATAAGATATATGGCCCCGGTGTGTAACGTGTTACTACAGTGAATAACCGAGTCATAAACACTGTGCTTAGCGCATTACGCATGACCGACGCATTACAAAACATATATGGTTACCCTAATTCAGCAATACTTCGATGAATTCGTTGGATTAACACAATGAACAGTCATTGAACGCCTGCTTGATGGTGATTATGCGAAGCTGAATGTGCGGCATTTCAAACAAAAAATCTGATACACCCAAGCCAAACGTGTGCGTATCCTCATTCAGAAGCACAAAGGCGTAAGCGGTTTCATACAGGGGCGTAAGCACGCCAATGCAGGCAATGTGCGTCGCGCGGCCAGTCACGCAACATTTATATATATATATATATATATATATATATATATATATATATATATATATATATATATATATATATATATATATATATATATATATATATATATATATATATATATATATATGTGTGTGTGTGTGTGTGTGTGTGTGTGTGTGTGTGTGTGTGTGTGTGCACGAAGAACTTTATAGGCTGAGAATAGACAAAAAGAAACAAGCTTCATATCGACTTTCCACTATAGAACAAATATAGAATTAGAGTAGGCAAAATGAAATAGAAACCTTATGAACTATTGTCTATAGACCATCTTTAAACTAGGAGTAGACAACAATAATTAACACCTTATCGAATTTGTTATAGACCAATACTGAACAACAATAAATGGATACTGTATTGACTTTTGTTTATAATTACTCTATAGAGAGGAAGAAGACAAAAAATTGAAACACATGGCGGTCTATAGACAAATGTTGGACAAAAATAAATAGAGACTGTATCGACTTTTGTGTATAGGAAGTCTTTGCCTTGTTGGGCAAACTTCATGTTCAGCAAAGCAGGGAGCAGTGAAGCACAACGATAGCCCCAATAAATGTCAGTGATCGCCGAAAACCTTATTTGCGCGTGATGTGCGAGGGATTTTATACGTCATCTGCCGAAGGTTCTAGATAATCGCTGATGCCCGCATGAATTTCATAAAGCACTACACAGTTCGTCTCGCGCATGCAATATTATTAGTCAAGGTGCGGCGAGAACCTACACAGCAGATAGAAACAAGGATAACATTCTAGTAATTTTGAAATGATGCCAGTGAGTCTTGCGCTCAAAGATAACATTAAGTGGTTCACGGGTATCATAATGCTTATCATAACCAACTAGCCCAGCTGTCCATACTTAGGAATATAGTCTTCAGAAACGCAAAAAAATGCGCATTGTAACCGGTAAACTTCACGAGCGCGTTTTTCTGCACACTCCAAAAGCTGCAAAGCATTACAAGTAATACGCCCTCCTTTTTAATGGGAGCTGAAACGGAGGTAGTTATTGATAATGATAAAGTAAATTACATGTATTGGTTCTTTCCTCGCCATGCGCATATCAAACTTATAAGAAATCTTATTTTTATGACCAATACGGATCGACGTTCGCTCCAGCGTAATCGCAGGTGCCTTCCACAAGGTATTACAGAATTCACGTCACGCATACAATCTCATTAAACAAGGTACGACCACAGCATGCACAACGGATAGAATCAACAATAACATTCCATTCCATAAAGTTCTATGTTGTGCCGGCCTGTGTTGCACTGTACGAAAACACTAATTTGTTAGCAAAAGAAATGCAGCCCCACAAAAAACGATAAAAAAGTGCACGTGTAATTATACTTACATGATACGCGTGACAGAACAGTAACAATTCAAGGCAAACGTAAGAAGCAGTGAAGCACTGGTCGCCCGAAGATGCGCATTGAGCTGCTGCTCCAAACCGTGTGTTTTGCGCGTACATTAGGTGATTTTAGTGCGAGAGAATTACATCACAAAACCGTGGTTGAAAGACCCGGCAGAAATAAGGGTACACAAATTAAGTCATCTGCTTCATTCACCGACGATTCGCCACTACAATTCACTTCAATTCACCGACGATCATAATACCCGTTGATGCAAAGTTTGAGCGCAGCTCCATACCTGTTGTCACGCATATATAAGGCCTGGTGAGAAGAGAAAGATCATGGGATACTCCTTCGTGCGAGCCACTCAGCGACCCGACAACGTTGCTGCGGGCGTCGCTTTGTCAGGACTTCAACTACGACACGTCCAGCTCAGAGACTGCTTCCGTGCAAACGGAGAGATGTACGCTCTGCAGTGGGTAAAAACGGGAATCGTGGTTGTGTTCACGTTCGTGGCCCCAGATGTGTCTCAAACGGACGCGGTAGCGTCCGTGTACAGAAAGCCACTTTGGGTTCTACGCTGCTGACACGTCCCTGCTCGTCGTAGGATGCTTGAATCACGACGCACGTTCAACGAAGCAGCACTAAAGTCCGCGATATAACTCAGCGACGCACTCAGGGACAATTAATTCTCTTGCATTTACACATAATAAGAATTTTGTAGGTGCTCCCATAGATGTTGAGAAATTACTTGGGGCAGATGGCGCAGTTCTACACTTTAGTCTAGTCTTTAGTCTCGTATACTTGATGAGGCGGAGGTTGCTTGTACGAGAAATGGAAATGTATGGCGGGGAATTGAACAGGAATTCACAAATTAAGCACAATTAGTTCATTACCTTGCGGCACATACTGCAATTTACAAATTGTAGCCGAGGAGTTCTCAAAGCGGGTCCACTTGGAATAAGTTCACAGGAGAACATCACCTTCGATGTGTTATTTATCGAATATTGGCGGTTCAGTTATTTCAGCGCTTCAATGCAGAAAACAACGTTTTCTTTAAAAAAGTAATGAAAATGTCGCAATTTCGCCCTAAATGCGAAGTGTCGATTGCGATAGCAGTCAGTAGACAGCTATACAAATTAACGATAGTTGTTTTATCGGATGTATAAACGTGCAAACTTTCTGTTACTAACAAAGTTAACATGTACAGAGTCAGTTTGAGATTAGGGACCTGCCCTTGCTCTTATTTTGTGGTCCAGCTTAGGCGACTGCAGCAAAGCGCAGGACAAGTTCACACCTGCTGTATCGGCCTATAACCGAAAACGAAGCACGCAGGTGGGTTCCGCGAAGAGGGGAGCTTCGTGCTTGGACTCGGACAGACGTCTTGACATTTGAATAATGCGTGACTGTATCGGACAACGGCTCTTCCTTCGCGCTGCCACCGTTCACTCGAATCACCGATGGGCGCCGACTTCGGACCTTCAACACCTTCCCTCCTTGACTAGCGTTGAAGCTGCCAGAGGACAAAAGGGAAAGAAAATGAACTCACGGTGTCATATGCGCACAGGTAAACATGAATATATCTCACTCGATGACCACAGAATCTCTGTCAAACTGCTGATGTAAGGAAGCGGGGCACCAGTAGCGAGCGAATTAACGTTTCTGCTGCCTCTTGCTTCAACGCGAACTGAGCAGCGAGAACACGGCACATCTAAACCCACGAGCCGTCCGCCCAGCTAGACTCGGCCCCCAAAGGAGATAGCTTTCAAGATAAAGCCCAAGAATTCACCCGACTTGTTTATGGAAAAATTTGTAGGTCCCATCTGTCGACGGTTATGCAATTAGCATGGTAAGAAAATAGTCACACGCCGTACTGCTGAGGTCACACCAACTGAAAATCGGCAGTGGATATTCTTAGACATCTGTTGCTTCGGCTATGTGCGCTATGAAGTCTCTCTGAAGGCAGTCCAATGATGATGGCACGAGAAAAAGGGAGGGTGTTTCTGACGTGATAACCATGTTAAAATGACAGGTTGACCACTACTTGTCGACAAGGGTATGACGACTGTGTGACTGACGACGGTGTGACGATGATGTTGACTATGACGATGTGTGACTGACTTTAGAAGTTGTAGCGCATGGAGCTTCCTCACTTGTTTGGAGAAACCTCCATGGTTGTTGTGGAATTTTCTCTTTTTTTCAATTATTTCTTCGGTCGCCTTTTATTCCCTTTAGCCTTGCCCCAGCACAAGTTGGCCAGTCAGTACTTACACTGGCTATCCACGTTCTCTTTCTTTCCCATTTTTTCTCTCTTCCTCATTTACGCCCATTGTACGCCCCTACGCTACTAACGTGTTCCAAGCTTCTACGTGCTACGCATATTGTTCCTCATCATATTCTAAGCTGTGATTTCTGAGGCGGAAGCTTAGAAGCGCTCCAAGTAAGCTTAAACGTCTTGCATGCATAACATTTATTAGATCAAAATTTTAGTACGCGTCGGTCTTATGGGACCCGTTCATAAAGAAGGACATTTACCAGCTTGAGATTGTGCAAAGGCCAACGATTAGGTTTATTTATAACAAATACAGAAGGCTTGATTCACCTACGGCACTAATGAAAACAAATAACATCCAACTACTTCAGGTACGTAGGAAAATGTCCCGTTTGTTGTTCCTGCATAACCTTTTAGCACATAAACTAAACACTTCGCATCCCATAGTACTTAAACAGCTATCGTCTAGACCAACACCCCACACAGGAAGTCATTTACTGGAACCAAGTTTTGCAAGAACTGAAACATTCAAACACAGTTTTTTCCCGAGGACCGTTTCCGACTGCAACTGTCTTCCGGGGGCCATTTCCCAGTCGCCTAATTTTGTTAAAGCTCTAGAATAGCATTTGTTTGAGTGAATGAGTGCTGTATATGTGCGTATACGTGTATATATGTATAAATATGTACATATGTATACATATTTTTCTGCTTGTTTATTAGCGGCAATCTCTTAAACTGCCGTTCTTTTTTTCTTTTTCTTTTTATGTCGCAGTGTATTTCCATGCCTTGTATAGCCCCTCCTGCATGGGCCATAACTGTTGGCTTGCAGTATTCTGAGATAAATAAACAAGTAAATAAATAGGTTGCAGCGGTGGCGTAGAGGTAGAACACCCGCCTCGCGTGCAAGAGGTCCGTGGTTCGAATCCCGGTGCCGGCAATTTTCCACCGGATTAAAAAAAAAAAATCCGCGTGTTGATAAAATTGCACAAACAGGCCTGGAGTGTGGCCTGATCCCGGTGACCAGAACCGGTAACGCACTCCCTCACCAGAGCAGGATTGGCCACCCTGGTGCAGTACTTGGCCACAACCTCCTATGAACACAACAATCAAACCCCGGCCCTCAGTCCCCAGCAGCTGCGAAGCAACTGACCACGGCGGCGGTCAGACCTGCGACGCAACAGAGGGTGCTAAGAATCACTGGCTCCGGACAGGCCGCCATTGGAATATGAACCTGGCAACGTTTAACGCTAGAACGTTATCTAGTGAGGCGAGTCTAGCAGTGCTATTGCAGGAATTAGAGGGCAGTAAATGGGATATAATAGGGCTCAGTGAAGTTAGGAGGCCAAAAGAAGCATATACAGTGCTAAATCATTCTTCGGCAACACGTTCTGATTGCCAGGAACCTGGACTGCAGGGGGCATCACAGTGCACTCAAGCTATAAATGGGATTCATGCTCGTTTTGCAACCACTGGGCATGGCAGCATCGACAGAATGCGGAGCACTAATCCGTTTGTCTTCCTTGTGCAGGTGAGCAAAAAGTATGGAAAATGTTTTCGTTCTAATGACCTATTCCTGTTGGTGCTGCCGTGCCCTCGGCTTTGTTGCTTACTACAGGTTTTCACATTGTGTCTGAGGAAATTATTATTGTTAGCCGGAGACATTGAATCGAACCCAGGCCCTGACATGACCCGAATTTTACAACAACTTAATGATATTGCAGTCGACATAAAAGATATGAAAGAGAACAGATTACTGAACATAGAGAACAAATTAGATGCCCTGTCCAGGCTTGAGAGCCGAGTAACGTCCTGCCAAGAACAGGTTAGTTGTATGAGTACAACGATTGAAAGGCTTGAAGCAAGGCTTGAGCATCTTGAAAATTATAGTAGGAGGTCAAATCTGATCATATATGGCATCCCAGAAACTGAAGAGGAAACAAATGAATCGCTTGAAGAAACCGTAAACAAAGATATTTTTCATGATATTTTAGGACTCGACCCTATCCCTATTGAGCGGATACATAGGTTAGGTAAACCGGCAATTGACAAAACACGTCCTGTAATCCTAAAGCTTTTAGACAGTAGGCATAAAACTGTGATACTCAAGAACGGAAAGAAACTAAAGGGAAAAGATTATTCAATTGGCGAAGACTTTTCAAAGAACG
The DNA here is from genome assembly GCF_050947875.1 of Dermacentor variabilis. Taxonomy (NCBI): domain Eukaryota; kingdom Metazoa; phylum Arthropoda; class Arachnida; order Ixodida; family Ixodidae; genus Dermacentor; species Dermacentor variabilis. The sequence continues at coordinate 180,738,575 of NC_134571.1, forward strand.
TTCGTGAACTAAGAAAGAAACTATGGGATAGCGCGAAGCCGAACCGAGATAAAAAAGAAAGGGTTTCCTTGGTGTTTGATAAGTTATATATCAATAATATTCCTTACGTTTGGGACTGCGAAAAAAATGATAAAGTGAGGGTTCAAAAAAACGACGGGATCGGCGCAAGTCGGCCCGTGACGCGAAGTTGTACGCAGTTGCGAAACCGCTCACCAATAAAGTGAGTGGTTCATTTACCTCAGCTTCTTTCTTCACTAAGACAGATAGCTTGTCTTGCCATAGTAACACGGGCCAATCTAGTATAAAAAGCTTGAGAATAGCTAACATTAACGCACGCAGCGTTGCAAACAAGAAAGACTCGCTTGAACTTAAACTGCTGGAGTTCGACCCACACATATCAGTCCTGACGGAAACTTGGTTACATGAGGACTTAGCAGATGACCTGGTATTTCCTCCTCATTATAAAGTTGTTCGCAAGGACAGGACCTCAAGGGGTGGTGGCGTAGCCATTCTCTTAAAAGACTCTGTAGAATGCGACCTTGTATATGATGTTCCTGACCTTGAATGCCTTTGCATAAAAATTTCTTGCTGGGGTCATTCTTTCATCCTGTATGGTTGCTACAGGCCACCAGATGCCGCACCCGACTATCTTATTAAGCTACAACATCACCTGTCTCATTTCCAAAATAAGAAAATACTGTTAATAGGTGACTTCAATCTGCCAGATGTGTGCTGGTACCGCTTACAAGGCGGTGCTAAGTCTGGGAGCAATGCAGACGTTCTGTTTGATGTCATGCTTACTCATGATTTAGCTCAAATTGTAAATCAACCTACTCGTGTACAAGGTTCATCTTCCTCTATACTAGACTTAGTTTTTGCTAGCCGTCAATATTCTATGCATACTGTATCGGTCGAAACAGGCATTTCAGACCATCACCTCGTAAGCGTATCGATAGATTTAGTTAAGTCCCCTTACCACAACAAAAAAGCCAGTCACGTACGTTGTTTCAAGGATTATTCTAGGGCTGATGATGCCGCAGTGATTGATCATATGGAAACTTGTTTATCGAGCTTCGATGATAATGACGATGTCTGCAAGCTGTGGGAGCGATTCGTCGAAATGTGTCAATATTGTCTAAATGCCTTTGTTCCGAATAAACGCAAAAAAGTTCACAAACGCACACCTTGGATGACGCGGAAGATTATTCAACTGAAGCGAAAACTAAAAAGATCTAAGAAAAAAAACCACCAGTTAAGTCAGATTGAAACGCTTAAAAATAATCTTGAACGTGCGGTTCGTGAGTCAAAAGACTTCTACTTTAACACAACATTACCCAGTTTTGTTAAAAATGACCCAAGTAAATTTTGGAACTTTCTGAGTGACAGCAAGAAACATATCTCAAAAATAACAGCGGAGGGAGATACTTTGACTGATCCGATTGATATTGCACGCCATTTTAATTATTTTTTTCACAGCGTATTCTCTAAAGAAGGTGTACAAACTGTACAAAGCGCATCAAATTTTCCTGTATCGGAGGTTGACTTTGTTAGCCTCCCTGGTGTATTTGCTTTGCTTTTAGAACTGAAACCTAAAACTTCTTCTGGTCCTGATAATTTACCCAATGTATTTTTGCGACGCTATGCCGAAATAATTGCGAAGTTTCTTTTTGTGCTGTTTAAAAAATCTCTGCTGTCATCAAAACTTCCGGTTGAATGGAAGACTGCTCGAGTTGTTCCCATCTTTAAAAAAGGTGACTGCACATTACTACAAAATTACCGTCCTATTTCTTTAACTTCCGCATGCTGTAAAATGCTCGAACATATTATTGCTAAACATATTAACAAATTTCTTGAAGAACACTCCATATTAAGCGACTTTCAGCATGGGTTTAGAAAGGGCTATTCTACAATAACACAATTAGTTACAATAGTACACACCTTTGCTAAAACACTGGATATGAATGGTCAAATAGACGCCATATTTATGGATTTCAGCAAAGCATTTGATAAAGTTCACCACGAAAAACTGATTCAAAAACTAAAAAACATTAATCTTCCAGACATTTTAATATCGTGGATTCAAGATTACCTCACGAATAGAGTGCAATTTGTTTCAGTCGATGGGTGCAGCTCCAGTTGTCTCCCAGTCACCTCTGGGGTGCCCCAAGGAAGCGTCTTGGGGCCTTTGCTTTTTCAGATTTACATAAATGATATTGTTAATGTGGTTACTCCAGGAACTCATATTCGCTTGTTTGCTGATGATTGTGTCGTTTTCCGTCAAATTACGTGTACTAACGATCAAAACGAACTTGACCAGTGTCTTCGAAATGTTCTTGATTGGTGCAGCGAGTTTTCCATGGTTCTTAACACTGAAAAAACAGTTTCGATGCAAATAACACATAAAAAGAACCCAATTAACCACGTGTATACACTGGGATCATCAACACTAAAGCAGGTTAATAGCTACAAATATCTAGGTGTAACAATCACAAGCCGTCTTTCCTGGAACTCACATATAGATAACATATGCTCCTCTGCATTTAAAAAGCTGTGTTTTCTGAGGCATAAACTAAGAAATTCACCTTCTCACATAAAACTTCTAACGTATAACACTTACATCAGGCCAAAGCTCGAGTATGCTTCGGTTGTTTGGGACCCATTCACTAAACTTAACATAGATAAATTAGAAAGGGTTCAAAGAAAAGCTGTTAGGTTTATCTATTCCAAATTTAAAATCACCGACTCCCCCACTGACCTCATGGCGGCTAACAATATTGAAACACTTGAAACGCGAAGAGGAAAATATCGCCTTGAATTTCTTTATTCTTTACTTAACCATAAGTTTGCTTTGGATCCTTCACAGTACATATCCCCTCTAACCACACGTTATACCCGACATCATCACATTCACTCATTGACACCGTATTTTGCGAAAACTGACTGTTTTAAATATTCCTTTTTTCCGCGGACAATATCCGATTGGAACCATGTTATGACATCTTAATAGTTTGCAATATTTGTCTCCTTATTTTTATGTATATTTCTTTTCATTGTGTTCTGTATCTTTTGAGTTTTAAGAATATATGCCTGTCCTGCTTGGACCCTGAAAAGGGTCTGCAGTATGTACTAAATAAAATAAATAAATAATAAAAATAGCGGGCACGTCCTGTGCTACCGGGGCTTAGCAGATAGAAGAGAACTAGGAGTCGGATTCCTGGTTAATAAGAATATAGCTGGTAACATACAGGAATTCTATAGCATTAACGAGAGGGTGGCAGGTCTTGTTGTGAAACTTAATAAGAGGTACAAAATGAAGATTGTACAGGTGTACGCCCCTACATCCAGTCATGATGACCAGGAAGTCGAAAGCTTCTATGAAGACGTGGAATCGGCGGTGGGTAGAGTGAAAACTAAATACACTATACTAATGGGCGACTTTAATGCCAAGGTAGGCAAGAAGCAGGCTGGAGACAAGGCAGTGGGGGAATATGGCATAGGCACTAGGAATAGCAGGGGAGAGTTATTAGTGGAGTTTGCGGAACAGAATAATATGAGGATAATGAATACCTTCTTCCGCAAGCGGGATAGCCGAAAGTGGACGTGGAGGAGCCCGAACGGCGAGACAAGAAATGAAATAGACTTCATACTCTGCGCTAACCCTGGCATCATACAAGATGTGGACGTGCTCGGCAAGGTGCGCTGCAGTGACCACAGGATGGTAAGAACTCGAATTAGCCTAGACCTGAGGAGGGAACGGAAGAAACTGGTACATAAGAAGCCGATCAATGAGTTAGCGGTAAGAGGGAAAATAGAGGAATTCCAGATCAAGCTACAGAACAGGTATTCAGCTTTAACTCAGGAAGAGGACCTTAGCGTTGAAGCAATGAACGACAATCTTGTGGGCATCATTAAGGAGTGTGCAATGGAAGTCGGTGGTAACTCCGTTAGGCAGGATACCAGCAAACTATCCCAGGAGACGAAAGATCTGATCAAGAAACGCCAATGTATGAAAGCATCTAACCCTACAGCTAGAATAGAACTGGCAGAACTTTCGAAGTTAATCAACAAGCGTAAGACAGCTGACATAAGGAAGTATAATATGGATAGAATTGAACATGCTCTCAGGAACGGAGGAAGCCTAAAAACAGTGAAGAAGAAACTAGGAATTGGCAAGAATCAGATGTATGCGTTAAGAAACAAAGCCGGCAATATCATTACTAATATGGATGAGATAGTTCAAGTGGCTGAGGAGTTCTATAGAGATTTATACAGTACCAGTGGCACCCACGACGATAATGGAAGAGAAAATAGTCTAGAGGAATTCGAAATCCCGAATGTAACGCCGGAAGAAGTAAAGAAAGCCTTAGGAGATATGCAAAGGGGGAAGGCAGCTGGGGAGGATCAGGTAACAGCAGATTTGTTGAAGGATGGTGGACAGATTGTTCTAGAGAAACTGGCCACCCTGTATACGCAATGCCTCATGACCTCGAGCGTACCGGAACCTTGGAAGAACGCTAACATAATCCTAATCCATAAGAAAGGGGACGCCAAAGACTTGAAAAATTATAGACCGATCAGCTTACTGTCTGTTGCCTACAAAGTATTTACTAAGGTAATTGCAAATAGAATCAGGAACACCTTAGACTTCTGTCAACCAAAGGACCAGGCAGGATTCCGTAAAGGCTATTCAACAATAGACCATATTCACACTATTAATCAAGTGATAGAGAAATGTGCAGAATATAAGCAACCGTTATATATAGCTTTCATTGATTATGAGAAATAAATAAATAAATAAATAAATAAAATACTGTCATCGTAGTGCTGGACATGGCACCATATAAGAGTGGGTAATGCATGAGCTATGCTATTTCCAGCTTAACAAGTTCATTCTTCTTTTTTTGGTACCTTTGAGAAAAGGGTGTATGGTGTTTTGCAGTGGCGTCGGTAAATGATGATTTGCATGTTTCACAATATATTGTTAAGGAATGAAAACTGTGCAAGCAACCGTGTATGTTACAAATTTCACCATTGCGGGCGACACAAGCCATACTGTATAAATTGGGGAACACACGCGGCTTGGAACTGCAATTTCACTACGCACTTTCCAGTGCTGATTTGCGCGTAAGACGGCTTACTACACCTACGAAGAATTAATATGACTTACAGTACTACAAACTATCCAATATATGTTGCTCTACTTCAATATGTATGTTACCAACCATGGTCATCCTCCTCGGCCGGCTTTTATACCTATACGATGTACTCCATCCGGTGTGTCATGCCTTGCGCTTCCAATTGCGAGGTCAGAAGAATCAAAAAAAGAGGTTGTTGGGCTCATGCATGCCATCGATCCGAACGGTTCTCATTCCTTTCGCTCGATGGCTCACACATCGTTATAGTGCACCGAACCTCGGTCCCTCTTGCCCTTTCTGTGGAGGACACACAGACTTCTATCATATTAAGTAGGAATGTTAAAAGCCACCCGGCCTTCCTACAATGCCTAATGCCTCCCGATCCCAGTGGGAAGCCGCTCTTTCCAGCACAGCCTTGGAAGACCAGCGATTGACCGGGCCAGCCAGATAGCAGCAGCAAATAGGGCTCTGGAATTGCGCCTACACCCTCTGTGTCTTCATTACCAAATAACAACTAAAGTTTTCTACTACTAATATAGTTACCAACCGAAATCACGTGAACTCAAAGAGAAACGCAGCTTGTTTGCTACGCTGGTACGCAATGTTCACAAGCAGTTTCAATGACTACAGCAACGCGCGATTCTCATTCAGAAAATGTGAGTTTTAGTTTTACATACGCAACGCTGCCGATATCGGTTTTCCCATACTTACGGCAAAAGCCTCTGGTAAAGCGAGTGAAATCAATCGAACATTTTCGAACCAGACTTGGCTGCCTTCTCTTGCGCGGTCCCAAATTGCAATACAAAGGTGTCAAGTTCTGAACAACAAAAGCTGCACAGGAGGTTTTATTTATTTATTTATTTATTTCAGTACTCTCAGGGCCAGAGGCATTACAGAGAGGAGGGCCATACAATATCGGCGGCAGTTTTCTTAAATTTGTTGACGTCGATGATGGCAGCCATCAAGGCAGAGAGGTGGTTCCCGTCATTTCCAGTTCGAGGAATAAATGAATTTATACAAAAGCTAGTTCGGCATTGCGGTATTCCTACCTTGAAGTTGTGGTCAGTGTTGAAGATATGTAAGATGGAGGGTGGAGTAACTTATCTTTGGGAATAGGGTTGGTATAATAAATACTGTGAAAAAGGCACAAGCGAAAATATGTACGGCGCAGAGAAAGAAGGGGAAGACCAAGTTCAGATTTCATTGCAGATACGCTTGCTGTTCAGGAATAATTTCAAACAATAAAACAGGCGGCGCGGTTTTGAACAGACTTTAAAGCGTTAATTAAGGTTATCTGATTAGGACCGAAATTGAGCAAGGATATTCTAGTTTAGGTCTGATTACCGTGCTATATAGATGAAGCTTAACGGTGCTGTTAGAAGCTATGAAATGGCGCCGTAAGAATCCGAACGTGCGGTTAGCCAGGTTAGATATGTATTTCACATGCATTTTCCAGGACAGATTGTGTGTTAGGTGAATACCCAGGTATTTTTACGATGAGACAGATGATAACGGAGTGTTATTAAGAAGATAGCGAGGGATGTATCCAGGTGGACATCTGGGTATACATAGGTGTTTGCACTTAGTGGTGTTAAGTGTCATGAGCCATTCGCTGCACCATGAAGAAATTGAGTTCAAGTCCGATTGCAAACATGCTTCATCAGAGGGATTAGTAATTGAACGATAAAGCACACAGTCATTTGCGAAAAGATTTATATGGGGGATAACATTATCAGGAAGATCAATTATGTAGATTCAAAGCAGTAGAGGACCTCACACAGAAATTTGAGGCACTCCAGAAGTTACGAAAACAAGAGGCGAGTCGTAATCATTAACTGAGACATATTGACTACGGTTGCAAAGACAACATTTATTCCAGTCTAATACGTGATCTGCCTTTGAGCATGGTTATGAAATAAAAAATGATATGGCTCCGTCGCTTCCTGCAGATGGCTTGTTGCAGTTACTTCTGTTGCGCTTGCTGCCTTGTTCCGGTAAGCCACCGCCAAACCGTTCTCATGGACAGCCAGCATAATGTGTCAGAGCTGGTACCTGCGATAAAAGATAGGATGATGGAAGAATGTTATTCATCATCGTCGTGAACCTATTAACTCGATAGCGTTAAGGAGCTCGTGTCGCAGAAAAGCCGGTGTCGTCGGCGGCGTTGGCTGTGAGCGAAAAATGGTAGTAGGCGATTCATAAATAAGACAACTTGCAAGATGGGCTGGGTGTGAATTGAAACAGGGTCTCCGGAGTGTGAGACGGTAGCGCTACCACTCAGCCATGAGTTCGTTGTTTCAAAGCGGGACAAAAGCGACTCTAGTGATTGCGGTGTTACCTTAGAAACGTGCCGTAGAAGGTTACACTGCGGTGTATATCGGTAATTATGAGCATGTAAACTACAGAAGTCGCAGTTAAACGCGTTACAAAGTAGGTTTCCGCTACATTTATTCTGCGCTTGGCACGCACGCAGAGCCATCTTGCAGCAAACACTTAAGACTCCCTCCTCGCAATGTGCGGCACTGCCCCGACAGCTGGCGCGCCACTCGCAGGCGCGACGCGGACCCTCTTTCCACTCACAGCGCGATTCTTAGGTGCAGCGTCCGATGCGGGACGCGTCTGACGTGATCGCGGCGCCGTAGCGCGTCTGGTGGCAGTGTCCCCTGCGATCTGTGCCGGGCTGCTGGCGAGGAGTCATACGTCAGCGTGGTGCTCCCAAGGGAGATAGAGGACGATCCCATCGAGGCGTCAGCCGCATGGTCGCGTCCGCCTTCATGGCACGTCGCGGCCCGGCTGTCCGTGCCGATCTCAACGTTCGGCTCGCGTAGATCGTTTCTCCCTCCGAGACACCGAGTTCTTTGGTCCGTTCCACTTGCTCAGGCGCCGTTTCGTTTTTGTGTGACTCAAGTGCATGCCGAGAGAATGAGTGGGTGGTGCGAACGGGGTGCAATAACGCTATCACGCTCCACTCTTGAAGGCGAAGCTTAAGCACCCACCAATTTTTTTATGTCCGCTACAGGACGAAAGCCTGTACCATCTATCCGAAACAAATGACAGATACGTGATCGCAACAACAAAGACCTGCATGCGCTTCGTGTTCTACCGAAATACAGCGGGCGTTTGCATTTGAATTACCATATTCTTGCACTGGCGCCTACAAACTGCCAGCACATGTTTTGTCAGTTTATTTGCGCATTTTCTTTTGTGAGAACATCTACCTGACCTCGCGAAGACACGAATATACAGAGCACCTGAAAGAATGCTCTCAGCACCAGCTGGTCATATAAAGCTCGTCATATCGGATTTTCTGCAACGCTTCAGACTCAGTGCTAGATTCTCGATTAGCGGTGTTTGCACGCAGAGGAGCCAATATCCTAATTCTAATGAGGCTGCTTGTTAAGGTCACACTCTCGTCGCGTGTTTTTAGTGGGATGATGGGAATATGGCTCCGTGTCACCAAATACCTGTAACGAAGAAGTGCGGCAGCTTCTGCTAATGGGGCTAGACGGACTACTGGTCCAAACCCAAATGCGGAAGCTTCGGCTGGGCTTGCATGCGGCCACATATGGACCTTCTTTTTTTTCATGGGTACTGCAATATTGAGTATGCGATGGCACTGTCGATGAATACTGGGCAAGCTGGCTAGGGTGAGCGCTTTGTGTCTATGTCAGCTATATACGTGGCGGCAGTTTCTCGCGGGCATTTCGCGCTCGTGACTGTTTAATTAGTATGAAGGTGCATCGCCTGCGTGGGAAACGCTTCTCTTGGACGTAATCAAGGGATTTAAGTAGAAATGGCATGTTGTCTGCTGTGAGCACCCAGATCTATGCGTGCGCGCATGTTGACGCGTACAAGGAGCCTCGACGAACATCTGTGTATTTCGAAAAACTAGCTTCATGAATTGACGTCACTGTGAAATTCTCAGTGTAGTTCTAAGCTGTGGTTTAGCTGTAAAGCGTAGTTAGGAAACATGTGCGACGGTTGTAACAACGTGGGCACCGTTCTGCCACTGCATAGCATCTGTCGCTTACTTTGACAAGCTTTCAAATTGGTATATGTGGATAGACTGACAAGCTACCTAGATTGCTGAAGGTACTTTCCGCGTACAAATAAAATGGGGTTGCTTATGTGGTTGCTAATAAGGGAATACCCTTCAGTGTGAATTACACATGTCGAGTTGGCGGGTGGCCGGCTGCGTAGTGCGCGAGCTTCCGAAGCAGTGGCGGCTGCTGGTTTATAGATTTGGTTTCCAATACAGCGCAAGGCCCGAGCTTAGGGCATGACTACTTGTGGTCTTACTGCGGCCTTAGCGTGTGCTTCGTTTTCGCGATACATGCCGACAAAATTGGCCGATTCGCTACACTCTAAGCAGGGGTGTGTTTTTGCAAGTTTCCGCGCCAGACATTAAAAAAAAATGTATTTTGGTGGGCTTTGCTGGCGGGGGCCGTCCTCTAGGAAGCACTCGCCTGTTTCACACAAATGGTATCGTCACAAATAGTCGTTACATAATCTCGGGGTGAAGGCATACAGTAGGCATACGTGAAAATCTTGGGAAATATATCGACAACAATTACACAGCTACTTGATTTTGAAGAAAGAAAATATACATTCACCTAGAAGTAAAGATGTCAGGCAAGCCGACACAATATACACAACGCCATTCACTGCATGCTTAGACGAAGTATTCAAGTTATTAGGCTGAGAAGGCAGTCGAGTTAGTGTCAACAGCGAATACCTCACCAACATTCCGTTTGCAGATGTCATTGCCCGGTTCAGTGACATCAGCGTAGGTGGGCTCGGTGGCTGTGGCATGGCACAGCCTTCTCATCCACTGACTTTCGCAATGCAGGTACTCGTGACTACCTTCGCCTACGTCTTGCCAGCACTCTTCAACGTTTCCTCGGTCGTCCTACCACAGCTGGAAATGCCGTTCGGCAACGTGAACTACGGAGCCCTTGTTTTGAGCGCCTCGGAAGCGTCGACGAAAGCCGCGCTCCCCCACTGGATCGTCGACATCGGATGGAAAGAGCAATCGGCAGCGACAACATCGTTCCTGCCAGCGTATAAAGAGCACTGCTTCCGCCTGCGCTTTGTGGGCTCGGTGGCTGTGCCATGGCACAGCCTTCTCATCCACTGACTTTCGCAATGCAGGTCAGTAAACCATGCTGCCTTTTCGCTAAAAAAACTAATAACTACTGTCTGGTACAGCTGCCGAGCCTGCAGTGTTGCATTTGTGTCGCTGGTGAATGTTTTGGTGTTATGAAATCCCTCCTGCTCTTGTCGGGCGATATAGAGATGAACCCTGGCCCTGACAGATTAGACCGTGTTCTTGCTAAGCTGGAAACGTTGTCAACCGGCCAGGACCAAATAATCACCGATTCACAGGACCTTAAACATCAGATGCGTTCTATTGACACAACTATTTCTGATTTGAGCAAGCGCGTAGCAGACCTAGAAAGTGTTTTCCAGGGTGTCTCAACTCTCAAAACCGATCTGCAGTCTGCCCAATCTGTATCCGCTAAGACTGCTGCTTTTGTTACTAACCTTGAAGCTCGGTTAGATGGCGCCGAAAATAGGTCACGCCGCAACATTTTGATATTTTATGGCCTTTCGGATTCTAAGTCGCGCGAAACGTTCGTTGAATCGGAAGAATTGCTAATCCGCCATTGTCGTGACAAATTACGAATAACCTTGGACCCATGTCAAATTGAGCGTGCACATCGTCTGGGCCGCTACGAAGATGGCCGTCAGCGGCCGATTATAGTTAAATTTTTGTCCTCTAAAACAAAAGAAACTTTCCTCTCAAACGGGCCCAAGTTAAAGGGCACCAATTTCAGCATTGGAGAAGACTTTTCCCCTCCTGTTCGTAAAGCACGCAAACACCTTGTCGCGTTTGCAAAAGCAAAAACCGGACCGTTCTCCCTGCGGTACAAGACTTTGTTTCTCGGAAAGAAACGCTACACCTTCGATGCCGCCACAGAAACGGCTACGGAAATAGCATAGCGCTTACCTCACCATCGTCACAAACCTAATCTTTGCGATACCGCCCCTCGAGAGAATATTTGCCTCTCGGTTATCTACACCAACAAACGCAGCCTGCTTCCAAAGCGCGATCTTGTGTCCAGCCTCGTGTCTTCAACGGGCAGCAACCTGCTCATCTTGACAGAGACCTGGCTGACTGATAATATAAGCGACGCTGAAGTTCTTTGTAACCTACCTAACTTTGAACTTTTCCGCACTGATCGCACAAACTCTCGAGGGGGTGGCGTCCTTATTGCTACAAGCAATAAGCTACAGTGTTCCCACATAAACATCTCATCAGACCTTGAAATATTATGGCTCCTTTGTCGCGCCACACCAGTATCTATTAATTGGCGTTAGTTATAGACCCCCTCACAATAGCCCCGAATTCCCCCGTAAACTGCACAACATATTAAACGAACTTAAAACTAGACACCCTAAGGCACACATTCTCCTTTTTGGGGATTTTAACTATCCTGGCATAGATTGGTGTGCCCCTAATTATCCTATTTTTAGACAGGATGAATCCCGTGAATTTATGGATGTCTGCTTAACTTTTAACCTAGCCCAACTAGTAACCCAGCCTACACGCATCGCCGGAGATACTGCTAACATTCTTGACCTCATACTATCTAGCCACCCCGACAGCCTGAACGCTATTACTTATCTCCGTGAAATCAGCGATCATAAAGTCATTTATGCATGCTTTAACTTCACCCCAATAACAAAAGCAACTTGCCAAAAAACAATTTCTCTCTACAACAAAGGAAACTATGAGGCCTTCAACGCGGAATTGGAGGCCTTTTTTCCATCATATCAGGGGTCATTTGACGAACAAGACATCCACACAAATTGGTCAATGTTTAAACATAAAATGAATGAATTGACTAATAAATATATTCCCAAATGCAGCTTCCGCGCTAACCACCACAAGCCATGGTTCACCAAGACTCTGGGAAGATTAGAAAATAAAAAGAAACGCCTTTTCCGTAGTGCTAAACTGAGCAGAACAGACTGCACATGGGAAAAATATTACGCTGCTGAAGAGGCGTATTTGGTCGCAGTAAAAAACGCTAAACGTTCCTATTACCACATCGATTTGCCCAACATACTTACAGATAACCCGACTAAATTCTGGCAGCTTTTAAACCCCCAATCTTCGCGCGTTGTTAGCCTGACTGACGATTCTGGACGTGTTATTTCAGACGTTGAGTGCGCTAACATATTTAATTCTGCCTTCGCATCTGTATTCACTAAAGAACAAAAACCACCACCCCTCATGACAGCCAGTGACCCCACAATTGCAATGCCAGCGGTTACGTTCTGAGGAACCGGCATATCCCTTCTTATAGATAAGTTAAAACTTTCTTCATCTACCGGCATTGATGAAATCAACACAAAGGTCTTGAAAAACACTCGCCACACGTCTGACAAGTTTTTATGCTTGCTATTTTAGCGGTCCATTTCTACAGGTATCATACCCCACGACTGGAAAGTGGGGAAGGTCGTCCCTATCCACAAGTCGGGTAAAAGAGATTCACCACTTAACTACCGCCCCATATCACTTACCAGCATACCCTGCAAGCTCATGGAACACGTCATTTACTCTTTAACAATGCAGTTTCTGGACTCAAATAATTTCTTTCATTCATCACAGCATGGATTTCGTAAAGGTTCCTCCTGTGAGACTCAACTAGCCATTTGCGTTCACGACCTGCATGCCAACCTCCACGCTAATCTCCAAACCGACGCAATCTTCCTCGACTTTGCTAAGGCATTTGACAAGGTACCCCATAGCCGCCTATTTCTGAAACTTTCCAGCCTAAACTTGCATTGTGACATACTAGCATGGATAAAAGAATTCTTGACTCACCGCTCCCAATCAGTCGTCATTAACAAACAAATGTCTAACTTACTACCAGTTTCCTCAGGGGTACCCCAAGGATCCGTCCTAGGGCCTCTTTTGTTTTTAATTTATATTAACGACCTACCTCAGAAATTAGATTGCCATATTCGGATGTTTTCCGACGATTGCGTTATTTACAAAACAGTTACTGACACCTTTAACCAACAATCCCTACAAAATAACCTAAATCTGGTAGAAAACTGGTGCAACGACTGGCTAATGACACTTAATATAAACAAATGCAAATATATATCTTTCCACCGTCACAGTAATCCTCTCCTGTTTCCCTACCCTATCTCTAACGTTCCTATCGACCCTGTCAAATCATATAAATATCTCGGTGTTCATCTTAGTCATGATCTTACGCGGAATAGCCATATCGCGAATATTATTTCATCTGCTAACAAAACGCTTGGCTTCTTAAAGCGTCATCTCCACTCTGCCCCCCTGCATGTTAAGCTACTCGCATACAAATCACTAGTTCGACCAAAATTAGAATACGCATCGCCCATCTGGTCCCCGAAACAAGTATACCTTGCTAATTCACTTGAATCTGTTCAAAACAGGGCAACTAGATTCATTCATTCCTCGTACTCTTTCGATATCAGCATATGATCTCTGAAATCGCAGTCCAACCTACCTACTCTTGCACTTCGTCGCCACATTTCTAGTTTGGCCTTATTTCATAAATTCTTTTATTCCGAGCTATCACAGGAACCCTACATCTGCCCTCCCCCACCACGTTTCTCTCTTCGCACCGGACATCAGCAGCAGGTGTCTCGACCACGAGCACACACAAAAACTTTTGCTTCGTCATTCTTCCCCCGGACTGCTTGCGACTGGAACGGCCTTCCCCAGAAACTTGCTGCCATCACATGCCAATCTATGTTCCTTAACCAAATTACGCGTGCGCTTGCATCACAATAATCATTTTTGTTTGTATAACTCGTTCAACATTTTTTCTGTTTACTGTTGTTAACCTATATGTGTCCCACCCCTTATGTAATACCCTCACATGAGGGTCTTTAAGGAAATAAAGTGAAGTGAAGTGAAGTGGGCTGCCATACTAATGGTTTAACCTGACCGCTTCAGTGTACGCTCTTTCAGAAACTTCGAAACCATAAAGACATCCACGGCTGTGATGCTTATCGCCATTTGCGCTCTCTTTATTGTGGATAAGTCTGAAAATGAAGGGCTTGCACGATATTCACACGATGAAGCAATATAGCTGTACTGGTTAGGCAAAGCAGCCGTCATCTAAGTATTGCTTACAAGACAAAGCGAACTTTATATTTTATCGGAACGACAATCGCGTGACCCTCTTGTTTCTTGCGCAGCACTGCCGGTTCACCTCCTGAGACTACGGGAGAGGGAATTCAAAAGAAACAGGAATAAATAGAAAAAATAGTGCACTATAACATTTATGAGTTTCATTGTATATGCGATATCCGAGCATAAGTTTACTTACATGTTGGGTTACTGAAGTGTCTGTACTAATTATTATTATTTAGAAATTACTGATTACGGCGGAGCTAAGAACGTAATTATAGAATTTAGAGACCGCCAACGTGAGCACGACTTTGGCGAAATTCCCGGAAGCTATAATGTAGAAAGCGGAAGTTGTGACGTCACCGATGAAGTCCCACAGAAGAAGGTGGCACGCTATATAACCGGCTAATTATTGGAAAACAGATGACTCCGACTTCACTTGGTTCGTTGCGTTCGCCTAAAGTTAATCTAAACAACACCAAGTTGCCAGTGCCCCTAAAAAGCACCTAAGTCAATGATGAGGGCCGTCTACTATTTCTTTTTCATTATTTTGCACACTATAGTGCTGTATACCGTTTTATCTGCTATAAGATAGCATGTGTCTTGCACTGCGTGGCTCAATGTTAAGAGCATTTGAAGGAAGCTGTCTCATCGCGAATAGGACCAAGTTCCTCGTAATGATGGCAGCGTTACCAGGCCACTACACGCAACACAACCTCTAAACTTATTTTATAGCAGTATGACCGCGTATCTGGTGTCAAAACAACGTAAAGCGTTATTTTATTTTTGTAGCCAGGATAATAATATGGCAAAGCTACAGCGGTGCAAATACATAAACGCGCTAGATAGCGTGTGATGATATGCTGTGTATACTATTTGTAGACTAGAATATAAATTTTCCGTTCAATATAATTTTTAATCTGTCATATATACTAAAATTCAGCATCACATTTTATTGGTTATTGTGGAAAAGGCAACTGCAACGGAGTGTTACTACTGCCTATAGAGGAAATGCAAATTGAAGTACGGTAGACATCATGAAGAGTCTACAGCATTCGTTCCCTCATAAAACTGAAGGATTGAAGACTTGCAATACACTAGGCTATAATAACGGATTAAGTTCAATAAACCTTAAAGATGCGTACAATAAACACTTTTCCATCGTTAAGGCTGCTGGTTTGTTCCGTGGGCCACACCCTTGCAATTATTGCTGCAAAAATGTTTCACGTTACGCGACAAGAACATAAACTGCATTTGCATTGAGCCCAGTTTGAAAACTGTGTACTAATTTGCTGGCCAAATCTGCAAAATTATAATCATGCTGCTTGTTCGAACGCTCCTAGACTCGGCATGTGTCATATTGAGGAACTTAGCAAGCCCTTTCTATAATGTCTTGTCGCCAGTGAGGCAGATTTGTGGAAGCCAATATAGCCAATATATAACAATTTTAACTTGTTTATTCCTCTCTGCAGGCAGCACATCGGCTATAATTCTACAACTGGAGGCAAGAGCTGCGTCTTCCGAAGAAGCCCTGCGTGCTAATAGTGCTGGGCAAGAGTCAGAGAGAGCTATCCCTCCCGATTGCGTGGAGTCTCTTTGCGTGTAGCATCTGCAAGGGCGGTGCTTTTTTTTTTTAATGCATCCCTGGAAATAGGCACGCGTTCAGTTCGCGTTTGTTGACGAAGATGACTAGCAGAGGCAGTTTTGACATCTTTTTGAAGTTGAACCACTGGCTTGACGGTTGTGAAGTGATGCTCTTCGCGGTGTTGCATGTACGGGCAACGAGTTGAATAAAGCATTCGACGAGAATGAAAAGAAAATTAGGCAGATAAACTCGGAACTGCTTGTGCGTGGGAATGAGAAAGCATTAAAGTCGCTTTCGTGAAGTGTTCCTTTCCGGGCGTTCCTTCACCGCGCCGGCTCTCGCCTGCGTTCTAACTGCGCCTCCGTACGGGCAAATCAAAACGTGCCAAGTGTCTCAACGCGCTCGTTTGCACACGAGGAGTTCACGACCCGAAGAACCGCTTGGCGGCGTTCAATCGAGCATAAATGCTTCGTAAGTTATCCATTGTTTTTATGTATTAAATACAAGGCCCCACCTCCTCCCAATTGGCTGCACGTCACGTGCCGAATGACGCACGCACTAGGCGTACCATTAGCTAACCAGATCCGTGGGAGACGCCGTGGTGTTGTCGAATATTCATTGTAATGGGTTTCCGCTGTCATATCCAGGTGCGCCTCTCAAAAGCTTTTGTAATAGTGGACCTCAGTGGACGCCCATGATAAGCAATATCGATGTAAATGTGGAAACTTGGCACGCACGTGAGCTCTCTAGTTTTGGGAAAGCTAAGACATGGAATATGTTTCATGCTTCCAAGCTTCCTTATGTTCGGAAGGGGTTCCACTGTTCGCCTATGCATGTTTAGCGATTTGATAGAATATCTGCATGTTTATCCATTCACATGGAAAGCTATGAAAGGGACAACTTTATTCTTCCCTTGAGAAGGGTCGCCTAGGATTTGTGCATTTTTTGTGCGACAATTGCTCATACGATTGTTTTACCTTAAACCGTGCGCCATCCATTTCTTCTTTTGGGTAATAGAACGCGCATTGGTTCACACCTCCCTTTTCTTTTTATCACGACAAACGTTGCGCAAGAATTGTGGTTGTGGGAGTTTCTAGAAGAACATCACGAGACTATTTCATCTTTAAAAGTCAGAATCACTCAACAATATTTATTTAACGTTGATCGGATGTAGCTAAATATAGCATTTCTGCTTAACCTTTTTCTGGAACCTATGTATTAAAAGCCGTATCTGTCTAGATTTGGTCATGATGCTCTTTGCGGTGTCCGTAGAATGTGTTTACGCCAGCAGGGAAACATTATTCTTTAAGCTGCGCACCTTCACACTGCTAGCTAAAACATGGCATCATGGAAAATGACTATATGTGCCCTAGAATGCAAATTGTCGTCTTGGCAACCAACGCGAGACAAAAGAATATTGCTTTATTCTTTGTTATGAAGTATTTTACTTTTGCGACATTTTACAAACTATGAAGCATTCACCGAAGATTACGATATTCCTTCAGCGAAATTTCAGCGCCGCTCTATAGGTCTTTTCATTTCGCGATGTATTGGCTGTCGCGGACAGTCTATCTTTGTGCTGCACGTTGCAAACGTAGCGACATGTGCGGCGACTGCTTCGCTGATCGGGAGATCGCGAGAGGCAGCGTATATGTGACGCATGGGCACAATTTGCAGCAGTTACCGTAGACGACCTCCACTCATGCAGAGCTTTGTTTGCATATGTGGTGTCGGTGGCGTCATCGGTTAACGCTACTCTGACGCCACACTCTAAGCCAACTCGCACTAAAAAGGGTAGGGGATTTCTTCCCTTAGGGAGTAACTGCGTTGCCACAACCATTGGTACCTAAAGGAAGAACGACTCGTCCGTCAAGGACTAACTTGCAGAGGATTAACTGTTCGGTCTCGATAGCATTTCCCAAGAAACCAACTGTTGCTCCCATCAGACGAATGCTTTTACCCGCCATTTGTATAGTTGTCTTACCCGCCACCTGGAAGCTACAGACCGTTCTAGTTACCGCGTAAACTGATAGATGGCAGCAAAACCCGCAAAAAAAATAGAACGTCGCGGTTTCTTCCCACATGACTGAGTGAAGGGGACACATAGCGATACAAGGCAGATCACTTTCTCATATAGTAGAAAGCAACATTACACCAGGTAAACGCCTGGCATTCGGACACTGCACTTTCTACCTACATGCATGTGCTCAGTACTCACTAGGCCATACTCTTTCGACCTGATTTGTAGCACCAGAGTGTGCCCCTCCCTTCCTTGTAATTAATCGAATAAATTGGCAGAGTGCATTTTTGGGCATAATCAGAAGATGGATACTGCAAAATCCCACATATCTGTTAATGTAAAACCGCACTATGGTTAAATGCTTTTTGACTACCGATATTCAATTACCAGCACAGAGATGACGGCGATCTAAGCCTTTCCAGCTTTTGCTTCAAAGCTGATGAGGATGGCACTTGCAAATACAACCACATACGTTTGCAAAATGCGTACTGCTGAAATCGCCTAAATATCTTACTGCCTAAATGCATAAAGAAATAGAAAACCGTCTGCTATTCGAGGCGGCAAAAGCGGTACGTTGTCGCCGGCTCATGGTGTACCGGCGACTGCCGGCGACCAGACGTTGTACCACTGGCTCATAATTTACATTTCCTCGCATCGCAGCTCCTGTTCGTGCTAGAGATTCCACAGTTGTCCTCGTATGTTGTGAGTGATATGATCTGGGCATCACTTTATTTCAGTGGCCATCATTTTATGTGACAACCACATTTTAGACCGATGTTTCTGTCGTGTGCGACGGTGATGCGTGCTCAACGGCCAACATGCGCCGACGTAGTCAGTAACCTTATTTTGCTTGCGATTCCAAACCGTAGCGTATTTCGTTTCAAAAAGTAAACGCTGACGACCAAAAATTCATACCTTCGATCTAGCTTAACTTTCTCCTGTATGTGAATTGCAGGCGGCGTTGGCAGTGTGCAGCCGTTCGTCATAGCCTGGGCCTGACGGGGTGACAGCTCTTGGCAACCTCGGTCAAACAGCCCGGTATGCTCTTCTAGATGTGTGCAACAATTCATTGCGTGAAGGAGTGGTTCCTGCTGCATGGAAGTCCAGCCGCCTTGTGCCTCTGCTCAAACCAGGTAAGTCACCCCTAGACGTGGAATCTTATCGTCGCATTGCTCTGGCCAGTTGTCTAGGAAAGGTGATGGAGAGGATGGTGCTGACGCGTCTAGAGTGGTATCTAGAACACTACAGGTTATACCCTGACGCTATGGCAGGCTTTCGACGCGGACGCTCTTCTGTAGACAACGTCATCGACCTTGTCATGTCTGTTCAGCACGAAAAAAGCCTAAGGAGGCTGTCAGCGGCAATGTTCCTGGATGTTAAAGGCGTTCATGATAACGTAACCCATCGAGCCATCCTAGACGCTTTGGGCAATGTCGGCCTAGGCGGCCTTCTTTTTCGGGAGATATTCAGCTTCTTGAAGGACAGGTCATTCTTTGTGCAAACAGAGGATGGTGCGTCATCACAACACAACACCTACCGTGGCGTACCACAAGGCGGAGTCCTGAGCCCCACTCTATTTAACCTCGTGCTCATAGACCTGGTTCACGCCCTTCCGCAATCCGTCCATGTGTCGATCTATGCAGAGGATATATGCATTTGGTCATCAGGAGCGGTGCGTCCACAGGTGCGCGCCAGACTTCAAAAAGCGGCCACACTAACATCAGGTTATCTTCGAGCGCGAGGCCTGGAGGTGTCCTCCGAGAAGTGCTCTATGGTCGCTTTCACGCGCAAAGCAATGAAGCCATACGTTGTTAGAATTAATGGACATCCGATTGCCTACGAGAGGACGCACCGCTTTCTAGGAGTGATAATAGATCGAGACCTCTCCTGGAGACCACATATCTCGTACCTAAAAAGGAAATTACTCATGATAACCCACGTGCTCAGATTTCTTGCGGGAATGTCGTGGAGTGCGTTTGTGAGTGCGATGCTCCAACGCTATAACGCACTGTTCCTCCTTCTCCTGCGCTATAGCTTGCCTGTACTGGGTGGCACCAGTAAGACCAACCTCCGTACTTTCCAGTCTGTACAAGCTCAAGCTCTACGAATTTGCCTTGGACTTCCCAGATGTGCATCCACGGCAGCAACAATAGCCATCGCGCATGACCACCCCATTGATACGTATCTTCAAGTCGACGCTTTAAGGATGCATATCAGGCACTTCGCGCGACTTCCATCGCATCATCTCGCCTCCCTTCCTGCCGCTCGACCTCGTTCAGCGTTTAGCAGGATTATTGCCTCTAACCACGGAACTTTACCATCAAACTTCGCGCCTGCAGCACGACCATCTCTACCGCTGTGGTGCCTCCACCTACTCCGGGCTCTTCGTGTTCTCGGTATCAAAAAGAAAACAGAGATGTCATCTTTCGGCCTCAAACAAACCATGCTTTCATTCCTACATGACAAACACAAAGACCGCATCCACGTTTACACGGATGGTTCTGTCTCCTGTAAGAGTTTAGCTCGAGCAGTGGTAATTCCCGCAGAGCCTGTCACCCTCATGTTCAAGACGTCTCACATTACATCATCGACGGCTGCAGAGCTCGCAGCGAACCGTGCTGCTCTAGAGTTTATTCGTCACAAATCGTCACAGTCATGGTCCCTCTTATGTGACTCGACGGCAGCTCTCCAGTGTCTGATGTCCCCTTTCAACCACGGACCGAATATGCAATTAATGGCAGACATCCGACTACTCCACCATCACACAATCAACAAGGGGCACAACATCATCTACCAGTGGATACTGGGTAACTGCGGAATTTCGGGCAATCACAGTGCGGATGATGCCGCCCGATCGGCCCATGATGGTGCCCACGGTATACCAATACCACTGTCACGAATAGACGGAGCCATAAGTCTTCGCTCCGTCGCCCGCGAACTTACGCAGAATCTGTGGAACACCAATGAGTTCAGGAACGCACGTCTCCACAGATTGCATCCATGTCTGCAACTCCGTCTACCACCTTTGCAGCAGCTACGGTAGACGACCTCCCCTCATGCACCCTCCACGAGCGGAAGCAACACTTCTGTGCCGCCTGTGGCTCGGCGTGGCATTCACGAACTCCTATTAATTCCGCATTGGAATGGCCGACAGCCCTACTTGCGACACCTGCGCCTGCGAGGAGACGATTGAACACCTCCTTTGTGACTGTCCCACTACAAAGTGCCAAGAACAGTGCTGGGGACCGCGCTCGAAAAACTGGACAATCGCCCCTTTAGAGAGGAAAAAGCTCTAGGACACTGGTCCAGACGGGCTTCGGCACTCAAGGCCTTAAGGGCTTTGCTGAGGTTCTTAAGGACAAGCGAATTGTGCCATCGCCTTTGAGTGTTGTATCGCGTGGTATCGCGTTGCTGCGTGAATTTTTTTATTTTTTTCTCCTCTTCTTCTTCTTTCTCCTTTTATTCCCTTTACCCCTTTTCCCAGCACAGGGTAGCCAGCCGGTACTTACGCTGGCTAACCTCCCTGTCTTTCCTCCGATTTGCCTCTCCTCCTTCTCCTCGTGTTAAAAAAAAACATCCGGCTGATATCTGCGGCGAACATTCAGAAAGCATCGGGTACGGCCACGTCTCAATGTGCATCGGCAGCTGCGGACAGTTGCACACTGGTTACGAGTTGAACTTTTTTTTGTATTACAGCTCCCTCCCGATACAGGTCAGACACTGTTGCTCACTGGTCACGAGAGGTACAATTCAGGGTTCGGGTTGTGCCCTGCTATGCCAACAAAGCCATCGTGGAAATTTCCTTGGTGCTCAATTGTCACTTTCGCGCCTGGGCTCAAGAGCAAGGGAAATACTCCCGGTTCAGCGTTGACGATTTTGTCCCCCACTCCCACCTGGGTATGGGAGAGGTTGGTAAGGGTGCCCCTGCATATATAGGCTCAGTTTCAAGAAAACACAACAAGAAGTGCGGGGGGGGAGGAGGTGTCAAGTTAATGTTTTAGGAAGGCCACCTCTCCCCAGCCCCACCGGCCACTGTACAATTGGACTGTATTGTTAAATTCAAGCGCGCACACAACAAACGACACCAGAAAGCAAGTGCATATACGTCACCGTTTGTTGTGTGCACGCAGCAACTTTATAATGAACTCCTACCCACTTGCCCTACGTTAGGTACTTTTAAAAAGGGACGCCTCAGTGAAGATCTCCATAATAGTTTTGACCACCAGAGGCTCTTTAGCTAGGTCCAATGCACATGTGCATAATCGTATATACGTCTAAATAGTTGAATCATGCCTCCACGGCCGGGAAATGAAGCTGCAGCTTCGTGTTTGACAACTGAAGGCAATAGCCATTGGGCCAGTAGTGGGGAATAATAAGTAATAAGTATATGCCAACGCACAAATCATAACCAACAGCCGTGAAGATGCCGCCTGAACTAAGGGACTAACGGCGGGGCATAGAGACTAAACGTTTCTGTCCATCCCTCTGTTAGCACCTCTGAAAGTGAGGACCAAGCACTTCGTCCATGAAATATGCGCACGGCCCGCATCACGCGCAGTTACTCTTCTAACAGACTAAGCGCTGATCCCAAAGATGAACTGGAGCGATTGCTCTCGGTTTCCTCCTTTGCGCCTTGGAATTCTTCTCGTAGCCATCATCGCCGCAGAGCCCGTCTTGCGCGGCACTGCACTTTTCTTCGTACGCTCTGCCTTCGCTTCCCGCCTAAAGAATGTTTCACATGGTGCGATTGAGGCGAAAAAAAATCGTTATGCCGCGCAGGTTGCAGAGCGATTTTCACTGACAGATTTCACATGCGTTTGCGGCAGCGCAATTTCCGTCGCAGCGATGCGCAAGGCTGCCTCCTGCTCACGAAGTATCCATGCCTGCGTCGTTAAATGAAAATAACATGGAAACTAGTCCTGTTAATATTTTCCTATTTTTACTATTACTATTTTCTATTATTATTCAATAATAGAATAGATGCACTATTTTTTAACGTTTAAAAGCGTTGAGACTTTACGACAGCTTGCAGATACGGTGAGTGAGGCGCTGCACAAAACCGTAAGTATGGGCGTGTTGCTTGTGGGGCGTCTGTGGTTTGGTTCCGTTTAGTACGCTATAGTTTTGTTGTTACTATGGAAGCCACATCCTTTTTTTCCTAGATGAGTGTTTGCTTTTGCACAACAAGCTATTATTGAGTGTGCATGTATAAGCAGCTCGTGCCATTTGTAGTGATGAAGAGGTTGACGACGGTGGCGATCAAGTGGGTGCCTGCCTTATGTTGAAGCGGCGTCCTTCTCCCGACCTGGATAGCGTACAGCTTCTCCTTTTAAACGACTTGTGTAAGCGGAGGAAAATAAAAATGTTTATGAAGCTCCTAAGCCAGAAACGCTCGTAGGTACACCCCATTAAAGCAGAGCTCAATCTAACGCGCGACATTGCTCCACTGAGCTACCAACGCGCGGTAAAACAGGAAAGCGCCTATCTTGACGGCGCTTTCTTTCCTCACACATTGCCCCTCCCACATCGTGCCGATCGCTGCGACCCAGCGACGGCACGATCAACTTGTTGGAATCCAGTCGATGAGAGCCCATGACGTCGGGGCGGTCGCCTAGCGACGGAATTTGTTGTGTGGCTGACTGAAAATCTCACCATGTGAAAAAGCCTTAATGATTCTACTGCACCCTCCTCCTCCGCTTTTCTCATCGAGCTGTGTTCGCAATAACTGTCTTCCATGCGCATTCGCTCTTTCATTCTTCGGTGTATTCCTTAGCTCGGTTAAGACGGACGCTAATGCTCGCCGCAGGAACAGGCGCCTAAAAACTGACCTCAACTTCCTCTCTCATCTTACTGTATCCAGACCCTTCATTTCACAAATACAATCATTAATACATCATTTGATTTGTTTATGACATCAGGAGTCTGGTGATTACAGAGAAACCGCATGATCCACAGGTATACCTGGCTAGACTAGGTCAGTCTAAGAATAAACTGCTTAAGTGCGTGACGGGACTAAAACCTTGGATCCTGTTTCTGAGTGGATTTCGCATCTGGACGCCTGTGCTTCTTTGCCCGATTTTCGAATTTTCATTGGACTGCGTGATATGTGTGCATTTGTATTCATTCGTGTCCGAATGTAATGTACCTGATTTTCGTAGGACACTAGTCATAATTCTATGCATTAAAAAAGAAAGGGCGCCGTTCTGTCGGGGAAGCGTGCTCGTCTGGTACCCCGGAGACCCGGATGCTAATACCGCCTAGACTGACATTTACTCAATTTTGTTTGAATGCCAATAATTTACCTCATTTACCAGAACTTCGCTGAAATATGAGACGTCAATCCGGGAATTGTTGAAGTGTTGTTGCTCTTCGTGCCGCAGGCCATCTTTCCGCCCGACGGCCATCTTTGCGTCGTCGGACTTCTCTAGGCGACGCTTACTGCTCCGAAGGATTTTCGCGTAATGGGACATATTATTACAAACCATCCCCGCATTCTGAAGAAGGTACTCAGTAGTACGACGAAGAGAACGATCGAAAGAGCTCCTTTCTGATTTGTGGTTATTCTGCCATCTTGGCTGGGACTTCTCTGTATATACCTTGGAAGTAAAATTTCGTTTAAATTTTATCTGCGTCACGTTTTAAGCAGAGATGCGGGGCCCGCATCAATCCCCGTACCTCTCGCTTTCGTATTGCTTCTTATTAATAACCTTGTTTCTTATTACTAATCATTGATGAGCGCAATCCCGAATACTGCCATCGATCCGCTGCTGAGTCGAATGAGCTTATCGTACCGGCGGGTCCGTTAGGGCTTCATTGTCGATTTGGAGCCAAACTTTCTTGGAATCACCCTTTAGAGCCGGGCGAATCCTTTTGTGACGCAAATATTATGGTTGAGCAGCAGTTGATTGGCACCCTCTAAGGCACCTCTACGTCTGCGGATATTTAGTTGCCGACCTTAATGATGATGCTGGAGTGGGGAGGGATGCTTACTTGCTGTTCAAGCAAAGTCAAAGCAGTATCGCTCTGCGGTGGTACTGCTTGTTCCGAGGACAGTGTTATCAACTCCAATCGAGAGTCGATCACTTCTGCGTGCTGTTTGGCTAACTCCCCGTGAGCATTGTCGTAGGATAACAAGCCTGGCAGGCTAAGTCTAGTTATCAAGTTTAACTCTACTAGCGCAGGTTCCAGTCGGCATTAGTAGGTTTCCTCCAGCTGTCCAGATTCATGGATGTGTCATGCAGTCGTGGCTCTTCAACTTGTCACGAAGGAATAACTAATAAGGAAATCGTCCGCTCCTGTGCCAAGAATGGCTGAGGCTGCGGGGACGTCGAGGAGATCGTCGAAACCAGTGGTTCTTCGTGTTGCATTGCGCTTTCGTTGCCGAGTCGGGACATGGCTGCTTGGAATAATCTCGCCGCTCTTAATTCCGGTCACCGAGCCTTTTGTTGGCGGCGTAATCATGGTTTTTAGGATTCGCCTGGGCGATAGCCTGTCCGTTCTATTTCGTCGACTTGCATTTTCAAGCGTCGGTGGCGGAGGATTTTCGGCATTTCGACGAACAGGTACCGAACCTCCATAATTTGCTGCTTTGAGTTTTCTGGATATGGGATAACTGACCGGCCGCGGGTTGGGATAGTGTATGTGCTGTAAGCCATAAAATTCCGTATTCTAGCCATAGACAGTTTCGCTGTAAAAAGCATTTGGCTGCGCCCCTGCCTTACTTCATACACCCCATCGAACATGGCTGATGAGCCAGGACACAAGATTCCCGCTCGCTTCACAATGAGCCACATATCTATGGGACAATGTAAACTGCGAAGATCAAAGTTTTATAAGACGCTACTAAGTCCTGGTGAAAAAAAATCCCTATACCCTCATCGATTCGGCCCTTTGGGGTAGTACTTTTTGATGACCCTCTTCCCTTTGAGGGCCCATATTCATTTGAAAGCACTGTTTTCCTTGAATGGCACAGCAATGAACCGCTTTGCTGCCTTCTATTAATGGTCTGACTGTATGGGTAGATCCTTTTGAAGTTTTCCGGATGTCATAAATATCGCCAGTTGCAAATAATATTATTCTAGTCCTTGAGCTGTATTATTCCGACAGGAGTACATTACTTGCATGAGAAATCCAAAAACCTCTTTCAAAAATAACATAATGTAGTGTTTACCTCGGTTATTTATTTTTTCACGGCACATATTGCAACTTACAAGTTATAGGCGGTGAGTTCGGAAGATGTATTCACTTGGAATGAATTTCCAGAATAATACCAGTTTGGAGATATGTTCCGTCAACCTCATCGTAACAATGCAGAGTTCCACTTTTTTAACAACACGCTTAAGTGCAACTCCCACGTATTTTGTTCCATGAATTGGGAAACATTTCTAATCTGGTGTCATCCTGTTGGTTAGGTTTAAGTGGCTACGTCATGCAATCTCACCGTATACAATTCGTAAGCCGCATCATATGTGCCATATTATAATTCATTAAAATTTTTTCTAAATGGTTCAATATGTGTTTCAAGTTCAGGTGCAAGCACTGTTCGCTTCTTAAAATAATCTAGCTCAAGGTGAAGAATCATGCTGTCACATGTGATCTTTATACAGCTGCGGACGGCTTAAAAAAGATAACCGCGCACATCAACCGTTACGACGGGCGTGAGTCCATGCCTGTGTTCTCACTCAGATTTGGACCGAGCACCAAGTAAGGCACATACTTATTTTCAGTCGAGGTCCACAGTTTTGTACATAAATAATAGATATTCATTGCTCGGTGTTCTGTTTAAAAATCTAAAACAATCCAATTTATTACTCTTAGCAAACATGTAAAATGAAATAAAAATAGTTTTACATACCTCTACATGTTAACTAATTTCGAGCTTTTATTTTCGGAGTGGAAATTCGTCCTGCTTTCATAAGCATTTAAATGATGACAGCGAATTTCTTTTGCCAGATTAAGAACTCTAGGAGCGCTTCAAGAACACTGAGCGCTTCAAGCTCCCGGCCAGGCTTTTTACATTTCCACAAAAAAGTGGTAACCTGTTTGTGCCAAATTCCACAAGCTGTGCAGTAAAGGGTTAAAGGGCATTTTTCCACAAACGAGCGAAATCTGCACATTTGAACAGATAGCTAGGCTGCGTGCAGGGCAGTGGTAGCCAGAAACGTTTGCGCGGCGTTACAATCAACAATTACCAGGCACCTCAATGGACAACATTAGAGGGCGGGTCCGGTGGATTCCAAGTAACACAGGAATCGGAGGAAATGAAGTGGCGCATGCCACATCGCGTGAAGTTCTGCCGGGCCCTCCTCTGTGGGGGCCGGACCCACTGAATCCTGACGCGCGAAAAACCTCACTATTTACGAAATGACTGCATGAAGTATCCAGAAGCAGACACACACATGAAGTGAAGTGAAGCGCTACTATGGAGGCGTGCGTAGACGCATTCTCTTTTGTCCCCACACATAAAACGCTACATGCAAGGTTTGTTAGGAAAACTTGCTTGCAAGGCATGTGGCGGCTTCCCGAATAATGTTCAAATTATGTGGGATTGTCCGGGGAGACATGCCCCTATTGAGGCTAGCCTTGCCAAACCCTCACTCAGCCGCAGGCTTGCGACACTGGAGGTGTGATAGGTGTGGCTGGTGCGCTCCTCGTCCGACTGCGTACAAGACATCATTGAGCTCACAGTGACACTCGGCTTGGCAGACGACTATAGCATCGAGGGAGAACCCGGACCGGGGTTCTTGAAAAAACTTTATTCTCTCTCTCTCATTACAAATGGTATCAGAACTCTATCTCTCTCTGAAAATGGCATTAAAATCAGGACATCTTGAAGGACACCTGTGCAGCACTACTGAACATTTCTATTCTTCGTGAAAAGTGGTGGCAATGTTCTATATAGCCTTTTAGAGCTACCCGCTGCAGAATTTGTAACACAAGACTCATTAACTTGTCTTCATGACATGTTGTTGCTTCAGTAAATTCCATGATATCGAATGATAAAGTACATTCGTCGGATGTGAATTCTAGGGCAGATGCATTTAGAAGGCACGGCTTCAGAACGCCGCGGATACTGGTGTGTCACTGGGTCGTATAACACAATATTGAATTCGTGCTGATATGTGTACGTGACCTGAGGTAGATAGGCGTTTCCACAAAACTTCCAGCTGTGCTCGTCAAGGATGCGAACTGTGTACTTACCAGCTGACTTTCCACAAAGAGTTCTGTCCATCAAGTCTCAAAGTAAGACGAAGCGTGTAGATTTCGCAGAGTCGCAGTGTTTCTGGCACACGGTGAACACACTTCTCAACACGCCCCATTTCTCTCGTGAAAGAATAAGAGTGCGCCGCTTTTTCTTCCTTTTCTCTTTTCTTTCTTTCGCTTGCCCAGCTTCTTAGGTACGAATTAATCAGCATAGTAAAATTTCGCAAAATGGAGTGCAAGGTACCTGACAAGGTAGCCCTGGTAACTCACTCGGGTTTCTTATGTCCTGCCATATTCTGCAGTTTTGTCTTGGATCTCATATCATAAAGGGACCTTGACGGAAAATATTAGGTCAAGTTAGAATAAAAGATTAGGTTCTTGTGGTGATGAATTTGTCATTCGTAGCTAGAACAGAATATCTTGAGCCAGTAGAGATTAAAATATAAAAACGGATTGACGCCATCCGTCATGGACTATACTTGGTCCACACGTGCTAAACGTCCTTACCACTGTAGAGCTCGAAGCAGTGTGCACATGGCTTCACATGTTGGTAGGTATGATAATGAGCGCAGGATAATACGGTGTGATGTGAATGTAATTGGGGCGATGACACTTCGTCGGTTCACCACAAGAAACGCTATATTAGCATCTTGCGTCATTTTGCTACGCTAGAAAATAAGAGCTGCCTGTGCTGTTGTAGACACCTGCTCCGACACTCTTGTAGCGCTTCCTGTGCGACTGAATCTTGAAAGGCCTCAAAATAGTTTGGCTGCTGATTCTGGGATTTTCATCAAGATAAGTTCAAGTATTAGCAAAATTTTTTTGTCCTTCACGCCACCAAATTCGTCTTCTGTAGGTCAAATGTAATTATCAATTCCCGTTTTAGTGTCTAGCGCAATTTGTTTCCTACTGGGAGCTTTGGGGTGGGCTCCTGTCTCGCCACGACCACTTACATGAAAGAATGTTTTTGGTCGTGAGATTTCAACAAGGAGTCCAAGCGTAATAACCGGATGCTCTGTACACTTATGCACATATATTCATGGAACAAGTAAGCGGCCACTTTACCACTCTCATTTCCTTTCGGCAGCTGCCACTGTTACACGCACAGTGTTTACGGCCCCTAGCCCAGCAGCAATTTGCCTACTAAATCGAGATCCCTCCTTTGTCCCCCATGTTTTTGTGGCAGCGAGCACCATCTGGATCGAGGGTGAAATTATACAGCGTCAGCCTCACATGCGGAAGGTCCTTGGCTCGAATCCCTGTTTCGCAGGAACTCGGTTTTTCTAATAGGTAGATTTCTATCACAATTCGGCACTCAGTTGTTTATATGGGTTCTCAAATCGAAAGAGCTCCCAGTAGAGATATGCGATGGCCTCAGGAATCCTTTTGTACAACCTCAGCTTTGGGAAAAGATTGGCCTATCAGCAGCTGCTGTGGGAGGCAGGCGGGCGCTGCTGTAAAATAGGTACATAGAATAGCGCTACTGTAAAATAGATAGGTAAAACGCACTCCCGGCAGGGTGGTAGGCAACTACGGGAACATTAGACGTGTGGAAGGCCATCCACTTGATGGGAAGTTGGCGTCGTGGGACAGCCACTTTACCATTTTTTTCGTAAACAAGAATAACATGTGTACAAAAATAAACCTTGCTTTTTCAAGAAAAGCCTTTGTTCAAGGACGAACAGCCCCGGCCGTGACACCACCTGACGGAGGCTGAGGAAGCATAGTTAGCGCAGTCGGCTTGTTAACCCAGACTGCGGTAACTGGGTCTCCTTTCTGGGTTGGTCTAATTTCCCAAGCCCACTGCATTGGGAAGTGTCGCAGATTAACTGAAACACCTTGTGATTGTTCCTCGGGCGAGCATAATACATAGATTTTAATGTCGCCGTTGTGACGGAAGTATTATCTATGTCGAGGCAACGCATTCATCCTTGTTCCTTAGCCAAATGGCACCACCACTCTGGGAGGTCGGCTTTAAATGACGCAGAGAGAAGGCTGTTATTATCTTTAAAGACAATAAGGTCAAATGAAAATGTTACCTTGTATTTGTGAAAGTTGCGCAGAAACAAGTTGCATAGGGCTCCATAAACATTGCGGTGTTTAAACCAAATATGGTAATCCCAACTTTCGTACTCGCCTTCACAATGCCATCGTAAACTAAACGGGGGCTATTCGTAGCCGTTCTCTTGAAGCTCTGTTGACCGGGCCACTATGAAATCGTCGCCGCCACTGACGTCATCGTGTCGTCGACCAGCCATTGTCGACAAAGGCATACTCGCCTAACAAGCACCATTGCCCGCCTTACGCAGACTTACCTGTACGTGACGCAGTGCGTGTAGGGACTGTACCTTGCAGTACCATGTTGCGTGTTCTTGTCATACTTTGGCCGCCGTTGTTCCTCAGTGTCCTTTACGTTGAGTTGCTGAGCCCGAGGTCGCAAGATCAAGCTCTGGCCGTAGCGGCTGCATTCAGGTGCGGGCGAAGTGTAAGAACACCAATCTAGCGTGAATTGGGTGGACACTAAATAAACCCATATGTTGAAAATTATTCTGGGGTCCCTCGCTACTGCATGCCTGGGATTGCAACCGAAATAATAATTTGACACGTAAAGCACCAGAATTTAACTTTTTACGTATATATCGCGGAAATCGAAGCTTTCTTTTTCCAGAAGAGGGTTGTAGCCCCGAGAAAGACAACACAAAGCAAGCGAGGCGGGACAGGCGCAATTTCCTTACGCGAATGTACTTACGCGCCTGTCCCGTCTGGCTTGCCTTGTGTTGTCTTTTTTGGCGCTACAACCCTCTTCTGGAAACATGCACCAACTAGCCCCCCAACAAGTATTACTCAGAACGCGAAGCTATTTTTGGTAATCAGCAGCCGGCAATATGCTTCGCATGACAACGGTTGCCGCTTTGCATGAGATCAGATCAATCGAATGAAAGAATGAAATGAATTTGCTGTCAATATGATCTTTTCTTGCTCGAAAGACATGAAGTGACACGCTGGCAAAATATTATTTTGGTTGCGATCCCAGGAATGTAAGTGGCCGAGAAAGTTTAGGAGCAGCTCTGGGAGCCGCAAATTTGTCACTTTGGAGCCCGTTTGGACCAGGAGTTGTCTGTTTTGGAGCAGTAGATTTATGTTTTGGAGCAGCTTAATAATGGTAGTGAAATAGAAACATATGAAAAAGGCATGTTCCTTATTTTAATTTGCAGAACATCATCAGCTTACGCCAGATCAGCTCTGCAGAAGCCCGCAAGGCTAGCAAAATTCATGACAGGGAAAAATTGCCATCCACCTTATTGTAGCGTAAAGCTACAAAGGAATGCAGGCTTCTTGGAAACCATTCCTAAATGAGACACCGGTTGTGCCACCTAAATTTGTGCAAGAAAAAAATAACCGAGAGTTTTCCGTGAACAGCGCCCACGGTGCGTTGACAGGCTTTTGCTAATGCTGGATGAGTTTTTTTTTGTATTGTGAAAAAGCAACTGACATTTAATTTTAATGAACGAACTTTTATTAGCTTACTTATTCAATAAGGTGCCAATGAAAAGGTTGTGGAGTACGCCGATAAATGACCGATAACAGCGCATATAGCGACCTAGCTCTTGTGCGGTCTTTCTCCCGACAAAAACAAAACAAGACGCCCGCAAATCCGTTTATAAGTCTACGTGACAACGTGTCACAGCTCCAGTAATATAAGTCGTCTCAGACGTAAACATCATCATCACTACATTTTGCCACAAAGATGCCATAAAGTCACTCTTGTACTTTCGACCCGAGGCTGGTTTAGACAATCCACTCTAGAACCTGTGAGACGTGCAGACAATGGGAAATGTCCTTACGCGATAACGTTTTGTGTGAACAGGATTACCCGTGCGTGCATTGTGTCTACAGTGTGCATCGGCGTATTGAACAACGTGTACATAGTAGCTCATTGTACCATAACATAATCACCTGCCACCTACTTTTCCCTATATTCCCACTTCCCCTTTTCTCAGTGAGAAGTAGCAGGCTAGAGACACTGTCTCCAGGCGGACCTCTCCTCCTTTCTCTTCATTAAAGTTTACTCTTTCTCTACTGCAATGTGTATATTACCAACGCTCAAACCCGCCTCACGGTCTTGTAACGTTTCGACAAGCGAACCGCTACAAGATCGCGCTACATTGCGTAGGATAGGGACCAGAGATTCCCACCAATAACTACTGACAGTGCCTCTATATGACAAAGTTGCACAAAGATTGGTCCAATCTTTGGTGCGCAGAAGCCTGGTCACGGTCACAGCGGTTGTCTTTTCTTTTCTTGGTGATTTCACGGGCTTACTTTTTGGTTAAAGTATTCAGGAATCATAGGTTCTTCTAAATGCTGTTAGTGGGCATTGGTCAACGTCATCCACAACCTTTCCATTGCCATCTCGTCGATTAGTTCAATTTATAAATTCAGCTAATTCAACGTATTCGCGCACAATGAACAATATATATCGACAGTGTCCACCGTGAACTCCCATCAAGGTACAGTTTGCGCAGTACCTTCAGGTGATTTTTATTTCTTTGTCACATTCAATTAGGATAGCAGATTACCGCAGAATAAAGTTAAGTGGAGTTCTGGTCATTGCAAGTTTGCCAGTATTTCCCTTTGCTTTCTGAGAAAAAGCTCAAAGATATTTTTGAAAACAATAAAGGGATAAAAATGTGCCCTGGCTCTCCGGTCTGCATCATCGACTAATCTATTGAATAAGCTCAATCATACGGGTGTACTCGCGGTTACGCCACAGGCGCCGTAAAGCCAGTGTAAAACGGCAGCCAGTGATTCGTTGAACGATGTATAATTAAAAATTTCGGTCTCTTTCTGCACAAATCGCGTCGTGAACGTGGTTGCCGCGAACTCAATTTCGGATGTTTGCGGTTTCGTCTAACGTTTAATTACTACAAAAAATTTGGGATTTTACATGCCAACACCATGATCTTGTCATACAGCACGCGGTAGTAGAGGACGGAAGATTAATTTACACTACCTGGGGCTCTTAAACACACGCCAAAATCAAGGTACACGAGTGCATTTCGCCCCCATAAAAATGCTGCCGCCGTGGCCAGAATTTGATACCGCGACTTTATGCTGAGCAGTGCAATACCAAAGCCACTAAGCAACCACGGCAGGTCAATGACGACCACAATTTGGTTGCTATGGTTGACTAAATATGAAGCATGGAAACCGTGGCTTGCGTTCAGCGGCGGCGAGAGCTTAATTTTGTGCGGCATGGCCGGGCAGAAAAGAGTGTAGCCTGAGCGTAAATTTGAGTGAAGATTGCGATTGCCATTGGATATTTGTGAGCAAGAAGTTTTATGAAAGCGAGAAATTCGTTTGTCAACCTGCCGCAATATATCATCCCGGTAACCGAGCGTGGTGCACGTTTGAAATAGATTTAGAACTTCGCGCGCGGCGCCCAAGACTCGAAGCAAATGTACCAGTAAGGCACGAAGTCCTGTGCTAAAATGTATAACGAAACTGATGAGCTACGCGCTCAGCCGGCTGTACGGCCATATTCATACAGTGCGACTTTCCTTCCCGACTGCTTCAGTTCAAATCATCTTTAGCTGGCCCGTTTATACGCGAAAGCAGAGCACATTTATAACATATTCGTAATATATTTTTCAGCACGACATGGTTTTCATTTTCTTGTGGCCTAGTTACCAGTTATGCAACCAAACACACCCACACTTCAAGGACGCCTACGCTTAAATGGATTGCATAGGCTTGGATTGCAGGGCTAAGAGCTAGCGAACGCTCGTTGTGGCTGAGTACTTGCCGAAGAACACGAACATCCTACTAAATTTGCCAACTTCATTCGAAATTATAGTTTTGGCACCATTGGCACGACACTTCCATTCCTGCAATCCTAATAAAGAGTCGTGAAACCGTCTTCTGCTTCGCATTTGCCAGGTAGTGGGTATGAGCCAATGTTTGGACACAAGAAGAAGCGGACGCTCTTCTCGTCCTTTTCGCTTGTCGAGCTCTAAAAAAATTTCGTTCCATGAAGAAGGCTGAAAACTTCCGCTACGTTTTAGTGGTTTCATTGCAGACAACAGGTAAGCAGCTGGTCACTTGAAATTGAAATTGTCTTACCCAAAAGGTCAGCCAAAGCAGCACGCTGTAACAACGCGCACAGGCATCGGACTTAGCTCTGTTTACCCTTAACAGTAACCGTCGTTTGCCTTGCAGGAAGGCTGCTAGGGCAAGAAAAAGCTCTCGTATACACTGTATGCGTGTTCTTATGGCGTCCTGAAAGAAACTAGGTCATATACGATGTCTCTATTTATATTATTTAAGGATATATGTGCACGAAACTGATAATGCGACCAACCGTTGATTCATATGCGGATGTCGTTTCAAAGTGGGTGACATAATCACAGGCCGCTGAAGTTTTCGTGCAACTGCGCGAAATCAACAGCTTCACTAGAAATGGGGATATGATTGTAGCATACGAAGCAAATGTGCATCCTTGAATTATGACCTGTGTAAAAGAAATATCTTCTCTTTTTTTTCTGACAAACTGTAGCAGTGCCTTCGAGAAACCTAAGTGATAGAACATATGGAACGCTGTTATTCAGACATTCGTTCTTCCCGAAGAATTTGGCGTAATCTGATGCTGGCTTGTTTAAAAACGTCTGAAAGTGGGGATCCTAGCTTCGATAAACGGAAGCTTTACTTGGCTGCCATCGGCACTCGTATTACGAGAGGCTGTATAAACCCAGAAAGAAAAAAAAGACTGCATGGACAAAACTACAAGACCTTTGAGAAATTATGTTTAGATAAACTGTGCCACAAAATATTGCAAATTTATGCTTGAGGCCGAAAGGGCAATAAGAAACAAAAGGATGTCGGCCAGAAGGAAGTGCCGACTGCTTGCTCGCGTTCACACGTGGTATCACGGGCCAAGTTCGCACTGGACGCGTTACATGCTTGACGATCGGTATAAATTGAGCATATGCACGCATATGTATATGAATGTTGGGGTATCTCGTAGTTATAAAATAAAAATAACAAATATTCAGTTTACTTTCAGAAGAAACGCTTTCTGCGGAACTATTTCTAGTTGTAAAGCGCACAAATCCATTATGAAGCGCCGACATAGGTTTCTGCGTTGTAAATAAAGGTGGTCCTACTAGTTTTCTGGAGAGTATAGATAATGTGTAGTTACGTCGTACGTTTACTTAATCACTGCCAATAGCCTCCTCCTAGGGACGACCAATACCCGCTTGTTGCTTCATTTCGTCGTAATTCAGTGCGGCTTATGACAGCTATGCAGCATCGGGAATGGCAAAGTAGGCTTAAATCACTCAAAAATGGTGTTAGGTTTTTTCTCTTTTTGTTTTTGCAGCTGCATGGAGGAAGTTAAGAGTGAAGCACGTGAACGCATGGTTTTCTGGAGAAAGCTGGATTGCTTGACGCCATGTTATAGGATAAGTAGATATCATCAAACTTGCCCGTGTTGCAGAATTGATTTATGGTTTACGTGAAAACTAAAAAATAATATGGGCTTCAAGTTGCGGAAATTGCAATCTAACGATGAGGAGCACCCGTATAGGACTCCTGATTTGATTTTCACCACATGGGTATATTTAACACGCTCCCAATACACGACACACGGCTGTTTCAGCATCTGGCCCCATTTCAATGCGTCCGCCACGGCCGGTGTTTGATGCTGCGATCCTCTCATTTAGCTGCGCATAACCATAGCCGCTAAGCCACCATAGCAGCTTCGTGAAAACTACGTTGCCGTTTTTTTATCAATACGGATGCTGAACTCTGAAGATGGATCTTAAAGTATCCGTCTATTGTTCAGGTCGTTACCGGCATTGGCGTGCCCAATCAGTTGACATGCGCAGGTTTCCAGGTTCTATGTTCCGATTTTAGGTACTATATATTGCAGATTTAGAACTGAATGCTAAGTCAGTATCATTAGGGCAAATGTTTGCATTGAGAATAATTATCCAGAGCATTTACAGAGAGATTTGCATGTGAAGAAACCATATTGGATGATTTCTAATCTAATTGTGTGAAATTTCGCCGGTTATAGAATTTTTTTCTTGCGAATTTATGAGCAAAAGTCAAGAAGTAAAGGGTCTTTTGTAACTTCTCGCACTAGTGTTTAGTAAGACCGCTAGTATCCAGCGCTGAATTACTGTCGTCTGCAACACTAGTAAGGAATGCCCTGGGAAAACACGGGGAAGACGGGAGATGGGAATCGAAGACGATGAGCAAAACGAGAACAGGGTAAAAGCGGAAGCGAACGTTTCAATAACCACACTTGTGGAAACGTTGGCTCCCGCTTATACAAAGTTCTCGTTGTGCTCATCTTCTATGGATTGTGTTACTCTTATTTCCGTATTAGTCGTTAGAGTGTAGCAGACCGTTAAACATGGCAACTGCATTGCCAATATCAACCAAGGAGGAAATGAGGGCAGTGATTCACTTTTTGTGTGCGGAAGTTGTTAAACATGCGTAAATTATTCGTCGAATGCAAGCGCAGTATGGCGACAATTGTTTATCGCGAAGCAAGATCTAGGAATTGGTAGAGCATTTGAAACAGGGAAGAACTTCTTTATGTGACGAAGAAAGATCGGGCAGGCCATCGATGTCAACGACTGAGTATAATTGGAAGGTCGTTGAGGTAAAAGTGATGGAAAACAGAAGAAGCACACTACAATCACAGTAATCGCAAATACATTACATTTCACTCATGGTTCAGCGTAGCCCATCTTATACGATGGGGTAAATTTTCGGAAAGTGAGTGCGCGGGGGTGGGGGGGGGGGGCTAGGGGTCCCGGAAGAATTGTCAGCCCAGCATAAAGCACAAAGGATGGTCAGTTCTCGTAAATACCTGGCCCGTTATCGTCACTAGAGAGAGGAATTTTTACAGCAAATTGTTACTGTAGATGAAACTTGCGTGCATCATCACAATCGGAAAGTAAAGCTGTGAGCATGGCTTTGAAAGAGTGATAGTCGCCAGAAATTAAGAAATTTAAACTTCAACCATCAGCTGGAAGATTATGCTAACACTATTCTCCAACATCGAAGAAGTGGTAGCCGTTCATTTCACCCAAAGAGGCGCCACTATGAACAGTGAGAACCATTGTGATGTGGTGCGAACTCAACTGAAAACAGCAATTAGATTCATTATTACACTGACCCTTCTAATTTGTTTCGCAGGGAATTGAAGATGTGTTTTGTTCACGTGTAAACATATATATTTCATGTATAATGATTCTAATTATATGGTGCCCTTTGATGATTCGTTTTCTTAAACTTATCAAATAGCATTGAATGCTGTTTGTTTCTCTATTTCAAGATAATTATCCTGTCAATAGGCTTATATTTGAAAATATCGCAGCTGTTTTTGTTTGATGTTTGATGCTATATGTTTGATGCTTTAATGTACTCTCTGTTATTGCCCTGCCATGTACAACGTCTGCTGGGTCCAGTCAAGCTGCTTATGACAGCTTTTAGCCCAGGTGGACGTTTCTGGTGTGTACTAGAATAGATAATAATGTTGAAGCTGAAGTTGACATATGCACGCATGTTTAGCCTATTCAAATACCGGAAGTGATAACGTGTTCTGCAAACTTTGAGCGTATTGCGTCAGAGAGAAATGCCACACTTTCGCTTTCAGCAGCCACTGATCATAACGTCTGTTAAATACTGCAAGCTCAGGTGGCTCCAACAAGTACGCAGCAAGAAGGGGTAAGCGTTTTAATCTCTCAAATATTCTCAGTTTCACTATGGTATTTGTATAAACGCTCATCTGAAAGCATCGCAATTTCGCAAAAGTACTGCACTCCTTTTATAACTTTGTCCTATGTTTGTGGCCGTGTGGCCTCTTTGATGGCCCTAAGGCTCAAACTCCATTTCAGAAACGTATAAAAATATGTTATGCGCCTGCTGGTGGCAACTAAATTTCACGGAACTATATTTTCTCGCAATAAGCGCTGAAAAGATCAGAGCATGTTGCTTGCAACTGTCATAGGCCGCTTACGTCTTAGACATATATTTCCACTACTATTATTTCTGTCGAATATTAAAGACATACATAACATTTCTGATATTCTCATTTCCTGGTTCCTTTGTTATTATTTTGGATAATTGTGGTTTCTGAAGGTGATATCAACTGCTGGGCGCTGCCCGAAAAGCCGTTGTGGATTTGGTTGACTAATTTTGTTTTCTGTTAAAGGGACACTAAAGAGAAAAATGATTTCTTCTGTATAAGTAAACCACCTTTCTACGACACCAAAAACAACACTCTTACCGCGATGAGACTCTTGCTAAGCCAGAAAAAGCGCAAGGACAAAGACGGCTGCCGACGCCTCCTTGACGTTCCCGCACCTGTTGGTGACGACGCCATGGATTTTGATGGCATCTTATATGGCCTACCTTACTATATAGCGGTACGATTGACTACACTCTGTTCTAAAGGAACCGAATATTAAACATGGCAAGTTTCGCTAACCTTTACTCAGCCAATGCGCCCCAAATGCGAAAAGGTACTTTGGTATCGCTGACGTTCGCGAAGTTCAAATACTGATACTTCGACCTTCATTTGCTCATCTAATAATGAAACTATCGTTCTGACATTACTACCTGTAGGGTTCTCAAACAATGATTTATTTGTGTAAACTGATTTATTGTTTCGCTGTAGTGTGTCTTTAAGGACAGGAAACAAATAAATAATAATTCTGGATATCGCGCATTGAGAGTGGGCCAAGGTTGGTTGCACGGGACGCTTATGCAAGAACGTTGCGAGTTTCTTCAAACTTCTTTTATTCCCTGCAGTTACTCTATAACAGCAATGGCGGCCCCTGGTAAGTATCCACAGTGCGCATTATTTTTAATTAGCACTTGAGCCAGCTTGCATGACTTCCATCAAGATGATTTTCAGAACCTGCGAAAAATATTAAGGTTGACGCATAAAATGCCACATTTTTGAGACCACGGATCATTTTGGTGCCCCCATGCTAAGAATTCAACTTGCTTCACGAATAGCGCTGGCTTGTAAATGACAGGGTTTACATTACTGATGAAAACACTA
This sequence comes from Dermacentor variabilis, assembly GCF_050947875.1. NCBI lineage: Eukaryota > Metazoa > Arthropoda > Arachnida > Ixodida > Ixodidae > Dermacentor > Dermacentor variabilis. The sequence goes on from NC_134571.1 coordinate 180,777,797, forward strand.
CTTTTTACAGTGCGAGCAAATGATAGGACGTTGAGCGGTAAGCATTTAAACTTAATCAACATAGGCGCGGTAAGAAATATTATTGATTACATTTAGTAGAAAAAAATCTACCAGTGAAATTTGCATGGAATAAATCAAGGTAAGTTGAAAGTAGATAAAGAAGACAAGCTCATTAAAGCGCAGGTGCCTTAAGACTCCTTCACCAAAAACATTTTGTGCACACAGAAAGCGCCATTATTTTGTACTACTTTATTTTCACGAGGCTCTAGCTCTACTTTGCCAAATCCAATACTCCTGGTGGATGAAATATTTTTTTTCGAATCTTGACGGCTAGATGTTGGGCCGAGTCAACTGTGATATACGTATCGTTAGTTATGTGCAGAACCGACGAGGCCCTTGTGCAGCGAAAGTGAGCTGGAAATTTGATGCGACGGGAACATTTTGGTGAATGTGCGGAAAACACGTTTTCTGAAATTATAGAATCCTATTATTGTTATTCGGATGGCTAGAAACACCATACACGCATAAGGTGAAATGTACAATCAAGCCATTTCAAAGTAGTATTCCATCATATATACCCTGTATTTCTTTTAAACAGTAGAGATATTTTTATTTTAATAAGATCAGCGCAGCGAACGTGGCGTTTTCGGAGGCGAGTTCCAAAGCGAGGTGCACATACATTGACGCGAATATCGTGAACTGCTGCGGAATAATCACAAAAAAATTAATTGATGAACCTTTCTAGTAGTGCCTTGGATGCAGCCGCCTAAATGGCAAATTTTGAGACAGTAACATATTAGAGGGGCCCGAACCACCCTCCGGGCTTGATAAAAAAACAAACCGCGTGAGTAGCTCATGCTGCTGTGACCATCTCAGCCGAGTTTTGCAGTCGCGCGCGGCGCGTGAAACTTTTTTCTGAATCGCTGCCTTTTCAACGGGAGCCGGTTCCTCACCGTTTTCTTGACGCTCTATAGCATGATATACCAAATACTCGTACGCGGCTGCTATTTGTCGATAGCCTATAGCAATCAAGAAGAGTGCTTGGATCAGTGCGCTTTTTCTTACGATTACTGCGTGTATCTATTGACGCAGTTTAATAAACAGGTTCAAGTATGCGAAAATCTGCCTTCGAATTTCGATAACTACATGCTTCCGGCAGAAGCCAAGTATCGCCTGCTCATGCTCGGCCGCATCCAGCAGCCCAGCATCACCAACAGCGAGGCTAATAGCATCGTTAAAATGTGAAGAGCAACTACGCAAGCCAGATTTTGCAAGTATTTCAGTCTTCCTGTTATGGCCGGCCTTAACAATTCATTTCTTCCACCAGTACCACATGGCGTTCAAGGTAAATTACTCTCGCCGTGATATTCGTTACCTTGAGTGCAGAGTTACATGAAGTTATGTGACACGCTTTTCACCTGTGTTTCTGTGATGTTGCGAGGCAAAAGTCGCACTGGTTGTTTGATTGCCGTGCGTTTAGTATGTATGTCTTTGTCTGTTAATCGCCAAATGACAGGAGAAAGTCCCGTGAGGTCACGTGACACTTCTCACATGGTCTCATGGGCTTTTCTTGCGTAGCATCGCAGAGCGTTTCGGAAGCCAGCTGGTATGATATCCATCTGAATATGTTTAGAAAACATCCAAGGGCTTGCGAAAGTTCTGAAGTCACTTGATACCCTTCACCACTAAGTCTGAGGTTCGCTACGTGGGTACTACCGCATAGTTTCTTCGGTTCCCGTTGGTTTGCTTTCCATGTCGGAATGGTTGGAAAAACCCATCGGTTTCCGAAAGTTACGTGATGCTACGTGACACTTTTTCACGTGGTCTGAAATGGGCGACGTGCATACAATGACAAAGCTTGTTGGAAGCCCGTTGTTCCGGTATCCATGTCAATATCATTGGGAATGACCCATGAGCCTGGCGAAAAATGCGTAAGGTCACATGACACCCCTTCCCATCTAATCTGAGGTTCACAACGTGCGTACCATCGCATAGCTTTTGCGACTCTCGTTCGTTTGCTTACTCTCGCACAATTAATAATCATGCGGCCATGTTGAGATGTGCCAAACAGCGCACTGCGCAATCGAACGCGCTCGTGGCCCCCTGGAACTGCGTCTCGAAGAGCACGAGTACACGTGCAGAGGACAGGATTGTGTGGGCAAGTGCTCGCAATTAGGTAACAAGTTATCGCCTGGATTAGGCAGAGGAAACGCTGCCGCCTGTTCTGATTCGAATATGCAAGTCCGCAACTATGACAACGAGGAGGGGTTAGTGTATGCGTTTATTCGCTCATCGCTCACAGTATCCTCGAGGGCTACATGGAGTCTGATCGCCAGACGAGCATAATTAACGATGTCGTACAGTCCAAAGGTATCGAAGAGCTCGTCTACAAAGGCCGCAAGACCACTCAGCCAAAGGATACCTGTCATTGTCACTAGTGGTGTCACATACTGTGGTGCATTTGCGCGATATGCAGCATCACCTCTTACTTTTTTTTTACAATAATACCTTTCTGTTACGAGTAAACTGTCAGTCACTCAATGTGGACGTGGTTCGCGAACTTGAACAGACCGCTTTAAGTAGAAGATATATGCATTGCAGAGCATAGCGATTGCTTTAAGTTCACAAAACATCACCCTCAACGCGATTTAAAAAGAAGGGTCACAGAATGCAAGCGAAAACAAACTGTATGCGATAAATTCCACAATCCTAAGTGGAAATTAGTGCATTTATGTCACCCTGACAAATGTCTATATAACAGTGTCCTAGTTGTTCTCGTGAAAACTTTGAAAGTGGAAAGTTCGTCGGCTGCTTGTTTCTCCTGCTGAGAATTCCACTCGGGAAAGCATAGCAGCAACGCTCACAGACACTCGAGAATAGTGAAGTCGCGCAGCAGTCCGGTCGAAACGGGGCCCACTTTTCCTTACAGCGGAAGAGGCGCCGCAGGTTCTGGATGTAGGTCTCCGCGAGCCTGGTTGCAGGCGCCCGTCCAGCAGGTGCCTCCTGTCCCCAGCAACTTCATACGAACGCTTTCTGCTCACGCAGTTGTCGATAGGTGTCAAGACCTCGGGAAGACCAGAGCCGGTTAGGTAGAGGCGTCATGAGCCCAGGTCCAAACGCCCAACAAACTCGCACCACTTCACTCTAGTCGTCTTCCATATTTATCCCCCCCCCCCCGGTCACATTACTGTCGCTCTCTTTTCTTCTATTTCTCTGCGACGCCGTGGTTCACACCACTTGGTCATCCGATTTGTTTTGTTGTTATCACGATGTTCGGGGCACTCGTGCCAAATCCCCGCGCAACGCCGTCCTGACGGCCGACAAAGCTCCCGCGGCGCCGCGGATTCGCAAGTGTCCTCTATGATCGGGCGATAGCGATTTCGTGAACATTATAGCAAGGGGAGCTGAGTTCCATAGCAAATGGTAGCTGAGTGCGATATCACGTTGCATTGTAAAATTAGTCCAAGTGGTGATAGCGAAACAAAATCATGGCTCGAAAAGTGGCCGTTATTGACCAAAAGAATGGCTGAAGGTCTTCGTGGTGAGCACTCCTTAATGGGCAGGAATTTTGGTAGCTTGTATGCCTGACAATCCAATGAATGAAGCCGCATTAAATTTCACGTATCTTGGCAAGCTGAGTGGTCTTAAAACTGTTTACCTGACGTTATCCTTCCAAGCGGGTCTGGATCCCAAGGAGAAACACCCAAAGTTACATCATATCATAGAAAGACCGAGAACCGCAGTGGATATCGATCAATAGATTCCCAAAAAGTAAGCAGCTCAGTCAGGAAAGGTTACTATCGCAAGACACGTGGCCAACGTTAAGTTAAACAAGAATGGAAACGTTTCACTTGTCTAAACGATGAGTTGAAAGAATTTGACGATTTAAGATGTTGGGCAAGTAACTTATTACTTGAGTGTTGTGATCCGAAGAAACTACTGAACCACTTACGCTTCCAGCAACTCGTTGATGACGCTATTCAGGAGATACAATTTTCAACATGGCCTCTCCATAATTGTATATGCGAATTGCTAGAGAGATCACTGGTGCTAGTGTCTCGAGGTGCAGCAATTATGGTGGTTCAGTCAGCATAGAAATGTTGGTTCGTAATGAAGGATTAGCGTAAACTTGGTTGCTCGAGCTTCAAAAGTCTGAAACTTCGTAAGCTGATCACTTTCTTCGACCTAGTGCTTTGTAAAGGGAACACGCTCTGGTTATGCGTGTGCGGAGAGATTTATTGTTCTGCCATAATTTTTAGGAAAATGTCAATGGTTGCTGGTCTCGAAAGATAAACCGCAAAAGATAATTCCTCAAGAATGCCGAAGGTCTGGGTGTATAGCTTAGATTTGCCATTATGCAGCGTAGCAGGGCCAAAATTTAGTCGCAATGCCCTCCGCACGATTCTATGCCGTTCTTATCATCCACCGTCAACAGCCAGCTGATGACCTTGCTTGCGAGAGCGGAGCGTCGCTCTGACTACTGACGAAGCACGTAATGGAATAATTGCCAGAAAGGTATGCGTGCGCGACAAATTAAATACAGAAATAATGACAAAACACAATTCACTTAGACATGACGCACATCTGGTCACAGCAAACCCTGATGCCTTGCAGGCCTGGTACTTAGCTACTCGTAGGCCAGCGGTGAACATGTTCCGATACAAATAACGATTGTCAGCGAGTACGCGAGAAGTCTACGAGGCTGCGCGCAACAAGCTACAAGCGCGTAGATTAGGCAGCAGTTACGAACGGATCGTCGGAAGCGCCCAGCCGAGATCCCCAGCTTGTCTTCTCGTGCTTACCTGATTCAGCGGCCTTTCTCTACACCGAGAGCTGCATTGTTTGGATTCTTGCTATATCGCTGAACGGTATTCATGATGCTCTTTTATTGCGATAGCATTTATGTGGACACCCCACGCGCATTTCCGCTGTCGCTGTCACCTTGAGGTACCGTATAAAGTCGATAAATATAAAGAGTATAAAAGATATCAAGTAGTAAATTACGAAGCAGTAACTATGAACGGCATAAACGGCGATGACATCGTCACCGCGAGCCGTATACTGCATGTGCAAGTGAAAGCATGCTAGGGTCAGGCGGAGTTCGAAGGCCAATCTTGCGCACTCAAGGCAGAGAAGCGGGAAGGAAGCGCGCCAACTTCCGTCGAGCACACGGCTCTGTGGAAACGGTAGGGAGGGGGCGCATTCTGCTCCAGGCGGTCACGAACGCCAGCCCGGGCCGCTGTAGCTTGAAAGGCACATACGCCGCGGACAAAGTCCGCCGTGCGCTGTATTACCACGGCTTAGTTCGCGCTGATCCGAGACGCCGCAAGAAGGTCAATTCGCTCGCTGCTGTTGCCGCGCTTCCTCACTCCATCTTTTTGACCGAGAGTTTGCGCAGTCATCATGCCAAATGTATTCATGTTTGCTTGTGCGCGCGTGACACGATTGTTAAGATAATATACCAATGTTTACAAGTCTATACGCCCGATAAAATGACTGTTCTTACTTCGACTAACTCTCCGCTAATTTGCTATCGCAATCGATACTTTCCTTTCTAAGCGAAACTTCGCCTTTTTTCTAAGAGATTCTGCCAAATGAAACTCGGAAGGACAGAAAACATCATTCCGTTAATCGGGAGTTCTGTTTTCACGAAGCAGGCAAAAAATATGAAAATTGCTTTATTTCAAAAGCATTGACTGCGTTAATTTCACTCTTGAAAAAAAAAAGACGCTATTGTGCTCTTCCTGGAATAGCACATCTTTATTAGCACAATGCATTTGTTCAGCGCTCTCACTCTGACTGTCAGCATAACGACGCACAAAGGGATGCGAAACAAGAACAGTCGGAACGCCGCAGAGCAGCCACTAACGCTATGACAGCGCCACTGCCTGATAGGTCGGCATTTGTCGACTATTTGACATCACCATTTCACATGTCTGCCGAACTACTTCTGTTTCACTAGAAGTTTCATGGCCAATGAGATAAGTGCACTTTCAGTTCCGTTTAGCCCGAGTTAAGAAAAAGGAAGCCATGCGTTTCAACGAAGTTTGTTAAAATTTTAACAATGGGTGGGCCGACCAAACTTGGTATGCTCGTACTTTTTATGCAGCGTTTCCGTTGAAACAAGTTTCATTGCTCTAGAGTCTTCTGTCTCTGTTAGCAAAGTTGGCAGCGTTCAGCTCACGTTGCCGCCTTGAGGTCGCCGGTTGCTCCGTCGTCTGCTCTTTGATGTGCTTGCGGGTGGATCTTCTGGCCGCCACGCAAGTAGGGGCGGGAGACTACGTCCATATAGTTTGTGTATCTTATGCATGGATGTGCAGTAAGCAAACGGAATGATGTAGGTGTTGTTTTAAAAAGATAAGTTTAGAAGAGTTCCTTGGTCAAAAAAATTCTACTTACACATTATTTTCAGAAACAATGCAGCTAACAGAGGTAAGTATGTGTTTCAGTGCCCGTGCACAATGAAAAATGCTCTATTACTGCTCGCGGTAGCAGTGAGTACATACTGGGATCATTTTTATGTCATAATACGCACAACACATACGCACAGTATCTAGTTCAAGTATATCTGCGGAACATGAAGTATGAACGGGAATCTAAGTGAACTTCACCAAAGAAAGTCACTATGCTTGCGGCGTTCTTTTTTTTCGCAGCTCCGAAATATACTCTCCTAAAGAACATCAGGTTGTGACTCCTAATCCTAAGCCCACCATGGTGGCCCCCTTCAATGTTGCAGCATAGTACGACGCCTTTTGCCTTCTGCCTTTTTACCTCACGAATCATTCACTAAGAAATTGACTGCTTCTGGCCGCACTGGATTTACATAAATGAACAGATCAAAATGGTAGAACATTACGACGCGACAACAAGGAGCAAGTCCGGTTCACCAATGTGCAGCACGTCGTACAACATTCCTCGCATGCACTTATCTATATTCAGGAACACCGAGATTCTTTGGCAGCAACGTTTATAAAAGTTTTCCTGATATGGCATTTCAAAACAAAACATTGCGTACTTATTGAAGGAATTATTATTATAGCAGTCGCTCCCCCTTCTTGCGTTCTTGAGGCGAATGAAATAATCGCGTTTAGGCAAATGAATGTTTCACATGAGATAGTCTGCATGTAGTTCTGCAAGTGGACACCTTCCGGCGTTTCAGAGTAAATATCTTGTGTTCATAGCGGTAAAGTCAAAGAAAAAACAGAAAAACGTCTGTCGGAATGCCCACAGAAGGGGAACTTCATTAGCTTTTTGAAATATCTATTGCTCTACTTCATTTTAGAGCATAGAAGTAATAGGCAGACTGGTGTCAAAATGCGATTTCAACTGAAAATAATTTGTTTTTCCTCGCAAACTTCCAATGTTCTTGAATGTTCTTCCACAATTTGGCAATAGAAGGCCGCATTATCGCTAGCAGAGCCGATCTCTTCAACACCCTAGAGGGCGAGGCAATGCCAGAGGAAGGAACTGCGCCTAAACTTTCTTTCCAAAGCAAATGTCGCACGTGGCCTGCGTAAATAGGTTAAGCTTGACCGCAACAACCTTCCGAGTCTCCAAGAGCCACGGGTGTTTTCACCGCCTAATGTAATTTCAAAACAGGCTACATAGAAAGGCTTCACTGAAGGCAGGCGGTGCGTTTTGCCTGATCACTCCTTACGCTTTTCCCTAGTGGCGCGCCCAAACAGCTGTTTCCCACGGCGAAACAATTACACTTTTTACCCAAAGTCACATATAAAGCAGCTTTGAGTATGTTTCGTCACTCCCTGTTCCTATATTTCACCTTTTCACGTTGCTTCTTCTTTCTAACTTCGCTGCATGGGGCTTGTTTGTTGTTGTTGTTTCTTAATGCACTTGCACAGCTGTGGTGAGCGTTACGCGTTTATAGTGACTTAATGAATCTCACTTTTTTTTACTATTTTGTATCTTTGTTCACTCATCAAGTTTCTTTTCGGGAGAGAGATCACTCTTCCTCGTTAAACGCTTCAGACAAAATGCTTCTTGTCTGCTTCTCAAAAATTGCGATCGACGGTTTATTCCAAACACTGATTACGACTAATATAGCACTCATCGAAGTAAATTCACCCCAGGCTAGTCGTACAGCCACAAGCATTGCCTCTGTTCCGAGGACTCGAGTAGAGAGGACGAGGCCAGCTCCTCCGCCTACCCGTGTTGCGACAACGAGAGCCGTCGCCAACCGCGCTGTTGCTCCTCTCGAAAGCCGAGTCAGAGAGTGAGCATTCTTCTTTGCCTTTTTCACGGTTTTTCACTAAACCACTCGTGGAACTAACACGCTGTTTAATTTTCGAGTTAAAAATTACGCTATCAACACCGATACAGTTGTTGCAATCGACGGACGGCGAAGGCTTGAAGTGCAGCATGGGCTACGTATTGCATCATGTGTCCCTTCGAGAGTTCCATGCCAGAAACTGCATCGCATGAAAAGTTGAACCACGCAAGGGGGAGGGACATCAACGTAGCCGTAAACTTGCAGCTGATATTCATAAAAAGTACCCAATCATCATATACATTATCCAGGTACGGCAAGAAAAATAAGTAACTGTGGGTGTCATGTTTCCTACAATTTCCACTGACTGCGTAGAATTACGACAACCATTTCATTTTATTACATGATAAATTTTGATCACATAACTTTATTTGTTCAGGCAGCCTGAAATTAAAAAGATATATAATTTATTTACATAATTCCACAAGGCGAGCTCATAAAGATGCGACGTTGCGTATTACACTGAAAACCATAATCAAGATTTTTTTGAAGAGACGAACATTCTTTGGCATTTTGTAAAAATTATTTTTTTACCTTACTGAGCTCAATCATTAGTTCGGATAGTAGCCTGTTAATGATATTGGGACCATGTATGCATAACATTTGCGCTCTTTCGAAGCATTTTCGCATTTACCAAACTAGACCGCAATAGAACTCACAACAGACTTTACCTTTGTATTACATCGCTTGGATGCACCGACACTTTTGTCAATAGCAGATCCGAGGTTACTGTTATCGGATGAGGAATGATGTGGTAGTGTTCTGAAAAAATGAGCTTCGGTTGAAATGCACCAGCAGTATGCCGAGAGATTAAATGCAATATTTTTATGAAGGTTTCTATTACTTATGAGCACGTGTCAGCGCTTGTATGCCGGGCTTGCAACTAAAACCAAATATAACGTAGCCTAGGTGGACAACAGGTTCACCCTAGCTCCCAGAATGTTTGGAAGTAAAAATTGATGAGAGGACATCAGCGAAACAAAACTAAGGTTTCTCCTTCTTGGTCACTCCTGCGGTGCTGTCAATGTGAAATCGAGGAAAAAGCGTCTTTATGTCTCCGCCTAGAAGCTTTGACGACGCCCGCACTCGTCATCGGCTATACTTTCAGGATCTTTTTTTCCTAGTACACGGTTATGCCACGCACGGCTAAACGCGGGATGGCCCGACGCGTAGGTGATCGGATCCGTGGTGTCGCCACACACTGAACGTTTGCATACCACAGACGCCCCTGCAGGACCTACAAGAAACACGGTTCAATGTTCATGCCCGCGATTTATGCGGGGTCACCAAACACGTACCTTGACCGTTGGGGTTCTTTCGAGTAGAGGCATTCCGGCCGTTGTAACATGCAAACATGAGCACCTACTTGCCTGAAGCACACGGAGAGGGAGCTTTTGTGTATCGACCCGCTGCCGTGAGCGATAGGCACAGTAGGTTGCCATTCAGAAATTTCCGGGTATAATTAATCACGTCACGTGGCAGCTGTTTGTTTCTAATTTGTTTGAGGTTAAGCCTGCGCCATACGTTACCTCCCCACATGCTCCTTTTTTCTACCTATCAAAATACCCAACTGCTGAATATGCATTCACCGTCTGCACACGAGCTCACAGGGATTTCCAGCGCAGAAGATTCGGTGCGTCAGCTGTCACTGGGACGAACGTTGGCTTCTTTCCTAGATCTCCATTTCAACGGACCCCTCGTCACCGCATCGGCCTGTATGAAGCACTGCTTGCTCTTGCGGTGCACAGAGCCCTAAAAGGTTATGTGCCAGTGAGGCGACGTCAGCTAGGAGGCCCCTAAACTCGACTTTCGCACTTCATGTAAACGAGCCCCCACTGATGACCGCGCATTTTCGTACGACATCTATTTCGCCATGAGCAGGCCTTCATTACACTGAATGACGAGAAGACTGCTTTCTTGGAATGGTAAAGAGGGGATAATGTCCAAGAGCAGTCGTACAAGGCACCGTAAACGGCGTTGCGGTAACAGCACTGATTTCGAAGGAATTGCGTGAAACTGGCTTCCCAATCATCTTGTTTATGTATTGTGATAGACAAATTGTGTTTTGCACATAGCTTTTCAGTGACGTATGACTTATGATGGTTCATTACTGTAAGAATTGATGCAGCTCTGACATAGGTACAGATCAGAAAAAAAAACGGAAAAAGTGAGAGTGACTAATTTTCGATCCAGGCAGCCTTCGAAGCTTAAATGATTTCCTGCTTACTCCCTTCTAATCAGGCATTGCTACTTATAGATAACTTCATTCGGCTCTCAAAGCTAAACGAGGCAAAAGAACGGGTAAGGGATTTCGTCCTTTTGGGGTCTAACTGCGTTGCCACAACCATTGGCCCTTAAACGATAAACGATCCGTCGTTTCACGACAAACTGCAAGAGGATCAAGTGGTAGACTCCAACAGTATTTGTTAGAAGACCAACTGTTGCTTCCCTCTTGCGAATGGTTTTATTCGTCGCCTGGATAGGCTTAAAACCACTAACCCTTCTAATAACTGCAGAATCCGATAGATGGCAACAACAGCCGTAAAAAGAGTTTTAACTTCAAAGTACCACACGGCGAAATTAAACAGAGCTATACAAGCAGATCATTGCCACATATGCTTAGTGCTAACTGGTTTATCTAGTCATGGTGTTCCGACCTGCTTTGTAGCACCAGTGGGTGACTCTCTCTCTTCCAAGTAAGTAAACAAGTAATATTGACGTTCTTTGTTGAAATATAACGAGGTGATGGAGCAGCATCACCAGGCGAGGATTCAAGTTAATATTTTAAGAGGATATAAGGTTATATATAACTTCCCATCCCAACCGGCCACAGCACAATGGCAGTATATTTTTAAATTCTAGCGCCCACAAAACAAACCAGAATGGAAGGCAAGGGCACATACGTCCTCGTTTGTTGCGTTCGCTGCAATATTATAATAAAATCCTACCAACTCGCCCAGCTGTCAGTACATTTAAAATGGGACGCAGCAGTGGCGACCTTCCAAAAAAACTTTGAACACACGGGGCTCCTTAACATGGTCTAGCGGACTCGATGTACAAGCGTATATACATCTAGTTGCATTCACCTCTACATGGGATGGGCTGCAGCAGCGATGGCCAAGGAATCGAAGCCGGGACCACATGTTTAACAGCTGAAGGCTTCAACCATTGAGCCAGCAGTTGGTAATAATGAGCAATAAGCATATGCCAAAGCTCAAATCATAATCAACAGCAGTGAAGATGCCACCTAAGTTGAGGGAGTAACCGTGAGGCATACAGAGACTAAATGTTTCTGTTCATGCCCGCGTTAGTATCTCTGAAAGTAAGGGGCAAACATTTCGTCCATGAAATATGAACACCACGCGCACCACTCGCAGTTACTCTCGTAACAGACTAACCGCTGATCACGAGGACTAACTGCCAGTGGGCATTTCGAAACTAATGTTTTGCGCGTCTGTGCTTGATCTTATGAGGATTCTTTTCCATAGGAATCACTTGACTACTGGTATCGTTTCTTTACTGAATGCAGTTTCATGGTCATCATAGCTGGTCTAACAGTGATATTATGACGAAAATAAGAGAGGTGAACGCTAAGTGTAATGAAACAATGAACATTATCAGTGCCCACGTTTCCTCACGCTAGCCAATCACAGATCACACTGAAAAAATATCAATGCTGGTGTCAATAGCTTTCGCTATTTGTTCGTGCCTGTGTGAAAGTTCCTGTACCAAAATGCGGACAAGTTTGTATCAACAAACGCTATTGTCTGCTGATGTGGAGGATTTGTTGCGTTAAAGCATAATTATAAGACACTATGCGTAGGACACCGAGAATAACATTGGCATTCTTTCTAGATGAAGTAGTGCCCGTAATTCAGCACTACAGAGAAACCCTGTGGCTTTGATCGTTGAATACTCCTTAAAATAAAAATAACAGAGACTTTATTAATCCCTCTTGTGATCTTACCACGATCTCTGCAATGCGATTGCTCAACAATTTTTGTGGGCGAAACCCGAAGATAGTTCCTATCAAACACGCGGTAAATAAATCGCGATGGTACGGTACCAGCCTGCGGTGGCACCGGTGGTAAGGAGCGCGTTTCTTTGTGACAGCGCTTTGAGGCGCAGTCGTTGAGATGCGGCGCCTCTGGTGCAAAACGCAAACGCTGTGGTTTGAGACACTGCGCTTCCGGTCGCAGTGTCTGCCATCAGAGGCACTCGCAGACCCTACACAGGGTTCCCAATTCGTTCTTCAGAAAGCGGCACTTAAAGTGCAGGTGACCTTCCGCGTGCGGGTAAGGCCCTATGGTAACAGAGTAAGACGTAGTTACAAATACTCACCTCTCAAATCATGCTAAACTCCTTCTTAGATATCAACCAAGGTTAGTTCTTCGTGTATTTCTCGTTTCAAATAGTTGCCTGGTTTTTTCAGGAGTGTTGAAAAACGATTACGTATCGTCTGTCCGTTATTATTCTTTTGTGGCATCTGTGTGTTTACGGTTTCCTAAGAAGTCGGGTGTAGATGCTTTCGCATATATTACCTGACCCTTCGTATTTATGAGTGCCATGTAATAATCATATTTTGGTTGCCTTTCATTTAGAGCAACAAGAGATGCTTTCTAATCTACAGAGCTTAACCTATTGCTTTGCAGATGCAGTTCTCTTAATTGGCTCTGGTGCTCGACCATCGCTCTCCTGGTACTCGCCCTCATTGCCTTGGCGATCACTTTCTATTACATAAACACCGGAGGTGGGTCCCTTGATATCATCGATAGCGATTAGTTCTCTCTCCCTCTTACCGCTGTTTTCCCCGCTTGTTGTTGATCGGTTGTTGATGTCCGGTTGGCGCCTATGCAACAGGCGCGTTCTCAAGCGCAATCGAGCTTTGGAGTGTAGTCGTCACGAAATGCCAGCTATTATAGCTCTCCGAGACGCACATGCGTGAAAGCTCTGCGATGTGCGAAGGAAGACTCACTACTGTCACACGGGCAAATTTAGTATCATTTTGAGCGAGTGCACTTCGGCGCTAGCGTGATTCGCAGGCTGTCACACGGGAATGCTGAGTGACACTCGCTGCAGATCGAGAACACTCGGCGGCGAGTGCGTTCGGTGAACTCACTCTGCTGCGTTGAAATGTGCATAGCCTCGGCAGCAATGGTTCAAGGACAAAAAAACTAGTATTAAAACAGTAGAAAGAGCAATTTTAAACAATAATTTTCTCAATGGAATCTTTGTAAGATTATACACTGCGCTATACTCTTACAAATCGCTATTATACAGTTCTCGGCCTCCGGCTGTTCATGTTTATGCTCGCGAAGCTTACGCCTGCGTATGCCTGTGCGATCCGCCTTGGCGGTGTAGGCTCCGTGGTTTCTTCCGAGTTTAATGGACGAAAGGAACCCATCAGTCAGCCGAACGTAGATACCAAGGCGCACACACGTAGGGTGCCTCGGTAGTACTGCTTCTGGCCGTTCAGGATAGGAACACGTTTGTCGTTGTGGTACAAATGCCGCATGGTGGACACATTGCGGGTAATTGGAAGCGACTGGAATTCGCGTTTATGGCACGCTAAACAGTTGTTTCGTGGAGTGCGCGTGAAGGTGAACGCTGCCCTCGCTCTGTTGCCGAATAAATAGGACAGTGCGTTAGGCTGTGTGCAATTTCGTTTCAAGTTTTGTAGCCAAGCTGACAGCGCGTGGCTTCAAATTCGCCAAACGCGCTCTTGAACATGCAACTTTGACTCAATTCTGCGCAATATCTGAGCGCGTGAATCTTGAGCGAAGTATAGGAGTCGTCCGCAAGCGGCAAATAAGCGCTACCCTAACCCACTCGAAACGCTCGCAATATTTTTCTTGAACCACGAATCGGCAATTGTTCCTGTGCTCGTCTTGCAGGCGACGCTCAATTGCCTTGGCCAGTGATGATCGATAATGTTGCTGCGATTCCACTGAATTGCTTCATTTGCGATAAAAGTTTCTGTAAAATATTTTTTAGCTGTAACACGGTGCTATTTGGCAAGCCCCCCCCCCACCCACCCCCACATTGCTTCAAATAACGAATATATCTTGCGCCAACGGCTTCGCGCATCGTCAGTGCCATCAATTCCATACGCCGCTGTTTTACGTGTAAGCGTAGATCGCCCGTCTGTGAAATAGGCGAGATTATATTTCAAGCAGTGAATGCTGCTGGAGGGGGAGAAGAGATTCACGGCGTTCCGGTGCTTTTTTGTGATTCCGTATGTGCTTCGACGCGGAGGTGCCGACAGCAGTACCTAAACGGTACCGAGCTTTGAGATCGCCTCGACTTTCTCTTCTGTTTTTTTTTTTCGCCTTTATGTTCCCCTTCCCTTCCCCAAGGCGCTGAGTCGAGCTCCCTAATGCGCTGCGGAAAATCTCTCTTCCCTCTTCTCGGCACCTCTATGCGCACGCGCACACGCGCGCACACGCGCACACACGCACACGCGCACACGCGCACACACTTTCTCTTTCACTGTGCAGGTCCGCGGCGTCTCTTCTGTATGTAGCACATGCGCTTTCCGTGCGCTAAACCAGGCATTGAACCGTCGAAGTCAATGTAGCATTCGTCACCGGGTTCTAGCCCTTTCGTTTGCGCTTCGACGCCGCCGTGCTCGCTGTGCTTGTTCGCGGCGTCCAAATGCTTGCGCGTTCTTTCTTTTTTTTTTTTTTTGCGTAGCAGCCCGCCGTGACGTTGACTCTCAGCGTGCCAAGGCGCACTTGCTCAAACTGACGCCACATTTTTCTGCTATGAGACGGTTATTAGATGCTTTGGGGAAGCACTAGCGAAGAACAACTCTCCTCATCTCCAGCCACCCACTCCCTTTTTGGAAGCTGGGGTGGCTCCGGCAAGTATACGCCATAAACGCATCTTACCATTAGTAGAGCTCATAGCTTTCTAGAAGAGCTCGGCTGTTCGTTTACGAAAACAACCATTGCCGATAGTTACTGCACAAATAAACAAAAATTCTGTATAATTATTCATTATTATTTACAGCGCACTCTAGCTACCGCACTACAGTCTATATAATGAGCACTGTCTTCGAATATGGAGTGAAATAGCAAACCCTTCCTCACAATAAAATGAAGAGACGCGTTCGGTGGAATGAGAGGGGTTCGGTGGAAAGGTCATTGAGGAATATCTAGCCAACCTACGACTTGCTGCTGACACTGCCCTGTTCAACAACGCTGTAGTCGATTCATACCAGTTGGTTCATGAATTTAACATGCAACTGATGATTTCATGCGAAAGAAAAAACCATGTTCAGTGACTTAGGACGAGTGTACAAGCTCCTCGCTCGTAGCATGCCTCCTGAAACTGGCGATATATGCATACACGCCGGCAAAGCGAGAACAAAAATTCGCTCGTGGCGAACATTTAGAGAAGAATAACTGAAGTTTCTTGACAATATTTCTGGTTCTATTTAGCCTTAGACGACATAATAGTGTTAACCATGAAAATAAGTGTATAGAGCCAGTCAATCCAACTTGTACTAACGCATAAAGTATATATCTGTAGCTTCATAAATCCTGAGATTTGCATGATAGCGAAATGAACAACAGAACAGAAAATGAAGTGCATTGTTAAGTATGACGGCAGTAATAACCCTAACAAAGGCAACGTGGGTTTCCCATATTATAGTCATCGTTAACGTGATGTGGTTGAGCCAGTCATGTCATGACTGTAGCACGTAAAGTGTCTTAGAATATATCAGTGGTTACCGAGGGAAGAGAAACGCTTTCAAGGACGCCTGATAATAAGGCAGTGGGATCTTAGTGTTTAATTAGGAGGCATATGAAGAAACAGGCTTTCGTAATACAGCGATAACTGAAGATCCCTGAGAAACGTCTAGTCGGAAGATGCACAAAGTATATGCTCTGGATTACAGAGAATTGGATAGAGAGTGTAGTACCATGCGACAACCTAGAAGCCGTACTCAAGGAAACAATAGTGGCCGGTGCAGAACAAGGAATCAGCGTTTATTCTTTTTAACACGTTTATTATAGGCAGCGGTTGCTTATCCGCTGCTGATATTAGTGCAAGTGATGACGAAGTGGCACGGCATGCACTTGACGTTACGTCGTCACATTCCTCTCCCCCCAAAATCGTCGTCCTCATTAACTATCCTCAGTGGCGGAAATCGTGAGACCCATATCGGTCTGGTGGTGTCCTGGCGCGCTGACTTTTGCGCAGCACTGGTGCAGGATCGGAAGGCGATTCGGCTTGCGTCTGAGGATGGTCATTGTGGGTTGCAGGTAGTGGCAATTCCTGCCTGTCTGGTGGAGGCGGGTACAACGTTACTGCAGCCTCTGAGACAGATGACGCACCACGTCCTCGGTCCCGTGTCTTCTCGGGGCCACCGCACCAATGTTTGACCTTGCATGCTGGAAACTGCGCGAGTGCAATTGTCAACATGAACGTGTAGGACTGTGTTCTTTGTTTTTACAAGACAGGTCACAGGGCTAACTGGCAGCACCACACACCCTTCTGGCCATGACACCTTCTCTTGCCCGACAGTCTTCACGTATACGCAATCCCCTGTCCTGAATGAACGGAAAATCGATCTTCGTTGGTCATGCTGCCGTTTTACAGCTTCTTGCTTGCTCTGCATGTAGTCTCGAAATGAGGGCCTTAGCAAGGACAGTATCGTGCGCGGCGTTCGTTTCAGAAACAGTTCGGCTGGACACTTGCCTGTTACTGTGCTAGGTGTTGTCCGATGTGCCAGCAAGAAGCCGTCCAGCCTCTCCCGCAGCGGTCTGCAGTTTCCTCCCTTGTCGTCGTGCAACAGCTGTTTGCGGAGGCCCCTCTGAACGGTTTTCACCGTCCTCTCGGCAGCTCCATTGGATTCCGGACGGTACGGCGCGCTGTGCTTGCGCCGAATGCCACAGGCATCGAGGTAGTCCTGGAACTACTGTGATGAAAACTGTGGACCATTATCAGAAATTATTTGTTCGGGGAATCCGTAAGAAGCAAATAGACTCCGCAAACACTCGACAGTCTTCGCGGCTCTAGTTGAGCTCATAGGGAACACCTCAATCCATTTTGAAAACGAGTCAACACACACAAAAGGAATATCGTTTTTTTTTCAAATTCAAAAAAATCCAAATGCACTCGTTGCCAGCATCGGGCGGGAAATGGCCATGGCTCGAGCAGTGAACGAGGAGCACTGTTTTCCATCGCTTGGCAGATGCTGCACCTTTTTACCGCTCCTATTACTGCATCTAGCCCTCGCCACCATAGCAGGCTACGAGCGAGCATCTTCATGCGTGATGCCCCGGGGTGTTCTGCGTGCAACAGTCTCAGCACGGCATCTTGCAGCAGTGTTGGCACAAAAACAAGACTTCCCCACGTGACGCATCCCGCTTCTAACGATAGCTCCGCGCATCTGCTATAGTACGGTACCAGTTCAGCGTCTTTGACTCGTGCTGGCCATCATTCCAGTGCATATCGTAAATCTGGCTTAGCGTGCCGTCATACTTGGTCGCTTTAGCAACATCCATAGCCGTCAGTGGCGTAGTTTCAAAAACAGCGAGAATATCTGTCTCCTCTAGCACAATTCCACTTAACACAACCAGTCTGCACAGTGCATCTGCAACTTGCATTTGAGATTCCTTTCTATATATCAAGTGGTAGCGATAAGAAGTCAAGATTAAAGCCCATCTCTGCATGCGAGCGGCTGTCAAAGATGGAACCTGCTTCCGTGGCCCTAAGATGCCTATCAGCGGTTGATGTTACGTGAACAACGTGAACGTCCGCCCATACAGATAGCGACGAAATTCCTTGAGGGCAAATATTATCGCCAACCCTTCTCGTTCGATCTGGGCACAGCTACGCTCAGCTTGCGATAGAGTCCTGGACGCAAAAGAAATGGGTTTTTCTATTCCATGTGGAAGTATATGAAAAACAACCGCGCCGAGCCCATAGCGCGACGCAGCAGAGCTTAGCGCCAAGGGTTGCTTTGGATCATAGTAAGCAAGTACCGGACTAGTCGTCAGCAAGTTCTGCATTTCGCGAAACGCGAGAGCGCATTTACTTGTCCAATTCCAACGCTTGCCCGTCTTCAACAACCCGTAGAGCGGCGCAGCTATGATTGCCAAGTCCGATAGGAACTTTGCATAGAGTGTTACCATTCCAAGAAAAGACTGCAGTTCTGTACCATTCATGGGGCTCGGGCGCATCATTCATCGCCCTTAGTTTCGATTCCAATGGCTTGATTCCCTCTGCTGAAATTCTGTGACCCAGGTAGCGAACTTCGCTCCAAAAGAGCTTGCAATTTTCCTTGCGCAGTGTCACATTGTGATTCTGTAATCGTGTTAACACCTCTTCCAGCTTTTGCCGACAGTCATCAGCACTCGTACCCTCAATTATGACATCATCAATGTAACACCCCACTTGAGGGACGCCTTTGAGAATCCTGTCCATAAGAGACTGGACTAGGGCAGGGGCACTAGCGATGCCATAAGGGAGGCGCGCTGGTATTGGTAAAGACCTTGGTGTGTGTTCACTGTTGAAATCGCCTTCGCAGCATCGTTAAGTTCTACTTGCTGGTAAGCGGTAGCAAGGTCAAGCACACAGAATACCCTTGAACCTACTGACGTAGCGAACAAATCTTATACCAACGGAAGAGGCTAATGCTCATTCAGAAGCGCAGAGTTCACCGTGACCTTGTAGTCGCCACAGAGCCGCACTTCTGCTCCCCCATCCTTGGGTACTACCACCAACGGGGTTGCCCAATCTCTTCTGGTGACTTTTTTCAATACCCCCAGTCCGTTCTAAGGTATCAAGTTCTTCAGACACAGCTTGCTTCAATGCAAAAGGCACATGATGGGCCTTGCAAAATACTTGCATGCTATTTGGCTTCAAATTAACTTGTGCTTTGTAGCCCGTTATGAACCCTATCTGCGGTGAAAACACTGCCTCAAATTTCTTCTCTAGTTCATCCATGGCATCGTCTTGCTCTAAAGCTTGAAGTTCGTGCCAGTTTTACTTAAGCTTTGTCAACGAGTTGCGACCAAGCACACATGGCAGCCTTCTTCCCCCGTCATCTACTATCAGCACAGGTAAAATATCAGTTTGATCACCGTGCTCGACTCGCACGTTCACTAATCCTACGACTGGCACCAGCTCACCCCTACATGTCCTTAAAGCAACAGTCGCTTTCTTGATATTAGTTTTGGAAATTTGTGCTGAAAAACAGACTTAGGCATGACGGAAGCCACGATGTCTATCTGCATCTCTAGGATTTGTCCTTCCATCCGAACAGTGATAGAGTACGCAGAATTATTTGTCATACTGTATATTTCTTGCTCTCCGTCCGAATCGTCTCCCGGGCTATCGATTGCATTCAGTGCCTTTGTTCTGCCTGGGCGCTCTCTGCCCATTCTTCTCAAGTGACCTTGCTCACCACAGTTATGACACTTATACTTGCGGTACCGGCAACTTTCCGCCGTGTGACGTCTACCTCATCGAAAATACTCTAGGCACTCATGCTTGACTCGACAGCGGTCCCAAGTTTGACTACCTTGCCTTAGAACATCAACTTCTTATCTGGAAAGCCTTTGTGAACTGCCTTATTGCTCTCCCAGTGCCATTTACCGAGTCTATGCGGATGCTAGTCCACGGTTTAACGCGATTTTGCACGCCTCTTCGAATGTCAGCTCTTCAGCTGTAAACAGCTCACGTTGCGTATCGGTGCATCGTAGTCCGGTAACTAGCTGGTCTCTAAGTGCTTCGTCTAGAAATTTGCCGAACTCTCAACTTCTAGCTACGTGCTTCAGCTGAACCACAAATTAGGCTATAGTCTCTTGCTCAAGTTGAATTCTTCGGTTAAATCGGCACCTTTCCGCTATCACGGCCTTTCTGGGACTGTAGTGACTTTCAGCAGAGCCGTTACCCCGTTATACGTTTTGCTTGATAGGGAATGGGGAATCAGCAGGTTCTTCAATACCTCAGACACAAGAGGACCCACTACCGTCAAGAATACAGCCAGTTTCCTGCCTTCAGCTTTCTCGTTTGCCGAGACGTAAAGCTCAAATCTTTCCAAGTAGGACTCGAAGCTATCGCTCCCTTCGTCAAAGTTATCAATTTTTCCCACCTTCGCCATTGCAGCGCCGGCCCCGCAGTAGTCGTCTTCCGCAGCAATCGAAGAAGCAAGTGGCAAGCCGCCCTGGTGTCATCCTCGTCGCCAGTGTAGTAGCGTGCGGCGACCTAGAAGCCGTACTCCAGAAAACGACAGTGGCCGGTGCAGAACAAGGAATCAACGTTCATTATTTTTAACACGCTTTTTATAAGCTGCGGTTGCTTATCCGCTGCTGATATCAGTGCACGTGATGACGAAGTGGTACGGCATGCGCTTGACGTTACGTCATCACAGAAAGTATAGATAAAGTTCACGTGAGGACAATATCATGATGTTTCTGTATCATTTTACACATGTACTTTTAACGCAACGTAGTGTCGGTTGCGCAGCGAGAACTGAACATCATGTACGTTGTTTCTTTTTATTTGTTGTTCACAACAGTTGCGAAAAATATCCCTAGCGACTACGTGCGCGTAGCGAATTTTAATTGATAATATATGCTTGTCGCATAATACCGCGTTGCGTAATATTTTAAAAGGTAACTTTGCACAAAAGGGAAGGAATAACAGCGATATCAATATATTAGAGCTATTTCTTACACGAAGTAATGCTGGTGGTCTTGTTGGCAGTAGTAATTAGAGTAAGAATTTGGGTACTAAATAAACAAGCATGTTGTCCGGCGCCCACAGGCACACGTAAGCGGAATTTCAGCTCGAGCAGGAGTACCCTTATGAGCACAATGCTGATAGGGGTGCTCTCACGGAAAAGTATTGAAAGCCATCTCCGCATGTTATTAGGATAATGGGTCATCTGTAATTGTCCTGAAGCTCCAGCGCTGCTCACATTTCAACAAAGCACTTACACCAATGGTGAGAGCCAACAAGCTCAATAGGAGCGAGCATCTTGTTTCTGCAGCGCGCTTCTTAAAAGGTAAAACTGACCAGTTCGTGAGCACTGTGTGCTTATGAATACCGTGTGCATGTTTACTTAGCAGAGAATAGGTCCTACTAAAAGTAGTAGTGTATGCTTAAAACCTACTTTTACCTCTATGCAAAGCAGACATTATTGTTGATATATAAAAAGATCAGGGAAACTGTGTGAGACGGCGCTAAACGTAACAGTATTAGGCTGGAGGCGAATACAGCTCATTGCTGCTTGCGCATTAATTAGTGGAAATAGAAGCGCGCAGGAAAGCGCTTATGAAGGAAGACACTGCCTTAAAATAGTCAGTTTGCGTATCATGCCTTTCAAATTGATTTCTTCCTTAAACGCGCACGCCATTTCCATCTGCTGCAATTTTCTCCCAATGTAATTGACACACCACTTTACATCCCATTTCTCACTTCAATTGTTGTTTGAGCGCATGCTATAAGCAATGTAGTCTCCAGCAGGCACTTGTCTTAGCTGTGAAGCGCATCATTTCGTAACGTATTCAGCATTAGAAAATCCTTCTCATAAGCTTACTCAAGAATTCTGAACGGCTTGCAGCGCTCAAGAATTTCCAGATACCAGGGGCACGCGCATCTTCAAGGAAACCGGTGTCGAGGATGTGGGCGGAAATAACAACGCTCTCCTCGTCCGCAATGATTTTCTCGTCAGCTCTTACAAGCACAACCACCTTCTGGTCGACAGCGACCGCGACAGCGACCACAACAGCGACCAACAACACCACCAGAGGCACGAAAACCCAGCCCACCTAGAAGCTCCGTTTCTGAATTTCGATGGAATACATTAAACTACTTACAGAATTAGCCGCACCTTATTGCTAACGGCACCGCTGTGATAGTCATAGCTTCTTCTCTTCAGGCGACTTAACTTATACCAAACACCCAATATATAACGCAACATGCAGTTATCAATTTACATTATTATTTCGTCTTAAATATTCGCCACAGTGTGGTCGTCTCTTTAAGGTAACTGCACGAATTCCGACCAAAGGTTCACTCTGCGGTGCCCAACGGAGTGGAAATCTCAGATGAGGTTATGCGATGTTGTTGTGTTCTGTTAGACATTGTGGGTGTCTTCTTTAACGTAACTGCTTGAGCGCCGACCAAAGTTAGTTCTACAGTGCCCAATGGAGGCCCAACGGCAAATCACAGGTAAGGTTACGCGAAGTCGTCCTATTCGGGCCTTCCTTTACGCATCAAGACCTCCAATACGCCGCAAGGTATGTCGCCCCTTGCCAGGTTCTCTTCTTTCTTAGTGTCATACTGATGCGATGCGTGCAGAAGTGACGACCATCAATCATCACGGGTAACTATATCCCTTGTCATCCTAAAAAAGATGGCGAGAAATGCAAACGGGAAAAAATTGTCTTTCTTTATTTTATTTATTTGACGTAATGTAACAAGAAAGGTTGGCACCTCTAGGTTGGCTCAGCTATTCGTCCCTTGGCAAAGGAAAATATTGCCACCAATTTGTAACACAGCAAGGCCACAAAAGAATCACAAAAATATTCAGTGAGCAATGTCTTCAATTTCTGCAGATGAGCCCAGGGTGCCACAAAATTTGAATATGTGTTAAGTCAGGGCGCATGCAGCCCGTGCAGGATAAATAAAATTGAACGCACGAAGTCGCACATGAATATCTTGTATATAGATTCTTGTGATACGAACGTAGCTATTTGCTTCAGCACTGATTTGGACAAGTAGTCTAGAGAGCTCATCTCTTCGTGAAATCCACTTAATTTGGCTTGCACCGCACGTCGTGCAGTTTTATTAAAGAAAACTTCCGCAAAATAAAATATTTCCTGCTTCTGATAAGGTATCAAGCTTCAGGCCATATGTCTGTCTTTCTACCTACTACTGCAGTTTGCTGATGAGAAAATGTGCTATCCTTTCAAAGAAATAACAGGGCACATTTTTGTATTAAAGATCTAAATTTGATGAATAGTAAGAAATACTCAAAGTTGCTATTGCCGGTCTTCCACGCGTCGAGCCAGTAAAGGTTTGACGCGTGTTCTTCAAAGGGTATAATAGAAGTTTCAGGGGGCAGGTACATGGGTAGTAAAGGGCCTCAACGCCTAATGCACAGTCATAGAAATATATAATTGCTCGGTACAAGTTTTATTTTCTAGCTTCAAACAACATATATTTTTCACGCTCTCCAGAAGACAATTTTCCCTGTCCAGCCTGTGGTACTTTCTCAAGGATGAAGGAAGCTCCGAAAGAGCTAGTGCCGATGAAACTACGCGTTGAGCCGCCATCGTCGGCTCACGCTTTCACTCGCCCATACAGCGTACGACGCGCAGGGCCAATGTTTTGACGAAACAAACCATGTACATCCTATTCCGCACACAGCAGCCGTAGCAACTGCTACAGGAGGTCGACCGACCTGGAACGTCCTCAATATGGCGTTGCTTTGGCGTGCGCTCTAAAACCCCCCAATTTTTCAAAAATAGCGCCATTTTTACATCATTCCGCCACCCCACTCTCCCCGACCTGTCCCCTTCGACGCTGCCTGTCGGCCCAGCCTCCTCCGCTCCCCTATTGGACAATCTGTCACGTAGAAGCCGGCGCGGCGCTTATATATATATATATATATATATATATTTTTCCTGCGCGGTCCGACCGCCATTATTGGCCATGCGCGACGAAAGTACGTGCAAACGGCCCGGTCGAGTGCCTTAGCGGAACAAATCGAGTCTGTTAGGGACGAGAACTTAATTGTGACGCCATGCTGCTGCGCCTTCGGTTGCCGCAACCGACACAGCCCCGGCAAAAGGCTTCTTTCTTTACAAACTGGCGAGCGCAACGCCGAAAGAAGAAAGTGTGGATACATAGGATCGGGTGAGTTGACTTCAAGAATGTGGCAAAAAAAAAGAAACGCACGGTTTGCTGAAGTGCCACGGTTCCTCACAACCTCTTCTTTTGAACCTAATTCACGCCTGCCGCTTCGAAAAGTTCATGCTGTACGTGCTTCTAGCGCGTTTAAATAGAATTTTTTCGAATGTGCTCTCTTTGTTTCATGCAGTTTCGTCTTGCGGTGAAAGAATACGCATCTGCAGCTGGACTGTGACATAAAAGCGACTTTATTCATGCTATGTTTTGAGCTCCACCAGAAGTTCGCACATTCTCGAAGCATTTGCAAGGCTCACTATGACTTACGGATGCAGGCGTTTAGCTTCGAATGCAGGCCCGGATGTATTGATTTGGTTTGTGGCGATTAACGTTTTTATCTTCCCGAAGCGACTAAAGCGTAGAGAGATGGCGTAGTGGATGGCTCCGGATAAATTTATTTAGGTCGCCTGGGGATGTTTAACGTGCCGTTTGATCGTAGTTGTACTTGAGACGGTAAATTCTTTGTTGGCGTTTTGTAATTTTCCCGCGGGCTCGGTAGCACCAAGTCGGAAGTTGGCGCTCCGGCGTGATTGTATTTCTTTATTAGATCTTATTTAATGGCTGTAACAACATGTCATTATTTCGTATTATTGACGGCGCCTCCAGGGCATCAAAGCGGCAACTGGAACACCTGTAATGTCACGTGGTCTGCAGAGCTCTCTGTAAGCCGTTACATTTGCCTTCCTTGAGCAGTACCTGCAAAAAAAAAAGCCATTATTATCACGATTACCAAAGCAACCCGCAACGAAAAAGGTGCCCCGCGCCTGCTGCACCATACGCACCCGTGCGAGGAAAATTACGGAACACCAATGAGAAATCTCTCGACTGGCCTCTTGCATTTCGCCTTTATCCCGGCTGCTGCCGGTCGCGTCCGCAATGATGGAGACATGAGCAGTGGCTGCTCGCACGTTTTAACGCGACAGCGTTAAGGAGCTCGTGTCGCTGAAAAGCCGCTGTCGTCGGTATGAGCGGCGTTGGCCATGAGCACAAAATCGCAGAAGGAAACTCATAAATGACAACAACTTCCAAGATGGACTCCGGAGTGTGAAAGTACTCCGCCTCCGTCTCACACTCCGGAGACCAGTGTCTCCGGAGTGTGAGACAGAGGCGTTACCACACAGCAATGAGTTCGATGGTTGAAAGCGAGACAAAAGCGCCTCTAGTCAATGCGGCGTTATCTTAGAAACGTGCCGGGGAGAGTTCAACAGCGGTGTATATCGGTAATTATGAGTATGTAAATTACAGCAGTCGCAGGTAAATGAGTAGCGTAGTACGTTTTCGCTACATTTCTTCTGCGCTTGGCGCACACGCAGAGCCACGTTGCGGTAAGCACAGAAGACCCCTTCCTTGCAATGTACGGCGCTGCCCCGAGAGGCGGCGCTCTACTCGCCCGCTTCTCCCCTTCGTCTCGTCAAGAGCATGCCGAGCGAATGAGCGGGCGGTGCGAACGGGGTGCGATAACGCTATCGCGTTCCACTCTTAAAGGCGAAGCTTAAGCGTCCTCCAATTTTTGTGTGCAGGATTATAATGCCCGAGAAAGGCCACAATGGACCGCAGGCTCGCAGGTAAGGATTACCATTTGTACTGCTTAACGTTACCTTTTTTATACGTCCAATTAAGTAAATGTGTATCGCATGCGTCATATGCATTCTATGTGAAGCTACGAAACCACGTACACATACTTTCACGCTGTTAAAACCGAAAACTCTGGTAATTACGCGCGTGTTTGAGCACACCCCGTGCTTGCGTCGTGTTTCAGCAACACGAACTATCAACGTGCGCGTGCTTTACCGCCTGAAATAATGCTCCTTTTCTCTATTTCTTCCGAAATTCTAACGCGTCATTCTTAAGGCCAGTTACCGACTGACCAATCAAGATCTCGATTGAAAAAACTGCTCCGCAGAGCTCGAACGAACTTTTCCGCTGGTTTCCTCCGGTAGCGTTTTAGCCGTCGTCTGCTACTGCAGGGCCAGCATGGTCGGCGCTACCGTCGAGGCTGCGCCAAGCGGAGGAGGAGAGAAGTCGTTGGCGCTACTTTTGGAGACTGAGGAATTTTAGTGCGCTCAGCGCCATACTTCTTAATTTCCATGGCGCGTGATTCGCTTCTCCACATCCAGGCACCTTCCTCCTTCAGTACTCGCTTCCTTCGCGGCTTCAAACTAAATATCACCGATTTCACTGGCAGGCCACTTACTATTGCGCGTGAATGGTGGCCAATTTCATTACGTGGCAGAATTAAGAAAGCTGCTACTGATCGCAGGACACCGCAGTAAGCAACCACATTTTGGCACTATGTTCGAAGTCCAAGGTGCATACGACAAGACACAGGATGACTCCTGTGACGGGCGCACATCTTCTGTCATGGGCCATGGACCATGCACGGAGGAATTGGCGATCTCGCTGTGCAAATTGCTGTGCGCGCCAACATTTAAGTGCTTCTTGTTAAATTACTTCGAAATGTTGCAGCGTTCGCTCCATACATTTTGCACAGATGCGTGCCAGTCAACTGCTTCAAAACATAACACAAAGTTACGTGGACCTATAATATTAGTGTTAAAAGACATTATGCACGTTTCGCTATCCAACATTATGTCTGGCACGTAATACATTTGGCACCAGAGGAGTTCAATTTTCTCTCATCCAGTTTCAGTAAATTACTTTCTTTTTCAACATAAATGAAGGACCCTGGTAATAGATAGGGCACTTTACCTGGCATAAACGTAGAGCACCCGTTTTACTTTGCGTTAGCATTCTCACTGAACTTCACGCGCTTTCCAGGATCTATCTATCTATCTATCTATCTATCTATATATATATAGATATATATATATAGGTTTGTATTTAACCATTTTCCGTCCTACCTGTGTCTCGGGCTGGTACATAGTCGAATGGAAAGCGCATCCGACTGTTGTGCGGAAGGAATCGGGCTTGAAACTAACCGATGGACCAACTTGAGTCACAGCCTATGTGACAATGCTTACACATGTGCAGTTGTTCATTGAAACTCTTCAACAATATTTGGGTAACTATATATGCGCCAATGGCAATGTGGAACTATACCATGACAAAAAAGATCCTTTCTTTTTGTGTTATGCTGGGCGAAATTCTACCCAAGTCTTAAGGGCTCTTCTGCAACCTGATGCTTTTCAAGGCTATGCAAGACACTCACTGGGTTTGTGCCGCGCTGCAATTAGCCTCTCGCCAACTGGAGTCACTAAGTGTGTAGCACTGCGTGCGCGGCAAGCTAGATAATAATGCTCAGTGTTCACATGCGCCAGCCCGCTACTCTTCTTGTCTCGGAGGCCACTTGCAGACTTTTCTACAGTGCCACTAGAAGGTGCAGCGTGTACAGAAGGAAGCGCTAGAGGTTGTTTCAAGACGCGTTTCGCAGCGTTCGAATGCTTTGGTGCGCCACGCATCTCTGATGCCATGTGCACGTGCCAGTACATGGCGCTGGGTATTCTTTGGGAAGCGCAAAAGAGAACTCCAATGCAATACTCGCGTCATACATGACTCGCTTCGACGGTGGCAATCCGTTGTGTCGCTTTAATAATTCAATGACAAATGGATTACCATCGGCAGACGTCATGACATAGAGCGGTACAGCGCACAGCCATTCCATACTTTTCCACTTCTTCAATCAGCCCTCCACAATTGTTGAAAAAATTTTCGGGCCACTCCAAATGCGACCGCCTTCGCCAGGAGTCGATCCCGCGACCTCGTGCTCAGCAACCTAACACCATAGCCACTGAGCAACCGTGGCGGGTGCTCGTAGATTGTTTGTATATTAAATTTCTTAACTTCTGCTATTTCTTCGAAGTTGCATAGTTTCATACCAACTCCCATATGCCTACTTCCCACGTCCAACAGTGGGTCTTTTTCTCAAAGAAAATGTCTTTCTTATGTCAATGAATCAGTACTGCCACCGGCCTCTATTTTACATCAGCCGGCATTCCTCGATGTCCCAAAATTCGTTTTCTCTTTGCTTGCTAGTTCTAGTACATATATTACTCAGCAAGGCTCAGCAATGAGTATTTGCCAATTAAAAATTCCTGCGCTGGTGCGTCGCCCTCCGGCGCTCACGGCCACATCCCCAGGCTAAGTGTGACGTCATCCGCTGCAAGGAACCTAGCCATCGTCTGCTACAAGATAAGCCACTGCACGATGTGAGGTCGGAGCATTCCTGCCCTTTGTTGACGTATTTGCTCCAGATACCGCGTGCGGTGTCTTCGACACCGCCAATGCTGTGGCGGCGCTGCGATCGAAGGGGATTTGAATACACCAAGATCGCGCCGTTGGAAAGTGCATGCGATACTTCTCGGAAGGGTCATTTGTACTACTTCGCGCACTGCTATATGATTTCAGGCCGCTCAAACTCTGTTCATTATTGGATACGAGGTGCATTTGAGTCTAAGCTTTCAGTACTATAAAAATGGGACGTACCAGTGGCGACCTTCCTAAAAACTTTGACCACCCGGGACTCCTTAACGTGACCCAGTGGACTCGGTGGGCAAGTATATGTAGATTTAGTTGCATTCACCTCTACATGGGAAGGGCTGCAGCATCCACGGCCGGGAATCAAAACCACGACTTTGTGTTTAACAGCCCAAGGCTAAAACCATTGAGCCAGCAGTGGGTAATAATAAGTAATAAGCATATGCCAAAGCTCAAATCATAATCAACAGCAGTGAAGATGCAATCGAAGTTGAGGAACGAACGGCGAGGCATACAGAAACTAAATGTTTCTGTTCATGCTGCCGTCAGTACCTCTGAAAGAAAGGGCCACACATTTCGTCCATGAAATATGAACACCGTACGCATCACTCGCAGTTACTCTCGTAACAGACTAACCGCTGATAAAGAAGACTAACTGCCGCAATTGCCACCGTTTTCCTCATTTGCGGCCTAGAGGGTAGATAATGTTTAGGCCATGCTACTTCTCGAATGCCATCAGCTGACTACTTATAAGTAATAAAGCCTAGGGAAGGCCGCCTGTTAATTCAATTGAAAGCACCCATTATGCAGAAGTTGCACTGCTAGATATTCAATTGGTAAACGTAAGGTTGCTGGTTTTGATAAATGTCAGTACTAGCTTCGTGGTATAGAACCTTACGCCCCCACACGCACATACGCACGCATACAAAGAAAAAAAAACAAGCAACTTATCACACACACACATGCGCGCGCACACACACACACACACACACACACACACACACACACACACACACACACACACACACACACACACACACACACACACACACACACACACACACACACACACACACACACACACACACACACACACACACACACAAATGAAAATAAAAATAAAATGAGCATTTGATGAAACCCGCACACTTGAACGACCATGCAGAATTACAACTGGTTCGTGCAACTGCAGCTCTCCCTATGCATTTTGAGGCGCAGTTCGTCTGGCAGTTCATGCTACTGCCGAAAGTTGAGCTGCCATTTCGGTGGGCATTTCGAAACCAATGTTTTGCGCGTCTCTGCTTGATGCTTTGAGGATTATTTTCCATAGGAATCACTTGACTACTGCTATTATGTCTCTACTGATTGCAGTTTTACGGTCATCATAGTTGATCTAACAGAGATTATATGAGGGAAATAACAAAGTTGAACACTAAGTTTAATGAAACGGCGAACAATATCAGCACCCACGCTTCCTCACGTCAGCCAACCACAAATCATACTGAAAAAAAAAATCCATGCTGTTGTCAATAGCTTGCACAGTTTGGTCCTGCCCGCGTGAAATTTCTTGCTTAATGTACCGAAATGCGGACGAGTTTGCATAAACAGATGCTATTGTCGGCTCATGGGGACGATTCGTTGCGTTAAAGCATAACTATGTGACACCATGCGTAGGACACCGAGAATAAGGTTAGCACTCTTTCTAGATAAAGTAGTGCCACACATCCAGTACTATCCAGTACTATTGGCCCTGTGGTTTTGATGGTTTAATACTCCTTGAAATAAAAATAACAGACACTCTATTAATCCATTTAGCATTATTGTGATCTTACCACTATCTCTGAATTGCGATTGCTTAACAATTTGTGTGGGCGAAACCCGAAGACACTTCCTATCCAACACAGTGGTAGATAAAGCACGATGGTACGGTACTAGCGTGTGGTGGCACCAGTGGTAAGGAGATCGTTTCTTCGTGACAGCGTTTTAAGGTGCATTCGCTGACATGCAGCGCCTCTGGTGGAAGATGTAAACGCTGTCGTATGAGACACTGCGCTTCTGGTCGCAGTGTCTGCCATCAGAGGCACTCGCAGACCCTACACGCGGTTCCCAATTAGTTCTTGAGAAAGTGGCACTCAAAGTGCAGGTGACCTTCCGCGTGCGAGTAAGGTCCTATGATAACATAGAGTACGACATGGTTACAAATACTCACCTCTAAAATCATGCTCAACGCCTTCTTAGATTTCAACCAAGGTTAGTTCTTCGTGTATTTCTCGTTTCAAATAGTTGTGTGGTTTTTTCAGGAGTGTTGAAAAACCATTACGTATCCCCTGTCCGTTATCATTCTTTTGTGGCATCTGTGTGTTTACGGTTTCCTAAGAAATCGGGCGTGGATGGCTTCCCAAATATTACCTGACCCTTCGTATTTCTGAGTGCCATATATTAGTGTTACATATCATATTTTGGCCTCCTTTCATTTAGAGCAAGAACAGATGATATCGCAAATCTACAGAACTTAACATATTGCTTTGCAGATGTGGTTCTCTTAATTGGCTGTGGTGGTCGACCGTAGCTCTCCTGGTAATCACACTCGTTGCCTTGGCGATCACTTTCTATTACATAAACGCAGGAGGTGGGTCCCGTGATTTCATCTAAAGCAAATAGTTCTCTTTTGCTCTTACCCCTGTTTTCGCGGCTTGTTGCTGATCGGTTGTTAATGTCCGGTTGGCGCCGATGCAACAGGCGCGTTCTCTCGCGCAATAGAGCTTTCGAATGCGGTCGTCGCCAAATGCCAGCTATTATAGCTCCCTGAGACGTCCGTGCACGAAAGCTCTGCGATGTCTGAAGCAAGTCTCGCACTACTATCACACGGGCAAATTCAGTATAATTTTAGCGAGTGCACTTCGTTGCTAGCGCGATTCCCAGGCTGTCACATGGGAATGCTTAGTGACACTCGCTGCAGGGAACACTCGGCGGCGAGTGCGTTCGGTGAACTCACCGAACGCACCCTTGAATACGTGACCCTGCCTAGGCACTACGGTGGAAAAGTTTCTTTGTTCGTGTAGCGTGCGTTTGTCGTTGGGCGTGCCGGCATGGCGGAGGGGAACCGAGTTTGTTTGCGTACGGAAGCTGGCTTCCGTCGAACCAGCGGCGAACCAGCGCGCACTTTCACCCCATTTGGTGATCGCTCTGTCTGAAGGTATGACGGGCAATCTTTCTCGCGCGTGCGGCGCTGGCGCTGAGTCAGTCACGCCGGATTATAACTTCACCTACCTTCTAAATAAAAAAAAGAATAGAACAATGATTTCGCCGGGGGAGCAATATTGGCCGTTGTAGAGGCCGGGCCTGCTCTTCTGAATTTTTCAGGAGCATTTTTGAGCGGTTTCCTTTGAATGAAATAAACGCACAGAACCTAAGCAACCACGGCTAAACGCAAAGCCAGATTACTAGCTTTGCGTCTCGTCCACGTCAGGTTAGGTTAGCTTACGTTTATGTTAGCGTTACGTTAGGTTGCGTTAGGTTAGGTTAGCGTCAAAAGCGTTAGGATGCCGCAACGTCACAGCGGTTATGACGTGCAGTTTATTGTCTTTGCATCTCAGACACGTTATGTTACGTTAATTAGGGTAAAGTTACTTTAGGTTGCGTTACCTTAACTTTGCGTTACGCAAGGTTAGCGCAAAAGGCGGCGTGCCGCGGTGCGTTCTCACAACGGTTACGCCGTGAGCATTGCTGTCTTCCTGTCCCGGCCTCGTTAGGTTGGATAAACGTTAGGTTAGGTTAACATTACGTTAGGTTAGCGTACAACGCGTAGGGGGGCTCGGCGTATCCTTATAGCGGTGGCGGGGTCATCGAGTCTCGCCGGCGCCTTTCAGCCTCTGGCGCTCAAACGTGGTTGCTAAGGCGCTGTGTCTTCTACAAGTTCAATATATGCGGATCGGCCTCTTCCACGGTCCCTACTGCTCCCACAGAAACATCTGGGATGTTATCACCTGTTTCACCGCGCCCGCAGCCCGCGTCCGAGCGTAAACAAACTCGAGCCCACTTCGCTATGCTATCACCCCTAGGGACAAAACGCATACAACACGCGCTAACAAATTCCGGCGTAGTGTCTAAGGGCAGTCATACATTCAAGGAGCGAAATCCCCCAGATTTTCTCTCTGGCATGCGCTCTTACCCGCGCATACGCGCAAACGTCCGGCGCCTCCGCAAGTGGCACGACCCGCTGTACTTACTAGCAATTCTATATCACACCGCCGGGAACCAGGCAAGCCGTCTGTTCTGAACACGCCCCGCGTGCTCACTACATCGCCGCGTTGAAAATTCGCTTCGCCGCTTAGCCGCTCGCGCGTTCGGCGTGAAGTTGCTTTTTCTCATAGCGTGAATTGACGTTAGCGGTTGCGTTAGCATGGGTAGTGATCTATCGATCTAGCCGCCCCTTTCTAGAGAAGAGCAGACATCGCGACAGCATCATTTAATGATGATGATGATGATGATGATGATGATGATGAACCTCTGCTTTGGCTCGCACCCACTAAGGGGGTGTTAGATACGGACCGTTTTGCTGGCATCCCTCGAGTTTCCCGACCGCATCCAATCGCCGTCGCACCCAATTAAGGTGCGAAGAAGCGCGTCTAACACGTTTCTGGACCCGTCAGACAAGTTGGTGACAGCCACCTCATGCGCCGTACGACGAGCTATTGTCCCCCTGCTTGACTCTTCACGAAAGTGCAACGGGAGCCTGGCATGGTTCCAGATAATCTTGGTTCCGAGCAAATTTAACAAGGATAGGCGGGCTAGTTGGTGGTCGATATTGGAATGCATTATGCAACCGTGCAAACAACAAGGGACAAAGAAGGAAACACACAAGA
This sequence comes from Dermacentor variabilis, assembly GCF_050947875.1. Taxonomy (NCBI): domain Eukaryota; kingdom Metazoa; phylum Arthropoda; class Arachnida; order Ixodida; family Ixodidae; genus Dermacentor; species Dermacentor variabilis. The sequence goes on from NC_134571.1 coordinate 180,811,094, forward strand.
CAGGCGCGGAACTTCAACTTGAAGTTGAAGTTCTGAAGTTGAAGTTCCGCGCCTGCCTTGTGTGTTTCCTTCTTTGTCCCTTGTTGTTTGCGCGGTTACATGATACATTCCGAGCAAAGCTGTTATGAAGCTCTGAAAGGTTGCTCGAAAACAACCCGTCTCCTCCAGCTGAGCGCTTTCAAACCAGGAGGCAACGTTGTGGCAAATCACCCGTCGGACAATGGAACCCTTGGAGCGATCCCATGAGCCGATTGCGACGGTACTTGCAGGCCAGGAGGCAACACCGGCGGCAAGTCATCCCTCCGAAAGTGGTGGCCTTGGAGCATCTCCATTCGCCGAATGTTACGGCACTTACACGGGCTCCTACCATTGGAGGAAAATGACGACAGCTGAGCGCGCTCGATGATTGGCCGAAAATGACGTGACCGGGAGATACCGAAGGGAATAAAAGCGAGAGACAGGGAGCAGAGACAAACATTCCTTCATTCATTTATCTCTTTCGGGCTTCTTGCCATGGACCGCAGCACCCGATTTGCTGCCGGCCATAAATGACTTTGTGACTGCTAATTAGTTCATGTTATTACTGTAAATAATGTTAATAAACCTCCAGTTTCATCTGAAGATTCTCCTCAACGTCGGCCAACTCCCGCACTCAATGGCAAGATCCAATAACTAGTGGAAGCGGTGGGATGAATCTTCGTCCAAAGTCTTAAGGAACTGGGAACAGCGAAGAAGAAAGAGCCTTCGACCCAGTGAGCCCTGAGGAACCGGGAACAGCGAAGAAAAAAGAGCCTTTGTCCAAAGAAGTCCTAAGGAGCTGGCAACAACCAAGAAAAAAAAGCCTTAGACCCAGGGAGTCCTGAGGAACCCGGAAAAGCGATCAGAAAGAGCGTTCGTGCAAAGAGGTCCGGAGGAATTGGGAACAGCGAAGAAGAAAGAGGCTTCGACCCAGGGAGTCCTGAGAAACTGGGAACAGTGGAGCGATGACCAGATGGCGGGGCGCTGCATCCGTAAGTGAGGGCGTGTTTTTCTTACCTCTTGATTCGCCAGACTTCAAATCTTGCATATTTATTTTGATAGCTCTAGGAATCGGGAAATTGTTGCATATTCTGTATTTGCACAAATTATTGAAGGAAAACACTTCTAACCACCAATCGGGGCAGCTGCCAAGGATCTTAGAAGAGGTTGACGAGGTCAGACTTGTTCTTATTGCGCGACGAGATGTGAGTTTAGGTGGACGAAAAGATGAAAAAGCCAGCTATCATAAAGGGAATTCAAGATAGTGGCAATAATGATGGAGGCATTAAGAGTGCTTCGGAAGTGATACAACAAACACAGGATGCGCGAGCGTCAAGAACCTGAGCGTGAGCAGAAGCACGAGAAAAAAATAGCAGAAATGAAGAAACGGATACAAGATTTGCGGCAGTTAATCGCACAAAGACAAAGGCTGCCTGGAAGTTCTGTAGGTATTACAGAGCAAAAAAAATGTATCTAGCGAATTTTCGCAAAAAGCCGACGAAAAGAGTAGTGTCTGGAAGATTAGCGGCACATTCATAGGTGAACGGAAAGGGCTAGCTGTTAACGATGGCTTAGTGGCTACATAGGCCCTTACAGGCCGTAGTGAGAGCGACGAGATGCTGTGCCAACAGAGCACTATTGAGAACAAGTCACAATAGCTTTGCCTTACTGCGCTCGAGGTCCCGGTTGTGTATATCCCACAGCGACGGCAATATGATGCAGCTGAAATGCAAAAAAGAAAACTCGGATTGTCTGAAAGAAGCCGAACTTGAAGAACTCCATATGGGTAAAATTGACTTTCTCTTGCTCTACCTGATTCCAACTTGTGCCTGCAATGTTTTGTTAAATTCATGACCCCCCTTAATTTTCTGCCCTCGTCGACTGCGATTCCCTTGCCTTGGCACCCATTTTGTAAGCCTAATGATCCACCTGCTGTCTGTCTTTTGCATTGCATGGCCTGTATGATCGCTAATATCGGCAAAAGAGGCGCGCCACACACCTTTTTATTTTCCCCGGCAATCGTCAATGCTTGGGAAAAACTTTTATGCAGCCTATCTTGGGAAACGGAAAGATGAATCAGGAATTTTCATGAAGGCTTACCAATTTCTGAATGACACTTTTGATCTGATAACAATATTTGAGGATTTACTTAATCATAGCTAATTATCTGAATAACTATAATAAAAAAAAGACTCACCTGTTGTATGAGACGCCGAAAATTACGTTGCTCGTGTCTAGCTTCGTGACACCCGCCTTTATTTAATCTTTTGGCACACATTCCGTGGGAAAGCCTGTATATGAACCTAATCTCTCTCTATCTATCTCACTATTATATATATATATATATATATATATATATATATGTATGTATGTATGTATGTATGTATGTATGTATGTGTGTATGTGTGTGTGTGTGTGTGTGTGTGTGTGTGTGTGTGTGTGTGTGTGTGTGTGTGTGTGTGTGTGTGTGTGTGTGTGTGTGTGTGTGTGTGTGTGTGTGTGTGTGTGTGTGTGTGTGTGTGTGTGTGTGTGTGTGTGTGTGTGTGTGTGTGTGTGTGTGTGTGTGTGTGTGTGTGTGTGTGTGTGTGTGTGTGTGTGTGTGTGTGTGTGTGTGTGTGTGTGTGTGTGTGTGTGTGTGTGTGTGTGTGTGTGTGTGTGTGTGTGTGTGTGTGTGTGTGTGTGTGTGTGTGTGTGTGTGTGTGTGTGTGTGTGTGTGTGTGTGTGTGTGTGTGTGTGTGTGTGTGTGTGTGTGTGTGTGTGTGTGTGTGTGTGTGTGTGTGTGTGTGTGTGTGTGTGTGTGTGTGTGTGTGTGTGTGTGTGTGTGTGTGTGTGTGTGTGTGTGTGTGTGTGTGTGTGTGTGTGTGTGTGTGTGTGTGTGTGTGTGTGTGTGTGTGTGTGTGTGTGTGTGTGTGTGTGTGTGTGTGTGTGTGTGTGTGTGTGTGTGTGTGTGTGTGTGTGTGTGTGTGTGTGTGTGTGTGTGTGTGTGTGTGTGTGTGTGTGTGTGTGTGTGTGTGTGTGTGTGTGTGTGTGTGTGTGTGTGTGTGTGTGTGTGTGTGTGTGTGTGTGTGTGTGTGTGTGTGTGTGTGTGTGTGTGTGTGTGTGTGTGTGTGTGTGTGTGTGTGTGTGTGTGTGTGTGTGTGTGTGTGTGTGTGTGTGTGTGTGTGTGTGTGTGTGTGTGTGTGTGTGTGTGTGTGTGTGTGTGTGTGTGTGTGTGTGTGTGTGTGTGTGTGTGTGTGTGTGTGTGTGTGTGTGTGTGTGTGTGTGTGTGTGTGTGTGTGTGTGTGTGTGTGTGTGTGTGTGTGTGTGTGTGTGTGTGTGTGTGTGTGTGTGTGTGTGTGTGTGTGTGTGTGTGTGTGTGTGTGTGTGTGTGTGTGTGTGTGTGTGTGTGTGTGTGTGTGTGTGTGTGTGTGTGTGTGTGTGTGTGTGTGTGTGTGTGTGTGTGTGTGTGTGTGTGTGTGTGTGTGTGTGTGTGTGTGTGTAAAGGCGAAGAAAGCAAACCGATTGGCCAGATTTTTAATAGTCATCATTTTCAGTTTGTATTTATGTCGACTGCAGTACGGCCGCTCCCTTCGATATCCAATTACCCCTGTCTTGCGCTAGCTGATTTCATATTGTGCAGGCAAGTTACCTAATTTCATGACGCTTAGTTTTCTGCCGTCCTCGGTAGCGCTTTCCTTCTCTTGGCGCCCATTCTTTAACTCTAATGGTCCACTGGTTTCCTACCCTACGCATTAAATGGCCGGCTCTATTTCTTTCTCCTAATGTCGCCTAGGCTACCGGCTATCCCAGTTTGCTCTCTCACCCACACAGCTGTCTTCCAGTGCACCTAACAGCTTTCCTTCCATAGCTCTCTGTGTGATTCCTTAACCTGTTCGCGAGGTTCTATGTTAACGTCCAAGTTTCTGCCCCATATGTTATTAGCACACGTAGATTGGAACGATTGCGCACTTTTGTTTTGAGCTCCCAGTAAGGATTTAGTAATTCCTGCTTTATTCACTCCAACCCATCTTAGTCGGTAATAAAAGTCATTCCTAAGATCACGATACCCTGTGAGTTAATTGGACCAGATAAGCATGCTACTGTGTAGGGTCTAGAGGCCGACTTTCGATCCTGAATTTTTCTGCCCTTGTCGGGCTATTGACTATTTGTCTTGTGGATATTAATTTTCAGCCCCCCTTATACAGTGTCTCGGTTAAGGTCCTCAATGACTTACTTTAAGTTCATTAACCAATGTTGCTGAATACGACGTCATCTGAAAACCGATGGTTGCTGCAATGTTCGCGGTTGATCGTCAGTACAAAGCCTCCCTAGTCTAAGAGCTTGAATACTTCTTCTATGTATGCATTGAATAGCACTGGACAGATTGTGTCTCCTTTCACGTGCCGTTTCTTGATAGTTAACTTTCCATATTTCATGCGGAGAGCCAAAGTAGCTGTGGAATCTATTCACGTATGCATCCTGTACTCCTTGATTACGCATTACAACTATAACCGCTGGTGTTTCTACTGAATGAAATGCCTTCTTATATTCTACGAAATCCACATAGGCAGGCTGCTTGTACTTCGCTAATTTCTCACTTACCTGATTGATGATATGCGCGTGATCGATTCTTGAATATCCCATCCTGAAACCAGCCTGTTCTCTAGGTTGCCTGAAGTCAAAGTGTGGCCTTGATTCCATTGGAAATTCAATTGGTGAATATTTTCTACAATACAGGAAACAAGGTAATAGGCTGCAGTACTTTAACGTCTCCCTTCTGATGAATTAGCATAATGTTGGCGTTCTTCCAGCGCTATTGTACATTTGGAGCCCTTAGGCACTGTATGTCAAAGGCCGCAAGCTTTTCAAGCATGTCTCATGCATAATTAATGAAATCGATTCTTATTTCATTTTCTCCTGCCTTTTTCTCCTTGGTCGTGTCTTGCAAGGCCCTTCTGACACCATGGCTACTTATGTGTGAAACCGCTGCATTCCGTTCATGACTACTTCGTGTGAAGTTACCGTGCCTTCTCTGGGTGCTGCACAGGTCAGTATAAAATTCTTATCCTGTTTTTACAACCCTGCTTATCTTTCATTTCACATATCTTGCTTTCTCATATCCTAAGTCTTTTCACTGATTTCATACTGCGGTTATTTTACAGCGAAGCTAGTGTAGACTCTACGCAGTCGGCAGTTTTCTTTTCTGTTTGTGAACAAAAATTATCATCATAAGCAATTGCTCTAACTGCCCTAAGCAAGCAAAAATGTAATGACTCAGCCCCTCATAACGTAGAGGCTACATGCACTCAGCAAAGTGAACCAAACAGTGCATACTCATTGGAATGACGCATACAATGTACAGAACAGCACACGTTTTCAAACAAGAATTAGTTCAAAACTAGCGTCTCCCATCATCAGCAATGGCTCATACTTCCCTAACCAAGCAAAAATGCCAGAGCTCATACCACTGCAAGCAAGCAAAAAAATGATTTGGCTTTGAGATTGCATTGCTGAATGAACGTGTTCCACGTCAGCTCTCTGATTTTTCACTAATGACGCCGAGTATTTAGCTCGTATCTTCATGAAAGTGCATCGATCGGAAGTATGAAGCTACCTGGACCACCGGTATACCCAATTCCGAGGTATGGGTCCATTTCTTCGGTAATTAGAGGCGATTTTATGACCCACGAGAAGCGCCCACCGGCTTCGGCTTCGCCCTCGAGAAGCGGTAGGCCTACCCTCAGGCCGTATCGAGCCGCAGCCAATTACCGACCAATCGCTAATTTGGCAAGCGGACAGTGACCCAATATATCGACCGCTATTAGATCTGAGGTCGATGGCGAAGAAGTTTCTCCTGAGCAGCTCACGAGAGCCGAGGGGTGGAAAACTGCCGGCGAGAAATTGAAGCAAAGGGGCCATGCAAGCCAAGATGGCGCCGAAGCCGCAGTTGACGTCAGCAACAGACGTGGCGATGACCTCGATGGCACCACCGACAAGACCCTTCGTCACAGGATGAAGCGAGTAAACAAGGGCAAGCTGCTCAAAGGCGCGAGAATGCCAGACCTCTCGTGCGAAGACGTGAAGATTGTATTGCGGCCACACGGCGGGCTTCAAGTGAGTGATGTGGCCCGGGTCAAAATCAGCCGAGCCATTACTGGCGCGGCCCAAGTCGATGAAACTGCAGCAAGAGCAGATATTATGTGTCCAAACTATCACCAGTACATAATCGTCGTGAGTACCTCGAAGAGGGAGCGCGCCGACAAGTACACCATGGTGAAACGCATCGAGATTCGAGGAACGTCCCACGAGGTGAGCGTTTACGAATCGGCGCATCACGGAACAGTTAAAGGAGTGATACGGGGAATCCCGCTAGAGGATACCGCCCAAGAAATTCAAGACTTAGTCGTGCACAACCACAACCCGACGGCGTTACAGGCGAAATGGATTGGCAAGACCAGGTCCGTGGTGATCGCCTTCGGGGGGCCCAAGATTCCCAATTACGTGCGTTACGGGAACCTGCTCGTTGAATGTTCACTGCACCACAAGCAGATCGACGTCTGCTACCACTGCGGCCGCGTCGGACACCGAATGGACGTGTGCCCCAATCCCCAAAATCGCATCTACCGGGGGTGCGGCACCGCCTACCCGGACAATGAGCATGCGTACGTGCCCAAGTGCGGCCTGTGCGGCGGCAAGTATCTCACCGCCGACCAGGCCTGTAAGGCAAAACTTATGACGCCGAACATGGTGCGGCACCGGCACTGGCAGCGGCGCCGGGCCAAGGACGACAGCAGCCAAGAGGGAAGAGGCCCTGCAGGGTGACACCAACGCAGCACCTCTTCGCGGAGCCGTTCGAGAACGCCGCCCGCAAGGGCAGCCACGAAAGTCCCCGACGATCGAGATCACGCTCCCGGGGTGGCCCGAACGGGCCCGACCAGGCGCCATCGGCTGGCTCCAAGGATGGCCGCCGCTGGGAGACGATAGGGAAAGGAGGCAATCGTAGCTCAAGTGGAAGACGTCGGGGATCCCGTTCGAAGTCCCGGGCCAGATCGAGAACCCGGGTCGAGTCCAACCAACGAGAGATACTCGCCGAGACAAAGGTGGGCTAGACCGACAGGTCTTCCGTTGCTCTAGCGAACGGCAGAGAGTTTCCACCCCTCAACCCTACCCCACCTGCCTCCTCTAACCAAACGCCCCAACACGGCAAGAGTGCGGCGAATGTACAGAACTTAAAAGACTAATCGAAAGGCAAAACGCCCAGATTCAGGAACAGAACGTGCAGATCAGAGCACTCATGAGTAAAATAGATACGCTAGCTAGCGGCAGCTCAGCGACTAAAATAACCAAAACGAGCACGGCACCCGAGGACGCCAACGAAAAACGCAAGGTGCCGCGGAGGGAGCCCCTCTCGCCCCGCCAAGAGCGGAGAGGGGAGGCGCAGCCCTTGCAACCAGCACTGAACGTTCAAGAAGCGATCGACGCTGAAACCACCGTTGACTGCGAGACGGCAGCAGCGGCACCGCAGACGTCACATCAACAACAGCAACCGCCGCAAGACGGCAAATTGGCTGCGATAATTAACAGCTATAGACGAAAGTAATAAGACGAGCGCACCCGGAACGGACGCCATTACATACAAGCTGCTCAACAACATGAGCGATGCGGCGGCACGCGGGCTCCTGGGTCACATTAACAGAACCTGGGAAAGCCCGAAGTTGCCCGCAGAATGGCAAGAGGCCGAGGCAGGGTTCATACCGAAACCCGGCAAACCTCTCAGGATCGAGAACATGCGCCCGATCTCGCTCACGTCCTGTGTGGCCAAGGTCATGGAACGCATGATTTTCAGAAGACTTCAAGCACACCTGGACGAGCCAAATCAGATGCCGGCGACCATGTATGGATTCCGCCAGCACCTGAGCACCCAAGACGTCCTGATCCAATTACAGGAACTAGTAATTAATAGTAACTAGTAATAGCAAGGAGGCACGCACCCCGGGGTCTACTGGCTTGGACCTCAAGGGGACCTTCGACAACGTGTCCCACGCCAGTGTGTTCGAGCACCTGCGCAAGACGGGGTGTGGCCGCAAGACCTACGGCTATATTAAAATTCCCTAACCAATAGAACGGCAACTATCCGGATAGGAAAGGAACGGTCAGAGACTGTGGAGCTCGGAGACAGGGGTACCCCACAGGGATTGGTACTGTCGCCTCTGCTTTTCAACCTGGCCCTCCTGCCCCTGCCCGAACTACTCAATCAGATCGAACGCGTGGACCATGCGTTCTATGCCGACGATATAACGGTGTGGACGAACCGCGCGGGGTCCGATGCCTGGGCGGAGGAAGCCCTGCAGAGAGCGACAACAACCGTCCACGAGTATGCCACGACCTGCGGCCTGAGCTGCACTCCACAGAAATGGTACTGCCCGGAAGACCAAAGAAAAAGCCGCCGCCGAACATATATCACTATCGACGGCACAGAGATCAAGCCAACGCAGCACATCCGGATACTGGCCCTGCTGATGCGCAGCGACGACAAAGCGCACGCAGCCGTCAACAAAATCAAGACCAAATCATAGCAGGTCCTAAGCATGATCCGGAGACTCACAAACCGGAACAAAGGAATCAAAGAAGAACATGGACTGCGCCTGGTGCAGGCATTCGTCGTGTCACGCGTAACGTACTCCGCCCCGTACCTCCAGCTTGCAAAGCTGAACCGCGAGAGACTGAGCACGACAATAAGGAAAGCAGTCAAACTCGCCATGGACATCCCAGTCTACTCGTCAACGCAGAAACTGCTGGAAATGGGTGCCCACAACACGGTGGAAGAGCTGGTACAAGCACACCTATCCCACCAGAGAGTAAGGCTGAGCCAGACAGAGCATAGTCGGGCCGTCCTACGCAATATAGCATGGCAAATTGAACAGCAACCGACAACGGAGCCGCTTCCCACAATGTGGAGAGACATTATTACGACCAACCCCCTCCCCCGAACATGCAGCCGGGGAGGAACGACGAGAGAAGCTCTGCGCGGGCCAATGCACTGGCTCGACAGCTGGAAAAGGACCCCGAGGTTCTCAACGCGGACGCCTCGCTTCCAAATCACGGAACCAGACCAACGGCGGTCGTCACCACCATCGATAAACTGGTCACAGGCGCGTCGATATGGATGACGAATACAGCCTAAAAAGAAGAAGTGGCCGTGGCCTTCACACTCGCACAACCGAGAGTGAGGACCGTGGTCACAGACTCCCAGACCGCCTACGCAAGCTACCGCAAGGGGAACATCTCTCCCGCGGCACTAGCGATCCTCACCAAATGCAAATCACCGGGACGGGCCGTTGAGCTCGTGTGGGCCCCGGCTCACTCGCAACTAGAAGGCAACGCACTCGCCGATAGCTATGCCAGAGAACGGTAAATCCGGGCCGAGGACGAGCCAGAGTTACCGCACCCAGTGATAAGTTACAAAGAAATTACCCAAATGTACAGAAACGGCAGATCTAGGCTTCCCCATCCGCATCCGCAACTCAGCCGAATGCAGCAAACGATCGTGCGACGTACGCAAGCGGGGTCGCTAGCGCATCCCGTGCTCTTGCACAAGATGTTCCCAAAAGAGCATCACACTTCATGCCCGTTTTGCAGATGATCAAAAGGCGCACTAGCACACAACCGTGCAAGGTGCACGAGGCTCAAGTACCCCCCACCATCCCTACCCAGCCCGAACCCCCCCCCCCCGAGCGATGGGAGACCTTGTTGTCTAGCCCCAACCTATCAACCCACCTCGTGCTGGCGGCTAGTGGCCACCAGCAACTGCTGGACGCATATGGGACCTGAAAAGAAGGTTCCACCCCATCTGGTGCCAGCGCACCCCAACCTTTACTAAGGGCTTAGTATAAAAGTTGATTCTCTCTCTCTCTCTCTCTCTCTCTCTCTCTGTGGCTTTTAACCCCGTAAGGCAGAGGCTACAAGCGCTGAGCAAAGCGAAGTGAATAATGCATGAATTCATTGAACTATCGCATACAGCACACAGAAGAGCATGCGTTTCAGTAAAGAACAAGTTGAAGACAAGCACTCAATCAAAAAAGCGTCGCATAACCCCCTCTGCATTTGTAATGATAATTCTGCAAAAGCTTCGCTGAACATCGAATTTCGCAGGGCCGACTTAGCAAGTCAGTTGTTTAACTGTTTCATCAATATTAGCAGAGCTTTAATTTCGAATCTCGATTACTTAACTTTTTTGTTACTTAACTTTTTTGTTTTTTTGATAACTTAACATTTTTGTGAATTTCATCTATCCTCTTGAGTCTGATGCTTTGCCGTTTTGTTAGGCCACTTGTTACATGGGAGAGCTTACCTACCGGTTGCCCTGGTGCCTTAACTCCCACTTCAATTGCCGTTTCAGAAATAAGCCTTGTTACGGTTTCATTAATTACCTCTATGTTAACTCCATCCTCCTGTTCTAATGCTGCATATATTTTTGCGAGCAACAGCCTGAATTCGTCTGCTTTTACCCTTCTACTTCAAAGTTAGCCTGTTTATCCTTCTTGACTATTTTTACTGTTTCTCTCTTAAAATTGAGATAAATTGGAGACCTCATTACCCTACGGTCACCCAATTTTACCCTACCTAACACTTCTGCATCCTGCAATATGCTGGGATCGGCAGAAAGTATGAAATCTGCTCAATTTCCTTTGCCCCATTAGAGCTTTTCTAGGTCCAGTGCCTGATACTGTGATTCCTCAAGAAGGTATTCATTATTCTGAGCATATTCCTTTCCGCAAATTCTTCCATCTACTCTAGTTTTGCTAGAATCAATGTCGTAGTTGCGAAGTGATTGTTCCCAAGCCTTTTTTTGCCCGAATTTTCCATTGCGGTCGCCAAGGATACTGAGTTTCAATCTTTGCTCTTGCTATTTCTTCATCTTCATGTCTGGAGGTTGCATCATAGGCTTGCACTACCTTTATTCTACCGGGTCGTCCTAGTTATATGGACCAAACCTTAAAAATAAAACCCAAGAGCTCTAGATAAACCGTAGGGACTGCATAGTATCCGTAGTCGTATCTACTTACAGGCAGTATTTTTTCATCACGAAGTATTAATTGCTTTTAAGCAGTCAATTTATTATTATTGCTTGAATCACAAACACATCAATTACAAACATGTAGAGCACGTCAAATAACCTCCGAATTAAGCATTTGGTTCGTGCTCAGCCTTGCCTTGTTGGTTTTTCCGAACAAAAAAAAAGCGAGCGATACATCCAAAATACGAAATAGGCACGCACTCGCGTGCCGCTACTAAAGAGCTCCCAAGCGAAAAGCCACGGATGCACGGCTTTACTAGCGGTGGCGGCTTGATACAGGGCTTCACGCTATGTGATGGTGGCGGCATCATGAGAACACGCCTCTGGCGCATTGATAAATGTAGTGGAGCCATAGGGTTCAGGGGGGATTTTGAAGCCTGGAAACCATGACTGTGCACTTGGCACTGTAATTTTGCGCACTAATCGTGTTCTGCAAATAGGCGCCTCCATAACGTATGTTGCTTTTGTTCTCTTTAACAACAGAAACAAACCTTGGAGAGACTATGTCCATCTAATGCGTTTTGGTGGATATGTACGGCAAGCATGCGCTGTTGTCGATTACGTAATTCATTTTTGCTTGACGTGTCAGTGCTGAGGTAATAACGGGAGATCCCAACCGTACCACGGAAGTGACCTGTTCTTCAAGAAGACAGTCATGCTTTTCACGAATAATCAGAAGGCTACAATGATCGTGGCTTTGGGGGCGGTGCACGGCGGCGAGAGGAAGGCAGCCAAGCTGTTCCGGAGGTGGCATTGTGGATGACGCCCTAGTCCGTCAACAGAACTTAGAACATACGGATTCCTTTGCGAGACGGGTAGCTTCACAAGAAAATTACACAGGATTGCGACGGTAGTTGAAGCGGAAGTGGATGTTTCGGCATTCTTTGCAAATATCCCCCCCTGTAGTGTGCGCGACGCCAGTGTGGAGGCCGCAACTGCTAGGTCATCAGTGTGGAGGGTTTTAAAGGGCTTCTCACCAGGCCCCATAGCAAATTTTGCTTATACATGGAAGTTACGTGTCTTTTAGGGAGCGTTCTGCCGCAAAACTTTTTCAGATCGGCTCATCAATAGCCCTGACAGAAATATTTCGGTGCCGTGAATCCATGTTTTCAGCAGGCGGGCTCCAAAGCCAAGCAAGACGCTCTCTACACTCGCCCCGTCTAGACCACACCTCTCTTGCTTCGGTGCGAAGTAAAACAAAAAACACGCATGCATTCCGGGTGTGTGTTTTACTATTTCTCTAAACTTCAATTTGTCAATTCAAACAGCGGATCGCACTGATAACAGATTTTGTCTTGAATAATTATCGAAGTCACGTGTCACCATGAGCGACGTCACACTGCGGACACGACTACGTAGGCACAGGGCACGACTCCGTCACCGTCCGGATTGGAATGCGGCGGCCGCGTGAAGGAAAAACAGCGTTCGGTTTGAAATTTCAGATTTTTGCACGGCGCATGGCGATGTAATACTTTGCAGACACGATCGTTATTGCACAATGTATTCTCTGCGCTTATCAGCTCAACATAGCCAGACCTGGTGAGGGGCCCATTAAAAAAAAGCCCATATGCACCCGTACCGTGTACATATTCATCGAAAACTTGAAGACCCATATTTTGAAAACACTTAGTGAATTGGATTTTCATGGGATGTGAACTGGACTTTCTTGCTCGCGTGCTTTCGACGGATGGGGCTAATATCTTCACATACGCCCAAGTTAATCATCACAACGCGCACAACTGGATAGGAATCCCCACTGGATGGCCCAAACACCACAATAACAGTAGTCGTCGTTTCAGGTGTGGTACGCTTTTTTGATGACATCATTCGTACCAATCTTTTTTGACAACGCACTAACGACGGAACGCTACGTCAACGTCCTTGAAGGCCCCGTGAACGACCTCTGTAGCAGCGTTCCACTTCCCCACCTTCGGAACATCTAGATTCAATACGACACCCGCCGTGGTTTCTTAGTGGCTATATTGTTGGGCTGCTAAGCACGAGGCCGTGGGATTGAATCCCGGTCACGGCGGCCGCATGTCACTAGGGGCGAAATGCGAAATCGCCCGTGTACCGAGATTTAGGTGCACTAGGGCGTGGCTCATAATGAGAAAGTGGTTTTGGCACGTAAAACACCCTAATTTATTTTTCAGCACGATGATATTCCTGCTCATAGTAGTAGCCAGCCTCAAGCGGGGCTCCACAAGCTTCTCCCTGGACAGTGCATTGGCCGGCAGCGGTGTGTACCCTTGCCTGCAAGGTCACCGGACATGACACCCCTGGACTTCTTGTGGAGCTACGTGAAAAATCGCGCGTATAGCAGCGGTAACAAACCGGACACCCTAAAGGCAATATAGGCAGTGTATGCAGCGAGATTCTAGCGTCGTTGGTCAAAGCTGCAACAGCACAATTGTTGGGAAGAAATTGCTTCAGACGGTTACATTTATGAGCATGTGCTATAAGTGACATTGGAAAATAACCTCTCAAAACTGGCATGATACGCGACCTTTTAACGCACCTTCTCGATGTCACCCTATCCCTACATAAGAAAAGAAGCTTGCGAAAACATGGAAATAGGTAAAAACTGATTCCTTTTGCCTCTTTTCCAGAGTTCAAGAGACAAAGGAAGAAGAAGAAGACCACAGTGTCAACACCGGCTCGCGTCGGGCTCCGTAGTTTCGTGAGTTTTTTATGGTGTTTTCAACAGAAAACGACACGAAACGCTTTCACCAGCTTCCTAACGTTATAAGGACCGCATCGACGCCACCTCCGTGGAAATCCGACCACCGAGGGCCCCAGGAGGATTCTTGAGAGTTTCGTCACCACGGGTGAGCCGCTAACCCTAACCGGCCGCGGCAGCCGCTCGCTTCGCCGACGGGGATTCCCGCGACGGCACTTGGCCTAACCATGGTGAACGAAGCGACTACGATTGTTGACCCCCTCCATACAACTTCCGGAGGACACGAAGAAGAACGCATGGACCAGACTACCGAACCAGTGAGCCAAGAAACTCTGTACCATAGCACTGTGAGAGAAGATCTCAATTGGCATTCCGTACGAACACAAAAGCAACGCAAGCAAGAAGCGTTGGAGAGGCGACGCGGTAGTGTGAAGCCCCAAGACCCCGAAACTACCACTAAGACATCAACAACGCGGAGAGTCGCTAGACCTCCGCCGCTTCCGAAAAATGACTACAAAATAATCATTCGTCCAAACCAAGGTCTGCCATTAAGAAACGTGCTCACTCATACACTTGCACGAGCGATCATCGACGCATGCCACAACGAGTTCAGGGATGACAAATTCATACTGAGAATCAACCCGGGATCCAACATAGCCATCCTATCGACCCAGTACGAAGAGGTCGCCGGAAAAGCAAGGCACATCCACACCTTAACGCTTAGTGGCAGAAATCATGCAGTGCGTGCATACACCGCTCAAGGAGAAGGCGCCCTCAGAGGAGTGGTACATGGAATACCGTTACACACAACCACTGAAACCCTCATGGCCCACCTCAGAGTGAGAACACAAGGCGTGGAAATCCTTACAGCCAGGATGATCGGTGCCACTCAAAGTGCAGCGCTTACCTTTATTGGTCCCCATCTACAAGGATTTGTGTACTACTACGGAGGTGAACTCTGTTGCTACCCATTTAGACCGACGCTCCAAGTCTGCAAGATCTGCAGGGAAAAGGGCCACCGTACCGACGTGTGCCCAAACCCAGACAGACCCATCTGTAGATTGTGCGGACTGCTTAACCCAACCGACGGACACAAATGCGAGATAAACTGCGCCTCGTGCGGGGAGGCCCACCCAACCGGTGACCATTCGTGCAAGCAGCGACTCAAACCGGTTCGACCCCGACCCACACCATCATCACCCCCGATGAAGTCGAAAGCCCCACGATGGTTCGCCTCGGAAGACGAAGAAAAGACCTACAGGGCGGACACTCGCGGCCGGCCGGTCAATACTGAGGAACGCTCCCGCTCCCAATCCCGCTCCCGTTCCCGGTCAGCGAGCCGCGAGCATCGGGCACCACCGACACCCAAAAGGAACCCGTCGCCTCTGGCAAGGAAGCAGAAGCCTTCACACGAGGTAAGCTGGGCGGAAGTCGTCTCTCCCAAGCCACGAAACACATCCACACCGATCGCACAAAATCCAGAATACCAGAGAGTCATTGAGGAAAATAGGCAGCAAAAACAGCGTCTAATCGACTTCGAGCACAAAATCGAAACTTTTATGAAAAGAGTAGCCATGCTTGAATCGGCACACGCTGCGACCTGTGAGTGATCGCCACAATCTCAATTACCACAGCTAAGCACTCTCACCGGACATCCGCCACTACAAACACAACTGCTCCCCTCCCCCCAAACAACACAGCCAAAGCAGCCTCAGGCGCACTCACCGTATGAGAGCAACCTGGTAACCCAGGACCAAATGCAACAAGCACTGCAACAATCACAACAACAAATAATACAACAAATACAGCAACAATTTCAACAGTTCTTTAAGGAATTCCAAGAATTAAAGAAATACGTTAACGAATCCATAACCAAGGAACCCAAGCGTAAACGAAAAAGTAGCAAAATACCCTCTCAGACAGATGACGGTAGCATGCTAACTTCCGACACAGACAGCACAATACCCTCTAAGTCCCATCATGGCCCGTAAACCTCAAATAGAAACCGAAAGCATCACGATCTGGTCTTGGAATTGTAGGTACATTAAAAGCAAGCACGCATCCCTCTCGCTGTACGTACAGGCGGCGCTAGTACCCCCGGATATTATCTGCTTGCAAGAGGCGGGAGAGCAACCGAAGCCAATTATGGGGTATAAAATACAGTACGACCCCAGCTACCGTAGGGTGGCCACGCTCGTCCGCAAAGATTTGGCAACAACCCTCACAGTGCTCCCCGGTGAGGAAATCCCACATCTCATCACCACGATATGGCCTGTCAAGAAGCGAAGCCCTAAACAAGTCGTATGCAACGTATACAGTCCCCTCCGCGACAGAAAGGCTGACTTCGCGTCATTGTTCCGGCACCTACAGGGAATGCTGGAGCACCGCGATCACCTAATTATAACCGGAGATTTCAATGCAAAGCACAACACGTGGGGCTACTCGAAAGCAGACACCAAGGGCGCCAAGCTCTTAGAAGCCATAGAGCGCCACGAATACACACTAATTACAGTACCAGGTACGCCTACTCGAATAGGAAACAGTGCCAGCAGGGACACGACTCCTGATCTCACCATCACCAACGATACCGTGGGAACAAGCTAGAGGGTCCTAGACGACTCACTGGGTAGTGATAACTACATTATCGAAATCACCAGCGCCTCGGCGAAACTACGCCGACCACTAGGGAAGGCCAAAATTACAAATTGGCCTAAGTTTAGGGAGAGGCAACAGCTCGATTTAGATACAAGTCTGCCCTTCCCGGAACATCAAGGCCGCTTAACCACGATCAAGGAGTGGGCCACACGCATCAAAGAACTATATGACGCCAACACTAAAGTGTACCAAACCGATACCGACACGCCGGCAATCGACAACCATCTAATACACTTATGGGAAGCATGCAGAGGCCTCACAAGAAGATGGCGAAAACAGAAGCTAAATCGCAAACTTAGACTTAGGATTTCAAACGTCACTAAACAGGCCAACGATTATGCCCTGAAGGTTCACAGGGACAATTGGCGCACGTTCTGCGATTCGCTTAAAGGCACGCTAAGCACCAAAAAGACATGGAACATACTCCGCAGCATCATCGATCCTTCAAATACCAAAACAGAAACAAACACAACACTACAAAAACTCGTTGGCGAATATCCGGGAACCGAGGATGAACTCATACAGGAACTCCAGCAAACGTACACGGGAATCCGAACCGGGCATCCGAAACCATACCCTCAATATCCGGGAGCTCCGAACGAGATACTTGATGCACCCATCACGTATGCGGAGGTATACGCGGCAGCACAGAGCTTCAAGAAAAACACGGCACCGGGTCCCGACGGAATCACCAACGCCATCTTGAGAAACCTAAGCGATGAAACCCTGCGAGCCCTTACAAAGCAGCTGAACGAAGAAATATGGGCACCGGGCGGAACATTACCCGAGGAATGGACTACAGCTCACATAGTCCTTATACCCAAACCAGGAAAACCGCGCAGGCTCGATCAATTACGACCGATCTCGCTTACGTCTTGCCTAGGCAAGCTTCTTGAACGAATTGTACTCACTCGAATGGAACAACACATGGAAGAACATGGTCTACACCCCAATTGCATGTACGGATTTCGAAAAGGCGTGTCATCACAGGATGTCTTCCTCCTCCTCAAGGAAGAGGTCCTCAACCCACAACCGGGCAGCAACAACAACATACTCCTAGCCCTCGACGTAGAAAAAGCATTTGATAATATAGCACACGAAACCATCCTAGATGGCCTCGCCGCCATAGGATGCGGAGAGCGAGTATACCATTATGTCGTGGCTTTTCTCAGCCACCGCAAAGCTCGCATCGGCATAGCAGGCGTACAATCGGACATATATGATCTACCGCAGAAGGGTACTCCGCAAGGGTCAACATTATCTCCCTTCCTCTTCAACATCGGACTTAGAAAACTTGCTTTACAACTGGAAAACATCCCAAAACTCGGATGTACCTTCTATGCCGACGTTATCACTCTATGGGCAACCAAGGGTTCATACGGCGACAGAGAAAACACGTTACTCGCAGCTATCGGATACATCGAGTCATACCTAACCACAGCAGGAATGAGGTGTGCCCCACACAAGTCGGAGTATCTTCAAGTCCGGCCTATGCAAACTAAGGAACATCGAGCCCCGCCAATACATCTCGAGATTGCCGGGCAACCTATAAAGCGCGTCCCGACCGCACGCATACTAGGTATGCACATCCAGGAGAACAACGGCATAAAGCTTGCCTCAGAGAAATCAAATCACGTTATAAGAAGCACCGCATCACTCATCGACAGAGTAGCGCGCAGCAAAGATGGTTTCACAGAGGACGAAACCTTAAGACTGGTACAAGCCCTCGTCATTAGCCGTGTCACGTACGCGCTACCGTATCAAGTCAAGCGCAAAAGCGAGACAGAACGCATGGACACTCTTATAAGAACCGCGTACAAAACGGCCTTACAGCTACCGTCAAGCACATGCACAAAGAAATTACTAGCGCTAGGCGTATACAACACCTTTGAGGAGCTAGCAAGTGCCACGCTCATAGCGCAGAGGGAGCGCCTCAACAAGACTCAACAGGGAAGACACCTTCTTCAATGGCTCGGGTACCCGCTGACACCTCAGTACTGCAAAGAAGAAACACAACTCTTGCCTAACCACATTAGAGAGAACATTGTAGTAGACCCTATCCCCAAGAACATGCACCCCACCCACAATCAGGAGAGAAGAGCAGCGCGTGCCCGCATGTTGCACAAACGTTGTTTCAGAGACCCGGATACGTACTACACGGACGCTAGCCCGTATCCCTCGTCGCCACGTTGCGGGCTCAAATACACAATCGCCGTTGTCAATCAGGGGAACCTGGTAGCCTCAGCCTCCATCCGCGCCACATGCAGCCCAGCGGCAGAAGCAGCAGCAATCGCTCTCGCACTTCGCGACGCCGAGAGCAAGGGAAGGTCCGCCCGTGTCCTTACTGACTCACAAGCGGCTTGTCGTTTATACCTGAATGGAACACTCCCTATACAAGCCATTCGAATCCTGGGTCGCACACTACAATGGACCCATGGTATCGTCTGGTGCCCCGGGCACGAAGGCCTGCGGGGCAACGAAGAGGCGGACTGCGCAGCTCGAGGTCTCACTAGCCGAGCGGCAGACCACACCGTTCTTCAGCCCCCGACAGACCGACGAGCGACCCACGAGTTATTAACGACAGGTCAACAAATACTACAGGACCAACGGCTCGGAAGAACGCAATACGCTCCCCCACACAAAGCTCTCAATAAACTCCAGGCAAGGGACTGGCGCTGCCTGCAAACTAACACATACCCACACTTGTCTCGTCTACACGCAATCTACCCAGACAGTTATACGTCCCGAACATGTCCCTGGTGTAGCAACCACGCAGCGACACTCGCGCACATAACACACGAATGCACCGACCGTCCGGGCGACGCAATTTCGCCACGAGTCACAACACACACACTCACTACGTGGTCTTGGGAGGCGAGACTCTCCGAACTGGACCTGGGAAGCCAACTGGCGACCCTCGACCAGGCCCGGCGAGCCGCGATCGCCAGTGGAGCCCTGTCAGAGGGAACCACCCAGGAATAAACCGCGCAACGGTTTCTGCAATAATAAAGTTTCTCCTCTCCTCCTCCTCAAGATACAAAAATGTAGATGGCTAAAACAGTTGCACCATTGGATGTTTCACTGTGGGTGAATGAGATGCCTTACCTCCTTTTGGTTTGTTTTTTATAGAAATAAACTCCTGAGTAGCTCTGTACAGTTCTTCCAAGAGCTGTTTTTTTTCGTGCTCTTTTGCGCGCAATTTTTTTAACATTTTTAATTTATTTTGTAGCTTTCTTTCATAATATGCGAAGGTTAAAGCTATTCGGGGTGTCTCCTGATGGAGCGCAACGTTCTTACGTCCACTTAGGCTCACGCTTATCGTACCAAGCTAGCTAGGTCGCGAAACCCCTCGAGCAATCCTACATGATGGAGGCTTTTACGATGCGCCGATAAACTAATACAACCGTATATGTTTGAAAGGTTGTTTGGAGGCGCTTGAATAGCGGCGCGCATCTGTTTCATATTTCGCATATCTCGCGGGCTTTTGTTTTTTCTCTTCGAAACAACAACCAAGCACACTTGAGCACGAAATAAATGCTTGATCAGGGAATTCTTTAAGGTGCCCTTCAACTTTGTAATTGTCCTGTTTGCGATTCAGCGATAAGGCAAAAGTTCACTAATTGAAAGCAATTAACTAATACTTCGTGATGAAAAATATAGCGGCTGAAAGTACACACGACTGCCGCTACTGTGCAGTCGGAGCAAATTCTCTAGGGCTCATTTTCTATAAAAAATCTTGGTCCAATTAAAAGGAACACCCGGTATACATGAGCTTCAACAGACAGGGGGAAGAGCGGAACATACCAGACTGGAAGTAAATTGTCAGGTAGATAGCCACGATGAAGAATGGAAAACCGTAGAACTACAGGGCTGCCATCATCCGCGTGCAAGATACGCGAGTTCCTTGGTGAGTTGCAATATCGAACGCTCAGTCTCGCACATATCGCCTTTTTCTCAATGCAAAAGGCCGCGTGCATTTCACGTGCACACTGATCACCAGTACCTCCATATTTTGCATTAATCAAACATTGCACGACAACCACAACGGCAGCTGTGCGCGGCTATGTGGCTTCCAATACACTCGTTCCCTACATTGGAATGTTGTGCGAGGCTGTAATTTAAACAACGTCCAGTTTTGCCGGTGTAGCGTCAGCAGCACGGTAGGGTAATCTTAAGCACTACGTTGTGACACCAATCAACAATTTTTGTTTGTTTTATCACACGTAAGAGGCCCGGTGGCTTCGCTATTCACTTTTGGGCACATAGTGGAAAATTTGTTTCAGAGTGCTTCTCTAAAGCGCCCGTACCTGCGTTGAGCCTCTGCGTTGTACCTCGTAAGCGAGCGAACGATCAAAGCCAAAGATGAAAGCGAACGCTGAGCGCAGCGCCACATGAAACAAGAGCGCGCGAGCGGCGCGAAGATGAAATTGGAGGAGCTGCGCAGAGGAAGCGACCTACGCATGTGCTGAGATGGTGGCGGCTACGGCAACCACCACCGCGTGGCGTGCTCATCTGCGCTTCCGACGGGGGACCAGGGTGGCGTGAGATGGGTAGGGCTACGCTCGCCCGCGGCGTCAGCTGCTGAGGTCAGTCCGCGGTACCAGCATGTGTGCGTTAACACTGCTCCTTCAGGAAGCGATGGCGAAGGGCTCACAGTAAGGCCCGATGGGACGCTTCCTTCGGTTCTGTCGCCATCGTCGCCATTGGTGACGCGACTTTTCCGCGACAAAGGGATGCTCTCATCTTTGGTGGATCGAAAGCGTAATAAGAAAAGCGCAGTGCCGTGCAAGACGGTGTGCGCAGCGACGATGGCTGCGATGTAGCACCAGAGAAGGGCGCGTCGTCTGTATTCATACAAAGCGCGCTACACCCTCACATTGTTCTCTTTAAAATAAAAACCTATATATAATCGAAGTAAACATATTGGCAGGCGAAATGAGAACACGTATAGAACTTCGCTCAACCCTAGCATGAGGGAATATCGTAATCGTCAGCACATATTTTTTTGCAAAAACAAAAACTCATGCATGCCTTAAGTGCTATCTTTTTCGAAAAATGAGACACTTGGACCAAATAAGGAATGTCTGCTGTTTTTCAATGCGAAGTGTTATCTTTTGGAATGTTAATGTTTGTCATGTTCTGGCATTGTTAATTCCCGAAACGACAACACGGGATCTATGCGAAGTACATGAGATTTGCCTAAACTTTGTCCTTTTGGCTTCAAACGGCTTCGTGACTTTTTGAGCTCATCATTTGCAACAAATTATTGCGTAATAAATGAATAAATAAACTGTAATAAGATTGCCCGATGCCAGGATTGAAACACAGGGCCTCTAGCACAGAGACTCAATATTGAAAGCATGACGTCTTATACGCGCACATCCACAAGCGACATGAAACTCCTTTTTGAATTTATCTCGGTCAATATAGTGCCTCGAGATTTTGATGCGTTTTTATTTTGCCTCCTAGACAAGTTGAATTGTAGCAATTACTAGCGATTGCGCGTCTTTGCGGCGCCTTCTGCACTTAGGAAAGCATATATTGCTTTGAAATTTACTACAACAAAGGTATATAAAGGGCTATCAACAAATCCACAAGAATACCAGAATCCATAAGCACAAAGATAGGACAAATACTTCTGTATCCTATCATTCCCGTGCTGGCTGAACGATTGCAGCGCGAGTTTCGTCAAGTAATTATTGTACGAAATTCTATGGGTGGCCAGGTATTCGCTGTTTGATCACCTGGGAGTCAAAATCGCTGCGCATTGCGTGAAGGCACGACCGCGATTAGGCAGTCCTTAAGCAAGATTCGGCAATAGCACGCTTCACAAGATTCGAATGCGCCTAGCTATAAGGCAGGAGGCTTTTCTTGGAGCGGGGGCATGCAGCCAGCTCACATGGTCAGATAAAAAGAGTTCAAGGTCAATGAACCCTAGTTTGTTATTAGTAAATTCAGTCATACTTGGAAGAAGACGACGAGGCGCTTCTGTCCGCACGCATGCAGAACGGCCTCCACTATCTTGTGTTTTCGGCCTGGTCCCCTTGTTCCTATGAAGCAACCGATTTCATCCTCAGCTTGAACAAGTCAAGGAGCATGGACTGCATGACACCACTCCCACCTCAGTACGTCGAATTTTGACCGATTTTTCGCCTGAAAACCGTCGTTAGGCATAGCTCCTGCTTTACGTGGTCGGGGCCGACGGGCCCGCGATGCCACGCCAGTATGGAAGTCGTGGAGGGGACGCCCATCACCCCCGAAGACCTCGCAGATAAGGGATGGCACACGCTGCAGCGCGACAAACGTACACAGCGCAAGTCAGCGATAAGTTCGCCCCCCGAGAAGGCGAGCACGGCTGGAGTCGTTAGGCCTTACCCGGCGCGACAGCTCAAGCACCCGATGGAGCCCCCATCCCTCCGCACTATTTCAAAATGTTGTTGCGAATCAGCGGTGGTTTTAATGTGTCTGGAACACAGCCATCGACCACCATGGAGGCACTGTGTGTTTCAACAGGACTGTCAAAGCAAGCTTGCAGCAAGGACACGGTACGTTTGGACGCGATCGTCGGAAATCTGATCAGCGGGTCAAGCGCCGGCTTTTATAGAGCAGTCCTCGAACGTTCCAGACTAATCGTTTGGACCCGCGTGCCTTCCATAAAGTTCTACAGCATTCGCGTCACGCGATGAAAGCAGATAACACAAGGTTCGGCGACAACAGACAGCCGGGTAGAAGCATCGATAACTTTCCAGAAACTTCGGATACATGCAGGCGCGTCCCACGCTTTGCGATTACATTTGTTAGGCGGCGAAACGTGGTTGCCCGATAAAGATAAGTACACGTGTCAATACCCCCCTCTTAAAAATCATCGTCCCGACGCTGCAAATATATGAGAGCGAAACACGAAAGGAAACTTATTAAACATATTTAACAAAACAACGAAAAGAAACAAAGTCGAAAGGTCAGTTAGGCGAAGCCCCAAAGTTCATTAACGCTGGTAGTACCGCTTAAGTCGCACAACATGGACTATTTCAGGTCGTGAGCGGCGCCGCTGTGATAGCGAAATGCCGTCTGGCACGACCTCATAGTCCAGTGCGCCAATACGTCGGATGACCTTGTACGGTCCGAAATAGCGACGCAAAAGCTTCTCGATCAGTCCTCGTCGGCGTATAGGGGTCCAAACCCAAACACGGTCACCGGAGTGGTACTCGACGAAGCGTCGTCGGAGGTTGTAGTGTCGGCTGTTGGTCCTCTGCTGGTTCTTGATTCGCAGGCGGGCGAGCTGTCGGGCTTCTTCGGCGCGCTGCAGATAGGTAGCGACGTCAAGGTTTTCCTCGTCAGTGACGTGCGGCAGCATAGTGTCGAGCGTCGTCGTCGGGTTCCTGTCGTAAACCAGCTTAAATGGCGTGATCTGTGTTGTTTCTTGCACCACCGTGTTGTAAGCGAATGTTACGTACGGCAGGACCGCATCCCACGTCTTGTGCTCGACATTGACGTACATTGCTAGCATGTCGGCGAGGGTCTTGTTCAGGCGCTGCGTGAGACCTTTCGTCTGCGGATGGTAGGCAGTTGTCCTCCTGTGAGCTGTTTGGCTGTATATCAGAATGGCTTGGGTGAGCTCTGCTGTAAAAGCCGTTCCTCTGTCGGTGATGAGGACTTCTGGAGCACCATGTCGCAGCAGGATGTTCTCGACGAAACATTTCGCCACTTCGGCTGCGCTGCGTTTCGGTGGAGCTTTAGTTTCAGCGAAGCGGGTGAGATAGTCCGTCGCCACGACGATTCACTTATTTCCGGATGTTAATGTCGGAAACGGTCCCAACAAGTCCATCCCGATCTGCTGAAAAGGTCGGTAAGGAGGCTTGATCGGCTGTAGTAATCCCGCTGGCCTTGTCGGTGGTGTCTTGCGTCGCTGACAGTCTCGGCATGTCTCGACGTAACGGGCGACATCGGTGATGAGGTGCGGCCAGTAATACCTTTCTCGATAGCGTCCGCTAGCGTCGATCCTCGATAGCGTCCGGGAGAAACCGAGGCGCCCAGAGGTCGGATCGTCATGTAGGGCGTGCAGTACTTCTGGACGCAGCGACGACAGAACAACAAGAAGGTAGTTGGCGCGGACTGGTTAGAAGTTCTTCACGAGTAGGTTGTTTTGAAGTGTGAAAGAAGATAATCCACGCTTAAATGCTCTAGGGACAACGTCGGTGTGCCCTTCCAAATACTGGACTAGGGCTTTTAGCTCCGGGTCACCTCGTTGTTGTTCGGCGAAGTCTTCCGCGCTTATTATGCCAAGTAAGGCGCCGTCATCCTCGTCATCTTGCGGCGGCGGGTCAATGGGGGCGCGTGATAGCCAAGCGGCATCCGAGTGTTTTCGTCCGGGCTTGTATGGTAATGTGATGTCGTATTCTTGTAGTCTGAGGCTCTACCCTGCCAGCCGTCCTGAAGGGTCCCATAAGTTAGCTAGCCAACACAACGCGTGGTGGTCGCTGAGCACTTTGAATGACCTGCCACAGAGGTAAGGGCGAAATTTCGCTGTAGCCCAAACGATGGCGAGGCATTGCTTTTCGGTTGTAGAATAATTGCGTTCCGCTTTTGACAACTACCGGCAAGCGTAAGCTATCATGTGTTCATGTCTATCTTTTCTCTGGACTAGGACGGCACCGAGGCCTAGGCTACTGGCGTCAGTGTGTATTCCGGTATCGGCGTGCTCGTCGAAGTGCGCAAGTACGGACGGCGACTGCATGCGTCGTTTGAGTTCTTGAAATGCATCGCCCTGCGGCGTTTCCCACTTGAACTCGACGTCACATTTAGTTAGCTTTGTCAGCGGCTCCGCGATGCGTCAAAAGTCCTTGACAACGCGCCTATAGTAGGCACGCATGCCAAGGAACCTGCGCACTGCCTTCTTGTCGATTGGCTGCGGGAACTTTGCTATGGCAGCTGTCTTCTTCGGGTCGGGGCGGACTCCAGACTTGTTGATGACGTGGCCTAGGAACAGAAGCTCATCGTAAACGAAGCGGCACTTTTCTGGCTTCAGAGTAAGCCTTGATGACTTGATGGCCTCTAGTACTGTTGCAAGCCGCCTAAGGTGATTGTCGAAATTTCCGGCGAAGACAACGACGTCATCCAAGAAAACGAGAAAGGTCCGCCACTTGAATCCTGCTAAAACCGCGTCCATAACGCGTTGGAACGTTGCAGGCGCCGAGCACAGTCCAAATCGCATAAGCTTGAACTCGTAGTCGCCGTCTGGGGTGATGAACGCGGTATTTTTGCGATCTCTTTCGTCGACTTCTATTTGCCAATAGCCACACTTCAGTTCCATCGACGAGAAGTATTTAGCGTTGCAGAGCCGATCCAATGCGTCGTCTATCCGTGGGAAGGGGTATACGTCCTTCTTCGTGATCTTGTTCAAAGGACGATAATCGACGCAGAAACGTAGGGTTCCGTCCTTTTTCTTCACCGGGACAACGGGGATGCCCACGGGCTTTTCGACGGCTTGATGATGTCGTCGCGCAGCATTTCGTCGACTTGTTCCCTTATAGCTGTACGTTCTCGCGGCGAAACTCGGTAAGGGCTCTGGCGGAGTGGTCGAGCGCACTCCTCGGTGATTATGCGATGCTTGGCGACTGGTGTTTGTCGAATCCTCGATGACGTCGAAAAGCAGCCTTTGTATCGTCGGAGCAGACTTCTCAGCTGCTGTTGCTTAATCATGGGGATTCTTGGATTAATGTCGTAGTCTGGTTCGGGAACCATGGTCGTCGGGGTAGATGCTGCGGAATCCGAGAGGACAAACGAGTTACTGGTTTCCAGAATTTCCTCGATGTACGCGATCGTCGTGCCCTTGTTGATGTGCTTGAACTCCCGGCAGAAGTTTGTCAGCAACACTTCGGTTTTACCTCCATGCAGTCGAGCGATCCCTCTTGGGACGCAAATTTGACGGTCTAGCAGTAGCCGTTGGTCGCCTTCGATGACGCCTTCTACGTCAGCGGGTGTTTCGGTGCCGACTGAAATAACAATGCTGGAGCGAGGCGGGATGCTCACTTGATGTTCGAGCACACTCAAGGCGTGGTGGCTACGAGACCTCTCCGGCGGTATCGGTTTAATTTCCGACAGCGTTATTGACTTCGACTTCAGGTCGAGGATTGCGCCGTGTTGGTCCAGGAAGTCAATACCGAGAATGACGTCTCGTGAACACTGTTGGAGGATAACAAAGGTGGCAGGGTAAGTCCGGTCATGAATGGTTATTCTTGCCGTGCAGATTCCAGTCGGCGTGATGAGGTGTCCTCCAGCGGTCCGAATTTGAGGATCTTCCCATTCAGCTTTCACTTTCTTCAACTGCGCGGTGGTGGGTCCACTCATGACGGGAGTAATCGGCTCCTGTGTCCACTAAAGCGGTGAATGCGTGGCCGTCGAGAAGCACGTCGAGGTCGGTGGTTCCTTGTCTGGCGTTGCAGCTAGGCCTTGGCGTCGGATCGCGGCTGCGTCGTGTTGAACTGAAGCTGCAACGTTGCGTCGTCAAGTCGTCTGTCGTCCGTGTAGTCTTGGCTTACTGACTTCGTCGGGACAGCGGCGCGTCGTTATTATATGGTTGAGATGGTCTCTTCGTCGTCTTCGTCGGCGGCGGAGGATCTTCGTCAGTTCGACGAACAGCAACCGCACCTCCATCGGTTGCTACTTTTATTTTTCCGGATATGGGCTCGCTGACCGGCCCCGGGCTGGGCCAGTGTATGGTCGGCACTGCGGCGAGAGGTAGCGGCCTGGTGACGGCGAATGGGACGGTCATCGAGGGCTCCACTGAGTAGCGGCGAGGTAGTCGGCGATGTCACGAGGGTGTTCACCTTCCCGAGGGCGCGGTGCATGGAAGGCGAACCCTCGTAATCCCAGGTCGCGGTATGGGCATCGGCGGTACACATGGCCGGCTTCGCCGCAGCGGTAGCAGAGCGGGCGGTGGTCGGGGACCTTGACGGCGGGCGACGGCGGCGTAGATCATAGCTTCCGGCTGAGGTTGCGGTGATCGTGGTTGCACCTCAAGAACTCCAAGCGATTACTGAACCCCTTCTTTGACGATTTCAGCGATTGGATCCACTTGGGAATGCGTCCTTGGGTAGAACTGCTGCAGCTCCTCCCGTACGACCGCTCTGATAGTCTCGCGTATATCGTTGGTAGCCAGTGATTGAACCCCGGCGTAGTTTGTAGAGTTCGTGCGGCGATCGAATTGCCGGTTTCGGATCTCGAGTGTCTTCTCAATGTTCGTCACCTCACGAAGAAACTCTTCGGTGGGCTTCTTACCATTTCGGCGAAAAGTTCCTCCTTTACACCACACATCAGTAGGCAGACTTTCTTCTCCACGGCCGTATCCGGGTCGGCGTGGCGGAACAAACGGCTCATTTATTCCGTAAAGATGGCAACGTTCTCGTTTGGTAGCTACTCAGGCGTTCAGCATAGCTTCGGCCCTTTCCTTGCGCACGACCCTTGTAAAAGTGTGCAGGGAGCCGCTACGGAGCAGGTCCCACGTTGTGAAGGTCGACTCCCTGTTCTCAAACAACGTTCTGGCGGCGTCTTCTAAGGCGAAGTAGACATGCCGCAGCTTGTCGTTGGAGTCCCACTTGTTGAATGTCGCGATTCGTTCGTAGGTCTCCAGCCATGATTCCGGGTCTTCTGTCGCTGCTCCATGGGAGGTTGGTTGGTCCCGAGGTTGTTGTAGGATAACGGGGGAAGCTGGTGCAGCCATTGGGGTTGTCTTGAACACGATCTTCTTTGTCGTCTCAGGTAGAAATCCATGCTCTGGGGGCAGTCCTTGCAGCCTGCGGCTAGCACGCTGGTCTTGGGCGATGTCGGTTCTGTCCTCGGGTTTCGGGCTTGGATCGTGGCTTTGCGGGGGCGTTCGGTACAAGAACGCACTAGCACCTCCACCAGATGTCACGTGGTAGTGACGGTGAAGAAAGCAGCAATACGGTGGAATACAAAACTAGCTTTTATTGGGCGAACCTGTGCCCACAAAAACAGGCTACACTTCTAGCACAAGAATAGCGGCGAACACGGCCGGCGATCGTCGGAAATGTGATCAGCGGGTCAAGCGCATCGGCTTTTATAGAGCAGCCGTCGAATGTTCCAGACTAGTCGTTCGGACCCGCGCGCCTTCCACAAAGTTATACACCATTCGCGTCAGGTGATGAAATCAGATAACATAAGGTTCGGCAACAACAGACAGCGGACAGAAGCATCGATAACTTTCCAGAAACTTCGGATACATGCAGGCGCGTCCCACGCTGTGCGATTACATTTGTTAGGCGGCGAAATGTGGTTGCCTGATAAAGATAAGTACAAGTGTCAGTATTTATGCCCCACCTCTACCCCGCGACAGCGACCCCGAGTTCCATCACTGCCGCGGCACGCCCGTAGTTTTGCCGACGCTACGGCTCGCAATGTGGAGTGGTCTACACAGACGCCGGGAGACACCCTCGCGGCGACCTCATGACCGCGGTGGTAGCGGATCACAACGAATCATTGATACAACAGACAACAATCACGGCTGGCCGAGTGGTGGAAGCGGTGGAAACCGCGATTGCCATCGCCATGCATGCGTGAGCGAATACCGTCATCGCGATAGCAAACAAACCATCGTCAATTTCGTCCGCTGTAGAATTTCAAAGCAGGCGTACCATGGCCTCACGCGACACCCCCTAAGCGGCTTCAAAACCCTCGTGTGGACCCCCGCTCATGCGGCTGTGTTCGGCAATACGTCGGCGCACAGTTTGGCTCGAGATCTCGCGCGCCGAGCCTCGTCCGCAGATGCGGACGGCGTGAACGAGGAAGAGATACACGAGGAACCCTGCGAGACTTATCACGAAATAGCCCATAGGCATCGCTTGATGCGTTGCGCGCTCCCACCACAAGCCGAGCAACTCGATAAAACGCAACCTGTCTCATTTGGGCGACTCCAAACAATGACATACCCATAAATACACATAAATACAAGTTATGAGTCGCTGTTGCGTCCTCAACTACTAACTATATAATTTACTATTCGGCTTTAGAAGAACACGGAGTCCTTTGATGAATCTGGTCAGAATGTAACCCTCTTAGGTTCATTACAACTATCTTAAGATGGTGACGATATCTTATCTTCTGTATTTTTCATCCTTTGCCAGCTGCTGCAAAGCTAGGTGATCAAGTATCACAGTTATTCTGTTTCAGCTCGTGAATGCAATATGAAACTAAAATATAGGTAACTAGTTTCATTTAGTTAAGTACAGCTGAAGTGAAATTCAGTTAATCACTCTCAATTGGTGACACTAAGGGGTCAATTCGAATAGAATACAACCAGGTGACACCTTCTCCGTACATGGGGATATAAAGTTCAATATTTCCTAATGTTGCCGGTCTCCAACGCATACGTGCTGCAAGCTTCACAAAAATATTCATTGCATCAGCTTACCGAGGTGAAGAATCATATTTATTACAAAGAAGCTGCGGGGAATTGAAGAAAAGACATACCAAAGCACGCCAGCTGACATCAATGCGATCTTCAAGTACAGTTATATGTCCGGCGACAAGAAATACTAAGTTACAGAGAAAGAAGGCACTGTTTAATTATTAAAGTGCGCCTTGCAAGTTGAAATTAAAGCTATACGTTATCGACATTGAAACAGTAGTTGGGCCTAATAGCATACAATGTATAAGAAAATACCAGGCACTCTCGCTCGTATACTGTTATGTTAAAACACGTCATATGTTTATTAGGCACCGCGATCTAAAAAGCCGCTGTAATCTCCTTATCGTTCGCGTTATAGATTTTCGCACTGGGATTTCATAGATTTCTTTGTATAAGCCTTCATAAAGTCATTTATCTTCCTGATAAGCTTCAGCCTTTTATATTGGCCAGTGTATTCCACTTTGGCGCAAGCACTGTTGTCCATGTCTGCGTCGATGTCGTACACAGCAACGCCGTAGTCTAAGTCGATGAACTCTGCTTTCACGGCGCATAGCTGCACAAATAAAACAAGGAGACAACAACACAAGTTTGCTGAAATACCCATGCTTTAATGAGAGCAGTAAGTATTTGTTGTCACTATGCATGAATAATTTTGTCTGTAGATAACATAGCTGTTTGCGAGTAAGAAAAAAACATCATTTTGTTAAATTAGCTGAAACTGAAATTCAGTTAATCAGTCTTAGTTGAAGAAATCTGGGTACCCATTTTGATCGAACATTGCAACTTGCTGGTGTTTTATTTATACATCGTGATTTTACGTTTAGTACTTTGTAATGATCCCACTCTTCAACGCGCGTGTTTCACAAGAGCACCAACAATTTCACATGAATTGAAATTGAACGTGCAATATTTGCGTACCTGGACATGCTAGTGTAATAAAATTGGGATACAAATAAACTAGTTCGTTAAATGAAAATATTTAATCCACTTAGAAGCATTTGAGAGAGCCTTGAGAACTTCTCTTGTCAAACCCCTTGGCGTTAATTTTCATGACCTGCGGTGCGTGTCTTGACAGAGACAACGACAATGTGGCTGCGGTATGCTCGTGCTCTCCGTAGCCTTAGCTGCAATGTGATGTCTTACAACTGTGTTTAACTGCATTTTACTAATCGTAACGGCGTGCAGAACAGCCATCTACATTGGACTGCGAAGGACAACGTACGTGGCCCGCAGTGGTTGCTTAGTGGCTATGGTTTTGTGCTGCTAACCACGAGGTCGCGGGATCAAATCCAGGCCACGGCGGCCGCATGTACACGTGGGCGAAATGCGAAAACTCCCGTGTGCTTACATTTAGCTTCATGTTAAAAAATCCCAGGTGGTCTAAATTTCCGGAGTCCCCCACTACGTGCATCATTATCAGAAAATGGTTTTGGCTCGTAAAAACCACATAATTTTAAAAACAACGTATGTCCCGTTCCTCAGTATGACGACGCACTGGACTAGTTCCAGGGCGCCAGTTATTTTTCTTGAATCGACATCCATCCTGGTTATGCGCCTCTTCCAGCTACGCACGCTTGGTGCAGCCTCGTCTGGTTGGTTTTAAACAGTCTACTGCTGTGTTCTGGCACGTGGTCTACAGTTAAGCACTTCCATATTTACCTTGCGTGTTCATCACATCAATATCCTCGCAACCTCGTCGACTCGAATGGTGCGCAGCCTGATCCTGTAAACTTCGCGCTGTCTGTCATTTCAGATTTCATAATTTTCAGCTGCGTGCACTGCTGCAGTGGATTGTGCTTCTACTTCAGCTGTTTAACCCACAGCGTTGCGGATATGTCGCGCCCTGTAACCAACCAGCTAAAGACAACCCTCCTTACACCGCATGCATGTCTGAACCGTATGCTCATTGGTATGTTTTCCATACATATTGAAAGTATAGACACGACACCGCGAAAAAAAAAGCACAGACCAATACGGGACACGTAAACAGGACGCACATGTGCCACTCGAGTTTCCATAAAGGTGTAGGGAAAGTGGAAATCCGATTGTGCATTTATCATTTTTACAACACACAACTCATGCCAAAGGCCATGCGCGCCAGCTGAGATACGCACGCGGGCAGCATGTAAACTACTAGTGACCGAAATCGCAGTCAGAATGAAGGAGTGGATACCAACTCTAACGAGAAGTCACGCGAAGTGCCAAAACAGAGCATGTGAATCCTACTTTCAACAGAAACAAAAACAAGGAACAGATCGCGCGTTAGCGCCTTCTGCAAAACCTCCGCTGAAGGACGAACCAGCAGGCACAAATGTATTCGGCATATTCAGGCCTATAATATTTTAAACAAATGAAATGTCCCAGGATGCACAGCACATGCACATGCACAGGGTGTCCCACGTAATTTTAGCCACATTTAAAATATTTACAAGTGCCTCTTAGCTGGACAGACCCAAGGTACTGTTGATGCGGACTTCCTTGCGGCACCTGTTATAACTCTCGCGTGAAAAGGTAATTGAATATTGGACTCCAGTGTTTTGAATGTCCTTTGTTTATGCTGGTCGTGACATGTAACAGTACTTCTAAGACACTACATTTTGCATTCCGTCTAATTATAAAATTAGTGCTTATTAACAAATGAACTTCTCAAGTATTATAATTGAATGAAAAGTGTCAATGAGAAAATTCTAGAGCAACATGCAAAACTCCCAATACAGCATTCCGTTGGTCAATGTGTGCTACATAAAAATATTTTTGCGAGCGCGGAATAAGCCCGCGAATACATGCTCAACTGCCGCACGAATGGCCGCTCTAGGCAATTTGCGCGTATTCGCGGGCTTCCCTCACGCTCAGGAAGAAACGTTTATGTAGCACGTATTTAGTAATAGAATGCTGTATCAGGGGTTGTCCATGTTGCTCTATAATTTTCTTATTATTATGCTGTGAAATACATGCTACCGCAAAGTTTATTTTCGAGCGTGAAAGAAGACCGCAATTTACATGGTGCGATCGGTGCAATTTTTGAACGCCAAGCTAAACAAAATCTAGAAAAATCGAGACAGACCATCCACAGAAATTGCGCCGAGTATTTCGCGGTTTGTCTTGGTTATGGGGGTTGTTGTGAAATGTCCTTCGTTGAACAAATCCTCAAAATTGCTATGTGACTGGAGCCGTAGCTTGCGTGAGCGGTACATGTCACTAGCACCGACACGCGAGCAGAGAAGATGAACAGTTTCAGGCCAGATATGGTTGTATGATTTCTATCCGTTTGTTAACATGCTACGTTGCTATTAAAGCGACGTTTGTTCACGTTTATTTCGGGTACTGCTAGTTCATGCTTTTTCATGCCCTTTCGCTGTTTACATGCGCTGTGCGTTGTAAATATTACGCGGTGTCCCTCACGAGAAGATATGGTTTTCGGATATCATGATTTTACTAAGGGAACCATTTAAAGAATACGCAACTGCAATCGAAACGCTAGGTCGATAACATATAACCGCATTGCATTCGACGTTCCACGTCATACTCCACGCATGACCGTTTAGTTTAAGTCTTTGCATGGGAGCTTTCACCCGCAATCTTTCAGGTTAAGCAGGCTTCTCAGTTCAAACTGTGGTTAGTTTTACTGCGAAACAGTGTTGTTAACGAAGCCCGCAAAGTGAACGTGCAAACTGTATATCGCAATGAATTTTCTACAAAAGCCTATTTCACGCTCCGGCTAGGAGTGAACAGCATCGTCAATTTATACTGGAAGCGTTATTACATGATAAGCATAACTTACACAGTAATATGTCTTTTTTCTCATGTATAATTTCTTTCCTCCACAGGAGCCAATAAAGCCTTAATGTGCTACAGACTTTTTATCTTTAATGCACCTGTAATAAATGTCCCTTAACAAGGTAATTGCATACAGCACTTCAGCGCATTGAATTTCGTTTGTTTATGGTGGTCGTCACATGTAACAATATTTCTGACAAACTAATTGACCGGAAACAACCCTGCCTTAGCTTGCTTTTCTCTCACTCTACCTTCTGCAAAACGCATTGCACAGTGTGGAAAACTATCAAACACCTTGTGTTTATAAAGTGTAGATAGCATAATTACCGAAAGCAAATTAAAATTGTTCAGTGAAGCCAGCCACTTGAATCCCTTCCTGCGTATGACAGCATCATTTCAAGTGCGGGCGGACCTTGCATGTAAACAGCTAATGAAGTGTGTAGACGTATCATGAAGCATAAGCAATGCTCAACAAGACAGGAGTAAAGTGCCTGAGCTTTCAATTGCATGTATTGCTGCATGAACTCGTATAACCACATCTTGTCGTTACTGCGTTTATATATAAGATATCATGCAAACATAACATGACATTTATACCTTATTTATTTTCATACACTGTGAGATACTGCTTATTGATTTATTCCATGATACGATTTATTGTGTGTCCAGACTGCCACAAAAATTTACTAGCCGAGAAAACGCCGACTGAGGTCCTATTAATTCCACCCAGTCGAACCAACTCGAACTGAGACTTAAACAAAATTATACTCTACCCAGCTTGGTGGCACTCATATTCACAAAAATTCTCCTCAGCGAGACTCACACAAAATCTGCCTAGCGGCTTGGTTCAAGTGTGAGAGAGCTAACTCTTGAGTGAGTTCACCATAATATCATTACTTGATATTCAAGTTGTGACCTAGCTGTGCGGTGCATAAGCAAGCATTGTATGGGAGTCCGTGCTGCATTTATTTTGCAGTTTTTTGTATAACCACCGTCGTTGCTCAGTGGCTATGGTGTTAACCTGCTGCAAGCGGTCGCGGGATCGAATGCCTTCCATGGGGGCCCCATTTCCATGGGGGCGAAAAGTGAAACCACCGTGTACTTAGATTTAGGCGCATGTTAGAGAACCCAAGGTGGTCCAAATTTCTGAAGTGGCCTACTACGGCGTGGTTCACAATCAGAAAGTGTTTTGGCACGTAAAACCCCATTATTAATAATTACTTAAGAAAGTTATTTGTATAGAATTTATTGGATCATTGCATGAAAGCATCCTGTCATGTCGATTCCAACAAGTGCATTTGATCTGCTTCATATTTTTGCCGATACTGCAGGTTATCTTGGGCATTACTGGGTGCCGACATTTACTACGTTTCAACACCAAGTTGAAAAGAAGATGGCTGTAGTGCAATGTATTACAAAAACGCTTACATCACTGCAAGTACGGCAACGAGAACATGATGAAAACATATGTGCATAATAAGGTGCACACGAACGCTACAACATATAAATAGGGTATCGCACTGCGCCCGAGTTGGCCTCCGTCTTTCATAATAAAAAGCACAGGCCTGCACTACGACCAGGCTAGGCATAGCCAAGCCACTTACCGGTTTCATCGGATGTAGGATAAACATACGTGGATTGTAACACATACCGGGAGGTGGCTGCTACGTACGCTGGCGCAGTGGGCAGTCGCCATCTCGACCACCCCAGACAAACCTAATCAGTCTGTACTTGCATTTAGCCGCTATCTTATTGTCTATGCTTGCAAAGGTAAATAATTTATTCGAAAGTTCTTCATGAAGAAAGCTCATATAAAGCCTTAACAGATATTGGCAATAGTAAAAACGTTCCCCCAGAACAAATGTACTACGTACTTGACATATAACCAGCTTGTCAAAAGCGAGAAAAGGCATCAGTCCGCCCTGTTTCGTGCATTGGTTTAGGACAAGTGAATCCAGCAGACATAAAATTGTACCAATACAATCCGTTCTGGAATACCAGATCAGATTATAGCATGAGGCCTTCTTCGCACTTTCTCATTTTGGTCGAAGAATTTAGTTTGAAATGGCTCTTATTATCATTATCTAACATTGTCTAATGCAGGCTACGTATATTACTAGTTTAACAGACTGGGATGCTTGTTAATTTCAGGTAAAGAACAACAACATCTGCTGCAGTTGCATAGCTTTTGGTTAGCTTCCTACTTTACGAATGCTGTAACGAATACAGAATTCTAGCGCTCTATTTTGTTAATAAACAAATGCACTCTCAATACCGTGTTTCATTCTAGCCATGGGGCTACGCCGCGGCTATGCAGCACATTGATTTATGCCTCTTGGTTCATATTCACAGTATATTAGCAGCGCAAGACAAAGGACGAGAATGTATATAAGGCCAATGTCTGTTAGAATGCTATGATGCTACACACACAAGTGAATGCAGCTCTTAAGATATCTGTGGTGTCGGCTTTTGCAACGTTCGAAATATTCAGAGAGGACCTCTGCATTATCTCAGCACACACTGAGATACATAGGTCCTTACGCTAGCCCAAAAATTGAAGTTTGGAACACAAACTTCATTTCACGTTCATTTATCACACAGAGAATTTGTCGCTTCCTTCAGGGACAGACATCAACTGTGAGTTGGTGCTTGCTGCTCAGTTTGGTGAAACAATATGAGAAGCAGCAGGCGGCGATTATGTTCATGTAACGGAACACAGCAGGCCGCTGTCTGAAAGAAGAGGAAGAGCAAGAAAAAAGGCAGTGTTCGGGCCACCATGTTTGTCTTCGTCCGCAACCTCCTTCGCGCGTCATACCAGTCAATATGATAAAGACATGACAGCCGCCTCATCGGCCTCACATCATCACGCAAGTATTCAACAGCATGGCGTGAACCCGGAGCGCACAGATCCACTACCGACACCGACCAGCATCATGACCGCGTCACCGGAAGCCTTGGACATACCCAAGTACACAGGATCATTGTACGATGGGCCCGTGGAAGACTGGTTCTGCTTCTTCGAGCTCCGCGCATCCGCTGCATCATGGTCAGAACGGGATATGGTCACCAACTTCAATGGCTACGTCACCGGTGAGCTATTTCGGTTCTACCTCACGCACATCTTTGAAAACAACGAATCGTGGGAGAACATCAAAGAAGCGATGATCAGTCGATTTCAAGTATACGTTGCAGATCCCTCTATTATCCGCCAGCTGGGAACATATAACGTGGATTGCTGCAGTCATCCACTGTCTCCACGTAGTTATCTTCTTCAGAGCCAACAAAGTCACGTGTTCGTAGACCGTCGACAACTATCTCTTGTAATGATCCTCTCAAAAAGACGAAAGAAAATCGCGCGCCTACTATTATTTCACCAGGCACAATGGATAAAGTAAATCCTCCGTTCTCTGAGAGATATCCAAGTCGCTTTCCTTCAAAGCCAAACCTTCCATCAGGTTTCACTTCCGTGCAGGAATCAACAATATATGCGCCTTCATCCCGTTATCGTACTCTTACTACCGCTAATGAATCGGATGCGTTCACTGCGTCTTGGACGTGCGATCCAGCTCCTGCTTTCAAGTCACACGACTCTCCTATGAAGTTGACTCCACTGCACGTGCTTCTGATAGAGTGAGAGAGAGAAAAAAATTTATTTGGTCCATTAAACGTTTAGCGTTCGGTCCTCGTCTTCACCGCTGCAGACGCTTCACCTTCTTAGCAGGGTTGGGTCCGTAGTCCAGGGCTCCACTGGGCCGCGCTGCTCCGCTTGCTTGCTGCACCATTGCCCTTTGGGCGGCGAGCTCGCAGCTGGTGAGCCGGTTCTCCCACTGCTCCGCACTAGGGGTTTTGGGTTGGTGGAATGTGTAGTTTACACTGCCAGGTTGTATGGTAAAGCGTGGGGGTTGCCCCGCACCACGGGCATGTGTTCCTAAATTGTATAGGATACATCTTGCTTAGTATATGTAAGTTAGAGAAAGTTCCCGTTTGCAGCCTCCACCAACTAGCTGCTTCTTGCTGTGTTAAGGCGCTGTGTGGCGGGGAGTATCTAATTCTCTTGCCTCTGTGGTAGTTCAGTAACTCTGAATAGCCGATCTCCACGGTAAAGTGCTGTCCCAGGGCGTGTGGCCGCTCGACTCGGTACGTGATCTCGCGAGCCAAGCTGTCTGCCCTTTCATTTCCTTCTAGCCCTGCGTGTGCCGGAATCCCGATTAGTTTGCGAGGTGCGGTGTGTCTGAGGTGTTCTGGCTTGCGGAGGATAGCTAAGGCTGCCCTGCAGATTCTACCCTTTGTGTAGTTCCTGCATGTCTCTTTTGAATCCGTTAAAATGACCATTGATTTGTCTTTTCGATAGCACTCAGCCGCCGCCAGCGCAACAGCGACCTCCTCCGCTTCCACTATCCTGGCGCTACGCGTAGTTGCGCAGGTGATTAGCTTGCCTGTGTTATCAACCACTACCGAAGCTGCCTTAATGTAATTTGTATGTGTATTTCAGGGATACAGCGTTGCATCCGTGAAAACCGTGTTTTCTAGTTTGGCTAAATGCCTTTCAACATAATCTGCCCGCGCCTGCCTTCTGGCCGCGTGGAGATTTGGATCCATGTTTTTCGGAATGGAATTGACCTGCAGGGTCTTACGGATCTCGTCGGGTATATCGGCGGATCGTCGAGATCCCTCCTTGGGTCGCGACCTAACCTTGTCAGGAGCGCTCTTCCCGTAGTCGTGTCTCTGAGTCGGTGAAACTGTGCTCGAAGCTCTCCAAGCTGTGCTTCTGCCAGTTCGACGAAGGTGTCG
Organism: Dermacentor variabilis; assembly: GCF_050947875.1. NCBI lineage: Eukaryota > Metazoa > Arthropoda > Arachnida > Ixodida > Ixodidae > Dermacentor > Dermacentor variabilis. Next base: position 180,849,494 of record NC_134571.1, read on the forward strand.
CTAATCCCTAGCTTAGCAGCTTGTCGTTCGGTGTGTTTCTTGGTAGGTGGAGTGCCGTCTTGTAGGCCTTCCGCAGGGTTGTCTCTGCTTGTTCCGTTTCGGTCTTGATCATGGGGTGGTATGGCAGCGAGTAGATTACTCTGCTGACTATGAGTCTTCTGAGGAGTTTTAGCGTGTCGTCTTCTTTCATCCCATGCCTTCGGTGGGAGACACTGGTTATCATTCTGCCTACCTGTTCAGCCGACTTGCTGAGTAGGCTGAGTGTGTGGCTGGATTTCCTGCTTGGTTGTAGCCACATTGCCAGGACTCTGATAATGTTCCTCTCCGGGATGTTTTGCCCTTCCAGTTTCACCTCGAGTGGTGCATCGATGGGGACCCTTCTTACCCTCAGTAGCTCAGACTTCTGTGTAGAGCAGGTAAGTCCTCTTCCCTTCACGTATATTTCTATGCACCTTGGCACTTGTTGTAGCTTCTCCTGGTTCTCTCCCAGGGATCCTTGGTTCATCCAGACAGTGATGTCGTCTGCGTACATCGCGTGCTGGATGCCCTGGAATCTGCTGATTCCTTCTGCTAGGCCGATCATCGCCACATTAAAGAGTATGGACGCTGTGACCGAGCCTTAGGGTGTGCCTTTGCTTGGGGTGGTGAAGACTTCACTCCTCAACTCCCCTAGTCCCACTGTGGCTGGTCTGTTGGTCACGAAGTCTTTGACATAGCCATGGATTCTTCTCCCGCAGTTGGTGCTATTTAGCCCCTCCATTATAGCGACGTGGCTGACGTTGTCAAAAGCACCTCAAATGAAACCTCAACATCTATAAAGGCAGGCGTATTCGTAGAAGCACGTGTGCAATCACATACACTGCGGCATCGTCCAGTAATCAAACACCTGGATTTTCAGGTTGCACAGATGAAATCAATAGATCAAGTCAAATTAAGCCATCTCATTTTCCACTGGGACACCACAATCAAACCACTAACTCCTAAAGTTCACTTCGCGACATCCAGCATTTACCTCGATCAACAGCGGATGCAGAGCTGACATATGGCATTCTAGCTGCTTTGCATATCTGGAGCGTTTTCGCTCACACCAGACGCCAACAAACTGCTGACATTGCAGAGAAATTGAGGGCGCGGGCACCGGATATCCCACACTGCCAAATAACAAAGGTGTCCTCTCAGTGCAACGGCACATGGATAGCAGCCTTACATATGCTTTCCGAAGAATCTCACACATGGACCTCACCATAAGACAAGACACAGCAGGAAGCGCTCTACCAGCAACTCCAAGAACAAGTTCGGCTAATGCAAGGACGAGTCCGATACAGACAATGACGATGTCTGAAAAGGGCACAATCGACAGAAAAGATGCAATACAAAGGGAGACATATACGTACAAATCAACTCAACCGAAGAAGAACTTAGCAATTATAGCGTTTTCCTACAAATGACCATCATCAAGAACTTTTACGGCGCCACCAATCAAGGCTGATACAAGAAAGGCGACAAGAGCGCTAGCAACGACGCGTATGATAGCTGCCATTTTCTGCCGCACTAAAACAACAAAACCGCCATATCAAAAACTTCGTGCAACGTGCACTACTTTCAGACAACGCACATGTCCAACCACCACAAGCGAGCCGACTTCATGTCAACGGTAGCTCTCCAGTGACAGCAATCAACCGAAGTCCACCCAATCTCCATTCCGCATGCACTAGCCTCAAGTGCAACCATAGTTTCCTCCCCTGCAAGGAACTTCAATCTTACTCAGTTGTATCAAGAGCTCATTTGTGCTACGATCAATGTTCATGTGCTTGGCCGCGAGTAGATGTCGTATGGAGCGCAACAGCCAGGCCCGTCCCCCAGAGTTATGCTGGACATCACCGGACTGCGATAGTTTATTCTGAGCTTTAATAAGTATATAGAGTTAAATCGTAACATTGGACCAACTGCACCTATGGACATTTAATTATTTTGTAGTTTCCCATTGCTCCCTCTTGTGTTGCTTGCTGCACGCTCGCTTTTGGGGGGTGGAGGAATCTGTAAGGGAAGACAGCAGGCTGCTGTCTGAAAGGAGAGGAAGACGAAGAATAAAAGGCAGTATTCGAGCCACCATGTCTGTCTCCATCCGCAACCTCCTGCTCGCGTCACACAATGTGCACATACTAGTAATGTACACGCAGTGCTTTTATAAGCTGCCGCTAAACACGGGTGGCGCAAGAGTTCACCTTGCTGGCATGACGACTTCGCTGTAGTCGAATTCCGAATAATGCATATGCAATCAGGGTTCTATATGAGCTTGTTTACTGGTCGTCTTGTAAGTTATTGTAGGTCACGTAGTACGACACGAACATAGCAGGCGCATCAGACAACCCACAGCGCCTAACCACCAGCTGCGCACAGCTGTCAACATCCGCCATGTCTTCTCGCAGTGTGCTTCAGGAACCACTGTTTCACACTCCCCAACAAATCTAAACGTGAAAGCGTTTTAAGCTAAAAGCAGGAGCATTATTTCGTCTGAATAAAAACAGGTCAATAATAATATAACGCACAAGTTTTTAACACATTTGAAAAATTATGCGGCATGTGTCACGAAACATGGAACCAAGCAACCCTGGACGTCGCCCCATGCGCATCGTTGACATCACTATCGCGCGAAATGGGCCCTCTGTAGATCGTTGCTCCAGTCACAGCATCTGAAGTAGGTTTGAAGCGTGTGCTCTGGTCAAGCTTGAAACTATGAATCAGAGTTTTGTTCTAGTAATGGTCCTTTGAGTTTCGGGCCGATAGGTCAGATAGCTGAGCGCTAAAATCACTAGTACACCTTTTACACTAGAGGTAGAATTGGCTTATGCCTAACTGAATTTATACACACCGAGCCTTACTTATATTTCTAATTACCCTAAGCATTCATGTGATCATAAACCTGGTGCTCCATATTTCTAGAGAAACAGACCGTGTGGATTAAGAAATGCTTACCTCCGGACCCGCACGCTTGATATTACGCATGTGAGCGATCCAGATACTCTAAGAGCTCCAGCTGTTGAAGTAATGCAAGAGAGATAGCTTCCCCAGAAGCTCCGTTGGCATGCTTTCTACTGATAAGGCAGCGTGGAATTACGTACCTATGTGCAAGTGCTTTTCTGCCTTTGGCTCATGGGGTCTTCTTTACGCAAAATAGAAGGGAGCGTTCAGACAGGACACAAGAGTAGAGAAGTAGACAACACGAACGCCAACTATCAACTGAAGGGAGCACTGAGGCGAAAAAAGAAAGAAGACACAAAACTCATCTGCGCATGCTCACGAATGGTAACACCACGTGTGAAGCGGGTACACGTGCCGGTCTACGTGAGAGATAACTGTTAAGGCACTTAATCTCTTCCTTATGTAAAGTAATCCAAGGCTGACTCACGCACGCACTTCCATCATTGTAGATATGCCATGCCTCTACCATTAGACGCGTATCTTCATTCTTGTGCCTGTACAATATCGCGCATTTAACTCTGGCGTGCAGTTGCAATCTCGGCAATGTAGCGAAAGATTAGAAGGCGATCCACCGGTTAACGACCTTTTATGTTCCATTAGCCTCTGATTGATACACCATCCCGTTTGCCCTACGTAGAACTGGCCACAGCTAAGGGGAATTTTATAAACCACACCCATACGACAGTGAGTAAAACTGTTGTTCTTATTGTGCTTCACTGGACATATATCTGTTCGTTTTTTGCCTTTTACCCGCTCCTTTTTATTCCGTACGGCAGCGCATATCTTACCTAGCTTATTGGGAGCAGTGAAAGCAACATTAACATCATATCTACTAGCAACTTTTTTAAGCCTGTGCGACACTGAATGAATATACGGAATAGCCACTACTCTTTTTTTGCGATTACTGTTTTCTGTAATCACGTCCGTCCCTATCGAAACCGACTTCTTTAGGCGCTCAGCCACAGTGGCCACCGCTACACTAGGATAACCTGCTTCTAATAGGCGCCGGACCTGCGCATTAAAACTGGCGCTCATTTTGTGCATGCAAGATCTTGTGAGGGAAGACTTAAGGCACGACATGGCAATTCCGTTTTTTACTAATTTAGAATGCTTGGGTTGAAAGTTTAGCAACGGCTTCGAAGATCTTGTGGAGTACTGCCAACAAACATGATTTTGTTCGAAGATCAAGGAAATGTCAAGAAACTGAATTATGCGTCGCTGAGGAAATTCCTTGGTAAACTTTAATCCTTCCCCACAAAGTTTTAAATTGCTCACTTATTAAGGTAGCAGCGGAATCGAATTCTTCCCTATTGCAGAAAATCAGGTAATCATCAACGTAACGAAATATCTTGATAACGCTATCACCTAAGGCTTTCTCTAAGCAGTTGTCAACCTTACTCAGATAAATGTTGCTAAGAATAGGGGCAACCTTTGAGCCAATACAAATGCCTGATTTCTGCAGAAAAACGCCATCTCTCCACCCAATCAGCGTTGACTTCAAGTACATAGAAAGAATTTCTAGAAAAGCTCCCGTGGAAACACCGCATCTGTCAATAAAAGCCGACTCTTGCACCTGTTCTTTAATGCACTCATTTACGGAATTAAGCAACCCGTCATGCGGCAAGGAATAATACAGGTCTTCGATATCCATACTAAAAGCTGTGCAGTCACCAGGATTTTCCTCTCTCAAATACTGAACTAGTGCTTGAGAATTACGTAGGCAAAAGGGGTCTGAAAAACTAGTGAAGCTAGGCAGTTCTGTAGGTAACTAGCAACACAGACCTGCCACGTCCCTTTCTCTGACACTATAGCACGAAAAGGAATTTCTTGTTTATGGGTCTTGCCCGAGAAACACAGTTCTAAGGCGAGGGATTTAGCTTTTTTGACATCACAGACAAGCCTATCAAGATTATGTCTTGACAAGAGGTCAACCGCACGTTGCTTAACTACCGATGGCTTGAGTTTTACTGGCTGCAAATTCTTTTCTATGGCTGAAATCGCTTTTTTCTGAAAACATGTCATCTGGCATAATTACGAAATAACCTTCCTTATCAGATATTACTGGTCAAAGTTTATGCTCCACAAGGTAACCAACTAACGGTCGGACAGGGTCAGGCGCGTTAAAGTGGTCAGGCGCCTTAAACCATCAACTGGGCATGCCAGGAGGATTGGAGCTATTCTTTCCGCTGAATCATGGCGCCAAGTTAGGTTCTACCAGGAGTGTCTAAGGGTCCGTTGCGCGGCCCTGGGAGACGGTCGCCATTGGAACCGCCCCTACGCCGAGTGGAATAAGTTAGCCGTGCAACATGCGGACTTCCTATGGAGGATGAAACTTCCGGAGCTTCAACAAAGTGAGAAGAATCACCTTTCTAATAATTCACCGTCAAATAACGTACTTTTTCTTGGACACGCCATAGTAAGTGATAATCATAGAAGAACCCTTGCTTTAGGTCCTAAGCACTGTTTTATGCCTAACATAAAACCCGTTGACGTTTTAAGCATACCTCGCTGTATAACCAGGTTCGTCCCGGAAGAAGAACGCTCACGCTGTATTTCGGATTGCATTCCTAGCATTAAACAATCAAATTCTCACTTTAAGGCGCCTGACCCTGTCCGACCGTTAGTTGATTACCTTGTGGAGCATAAGCTTAGACCAGTAATATCTGACAAGGAAGGTCATTTCGTAATTATGCCAGATGACATGTTTTCAGAAAAAGCGATTTCAGCCATAGAAAAGAAATTGCAGCCAGTAAAACTCAAGCCATCGGTAGTTAAGCAACGTGCGGTTGACCTCTTGTTAAGACATAATCTTGATAGGCTTGTCTGTAATGTCAAGAAAGCTAAATCCCTCACCTTAGACCTGTTTTTCTCGGCCAAGACCCATAAACAAGAAATTCCTTTTCGTGCTATAGTGTCACAGAAAGGGACGTGGCCGGTCTGTGTTGCTAGTTACCTACAGAACTGCCTAGCTTCACTAGTTTTTCAGACCCCTTTTGCCAACGTAATTCTCAGGCACTAGTTCAGTATTTGAGAGAGGAAAATGCTGGTGTCTGTACAGCTTTTAGTATGGATATCGAAGACCTGTATTATTCCTTGCCGCATGACGGGTTGCTTAATTCCGTAAATGAGTGCATTAAAGAACAAGTGCAAGAGTCGGCTTTTAATGACAGATGCGGTGTTTCCACGGGAGCTTTTCTACAAATTCTTTCTATGTACTTGAAGTCAACGCTGATTGGGTGGAGAGATGGCGTTTTTCTGCAGAAATCAGGCATTTGTATTAGCTCAAAGGTTGCCCCTATTCTTAGCAACATTTATCTGAGTAAGGTTGACAACTGCTTAGAGAAAGCCTTAGGTGATAGCGTTATCAAGATATTTCGTTACGTTGATGATTACCTGATTTTCTGCAATAGGGAAGAATTCGATTCCGCTGCTACCTTAATAAGTGAGCAATTTAAACTTTGTGGGGGAGGATTAACGTTTACCAAGGAATTTCCTCAGCGACGCGTAATTCAGTTTCTTGACATTTCCTTGATCTTCGAACAAAATCATGTTTGTTGGCAGTACTCCCCAAGATCTTCGAAGCCGTTGCTAAACTTTCAATCCAAGCATTCTAAATTAGTAAAAAACGGAATTGCCATGTCGTGCCTTAAGTCTTCCCTCACAAGATCTTGCATGCAGAAAATGAGCGCCAGTTTTAATGCGCAGGTCCGGCACCTATTAGAAGCAGGTTATCCTAGTGTAGCGGTGGCCACTGTGGCTGAGCGCCTAAAGAAGTCGGTTTCGATAGGGACGGACGTGATTACTGAAAGTGGCTATTCCGTATATTCATTCAGTGTCGCACAGGCTTAAAAAAGTTGCTAGTAGATATGATGTTAATGTTGCTTTCACTGCTCCCAATAAGCTAGGTAAGATATGCGCTGCCGTACGGAATAAAAAAAGAGGGGGTAAAAGGCAAAAAACGAAGAGATATGTCCAGTGAAGCACAATAAGAACAACAGTTTTACTCACTGTCGTATGGGTGTGGTTTATAAAATTCCCCTTAGCTGTGGCCAGTTCTACGTAGGGCAAACGGGATGGTGTATCAATCAGAGGCTAATGGAACATAAAAGGTCGTTAACCGGTGGATCGCCTTCTAATCTTTCGCTACATTGCCGAGATTGTAACCGCACGCCAGAGTTAGATGAATGCGCGATATTGTACAGGCACAAGAATGAAGATACGCGTCTTATGGTAGAGGCATGGCATATCTACAATGGTGGAAGTGCGTGCGTGAGTCAGCCTTCGATTACTTTACATAAGGAAGAGATTAAGTGCCTTAACAGTTATCTCTCACGTAGACCGGCACGTGTACCCGCTTGACACGTGGTGTTACCGTTCCTGAGCATGCGCAGATGAGTTTTGTGTCTTCTTTCTTTTTTCGCCTCAGTGCTCCCTTCAGTTGATAGATGGCGTTCATGTTGTCTACTTCTCTACTCTTGTGTCCTGTCTGCACGCCTCACTTCTATTTTGCATAATGAATCCTTACCAACTTTCTGTTGTTCTAAGCTCATGGGGTCTATTGGCGTGGCCATGCTTTGAGCGTTACTCATAAGAGGCCTACTATAAACCACTTCGTGCACTGCAACGCTATATGTGAGAGTGCAAATGCAATTCTTTCCGCTGCGGCTGCGCAACACGATCACTCGTGTGATGACTCTGAAAGGCGTCCTATAGTCACTGTTATTAAATATGTGGTTCTACGCATTACCATAGGGTCTCACAATATTGTAAGAGGCGTAAAGCACGTGGTCTGATTGTGCGAATTAAAGCAAACGTCAATTATTTTCTGGTATCACTATTACCATTCTTCGCTTGGAGAAGCAAAAAGGCTTGACTAGCATGTGCACACTCATGGAGAGCTTTTCGGAGAGCAGGTTAACTTTTAGCGAAGAAGACTGCATTTGGTACACAAAGGTGGAAAGAGCGGCTGCGCTGGCTCATATTGCGGTAGGCATAACTATGTCGAACAAAAATATTTGTATCAAGCACGCCTTTTACTAGAATGCTAGGTATGCGCGAGAAATGAGCCACATATCATAAACTTCTGCCGCACTTGCTCGAACCCAAGTCGATAAAGAGAAATCAAAATGTCCAAAATAAATGTGTGCTGATTTGCAAGACGTCCACAATGCATGCGAACGTAAAGCGATGTACAACATCAGTCGCTACTCTTCAAGTTGATTATACGTGACACATAAGAAGGACCCTGGCTTTAGAAAAGGTCTTCGGAATTACTCATCTACAGTGCCATGAGGCGATTCCCTGTCGCCCCTTAATTATCCGATGCGATATCCTTATTTAAAGCTATAGGAAACTCAGTGGCAATGTGCAATGCTATGCCAACCTCTTTTCTAAGATGGCATCCGTTACCTCAAACTATATCACTGTCTGCGACTGCAATGAAAGGGTTGGTGTCGTCGCACGGGTCGCAGTGCCAATTTCGCGGAGCCGATGTCACATGTCGGTGATTCTGCAGGTGCGACGGCCAGGGTGGCTTGGTGGCTGCGTTTGTTTGACACACTATATTAATATCGAAATATAATACGAAAGTTTTATGATATTATTGTCCCTTTTTTAATGGAAGCAAATAATGCGCTTGCTTTCTAAATAAACAAGCACTCTTATGTTTTATGGTTACTTCGTGGAGCGCAATTAGGCGGGTTAATATTAGAGGCTGGCAGTGGAGGCGGATCTCCAAGTCGAATTGAAAGACTCTCCATATCCGAGTCAAGAGAAAGCACGCGCTACCCGAACCAAGAGAGAAGGAAGAAGTGAAGAAACGAAAGGGAATGAAGGGAGGAGAAGTTTCAGCGATGATCGACTGAACGCCATCGTATCACGCATCACAGAGAGTGCAAGGGCGACATGAAAATAGTGCGCTAGTAAAGCGATTGCTATAGTGGCCGTGATTGTAAGAATGCCAACTCAGCAAGTTTTAAGCACTATGATAAGGCTATGTTACTGCTTGCCTCTCGAAAAAAGAAGTAAAGGTACCACTAACAAATGCTAACGTTGCTGAATTGCCATCAACGGCGTGAGGCACTACACGAACGACAGCAGAATTACGAAACCACTGAATTTGGCGAGCCGACACTGGTAAAAGCGCGCTGACGGAAGCTGCAGAGCGTTCACAGGACCGGATACCGGCCGGACCTCGCAATTTATACGAGGCCGCCGGCGAGAGCAATTCTGGGCACTCCAAAACGGGTTTCAGCGATATTAAAGAACCAAGGGAATGAAGTCGTAGCGCTCTTTATCGACCATCCGAGCGAGATGACGCGCTGTGCAACGCTACGACACCACCATCCGAATGCGCCATAATATTAAGTGCGAACTGACTTAGCGGTCTTTCACGGCTGTTTACAGTTTCGCGGCAATTGTCTTCTGTGCAGTCACTGTGTCGGTGCATTCAAATGTATAATAGCAAATGTGCAATATACAAATCATATAATAACGCACGTCTAGACATTGCAGGTTGGTATACTTTGGTAGTTACCCTTGGAAATATAGGTTATTAAAGGTGCAGCAACCACACGTAGTCCGCAAAGTGTTCAAAGTTTAGCGGTTTCTAAGCAGGAAAAGATCACACTACACAATATCAAACACATAAAACTATTGAATTTACATTTACACGGAAGTACCTTTTTGCAATAAACAAAGTAGAGTGCCTATTCCAAGTAACTGCGTTGAATACTCAACTGAAGAATATTTACTGCGATATGGTCCGAGTTTCGTTTTAGTCAGCTTTAACGAGTACATGCACCTCACAGCTGAGCTAAATAAAAAGAACTTGTTAATGGCACGGTTAAGCGAACGGGAACATTATGCATAAAATAAGCGCGAATAGAAGGAAAGTTAATGGTCGCGCCTTAATCGTAACTTTGTACTTCGGGTGCAATCCTGCCATGCCATCTCCCCTTGATAAAGCGTTTGGGTGACGTTGCAGGCCTTTCAACTTCTCCGTACGCTCGATTTAATCATAATACTTTTGACCGTATCAAGGATACCACATAACTGTGACTTTTTTATGACGAGTAGCGCCTACGCAACAATAAAAAAGAAATGCGACGACATGGGAAAGCCATTTCGGTTGGTGGGGGACACCTCGGAAACTCACAGCACGTATGGACAACTGGAAATGCATGCAAAATACGTACTATCGCAACCTGTCAGCACATGAAGCCAACGCTAAAAGACGCTTCATTTGCGGCGTAGGATGTCAACAAAATGCATAGACATATGACGGCAAGATCTGAACGTTTGAACTTTCATTATTACAAGGAAGCTGTACACCTCTACCGTCCAAGAAAACTTTCGTGTGGTTGTTGGCTTGGTGAAAAAAAACTCCCCATACGTGGGCCCATTGCCATTACAGGGCCCACATACAAAGCTTCGTTCTTCATCCGTCTTCACAGAGTGAAAGGGCACGGAGGTTTTATTTTCGTTTTTTAGCGGCACGAGCATTGAGTGATAATTTTGTTTCATGCGCAGCATTACTGGCTCTCCACGTTAGACGACCAGGTGGGAAATTCAAAATAAATCAGCTAAAGAGAAAAATCTACCACGGTACTAAATTCATCGGTTTCTTTATGACATTTCGGCATACGTTTAGTATGCCGAGATGTTACAATTACAAAAATGTCTGGATAAATTAAAACTAGCCAAGAAATAATGAGGCGTCCGCGGAAGAAATTTGAAACAAATCAGAAAAGAAAGAGGTAAAACTCGTAGAGTACAAAATTCATGGGTTTCATCAGAGACATGACATGAGAGCATAATTTCGTTACAATTTGAGTTATTGAAGCATGTGAAATAATTCGAATTAATTAAACATCACTGATTACCGCACAACAAAGCACAGGATAAAAGACTAGAGATCCGCCACGTGAGCACAACTTTGGAGAAAATCCTGGAATCCGGGAAGTAGAAAGCCGAAGTAACGGCGTCATCCTGCAAGAAAGTGGCATGATATTTAAGCGGCTAATTAACGGAAAACTGTTGCCCCGTGCCCGGTTCTTGCGTTCCATTCGCCTGAAGTTAAACTAAAGAAGACCAAGGCTGAGGTGCGACTGTCACTAAGAGACACCTAAGTCAAATATTACGGTGGCCTAGCATTTCTTTCGCCCTGCTTTCGGGTTGATTCTGATAGTACGTAGATGATTGGACGATCCACGGCTGCTCGCAATTAGTTAGTCCTCTAGACATTTTAAACTACGGACGTCCTTTCCGAACAGCCACCATGCGGTAAGAAAACAAACCGCGAAATACCTTTCGGCGTAATCTTGATCGACAACATTCTAACCTCCTATTTGGATGCGCGAGTCCATTTGCGTTCCGGCCTCCTAAAATCACACCGATCAGTGGGGTGTAGGAACACCTTGTCCTTCGCACGTAGCACACACTCTGCGAACACAGAAATATCTATTTTGGACGCATTCGATCAACATCGCGTTTTCGACGCGATGACAATCGCAACACGTGACACGGCCTTTAGAGTGCACTGCGGCAGGCTACTGTCAGTGTGTCAGGGTGTACGAAGCAGCGAGCGACGAAGGAATCAAACAGGGCTTTCCGACCTCCTTTTGACCGGCCCGCTGCAGGCTGCTGTCTTGCCTACGGTGGCCATCCAATAGGGAGGCCGTTCTTGCTCGCAACGCCTCCAGTGCGTCCCCGTCTGAAATGGGCCCTCTCACGAAAGCTCGCGCTATTTCTCTTTTTCCTGGGAACAGAGTTCACTGCAGGTAAATAGTCACGCCACTTCGTTCGAGGCAGCGCCGACAAATCAGGGGTCATCGAGAGAAGAATGCACGGCGACTCCAACGGCCATTTCCAGCTACCACGCCACAAGGCGGGCGGAAGCTTTCTCGATTTCTGACAACGAGAGCTTCCGCCAACTTTCGATCCGCGAAATTGTAGCAACTAGATGGATTTATATCTTTAAAACTCCTTCGCTCCTCCACGCCTGGTTGCAGAACCTGCGACTTTGCTATGACAACAGGTTTTGTAGCAATAGCCAAGCAGCAAGAAGTCGCAACCCCTGCTAAGGCTGCTCTGGACGCACTTTTGACACCTTGACAGCGACATCACGGTGGGTCCTCCTAAGCGCCTCTTCGTTAAAGCGACTACCTTTCTTAGGTGGCTTAGGCCGTTTTCGTGTCTGCTGGTCGGCGGTAAACCGGCTCCGTTCAGGTTGCGTAGGTCATGCGTTCTAGAGCAGGCAATTTACAGAGAACGTGGTCTTTCCGATGGCGGCGGTCGAAGGTCAGAGGCGGTGACGAATGGACAAGTTCCGGGAGCGTTCGTCGCCGTGAACCTTCGGCTTCCGCCAAATGGCGCCTCGCTCTTTGTGAAGCACGTGCAATTGCGCGACAGCTTTGCAATGCCTGAAGGTATAGATGTCGTACTTCGGTCGATGGTAGCACAATGCAAGAATGCGCTTAGCGTGCTTATAGAGCTGGCTGCTTCGGGCTTGCCCTGTTAGTTATGTGTTGTGACTATGCAAGCTATGCTGCACAGTGCGATGTGGCTATAAAGAAACAACAACTGCGGAGTTTGACGAGCCAGAACCACGATACGATTACGAGAGACGCCATAGTGAGGGACATCGCATTAATTTTTACCACCGGGGGTTGCTTAACGAGCACCCAATTCAAGGTACACTGGTATTTTTTTCATTTGACCCCCAACGAATGCGGCCGCCGCGGGCGGCATTTGATCCCGTGCCCTCGGGAGCAGCGCAATGCATTATCCACTACCCCACCAGGACGGCTTTTTCAGTATGCAAGTCATGGTACTATGTATTGTGATCAGCCCTGTGTGTTATCGGTGGAACTCCTTACTCCCGTATGCTATCGGCAAGCGAGAGCAAGGTGGAACTTCAAGCACCACTTCTTTAAGCACCAGTTAGAACTCCCTGCAGCTGCTGCTGCGACAGGAGGCACTGAATCTCAGTGACGGCGTCTTAGAACGCTGGGAGTCACAAATGAAGAAGGTGAGAAACATGTAGGAGGAAATTCATCATTTACGACGAAAATGCTCCATTTATTCCCAGTACGAGCGACGCTACTGGCCGGTGGTACCGCGCCACCATACGGTTTTTTACCGCTGTATTCCTTATTTGTTCTTCGGTTCAAACACATTAACTTTACTGCCATTGAAAATGGTGAGGTTTGCCTCGCAGATTTTTTGCATTTTTATAGCCTGCATGTTACTCCATAAAGTCGGTCACAAGCATGTTGCGTTCATAATTTTCTATTTATCTGTACTAAGATTTTAGAATTATAATGAGAAAGTGAGCAGTTGCAAGTGATCCCATTTGCGACTTTTGGCTTTTCCGAGCCAAGGTGCGCCTGCGTCACAGGTTAACATTCGCCACGGAGATCTTGGCGGTAAAAGGAATATTCTAAATGGTTAATAGGTACAGGTTCTTTTTGTGGACGTAATAAAAGCGACATTGCTTGGATAACGCAGGTTGATTAAGCATAAAATCTTTGTCTGAGCCACTACTGCTATTGAAGTTCACTCACTTCTCTTTCCTAAGTTTATTTTCTCTGCTGTACTGCCCTAGACAATACCACTGACAGCGAATCCGGCCTCCTGACCAAATAATTTTAAGACCGCTGGTGTAGATAGCAGACTAGGAAAAGTCCTGTAAATCTTGCACAAGATGCACAGTTTTCTTTACAGAACTGTATATGGCGTATTGATTCTTCGTGCAACAGTTTCCCACAATAAGGATAAAAGCGACGCAGTGTCTTCTTATTAAGCATTGTGCGCGCTGTTTTGTAATGTGTAAAGCTGCTTCAAAGTCCCACTTTTACTTAAGAAATGCCGTGAAATACCGTGTCCAGCCATATCACGTGCCTCAGTTGTTGTTATAAGGTTATCATCTTACCGATCATTATTTCGTTAAGGCTGTTCCGAATTATTCGGCTTCATCCGAAACGGCGTGGAAGTAGGGCCAGAATCACAAATAACTCTGGCATACACAGTAAGAATAACATTACGTATTCTAAAAGGCTAAGCAACAGTCTCAGTGCACTCGTTTATTATAAGTACGCAACGACCTTACCTTAGCTTTTATACTCTGCTCTGTTTCGACAGTCAGTGCGTGAGTGCTGTTGGAGAAAATGCCGGACTTGTACGCGGGGTCGTACCGGTACTGCCCACGGGCTCCTCCGCTGCATACCTTGCGCCAATCACAGATAAAAAATCACGCGGTTCGCAACTTGAATATTAAGTTCTATTGACACAGTTCATGCGAATACCAAGATTGCGCAAATCAACAAAGTTATGACGCTTTACATCATAAGAACTAACAGTTTGGCTTCAGCGTTTAGAAACAAGACGTACGACCAATAAAAAAAAAAAGAAAGAAGACAAGAAAAGAGAGACAAGCAGGCTATGGTAGTACCTGTATACCGTGCTTTCTTTGCAAACTTCTTTTCTTATAACTGCGATTATAACTGGAGCTGTGATTAAGGTTAGCTGGAGCAAGACATACTTAATAGTTGAATAGCCCATATTTCTTTAAATTCTACTACCCATCAACCACGATAAGTCACATGAGATGCGGGACGAGGCACCTCTTTCTCACACCTGCTAGCATAAAAGATTAAAATATACGCATGTCGCCGTTCCCAGTCCATTTGAAATATTTTGCAAAAAAGACAGCTTCGTTAAACGTGGGCTCTTTCTTTTATGAATGAGTTGATGGTAATTCAATGCAGTCATATAATACCAACTGCAGTTGGGAGAGTAATCAACAGTACACTGATATTGAAAGCCACAGTTCCACGCTACCGCAGGTTCACCTTATGCACGGGCATCTAAGTGGTCTCGCTGTATTGTACCGATGCACATTGCTAAGTATTCTAATAACTTTCGGCCACACGCATCTAGATGCCAATTTGTCCAAAATGTAATCCCACTTGAATTACTTGCTTAAACTTATGTTATCACTTGAATGACGCCTACGCCAATTTAGCTTGTTCGGTAGTTTCCGTACCACCTCGCAAGGGTGTCTGTTTTGATATTTCATTAATGTTGCATTAGAAAGGGGGACAGGTAGAGGGGGAGAGGCAGGGCTGCACGTCTTTGCAGTGGCAAGGCAATGGCAATCATAAGTAAAAACGGTGATGCGCAAGTATGTTTCGGTAACTTAAATCAAAATTTGGTGTCACGTGAGCAATTACGCGCTTTGTCATACAAGCGTAGCAGCAGTGTCTCACGTCTCCCACCTTTTCTATTCTGCAGTCTTAGCGCAGAACTCCCATGTATTGCATTTTTTCTTACATTTACATATCTTACGTTTATTTTTGTGTGTTTTCTCCACGAGATCCTACGAAGTTTTTTAGGGTTGACAGCACTGCCGCGTCCGTACGTACAAACGCCCCTACTTGTGCTTAAGATGACAGCCGTCCCCATCGAGTCAGCCTCTGCGTCACTATCGCCATATGACGAAGAAGCCGAATTTTGCGAATATCGTTATCACCTCCACTGGCGATAAGATCTCGTGATTTTTCTGTAATGTGCGTTTCCCATTCGTTGGCTGCTCGACTATCGCTCAGCTATGGCAGCTTGCACTGCCGCACCTAGGGATTGTTACACCCGGACACGTCCCTTCCTCCCCGCGAATTGCGGCCTTCCAGGCTTCCCTTACGCCATTCTGACCCTCCCAGCTTCGGCAAGAGTGAGCTCGCCCCATCTAAAGAAATTTCTGGCTGCGCATCTGGTGGCTTGTATTTGTTTGGGGTCTGCATCCTTGGAAAGAATATGAAATTGGTCACATCTTGCGCGTATTTCCGCAACCTCAATGAACAGAACTGGAACGCAGGAAGGTGCAACTATGGGCAACTATGCAACTAAATACAACTTCGTCTGCCGCCTCTATTATTGAATGTGTCCGTCACGTAAGATAATGAGTGGCTCATACTCCTGGCGCTTAAGCAACCGCTCATACCCCAGCAAACGCAACCTCCCCATTACGACAACGAAATTCTACGCTGGAATGATGTGCGTCAATGGAGCCAGCTGTGGAAGAAGACGATGATGAACCCGTGAGCAATGTTACGAGCGTGTTCGCACGGTTGCGCTTAGGGGCGGCAACGAGCTAGCTGTGGAAGAAGGCGCTCGAGCCATTGCTGATAATTCTATGCTCAACTGAGCTACTTGTGGATGAAGACAACAATGACGAAGACGGGAGGAGTGGCACTAGCCTTACAGGTCCCCGAGCCCACAGAGGTATGTGCCATTGAGCTTGAACCATTTCTGCCCTATTACTGAGATCGGCTCTTATGATGATAGTGTAGCGTATCAGCCGGACGCCACGGTGGAACAGACAATGTTTATTGATGCAGTGCCCTTTTTATAGTGTGATGAACATTTGATCCGCCTACTGCTGCTTGCGTGGCTGATATGCGATTGTCATGAAAATGCAGTTTGACACGCGATATCCAGTATACAAGATTCCTTTCTCCTAAGATTCGTTACACAATTGCAAAATGTCTGGTTAGTCATCAATGCCATACCGTGTGACAGGCCGTCTAAAGCGTGTTAATCTCTGCGGCTCGACCGAGTCTTGGGTAGCTTGGCCCGGACTTGTCCGTGTGGCTGCTTCCGTGCTGACCGGCAGCTGTTGTGGTTGTCTGGCTGTAGGAGGCAGCCTGACCTCTTAGTCTGCACGTGGGACTGAATCGGCTTCCAACCTCGTCCAGGCGCTCCTAACTGGTTCCAGTGTCTATGATGGAGCTCGCCGTTGTCCAGGTGGACAATGTACGACGCCGGGCCTCGGACTGCCACAACCCTGGCCGCCTTCCACCTTGGACCTGGACAAAAGCTTTTAGCATAGACCGCGTCACCGACACGGAGCCTCTTAATCTCCGATCGTTGTGGTTCACGCACGTGTTGGCGGTCCGGATGAAGTCTGTCCAAGGCTGTCCTCAGCCTTCGTCCGATCATTACGGAGATTTTCCCATGACCGAATGTGGCGTTGTGTGCTGTTTAAACAGGAACCGCGAAATCTTGCACTGCGTCGAACCTTCCTGTTGCTTCTTTAACGCTTCTTTAACATCTCTTACCATTCTCTCCGCCCTACCATTACTAGCGGGATTATATGGTCCAGTGGAAATAGCAAGCACACCATTGCACTTTAAAAACGTTTGCAACTCCGAGTTAGTGAATGCTGTGCCATTATCCGAAACGCTAACGTCTGGCACACCGTCTGTCGCTAACATCTTCCTTAAGCCGGTGACGACAGCTGTAGCTTTCATGGATGACATTAATTTAAGCTCAGCCCAGCTGCTGTACGCGTCTACCACGATTAAGAATACTTCTCCATTAACTGGACCAGCGAAATCAATGTGTAGGCGACTCCAATGTTGATCTGGCTTGATCCAAAATTGCATTGGATCCTTGGGATTGCTTTGCCGGCTACTCTGACATGGCTAACAGTGCCGTACAAACTTCAATTTCGTGATCCATTTTCGCCTACCACATGAGCCCTCTAGCTGACGCTTTCATGGCACTCATCCCAGAGTGATTT
Source organism: Dermacentor variabilis (assembly GCF_050947875.1). Lineage (NCBI taxonomy): Eukaryota > Metazoa > Arthropoda > Arachnida > Ixodida > Ixodidae > Dermacentor > Dermacentor variabilis. Next base: position 180,867,057 of record NC_134571.1, read on the forward strand.
GCATGCAGGAGTTGAAGCACACTTTCTCTTGCTGCGTTAGGAATGACAACGCGATTCTGCCACAGTATGCAATCACGATGCAACGACAACTCTGACTTCCTCAGCTCGTAAGGCGCGAACTTGCTGTCTAGTTGTGTCGACGGCCAGCCACTAAGAATCCATTCCTTTACCATGGATAAGACTGTCCTTGATCAGCGCAGCGATGTCTGCCGCCTGCAGCGGTGCGCACTTGACCGCTTCCAACAGGAGCACGTCCCCAGGTGGCTGTGGCTCGTCTTCGTCTCCCGGAGATGGCAAACAACTGAGTGCATCGGCGTTGGAGTTTTCTTGGCCTCGCCTGTACTGAAGGCTGTAGTTATACGCAGACAAACATAGAATCCAACAGAGCATTCTGGGCGGCACAACTTCAGGTACCCTCTTGTCCGTATTAAACAGGCCCAGTAGCGGCTTGTGGTCTGTTATGACCGTAAATTCTCGCGCAGCAACGTACTGCTGGAACAGTTTCACACCAAAGACAACAGCCAAGCTCTCTTTATTAATCTGGGCATAGTTACGTTCACTGGCTCCAAGCGTCCGGGAAGCATAAGCTATGGGCTGTTCCTTCCCGTCAATCGCACGCAGGACTAGCACTGCCCTCCCTCCCACAGGAGCTGCGTCCCAGCACAAAATTAAAGCACGCCTGGTGTCATAGGGCACAAGTACAGAGTCGGAGCTAAGCAATTTTTTTAGTCCCTCAAACGCAGGTTGGTGCCCACGTGCCCACATCCATTCGTGGTCATGGTCGAGCAGTCGATAGAGTGGTTCTGTCACTTCAATATGGCCCTTAAGGAAACTGCTGTAAAAATTTACTAACTCCAAGAAGGCTTGCAGCTCCTTTTTGCTAGTGGGTGCGGGCACTTTATGGATGGAGTCCTTCTTGCTTCGGCTCGGATGTATTCGCGTAGCGTCAATCCTGTGACGCGAGAATTCAATGCTCGGCTTGTTGAATTCGCACTTGTCCTTATTTACTCTTAACTGCGCATTCTGCAGACGCGATAGCACGGTTTCTAATCTCTCGGCGTGCTCTTCCGCGTTACGGCCAGAAATCAAGATATCATCAAGATAGGCTTTCACGCCGCGAATGCCTGCTAACAGCGTGTCAGTGACCCGTTGAAACACCCACGGCGCCACCGAAATTCCAAACGGCAGCCGTTTGACGTTGTACAGTCCCTTTATCGTGTTAATTGTGAGCACTTCAGCCGACTCGTTGTCTAGCGTAAGCTGTTGATAAGCTTGAGATAGATCCAGCTTTATAAAAAATTTTCTTTGCCCCAGAGCTGCGAGCATTTCAGCGGCAGTGGGCAAAGGATACCCGCTGCTTTTAATAGCTTTGTTTGCGGTGCTACGGTAGTCGCCGCACAGGCGTAACGTTCCGTCTTTTTTTTTTCGTATCACTACCAGTGGCGTGACCCAGTTGGAGTACGCTACGGGTTCCCATACTCCTTCTTGAACCAAGCGATCTACTTCCTTGCTCACGTCGTCCCTGAGGGCCAGTGGAACTGGTCGACTTTAAGAAACACTGGTTGGGCGTCGTCTTTCAGTTCGATGCGAACTGGTGGTCCGTTGAAGCCAGGAAGTTCCCTGCGAAACACCGGAAAATTGTGAGGGCACGTCTTCCGCGTTGCTCGATTCCCCGCAAGCAAATGCCTAAACCAGTGTCGCCGAATCAGGTTGTTGCCTCGATTCCTTACTACCAGCAAAGTCAGCTTTGCCTTCCTGCCCTTGAGTTCTACCAAGACGGTTGCTCGACCCAGCAGCGGTAACGCCTCCTTTGACCAGGCTACGAAAGTTGTACCAGAAATTTGGAGTGGTATTTCACGCCGATTTCTCTCGATTACTCGAAATGTATCTTCACTCACAATTGAGCACAAGGCTCCGGAATCAACCTGCATCGGGACTTCTTGTATCTGTAACCATAAACTTCTGTTCTTGCTCATTCACTTCGCAAAGTGAAAACAATGCACTCACTTCGTACACGCCCTTGCTCTTTTGAACTTTCCTCTTTAGCTCGGGCGTCTTCCGGGCCGCTCTACTTTCGTCTTTTGAACGACAAGCCCTCGCTATATGTCCAACCCTTTTGCATTTGAAGCATGCCGCTTTTCTGAAGCTGCATAAATGCGGAGCGTGCTTACCGTTGCACGGTAGCAACTGGATCCTTCTGTCGTGGAGTCTTAGTTCGTGCGGGTTGCTTGTATCATGCCCTGGCAGTCTTTCGTCTCGTCTCGGCCTTGCATGCGTATGTCTCGCTGTTGCTTGGCTGTCGATTCTGCGGTCGCGGCCATGTGGTACGCAACGCTGAACGTAAGGTCGTGTTCTACGAGAAGTCGCTGTTGAACGGCTTCGTTCTGGAGGCCGGATACGAAACGATCTCGCATCATGATGTCCAACGGTAGCAGCTCGTCGTCAAAACCGCAGTCTTCGGCTAGCTTCCGAAGCGCCGTGACGCAGTCCGCAACCGATTCCTCGGCAGCCTGGTTTCTTTTGTAGAACAAAAACCTTCCGTACAGCTCTGAAGGCCTTCGATGAAGGTGCTTGCGAACCACCGTCTTGATTTCCTCGTAGGTGGCTGCTGTCGGTCTCGCTGGCTTCACCAGGGTTACGTTGAGCCCGTACGCTTCTTCGCCGCAACAACTCAGCAGGACGGCTCTTTTCTGTTCTTCTTTCGCTATCTTGTTAGCTTGGCATAACATTTCTAGCCTCTAGACGTATTCGTCCCATGACGCGTTTGTGCCGAGACGATACTCGCCGATCCTGCTGACGGCCATCGCCGCCGCTTCCTCGTCGCCTACTGTAGCGTATCAGCCGGATGCCAGGGTGGAACAGAGAATGTTCATTGACGCAGTGCCCTTTTTATAGGGTGATGAACATGTGATCCGCCGACTGCTGCTTGCGTGGCTGATAAGCGATTGTCATGAAAATGCAGTGGGACACGCGACATCAGTATACAACAGACAGTTTCTGCACACAGACGCCACGGAACCCTGTATCCCAGCGATATACACTTCACTGTAAAATTCACCGACGCTTAAGATACTCCCTGATACAAAGTTTGAGCGCAGCTATACGTGCTTTCACTTCGCAATATCTTCGCTGGCCCGAGAAGCTTTCCCGCGTGGCACGTTGCGGACGGAGGGAATTGTGGTGCGACTGCCTCGCTAATCCGGAGATCACGAGAGCCAGCACATGGGAGACGCGTGTGCGCAATTCGCAGCAGCCGCCGCGGACAGACCTTCCATATGACGCGCGCTACACTAGTCATAGTCATTGTCACCGCACTACGCTTTTCTTCGCACGCTTTCGCCATATCCTCATCCGCTTTCCGCCTCATGGATCCGCTGCACCTTCCTTTCCAATTTTCTCCACGCATAGGTCATCCTCCACTGAGCTGTGCGTTTCCTTTCATCTTACGCTGTTTGCTTTCATCTTAGCTACGACGCGGGGGCATGCCGACACTCGTTGCAGGAACGGGCGCCTGAGAGGAGCGTTCTAAAATGACTCACGGGAATGAAGAGAACGCGGCATGCGAACCGCCCATACCATAAGGCAGTGGAGGAACACGTCAACACGTGAATGTATATTCGAGTGGCTGTGAAAGCTGGGACTGCGATAAGGTTTTTATGAGATTTTGAAATGGAGCATATATGAAACTTAGAATTACTGAAACCTGAGCAAGATGGAAGACATTTATTACTGAAACCTAAGCAAGATTGAAGACATTTATTAGTATAGAGTGAATTTCCCTATGATAACAATGTCGAACTGGTGATAACACGCTTTGACTTCAATATCTTAGCAGCGGCTCCTCCACCACGATTCAGGGGTCTCATTAATTCATGTCCCTCGAGCAAACCATATTACAAATTCCTGTAGGCAGTAAAGGAGATCATTGTCATCTTTAACGATCACGCAGTAAAACAATGAAATTTGATTTCCTGACGTTATCGACAGATAAATATGTCGATAGTCCGTTTTGCCTCTCCAATATGCTTTACAGTGTTACCCTTCGAATAATACCGATACCCGTCAGATATATTGCTTGGTTCGTAGGCAGAAGCATGATCTGAAGGCCGTAAGCAGCTACATCCTACAGATATAGTCGTGAACGTTAAGTTAGCGTTTTTAAAGTTTTATTCAGTTGGTTTTTTTTTCGGCAAACTTGGCACAATGGGGAGAGGGTGCCTGAGAAGTCATCTTGGTTCACTTTGTCTTTTTCGTTAAGGCTAGTTAGTCATCGAAGGAAGCAACGGCAGCTAGAACAGAAGAACCGCTAACACGCAGTTTTATTGTGATCCATCAGTGCAGCAGGTGAGGAAGAACTCTTGTTCCCGACATGCTTAAAATTGAGGCTCACCTTATGTGTCACAATTGACGTCGCAATACTTTCATTCGAGCTGTTAAACGCCGAGACGCTTACTGCGAAGAAAGCAGTTTTAAATTTTTGTAGAGATGACGGCTCAGAATGGTGTTCCATCTCACGCGGAAATATTAACAGGTGTTCCACAAGGATCAACACATGGACCTCTTCTGTTTATAATATATATTAATGATCTGTGTGACATCCCCGAGTCTCCTGAATTAGTTATGCAGGCAGATGATACTAACATATTCTTTAAAGCTGCTACTATAACGGAGCTCGAAATTAAAGTTAACAATTACCCGAAGCAACTCTCTTGCTGGTCACAACATAATAAGTTACAAATGAATTCCTCCAAAACAAGATATATGATATTTGCACCTACAAATAAACCACGTAACTGCAATGCGGCTATTCTTTTTGAAGATGGGCTGATACAGCAGTGTTGCATCTGGGTCGCAAGCCCCAAGGGTAGCGTTGGCCTGGCGGTCTGGGGCACAATTGCAAGCATCCGAAGGTCCTGGCAAAGCATGAGTCGACTGCTAACACAACAACTTGTTTATTCTAGCATCGCAAAAGAGCGCCCGGTTAGGTCGACCGAAGTGGAGAGATGGGAGACCACGTTACTGGACTCAAGAAATCGGAGCCTCTCTCGGCGTCCGGGGCAGCTGCTTTTATACTCTCGGAGTCGAGGGCAAGAAGGAACGGCTTGCGAGAGGCGCCCGTGACGGCGGGGCAAGGACACGCTGAGAGACACGTTGAGACAAGAAGCGACGCATCCGCCGGGCCGGCGCCGATCAGACCTCCTCGCTTCACAGTTGGGGAGCTCCTCTCCCCGGCTGCCGCGCTTTGACAAGCGTGGGCACCAACATGCACACACACTCACACACACACGCGAAGACACGTGGCATTGAAACATGCCTGGACGCGCTTGGCAGGAAGCGTTACGGCAGCGCTGAACGGGCCAAAATGTCCCCCGCGTTGAATGAAGCCCCGGCGTCCGTTGCATCCGCGCCGGCTATACCGCGCGTCGTAGGCGAACCGTAACAGACCGCCCCGCCGGGAGAAGGAGATCCCGATGGTCAGGGGACTGCATCCGCTGTCCGGAGGGATGTCGCTCGATGATGCTCATAACCGAAGTTGGTCGTCCTTCGGCGTTTCTTGAGCGCAGCGCACAGAGAAGGCCTCGTTCTGACGTTCAGGTTCACACAGGACACTGCAAAGTGACTTCGGGAGAGTTGCCATTTTTGTTCTCGTTCCCAGCAAGCGTTAGAACTACGCCGAAACTCATCCACTCAGTCAGCAAGCACGACACAACCCTCACTAAGCCCTGCCAGTCTCTTTCCCCTTTTATACTACTGCCTAGTTCCTTACAGTCTAGCAGCACTCAGAACGCGTCCACAAATTGCAAAATTGCACTAGAAAGCACGTCATCATTTTGAAACACTAAACAAAAGCAATATGTTAAATATCCTGCCTCAGGAAGAAAACATCAGTAACAAACAACTTTGAGGCTGATTCCTACGTTAGGGGCCTCGACTTAAGCCATCGGCATTACCGTTGAGACTCCCCTTTTTGTAACGCACCTCAAAGGAATATTGTTGCAAAGCGAGGCTCCAGCGGAGGAGGCGGCCATTTTTGGGAGAGATGGTCTGCAGCCATTGGAGAGGGCAGTGATCCGTCGCAATGATAAACCTCGAGCCGGCTAGGTAGCATGACAATTTCTGAACGGCCCACACGAGACACGCACACTCTTTCTCGCTGGCGCTGTACGCCTCTTCACGACTGGTCAGCTTACGACTAGTATACAGGGCGGGGTGTTCCACTTCTCCATTTTCCCGTCGGCACAGTACAACGCCCATGCCTCGCTCACTAGCATCGCACTGAACAACGAACCCTTTTGTGTAGTCTGGCGATCGTAGCACAGGCTGGCTTGTTAGGGCGCTCTTTAGGGCGCCAAAAGCTCTTTCCCTTGTCTCGTCCCTGACGACTGTTTGGGGCTCTGTTTTTCTTAGAGCATCCGTCAGGGGAGCCGCGATATTAGAGTACCTGGGGATGTACCTCTGACAGTAGCCGGCGACACCTAAGAACGGCCGAATATCGGTCTTCGTGCGCGGTTACGGGAAGTCTCGCACAGCGGCCACCTTTATTTCAGAGGGGCGGCGACGACCCTGTCCAATCACGTGACCGAGGTAGACAACCTCGGCCTGTGCTAACTGCCACTTGGGAGCCTTGACTGTCAAGCCCGCTTCGCGCAGGCGGGTTAGCACTGCCCGCAAGTGTGTCATATGCTCAGACCGGGATGCGGAGACTATCGCTACGTCATCTAAATACGGTAAAGCGAATTCTTCCTGCCCCCGCAACACTTTCTCCATGAGGCTTGAAAAGCAGTATGGCGCGTTCTTAAAACCAAAACTCAAAACTTTAGGACGGAATGTTCCCATTGGTGAAATGAATGCCGCATACCTACTAGCCTCTTCTGTAAGTGGAACCTGCCAATAACCCCTGACAAGATCTAGGGTGGAAATAAACTGAGCGCTACTAACTTTCTCAAGGCGCTCCTCGATGTTAGGGATCGGATAGATTTGATCCTTAGTGATTGAAATAAGCCTGCGGTAGTCGACGCAAGGACGAGGTTCCTTGCCCGGTACATCAGCTAAAATCAAAGGGGAGGTATAATCACTCTCACCCGCCTCAATAACACCGAGCTGTAGCATTTTCTTTACCTCAGCCTCCATAATATCGCGCTGGCGGGGTGACACCCGGTACGCCTTGGATCCTACTGGCTCTGGGGAGATAAGTTCTATTTCATGAGTAAAGACAGAAGTCCTACCAGGCCTCTCAGAAAACCGACCTTGAAACTCTTGTAAGAGCTGGTGTAGTTCGGTTTTCTGCTCAGGCGGCAGCGGTGCTCTACTGATTAAGTCACTAGTGACTTGATCGGTGTCTTCCCTGTTCGTCACTGAGCCTAGTCCCGGAAGCTCGACCGGAAGCTCTTCTGGAACGTTTACCATCATGCACACCACTGCTTCCCGTTGTCTATAGGGTTTGGGCAGATTACAGTGGTAAACTTGCTGTGCTTTCTGTTTTCCTGGCAGACTCACCACGTAGTTAACGTCCGACAGTTTTTGAACAATCCGTGCTGGGCGCTCCCACTGAAGGTCGAGTTTGTTTTTTAGCGATGTGCGCAATATCATGACCTCATCGCCCACCTCAAAACGACGGGCCCTGGCTATCCGATCATAATAAACCTTGGCCCTCTGCTGGGCCTTTGCCATTGCTTCACCTGACAACTCCTGTGCCCTTCTTAAGTGTTCGAGGAGCCTAAGCACGTACTCCACCAGGACTGGGTCGTCGCCCCTGCCTTCCCACGATTCTCGAAGCACGCGAAGCGGAGACCGCAGCGAGCGACCGTACACCAGCTCAGCTAGCGAAAACCCCGTAGCCGCATGCGGCGCGGTCCTTAATGCCAACATCACCCCAGGCAGACACAGCTGCGAGCCAGTTTGTTCAAAACACAATGCTTCAACACGCGCTTCATGACGGAGTGGAGCTTCTCAACGGAATTCGACTGTGGGTGGTACACTGAGCTGTGTAACAGCTTTACCCCGCACGTTTCGAGAAAGGCTGTCGTCAAAGCGCTAGTAAACACTGTGCTCTGATCTCACTGGATTTCCGCAGGAAAACCAACTCGCGCAAATATGGACAGTAGTGCATTGACTATTTCAACTGAGCTGAGTTCTTTAAGCGGCACTGCTTCAGGGAACTTTGTCGCTAGGCAGATCACAGTCAAAATGTGTCTGTACCCCGTGGTTATTACCGGCAGAGGTCCCACTGTATCAATAACGAGCCGTCTAAAAGGCTCCGTAATGATAGGTACCAACTTCAACGGCGCCCTCGATTGGTCCCCTTGTTTGCCAACCCGCTGACAGGTGTCACATGTCCTCACAAAGTGTTCTGCGTCACGAAAACACCCTGGCCAATAGTACCCTTGCAAGAGACGGTCCTTAGTCTTCTTAACTCCTAGGTGTCCGGACCACGAACCCCCATGCGACAAGCGCAACAGATCCTGACGGTAGCACTGAGGCACGATCAGCTGATCGAACTCCACTCCCCTGTGGTCTAGATACTTCCGGTACAGGACCCCACCTCTTTCCACAATACGAGCATTTTTCTTGGCGATACCTTCCTCGACATTGCAGCGCATGTTTTCTAGGCTGCCATCCTTTTTTTGCTCGGCTATCAAAGCCGACCGGCTGACTTTTAGCAACCTATTAAGTCCATCTGACGTAGGCGCAATGAGCAAATCTGCAGATAGCTCTTCTAACTTTCCCGTGTCGGGCATTTCCTCTCCAGTATCTGGTGCCTTCAACGCTACAGGCTCAATTTTATTCAGTTCGGACGTGCTCTGAATATCAGCTTGCTGCGCCTCCGACCCTTTCTCATTGTGCGACAACGTCGGCCCCGCAACTACCGCCTTTGCAGCGAGCTCCCGAACTCTCGATCTGGTTAAGGCCTGAACGCTAGCCTCACCAAACAAAAGCCCCTTCTCGCGCAGGAGGTGATCGGACCTGTTCGAAAATAGGTACGGGTACTGGGGTGGGGGGCAGCATACATGACACTGCGGCTTCCGTCTCAAGTGCTGCGAAAGCTCCTTCAATAAGCACTTTTGCTACGGGCAGACACACGCTCTGAGCTTCCACAGCTTGCTTGATCCATGCGCACTCGCCCGTGAGCATATTGGTTTCTACGTAAGAGGAGTGAAGTACATCCATTGTAGCTGCGGAATCACGAAGCACTCGGCACTCTTTCCCGTTCACGAGGAGGTCTCGCATGTAAGGCTCGAGAAGCTTCATGTTCTCGTCAGTGCTGCATAATGACAAGAACACGACTTTTGTTTTTGTTTCTGAACACTGCGCCGAAAAGTGACCCGGCTTTTGGCACGTATAACACGCGCGCTTTCCTCGACTCGAACCGCTTTCTGCGTTCGGCTTCGGCTGCCGCCGTCTCCTTACGTTCGGTCGGACTGCTTTCACTCGCATCCGCACTACGTGTGTCACCCCTTGCTCTCATGGGTGTGAACTTCGGCCTCTCAAACTTGGAGCCAAGTTCACCCTTTTGACCGTCATTAGATCCGCGAGCCTGACGCGTCACAAACTCCTCGGCTAGCTCGGCGGCTTTAGCCACCCCACTAACGTCGCGCCTATGCAAGGCCCAGTACCTTACGTTCTCAGGTAACCGACTATAAAACTGTTCCTGCCCGAAACACTGCAGAACTTTCTCGTGGTCACCAAACGCTTTCTCTTCTTTGAGCCACTCCTGCATGTTTGACATTAGCCTGTAGGCAAACTCTGTATATGAGTCACTTCTGCCTTTCTCATTTTCCCGAAACTTCCGACGGAACGCCTCCGCTGACAGCCTGTACTTTTTTAGGAGACTCGATTTCACTTGGTCGAAATCCTCTGCCTCCTCTCTCTTCAAGCGAGCGACTATGTCGGCCGCCTCGCCGGGTAACAAAGTGAGCAAGCACTGTGGCCACGTTCCCGGAGAGAACCCCTGCTTCTCGCACGTTCGCTCAAAGTTAACCAGGAACAAACCAATGTCCTCTCCAAGCTTAAACGGCCGCATCAGATCAGTCATATTGAACGATACTCGTTCTCCTGCACCGTGTGCGTGACTTCCATTACGAGCGCGTTCCATCTCTACCTCGAGAAGCTTCATTTCCAAAGCGTGTTCACGGTCGCGCTCCTCTTTTTCTTTCTGTTCTTTACGTTCGCGCTCATCTTTCTCTTTCTGTTCTTTACGTTCGCGCTCATCTTTCTCTTTCTGTTCTTTACGTTCGCGCTCCTGTCTTTCTCTTTTTGCCGTCTCGCTCTCCTCAGTGGTCTCAAGGCATTCCGACAGCTCGTCATCCTCAGCTTCTAACGCAAGAATAGCCCTTAGCAGTCCTGGTTTTCTGAGTTTGTCTGAGACATCCAGACCCAACTCTCTTCCAAGCTCCAGCAATTTCGGTTTGCGCAACGACTTCATATCCATGGCTGCTCTGAATGCTGCTTTCTCTACTGCCTACTATTGTCTTGCCGCAAACTAACCCGGCAGCAACGACAACCACAATTACCAGCTCTGTTTCTGACACTAACAAAAGCCTGGCAAAGCTCAGAAGAAGAAAGTCCCGCACTCACCAAACCTCGTAGCCAAGAATTCAGCGCAGTCGTTCCGCTGCAGGCACCAGTCATCTCACCGTGGTTCGTTGCACTGCTCCCGGATGGTCGTTGTGCTGCTCCGCATACAGTCGACCGCATATCTTCGCTGCCGACCTCCGTTGTCGCGATCTCACCGCTGCCAAACAGTTGTTGCATCTGGGTCGCAAGCCCCAAGGGTAGCGTTGGCCTGGCGGCCTGGGGCACAACTGGAAGCATCCGAAGGTCCTGGCAAAGCATGAGTCGACTGCTAACAGAACAACTCGTTTATTCTAGCATCGCAAAAGAGCGGCCGGTCAGGTCGACCACGTTACTCGACGGAAGAAATCGGAGCCTCTCTCGGCGTCCGGGGCAGCTGCTTTTATACTCTCGGAGTCGAGGGAAAGAAGGAACGGCTTGCGAGAGGCGCGCGTGACGGCGGGGCGCGGACACGTTGAGAGACACGTTGAGACAAGTGACGCGTCCGCCGGGCCGGCGTCGGTCAGACCTCCTCGCTTCACAGTTGGGGAGCTCCTCTCCCCGGCTGCCGCGCTTTGACAAGCGTGGGCACCAACATGCACAAACACTCACACACACACACGAAGACACGTGGCATTGAAACATGCCTTGACGCGCTTAGCAGGAAGCGTTATGGCAGCGCTGCACGGGCGAAAATGTCCGCCGCTTTGAATGAAGCCCCGGCGTGCGTTGCATGCGCGCCGGCTATACCGCGCGTCGTAGGCGAAACGCAACAGCAGGTAAAATGTCACAAATTTCTGGGTGTATCGTTCCAAGAGGATTTGGCCTGGAACATGCACGTTATTAGATTTGGGGTCGGGCCCGTAGGACGATCGGAGGAACTTCAGGCGGCAGGACTAGGCGAGCAGGATTTATTTACAGTATTTACATTTTAAACAAATGATAAATTGCATAGTCTTGCGTGACTCCCAAATGGCGCCCGCAAGACGAAGCATACATCAAACGAGCACACAGCTCACGAGTACGATCATGAGTACATTGACGAGCACAGAGCACGACGACAAGCACTCCTAGCAGCCGACAAAAAGCCGTTTTTAAACACTTCGTGTTCCCTAGATCCCTAGGTGAGGCAAAACGTTCGACTTCATCGTAAACAAGCCGCCTCTCTGCGGGACGGTTTGCACACAGACACGTACGCACAGTTTTCACTGCCGATTAGCAGCGTCAAACGTCAACGCAGTCAACCCGCCGCTTGCCCATTATCTTGAGTCTTGAAAGACGCGTTCGTTCCCCGAGCTGATCAGGCACCGTGGCCACCGGTTGTCCTTTGTTCGGCGCCTCTATATTTCAGAGCTGCCTTTCCCCTGAAGTCGCCACGTGTGTCAGCAGACTAGATCGACGGTGGCGAGTACAGTAACAATAGTTGGTCCGCTGATCGCCTTTAGCCATAACGGCGCCGAGGGGGTGATGAAGGGCACCTCGAGGTCCCCACGAAATGAGTCACCGCAGCAATTGTGGTAGGCTTCCACGGTTCTCTTCGGGGAAGCTCGCAACGCTCGCAGCTGCAGCTGGCTGAGGAAATGTTGCCACCTCGGCACGCCATTCCTAAAAACATGGACAAACTTGCTATCGAACTAAGCAGAACCGTTGGTTGCTTATACAGACTGAGTACTCTGGTTCCTCCATGGTTGAAAAGTTCATTATACTAAGCACTCTTTTATTCTACATTAACCCACTGCATATTAATTTGGGGGACTACATCGCAAAAAATTATAACAAATTCATAGTGCTACAAAAAAGATTCTTACGCGCACTCGAGGGATATTATGGCCCTGTACAAAACTTTAGAACCGCACCGTTTTTCATGAAAAATTCTATGGTAAAGGCAAACCAGGTGTATTACTACAAGTTGCTGCAATACATTAAACAAAAGAAATCACAGTACATCTTGAATGTACCCACCAATCCGCATTACAGCCTTCGACAACATAACATGAGAATACCAAAAATAAGAACCAATTACGGAAAACAACTAGTCAGTTACCAGGCACCTTCATTACTAAATCGCCTACGTGATTTTGAATATGATATTATAGAATATTCGAATAAATCATTAAAAAATTTTCTCATTCTGAACAATATTGAGTTTGGCTGGTTAGAACCACAGTATACATTGCAAGTTTTTATTTTTTTTTCTGGTTGTCGTTGGTCTGAAACAAACTGCATCGTACTTTGAGTAGCCTGTGGGTTTCTCATATTTCTTGTATACATGTTTCGTTTCACGAAAATAATATTCTGTCTCGCGACTCTCCAGTTGATTTCAGTATGTATGTATGATACATGTTGCTGCGTACGGCCTGCGTGCCGAATTGTTGTGGGAGCAGAAGCCTCCGTCAGGCCACATGGCCTTTAGCTACTGCTTCCTTTCTGTTGTAAACAGGACAACTCATTTATTCATTCATTCATTGAATTGGTAATCTACATCTTCATCGTTTCGTGATAGAGAATTGAAACGGCGGTATTTTTTGTACTAGGTCCATATACTGCGGGAGTTCGCATAAAGAAACCGCTTATATAGCGCGCACGCTTTTCTTGACATGAACATATTTTTTTCTACAGCGAATGTATCATCGTTTGCTTTGGTCATTTTATATTTCGCCGTGATTGTTGTGCTTACAACATGAGAGGCACATTTTCGTTCTCGAATACCTATTAGTGTGCCCAGCTACAATAGATCATTCAATGATTTTGGTTTGCCGGCCCGTAAACTGCAGAACGACATCAACAAGACAAATGCCCGCTGCATTCAATTCTAAATTCTACTTCATTGTGAGGCTGCCAACTTAATAATATGAGGCATCTCTTTGATGCTCCACATAGGGCTGCAACAATGTTTCATCATGCTGGAACTGAATGTAGTGACTAAATTTTTTTAATTCAAATCGAATAGATGTGTTTGAAAGAAACTGGCTGGGTTTTCCAGTGTTATCTCTGCTTCCTACATTTTTCGTCGTTTAGACGAGGTTATCTTAGCTAACAAACAAATAAGTAAGCCTGGTTAAGTCCATAAACAGAAGTTTCAACTTACCGAGTAGGGATTGACATCCACAGCTCTTGTGACATTGTCGCATTTTTCAAATAGTCCCACCTTAGAACCACTTGCCCTGAACCAGCGCGCCTTTAGGGTCACTGACACTGCATATACAAATTCCCTAGTTTCATTCGGTTGGCAATTTCCTAAATAGGTGCGAATGGTATCCAGGAAATCCACAGCCTCTGTCTATTAGAGAAAGCAAAGAGCAACAGTTAATTAGGCAAGCTTTTTCGAGGCATAGATTTCCACGCTGCAGCAACTCAAGCAGCTTAGGTCTTCTGCTTTGATGTGCTTCATATAATGATACACTAGATTGAAACGGTAACACAGGCAATCACGAAATAGATAGCTAAAGTGTGCCTTATGATGCGGCCACTACAGCAGAACGCACACGTATGAAAGAAACGGAACAGCTGCTGCAAAAGCAGCACTAAGCAATCATGACAGCGAAACCAACGCTGGCGGCTAATTCTTCCTTTTGATTGATTTATCGTTATTATTCTATATTAACACATCGTTCTTATTTTATATGTCACGTCTTGTATTCACTAACTGACTTGTATTCATTTCACCTGTATTCAATAATCTTTACTGTAAGTAGGTTATATCCCCTGTACCCACCCCTCATGTAATCTTCCTTGTTGGACCCTTAAGGTGTAATAATTCATTAAATAAATAAATAAATAAATAAATAAATAAATAAATAAATAAATAAATGCCAATGCGCTTACATGAAACAAACATGCGAACGCGTCGAAACGCGTCGTGTTTCAGGCGCGCACCGCAGCGGGGCTGCATTTCCCATTTCCCGCTGCACACGCTGCACCTTGTCGAGGCGCTGTCGCGAAGTCTGCGCATACCCAGCAGCGGCAGATACGCAGTGATCCTAAGCTGGTGTGAAGGAGAGCCTCAAAGAAAGAGTGGCACGCACTTCCTGACACACATCCAGTGGCAAGTGCCCAATGCCTCCAGCTCACTAGGCATTTCGTGCCCAAGTTCGTGTCAAAAACGGTTATTCAAGAGGTACACACGGCGAGCGGAACATTATCACGTGGAAGACTAAAGTTTTCGCCAGAGTACTATGAGGATCGGTCCACATTCTAACACGTTCGCTTTCACAAACACTCTCCTCAGTTTCGCGCTGTTGGCGCTGTTCGTAGGTCCACAACTTCGCAGTTCAACAGAGGGTGCTTCCATTGGTTCAAGCGCACGCGACGATGCCTTCGATTCCGTCAATCAAAGAGGACAAGCTGTGGTGTTCCAGTTTTCAGCAACACCGCCAAATCGTATTGCCCCGTGCGCATCACCGCTGGCGAAACGCATCAATCATGCCCGCTATTTCACCCACGTAATATGTTATTGTACTGTTGACTGCATTTACGCTCTCTTCAGTTGATCGTGATTGTGAAGCTCTTGTCATGCCGTCGTTGCCAACGCGTCGCCACGATTTTTCGCCGACACCGCGTCGCTGTGATATCGTAGTGGTGCGCGCTAGTATCGCCATATCTAATCGCGGCCATTCCAGCTCGCTTATTCGAACCCTGTGGCGCCATCATCATCAATTTAATTTTGCTGCTGCCGTATGCCGCCTTTATCATTCGGAAATTGTCATTCCATTATCGTCATGTAGTCTTCACACAGCCACAGACTGCGCCACCCTATGTTTAGGAAGCCGGCGAGAACTCGAACATCGGAAGGGACCGTAGTACATTAAGCCAGAATGCTACAAAACAATATTTTCACGTGGTGGTGACGTTGAAGAACACAGTAGCAATACTGTGAACGACAAAACTAACTTTTATTGGGCGAACCTGTGCCCACAAAACAGGCTAAACTTATAGCACAACGACAGCGGCGAACATGGTCGGCGATCGTCGAAATCTGATCAGCGGGTCCAGCGCGTCGGCCTTTATACAGCAGTCATCGAATGTTCCAGACTAATCGTTGGGACCCGCGTGCCTTCCACAAAGTTCTAAACCATTCGCGTCCCATGATGAAATCAGATAACACAAGGTTCGGCGATAACAGACAGCGGATAGAAGCATCGAAAACTTTCCAGAAACTTCGGATACATGCATGCGCGTCCCGCGCTGTGCGATAAGATTTGTTAGGCGGCGAAACGTGGTCGCCCGATAAGTATAGGTAAACGTGTCAATATTTACACTGAAATGTCACGAATGATGCATTAACGTCACACACCCGAATGAAAACGCCACTACCGCACTACAACTAACGTTTGAACATTCGCGTTACACGCTGGAAGCCTTTATGTAAGTTTTTTTAGAGTGCAATATTTTTCACATCGGCCCCCGTTTTTATGGGATAACTAGATAGCCGAAAGCACTCATAATTTGAAGAATGATGCTCACATTAAGACATCGACCGCCTCAACAGCACATGAATCTTCATGCACCACTGATCAAATGAATTTCCCGAGATGGCAGGATAATTGTCCATCCTGAAAGTTGTTGGGGCTAAGTGTAATCTGACAGCCAACTGGCAAATCACACTTCCCTTGCAACCATTTGCCGACTTATGATTCTTGTAATAGGAAATTTAGGCTCGATTGAGGATCGGTTACTCTGTGTAGCTAGGTTTCCTGGCTGAGTTGTTTGCTTACAATTGCTTGTGTTATCCCTAAGTCATGTGTTATTGCATACTTGTTTCTCCAATATGCGTAGTTCCGCTAACTTCAGCACACGTGTGAGCTGTTAAAGGCTATTCTTTTCTAGGTTTATCTTATGCTATGGACCTTGTACACAATATTATCGGCATTTGCGGTGCTGGGAAACCCCAGATTGTTTGTGTATAACGACGCCGCTCTATAAACAATGTCATGCTTCAATGCGTTAGCAGAAATACGTCACACACTCGTAAATTGATTTCTGTCACTTTCGCGTACAGGCACACCCGAAAGGGCAGCAACCCAGTCTTCTTCCGATAAAATAGGCGACAAAGCCTTAAACATAAAAAACGTAAAACATCGGGAGGATCATTCACACCGACCGCTCAGTGCTTCAAGTAGAAAGAAATATGTAGGAAAACTACAATTCTGAACAATACAAGCAGCAGCTGCAGCTGCTGAGTGCAGAAGGAACAGTGCAACTGGTGGCAGGGAGGTACGAAAATATATGTCACTGATATCTGTATTACCCTAGTAAGACAAGCGCACTTTCACGCATCGTGACAAGTGACGGTGGTGTCAACGGTGAAGAGGCCTGGCCTGGACAGCCCAGCCGGCGGACGAACGCTGCACAGCGCTGAAGGCTGAATCCAAGATTCTGGTCTTAATGCCTAGCATTGTTTGGTGAGTATCCCCGTCCCATCAAGCGAAAAGTGTAATGCCTTGTATCTGTACAAAAATGTGCAATCTGCAAAGTTAAGGCGTGTAATCGTTATGATAGTGTAAATGTAGAAGAGTGGTAGCTTTATGTGCGATTTAAGCGAAAATACAAAAACAGCAAGATAATACCCATAGGGATACGTAGGGCCTATAAAATGCATGGGGAAGCTTATAGCAGTGGTGGGCCAACTGAAATTTTGGGGTGCATCAATTTGAAGTTTGGGGTTGGGCCAAACTAAATTTTGGGGGTGGTCCAACTTGGAATTTGGACATAGGCCAAACTAAATTTTCTGATGGGCCAACTTAAATTTCAATGTGGGCAAATTGCAATTTTGGGGTGAGCAAACTTAAATTTGGCGAAAGGCCAAGATAAAACTGGGTCTCACCAGATTTAAATTTGGGGATAAGCGAACTCAAATTTGGGATGAGCCAACTTAGAACTGGTGTGGGTGTGGGGATTGTTCCCCACCTGCGGCAAGGTGTTTCATCCCCATGCATTTCCATTAGTTATTCCTTAGTGCAATCTTATGTACAGGTAATTTCAGCGCTGTTGTCCTTGGGGTCTTTGTTTGTCTGCTTCTTATGACAGGATAGAAAATTCTGGCCCCTCGGCTAACCCTCGTTCTTCTCACTCATTACATAATGACGGCCTCGAATCCTGCAACATTCATGCCTTCTGGTAGCCTGTGTGGGTTTATTGGCCAGTTGCCTTCACCAAAAAGATCACGCAGTCGTCACGCCTGTGGCAGAACGGATGTTCCACATCAGCCGCCAATGTTTGTGAGTGGCGGCACTGGCTAACACTCCCATGGTTAGTTCTCGTAGTAACACACAAATACCGCAGAAAGTGGACGCGAAACTGGCGCTGAGGTAGCTCAATTGGTGGGGCATCGTACGCATAATGTAAAGACTTTGGATCGTTCTCTTATGATAGAATTGTAAAATCGGGCCCATCGGGCAACTCCCTTTCATTTTCCTGATTATATATATATATATATATATATATATATATATATATATATATATATATATATATATTGCTACGGCATGAGCCGGGCGAGGAGAAGAAGAGGTTAGCTGGTGCAGCCTCGGGACGTCATCTTGACTTCACCATCAATCTCGTCCCTTAAATAAAGCCGGTTTAACGTTAACTGTAACAGTCTTGTGGTGGAGGTGCGGGGTACTTCGAGCTGCTGCAGCAAGTGCCACGCCGCAGCCGACGCCTTTCTCGACTGCCTCCAACACCGCTTGAGATCCCGATGTCCCACTGTGGCGACCAACAGCCTTCTCTGGCTGCTCCAGTGCGAACAACCGGCGCCTGGATGTATCAGATGGCGCCCCGCCTTTTCTCAGGAAAATTAGGTGAGGACGTGGAGGAATGACTCACCCACTACAAGCGTGTGAGCAAGTACAACGGCTGGAACTCCACGGCTCAGCTCGACAATGTGGTTCTGTTCCTCACAGACACTGCGCTAGTGTGGTTCGAGAACCATGAGGATACCTGCACAACGTGGGACAGCTTCGTTACTCACCTCACAGAGTGCTTCGGCGATTCCACCACGAAAAGGATGCGGGCGGAGCAGACATTGCTTCAGCGCGCTCAAGCACCAGGTGAGACCTGTACTACGTACATAGAGGCAATCCTGAAGCTTTGCAGAACGGTCAATCCTCGAATATCCGAAGAGGACAAGGTTGGACACCTTCTCAAAGGCATAGCCGAGGATGTTTATAATTATTTATTCGGAAAGGAGAGTCTCGCCTCGGTCGCCGACCTCATCAAGCATTGCCGCACATTTGAGGCCTTGAAGCTGCGCCGTATCACGCCAAAGTTCGGCAGGTAAGCAAATGTCACAACGGTGGCAAGCGTTGACGAAAGCGACAACTACGGATTTCAATTTGACCTTGCGGCAACTATAAGGCAAATTGTCCGCGAAGAACTTGAATGACACACCAAAGGGGCATATGTCGAACAGCTTGGTTGCGCTTCCAACCAACCTCAAGAACATGCATCTGCTGTGTCCGCATTCTCTGCCATGCCAAGCGTTGCAGACTGTCGAGTCGATCAGCTGCGACAGCACCGACGTACCTTTCCCAACGACATGGCGCACGATCAACGAACTCGTCGAGCTACCACCAAGAATCGGAATTCGGAAGATCGCGTTTATTATTCGCAGCGTCCCAGGGTTGAACCCCAGGCTTACAACGTCGGTCGCGCATCGCCTGTTTGTTACAGATGTGGCGCCTCAGGACACATTGGTCGTTTTTGTCGCCGGCGCCGACAGACAACCACATATGGCCCACCGCCAACTCGGCCTAATTTTGAACGTGACAGTTATGACGACCGTTGGCCGACAAACCCTGATACTGCCAACACCACAGGCGCGCCACCCCGGAATACCTTCCGTCAATATAGTAGGAGTGGCTCGCCAGCTTCAGACCGCAGCCTGACGCCCCCAACCAGTCGCCAACGCCGTTCACCGTCACCACAGCGACGTGCTACGTCTCCACCGCCGTCGGGAAACTAGCCGGCGCGGCCGATGGAGGTAAGGTCGCCGGAAAGTCTGCGTCTCTGCGAAATACTCCTCTACCTATTATGATGCTGAAGAACAAAGTGCTTGTGTGAATTGATAGTATACCTGGAACAGCATTAGTGGATACTGGTGCTACCATTTCCGTCATGAGTGTGACTTTCAAAGAGAGGCTGGGTGAGAAAGTTATGTTCCCGTGGAATGATGGTGTGACGTTTCGTGGTGTAAGTGGAGAGTGCCTAGTCCCCCTTGGTATTTGTGTTGCAAGTGTTTTATTCGGAGAAGAAGATCTTAAAATAGAATTTCTCGTACTACCGCGGTGTGCTCATGATGTGATTCTCGGGATTGACTTTCTTCAGGATTGTGGTGCATCCGTTAACTGTGGCACAGGCCAAATTACTTTGAATAGCGCGCTTCTCGCCACCCTTGCCGACACATCCTTACCAGTGAAAAACTATTGTGTTGTTTCGAACGATTTGCTGCTACCGCCTTGGTCGCTGTCACGTAACCCGGTCAATTTCGCTGCTGCCGACCTTTCATCGTTTGACGCGCAAGTCCAGCCACTTACGCCGAGCTGCGCAAAGAAAGATGTACCACGCTCTGTCGTGAGAGTAGTGAATGGCGCCTCAAATTTGTGGGCTTTCAATTGCGCTTGCGTCCCTGCTGTTCTCTCGCGCAATATGAAGCTCGTTGAATTCGACGAGATTACTTACAGCTCCATTACAGTTCTAAGCAAGGAGGAGCAGTCTCATACTAGCGATCCCCACCGAAGCACTTCTGAAGAGCAGATCCTACGGATGATCAACAAGGCGCTACCCTCACATGGGCGTCACGCTCTCGCACAAGTTTTGTGGGCACACTTTTCTGTATTCGATTTTACACAAGGCAAGCAGGCTTCACTCCCGCGTTCTCGTGCTCGCCACAGAATTGACACCGGATCTGCGCACCCCATTCGGCAAAAGCCTTACCGCGTTTCTTCAACAGAGAGGACAGTTATTCCTGAACAGGTGAAAGACATGCTGTGGAAAAGTGTTTTTCAAGAGTCCTCTAGTCCGTGGGCAGCACCAGTAATCTTAGTAAAGAAGAAGGATGGATCGTGGCGGTTTTGCGTTGATTACAGGAAACTGAATGCGGTCACCAAAAAGGGTCTGTATCCGCATCCTAGAATTGATGATGTCATCGATTGTCTACATTCCGCTGCCTACTTTTCATCACTGGATTTGCGATCAAGGTATTGGCAGATACCCCTGCACCCAGAGGATAAGGAGAAAACGGCCTTCGTGACACCAGACGGCCTTTATGAATTTAACGTTATGCCGTTCGGCCTTTGTAACGCGCCAGCAACATTCGAACGATTTATGGATACTATCCTCTGAGGACTTAAATGGGAAATTTGTTTGTGCTACCTCGATGATGTGGTGATTTGTGGCAGCACATTGAGTGAACATAACAGCCGTGTCAGTCTTGTTCTGGATTGTGTCAAACAAGCCGGCTTAATCCTAAATTCCAAGAAATGTCGTTTCGGGGAAACCGAGACGTTAGTACTTGGGCATCTGGTCGGCAAAAACGGTGTGAGGCGAGATCCACGGAAGATTGAGGCAGTCAGCTCCTTCGAAGCACCGAAGTCAGTGCGGCAGTTAAGGAGTTTCTTGGGCCTTTGCTCGTATTTCCGTCACTTCGTCCCAAGATTCGCCGACGTGGTGTACCCCTAACATGTCTTCTCCAAAAAGCCGTCCCTTTCAACTGGACATCGGCTTGCGACTACGCGTTCCGCCAGCTAAAATTTCTGCTAACATCAGGGCCCATATTGCGTCACTTCGATGCATCCGCACCTACGGAAGTGCACGCGGATGCCAGTGGCATCGGCATCGGTGCTGTACTAGTGCAACGTCATCAAGGAGCTAAACACGTTGTGCCTTATGCTAGTCGCTCTTTGACCAAGGCGGAACGCAATTACACTGTGACCGAGCAAGAATACTTGGCAGCTGTTTCCGCTGTCCGCAAATTTCGGCCTTATATCTACGGACGCCCATTCACTGTCGTTACTGACCAGCACGCGCTATGCTGGTTGGTGAATCTCCGTGACACGAGTGGACGACTGGCACGTTGGGCTCTTCGACTGCAGGAGTACGACTTCGTTATTTCCTAGAAGTCCGGGCGTCGCCACGCAGATGCGGACTGTCTCTCCCGCCTTGCTCTGACGACGAAGGAATGTGACGAAGACAATTTTGATGACTGTTTTGCTCCCATTTCTTCTACATTCCCAGACTCGTTGACTTTCAAAGCAGAGCAGGAAAATGATATTTGTTTGGAACCTCTATTTGTAGCCGCATCGCGTCCTGGAGCGACCGGTCGATTTTGTGTCCGTGACGGCCTGCTTGCTGGTGGTGCCGCAGAGTTTGCGAACGGACATAATGAGAGCCATGCACGACGATGTGACCTCTGGCCATCTAGGATTCATCAGAACTTTGAGCCGGACACAGGAGCGTTTTTACTGGCCCAGAATGCGGGACAAAGTCAAGCACTACGTCGCCAGATGCGAACAATGTCAACGCTACAAGCGCCCTACAACCGCTCCGCCAGGTCTTCTTCAACCTCTGCCGCCGCCTCGCCTGCCATTTGAACAAGTGGGTATCGATCTTCTGGGCCCATTTCCCCGATCATCTAACGACAACCAATGGGTGATCGTATGTGTCGACCAGCTGACCCGTTACGCGGAAACGGCGGCCGTACGATCCTCAACAGCTGCGTCCGTTGCAACGTTGTTGCTTCCATTCATTATTCTTGGATATGATCCCCCCGTGTCATCATTAGCGATCGCGGTCGTCAGTTCGTTGCGGACGCCGTAGCGTAACGTTAACCGTTTGTTGTATATATATATATATATATATATATATATATATATATATATATATATATATATATATATATATATATATATATATATATATTTGTGTGTGGTGTGTGTGAGTGTGTGTGGTGTGCGTGCGTGAGTGTGTGTGTGGGGGGGTGCGTGTGTGTGTGTGTGTGTGTGTGTGTGTGTGTAACATTCCACGACAAGCGTGCCCCGAACCGAAGCACGATCCCTTTACACTTCTTCCCCCCGTTCCCACCAGATCTGTCCTTTGTCAACTCGGCCCACTACACTCCCCAGGGTAGTGGAACATGTACGACAGATGAAGAAGCCAGATCGTGAACACACAGTCAGAATTTTCTAGGCCTCGCAGGACATTTTAGAAATTTCATGAAGGATATTGCAGCACGACCTAAACCGTAGCACGACCTACTGAAGCATGTGAGACGGCGTACAGAGATTTGGTATTAGCGATATCATCAGACCCGGTCCTCACAGTACCGGACTTCACTGTTCCATTTGGACTTACAGCGGATGCGTTGAACTACGGAGAAGGTGGTTTACTGTACCAACGAAGAAGCAAAAGTGGCAGCGAAAGAGGAAGGCAATAATGTTGTATATTACTCCTATACTTTCACAAAATCGTAACGCAACTACAGCACAACCAAAATGGCGGCATTGGCTTTTGTGCTAGCGATTAGGCATTTTCAATTGTACCTAGAAAGCACAAAATTTTAAACTGTTCACTAGCAATCAGGCGCTTACTCATTTTCTGAATGGTAATCAACCGAAAGGGCAGATTCCTCGCTGGATCAGTGAAATTCAAAAGTGACATATTGAAGTGACACACAGAAGCGGACAAGATTTCATCATCATCATTTATTGTTCCCTTAAAGGTCCCTTCGGGGACATTACATGTCCCCGAAGCCAATTCACCTTGTCGACTTCCCATTGGTAGTAACTGTGAGAACTAGGGAAGAGTGAACTCACTTAAAATGTGGGAAAGCACAGAACAGCTGATGGTATTTAGACGCAAAGTTTCACGTACTGGACGCACTGAAAACAAGAGTTCTCGGCCTGTATCGCGACAGTCCAGAGTCAGGAGGGCATGACGGCTTATGGCGAACATACTACAAAAGGACAAGATTTACATGGCCCCGTATGAAGACATATATAAGAGATTACATTGGCTCTTGTGAACAATGTCAACTGAACAAAGCAAAATATAAGCAGAAGACAGCATGATTTTTCCACCTCATTCAAATGTGCCATTTGAAACCGCACATGTTGATTTCGCTCAACTGAAGAAAAAAAGCGAAGCAGTTAAGAAAACTGTCCTTTTTAGTGTGCATTCATGAATGATCAAGGATGCTAGCTGCCAAGCTGGCAAACGAAATTGCTGACGCTGTAATATTGCTCTTGAATAGAGACATGTTTAAAGGATTGAAATGTGTCGTATCCGACAATTGCCCTGCATTCAAGAGCCGGGCATTTGCAAGGAGGGCAAATGACAGAAACATTACTCTGAAGTTCACTGCACTATAGCATCCATCAGCTAATGGACTAGCAGAGCGAGTTATCCGACATAAAAAGCAATATATCAGTATGTACCCAGGATTCTCACGAGGGTGGAAGTTGTCTAGGAGCACCTGTTCCTCGCACAACAATGGATGCCATACAAGCACTCTGGGATGCAGTCTTCAATACGCCACCTTTGGGAAGCCTACCTCTTTGCCTGCGGACCACATGTTTGGCATAAGAGAGAAACTTAACTTGAAGGAAACGAAGAAAAGTACAGAACAGCAAAGAAAGCACAGGGAAGCGAAGAAGAGAGCATTTGACAAACGTCATAACACAGAAATTCCCGTAATTCCATTAGGCGAGATAGTTCTGGTGCGGGAAGGATATGGCGGTACTAACACAAGACTGGTGGGTGCGTTTAAAGTGGTAAGATTGGCTACAAAAGGAGGAGTACTCAAGACCATTGCTGCACGACGGAAAACAGTACAATGCAAAGAGCAGCCATTGCAGCCGTCATCCCTTATTTGCAGTGGATTGATTAAACAAAGCTCGGGAGAGTGTAGGGGAGGGAGAAGAAGAAGAACAAAGGGATCGTGCTTCGGCTCTGTGCACGCTTGTCGTGGAATGTTACTATATATATATATATATATATATATATATATATATATATATATATATATATATATATATATATATATATTCAGAAGCCGAATGCAACTGTTGCCATGTTCGTTGAGGACATGGCTTGTCTTTGTCGTCGTGCAGACCCCGACATGCCCGAGGCAAAAAAACTCAGCCACCTCATGCACGGCGTAAAGGACCAGCTGTTTGCCGGTCTTGTGCGGAACCCACCGAAGAGCGTCGATGAATTTATTAAAGCATCAACGGCGATAGAGCGTGCGTTACACCTACGCAGCCGCCAGTATGATCACCTGACCAGCACTGGACTGGCAAGCGCCGCAGCAGTGACGGTCACAGAAGAGGGTTCCTTGCGCCAGTTGATACGCTAAATTGTTCAGCAAGCGATTAAGAAGCTCACTGCAAAGCCGAGTGATTGTACAGCTGCGTTGGTGGCTGAAGTTGTGCGCCAAGAAATAAAGCGAGCTTTGCGGCTCCCGAGCCAAATTCCCAGATGTGGCAGCCCAGCTACGCAGAGGTTGTCCGTGGACCGCCACATCCGATGCCGACACTGCAGTGACATTCCCAGACGTGGTAACCCAGCTACGCAGATGTTGTCCGTCGACCGCTATCTACGATGCAGACGCAGCATCACCAGCAGTCAGCACCGGCATCACCTTGGTACCATAGGGAACAACGGACGCGACAACCGCTTCGTAAAACGGACATCTGGCGCAGAGCTGACTACAGGGCCTTGTGCTTACACTGTGGGGAAGCGGGCCACAGCTGCCGTCATTGCCCTTATCGCGTCGAAGGGTACCAAGCGTTTCGATTCGCTGCTTCTCGTCGTGCTTTTGACGGCAGCCGAACGAACATCGACGCGAATTCAACGAGCTGGCAAGCGATTCTCCCGGTTAAGGCCGATCTACACGACGGACCAAATTGCTCTTTTGGACCGCGGTCCATGCATCACGTGATAGGACGTCAGCAGTTCGTGCGGACCGCCGTTGGCCCGCACAAGACCCCGGCCCTCGCGGTCCAACAAATAGCCAAGGCTTTTCCCGCTTCACTTTTGGCGGCGGACCTCATGCAAACCACACCGATTTTGGCGTAGCCAACGAAAGTTGTCCGGCAACAGAGTGTGGCTTCAGCGAAATCCAATCTAGGGCGCTATTCTGGACATTCCGCCATTTTCTTTGATGCGTGACGTAGGCGCGACGCAAACAAAATGGCGCTGGTGGCCCAGTTTTGCTTACGTAACGTGACGCCAACTTGACGTTTCGCCTAAGAAACTGAAATGAAGGCACTGAATGTAGCGTTATCAGTCAAGCAAAACAGTTTTCCTCCGCAATAAAAATAAAGCAGCTATCTCAAAGCATATGATTATTCGGTCAAAAACGCTTCTCGCTTCCGTCGACTGCTGCGTACAAGACGTCGTCTGCTTCAATAGCTAGGATGCGTGTCCCCGGAAAATGGAATGAGTCATCGCATGTTGGCGCCAACGCGCTTGTTTTCTTGCTTGAGACAGCATACGCGACCTACCAGTGGTGATGCACGTACGTTCTAGGCAACGTTATCGCTATCTCGTGAAACGCAAGTGACTCAGCCCGACTCGGCTGACTGAGAAACGGCTGAATATCACCGATAGCGTTGCACACGCCAGAGATATCCACTAGCGCGACGCAAGCGCCGGCGCTGCCATCTCTTGTTCATTTCGCTGGTTACTCACACCGCGGGAGGAAACTTCAAGGCGCCGCCTTGCGTACGTTTCTTTTTATAAATTAGAAAGATGCCGTTGTCATAACTTCTGATTGTGCGAAAAGGCATTAATCTTGATTACAATACAAATGCAGCATTGAAAAGTGGACAACATTGCCGAAAGTTTGCTATGTTTAACCAATATTATTTCGTATAAACGCGTTCTTTTAAAAAATGATGGCCTCAAACACAAATGCCAACACCACCCGAGAGCGACGCAAATACAATGAGCACGGGTTATGAACAAAAGATTTTCGTGGCGCCAAACGACGGGGAAAATGTGGCGATACGCATTCCTCTCGGTTGCCATTGCATATGGCTGCTCATTAGCATAATTCGCGCGGCTCGTCGCAGCAAGAATTATGGCGGAAAATCTCAGCAATGGCGGCCCAGCGCAACGTCACGCATCGTCAAAATGACGTTTACGAAACAGCCCTTCCTGTGACGCTCCTCACGAGATATTCACATATTCGCGCAATTGCAGATGCATTGCACTGGCTTCTGCACGCTACCGCTCGCATTCTTTTTGAAGCGCTAACATCACAATATATCTGCCAAGGACCAAAAAAATGTATTAGTCCATAAAATTTGCAGCTCCACGTCACGTTTCGTCATCTTGATGAAAACGCAAAATGACGTTTCGCAAAAGTTCCGTTTTCCGGCACAAATTTCCAGGCACGTGAGCTCTACACAGCCAATCAGAGCGTAAACATGGCGGATAATGGCGGCCGTGCAGCCGCCATGCGTGTCCAGAATAGCGCCCCTAATTTTCGACTCAGCAAAAGCCAGTCGTTTCATGTCCGCAGTTCCGCGAACACGTGCGTGCAGCATATATATTTTTTAAACACCATGTCCTATCGGAGTGACGAGGTGGTTTTTTATTTTGTATTCCTTGTTGAGCAGTTCCCGGCTATGTGGGACTCGAGCCGGAATGATTACCATGATAACGCGAAAAAGCGTTAGT
Source organism: Dermacentor variabilis (assembly GCF_050947875.1). Lineage (NCBI taxonomy): Eukaryota > Metazoa > Arthropoda > Arachnida > Ixodida > Ixodidae > Dermacentor > Dermacentor variabilis. Next base: position 180,894,288 of record NC_134571.1, read on the forward strand.
GTAGCTGGTTGGTCTGCTCTGCCGTCTGCTATGGCGGTCCGCCGGTTTGGTGTGCCCTGCGCTTGACCGGACCGCGGCGGCACGTGACGTCGCGTCACGTGACTGATCGGCCCGCAGACTTGGTCCGTCGTGTGGATCGGCCTTTACCGGTCGCGCTCCCCATCTCCGGGACATCGTTTTCCAGCTACAAAACGCAGTTCCACAGACGTGGCCCGAGGGCGATCTCCCAGGCCACGCCGGGGAAACTGAAGGCCGCAACCTGAGGGGCGAAGGTTGCGACACGTCGAAGTGCCAAAAATCCCCTATTGGCGTTGAACGAAAAGCCGATACAGCCGGATGATTTGACAACAGAAGAGATTATTAGCGCCGATGCTACAGCATCAATTGACGCCGACGAGGTGACGGCGCTAGTAGACACTGGCGCGGACTTTTCAATCGCAAATGAAAAACTAGCGGACAGACTTCTTAAAGTGAAAATGGAATGGTCAGGGCTCCACGTTATAGGTGCTGGAGGCCAGCTTCTGACACCGACTGGCAAGTGTACTGCAAGGGTCAACATAGGAGATTCGTTATTCGTCCCAAATTTTGTTATTCTCCCCGACTGCTGCAAAGATGTAATCTTAGGTATGGACTTCTTACGCGAGTACGGCGCCAAAATCAACATACGAAAAGGTATACTAACTTTTTTCTAGGGAGGAAAATGCAGAACTACAACGCAAATCATTGCGCATCATAGACGACGTGACCTTACCACCGTTACCTTGCCGTCTTGTTTCCATCAGGTGCGACACAGAGTACGATGGGGAAGGCATTTGCAAGCCCATAATTATGTTTTGGCTCACTCAAGGTATTGCCACGCCCAGAAGTCCCGTCAAAGTAATGCATGGGCCAACAGAACTACTGCTGACAAATTTCAGCAAGCACACACGACGCATTGCAAAAGGCGCAGAATTTACTTACCTCGACGAGATTGCACGATTCGGCGAATGCTTTGCATTACAAAAAGGAGAGCAAGACGCTTCGGCGCCGCTCCCTGTTCTTGAAGTGAGCGCGAGCTTATCACCAGCGGAAAGGCAGCGCCTTGTGGACCTGCTTCACCAGTTTCGCGACTGCTTCTCGTCGACATCCAGAGTCGGCCAGACGCCACTGACGAAGCACAGGATTATTACGGAGGAGACAGCGAAACCAATATGACAAAACCCGTACCGTGTCGCACCAAAAGAACGCGAAGCGATCCGAGAGCAAGTGAAGAAAATGCTCGACAACGACATTATTGAACCAACAAAAAGCTCGTGGGCATCGCCTGTAGTGACGGTAAAAAAAAGAAGGCAGTCTAAGTTTCTGAGTCGACTACCGTAAGCCGAACCGGGTGACAAAAAGGACGTATACCCATTATCGCGTATCGACGATTCTCTCGACAGGCTGGGGCATGCCCGCTACTTCTCGTCGATGGACTTCAGAAGTGGCTATTGGCAAATCGAGGTTGACGAGGGAGACAGAGAAAAGACTGCGTTCGTAACGCCTGAGGGGCATTACGAATCCAAGGTCCGGCCTTTCGGTTTATGCTCAGCTGCAGCAACTTTTCAGCGAATCATGCATATGGTTCTGTCAGGCCTGAAGTGGCATACATGCCTAGTATACCTCGACGAGGTTATAGTTCTATCGGAGCGTTCGAGGAACACCTGAAACGGCTGCTTGCGGTTCTACAAACGATCCGGTCTGCTGGCTTAACACTGAAAGCAGAAACATGTCACTTTGATATCGAGGAACTCCAGCTCTTAGGTAATGTTCTGAGCCATCAAGGCTTCCGCCCCGACCCCGACAAGATCACGGCCGTCGCAAAGTTTCCAATGTCAACGAATAAGAAGGCAGTGATGCGTTTCCTAGGTCTCTGCTCGTATTACCAGAGATTTAGAGCCAATTTTTCACATATAGCTTCACCGCTACCGCGCCTAACAAGAGAATACGCTGCGTTTATATGGGGGCGAAGAAGGACAAGCAGCGTTTAATAATCTCCGAAAGCGCCTGCAAACACTTCCTTTACTGGCTCACTTTGACAAGAATGCTTTTACCATGATTCATACGGACTCTAGCAACGCAGGTCTAGGCGCTGTGCTCGTGCAGTGGCAAGACTCTGCCGAGAGAGTCATTGCATACGCAAGCGGGACGCTCTCACGTGCTGAGTCTAATTACTCAATTACAGAAAAGGAATGCCTTGCGGTGGTACGGCCGGTTATGAAGTTTCGCCCGCATCTCTATGCCGCTCCTTCAGTGTTGTCAGCGATCATCCCCCACTTTGCTGGCTGACGAACTTGAAGGATCCGTCCGGTCGACTAACGCGTTGGAGCCTAAGGCTTCTATAATTTGGCATGACAGGGATGTACAAGTTCGGGCGAAAGCACTCCGACGCCGACTGTTTTTGAAGATCACCGATTGAGCAGGAAGTCACAGAAGATGACGCAGACATGACTTTTATAGGTGTTCTAGAAGCGGCTACGATTGCTCGTCGGCAATAGGAAGACAGTGAACTGATTCCGCTTATTGAATTTTTAGAAGGCTGGATTACATGGGCGCACAAAGCATTTGCAAGAAGCTTGCCATCATTCTGCTTCTGTAATAATGTTCTTTACAAGAAGAACTTCTCTGCAAGCGGAAGCAGCCGCCTTCTTGTCCCAACGCCTTTCCGTTAGGAGGTCTTACAAGCCTGCCGCGATGAACCGGCAACTGGCCACCTCAATACGCGCGAACACTGGCCCGAGTCAAAGAGAAATATTACTAGCCAAGGATTGCCACCTTTGTGAAACCTTACGTTCGCACATGCCTCGATTATCAGCGACGCAAACCACCATATAGGAAACTAGCTGGGCTATTGCACCGGTCCTAGTGCCCACTGCCCCATTTGCCCAAATCGGCATGGACCTTCTGAGGGCATTCCCGACTTCCAATAATGGCAATAAGTGGGTAATGGTTGCCACCGATCACCTGCCACGCTATGCATAAACCAAGGCCCTTCCAAGTGGCAGCGCAGTCGAAGCACCGCGATGGTTTATTGAAAACATGGTTATGAGGCACGGTGCACCAGCGGTGATAATAACGGACAGAGGGAGTGCCTTTATGGCTACACTTCTAAAGAGTGCTTAGCCTCAGCGGCACGGCTCACCGAAAGACCACAGCCTATCAGCAGCAAACGAAGGGCCTAAGAGAACGCTTGAACAAGACTATCGCCGACATGCTGAGTATGTACGTAGACATGGAGCATAAAAATTGGGATGACATTCTACCGTACATCACATTCGCTTACAACACTGCTCAACAGGGAACAACCCGAAGGACACCATTAAGCATTCTTCATGGCCGCGAAGTGACAACGATGCTCGAAGCGATGTTGCCACATGACTGAGGCGATATAGGCACGGACGCTGAAGCTTTCGCTCAACGTGCGGAAGAAGCGAGACAACTCGCCCGCGTCAGAATCGCCAGACAACAGGACTACGACGCTCGACGCTACAGTCTACGGCGCCGCTACATCCCATATCAGCCATCGACAAAGTGTGGGTTTGGAGTCCCATCCGTCAGCGAGGGCTTTCAGAAAAGCTACTCAGGCGGTGCTTTTGTCCGTACAAAGTTTTACGGCGCCTCAGCGATCTTAACTATGAGTTTAACCCTGACAGTCCACCAGAAGTTGTGCACTTTGTGCGAATGAAGCCGTATTGTTCGGAATGATGTGCCCACACCTCTTCTGACACGTCTTCCTGTCGCTAGGATAGCATCGGGACGATGCTCTCTCTGGAGGGAGGCAAATGCCACATCCAGTACGCGGTACGTAGAGAAAGACGGAGATCTCGCGCATTGCTGAAGCGAAGAGGTCCTTGCGCGATCACTTTTCAGCTGGCCTGCAATTAAAGTATGCCACCCAGTTTTATCAATTCCTGCTACTTCTGCATCGTCACTATATATATATATATATATATATATATATATATATATATATATATATATATATATATATATATATATATATATATATATATGTGTGTGTGTGTGTGTGTGTGTGTGTGTGTGTGTGTGTGTGTGCGCGCGCTTGTGTGTTTGTGTGTGTGGCGGCGACAAAAGCAGCACATTGGCGCCATTGGTATAGCGTAACTGAATAAACGTTAAATACATTGAAACACGTTCTATTGTAGTATCAAACATTTCGGCTGGTGGGGCCAGCCACCGTCAGAGTGAACATTTGACGACTATCACTCAATCAGTAAAAGGTGTACAAAACGTAGTGATGATTACGATTGGATGTATAGCTATTCTGCCACTAAATACACAACTCTTGGTATTTATGGCACTGAGCACTAACGCCACCTCTGGAAGCGCTGGCTTTGCTTCACCTCGGTAGCTCTCGCCCGTCTTCCAGTGAGCCATCTTTCCGAGCTACTTAGGGTACATGATAAAGCATTCCAGCATTCCAGTTCAGGAACATTGTAAGTTATTCTTCACAGTCGCTGACGAACGTGTTTCAGAAAAGATTGTTTTGGAACGCTCCGAACGCCACATTCACAGTATGGAAGTGCTCACACCGGCGCTGCTGGTATATGCCTTTGTCGGAAACCGAGGGGCTGCAGCGGAGAGCCAGAACCAGAAGACCAGCGTAGCAGGCTCTTAGAAAGGACTTGCGCAAGCCGTACCTGCGCTTCCTAAATTTATTTTCATTATTTTTGCAGTGACGACCGAGGGCGCCGACCTTTAACGCCCACGCCTAACAGCGTCGGTGGGCTGTGGAGGGACCCCAGACTAGGCGGAACGGCGAACTGCACTCGTCGATGAAGTGGAGACGGTTCTCTCTTGGCTGCATGTAGATCAGCGGATACATCGGTGACATCCGCGAAGAGTTTCGTGGGAGGCGTGTCGAGGTAGGCCGATTTTAGGTGGTCTAATAGACTAACTCTTCGCTACCATTCGATAGAATGGTCGCGGGCTTCGGCGTCTTGTGGAGGACACGATACGGCCCACCGTAAAAGGGTGTAAGAGGTGCCTTTACAGCTTCTGGAACGAGAAAAACGACGGTTGAAGACGCGAGGTCCCGATACACAAAGATGCTGTGGTCCGGAGATTGAGGCTGGATGGGACGCAGTTTCGGGATACAGTCTTGTAGGCGTTGAAGGTACTGCAGCGGTTGGGGCGAGGGTTCCAAAGGTACAAACAAGCCTTCAGGAAGCCGCACGGCGGTACCATAGACGGGTTCAGCCAGAGAAGAGCCAAGGTCGCGACAAAAGACAGGGCGTAGGCCGAGAAGCACCATAGGAAGGTGGTGAACCCAGTGCTCCCGATCCAGGTGCGAATTCAGGGCAGCCTTGAGCTGGCGGTGGAGCCACGCAACCATGCCGTTGGCACAGGCGCGGTATGCACTGGTACGGCAATGCTTAGAGCCAAGCAGGCGGTTGAGGGAAATGAACAGGGTACAGTCAAATTGCCGGCCGCGATCAATGGTCACATTGCTGGGGTAACCGAAGCAGGAAGCGAATAATGAAACGAAGACTTTGGTGTCCGTTTCCGCAGTGATGTCCGAAATGAACACGGGTTTCGGCCAGCAGGTGAGGAGGTCAATCATTGTTAGAATGTACCGGCCAATAGTCACAGCGACGAAGTGTTCCAAACAAATCAAGGTTGACGTCGTCAGATTGACAGCTAGGTGGCAAGAAATACTGTATGGGGGTCCGCGTGCGGTGGTTCACTTTGGCGGTCTGGCACGCGAGGCGGGAACGTGCCTACTGGCGACCATCGATGTTAATGCTTGCGAGACGTAACGTTGTGTTACGAGGTGGTGCGTGGCTCGGATGCTGGGATGGCAGATGTCATGAAGGGTTCGGAATACCACAGCTCGGAAGACAGTCCTAATAGTCGATAAGGTGCTGCCGTTGACATGCCACGTCAGAGTGAACCAGGCACAAAGGGGTGCAGAACGAGTTGTAAACGGAGAGAACGGTGATGGCCAAGTAGCGGTTGCAGCTCACGGTCTTCCATTAGCACCCGACCAAGACGTCCCTAGTGCACAGTTGATGTAGAAATGCCGAGGGAGGTGATGCGGAAGAGTACATCAGCTGCCTCATTTTTAGTACCTTTGATGTGGACGCTATTCGTAGTGAACTACAATATATAGGACAGTATTCGAAGCTCACGTACGGCGTGCTTGGAATAGTTCGTACGGAAGAGATACACCAGAGGTCTATGAATCGTTAGAACATAAAATGGCTGGCCCTCAAAGAAGTGCCGGATGTGTTGGACGGTAGGGTAGCTTGCGGCCAAAAACTTGTAGCGAGTTTCGGCAGGTTGAAGCTTCCGAGAATAAGCCTAGTGACGCCCCTTAGATTCGATTTGCTGCTGGAGAACAGCGCCGATGGCAGCACTGGAAGCAACAACTATGATGGAAGTAGACACATAGTTCTCAGGTGCGTGAGAAGCACCGAATCGGTGATGGCTTGCTTAGCAGCCCTGAAACCAGCTTCAGCTTCAGGAGAGCAGAAAATTGCGGATGAGGAGCCCTTCGTCGTGCAAAGAATGTCAAAGGGTGCAAAAGCTCAGTGCAGTGCAACAAAGGCGTCGGGAGAAATTCACTAGGGCCAGGAACTCACGCAGATGACGTAGGGTAGTGCGTGCTGGGACGTCTTGCATGGCCTGGACGTGGGAGTGCAGGGGGCGAATGACCAGAGCCGAGATGTGGTGAACCAGGAACTGTAACTCGGATGATACAAAGACGCATTCCTGAGGATTTAAAACCAGGCCAAATTGCTGAAGGCGTTGAACTATTTTCCGGAGGTGACGCTGATGACCTTGTGGTTTGGGACTCGCGACGAGCAAGTCGTCGATGTAGACAAGTACAGACATGAGTCTGCGCGTTACCTAGGCAATGAGCATTTGGAACGTTTGAGCTGCGTTGTGTAGCCCAAGGAGAATACGCACATACGAAAACTGGCCGAAGATTGTAGGAATGGTTGTCACGGGGTATCGGCAGGCTCAACAGGGATTTCATGACAGGCCTTGACAAGTTCCACCTTGCTATGGATTTTGCATACTTTCAGTGGCAATGAATAATGGGATATGTCGAAGGGAATAGCGATCGTTGACCGCCTGAGCGTTGGGTGCCCGGTAGTTGCCGGACGGACGCCAGCCACCCGCTTCTTTCTTGCGAGATGTTCTATTTCATTGGAGACGCCTCTATTGTTGTCACTGTGTGTGTATTTTGTGCTTTAAGACACTTTGCTGTGTTAATGATAACTGTCCTATGTTTTATTCGATATTCTGTGCGGGTTATTTAACCGAACTGTAGTTGAGGCGTCCTTCGTTAGGATTTTGTGGAAGATCTGCGTTTAGGACGTGTGGTTTTTTCATGTTTTGGAAGATATCTGCTGTTCTGTAAAAGAAACACACCTTGAGATCATGCCTTACTTTACTTGCTTTCTTGACGTTCATTGTAATATACGGAAAACAAAGGTAGCATAATACACATACAAATATACTTAGTAAAAACCGAGTCTTTAAGACGCTTGACGCGTTAGGCGTCTAGCATAGAAACAATTTACTTGTGAAAAATCACAGAAACCATCGGCAATTATTGTCCGTGAAAGCGAATAGCCCGAACGAACGAGCAAGCGAAAGAAAGCGAGGAAGTGAGAAAGTGAACGACGGAGCGAGCAATAGCGAACAAAAGAAAGTTTTTTTTTCTTGACGAATCTCACGACCCCTCATGAAGGCGGCCGAAACTTTTGGCATCATTCCGGACTCAGAAAAGGAGTCGGCAAACGCTCAAATGCATACTTTCACTGCTCGTGCTCCGCCTTTCTAGTACGATTTAAAAATTTTCGCTCCACTCCTGCCAACTCTAGAAAACGCGTGATCGAACATGTCTAATCAATTAAATCAATAAAATTAATGTTGGACATCGATGAAACTTAAGGGACTTGCGAGATACGTTTGATCGCTCAGTCGATTAATCGTGCATCGATATTACGAACGCTAGTTTCAACAAAGCCAAGCACGTCATGTGTTGAAAGAAGATGCGGGCGCCAGATGAAGAGTAGGAAAGGGGCTTGGTGACAGACGCAGTTGAGCGACCACACCCGGTTGTCTAATTCTCCTCGCAAGGTTCGTGAGTTGTAGTTACAGGCTGCACGTGGCATGTCGATTTCCTCCACCAGCGCCTCGCGTCACCCCAGACTCCGGCTCCAGCAACTGCCCCAGTGCGCCGGTGCTGAAACTTTCGTCGTCGACGGGATTCCAACGTGAATCTCTCATCGTTAAACTCAAACTCTTGAATTCTCCTACGGGGAGTCAGCATCGACATAGAACTTCACTTTTCTGACGGCGCCTGAGTCACACGAGACTTTTGGTCGTCTCTCCAAGTTATCAATGTGTTGTTTTCGCTCGTGTGTGTTCATTATTTGCATGACGTGGCTTTCGATATCAGCCAGGAGCCTCCTCAGTTTTGAGGGCCGTCGCCATCCTCAGCCTAAAAACTTTACTTTAAACCGACATACTTCTATAACGTTCATAACAGGGAGCAAGCTTATTGCTATTTTTGACTGCTGGAAACCTGATATTAAAGGAGCTAGGTAACACCGGCTAGAAACTACGCCTGTCAGGAGATTCACTTATATAATGCATGCAAGATCAGTGAGCGTTTCCAAGAGAAGCGCGGGCCACCGATCGCGAGGCAAAGCAGCAGCAGGCCGAGTTAGACGAACGTGCACTGAAGATGCAGTTAGACATGGGACGCGAACAGGCAGCGTTGGAGGAAAAAATTGTTCATCCTCGCCTCCGGGAAACTGCGATATTAACTTTGCCCTCAAAGCCTCTGCTAACTTTGATCACGAACCCGAACCACCTTTTTGAAGTTCATGTTGAAGGCACTGCTGTCACTGCGCTGATCGACACAGGCGCCCAGCTCTCCATTATGAGCGCTGCCTTCCGAATACGAACCAAAGAGCTCCTTACTCCAGCAACAACGCGCGTCGTCCGCGTTGCCGATGGCTGTACTGTTCCTGTAGTCGGTATGTCAACAGCTCACGTCAGTATTGCCGGTGGCAACACTGCTGTCTTTTTTAGCTGTCCGCGCGAGCTAATTATCCGCCCTCATTTCGTGTCAGCGCATTCGGCTCTTCTCGACTGCTCAGTCAGCACCCTCCACCTAGAACTGCCTATTCTTTCGGCTACTTATGATGTAACACCTAGGCGCTTTGGCATCACCAAGCACGTTCCACTGCCGCCCAAACCATTGTCATATACTGAACTGTCATCTTCGCCGCCCGTTCCTGAGAGAGACTATATCTTCTCTCCGCTGACTGGCATTCCCCTGCGGTTTGATGTGGCCGTATTTTACACATTTCTCACCATGACGGTCAAGAGCACCAGCATCACCTGTCGTAAGTTTCAGTTTAAGCAAGCAGATTGTGCCTCAATAAATTTGCATCGCCCAACATCAGCTTTTAGATGCCCATCACATGGCGGATTTTTCACTCGACGCTTCGTCTGAGCCCACCAGTTTTCTAAACACTGTCTCTAGTGCTCATCCAAAGGTTTAGAAAATTATTGCGACACAAGCTTTACCTGCACAAGCCAAAGACCTCTACCGTGTTTTGTTCTCCTACAGGCATGTTCTTGACTTTGACAATCGCCTCTTAGTCTAGGCGTTTGCTGTCAAGCATTGTATTGATACTGGCAATGTTGCTCATATTCACCGCAGACTATATGAAGTATCTCTATCGGAACGCCAGCTACTTCAAACTGAGGTTAACAATGTGCTCATTAAGAGCATCACTGAGCCTTCTACAAGTCCATGGGCGTCACCGGCTCTATTGAATAAGAAGACGGACGGGACGTGGTGTTTCTGTATTGTTTACCGCCATTTGAACAAAATCACTAAGAAAGACATCTATCCGCTGCCATGAATCTACGACGCGCTTGACTACCTCTACGGTGCCGGCTAGTTCTCCTCTATTGGCCTTCGATCTCGATACCAGAAGGTCGCCTTCGGTCATATGGACAGAGAAAATACCGGTTTTATAACAATCGACGGATTGCTTTACAACTCAAAGTTATGAAGCAGAGTTTGGGTACGGGCTAGTTGGTACTCCGCTGTTTTAGACATCACTTACTGCGCATACATAGACAGGGACCAAAAGAACGACGACGACAAGCGCTGACTTCCAACTGATTTTAATTTTGAGTAACACGCACATATACTGAGACACCAAGACAAAAGCGCCCCCCACAAGCATAAAACCGGCATGAGTATGCACTCAAAATTAAAAAAAACAATGACCGCTGCCTTAAGATGAACAAGAGGGCATGTCTGACCTCAAAAAACCAGTTCTTTATCTGTTAATGCAATTACCCGCTTACTAACCGAGTCATCTTCAGCAATCGCTGCTGTTTCATAATAAGATTAGTGCATTCATTGGGATGCCTAGCTAGGATAGTAATTTCTACAAAGAGCGGTATCCAGCCGCATTCTGCGCAATGGACACCTAGAAACCCTTCCCGCCCTTCGCGCACTTGTGCGTACCTTCAGTATCTGCAGCATTATCTCGTCTCAACGTGAATTTGATTTCCCCACCGATCCTCGCCCAATTCGTCCCAAATTCCGTAACAGAATTGCGTACGGAGTTGCATGGTGTTGGCGCTTCCTCAGCCCACCAGCAGAATGGCCAAGATCGCGCTATCTCTTATGCCAGCCGCTTCCTTTCACTTAAAGCGCAACGATTCCATTACGGAGCAGGAATGCCTTGCTTTTGGGCGTTTACCAAGTTGCGTTATTACACTCACGGCCATACCTTTTCCGTAGTAACCGATCGTTTTGCTCTCTGCTGGCTTTCCACCTTAAAGGATCCCATTGGTCGGCGTGGTCATTGAGCTTTCAAGCTCCAACAGTAACCATACTCTGAGATTCAGAAGACCGGACCCCTGCGCCAAGACGCGGATAGTTTGTCGCGTTACTCCTTCGACAGCTCCGACGTCCCTGACATCCAGAAAGGTACTTTTTTTTCTCCGTGCCATGTTTTCCGTATACGCGTAGTGCGCGCCGATGGACACGCCACTGGTGGCGGCCTTGCGCAGAACACAGGGAGAGGAGCCAGCCGCGCGCCATAGTTTGGTGTGTCGTTGATACTGCTTCTCTGTCTTATTTACGTTTTAATGCGACAGCGTTAAGGAGCTCGTGTCGCAGAAAAGCCGGTGTCGGCGGCGTTGGCCGCGAGCGATAAATACCAGGAGGCACTCCATAAATAAAAAAGCAACTTGCAAGATGGGCTGCGTGGGAATCGAACCAGGGTCTCCGGAGTGTGAAACAGAGACGCTACCACTCAGCCACGAGTTTTTTTACCTTTATTTGACTCAGCCACGAGTTCGATGCTTCAAAGCGGTACAAAAGTGCCTCTAGTGAATGCGGTGTTGCCTTAGAAACGTGCCGTAGAAAGTTATACTGTGGTGTATATCGGTAATTATGAGCATGTAACTTACAGAAGTCGCAGTTACACGAGTAGCGAAGTACGTTTCCGCTACATTTCTTCTGCGCTCTGCGAACACGCAGAGCCATCTTGCGGCAAACCCAGAAGACCCCTCCTCGCAATGTGCGACGCTGCCCCGACGCGTGGCGCGCCACTCGCCCGCTTCTCCACTTCGGGCCGTGCGGGGACAGGTAAGAGGTTGTCCCACTACCCTTGCGTTTAATAAGTTTTCTCGCTCTCTCCCCTTCCAACTTCCAGCGTGCATCACTCGAACATTCATGTTTAGGCAACGCGGCTCCTCTTTCCGCTCACAGCGCGATTCCTATGTGCAGCGTCTGATGCGGGACACCTCTGAGGTGGTCGCTGCGCCACAGCGCGTCTGGTGAAAAAGCGTCTCCTGCGATGTCTGCCGAGCTGCTTCCCAGGAGTCATGCGTCTGCGTGGTGCTCCCAAGCGAGATAGAGGATGATCCCAGCGAGGCGTCAGGCCCATCGTTTGGGTTGCGTAGATCGTTTCTCCTTCAGACACACCGAGTTCTTTGGTTCGTTCCGCTTGCTCAGGCGCAGGTTTCGTTGCCGCGCGGAATGCTGCGTTGCTCGGCGCTCACCGCGTGATTGGTGGGCGCAAAGTCCGATGCGGGGCGCCTCGTAAGTGATCGCTGCGCCGTAGCGCAGTCTTACACCCCTTGGCGGGTCGACGGGAACGCTGTCACGTTCCACTCTTGAAGGCGAAGCTTGAGCGTCCTCCAATTTTTTGAGAGCAAAATAGGCAACACTCTTCGCAAGTGTGGGGTAGCCAAAGCTTCAAGGTATGTCGAAGAAGATTTGTGGCAGGGTGGGGGGCTAAAATACCGGCGAAAACGTGTCAGCGATACGGTTCTAATCATTCCCTTCAAAGCATCATCATTGGGAGCAACAGTAGCAATGGATCGTCCCATCCGGGGGAAATTTCTTGTTTTCTTCTTCTCCTTTGTCGCGTCGGTGTTTTTTGCCACTTGATCGCAGTTAGCCCCGTAGGCGACGTAGCTCGTCTGCAGTGCAGCATGCGGATTAAAGTCATTTCGCTAAAGTTCGGAATGCCGTTTGCCGCCTATATTGTTTTCCGCTTCCTTATGGCGTTGCGCTAGCTAGGCAGCACTACTGCACGAGCGCATTGTGTTGTATGTTAAAGCTACTGAAGCTTGCAAGAACTGAAACTGTTGGTTTTATGTGGCCCGGTAAATCATCACACCAGCTGTCGCTAACTTTAGGTTTTTGCATCTATTTTATGCATGGCTTCGCACATGTTTGACTGTTGCTAGTTTATTGATGCGTAACGCTTGTTGGTTCTTTAGAGCTGCGAGCTTTTCACCCTGCGTCGTTTCTAAAGGGGAGAAATCGCACTCTGTGTTATCCGAATTACAACACGCAAGTGCTTCTTTAACAGTTCTATTATATTCGCCCGCGGGCATCTTCGATATTGTGGTTTTATGGGAAATGTGTTTAGAAGATAGGTAGTTCAGGACGAGAATTGCTAATACTTGCTGCATATGGTAATTTTGTTCTATTTATGACTGAATATTTCGCGACGCGTTTGAGAAGTCCTCCCACCTTGATGCTGTCTCAGCAGACTTAACAAGCCGAGTGATTTGTTTGTTTCACAACGTAGTCCGTTCCTGCTGTGAATTTTCTACTCAACTGAATTCTTTCTTATTATGCTTACGCCGCAGAGGAGCGAACCCGGCCTTGCCGCCAGCACTCATCTACTTTTACTGGCGCTGCTCCGCCTTTAAATATATTTTCTGGTACCTCCCCCTAGTAACAATAGAAATAAGCACTGAAAAGTTAGTGAGACTTTAGCTTTGTTCGTTTCCAAGTAGCTCCCTTGGGGAATTTAAAATTGCAAGAACGGCAGCGCGAACGGCAGTTCATCGTCATGTGCAGCAAAATTGCATCGGCGGTACAGCACTAACACATGAGAGCTACCATTTGTTCCTACGCGCTCCCACAGAGCTTTTATTAGCCCGGGCGTTTGGTGTCTTCGTTGACTAATGTACGCGTTTCCATCAATAAATTCGCAATTACTCTTCTTGAGGCGACTTTGACGGCACCTATTCAGCGACGTCACATGTATTCATCAATCTCACGACGGCATTTGCAGACATCGCAGCGTGCGGATTTGTTTGATATAAGTATGCGCTAACGACGGGTACTTATTAGTGAGGTACAGAAGGAGAATTACGGCAAGGGTAGAAGTAAAAAAAAACGATCGACTCATCGTATTAATCATCAAAATTTATCGGCTAGTTAACATGACCTCCACTTCATGTGAATGGGGCTCGTAGCATTTGTCTGCGGGACGCACCTGGCACGTATGTGGGCCATGTTGTCCCAAACACCGCTGACATCATGTCCATGCCCGCTGTCATAGAGGTCAGCGTCTTCCCTGCAGCTGTCACCATAGAAAAAGCAGTCTGGCACCCGAACAAAGGAGAAATCGCCGCTGCGAACTTCAGCCGTCCTTGCTTCAAAGGGCTGTCGTCTGCTACTGCTCCCGCGCGTACTGTTCGAAGCGCCCGCTAGGTGGCCATCAGTGACACCTCTACAGGCGGTGCACGCGGCGTATAGCCGACGAGCACCGTTGTGATGCCTCCCTCAAAGTGCTCATAGATCATTTGGAATCGGCACTCGACGACGCTTCCTTGTTTATATTGGTTCACCGGCGTTGTACTTTGTACCGTCGTAATGTCCCTCCCGAAGGTTCCAATCTCCTCCTCGTCATCCAAAGCACCTCCGTTCGACCGTTCTAAAGATCTTCCCAACGGGCTCATCGCCGGACATCTCGGCATGTCTCTAACTTACGACGGAGAACGCCGCCGCTTCTTCGGGCCAGGTCTTGCATCTTTACTGTGACGTTCCAGCGCCGCCTATGAGTCATGTCAACGCCGCAAGAAGCTATCTCTGCTATCTGCTGGTAACCTGAAGCCACTGGAAGTTCCGGTAGAGCCACTCGCTCGTTTTGGCTTGGCTCGTCCTGGGCACTTTTCCAACATCTGCGTCGGGGAACAAGTGGCTTGATGTCGCTGCTCACTACACAGCCAGATAGGCCATTACGCGCTCTCTTCCAACCAGCTGCGCGAATCATGTGGCAGATTTCCGATACACGACGTAATCTGTATGTATAGAGCTTCATGTCAAAGGCTCACATATTAGGTTTGTACCTTCTTATTCGAGGTCATTGATCGCGTCTCCTACATTCTGCATCAGCTTACCGCCACACACCATCCACAATCCAATGGCCTGACCGAGCGATTGAACCAGATCCTCACAGATATGCTGGCGAAATAGGTTCGAGCGGATCACTGCAATAGGGACATCGCCCTACCTTACCTTACCTTACCTTCGAATAAAATTCTTTTGCTCTTGACACTGCCGGTTATTCCCGTTCTACCTGTTGTATCGCGGTGAAGCTACACTGCCGGTAGACACCTGGCTACCATCGATTACGACATCGACAACTGAATATACCCGCGATGCCATCGCTCAAGGTGGCCGCGCTGGACAACTTGCACGAACTCGCGTGTCAGTGCTACAAAAGAACCGAAGTGTCGCTATGACCTCTGTCAATGTGACGTGCAATTTGAGTGAGCCTCTTATTGCTGCTTTGGTTGCCTTTTCGTCGTGTAAGCGTTTGCTAGAAACTCCTGTCTTGCTACAAAGCCACATGCCGCATGAGTCATCAAGTTAGTGATGTCACCTACGAAATTATTCCCGCCAACCTCGCAACGTCCTCTGCTCCGACCACCAGTGATATCGTTCATGTCGCCAGGCTCTAAAACGCCGAAGAGCAAAAACAATTGCCACCAAAAACACCGTCAATTATCGGGGCTTTACGAAAGCAGCTCAGTAATTGGTTTGCATTGATTCCCACATTGTGTGGGATGAGCATGACTTTTCAACGTTGAGACTCCTAACGCTGACACAACAATTCAGGAAGCATACTTACCAGAGTGTGGGTATATGGCAGAATGTTGGGCACGTTAGGAGGCTCGTATATAGACGGAGGTATAATCACGCAGTTCGTCAGTTTTTCCTTCAGGATGTCAACTGAATCGTTATAGTGAGGCTGGGCGTAGTTTACATACGTGGCGTGACCCAGTGCAGTTAAAACAGTAGGTCTTATAAATAGCCTGAAAAGATAAGGCGGTAATCCTTAGCAGATTTTTTGTTGTTCTCGCACACAGATCAAAGGAGCACTGAGCAGTTAAAACAAACGCGGATGGAGTTTGTAAGTGGGATTTGAAAACTGCACATATACAGGAATTTGTATGCCGCATCCTTAGCTAGCAGAAGTTGTGTAGCGTTACATCACGTTTATATTGGCATCCTTGCTTTGAAGTGCACGTTTCAGACGTTTGTATAAATGCGCAATAACATGGCTACATGCAGCATTTATCAATGCCTTAAGACTGTCAGTGCCATGCTCATTTTAAGATATGCACAAATTTATAAAGATACAATAGGTGAGTCCGCGGTGCGCCGAGTAATTGAAATACATTCGAAACATTCGCCTGCAAAAGGAAACTGATTTGCTGGGGAGAAAAAGCAGGGCAACCGGGCTGTGTGGGCGCTTGCGTGATATATACGTGTGAGCAGCAGGCAATAATTTTAACCTTTCCTCTTCTTTTGCAAGTGCAGGAGGCAGTATTGATGTGCAGTGCAAACCGATGGTTATTGAGTAACCAGGTAGGCGTGGCTACTTTTTGCGACAAATACTTATTTTAAACGTTTCAGTTTACCAATCTCCAGATTTGCATCTCGATTCGTATGCACGCGGTCTTATCACTTTGAGGCGCCTTATCATGTGTTCATCGGATAAGATGTCGTGCGTTGTAATATGAAAAGCTCGCGCATATTTACGACATTGTCAGATGCTCGGAGCTAGTTCACGATCAATGTCTCGTAAGAGGGCCCAGGCAACTTTACACCGTATTCCTGTTAGCATAGTTTCATTATCTCGTAAAAAGTGTCACCTTGCTTAATGTATCCACGTTAAGGCCTCTGCAGATAGGCACGGCCTAACGAGGCCAGCAGATAAGAAGGAAATAGAAAGTGTGCGGGAAGTTCTCGTTCTTTTTATTCGTACGTAAAAAAATAATGAAGTAACAACAACAATCACAAAAAAAGCATGGCGCTTCTGGCAGCCGAACTTACATATTTCGCACATAAGTGCCCAAGAGGGTGGATGTTGAAAAAAGCCTACTGAGCGCTTGCGGCGATCCTGTTACCAGCGGCAGGTGGCTCTTTGTCATGTACTCCTTTTGTGCGAAATCATCAGCCTGTATATATGTTCACTGCAGGACAAACGCCTCTCCCGGCGAACTCGAATTATCCCTGTCTTGGGCTAGCCGATTCTAAATTGCACCCGGAGATGTCTTAATTCCATAATTAATAACGATTAGCGTTCTCCGGAAACTCCCAAGCACTTTCAGGAGACCAAACGACTATGTGTTTGTGTCTGTACCCGTTTTCTCACAAACTTCGGTCCTTGGGCAGTCCATTTTTCCATAGATACAGCCTCTGGTGTCTGGCTCGACGCTGTTGACCAAGGTTCGAAACCAAGTGCCGGAACAACCACGGTCGCTCCATATGTGCCTCACATAATGAATCTTTCACGCCATCGTGGTTCACTCAACTTGTTGTACTGGGTTCTGGCCACTTAAACGAGTCTTTTCGTGCCAATTTGGATCGCTGGTTAGTGTCACTCGGTATGCCCTTCTCTACTGATGGTGCACAGATCGCGCGTTGCTAGCTTCCGCAGCGTGTACAGTGAGATACACGTGAAACACACCTGCATACAATGACCTTATGCATGACGCGTTTCGGCAGTGGTAATACGGCGTGTCCCTACATTCCTTTAATGCTAATAACCTTATCGCCAACTTTAATTGGGAGATGGTTTCTTCAGGAATCTAGATTTTTTTGTTTTCTTCACCTGTACTTGACTACCATATGTTGAGATTCTTTATGCAGTAAAGCCCACGCACTTCCAGCCCCGTAATGCGTCTCACGCAGTGATCGTCAAGGGATGCTCACAGTTGTCATGTCACATAACTGAGTCATCCTTCTGTAATCCTTCATTTTTGCCAGAAGGAAGCATTGATGGCATCTACTACACGCCCTTCAGCTATAGGACTTTACATTTACAGCTAGAGCGGCGTGACCCGGACGTGGTGTGATCGTTACGGGTATTTGAGGGAGGACAACAAGCAAAGTGCATTGTGATTTGTGACAATGGTCCAAGGTTTTAATGAAGGACGAAATATAGCAAAACCCCACACAATGGCTAAGCATTCATTTGCAGTCCCAGAGTTGTTCGCTTCATCTTCGGTGACGGTTAGGCTGGCGGAGGCCACGACATAACGGCCACAGCCAGATGTTTGTTGTGCTAGCACTGCGACCGGCCGACGCCGCTATTGTGAATGTGAATTTACGTAGCAACATTCGCATCTAACATGGAACTGGTTGCCTGTTAAGTAGACGACGTAAGGAGGAAAACGCGGTGTCACACTCATCTGATGAAATGGCAAAGTCACTGGCATCGGCAAATAGCGGTGTCAGGGGTGCAATGATGGCAGCGGAAAATTGCGGGAAAAAAATACCGCAATAATGTGACCACAGGCCTATGTAACCACGGAGTATATTAAGTGTCGTCGGCTTAGGAAGTTCAGCCACAGCGCCCACAATAGTGGTATCAGGAAGTACACCACATTCGGAAACAACATGGCCCAATATAGTTAATTATTTTTCACCGAAGAACACTTCTTTCTGAAGGCCTGCTCGCGTAAGACAGGTCAAAACTTGTTCCGAGCATTGAAGATTGTCTGGAAGGCGCGCGCAAACACTACAACGTCGTCTAAAACATTCGGACTAGTTAAGTTGCAGCTTCGCCTTTCCAAGTACATCAAGTATAGCTGTAAGACGCTCAAGGTGAGTGTCTAACGTTGGCGAGAAGACGATGAGGTCGGCGAGGTAGCAGTGGCATGTGGACCATATGAAACCTTGGAGCAAGGAGTCCATCATACGCTCAAAGGCGGCGGGGGCGTTGCATAATCCAAACGACATTACTTTAAATTGGTATATGCCGTCACGTGTGATGAACGAGGTTTTTTTCTCTCTCCATATCGTCAACAGCAATCTGCCAGTATCCCGAACTGAGATCAATAGATATGGAACAGCAGGAACCGTGCAGGCAGTCAAGAGCTTCGTCTACACGTGGGAGCGGGTAGACGTCCTTCGTAGTAATGTTCAGATGACGGTAGAATACACAGAAGCGCCACGTGCCGTCCTCCTTCTTAACCGGCACCACAGGTAACGCCCAGGGACTCGAAGAAGGCTCAATGATGTTTTAATCTAGCATTTCGTTCGCGTCATTTTGATTTACTCGGCGTTCCGACGCAGAAAAGCGATACGGTCGTCGGTGAAAAGCCGTAGCATCGCCAGTAAGAATCTGATGCTTGACCGCGAGCGTCTGGCCTAAAGTGGGATCGTCAAAATCGACAATATCTCGGTAGGACGATAACACCTGGCAAAGGTCTTCAGCTTGCGAAGAGGACAGGTCGGTCGCAACCATTTTATTTAAGTTGGGACCGGCGACCGAGGCTAGCGCGAGGGGCATGCTGAGCTCGCGAGAACCATCGGTCGATAACGCTGCCACGCATTGGTCGCCGAGACAATCAACGGTGGCCAGGCAAATACCTTGCGGTGGAATTTGCTTTGCCAATCGAAAGTTAGAGACAGGCATGCGAGTGCCGTTCGCAGTAATAGTAAGTATACTGTGAGGCACAGTAACATCATACTATATTGGAATGTCGGGAAGGGAAGTGACGAGGCACTCGCCATCAGGAACTGGTGGGAAAGACAACAGTTCAATGTAGGCTATTGACTTTGGCGGCTGGCGAAGAAAACCGGTGGGGCGTAAGCTGCAGTGGGGTGCGTCACAATGTTCTGCGAGCATCGGCAACTCAAGGCGAACGGTACTGGAAGAGCAGTCATTAAGAGAAGAATGCGTGGAGAGAAAACCGAGGCTAAGAATGAGGTCATGGGGGCAATGAGCAATTACGGTGCAGTGGAGAGGAGTGTGGCGGCCGGCGATGCTGACACGTGCCGCACACATGCCGATGATAGGCACAGTACCACCATCCGCAACGCGGGCGACGCGTGCCGACGCTGGGGTAAGGAGCTTGTTCAGTCGCCGTCGGAAGGCAGCACTCATAATAGAAAGATGTTCTCCTGTATCAATGAGTGCCATTTCAGGTTAGCCGTCAACGTAAATGTCAAGAAGGTTCCGGTTCGTGGGTAACTTGAGCAGAGGATTTGTGGGCATTGTCGACAACGCAGCTTGACCTCCAGAAGCTGCAGTGCCTAGTATTCCGGCTGGATCCGGTATGCGATAGGCGGTGACGAGAAGCGACGGGGTTGGGGTGAACGACACTGATGGCGTCAGGGTGAGAGCGAGCGGCTGTAGCGAAGGTTTGGAGCAGGAGCATCAGTGGCAGTGGGTTCATGGTGGGTGGCATAGGGAACAGAAGGCCCAAAGGTGCGGGAATAGGCGGCAGAGTATGCCCGAGGAGGTGGTGGCCATCGGTTGCAGCAGTGACGAGTGACGTGGCCGATGTGACAGCAGTGGAAGCAGATTGGCCTGTCATCAGGGGTACGCCATTCGGACGGTTTGCGACGAGATGTGGCAGAAAATGACTGCCGGGGACGAGGAGGGCCGCTAAAGAGCTGGGGAACGCTGGGTTGAGACGTGGAACAAACGGAGCTCAGACCCGTGTTCACAAATTCTTGTCTGACGACGGCCTGAATTATTCCAATGGTGGTTGCTGGCGGATCGGGAGGCGCCGTGGAGAAAGCTAGCGAACAGGCGGCCTCGAGTTCGCGGCGAAGAATACGGGTGAAGTTGTGACAGGTGGTGCGCTGACGCAGTCAACCCTCACATGTCGACGTAGCAGCAGTGTTGGGTAGCCGCGTAATGTGGTGTGAGATACGGCGGTTCTTAGCTTCTTCAAGGAGGCGGCATTCTTTTATGATTGCGTCGATAGCCGAGACGGTGCCGAAAACAGGCAAATTGAAAGCGTCGTCGGCGATGCCTTATAGCTCATGTGCCACTTTATCTGCCTCGGACATATTATCGTCAGCTTTGCGGTATAGTGCTAAGACGTTGAGAATGTAGGAAACGTACGGCTCTGTAGATGACTGAACACGAGACGCAAGAGCGTTTCTCGCGGCAATCTTGCGCCCACCGAACAGTTCCCGTAGCTTTTCTTTGAAACTGTCCCAAGTGGTTATCTCGTCGTCATGCGTTTGGTTCCACACGCGTGGGGTGCCGCCGATATAAAAGATGACATTTGCGAGCATAATCGTTGGGTTCCACCCATTATTAGCATTGGCGTGTTCATAGAGCTTGAGCCAGTCCTCAGCACGCTGTCGCTCCCGGCGAGAGAACACACCTGGGTCGCGATGTGGGGCAACCGCGGCGATTGAAGCAGTCGGACAAGCCGAAGCCGTTGCAGAGGCGGATTCGTCACCGGGAGGCATGGTGACAATTTCTATGCGCCGACCACTTCGGAGTTTCGTGGCGAGGGCGGGGATTGCTAACACCTCCTTCAGAGTGTTACGTGTGGAAAGACACGGACGAAAGAGGCTATTTACAAGCTATATATATATATATATATATATATATATATATATATATATATATATATATATATATATATATATATATATATATATATATATATATATATATATATATATATATATATATATATATATGAGCTTGCATAACCTTACTTGAATAGCAGACATGTACAGCTATCTAATGATATATCGCATAGTTTTAAGACAAGTACGAACGCCAATTTTATTTATATATAACAGTACTGTTTGGTGATGGCTTATAGCTACGCGATATATCATTAGATAGCTGTGCATCTATGCTATGTAAGTAAGAAGCTACAAGCAGGTCCTCTTTTTTTAAGCGCAAAAAAAATTAAGAGGTTCGCGCGTGTAATCACGCCGACAGCATAAACATAGACCCTTTTTCTCCTTACAGCAGACTTCCCAGAAGACTTCCGGTTAAGCCCTCTAGATTAACAAAACTCACAATAACCTATAAATTTATAGAGCCCTGCAGCTGGCACGATTTTTTTTGTAAAGTGGAAGTTTTCGACAAGTGAATGTTACTGTCAAGTGCAACACAATGTCCGTACGTGAGCACGACGCATGGCGCAAGATCTTTATATGAACACATCAAGATTACGTTCTTACAGTATAATATGCGACAAAATACTTCCTTTTTCTTGTCAAACTTGGCTATCAAAATGCATGGCCGGAAGTTTCCGTCGGTCATGAATGGAATGCTGCCAGTGCGTGGAGGAAAAGGGACTATATGGTATTGCAGTCTAGGAAGGAGGTGTTGTTAATAAAATGAGCCTTATATACTGATAAACAAACTGTGACTGGATTCTTTTATTAATATGAAAGCAAGCGATGTTAAGCGCGTCAGCGTCGGCTTGTATTTTTCCCATGAATGCGAAAAGTGTATTATCAACCGCGTCTGAGCGCATCATGCTGAACAGGGCACATACGACTATTATAAGCGAGCATGTTCGGGCTTTCGAACTGCGTTACTGCGCAACACCAGAATTATTTGTTCACGCACGTGTAGGGTTTCATTTATTAATATGAATTGCTTTCCTGTCACAGTCTTTGGGTTCCAGGGAGCAAGGCACAAAGTGTCCTGCTTCCTACACTCTAAAAAGTAAGGGAGTGCCGGGCACTCTCTTTGAGGGAGTAGCTGCTTGTCCCATATTTCACTCTCTTTTCGAGAGTAGATCGACCCTCTTTGAGAGAGAGTAGGTCAACTCCTCCTGACAGAGTTTTGTTACTCCACCGCAAGGGATTGCTAGTACTCTTCCGCAGAGTGATAATACTCTTCCCACAGGGAGTGCTAGTACTCTTCCGCAGAGTGCTAATACTCTCCCCGCAGGGTTGATAGTACACCGCCAGACCGAGTACTTCTACTCCCCCAAACAGAGTGCTTGTACTCCTTCAGAACAGAGTGCTAGTACTCTTCCCAATACCCTCTTAGCCAAGTCCTGCTCACGCATGCAGGCAGGAAATCAGATCAAATTAGGGCCGCTGATATACTGTTCCGTAGGCGGCTCCTCAGAGACACTGGCCCGATTGCAAGCGGCCTTCAGAATAGGCGTGAGCAAAGTTATGCAGGATTTTAAAGTCATTTTTTCCTGGCTATTTGCTGCCTACCGTGAGGCGTGACTGCTCTGAAGCGGCCTATGCGTATGCGTCACGAACGCCACTGAGGAGAAAAAAAAAAGCGAATTAACTCTTAATCTGCAAATATCTTCGCAAATTTCACAATCAGGAGTCACACAATCTAATTAGAATACAATTGGCAAGGGAATCACATACTTATGAAGAATCACAATGCTCTATACATCATGTGAATTCGAACCCGCGTACACTCGCATTTGTACAATTCAAAACACACATCATAACCATTACACCACAGCGCCGCCACGCCCAGTCGTGTTCCTTTAAAGGTTATATATATACCAAACGTATTTGATGAATCGGCTGCGGTGGGTGGGGTTTCTCTGCAGTGTGCTGTGCTGTTGTGTACTGGAATACGTGTGCGTTTGCATCATTTCCATTCCTTGCTACGACTAACGAAGGAAGACAACGTAGACGACAACGTGAGAACTATTCACGGCTTGTCGTCACCGCAGGAAAATAACAAATGTGCCGTTCAGCTCATGATCGAGTGCTTCTCCAGTCCATGTTCTCCAAAATGCGCGGATACAAAGTATTGCGCCAACCATCCACGTATGTGAATTTAATTCGCGCGTATACTGGTGAGCAACTGCGACGCCAGTACCAGGCATTTCGACGTGCCTCACGCTGCCGTGTAGGCGTTCTTTTCAAGTGCATTAGTTTGGAGTTTGGTTCAGTCCGCTGTGAGCTGTTGTCCTGCATTAGCAGCGGATCGTTAGCGTTTTGAAGCGCATGCATTCCAGCATTTGGAGACTGCTTATGCCGATAGCCGCGTCAAATGCATTGGCACGCATGTTTAAATGACTAATGTGTCCACTTGTTACGCGTGCACTGCTCGTATCCTGTGGCAGTGCTCGTTCTAAAAGCTTCGAAGACCATCTACACTCATGCGTGTGTTCAATTTATATATGCACAGGATGGACTTGCCGGCTAGTTGGTTGAGCATTTTAGAAGAAACAGCGCAACACAAGGACGACGCAAAAACATGCCACACCACGAAGCGCTGGTGTGGTTGATGCTTTTTTTCGTCCTTGTGTTTGCGCTGTTTCTTCTTCCACGATACACGCACACCACAGGTACGCGAAAGTTTAGGAGCATAAGTGGTTAACTCTGTTTTCCCCGTTTTCTCTCAGTGTCAATGGCACAGTGCGTTGCCCGGAATTGTGCACGCTTACCCCCATATGCAGAAATGCATCATAACTTGAAGCCCATCCTTGACTTGATCTAAACGACGCAAGTCGTGAACGCACCAAAAGAAAGGCAGTGAGCGTCTTGGGGGACGTTCGCACCAGGCGTCGTTTATATCAAGTCAAGCATGAGCTTTGTATTAAGATACATTTCTGAATACGGGGGCTAGACATCTGCTTCTTCCAGAAAATGTCGAAGAAACGCCCGCCAAAACCAGGCACATTCGTAAACTTAACTAGGCATTACGAAGCTCCATAGAAAAAAAGAAGAGTGGTATTAAAAGCTTTCAGTATTTTTCTTTACTCCAAAATAGTTGCGCTCTCGTGGCTTCACTGTACAGAGATAGCGCAGCGTTAGCTAGAAAGCATGAATTTCCTAACTCCATGCCAAAATAAGCTTGTAAAATTATTTAGGTGCTAGAATCCAGGGTTTGTAGCGATCCTTGAAAATCCTTTATTTCTAAAATGCCATTTTTCAAGGCATTGAAACCCTTGAATTTTTAGAAGTATTGGAAAGTCCTTAAACTTGTACACTTGGCTAGACTTAGCAGACATTGCCAAGCGCTTTTTTTCCCTTCTGTGACACTCTTTCGCATGTCACAAAAAATTGTCTCTGGAGGTAATAGAAGGAAAGCGACATCCTTAAAGTTGAAATTACAAAGGAGCTGCAGATACCAGTTTTAAGCACATGGAACCGGCGACAAATGTGCTTGGAGGAGCAGAAGCAGGAAGCTCAACAGTTGAGGCATTCGAAGAGAAGCCGTGAAGAGTAAATTGAGAGCGACAGACACAATAAAAAGAAATTAGAAATGACTATTGCTTATTTGATGGTGAAAAAAGCTGAGGCAACAGATGACATCACATACACTGTCAAACCAAACAGTATTCAAAAACTGCAAATGTTGCAGGTCCAAGTAGTTAATTGTGCTATTGCAGAAAAACTTTGAGCGCTTTCTTGAAATGCTTCCTTGTGTGCGTTTAGTCGTGGGCGGTGAAAGGCAAATTAGCAGTCTTTCAAATGTTTGAAATCACTGAAATGCGATTTGTTTTGTTTTCTTTTGTTTGCATTAAAGTTAACGGTGTTCTTGAACAAGTTATTGCCTGTCCAAACTACTACACATTGCACGAGGTCCTTGAAGTTACTGTGTCGGGGCCTCGAAAGTCCTTGAAAACCATTGAATTTTTTTCTTCAATATTGCTACGAACCCAGTAGAACAACTGTCATGGAGTAAAAACCTTGGCTGAACAGGGGCTTATACGCAGAGCACAGGAAGACTAGAAATGCAGTAGTAGGCATGGAGGGCCCTGATAAAAATGTGCCACATCCGCTCGTCTGCCTTATGTTTCTGCACCGACAGTCGCATTTTTAATAGAAGTGCACTTTCTGTTCTACTCCAATAAACGCAACATTACGAACTCCAGTGTGGAGCAGTCCTTCAGCCAGTGCAGAACTTTTTCTGTACATCCGAGTCAGCTCTGTCATTTTTCCAGCATTGTAGTACAAGATTTGTTAAACTGGTTTAGCAGAATATGAGCAGTATACTCTTAAATTAGCTGTTTATTTGTATGCACAAGTTCAGGTCCTCAGTTTGGTTGCATGACAAATTGCCATACCTCAATAGATACAAGAAACAATTTTATTACAGTTTAATAAAATCCAAACAGTAATAATCACAACAATATAATGACATACATTTCTTTTGGTACGTATACAGCCCATGTCTTGGCAGTATATAAATTCAACTATACACCGCAAGTACTGTGTCCTGACCACTATTATTCACATGTGTAAAACCATCACAGCAATTCAATAAATATCACAGTAATTAGTGACATACACTTTGTAACTGCTTTACATGAGCATAATGTATACAAATGGTCCCTTTGTACCTACACATGACTAGTGCCACCCGAGTACTACTACTCACAGGTGTAAAACCAACAAAGCAGTTCTTTAAAAAAATATCACAGCGCTTAGTGACGTACATGCTGTAACTCCCTTGTAGAAACTTAATACAAACACGTGAGGACACAGAAAGCTAGCAGTGGGCATACATGGGAATACCACCGCCTCAATACTAATTCACAAGTGTAAAACCAACCAAGCAGTTCTTTAAAGAATATCACAATGCTTAGTGACATACATTTTCTAACTAGCTTATATAAGCTTTATACAAACATGAGAACATACACAAAGCTAGCAGTGCACCCGCATAGAAGTGCGGCCATCTGAACACGATTATTTGCAAGTGTAAGCTCAACAGAACAGCTCATTATAGTGACGCACATTTTGTAACTGCCTTATACAAGCTTAGTGCAAGCACAAGAATGCAGAAAAATATAAATTAAAAACTTGCTCTATGCATACACAAACAGATCAACACAAATGGTAAAAACCGCTTTGAAGACAAATGTGACTGTGGCAAAGCGCAGTGCTGTGCCGGTTGAAATTGCCACCCACAAAAGTATTGAGCAATGCTTAAACCACAGGCAATAAAGTGCTGAAAGACTGCGTCTCTAACGTAACTATTTTAATTCAAATTTCTTGAATATAGGGCTCGCTTGCAGATAAGGCATCTGATCCAACTGACCTGATTTTACACCTGCTACATGCATACAATGCACTCAGATATAACTGGTAATAATAATTATAAAAGGCATTTAAAAACTTGATAGTATGATGAAGATGCATGACTAGAAAAGTTCTGTCCCCCTCGTACTTGTTAAAAAGGTGTAAGTACGACATGTTCTTTTTTTCCTCAATTTTTGCATTAATGGACAGCCGGGAACCTCGAACCGACACAAAAAAAAAGACACTGCTATGTTAATAGTGTTATGAATAATTTTTTGTGAAAGCTTTTTTACAGACAAGTTGCAGTCTCGTTTCTGGAGGTTGAGCTGTATCTTGCAAAATAACTTGAAAAGTGGTCACATGGGATCATGACACTATATCATAATGTTAGTTTCAGTTGACTCTCTTGCCCTACAAGTCGCTGCTCACTGTGGCCAGTGATTCAACAGCAGTGTCTGTGTGATTTTCATCACACTTCTGTCCTATGCCATTCTTACCAGAGTTGGCGGCACATAGATACCCAAATTTCGATAGTGTTGCTTTCTCAGGTGGTTGCTTTTGATTTGCTCAATATCAGTTGGCACTTCAGCTCCCATCAAACTTCTTTTTTACCTCTTCAACAACAACATCAACAACAATCTTATGACACCTGTGTTGTCCTTCTAGTTGCCTACAAAGACCAGTCAATCTAGCAACAACACTGACAGTCTCTACTATCTTGTAATGGGGGAGAGGTGTGTCCCACCATGTGTTCCACATTGTTGTCACTATGTGGGCTGGCTGGGGAGGCAACAACTGTAATATGTTTGCATTTGCATATATTAAAGTGATGCTTGTACTGTGTTATAACACCTAACTTAGTCTTGTACTTGCTCCACAATAACACTGGCTCACAGTCGTGGTGAAAAGCTTTTGTATGTTGAGCAAATGAGTTGTATCCACTACAAAAAAAGTCAGTGATAGCACACATGTTGCTCTACCAGGCCTGGTGTGGTTCTTTCTGACACTGCTGCTGATGCTGACGCACTGCTGCTTGCCTCGTACACTGTTGCAGCTGCAGTAGACATGGCAGTCTCTGTATCTATTGCTGCCGTGTCATCTGTCATGGTAACTTCCAAGTGGTATCGGGCTCACTTCTGCAACAGAGATGTTGTTTGCCCCTTGAGGGCTCTCATGATCAGGGCCAATAATTTCGTAGGCATTGTCTCCTGCATCGAAGAAACAATAAGAACAGCATGAATTAATAAACATAGCTCTAAAAAGTACGGACATCAAGACTTAACCACAAGCTTTGCACATAAGTGACCGGGCTTAATGAATAATACTTGCAGGAGGAGTTACACAATTGTTTGTGTATATTACAGTAAAGCCTCATCAGAAGATATTCAAGAGGCACAGGAAACATGCCTCTCGAAATCAAAAATTTGAGACACTGAGGAGCCAGACTAGATCACTTTATTATGCATCATCACTAAAGTATGTTTTGATATATCTGAAGGAATTAATGCTCAGGGTGGCTTAAAGGGCCCCTAAACCACTTCTCGACATTTTTTGAACATTTCAAGTAAACACGCGTATCGAAATCAGAATGCTGTCACGATTGACGAAGCCAAATGCCAGAGTGCGTAGCACTTCCGGAGCACCACAATATGAAGAAAATAACCCCGTGCGCCTCTCTGGACCTATCCTGCACCCCCCAGTTTGTCCTGACGTCACCAGGCTGTCTCTGATGATGTCACCAGTTTCCGGTGCTGTCGATTGGTCGAACGAAAGTGTACGACTGCCGGCAAGGCCTGCAAGCAAATACACACACTCCTTCTTCCTCGTCGCGTTGCGCGCGATGCTATTGTGGGCAGCCAATGGGGGCAAAGAACAGAAACGCCAACAGAAGGGTCTCCCTATGAGGCTCTTCAACACGAGTCACCATACAGTTCCGTTGTATTAGCGCCACCCCTCGCAGGACGACGGGCCAGCGCGGCAGCAACAGAGCTCGTTGGTGTTGGCTTGTCCTGTAACATTTGGAGGTGTACTAGGCAAGGAAAAGACGATACTGTCCATATGGCGTGTACCAGATGAAAGAGTAAAATGAGTGGGGACTACTTTTCGATAATCAAACACACGTAGCTCCACTATTACTGCACCGTTTCGAAAAATTCTCGTGGCTACCTGTTCATTGCTTTATTGTGTAGAACTGCAACACCGCAACTAAATTTCAACCTCGGTGGTTTAGGGGCCCTTTAAAGAAGACATTCACAGCTTTTTAGTGACTGTAGATTGTGTTAGCTTCCTTCCCAACTTCTGGAATTTAAACGCTTCACTTTGCAAGCCTTGTTGCTCGCAGTACCTTTGAGGTGCTCTTAGACGCTCGTCAGCTTCAACTGCAGACACTTTCTGCCCTGCACTGTCCTCGTTGCCCTCCTTTTCTGGTTCATGCTAAAAGAGACATGCGCGATTGACTTGTGTAAGGATTGCGTGATCTTTACGCCCTTCGGAGCACACAAGGTGCACAAAGTGAATATGTCTGGGTTGTGTCCCTTCGAAGTAGTGAATACTTAAAAAGTCATCCTTAGTAACAAAGGTGTCTCTTGTATACAGTATTGTTAACGTGGCAAACATCGGAAAACCAACCAAACCATTTTCAGATGTCTCTTACAACCAAGTGTATCTTGTAATGAGATTCTTCTGTACTGAATATTTTTCAACTATGGATCATCTGCATGTACATATAGTCACAAAGACATGTTGTGTGGAATGGCGAATCGGGAAACAGTTCGTACTCTTACTTTTTGTCCCTAACATAAGCAGCTGATAACAATATGATAAAAAAGCAGGCAATGAGGCTAGACTGGAACATAATCCTTCAGCTCTAAACAGTTTTTTGGGCCCACATCATTCCCCCATATGACATAAGGAAACAACATGATTGCAGTAATGGCTGCATGTGATCCGAGTTGATTGAAACAAGCTATACGTAAGGTTGTCCTGTATGTAATTTTATCAGAGTGCTTTTTAGATGTCCTGCTGGTGATCCTGGCTGCGCGATGCTTCTCATGCTTTTTGGCACGATTCCTTTTTTTCCACTCCACTTTTTTTTTCAGATTATCTCCCCTTTCCCTTCCCCCTTGTGTAAAATAGCACACTTGAAGTATCAAATCTGTTGAACTAACGTGTGTATCAAACCTGTTAACATGTGTGCTTCTCTGTGGTCTGTGTTGTATTTTTGCACTGCACAATTCAATTCAAGATGAAAGATGGAACGTCCCTGCCTTTAGTTTAATTGTGTGTGTGTGTATATATGTCTCTCTCATGTTTTGAAATATATGTACATTCAGGAGTGCCTGCATGCCCTTCTCTCCTGCTCCAGTGACGAAAAGGAGAGCCTGTTTATGTACCATAGTAAAAAATTCAAAGGCTTTCGCTGTGCCCATTACGTCCCTTATCATATGGATCTGTCACAATACAGAGTAGCAGTGGTCCATAATACTAGCCCATCCCAACATAATTATAAATTAACACATACCGACATGCTGCGAAACAGCTGTTGCAAAGCCGCTGGTGAAGACAATTTCCGCAGCACTGCAGTGGTACAGCCGAGTTCCACCTGTATAGTGGCAAATCCATATGCGTGTTAGCAACTCAGTAGTTGCTGATGGTTTCATAAGCTTTACACTACACAATAAAGTAATCTAGACAACTTTGTTGGAACAAATGCACATAATTAGGACACCACTTAAACACTAACACGATTAATAGCCCCCAATCTCTCACTCACTAAGGCATAATACTACTGAAACATCGGTGGAGAGCTCAGATTAACACAGCCCATAAAGGACAAGCGTTCTTTGAGGAAAACAGCTATAACAGCGGTTAGTTTTCTTGATCATTTTATGTGGTAGCTTTGATTTAAATGTCATGCAGTACTATAAAATACGAAGTGCCGCATTTCTACCAGCAGAAGGCGTCGTCAGGCTCATGGTACAACAAATTTTTGCACCGTTTGTCAGTGAGCCGACACATACAAAGAAACCCGAATTCACACATACACATACAGTGTCAAGTACACTTCTCCTTCTGAAAACGCAGCCACCAGTTCCAATGTTGCTGAAAGGAAAGGTTATATAAAATGCGAGACTGCATGGAACTGCCACTTATGACTGTAAATGTATGGTCTGCTGATTGCAGAGGTAGTCACATGCTATTTCTAGTCTCTTTTAGAAGCATTACTAAAGAATAAATTAAAATCTATTCATAAGTCACGAATTTCATGCATCCACAGTTTGGCTAAATAACCTGTGAGAAAAAGACATGTTTACCTGGAATACCAACCTTTTTTCCTGCTGCAAAACTTTCCTTCGAATTAATGAAATAACTTTACAGCGTCATAATGCGTTTCTCGCAACTACTTGCCGGCAGTGGCGAGTTAGTGTTTATATCCGGCTCATTCGGCGACAATACTGCCAAACCCAAATGCTTCACAAACACGAGAACACGTCCCTCGCAGAGAATAGCAACCATATATGCCTCTGTGAGACATGATCGCACCTTTGTGGTCAAAATGTACATTAGAACGACATCACCAGCTCATTAAAAAAAAAGCCTCCGTACAAGGCAGCCGCCAACTGCATAATGTGAAATTGCAACTGATGTACACTTACTGGTGGCCTGTGTTTGAGTCACTTTTGGCAGTTGACTGGGTGCTGAGAAATGCACATCCTGGGTTGTCCCTGCAAAACATACAGGGTTATGTCAAATGTTGAAAATATATATATGCCGGCATTTCATCAGTCGCAAAACAAACGAGTAAACTAATAAAGAACTGTAATGTAAACAGAGTACACATCATAAGATAGGCTGTCAAGTGTTAATGCATTACGCAAAAAACCTAATGCATAGGAAAGACTATATGTATACACACGAAGCTGACACAATTTAATTCGCTCTAGGTTTTTCCGTGCAGTATATTCAAATTATTATGTCTCGTGGTTAGAGCAAAATTAGTGTAAATTACGAACTAAATTATCTACCCTGGAAACTTTTCTTCAATATGCACCTGTGCGCGCTTCGAACGAGTAGCGTTGTAAAATTTACGTACATGGCATTTAACATAGTTGCTGAACACGGATTTCCTTTGCCCTGTGTCGTGTACAATGAGCTACATATATCTGCCCCCCCCCCTTTTTGTACTAGCCATACTGCGTGCCACTGCACCTATACGCACGTCAATAAACCTCACGACACAGAAATAAAAAAAGCACCAATCACCCATGCCTGCATGTTGTAGTGGGCCTAACCTAACCAAGCATGGGCTGTTGCTTTTTATAGTAAACACAGGCATCGGGCTCATTGCAAGTATGTATCATGTCGCTAAGCAAATATCCAGTTTCATTGTATCACTATTTTTTTATCACATGGATATATTTGTTGAGAGGCAAGACAAAAAGCAGTCACTTCTCAGAACTAATCAGCTTTCTTAAAACACATTTTTAACTTTTCAATGACACTTGCTGCTATGTGTTTGTCTCCAGAGAGCATACTTGATTTGACTTTCCAATCAGAGACATTACATAAATATACCATGTTAAGATGACTGCCTGGAGCACGTGAGAATTTTCATCTTCGTGTAACATACTGTATCTTGATTTTGTTGACATTTGGTCAAATGGTACACCCAATATACCCACATACTAGTTTTCTTGTCCAAATAACATGCCAATGTATTTTGATTTTTTGGCATTGGCTCCTCTGCACTACGTGAAGTCGCGCTGCACTGGCTCTTTCACATCCTTGTGTCCTTGCAGCTGCCTTCTTGCGTTATATAAAGCGGATGCCTGAAAAATATCGTATGCAAAAGTCAACACAAGGGCATGGTGCAAAACAACATCAAGACAGTCAAGGCCATGGCAATAAAAAGTCTTAGCTCTTAGTCTTCCTAGTGAAATGCATGCCAAACATCCAAATGACTGCAACAGTCAACTGCTAAACTAACTTCAATTTTTAGATTTAAGCAAAAAAACAAATAAACCACAGTTCATCCTTGTTTTTCATGAATGTTAGAATACTCCTGCTAATGAATAGAATATTGGTCATTTTCAGACGTCATAGGTGTGTCATGAGTCTGGTGTATCGCAAACACCACTTGTGACACATCCTAAGCAAGTGCCCAGTGTGCCCCCCCTCCCCCGCACCATCCCTGGTTGTGCCACTGCTGAAGCCATAATTTGAGGATTATAGCTGCAAACATGATGCTCAGTAGGGATGAAAATATTGTCCTTCAGCTCAATGGATATATGGATGTGCCTATAAAAAAGGGCAACAAGGCTTGTTATGGCAAGCTTACCCACATTTCAATACTAACAAGTTCACTTCGGCCTGCATCTAAGCTTACTAAAAGGCATGAACTTATTTTCATGCATGAGGTGCGCAGTGGAGTTCATTTTTGACAGACCCGACTACTGCTGCAGTTTGAAATCTAGCATTTTAGATTCTTGTAGGCATGTAAAAGTTGCAGTTAAACCGCAGTTATTAGTTTATTACACCAACCTATTGTTCTGTGTACGACAGACTGGTAACACGGAATTAAAGCAACATTTTATTTTGATATTTTATTTCTCTACTAAAAATATTCAAGCGATAAACACATCTTGATCTGCCATGTTATAGCAAAATGCACACATTACGCTTGTAACCCCCAGAGGAAGGCTGATTTAGCTGTTCATATGACATAACTCTGACACGCCAACTCATATTAGCAAATGCACAGGCATGTCCAAAACAATAAGCGTATGCAAAGCGGCCCTGCAATTGTAATTCCACACAGCAGCCGTTATATTCGATGCCGATGCGTAACTAGCTGCTTGACAATTCACCGAGTTCGTAGACATAAGCATCCTTTCAGTTTCGCACCGTGCACGAAAACCGCAACAGGAGACAAAACCAGACCTATAATCACACCATTTCAACATGAGCAAAAACAGTTCAGTCTTAGGGATAAACACTGTGAGAGCGATTTAGTGCGCGACGGCGACGAGCGACGGATTCGAGCGACAAAACGGGCCGTCGCTTGAACAGATGGCTCGGTTCTGGAAATCTAGAAATCGTCGCTCGTCGCCCAGAAGTGCTATGAGCGACTAGCCAATAGCGCGAAGCCGGAACTGGATGTACATACATCGCTCAAATACTACCGATTGTCGCGCGGAACGAGCAAATGATTCAATTTTTATACGTGCAAGGATAAGAACCTACTGCAAGACCTCCGGAAATATGCTACTTTTTATAGCAAAATACATCAACGTAAATTACTATAAAGCACGCGTCACGCGTGATTGCATCCCTCATACCGGCAACACCGGGGAGGCGTCGCTCAACATCGTCGCTCGCACGGAGTACGACTTGTAAGCGACGAGCGAACGCGACAGCCATCTCCATCGCGTCGCTTGTACCATGCCGCGCGCAAGATCGCTTATATGGGGTTTTATACTTTTTTCAGCATAAAACATGGATTCCTCATGCGTTTTCAGTAAGTTCAAGATAACGAGCCCAACTGACCTCTTGCAGCATGCAGGTGAATGCCTGCGGCAAAGTTTCTAACTAGCACTGGTGCTGCACGTAACTTCAGTGGTCGCAGATTCCCCCTGCGCGAGACACCGTCAAGCGCGCGGTTTATTTATTAAAAAAAAAAGCATGCTGCCAGCAAAATGACGCCTTCTGTTTTGTGATTCCTTAGTTCAACAGCGTTCCGTACACAGTAGACTGCCAAACTGAATAAATTCAAACACACAAAACGCACGCTAATCACGCTCCGCATAGGCTCGGAATCACGGGCTGGTGAACCAACCATTTTAAGCGTCCTCTCGCCTGGAGTCTTATTGAACATACCATAGTTCTGGCAGCGTTTGCGATTTTTAAAGCTCTTACGGACAACGGCAAAGTGATAAAATCCCATGCAGTTATCGCGACGACTGGCTTTTTAGGTTGACATCGAGAGACAGCGCGTACGCCTAGTCCTTTGTCAATCGCGTCGGCTAAGCGCAGCGACGACTTCCTGGCGATAGCATGACATATACGGAGAATGTGCACCTAAGTTAGAATTCACTTACCGTGGAGGATTTGTTGTTATATCCAAGGCATGACGAACGACTGTCGTGTTTTCGTGGCTACGCGAGACACACGATCTCCCTCGGCTGGCCTTTGCTCGTTGGACGGGTCACCTTTCTCCGGTGCTGTGTTGTTCCGCGATCTTGAGCGCGCGCGCGCGGTGGAGCCACTCCGAGTGAAAAAGTAGAGCGCTCGCTACGCATTCCTTTGAACTGCGGCGGCCTGTTCTCTTAGAAGCAAAACGATGTGTTCTTTGCTCAGCGTGCATGAATGATACATTGCCATGTTCGGTGCCAGCCACCTACAGTTGAAGCAGATTACGCTACGTTTTGTTTTCTATTGCCGCAAGAGTCTCTCTTTTCTATTGTCGCAAGAGTCTTTTCACTCTCTAGCTCTGAAGGGGAGAGTGAAAAGCACATTTCACTCTCTCCTTGGTGACAGAGTGAACAATGCATTTCACTCTCCTCGACATTTTGCGAGAGTAAAACGACGCTTTGAAGAGTGAACCAGCAGCTTCACTCCTGCGATACCCTTCCTAGTTTTTAGAGTGTATTTGTCGCAATGCATGCTGATATGTCGCACTATATTGCAGTGCCTTGCGTGAACGGTATCAGCGTTATTTCTTGATTTACTACCTACTTAAGTGCAAATAATTCTTTTTGAGAATTGCGCGAAACCTACATTCTAACTGAGTAGGACTTCAGGGCAAAATTAATGCGTCGTCATATTCCATGTGTATTGACTGTTCAGTTCATTTGACGCACACCACGCACAAGCAGCATTGCGCTAGAGCGTGAGTGCGTTGGCAATAAAACGCAGACCTTGACAGCGCTTCTCTGTGATCTCTGTTGCAGACGAAGCCAGCATTGTCGTCTGCAACGCAGGCAGGCAAGCAAGTGCGCACGTCAGAGAGAAGCCAGTGATGACGTAAAAATTTAGGAACGAATACTTTGCACTAAAAATATAATACTTTTTGTAACTTTTCCCATGAATAGCTGACATACATAGCTATCTATTGATGTATCGGACGTATATTGAAGACAACCACCAATTCTACTTTCTTGGCCTTGAGCACCAAAATCTTTTGCAAGAAGCTGTACCTTACATATATTTCAGACGATCGGCTGAACCTTCAGATATTTTGCGGCTATATATACTATGTCAGCCGGGCTGCAATTTATATTTAATTTGCGGCATCTACATTTTTCCCGTGTTCCGAGAAAGAAATTCTAACTTTGCAACGTTTCCGACTTTTGCTGGTGCCAAAAGTACCAAATGTTTTTAGAATATTTCAAATATTTGTTACTTTGGCAGTCAGATCACTTCACTGTCTAGATATACACACTATTCGAACGATTCAATCATATAATGTACCTTCCAAAAAAAATGTTGATCAGTGCCTTGTAGCTCAGCTGGGCGAGTCCAATAAATTTTCGCCAAAATCCTAGAAAAGCTTTGGGAAGAAAAATAAACAGGGAGAATGAGTTTTTAGCTATATCTCTCACGGTCAAACAAACGCTCGTTGATCTCGCGTGCAATGTCCACACTGAATGGATGCATGTGGTGATATAGTGTCAGAATGGGCCCATCAAGCGCGGCCACCTTTACTTACAGGATGTGGCTTTCTGACCCACTTTACTTAATGTGGCTGCCATCTATGTACGAAGAGGAGGTAAACTAAAGAACAGTGCCCTTCGAACATTGTTTTTGCATACATGGCTCATACACCGCATTTTTCTTATTTTGCACACTTTGTTGCTCAGCGCGAAACTTGCTATGGGCAGACTCTGCATTTTATTCCCATTTATACCTAACAGTATTGCTTTCTTCACGGTGACAAATTTTATTTTATACTCTTCTGACACTAAGCTCTCTTGTTTTAAGGCTGCTAAATATGTTGCTGGGCCTGCAGAGAATGTGGAAGCAGACTGTGCTGTGTTGTTGATCAGTCCTTATTGTAAATTTCAGTTTTGAGTTAGATTTTGAGAAATATGTTAACGAAGAACGCACAAGGGTTAGCCTTGGTGATAGTGTCTGTTTCATCAACTTTTTCAGTGCTGCCGCCCGCCCACCCGACCTGCCCGGCCCCGCCTCGCCTCGCCTCGCTCGCTCGCTCGCTTGCGTGCTTGCTTGCTGCTGCTGCTTTGTACGCGGCGTTAAGGAGTAGCCCAGAGGATGTGTACACATGGAAGAGTCGTAGCACAGAGGAAAGGCGACGAGAGTAACTTGTTTGGACCTTTCTATAGCGTGGCAAGCGCACAAAGCTCTATGAATCAGCCTGGGCGTCGGTACATTAGCCTCTTCACAGCTGTAATTATTTGTAGCCCCTCGCCAAAGCATTTGAGAAACTGCGGCGCTTACCTTTCTACTAACGTGCAAGACCAGAGCATGGAGGCGGGCAGTGAGGAAGAGAATGAATAGCACCAAAAAACAAACAGCGTCGAACCTTCGTCAACAATGATGAGACCCATTTAACCCATCGTTGCTCATTATCGTTCATTACTTATTGACTGCTTAACTGCCTATGTTGTGCGACGCCAAGCGCTTGAACCCTAGGAGATCGGTGGCATTTCAGTCGGTGGCAGAACTCCCCAAGGAAAAGCCTATTCCATGACCACCAGAACTCATCGGTGATGTGGCGTGTTTGGCATTATATATTGGCAAAATCTGAATGTTAATAATGTGCACAATGCTTCACGTCTGCCTACATTTAATTTGTCTCTTTTGCAGTTTCTGTTGTACCGCCTGCAGAGCAGAACACATTCATATGGTTCAGCTCTATTCCCCTTCTGCAAGCAGTGGATGAGACACCAGACTTAAAAGCGTGGGGTCGTGTATTCAAATTTTGCCACCGCCAACGTTTTCTTTCTTCTTTTTCGAACTTATTGTGCTTTTGCGTAGATTAATTTAATGATTTATCTGACGTCACAGAGGGACGGGTTTTCTTGTTCGGTAGGCATGGCGATGCTTAAGCACTTAAAAGCTGTGCAAATGTTTTCAGTATTCAGAGGATTCTTAATGAGGCTGATATGATACTTTTCCATAGAAAATGAGGCCCACAAGTGTTTTCGTCAAATAAGGAATAACTTGTCTTACCCGAAGTCTTCTTCAACTTTTAGTAATCTGAGAAACCGCTTAGGAGGTGTGATAGCAAGTGTCACGCCATAATCAACCGTCATTTTAACTATATCCTCGTACGCTGTCTGTATTACCTGTGAAGTGGAAGGAAACAAATAATTGTCATTTGGCGCAATAGAATAGGCTGTGCAGTGTTATACCGTCTTCGGTCCCATTGTATTAAATTGTGCACATTGTTTTTATTCATTTTTTTTAGGATTAGCTCAGCTACAATTAGGGCAGATATAAAACCAGCATTTCAGTTCTAAAGCACGCTGAACAAGTGGTTTAGCCGCATTACTGTTGTAAGCTTTTAAGGAAATTTTCGCCCATTCGTTCGAGGGCACGATGTCTTCAGAGAAGGCAAAAGACAACAATAAAGTACCTATAGAGTACTATAGAGACAACAATAAAGTACAAATATAGAGGATGCAGCATCAAGAGACCAACGTAGCACGCGATATTACATCTTCGTCTATGTATTTTGGCCAACGAAAACGGTTTTTATGACAAGAATCAAAACGAGATGGTGACTTCCGCAATTTCCACAGAGATGCTGCCTCGAGTAGCTAACCGGACTATTGAAACGAAATATTGGTCTTCTCACACTCAAAATCTACCACTAGATAATAAGAACAGACGCAATTGTTGATATGCCCCTTAGCAGCCTTCGGGTCTGAGTAGGATGCTGATAACAATAGCCTTGTAGCCCCCACCCTTGGGCGGTGCTTAGAACACGGATAGCGCGCATGCGCATGACAAGAAGTCAAAGACGGCGCCTGTTCGCGGCACGCGAAGCCACGGCTCGCGCTTCTTTTCAGGCGTGGATTAGGGCCAGCTACCTTCCTCCTTCGCTCCTGAGGCATTAGCCTACAGTCGCAATCAATCTTACTGTCCACTCAAGTTTTGAAGAATATTCAGAGCGGGATTGATGGCAACAAACTAAGCCGCCACATTATCTTCGGCTGCCGCTCTACAAATTTCTCAGTGCTTATTAGGCCAAAAATAAGGCCTATTTGTGCACGAGTAGCAGCGTTTTACAATTCGCAAAGATATCTAACGACAAGAAGCATGCTAAATTACTCCTAATCCTATTGCAAACAACGGTACGCAGTTTTCTTTTTTTCATATTGAAAATTCTTCTTGCTATTGACTTTCTCTGACGTACTTGAACACAACCTACAAGCACGTTTGTCTTTTTCACTGGACAACACAACTAAGCAATGCCAACACTCTTCTGGCGCGGTACTTCACTTCTGAGCGACTGCAGCGCCCACGGACGCCGCTACGCACGGACGCTAAATGTCGGCGCTCTCGAACGGCAATGCAAATTGATGACAAAAAAAAAAAAAAAAAAAGCTGTGCGGCGCGTGCTCGCGGCGCTAGCCCGCGACGTGCGAGTCCCTTGTAACAGCCTGCTACGTTGGTCCACTGGTTGTGGCGCTCGGCTGTGACTCCTCGCTTCACGACACAACTAATTGAATCTCTTGAGGAGTCAGTACAACGAAGTTGACTTTATATTACTAGACCTTAAAGAAGTACTCTATCATGTATCAAACCCTAAATTACTGCTGAAAATAAAATCAATCATATGCACTAATAAATACGTATGGTTTTCCAACGGCATATCACCACTAACTGCAGAGAATTGTCGCGATGCGTATAATAGGGAAAAGAACGCTTTCTTGGGAGAGCCGAGAAGGATGCTAGTTTTATGGGCGATGTTTTTCTGCGCGTTAAAGTGTAAGAGGTTGCGTGATGAAGCGCGCGCAACAAATGATGAGGGATGGACTTGGCGGGGGGGGGGGGTGGGAGGGGTTGCGCATACGCGGCACCCGTGCTCTTGGAGGCGAACTACGGCAGGTGCAAAAGTGGACGAGCCGAGATGGCTGGCGGCTTCATGAGCGCTGTAAACCCGCGTGTCTAGTGTTGGGGGTCATATTATCTCATGTTTTGTAAAGGCGTTGAAGCGAGAGGAAGCAGGAGACGTTCTGCCGGCGCTAGCGGAGCTTTTCTTCCCGCTAGCCTTGTGACAGCGAGTGTTTGCAGTCATCGAGCGAAATCTCTTCATATGCGCCTGTGCGTGCTTGACACCATACTTGTCATATCATTTAGTAGCTTGATCTTTACTGCAACTTACACGGCCGATCACTGAAAACCTCAGCGTGGTTGCCTCATGCTTTGCTATATATATCAATGCTTCCCCTTTCGGGCGATGTTTAAGCTTTTGTTGCTATTATGACTCATTTTTAATTTTATTTGCTGATGCTTATTTTTGTACTGTAACCCACACCTGCGTTAGGTCTTAAAACAGGGTGCGAGAATTCAAACAAGTATACCCTATTCTATATGTCTGCTGTATCCACAACAATATTGCTATACTGTGATTTTTCCAAACATATGTCTTTTGTATCTGCATTGGCGCAAATTTTGTACTGTTGTAGCAATCAATACTCTTTTGAAAGAATAGTTGGTTAATACTTAAAGCGAAGTGTCAAGGCGCTAACCGTTTTTTTTTTTTGCGCTTTCAATGGTTTCTTGAAATATCGTCATCAGTATTATTCACAACGCACAAGAGTGCGGCTACCTGTGTTATAGCTGTAATTATCATCGTAGCTGGGCGTTATGTAGGGTCCTACCAGTTTCATGACAAATTCGAAGGACACACCCTCAATGCACTTGTAAGTGCTCAGAGTATAAACAGAAGGTATTTGCGTTCTTACCATTCCCGGATTATATGACCGTAGCTTGCGTCTATGCAAGTCGTTTACATGGTAATGTTTTCTTGTCATTAA
The DNA here is from genome assembly GCF_050947875.1 of Dermacentor variabilis. NCBI lineage: Eukaryota > Metazoa > Arthropoda > Arachnida > Ixodida > Ixodidae > Dermacentor > Dermacentor variabilis. The sequence goes on from NC_134571.1 coordinate 180,934,881, forward strand.
GGTTACATATTCTGGAATGAAATGTCAGTTTTCCACAACATGGGAAATGCAATAATCTAAAGAAATTATGATAGCATCGCTGTATGGATGTGAGACTATGTAGTGCACATTGTGCAGAGAACCTATGCCGTTAATGTGCCTTTTTCATTGTTGTAAATTCTGCGCCCAAACTGTACGTAGTATAAATTACCAACTAGCCTGAACCAACGCTTTACTCTAAGGCAGGACCAACCCGCATTTGGGGAAAAATGCCTACAGGTATAATGTAAAGCGGGAGCATACTTACCTTCACGGGATAAATAGCACGTGTGAATGTATTGTTTACATCATAGGAATCAGTGTCCATGTCCACTAAGCCAAAATATGATACCTTTGCGTTAGTATAGAATCTCTTGATGGGATCATCTGATGCACTGGTAGCAAATTCAGTCTGAAACAGGTCGTTGCTGAAACAAGCATAAAATTGTCACTTTGCAGCTTCGCACAAGTGAGAAATTACTAAGAGGAGTGCAAATCAGCATACGCACACTGGCGCTAGTCTTGTCTGCTGCGCCTTGTTATATCTATCACAGCCGTGCATCACCAGTTACTTTATCACTTCTCTGCTCTCTATCACCTACAATAAGTTCTCGTCCGTGTGGCAAACTGCCAGACATACAATGCCAATTCAAAAGCCACCTTTTTGTGGTAGAATAGTACACATAGCCTTAACGCAAAACACAGCTTGTACCAGCTAGCGTGTACAAATCTTAAAAGTAGAGGAAGCGAGGTACGAGAAACGATTTTGAAAACGGCAGTGTTCTGTTAGCGCTCTCTTGGCTCAAAATCGGGAATATTTTTTGTGATTATTGCTGCGTTCTTTAGTCAAAATAATTACGTGCATTGATAGTGACGCTGGCATACTTGCCGAAAAAATTTAATCGGAAATTGTGCATTGCCTTGGAAAACGTCATTTTCAAAAGTTGCCAGCTTGCTACATTTTCCCTAGCTTTTGTCACCGCGTTTGAGAGGTTTCGGCGTCAAATGCAACTGAGAACGCGAAGTGCGCGAGTGGGTGCGGAAAAGCAAAGGTCTGGAAGGGGGTTACAGATTGTAACTTTCTTGCTGGAATCTGTAAATTGTAATACGTGTCACCAGGTAATCAGTGCATGAAAAGCTTAATTTTTGAATTTTTGAGTTATTTGTATATACATTTCAATTTTTTGCGCAACTAGCTTTTTAAAAGTTTGAAACTGTTTGCTGAAACACCTGCTATATTCTGCAGCCAAGAGGTACACCACTGTCTTGTCACAGTTTGGCGATCGCCAATCAGTTAATCGAAGGTATGGTGGCTGCGTTAAAGTGACAAGATGCCGCTTTAACTGCAGCAAGAAAACAGTGTTCTTGTTTTACTGCAGTCATTGTTCTTATGGCCGCTTTATTTCGGTGTGCACTGCTTTTCATAGAGCTTCGTTCTCCTACTTATGTAGGGTGCTTCAAGGAACATTTTCAAATCTTAAAAATATTACACATGGCCGATAGCGAAACTTTAGTCCATATACTAGTCTACTCGAAGAGACGGACATTGCTTGCACAAAAATAGAAATACACAATGAACTAATTATCAAAAATTTACCAGGTTTAACTAATTACCTTATGACACACACTGCAGTTTACAAGTTCCAGCGGATGAGACTGAGGCCTCTCCATGTTAAAAGACCTGTGTGGACGACACCATTTACGAGATATGTGCCGTCAAAGTAGCGGTGAAAATGCACTGTCGTTTCACTGACTTCTTAAACTAAAAGTTGTTTTATGCATCGAAGTACAGAAATCACTGGAAAAGGTAAGCCTTTCTCCGCCAAGATCGGGAATTAATATGTCAAAAATAGTGCCATCGTCAGAATTTACTGTAACCAGATCTGCCTTGCTAACTTTCTGGCTGGAATCTGTAAATTGTAATATGTGTCGCCAGGTAATCAGTGCGTGAAAAGCTTAATTTGTGAATTTTTGACTTATTTGAATATACATTTCATTATTATGTGCAAGTAGCTTTTTAAAGTTTGAAACTGTTTCCTGAAACATTTGCTATATACTGCAGCCAAGAGGTACACCACTGTCTTGTCGCAGTTTGGCGGTCGCCAACTTATACCCCTGTCGCACTGGGAGTTTTAATGTCATTTGAATCGAATGGCATTCGGTGCAACGAATGTCATTTGCCCGCCGAGGTGCTACACACAAAAAATTATTGTCATTCGGTGGCAATATCAATGGCAATCATTCCGAAAAAACGTGGCAACTAAAGTAGAACATGGTAGGTATAAAGCAATCCATATATTTAAATATATTTTTGGGACGTCACTTCACTGAAAAAAACGTATATTAGTAATGCCTATAAAAAAAAGTTCCATTTCAGACTTTATAGCCAAAACAAGGCTTAGACACCTGAGTAGCCGATAAATAAAAAACAAACAAAATGGCTGACATGGCGACGCTGGACGACCACGCTAAGTTGCAGCAGGTGAAGCGATTAGGAATTACGAACAAGGCGTAATAATCGGAGGAAGCGATTAGACGTTTTATGGCCGACGACCAGAGTGACGGCGGCATGGGCGGCGGCCAGACGCTGCTGAGCTGGAGAGTAACAACGTTTTGCGACAACCTGCCGCACATATTTTGTCTCTTTATAGTAACAAAACCATTAGAACACGCAAACGTTATTATTTCTATACGAGTACGGTTTTCAATTTGCAAATACTGTGTCCTCTTTTGCTTTGTTTCTGGGGTTGAGAGTACACGTTCGCTCCGAGTGCGAAGCCGAAAGAGTTTCTCGAGCTCATTCGATTGCGGAAGTAATTCGGTGCTAATGACATTCGTTTCGTATGACATTAGAACACCCAGTGTGACAGGAGTCATCGTGTAGCGTTGCTTGAAACATTAGGGAACGCTGCCGTTGCACACTCGAATCGCTTGGACACGCTCAATGCTCACTCTTGATAGGCTTGATACGAGTCCATTACATTATCTGCGAAAAATATAGAAAGCTGGAAAGTAAATATTACAATGTCTGTGCACTCGACACAAAATCTGACATTTGAGTTGACGCAAACATGCAATTGTGCCGCATTCGTTCACTAATTTTTGTTATTTACATCACTAAAGGAAGCAGGAACAACTTTACTGTTTGCACATGGCACCAAATAATGAAACATTATTAGTATCATCCTAGAACAAAGTATTCTTCATAAATATATTGACCCGCGATAGGTGGAATACCCCGTATAACTTAGGCACTCGACTCCCGCCGCTCACGCAAGCGTTTTGAAAGCTGTCTGTGCAAAGATTTCGGTTTGCCACCCTCATTCTGCTCCTCACGTAGCGATACATATTGCAAGAAAGCCATCTTTTCCAAGTGCGCTGCACAGCTAGAGGTGCCGTGACAGCTGGCACGGTGCGTAACAATAATTGCCGATCGATCGGCTCGGAGACCGACAAATTATGCGACATCTCGTTAGCGAAGTGCACTTATTGCGCGACCTGCTCTTGCTATCTAATATGGTTATCTAGCGTTCTTTCGATAACTAATTTTCGGATGTGTAGCGTGCTTCATGCATAATCTACGTAATGGAACATTCGATTGGTTATTACCACATGTCGACTGTTTTTGCAGAAAATGGAGCGCTCTCGGCATTCTAGCTAGAAAAATTCTAGCAAAATTGAAATTCCAGCTGCTCTAAGTGTAATGAACGGAATTTTGTCAGAATCTAATTACGTTCCGAGCTCGAAGCTGATAGCAGCTCCGAGCGTTTTTAGTTACGACCCACCACTCCCAATGAACCAATGTAATCTTTTACAAACGCCCAATTTCCATTAGCGTATTGCAACGTACTTAGGCACGCCGCTCTGGAGCACTAGAGAGTGACCAGCCAGGTGTTCCGAAGTTGTTGAAACGTAATGGAACATGTAGCGGAAATGAAACGAACGCAGTATCATTCGCTAACAACGCGTCTTCGGTGATCTAAGTTTCCTACTTATCAGCAGAACATATATGCCCTGCTATAAACCTGCCTCTGCGATAATCATCAGCCAACTCTTCGAGGGAAGATGAAGAAGCTACAACTGAACGTTGTGACATTCTTTAATTTTCGCGCATCCAATGCGGTCAAGTTGAGACCCTAACGTCTTTCGGGGAAGAACTAAATTCTCCGAAATTACAAACTGCCCTTTTCTGCAGCGCCAAATGAGACACTGCATGCATGGAAGGGGGCATACGCTGCCCAAACGATGCACCACGCACAGCAGCGGAAAGGGAGCTGACTGGCCAGCTGGACAGGGCGCCTTTCATCGCGCGCCCCGGTCAGGTAGCCTCGTGAAAAGGCGATGGCCCCGCGCAGGGTCGCCGGGGAGCCGCACGCCAGAGCGGCTGCTCTAAAACCGGCCTCGGATACTCGCTTTCGTTGAACGAAGTGGAAAACATTCTTACATATAATTCTGCACAATCAAGTTATACAGCACAAATACGTGCAGCCACCCTAATAAATCTCTTGTGTTCGTTATGCCAACCTTAGGCCCGTAATCGAAACTTACATAGGATAGTGGTTGCACCGTCACCGCTCTCAGCAGTGTTACGATCCAGTGACACTGCGACAGCCTGTCCAATATTTATGCATGCGTCGTCGTACAAGTTTCTGAGCACGCGAGTTGACTGGTTCAGCAGCATTTGTGCTGCACCTACATTCCGATTAGAAGTGTTCTTCGCTTTAGTTAGTCACGTGCGACAGGCAACCTACTCTAATATGGTGATCGCATCAAAACCTAAAACCGTGATAACAGGAATAATTCAATGAGATCTGACAAAGGCAAAATTAAAAGCACTGTATACGGTGTACTATTCATTTTCAAGATTGTCGATATCACTGATGTGACACTGTCCGAGCTTAAGTATACATGCAAACAGTGGGCCTTCATCCCATGAGACCACCAGACCGGCTCATTAGCTCCATGGGAACAATCAAGGAGCACTCTTGATGCAGATCGCCGAAAGCAGCATATATATATATATATATATATATATATATATATATATATATATATATATATTGTGAGACGAGGTTTAGGCAGGCAGCCGCCTCTTTATTCGCTGGAGTGAGAGCCCCACCACCAGGCCCCAAAACCGTGATGATGAGTACGTACAGGTGAGAATGGAAGCGTTTGAATAATGCTCGCACTAATTTCCCCGCGCGCGCAAGCGGCCAGCCAGGCCGCGACTTAGCCAGGAGGGTACCGCCAAACGAAGCATTTGAGGCGCGAAACGTGAACACTCTCCGAACTACGATAACGATGATCCGAAGAAACGTCTATGGGAGCAACGCGATAGTTCACGGGGGATGTTTGTTCATCAATAATGTAGGGTCCACCGAAGCGCGATTCAAACTTCTCACACAAACCGGGTGTACGAATGAGCGTCCAAAGGAGCACTTCCTCTCCAGGACGAAAGGAGACGTCGCGGCGAGAGATGTCGTAACGTTGCTTGCGATCTAGCTGACAGATATCGGTGTTGAAGCGAGCACGTTGACGGCATTTTTCAAGTCTCGAGAGGAAGTGTTCGGGCATACTGGCCGAGGTGTTATTTGGGGCATTGAAGGAAACGGCGTCGATGGTGAATGTTGGTGAACGGCCGTAAAATAGGTAGAAAGGTGAGTACCCCGTAGTTCATTGGATAGCGGTGTTGTGAGGAAACGTCACCAAAGGTAAAGGTTTGTCCCAGTTGCCGTAGTTTGGCCCGATATACATTGATATCGTATCTATTAGTGTGCGATGAAATCGCTCGGATAAGCCATTTGTTTGAGGGTGATATGCAGCTGTCGTCTTGTGAACTGTGCCACAAGCTCCGAGTACCTCTTTGATCATTGTTGACACGAAAGGATCATTGTTGACAGGATCATTGTTGACAGTACACGAGGTGCGCCATGTCTGAGGCCGAACTGGAGCGTAGAGGAGCGGTCTCTGCGTAACGTGTGAGCTAGTCAACAGCTGTCACGGTCCATTGATGACCTGCCGGCGTTATGGTCAGAGGGCCGACTAGGTCTATCCCAACCATGACAAAGGGTGTCTCGGGTCATGGGATAGGCTGTAAAAGCCCAGCGGGAGGCCAAGTCGGCCGTTTTCTCCGTTGACATTGGACGCAAGAAGCGACTTACTTGGCCACAAAGGTAGACATGCCTGGCTAAAATAAACGGCTCCTAACGTGGTGGTATGTCTTGTCGAAGCCAAAATGGCCAGCAGAAGGGTCATCGTGAAAGGCTTCAAGGACTTGTGTACGCAGCGAACGTGGAAGAACAGGCACCCAGCTGTGTCCGTCGGAGTTGTAAATGTAGCGGTGTAGCGCATCGTCGTCGAGCTTAAATAGTCGCAGTTGTCGACGTAATCTGGCATTTGGTGCAGAAATAGTTCAGCACAGGCGTTGGATAATGCCGTTGCAGTAGCGATCAAAACGTTGACAAGAGGCGAGCTGAGTGAAGGGATTGGAACATAACGTGCCAGTAACCGCTAGAGGTGATAACGAGAGTGGAGACTTCGTCTCATCGTCAAGTGGCGAGCAATGGAGAGATGTTCTCGATGGTAATAGTGACAGGGGGTAGCGAGAGAGAGCGTCGGCATCTTGATGCTTTTTCCCAGACTTGTAGACAACGTGAAAATCGTAGTCTTGTAATCGGACCATCTAGCGAGCAAGGCGTCCAGATAAATTTTTGATTGACGACAACCAGCATAAGACGTGGTGGTCGGTTATGACCGTGAAGTGGCGTCCGTAGCGGCATGGTCAAAATTTTTGTATCGCCCAAACTACAGCGAGACATTCCTGCTGTGATCGAGTAGTTCTTTTCGGCAGCCGTTAATGCGCTACAGGCACAGGCAGCAACTCTTTCTCGTGAGGTGGTATCACGCTGTAGAAGGACAGTACCGATCCCATGGTCACTAGCGTCGGTGTGCAAACAAGTTCGTGCGTTCTCATTGAAGTGACAGAAGACAGGGTCGGTAGTTAATGCTTGCTTGAGGGCTTGAAAATAAACTTCACAGTCCTCTGTTCAAGGGAAAGCAGTGCCCGAGATGAGAAACTTGTGCAGCGGCGACGTCATGGCGGCAAAATGACTGATGAAGCGCCGGAAGTAGGATGCCAGGTCCAAGAAACTTCTTAATTGTTTGTGATTTTCAGGGCGAGGGAAGCGAAGCACGGCAGCAACCTTGTCGGGATCTGGTCGAACGCCATCTTTCCTGATGAGGTGGCACAACACTTTATGTTTTCTCTGGCAAAAGGGTATTTTTTGTGTTGAGTTGGAGTCCAGCGTTGGAAATGCACGTAAAAACTTCGTCCGAACGCTCAAGGTGCCGACGAAAAGTTGTAGAAAAATAACGGCGTCATCTAAATAGCACAGACAGGTCTTCCACTTAAGGCCACGTAAAACTGTATCGATCATGCGTTGAAATGTTGCAGGAGCATTACATAAGCCGAAGGGTATGACGTTCAACTCGTAAAGTGCATCTGGTGTTGCAAAGGCTGTCTTGTCCTAATCAGCTTCGTGCATGAGCATTTGCCAGTACTCGGATCGGAGGTCTAGACTAAAGAAATATTCTGCACCGTGGAGGGAGTCAATGACATCGTTGATTCTTGGCATCGGATATACATATTTGCGCGTGATATTATTAAGGGCTCGATAACCGACGCAAAACTGTACACAGCCGTCTTTCTTGCGAACCAAGACAACAGGAAACGTCCAAGAACTGGACGATGGCCGAATGATGTCTCGTTTGAGCATGTCATCAACGTTATTCGCAATGACTTTCCGTTCTGCGGAAGACACGCGATACGGGCGGCGGCGAACAATCGAACTGCCTTCGGTTTCGATGCGATGCACTGCTACGGAAGTGCGCCACAGAAGCTTGGAATGAAAGTCAAATGAGGCGCTGTGTTTTTGCAAGAGTGCCAAAAGGTCTTCTTTCTGCGCAGCGGTCAGATCGGGATTCATCACGGCCGGTAAAGCAGCGGCAGGAGGATGATAATCAGTTGTGGTAGACAAAGGTGGTGATTCGGTGTGAAGCGGTACCAGCGAAAGAGGTTAGGTGTCAGCAAAGCAAGCCACAATAGTGCCCTGGGCGAGCACAACTGGCGAAGAGGCAGGGTTGCGAACACCGACGAACGCTCTACCATCATGAAACCGCACACTGCTGGGAGTAACGCTAAGCCCACCAGATAATCAGTGACCACTCGGCGCAAGGAACATCACCATTAAGAATAGTGTCGGAAGTTAGTGTGGCTCATTGCCCGCGGGAGTGAAACAGTCGGTAGACGTGACGAAACGTAGGCTATGAGCATCGATAGCGAATGAAGATTCAGTGTCCGTCAGATGAATAGTTTGCTGAGGGCAAGAGATGAAAGCTGAGGCGGAGGACAGGAAGTCCCATCCCAAAATCATCGCGTATGTACACGAATAGAGTACGACATACTCAATGTGGTGAAGGATGCCATCAATCAAAACACGCGCAGTGCAAATACCGGAGGGCTGAACAAGATCTGCATTAGCATAACGAAGGGGAAGGCCATTACACGGTGTCTTCACTTTTCGCAATCGCGAACACAAGTCAGTACTAATAATGGAGAGGCCTTTGCCCTGCAGTGGGCGTAACCAGGCTGATGATGATGATGATGATGATAACGGAAAGCGATGCACCTGTGTCAACCAAGGCTTCGATTCGGACACCTTCAACGCACAGCAAAAGTTCATTTCACGGGTGCTCCGGAGGAGTTTCACGTTGTCCAAAGGACGCAGCTTTCCCTCCTGAAGCTGCACCATTTAGTTTTCCGGGCGGTGATCGGAGGACGAAGTAGCCGGTAGAAGAGGGGAAGAGGAGCCCCACATCAGCGATGCAAAGCGACGACGCGTGAAACGCAATGAAACGGCAGTGTTGAAGTCCTGTGGGGATGGGGAACGTCATGGATAGTAATCGTAGTAACGACGCTGACGTTGTGGGACAGGGCCAGGAAACTCATCCCTTTCAAACCCGTCATAGCCACGTCTTTCATTTTGCTGACAGCGTCGGCAAAACCTTGAAATGTGTTCACGGATGCCGCAGTAGTAGCCAACCGGTCGAGGTGGGCTCCATGTGTAGTAAGGTGAAACAGGTGGTGGTATTGTAGTGATAGTATTCAGGGACACGTGCGGTGCAGGTGCCTGTTGTGGCGGCTGCTGGCAGGGTGGCACTAAAGAGCCAACCTGAGCATATATTGGTGTAAGGATAGGGTGCGGATCGGGACTTGCGGGCAGGTCACAGCAGCTATCTCTTCCCTCACAATATGGCGCAGGCAGCCACCAGGAGGCATCAGATGGGCCTCAAGAGGGTTTGACGAAGCTTGGGCGTGCAGTTCCTCATGGACGGTGGAGCGAATCAAGGCACGTAGCTCGCAGTCGTTGGACGCCTTGAAATTAGATGTGTCAGGGTGTAGGCGGAGCATATGAAGCTCGTCGAGACGCTGGAACGTACTGATTATGTCTGCGACGGTAGTGGGATTCAGCACTACAAGATCATTGAATGCCACAGTCCGAATACCCTTGGGATGGAGGCGTATACGGTAACTCTCTGCCATCGAGGTGTTCACGGGAAGGCAGAGGGCTAGGACGTCTTGTATGTACGAAGTATACGACTCGCCCGAGTGCTGAACACGCTCAGCAAGCTTCTTCTGGGCGATATCGGAGCGGACAGACGAGTTCGCGAAAATCTTGCGTAGGTGGTGTTTAAAGGTGTTCCAGTTGACGAAATCGAGCTCATGATTGTAAAACCATGTTTTCGCAACTCCGGTTAGGTAGAAGGCGACGTGAGCAAGTTTTGCTGATTCGTTCCAGTGGTTAAAGTCACTCACGCGCTCGTACAGCTCCAACCAGTATTCGACGTCGTCACCTGCAAGCCCAGCAAACACCTGCCGCTCCTTCTGAGGGGTGGTGACTGTCGAAGAAGGGGTTCCCGCAGGATCAGGCAAGGTGGATGTAGTGGTATTGGTCTTGCTACATGGTTGAGTGCAGTTGGTAGAGGCGGCGACCCGAGCTGACCTCCAGGGATGTAGCGTAGGTAAAGCTGGAGAGAGACCGGGAGCGAGAGGACGAAGGAACCGGACAGCACACTGCACCACTTTTGAGACGAGGTTTAGGCCGCCAGCCTCCTGTTTATATTCTGGAGTGAGAGCCCCACTACCAGGTCCCAAAACGGCAATGATGAATATGTACAGGTGAGAATATGAAGCGTATGAATAATGCTCACAACATTCTCCAACACACACACACACACACACACACACACACACACATATATATATATATATATATATATATATATATATATATATATATATATAAATATTGTGAGCATTATTCATACGCTTCATATTCTCACCTGTACATACTCATCATCACCGTTTTGGACCCTGGTGGTGGGGCTCTCACTCGGGAGAATAAGGAAGAGACTGGCTGCCTAAACCTCGTCTCACAAGTGGTGGAGTGTGCTGTCCGGTTCCTTCGCCCTCTCGCTCCCGGTCTCTCTCCAGCTTCACCTACGCTACATCCCTGGAGCTCCGCTCGGGTCGCCGCCTCTACCAACTGCACTCAACCATGTCGCAAGACCAGCAGACCAGTACCACGACATCCACCTTGCCTACTCCTGCGGGAACCCCTTCTTGGACAGTCACCACCCCTCAGAAGGATCCACCGCTATTTGCTGGGCTTCCAGGTGACGACGTTGAAGACTGGTTGGAGCTATACGAGCGCGTGAGTGACTTTACCCACTGGAACGAATCAGCAAAACATGCTCACGTCGCCTTCTACCTAACCGGAGTTGCGAAAACTTGGTTTTCCAATCATGAGCTCGATTTGGTCAACTGGAGCATCTTTAAACACCATCTACGCCAGATTTTCGCGAACTCGTCTGTCCGCTCCGATATCGCTAAGAAGAAGCTTGCTGAGCGTGTACAGCACTCAGGCGAGTCCTACACTTCGTACATAGAGGACGTCCTCGCCCTCTGCCGCCGCGTGAACACCTCGATGGCAGAGAGTGACCGTGTACGCCACCTGCTCAAGGGTATTGGGACTGCGGCATTCAATGCTCTTGTAGTGCTGAATCCCACTACCGTCGCCGACATCATCAGTACGTGTTAGCGTCTCGATGACCTTCATATGCTCCGCTTACACCCTGACACGTCTGATTTCAAGGCGTCCAACGACAGCGAGCTACGTGCTTTGATTCGCTCCATCATCCGTGAGGAACTGCACGCCCAAGCTTCGTCAAACCCTCCTGAGGTCCATCTGATGCCCCCTGGTGGCGGCCTACGCCATATCGTGAGGGAAGAGATAGCTGCCGTGACCTGCCCGCAAATCAGGAGCCCGCGCCCTATCCATACGCCAACGTACGCTCTACTTGCCTCTATAGCGCCACCCTCCCAGCAGCCACCACAACAGGCACCTGCACCGCACATGTCCCTGAATCCTATCACTGCAAGGCCATCGCCTGTTCCGTCTTATAACGCATGGAGCCCACCTCGACCGGTTTGTTACTACTGCGGCATCCGTGGCCACATTTCCAGGTTTTGCCGACGCCGTCAGCAAGATGAAAGACGTGGCTATGACGGCTTTGAAAGGGATCAGTTTTCTAGCCCTGTACCGCGACGTAGGCGTTCTGACTACGATTATTATCCACGACGTTCCCCATCTCCACAGGACTTAAACACTGCCGGTTCATTGCGTTTCCCGCGTCGTCGCTCTCCATCACCGATGCGGCGCTCTTCTTCCCCTCTACGACCGGCTACTTCGTCCTCCGATCACCGCCCGGAAAACTAAATGGTGCAGCTTCAGGAGGCAAAGCTGCATCTTTTGGACAACGTGAAACTCCTCCGGAGCGCCCGTCAAATGTACTTTTGGTGTGTGTTGAAGGTGTCCGAATCGAAGCCTTGGTTGACACAGGTGCATCGCTTTCCGTTATTAGTGCTGACTTGTGTTCTCGATTGCGAAAAGTGAAGACCCCGTATAATGGCCCTCCCCTTCGTTGTGCTAATACAGTTCTTGTTCAGCCCTCCAGTGTTTGCACTTCGCGCGTTTTCATTGATGGCATCCTCCACCACATTCAGTTCGTCGTGCTATCTTCGTGCACTTACGCGATGATTTTGGGATGGGACTTCCTGTCCTCCGCCTCAGCTTTCATCTCTTGCCGTCAGCGAACTATTCATATGACGGACACTGAATCTTCGTCCGCTGTCAATGCTCATAGCCTGCGTTTTGTCACGTCTACCGACTGTTTCATTCCCGCGGGTAATGAGCATATTCTGACGCTGACTTCCGACACTATTATTAATGGTGATGTGTTCCTTGCACCGAGCGGTTACTGCATTTCTGGTGGGCTTAGCCTTACTCCTAGCCCAGTACGGTTTCAGGACGGTAGAGCGTTAGTCGCTGTTCATAATCCTACTTCTTCGCCAGTTGTGCTCTCCCAGGGCTCTACTGTGACATGCTTTACTGACACCGAACCTTTTTCGCTGGTACCGCTTCACACCGAATCACCACCTTTGTCTACCACAACTGATTATCACACTGCTACCGCTGCTTTAACGGCCGCGATAAATCCCGATTTGACCGCTGCGCAGCAAGACGACCTTCTGGCACTCCTGCACAGACACAGAGCCTTATTTGACGTCCACTCCAAGCTTCTGGGGCGCACTTCCGTCGCAGTACATCGCATCGAAACCGAAGGCAGTTCGGTTGTACGCCACCGCCCGTATCGCGTGTCTTCCGCAGAACGGAAAATCATGGCGGATGACGTTGATGACATGCTCAAGAGAGACATCATTCGGCCATCCTCCAGTTCTTGGTCGTCTCCTGTCGTGCTGGTTCGCAAGAAAGACGGCTCTGTACGATTCTGCGTCGATTATCGAGCCCTTAATAAGATCACGCGCAAAGACGTATATCCGATGCCAAGAATTGACGATGCCATTGACTCCCTCCAGGGTGCAGAATATTTCTCTAGTCTAGACCTCCGATCCGGATACTGGCAAATCCCCATGCACGATGCGGACAAGGACAAGACAGCCTTTGCAACACCAGACGAACTTTACGAGTTCAACGTCATGCCATTCGGTTTATGTAATGCCCCTGCAACATTTGAACGCATGATCGACACAGTTTTACGTGGCCTGAAGTGGAAGACCTGTCTGTGCTATTTAGATGACATCGTTATTTTTTCTACAACTTTTCGTCAGCACCTTGAGCGCTTGGACGAAGTTTTCACATGCATTTCCAACGCTGGACTCCAACTCAACACAAAGAAATGATATTTTGCCAGAAAGAACATCAAAGTGTTGGGCCATCTTATCAGCAAAGATGGCGTTCGACCGGATCCCGAAAAGGTTGCTGCCGTGCTTCGCTTCCCTCGCCCTGAAAATCAAAAGCAATTAAGAAGTTTCTTGGGCCTGGCATCCTACTTCCGCCGCTTCATCAGTCATTTTGCGGCCGTGGCGTCGCCGCTACACAAGTTGCTCACATCGGGAACTGCTTTCCCTTGGACAGATGAATGCGAACTTTCTTTTCAAGCCCTCAAGCAGGCATTAACCACCGACCCTGTCCTCTGTCACTTCGATGAGAACGCACCAACTTGCTTGCACACCGACGCTAGTGGCCATGGGATCGGTGCTGTACTTTTACAGCGTGATACCACCTCACGAGAGAGAGTTGTTGCCTATGCCAGTCGCGCACTAACACCTGCCGAAAAGAATTACTCGATCACAGAACAGGAATGTCTCGCAGTAGTTTGGGCAATCCAAAAATTTCGACCATATCTTTACGGACGCCATTTCACGGTCATAACCGACCACCACGCCTTATGCTGGTTGTCGTCAATCAAAAATTTGTCCGGACGACTTGGTCGCTGGGTGGTACGCTTACAAGAGTACGATTTTGACGTTGTCTACAAGTCTGGGAAAAAGCATCAAGATGCCGACGCTCTCTCTTGCTGCCCGCTGCCACTATTAGCTTCGAGTACACCTCCCCATTGCTCGCCACTTGGTGATGAGACTAAGTCGTCACTCCCGTTATTACCGTTATTACCTCTATCGGTTACTGACACGTTATCTTCCAATCGCGTCACTCACCTCGCCTCCTGTCAACGTTCTGACCCCTACTGCGACAGCATCATCCAACGCCTGTGCGGAACTACATCTGCACCAAATGCCAGATTACGTCGACAACTGCGACTATTTAAGCTTGACAACGATGTGCTGTACCGCTACGTATACAACTCCGACGGACACCGATGGGTACCTATTCTTCCACGTTCGATGCGCACACAAGTCCTTGAAGCCTTGCCCGACGACCCATCTGCTGGCCATTTGGGATTCCACAAAACATACCACCGCGTTAGGAGCCGTTTCTTTTGGCCAGGCATGTCTACCTTTGTGGCCAAGTACGTCGCTTCTTGCGCTCAGTGTCAACGGCGGAAACGACCGACTTCGCCTCCTGCTGGGCTTTCACAGCCCATTCCATGTCCCGCGACACCGTTTGCCATCGTTGGGATAGACCTAGTCGGCCCTCTGCCCATAACGCCAGCGGGTCATCGATGGGTCGTGACAGCTGTTGACCAGCTCACACGTTACGCAGAGACCGCTCCTCTACGCTCTAGTTCGGCCTCCGACGTTGCCACCTTCTTTCTAGATGCCATTGTGCTGCGCCATGGTGCACCTCGTGTACTGTTAAGCGACCGTGGCAAGACTTTCATGTCAGCAATGCTAGCAGAAGTACTCGGAGCTTGTGGCACAGTTCATAAGACAACATCCGCATATCACCCACAAACAAATGGCTTAACCGAGCGATTTCATCGCACACTAATAGATATGATATCCATGTATATCGGGCAAACCACGACAACTGGGACAAACTTTTACCTTTCGTGACTTTTGCTCACAACACCGCTATCCAACGAACTACGGGATACTCACCTTTCTACCTAGTTTACGGCCGTTCCCCGACATTCACCATCGACGCCGCTTTCTTCAATGCCCCAACTAACACCTCGGCCAGTATACCCGAACAGTTCGTCTCGAGACTTGAGGAGTGCCGTCAACGTGCTCGCTTCAACACAGAAGTCAGTCAGCTAGATCGCAAGCAACGTTACGACATCTCTCGTTGCGACGTCACCTTCTGTCCTGGAGAGGAAGTGCTCCTTTGGACGCCCATTCGTACACCCGGTTTGTGCGAGAAGTTTGAATCCCGCTTTCTTGGACCCTATATTATTAACGAACAAACATCCCCCGTGAACTATCGCGTTACTCCCGTAGACGTTTCTTCCGACCATCGTTGTCGTGGTTCGGAGATCGTTCACGTTTCGCGCCTAAAACGATTCGTGCGGCGTTCCCCTCCTGGCTAAGTCGCGGCCTGGCTGGCCGCTTGCGCGTGCGGGGAAATTAGTGTGAGCATTATTCATACGCGTCATATTCTCACCTGTACATACTCATCATCACCGTTTTGGACCCTGGTGGTGGGGCTCTCACTCGCGAGAATAAAGAAGAGACTGGCTGCCTAAACCTCGTCTCACAATATATATATATATATATATATATATATATATATATATATATATATATATATATATATATATATATATCGTTGGGAAACCTTTCTAAATCTATTACAAAGCTATATTCAGTCTCTGTACAGTTCTCTCTGGCTTGTATTCCGACCACCGCAAACCTTACATTGAATCATTTAGAGATAAATATTGAATAATGTAAAATATATAAGGTATGTGCACTTACTAGGCATCGAAACCCAAGCCAATCTTGGTTATCTTGTAAACAGATTTCAGTCCAATGAAGTCTTTTACATCTTGGCTCCAGTTATAGTAGTAACTTTGTCTGAAAAACGTATACTTATTATTTCGGTACAAGGAGTCTAGAAGTATGAGGTCGCAGATGCCATCGTCCGGGACAGGCACGCCTTTCTTAAAGCGGAAGATGTTGAACGTGCAAATGAAGGGAAAGCGGGTGTCGTTGCCGAGCACTGCAAACAAGTCCCGCAAAACAAAAAAATTGTTTTAGGCTTTATAGATATGATACATCGTGCTGTCACTGTATGGCTCTATAAGGACCACTTTAGGGCCAAATCACTAAAAAATTTTAAGTTTTGTGGCCAGGGCGTAAAATTGTTATATTTATAGAAACACAGCCAAAGTACAAATGTAGCACTAATTATGCGAGCCTTCAGGTTATTTGCTCTCTCGATAAATGTAAACAAGGATCCATTAAAATTATTCAGTTTATAGACATCCCGTTTGTAAAATATCTCGTTCAAACACCATCCTAACTTGGATAACAAAAGAAGAGGCGTTAAATACAATGTCTGGCAAATGATTCAAGTTCCTGGCCATATTAGGAGCGTTTCAGATAATTTCTAAACCTGAATTGTTACCTATTTTCACGCGTCGAAAGATGTGTTTAGTTGGTTTTTCGCTTCGGCGGCCTTGGTGAAATAGGAAGGCCACCTTGTTTAAATCTGAATAGACTAACGGCCACCATACGGGTAATGCTTAAACAAGGTCGTAGTTATGGCAATGAACTGCAGCCTGTGCAATAAATTATGCCTTCAACGGTTCCGGGGCATTGTGAGTGTGCTTCATTGGTGGTGGAAATATGTGGCCCGTTGCACTATCGTAACCACAAATGGGACCGAGATCAAGTCTATGGAGCATGACTGGACGGCTATCGGTAATTCTTGCAGAGGCTAAATGCATGCGGATAGCAAAAGCAAATGCTCAGAAAGCGCTCTATGGTGGATTCCCGCTATTCTAGCCAACGTCCTGAGGGGACTCTAGCTGAGGCGATATTTATATTTGGTAAAACTAAGAGGTAGGTTATTGGCTAATGGTTACGGTAAAAGTCAAAGTAGGTGAGTTATTTACTGTACGAGCAATAAAGTTCATATTCAAGCGCTCCAGATCACATTCGAGTTTTACGAAGGCGGCGAACATTAGAATGCAGATTTATCGTGACTGCCAATGTGAATAAGTTCATAGTGAGCATAATTTTTCTGACTGTTAAGTAAAATTGGTGAGCGAAGTAAAATGCCAGAGAATACAATACAGCATTAAAAAAATTGAGTCTCCAATTTTCTAAAACCTCACGTGGTCGTTTACAACTACTTATGCCAATTCCCAGAGAGAACTCTGCGATAGCATAATGTTATATTTACTATAAGTAAATTATTCTTAAGTAATATCTTTCATTACATTTTTTACGTTTCTGGCCTGTTTAGGAGCAATAAATACAAATATTAAGCACTCGCTTTAATGCTCCTTGATTATGAGGTTAGCTTGGTGTATTTGTGAACTGAATGAGGCACCTTGTTTGTGTCTATTAAAAACGAATGCCACGTAATCGGTGCTGCGTACGCAATGTTCAAGGTAGGAGCTTAATTCCGTCAATTACTATTAGTTATTAGTTATTAGGTGTATAAGCAATCCGAAACGTTAAGAGTGAGCTTTATGAGCGTCGAAAGATTTAGACCGCTGGTCTGGAAGACGTACGAAGGCCATAAAGATCGAATGTAGATGAAAAATAAAAAACTTCTGCGGCAAGATTCTGTGCGCTGGTAAATACACATGGTTTCTTTTCAAACAATTTCCTACTCATTAGGTTTTCGAAAATCTCATAGTACTGCTATTGGCTTTCCAATTTCCCGAAATATCTCCGCCTGACACCTACTTGATATGTGCTTTGGAAATAAGGATATGTGCTAAATACAACCTCTAGCAAAACTTTCACTATCCTGGCTTGATTAGAGGTGTTCCATGTAATTGCTAAATCCTTTTTTTTGTTCCATCTTTGGTAAACAGCGCTACGCGATACAAGTGCTAAGGAAGTGATTTAATGGCCGCTGAGATGTTCCCGCTAATTCTTTACCGCTTGTGCGTGTCTGTGTTGCGCTGCTTAGACAAGGTGAAGCTAAACCAACCCGCCAAAATGTCCCTTTTGTCGATGTCTTTTTAGGCTTTATCCAAAGTTTCTGTCAAGTCTACCCATCCCCTTCGTAAGCTGAAAAGGGCATCTTGACTACATAATTGATTGGGCAAAGTTAGAGGTAACATGTAGTCAAACGGTAACTTGTGTGCGCCAATTACGGTCTTTGCAGTAAATCGCAGATACAAGCGTTTCAGTGCAGTTTATGTGTGTCTATGACCAACGCAGAATATGTGCCACTGCCCTGCTGGGAGAGCTATGAACGTAACCGATATCAAGGTTATCAGAAATGGGCGTTGACACTATGATCAATGTTTGGGTGAAGGAAAATATGTGAGGAGTAATTGCTGACTTTGTAAAGAAAAAAATTACAAGCACTCAAAGGCGTTATCTGCCGACAAGGTTTCAAGCGGTACACTAATCCAGGGGTAACGTTTTAAAGAATGTGAAATAATTACAGGCACTCGAAATTTCTACAGGATGTTCTGAGTATGATTTTGGGAAGTTCCCGCAAGCAAAACACGAGACTTGAAGGAAGGGACAACACGAAGCGGCGCTGTCCCTTTCTTCCAGTGTCGCGTTTTGCTTGCGTTAACTTCCCGAAATCGTAATTCACCAGCTGGCCTACATTCACACTCTGCTGTGCTCCTGAATATAAACAGCTTCCCTGGAAATTAGCTTGCAGTTCGGTAACATTAGACAAGCCTTATGCCTCTTTTGACGACAACAGCTTTCTTTGGAATTTCAGATGTATTCTCGGTTGGTCGGTGCCCGGTAAATTGGTGCTCGATAATCATTAGTCGGTACTCGGCATAAAAATTGTTCTTCGTTCACACCCGCAATTAAACACTGTCTATTAAGCTTACTGCTCGCGGAAACAAATCGATTCCGGATAACTAATACATTCTTTCTAAAGTGCAATCCTGGAAACGGCGCAATAATCAAAGAAGAAATTAAAAAGCTTTTATGCTTTTTGCCAACTCCAGCGTACTGTAGGCTGTAGAATTGTTAGGCAGTCTAGTGGTAAGTGATCCTATGTTAGTGATGTCAAGGATTGCTGTCAGCTTGAAGGGAAAATAAAATTACAATTTGAATTAGTCGAGAACACAGGCCAGCCCAGACGCTGCCAGGGTAAAAGCAGATGAATTCATCCTATTGCTCGAAAACGGGGCTTTAGCAAAGCAAGATTAAGATAAGAAAGGAGGTAACGTATGAAAGCATAAACAAACTAATTTCACAAGGTGTTGTTTTTCACAGGGAGGACGCTATTTCACAGGGAGGACGCTAAGTATATAAAGCTATCCCAAGTAACAAACGACTTAATAAAGAAATTACAAATAATTCCAGTGTCTAACTCGACAGATCAGGTGGCTTTCGCTTGAACATCAAAGTTGATACAGAAAAAGCGTGTGATAAGTTCTAAATTAGAACATCCAGAATTGTATTGAAGCCTTAACAAACGGAAGCAGCAATTACTCAGCCCGAAAGAAACTTTGCATAGCAAAAAGAAGACGTAAGGCATGAGAGATAAGCAAGGTAACCTCATGGGTAATTTGAATGAAATAGTAAATGCAGCAGAGATCTATACAAATATGTGCAGTAATCAGAGCAACCACGCAAGCTTCATTTCAAGTAGTGACGAACAGAATACAGAGGTTCCTTGTGTGCCTAGCGATCAGGTTCAAAGTGTTCTGGACCACATGTCCTGGGAAAAAGCAGCGAGTAAAGATGGGTGAGCAGATTTATTCATAGATGGAAGATATACTGCCAGGTTGTAGCGACCGTGAATAACCAGACACTAAGAAACATTGTAAGTCAGGAAACTACCTACTCACTGGGCGAGCCTGTGCCCAGAAAAACAAGTTACACTCAAAACGCAACGATCACGGCGGGCACAGCCGGCGGTCGCCGAAACTATGATGTGTGGGTCAAGAGCATCAGGTATTCATACATTACTCGTGGAAGATTCCAATGCAATCGCTGGTGCTCGTGTGCCTTCCCGAATGTACGAAACATTTCGCCTCACGCATGCGGTCTGATTATGCAAAGCAAGTCGACAACATAGACAACAGAAATAATCTGCTACAGCAATCGCTCATAGATGCGGGCACGCCCAGGAAATAAAATGTAACATTTGTTGGACATGGACCACAAGCACCGAAAAGGCTGCCTATCAATATTATACTAAATCTGTGTTAATATAATACAAATACAGTGACCATGAAAGCACAGCCTGAAGCAGGGCGTTGTGATAGGGACAACGTCAACAGGGGCCACGCTATCGCGTGCAAGGTCCTTTGTTTTTTTTTTTAAGGTACGCTACTTTCTGAACTTGACTTCTTGCGTTTCCACCACCGCCGCGACTTCAGCAGTGTTCCTTTTAATAAGACGCGTCTTAGAATTGAAAGCATCCTGATAAGGTAGAACAGACAAGATTCTTTGTATATCGTTCAGTTTGTTATATTCGTAATTTATTATATTGTAAAAAAGTTGTTAACGATACAATGGTTCTCAGTATGGTTCAGAGGTCGCCATTTGAATCTGAACCTGGCAACTTTTAACACTAAAACGTTAGCTAGTGAGCAGAGTCTAGGAGTGCTATTGGAGGAATTAGAGGGCAGTAAATTGGATAAAAGAGGGCTCGGTGAAGTTAGGAGGACAAAAGAATCATATACAGTGCTAAAAAGCGGGCACGTCCTGTGCTACCGGGGCTTAGCGGAGAGACGAGAACTAGGAGTCGGATTCCTGATTAATAAGGATATAGCTGGTAACATACAGGAATTCTACAGCATTAAAGAGAAGGTGGCAGGTCTTGCGAAATATAATAAGGGGTACAAATTGGAGATCGTACAGATCTAAGCCCCTACATCAAGTCATGATGACAAGCAAGTCGAAAGCGTCTATGAAGACGTGGAATCGGCGATGGGTAAAGTCAAAAGAAAATACACTATACTAATGGGCAACTTCAATGCCAGGGTAGGCAAGAAGTAGGCTGGAGACAAGTCAATGGGGAAATATGGCATAGGCTCTAGGAATAGCAGAGGAGAGTTATTAGTAGAGTTTGCAGAAGAAAATAATGTGCGGATGATGAATATCTTCTTCCACAAGTGGGATAGCAGAAAGTGGACGCGGAGGAGCTCGAATGGTGAGACTAGAAATGAAATACACTTTATACTCTGCGCTAACCCTGACATCATACAAGATGCGGACGTCCTCGGCAAGGTTCACTGCACCTGCCATAGGAGGGTAAGAACACGAATTAGCCTAGGCTTGAGGAGGGAACGAAAGAAACTGGTGTATAACAAGCCGATCAATGAGCTAATGGTAAGAGGGAAAACGAAGGACTTCTGGATCAAGCTATAGAACAGGTATACGGCTTTAACTCAGGGAGAGCACCTTAGTGTTGAAGCACTGAACGACAATCTTATGGGCGTCATTAAGGCTTGTGCAGTAGAAGTCGGCGGTAACTCCGTTAGAGAGGATACCAGTAAGCTATCCCAGGAGACGAAAGATCTGATCACAGAAACGCCAATGTATGAAAGCCTCTAACCCTACAGCTAGAATAGACCTGGCAGAACTTTCCAAGTTAATCAACAAGCGTAAGACAGCTGACATAAGGAAGTCTAATATGGATAGAATTGAACGTGCTCTCAGGAACGAAGGAAGCCTAGGAATAGGAATAGGCAAGAATCAGATGTATGTGTTAAGAGACAAAGCCAGCAATTTTATTACTAATATGAATGAGATAGTTGAAGTGTCTGAGGAGCTATATGGAGATTTATACAGTGCCAGTGGCACCCACAACGATAATGGAAGAGAGAATAGTCTAGAGGTATTTTAAATCCCACAAGTAACGCCGGAAAAAGTAAAGAAAGCCTTGGGAGCAATGCAAAGGGGGAAGGCAGCTGAGGAGGATCAGGTAACAGCAGATTTGTTGAAGGATGGTGGGCAGATTGTTCTAGAAAAACTGGGAACCCTGTATACGCAATATCTCATGACCTCGAGCGTATCGGAATCGTGGAAGGACGCTAACATAATCCTAATCCATAAGATAGGGGACGACAAATGCTTGAAAAATTATAGACCGATCCGCTTACTATCCGTTGCCTACGAAGTATTTACAAAGGTAATCGCAAATAGATTCAGGAACACCTTAGATTTCTGTCAACCTAAGGACCAGGTAGGATTCCGTAGAGGCTACTCAACAATGTACTATATTCACATTATCAACCAGGTGATAGGGAAATGGGCTGAATGTAACCAACCCTTATATATAGCTTTCATTGATTACGAGAAAGGGTTTGATGCTGAAGGCAGAGCAAAGACGTTTCGAAATCAGTAAAGTAGGTTAGGATTGCCTCACCTCCCTAATGGGCGCAACAGGAGGTCCTCAGGCTGATATGCGGGCGGCATAGTTGCACTAGCGGATAATACAAGGCATTTGTGGAGACTGGCGAATTTGTGGAAATGCAGGGACAAAGCTAGGCCTCAAGCTTAACGTCTAGAAATCGGGAGTTGTGGCACTTATTCAAGAGGCGAGTAACAGCTTGGTATCAATTCATTGGCAAGTTGTATTCATACTCAAGCAAAATAAATACTTGGTGTATACCTAAAGCAAATACCAACATAATCAAGCATGTACCACGAGAATCTAAAAACGAAGGGGAAGCGGAATGAACAGTAATTAAATACAGAGCACTTTAGCACACCAATAAATATGAGGTGGTGCGAGGAATTCGGAAAGCAGTAAAGTGCAAGCGCAAGCACTTGAAAATGCTACTCGTTGCTTAGAAGAAGGAATCTTTTCGAGTTTTGACAATAACCAAACATCGGTAGGCCTGTTGGCTTTGAGAGCCCAAAGTATAACCACAAATCAGGCTGTGCCGGGTGACGAAGGGCGGGCTTGTTTTGAAGCAATCACCACACTTAGTTTTGAATATGGACTCGGAGGCACGGACGAAAGCAAAAGGGCACAAATACTTGTACCTGGAGCGCGTGGACGGAGAATGAAGGAAGACGTCAAGAAGTTGGAAACCAAGTAGCCGTAAATGTATTTCTAAATGTAAATATACTAGCACCAATCATCAGTAATAAAGTAATACAAGCAGAGACAGTGCATTGGATGCAAATGATGGGAAAAAAGAATAATACAAATGTACAAGAATGTTAATAAAGAAATTAGATAGCAAAATCGGTACGAAACCGCACTGTGCAATGCATTGCTATATTGAGGCCCGAGCTTTTAGCCTGGGGTAAAAAATGTACAACAGCAAATATAGGATGAGGCATGTGTCTACTGCACCAAAAATTCTGAAACTACTCTGCACATACTTATGGACTGCGAAAGAAATCACTGAGCGTCTCGTTGGTGCGTCCACTTTTGTGCAGCGCTGACATGGAAAGCGAAGGATAGCAGCAACCAATCAGGACTCTAGATTAGCAGAAGTTTTAGCAGTGGTAGCGAAAGAAAAGCAGGACGGCGTATAATATGTTCGCATTTATTACAGGCATCGTTATTGTTATTAGGTAGACATCAAGGTTTTATGAAAAAAAGAGCCCCTCGTCTGCGTTCGATTTCGCCCCTGCGTCGTTGAGCTCCCAGTGAAAAGGCAAACTGACTGGTGCAGTTCCCGAGGCAAGAACTGCAAATACATCGACGTTTTGGAGACCTCATTCTTCGCCGCAAAATGTTATTCCAGTTTTTGTAGAGGGAGTATCCGCAGTGGCACTAGTCGACACCGGAACAGACGTTTCCGCCACTCACGAAAACCTTTGTCGCAAATTGCGAAACGTAACTACAGCTCCCTCTGGCCTGGTGCTCGCTACTCCCAGCGCGCAGCGAATTCACCCTTCAGCTGTATGCACGGCCCGTGTCCTCATCAACGACGTTCTCTACATAATCGAGCGTTTTGTGCTACCATGATGCTCTCACGACCTCATCTTTCGTTAGAATTTCCTGTCACGTCATCATGCTGTCATTGACTGTTTGCGTGCAGAAGTGTCACTTTTACCACTAAGGTAATCACTGCTGACCAGCCCTCATCACTTGGGCGACAAACTCACTGTTGATGCCGGCACAACCATACCCCCTGAGTTGTCGATGGGTGTTGTCCTGTCGTCTGATGCCGAATCTGACGCGACTGTAGTGTTCACGCCGTCCGATTTGTTTGCTCAGCGCAAACGCATTGTTTTTCCATTTGCAGTGTTTACTATAACATCAGGGTCAACTGTGATTATGGTCACCAACTACTACCAGTACCCGATCAGCCTACTGCGTGGATAGACCGTAGGATACTTCCAGACGGTCGACTGCGTTGACGATCTCCATGTCCCTACCGACTCCCCCTGTCACGTTGACGCCATCGCTTCGGTCTCACACTCATCACCTTCAGTGGCTTTTGACAACGCCATCGACCCTGCTTTTTCCCCATCTCATCGCCGCCAACTTCTCGCTCTCCTTCACAAGTTTCTCTCTTCTTTCGGCTGTCATCAGACATCATTAGGCCGTGCCACTGGCTTTTCCCACACCATCGACACCGGATCCCACTCCCCCTTGCGACAGCGCCCGTATCGTGTCTCCGCTGAATAGAGCCGAATCACCTCACAGCAAGTGGACGACATGCTCAAACGTAGTCATCCGTCCCTGGTCAAAGTCCTTGGTCTTCACTTGTCGTATTGGTAAGAAAAAAAGATGGCTCCATTCGTTTTGTGTCGACTACAAGATAACGAGAAAAGATGTTTATCCACTGGCTACGATCGATCACGCTCTCAACTCTTTACAAGGCGCAGAATATTTCAGTTCCTTGGATCTGCGCACCGGGTACTTACTTGCAAGTACCAGCGGCCGAACCTGACCGTCCGAAAACCGCATTCGTTACACCCGATGGCCTCTACGAGTTTAACGTCACGCACTTCTGACTGTGCAACGCGCCCGCTACTTTGGAGCGTGTGATCGACACCACCCTTCGGAACCACAAATGGAAGGCCTGTTTATGTTACCTCGACGACATCATCGTCTTCTCAACCGATTTTCCGACGCACCACGCTCGCCTGCATGAGATTCTGACCTGTCTCGCATATGCTGGCCTACAGCTTAACCTCAAAAAGCGCTGTTTTGCTGCCAGCAAGCTACCCATCTTGGGTCATGTTATCTCAAATCACGGCGTCCTCCAGGACCCAGACAAGCTCGGCGCCGTTGCAGACTTCCCAAAGTCCACCTCTATCAAAACCCTGGGAAGTTTTCTTGGCGTATGTTCCTATTTTCGTCGCTTCGCAGGCAATTTCTCATCCATCATGGCGCCCTTGACAAGTTTACTTTCCGCCAGTAACGACATAGCAGCGTGGTCACCTGAAGGTGATGCTGCATTTCAGCAGCTGCGCCACTTGTTGACCTCACCCCCGATTCTTCGCCTCTACGATCCTGATTCTCCCACGGAAGTTCATACTGACGCCTGCGAAGTTGGCCTTGGCGCGGTCTTAGCGCAACGGAAAGTTGGCTATGATGAATACGTTGTCGCCTATGCGAGCCGTACTCTAAAGAAAGCAGAAATCAATTACTCCGTCACAGAAAAGGAGTGCCTAGCGATCATCTGGGCGCTGAGCAAGTTTCACCCATACCTGTACGGCCGTTCTTTCGCCGTATTTACTGACCACCATACCCTTTCTTGGCTTTCTTCCTTGAAAGACCCATCGGGACGCTTGGGACGTCGGGCGCTTCGCTTGCAAGTGTACGACATCCGCGTCATGTGCCGCTCCGGTCGCAAGCACTCCGACGCTGACGCCCTCGCTTGCTCCCCATTGACGCCTGATTTGGCATCTTTCTCACCTTCCTCGTCCACTCTCACCGTTGACCATCCCTTACATGCTCACAGAGCAGCGCAAGGACTCAACACTTGTAATGTTACTTCACTACCTTGCCGCTCCATCTGATGTCCCTTCGACACGAGCACCGCGTCGCCAAGCAACCTACTTTTCCGTGCGGAACAACATTCTATATAGCCGCAACTACATGCCCGATGGTCGGAAATGGCTCCCTGTTATACTTCGTCATATGCACTCTGACATCTGTGCGTCTTTTCACGCTGACACCGTAAGCGCTCATGCCGGCGTCATCAAAACTGACACAAGGTTGCGTCAGCGCTATTATTGGCGAGGCGTGTACAACTTTGTGCAAATGTACATTCAGTGTTGTTCTACATGCCAACAAGGCAAGAGACCTACCCAGCGTTTAACAGGACCGTCGCAGCCGCTACCGTGCCCTTCTCATGCGTTCGACAGCGTCGGCATCCACGTCTACGGCCCGCTTCCATGTAGCGGGTGTGGAAATCGGTGGATTATTATCTGCCTAGACCAACTCACTCGCTACGCTGAGACTGCAGTTCTGCCAGCAGCGACCGCCCGTGACGTTGGTTTCTTCATCCTTCGCAATTTCGTTCTTCGCCACGGTGCTCCCCGAGAACTACTGAATGATAGAGGCCGTATCTTCCTGTCGGAGGGCGTCCAAGCCCTCCTCGCTGAGTGCAGGATAATTCACCGCAAATCGTTCGCGTACCATCCCTAAACCAATGGTCTCACCGAGCGGTTCAATCGCACATTTGGCGACATGTTGCGGATGTACATGTCATCCGATCACTCCAACTGGGACACCGTACTCCATTTTGTTTCGTTCGCATACAACACCGCGACGCAAGCAACCACCGGCTTTTCCCCCTTTTTCCTTGTGTATGACCGTGAGCCTTCATTCCCATAGGACACTCTACTGCCGTACCAACCTGACGCTGAAGAGTATACTCCGCTTTCCGAAGTCGCCAAATATGCTGAAGATTGCCGTCAGCTGGCACGTGACCTGACTAGGGAAACACAAGGGGAAACACAAGAACGTCAAAAGACAAGACATGACCGTGCTCATCAACTACCACACAACTTTTCTCTTGGTTCGCTTGTTCGGCTTTGGATACCAGCCCACGTTCCTGGCCTTTCTTCTAAACTCCTGGCGCGTTATCACGGTCCGTACCGTATCATCTAGGACACTTCACCGGTCAACTACATCGTCCAGCCGCTCACAGTGTCATCAGACCTGCGTCGTCGTGGACGAGAGACAGTATATGTCAGCCGCCTGAAACAGTATTACGACCCGTTCATCTTCTCCGCGCCCTGCGTCCACAGGATGGCTACGCTTCGATATCGGGGCATTGTAATGAAGGAGACGCGCCCCTGTGTATGTGCCGACTGACGAGGAAGACGAAGGACCGTGCCGTGATCGCCAGCGAGCCCCGTGCTACGGACAGCCCTTGCAGTGCCGTTATCTAGCGTTCCAGAATGTTGTGAACGACAATACACATCGTCGCAAGAGCAAGGAAATGTAGGCAAAATGCTAGACTCATAAATCTGTTAGATTCCCTGATTATCTCAAGTTGGCTAGATGACTTTGTCACCGCCTTGTTTCAAAGAGGATTCCAAGGAATCATTATCCTTTTCATCATCATGTTAACGTTGGCGTACTCGCACCCTTAAATACAAGTCCTTGAGGGACCCACGTCTGAAAGTCTGACAAAGGTGATTTCGTTTAGCGTACAAAAGGACAAAAACACTATTATAAAGATGTCTTAAATATAGCTGAATCAGCTGCAAGGTATTTAGCATCGTTGTCGATTGTCTGACAGGCACTGCTACGTGTACAAACTGGATGCCATTAATAATTGAGCGAAGATGCTCCTTCGAAAAACGCCAATTTCCCGACAGTTGCGATATGTACATGGCGCGCCTAAGTTTCTCTGTCCCCGCCCAGTGTGATTGCTTAAAGAGCGCGAACGGCCATGGCGCAATTCTTCTACCGCCGTAATATTGACAATGATCTTTCTTGAGCCACGCATAATGTAGGTCACAAGTCTGTTTTCACTGCTCTGTAGCTCTCTGTAGCTCTGCAGCGAAATTACTTTCAGTGGAACAACTTGGCCAGAGTGCTTTGCAGGCGCAGCATTTGTTGTTTATGGTCACCCTTTATGCTGCTATACCCTTCTTCGCCAATGACCATATTTCTTAACTTATCATGTATTCCTTCTGTCATCCGACGGTAATCAAGGGTCGATTGCCGGTTTTCCACTTCCCACGTAATCCGCCTTTCACACTTAGGCCCTGTATTCACGATATTGCGGTTATGTTGCTCACAAAGATCTAGCATTGACTTATCGTTGTTGTTCGTATAGCCATCTAGATCCTGTATATGGACGTTCATGTCACCTAATAGAATCGTAACGGCATCAATCCCGAAACCCTTAATATGAGCACTTAGGCATTCCACGAACTCTTGATTCTTCTCTGCGCATATATTTCCGGTGCACAAATACGTTACGCCCAGCGAAGTTTTCTTTCCACTCATTGTACCTGATAACCAAAAATGCTCTTGACATTTTGAATTTTCCACTTGGCTTCCTGATGGCTGAGCATTCCGATTCGGTCAACTTTCTTTCCGACTAAGTTCTGTTGCACCCTTCCCAAACATAATTCGCCATCACTGGCGGCTCTTCTGGGTCTCTAAGGTGCGTGTCTGTACTGCGTTAATATATGAATGATGCAATATGGAAAATGTAAAATCCAATGATGATGAAGCGGCCTATAGGCCACTTCATTAGGCCACGACTCCTGGATTACGCCTGTTGTGTATTACCATTTAGGCTACAGTTGAAGCATCTCTTGATGCCCCTTCGTATTTTCTGTAGAAATTTATCCGTGGAGCGGTTACCCGCCGGGCGCATGGCATTCAGGGCGGACGTGGAGCGACATCTTAAGCGCCGCTATCATGTAATACTCAATGTTAGAAGCGCGAAACTGGCCAACAATCCTCTTATGCTGCCTGTCGGCATCAACACTGCCAAATTCGATGGCATCGATGGAAGTGAGCGAGACTCGTATTGTGATCAGCGGGTCTCCGATTTTTTTTAGTCGCAACCATACCAAGTATTGGAATATGAAGCCACAAGAAGGACAGGGGAAGCTAATTACTAGGCTTTGATCTAATGTAGAAACACAAACGCAAAGAGCAGGGGGTCAAGCACTCGCTACGGCCGCTTAGTGGCTGAGGCTTTTGCGC
Source organism: Dermacentor variabilis (assembly GCF_050947875.1). Classification (NCBI taxonomy): domain Eukaryota; kingdom Metazoa; phylum Arthropoda; class Arachnida; order Ixodida; family Ixodidae; genus Dermacentor; species Dermacentor variabilis. Next base: position 180,963,983 of record NC_134571.1, read on the forward strand.
TGCTGAGACCGATATCGCTCATCCGATACTGGCCGCAGTAGTCGTTTTCCGTTATGGCAAACCGCCAAAATGCTCGTGTGCCTATATACAGGTACGCGTTCAAGAACCATCAGTATGTGGCCAAAATAGGTCCCGACATCCCAACTACAGGCGTGCCTCCCAAATGTACAGTGGTAATTGCGAATAAAACACCAGAATTTGTTTTTCATTCATTTCAAAAGACGACGCGCGCCTCCGCGACCTACCGAGACTCAGGCTACCCCTAGCGAATGCGGATACGTTTCGGGCCGCTTAGCACCAAAACAACTCAAAAATGAAGCCTGGACGCCCGAAACATCCAGCGAAACGCATCGCGAAACAGAGCAAGGACAGTCGCGAGACGCTCAGTGCGGGTTCCAAAGGTTGGAGCAAAAACTATGACGTCGTCGAGATAACACAGACAGATGGTACACTTCAAGCCTCGGAGAAGGGTGTCCAACATTCTCTCGAAGGTCGCTGGGGCACTGCAAAGCCGGAAAGTCATGACTCTGAATTCGACATGTCGGCAGGCGTAATATAGGCTGTCTTCTCGCGATCCTTGTTATCAACAGCGACCTGTCGGTAGCCCTATCGGAAATCAATCGATTAAAAATATTTCGCCCCATGCACAGTCCAGTGCACCATCTATGCGAGGCAATGTATGCACGTCCTTCTTGGTAATCCTGTTCAGATGGCGATAATTAATAGAAAATCTCCAGGTGTTGTCTTTATTCTTGACCAGGACTACCGGTGAGGCCAGCGGACTAGCGGGAGGCTCGATGATGTTCTTCTTGAGCATCTTCGCCACTTGACTTTGATTGATGGTGCGCTCTACTGCAGGCACGCGGTAGAGGTGGCGATGGATGCGACTTGCGTCGCCGCTGTGAATCTGGTGAGTGAATACTGCTGTCTGGCCGAGCGGGCGGTCATCGAAATCGAAATATTGCGGTAACTAAACAGAATGCGCCTAACTTCTTCAGTTAGAGCTGGAGAGAGGTCGGTAAGGGATCATTTTATCGATGTCGGCGTAGAGTGACGAAGCCGAACGAGAACACGCGGCGATAGGGCTGACAGAGGCAGAAATAGTGGACGCGACCGGAGATATCTCGTACTCGTGCAAAGGTGTCAGACGGGCCACTGTCATGTTACAGGGAAGAACATGTGCAACAGACCCAAAGTTGAGAACGGAACAATTGTGATAGCAGCACTTGGGAGCACGACGCCGTGCTGCAGAATAACGTCAACAAGCGGAGAGACGATGACGATGTTGTTGCCATCAGGAACATGTCATCAAGCGTTAACATGCAGAGTAATAGTGCCTTGAGGCGGCAAAGGGGCGAATTCTGTTGACCAGACGGAGGGATGATGAGCCTAAGAAAAAAAGCAGCTGACAATAGAAAGGTCCAGCTGCACGACACCTGTAGCGCAGTCTGTTAGGGCAGAATGGGTCGAAAGTCCAGCCCCAAAATCAGGTTATGTGGACAGCGCTCTAACAGAATAAATAGGGCGGTGGTTTGATGGCGGGGAATCGTTGCTCGTGCTGCACACATTCCGACAACCAGTGGTGTACTGCCGTCGGCAACGCGTACTGTGCACAGTACGACAGGCTTGAGGACCTTTTGAGTCTTTAGCGAAGGGCGGCACTTATTGCAGGCTTCGGAGCAGCGGTGTCGACGAGGGACTTGACTGGGACTCCATCCACCTCAACGTCTAATGTATTTCCAAGGTTAGGCTATGTGATCATAGGATTTGCAGGCCGGGTCGTTGATGCAGCGTCACCTGCGAGAGCTGCACCAACTAATCTTCTTGTGGCACGAACGCAGGGGAGGAAGAACGTCGGGACCGCGAAGAACGAGTCCAACGACTTAAGGCTCCTTTACACTACTACAAAAATTCGGCGAGCGAAGCGGATTCGTTTGCCGGAAAAAAGAGAGAGTGTTCTCCTCTGTTGACGCGCGCATCGGCGGATCCGTCGCCGCTTCTCGCTTTTCCGCGACGACAGCGAGATCTCGCGGCAGTTTCGTTTTCGGTTTCGCGACTTCGCGAACTAGACGAGAGTTGACGTCAGTGCCTCTCGTTCGCGGGCTTTTGTTGTGTCTGCTTGTATTGCGCCGTTGCCGGGCTTCCAGCTGCGAGATACTGAGCACAGCACGATGGCGAGCTTTTCAGAAGACGAGGAAATGTCGGAAGAAGAAGAAATTGTCACGATTCTCCTCTGCAACTCAATGACGGTTATGCTTCAAGAGCTGCGACGGGCTGAGCAACCAAGATCGCGGCGGCGGCGGCGACGGTGGTGGGTCCGCCCGTCCTTGCAGGAGCGGGATAAGTTGGGAAAGGCGAACAATCTGTTACCACTGCTTCGCGATCGAGACGTCGAGTACTACAGAGAGTAAGTATACCTGTCTGTACATGGTGCTTTATCAAAGTTTGACTGTGACTGTTGCAGCGCTAAACGCACTGCAAAATGCCTCGCTCGGTTTAAACTGCTACTGATTAGCGTTATTTGACTCAGAGATGGCATACGATAGTCCTGCTTTTTAGATATCACGTTTGGGGGATGTACTTGCCTGAATCGATCAGACTTGCTTAGAAATCCGTGTCGGCTGCAGCATCGGAGACCTTAAACAAGCAGCTGTCGCGTATACTGGTGGTGCCTTCCGAGTAACGCTTGTTTTGTCTATTCTGGAACGATTTACCTTTGAAGCTGCAATATGTATAGGCACCAAATGGCATTACCGGCATCAGCTTTGCGTAAGCTGACTGTTATAGGTCGCCAATGCTACAGAGGGGCCGATTTCTAAGTAATTGATGAAATCAGGCAAGTACATCACCCATACGTGGTATTGCAAAAGCAAGACTGTTGTATGCCATCTCTGCGCAAATTAAGCGCCATTAATCGAGCGGTTTAAGCGAGAGGAGCATTTGACGGTACACGTTTGGCGTTGCAACACTCATGATAGAGCACAGAGGGGCGTTGTATGTGCTTTCTTCTCACTGCCGCTTCTCTTTCGGCAGCTTCCTGCGCATGTCACCCTGCAGCTTTGACACACTTATGGAGCTCCTTGGCCCCCGCATCGCAAAAAAAGACGCGTGGTTTCGCAAGGCTATACCTTCACACAACCGCCTGGCGCAAGTTATTAGGTGATGGGAACATACTTTTGCTGTTTTGCACGCCCTGCTGTATACATGCTGTAAAATTGATTTGCTTTTTGTTTTGCTCCGAAAACAGACTACTAATCATATCAGGGATACTGTGAAGCTCGTAACGGATACAGCGTAACTTGAAAGAATGCGAGGAATTTAGAACACATTTCCTTTCATTATTTCGGCGCCTGATGACTTGGTTCTTGAACTTCATGTGGATTATGGTTGGTTTTATCATTTTATCCAGTGAAAACAGCTGATGGAACTAGAGGCGATTGGATCCATCGCTTTGGAACCACAGTACACATGAAGGCTTACTTAGCGAGCGTAGCTGAATTTGTTTGTCCCTTCTCTTTCCCTCTTTTCAGATTGCTGGCTGTTGGCGATACACTGCGGTCATCTGCTTTTAATTTCTTGGCTGGCAGGTCCACAACGTGCAACCTTGTTTCAGAGGTGTGCCTGGCCATTTGGAAAGTGCTTGGTCCTATATATGTTATAACGCCATCATCTCCAGATGAATGATTGAGGGTAAGTTCTTCGATCTCATTTCCTTGCACATACTGCATAGAGCGTAAACCAGTGACACTATGGATAAAATGTAATTTAGGCACTGAAACTTCGTGACCACTGTCCTTGAATCTAAAACGACCAGTGCAAAAAAGTCTGCATAAAAGCATAATTGTCAGAATAAATAATTTCAGTGTCATTGTCGAGGGTACAAATCACTACTACGACTACTAGGACTGCTATTCTACATGGAGCATGTTACACATCCCCCGCCCGAGGTTATCTTCGAGGCTTGTGCTTAACATATGAATTGGGTTTTTTTTTCTGCCTTAAACTTAGGTCTCCGAAGAGTTTGAGCGCATCTGGAACATGCCACACTGCCTAGGCGCAATAGATGGAAAGCATGTCAATATTGAGTGCCCGAAAAATTCAGGCAGTGTGGACAGAAACTATAACAATGCTTTCAGCAAGTCGATGCTTGCAATCAGTGATGCACACTACAGGTATGCAAGTACAGTTGCTTTACTTACAAGTGCTTGGAGCTGTTGTATATGCTGTTTGGTTGATTTTCTTTTCTTGGTAATTGCCAGCTTTTTTGTGTGTGGTGGTGGGTCTCAATCCCAGAGAGCACGATGTCATGTGGTAGATGCATAAGAATCATATACGGCTTCTAAGTAGCCATCGGTAGTGTTAATTTCAGAAAACAGCCAGTAAGGGATGCTTTCTTAAGAACTTATAATGAAAACATAGAGATATAATTGATGCAACTTTATTTTACAAGAACACCTTTCAAGTAAAGTTTAAAAGCGCTTTTTGCTTTTTACTAAGCACTATAAGTCACGTACGGCTAGACCTTGTCAGATTCTGACTAGAGCCTTTCTAGCTTTGTCATCTATAAAACTCCTCAAAGAATGAGCAAGGTTGTAGTTGTATCATTTAGTTGGTGTTTGAGCAGCATGTTGATGTATGCAATAGTCCAACCGTCATGATTAGTTTTCATGTGAGTGACGTGGCAGCGATAGCAAGTTAAATGTGCCTATGTTTTCTTGAACCGGATCAGATCAGATCAGATCAATTTGTTTCCACTCCACTATTAGGTTCTTGTTTGCAGAAGTAGGCCAGAATGGCAGCGAATCAGATGGGGGTAATTTTGGCCGGAGCCCATTCTTCAAGAGAGTTGACCAAAGCCTGCAAGGGATTCCTGAAGACTCTCCTTTGGCCGACATTAGCAGCACGCCCTACTTTTTTGTAGGAGACGAAGCGTTTCCTCTGAAAACCTACCTCATGAGGCCGCATGCAAGGAAGAGTAAGTAATACCAGTACCTTCGTCATTTCTTGGCCGTTACAGTACTAGCCATTAGCTGGATCTTGAGGAGTGATTTTACACACTTTTAAGGGTCTCGTAATATGATATATGTGTCATCAGCCAGTGCTGAAAATTTATGCAAATGAGGGATTGTATACAAGCATGGAAAGATCCGTTTCCTTCATTGACCTAAACCGTTCTAAATGTTGCCATTGCAGTTATTTCTGACAAGTAGTGATTATCTGTAGCACATTTGTTGCGGTAAACATGTAGTGTGCTAGATCTTGGGGATAATTTATACCTGCAAATTTACACAACTTTATAAGGAAACTGAAGCGGCACTCCTTCTGCAAGTCTACCCCCTTTGTTTGGAAACTGTTGACTGGCAAGCTCAGCAACCAGATGTTCATAGAGCACCAAGTCAGTTTTCACAGCTACAAGAAAAAACAATTTTCAACTATAGACCGAGTAGGGCTCGACGAGTTGTCGAAAATGCTTTTGGGATCCTGGCTCAAAGGTGGCGCATCTTGCGCCGGCCATTTAAAGCCAAAGATGAAAATGTCAGACGGATTATATTAGCGTGTGTATGCTTGCACAATTTTCTGATGACAGAAACAGCTTCCTCTCGTGCAGTTTACTGCCCGCCAGGAACTACGGATTATGAAGATTGGCAGAGACGTCAAACCGATGGAACATGGAGGCAAGAAGCGGATGAGAATGGCGGACTGACTCCTGTGCCTGCCACAGGTTATCACCCATTGAGGTAATCACGTTGTAGAAATATCTGCAAACAAAACTGGGACTGCTGTTTACTTACTATTCCCCCAAATAGCTTGCTTTTATGATTAGTAGTTCAAGTGATGTTAAGTGCCACATGTTGGAGCGAGCACTTACGCTTCGATGTTCCATTTGTTTTGTGTTTAGGCTTGCCTACACTACACGAGACAGGCTTTGCAAACACTTCATCGGAAGCGGCAAGGTCCCCTGGCAAGAGGAGATGATCAGGAGCAGCAGAGTGTAGTAATGGTAACATTTTTTTTTTACGTACAGCCACTTTAAACACATTTTATATTGCATTGCCTGCTTCCAGTGATGACAGCACCCTCGTACACTTTGCTGTCTTCTAAAAATTATTCTTGAGACATATGTATGTTGCAGGTACGGATGCAGACAATAGCAAATGGAGCACGCTTTTGCCCTCTAATATTTTTCACGTGTTCTGTAATTGAAAGTGGTGTCTGCGGTATGTGCAGGCTGCTGGTGTGCACTAGTGCGCTTCCTCATGGACAAACAGTGTTTCTTCGTGTCAAAAGGAAAGGCCTGATTGCAATTAGAACGGAATAGCCTGCTCTGTTTACTTGTGTCCGCACCTATATATTTGGCAGCACTTGTGACACACAAAAAGGCACATGTAATCACAGATCATGAAAAGGTGGCAGCAGTTAACCCCATAACAGCTGGCTCTGTAAAAATGTGAATAGTTTTCATTGGTAGTTGCAGGTGAATACCACACCCTTTCAGTACTGCACAAACCGTATTTCCTGACATATTCCATATATCAGTAAATCTCAAAATGGGCCAAGCAAGAAATGCCAAAGGAAGAAATGCCATCCTTTATTTAACATACCTTACAGGCCCCTGAGTATTGTGTAAAGGGTATGTTATTAACAGTGCGTTTGTAAAAGCAATACAAAAAGGGAGAAGTTCAGCTTATAATAAATAACATTTGAACACATGATTATAGATAAAACGCATGAAGGAATGGACGATACAGTCTAAATCAAGTAAGAGAAAAAAGAAACAAGATGCATAACAGGTAAACAGAAGTAAAAAGTATAGTGTTACAGTGGTGCAGCAAAGTAGACGAAATATGTGTGGATGAAGTAAGCATATAAAACATTAGTGCGAATTTTGTTCATTCATGGCTCCTTGGAGCCGGTGGTACATCATTGTTTGAATTTCAAATATCGCGTCTGACTGGTCTCTCGGACCGAGCATTCGCAGCTGTGCGGCAAGTGCCATGCACATATGGTATACGACACCTTGTGGCTCCCGCTGCAGTTGTTGCTTCTGCTGCCTCTCAGTCCGCACCGCCTGGAGGTGCTCCATACAGGCAGCAGTTACAGCAGCATGCTGAGGGGCTTTCAATGGGCTGCAAGTTGAAACAGTTTTTTTAGTAGTCGTGTATTGTGTAATCATTCTTGATTTACCTCTGTTGTTTCATTGGTGACCACCGTGCTTTTTTCCGCCTTGGAGTCCTTCGAAAAAATTGAACCTTTCTCAGCAGCGAAATGCATTCACTCCAGAGGCACTATAGCAAGCGGTTAGATGCAAGCATGTGCTACATGAGAAATGAAAAAGCTCGAGTCGCAGTGTTCCGCCTAACTATCTGTGTCAGACTCTAAGTCATCTTCTGTTGGTTGGCTGTAAAAATGAGTGTGTAAATCCCATGTTTGTACAGATTGCAAGGCATTTCAGTGATTGCAGTCTTGTATGCCTATATTACAAGTTCTTTACCTTTCAGTGGCAGCTGCTGGTGTTGCTGGGCCACTTGACGGAACTGAGGAGCCAGAAGTTCCCGGCACTTCTTCTTGGTCCTGGAGATTTCTGTTTCCAGTGCACAACAGTTATTAAATGAATAAACCTATAATTATTTGACGGCCTAAGTTTGGGCAATAACACTGTGATAAATTCATTTTAGATATAGTCATGACTGGCAGGAGTCGCAACCTGTACATGTTAGAAAGAACATTGTTCAGGAAGTTACTCTTCAGGAAGGAAGTCAAGGCTTGAATAGAGCCGGCAAAAATATATTTACACATAAGGAGAGCACTCTGAAAGGTTACTAACTTGAGAGTGTAGGTTTTGTTCCCGCCTGGGTTTTTGCATAGATAACATATAACAAGCAAGGCTACAAATGCTCGTGTAGATTTCCGAAAATTGCTCCACTCACATTGGCTCTTCAGAAATTGGCTCCATTATTGCTTGCATTGGAAGAAAGTGTTTCCACATTATAGTGGCGACGTCTGCGGCACCGGCTCCGCTCTTCATGCTTGTTCGAATTTGGTTTCGAATCTTCGCGAATGTGTCCTTCAGGTTCTTAAACATTTTTTTGACACAGCGAACCTGCGCAGAATAAAAGGCACTTTTGTCAAGTAGAATGAAGCGAATTGATGGACTGTTTGTTCGCTTTCATTCGCGCTCTTTCGAGTCATTCAGCATAGCACCTCCGATAATTTTTAACGGCTATTTACTGTGCTCTGTTGCAATACTCGACCGCCGTTATGTCTTTGGCTGACCACAACACAACCGCCGTTGCCCGCGGCAAGAATTGCCGGGCATCGGCTGTCGCAGCAGATCATGAATCGTTAGAAACACTTTACGCTCACCGTTGTAGCACAGGAAAGTTTCTATTTTAACACTGCGCTACTCTCGCGGTGCCATCAGTGTCGCGCGTGCATGCCTGCGCAGGCATTCGAACGCCGCACGAGCGGAGCATGCACGGCATAGGAGCAAGCAGCGGCGCGGGAAAAATGTTTCCTGATGTTTGACGGAAAATATGAATAAAAATAAGGCACTGGCAATGAGAAAGTCTCGTCGGTCCGGCATCGGCGCGAGTAAGCATGAATAACAGTCGTACTTACCGCTGACTCCCATTTCTTCCCCGTTGTTGTCCCATAGCTGCTCTTTGTAGGCAATGTCCTTAAAGTTCAAGTGTCTTTTGTCGTATAGTATGGGGTGCTGCTTAATTGCGTCGATGAGCATTTCTACGGAGAAGATCGGTCGCTCAGACATGCTGGCCACCATGTTGACATTGAACGAGTTATGACGCCAAAAACGAAACTTGCGGCTGCGGCGAAAGCAGAAAAAATGGGTCCTAGACCGATTGCCTTCACCGCGTCGCTTTCCGCCCTCCTCGGCGTCAAAAGCGGTCGAATCCACTTCGCTCACCGGATATTTCGTGTAGTGTGAACAGGCCTTTAGAGGCGATGATGACCGGCTGGTTCGGAAGGTAGTATGCACTTTGTCGGTATTTGTAGATGAAAGGGGAAACGGGGGGCACCTTGATCTGGACGGTCGGACGGGGAGCTCCACCTAGGGCTCGATGATCAACGACTGCGGCTATAACGAGCGATATGTGCCACACGCGACCAATGAAACAAATCGGCTTATCGTCCGGTGTTCTGCAGTCGGCCGGGTTACGACGGTGAGTTAGAACCGCTGAAAACGGGGAAGCAGTGGCTTTTGCGGGGCCGGTCCTGGCTGACAGCAGCATTACGAATGGGCAGAGAGACAGGATGCCTAAATTTGCTATATCTTTCCTGACAACGGCCTGTATAACCAATCCAAATAGCTTTCCGAAGAGATATAGAAGTATCTGCTTAGAGACGTTCAAACTCGTTATGTCGTGTTCGTGGGTCTCGTACACTCTTAAAATTTTAGCACCCTTATGGGTGTAATGCGGGTGTATTCATCTTTTCACCCTTGTAAACACCCTTGAAACACCCTTTTTTAACGGAAAAGGGTGTTCAACAAGAAAACACCCTTGGAACACCCCAGTCTTCCTAATTTACACCCTAAATATAAGGGAGTAAGTGAACAAGCTTACAGTATATGATAAATGAACATTGCCAGTTAAGGCGTTGATATTGGCTATACATGAAACGCGCGCTACCTGCGCTTGAATTAGGTAGCTGGAATGATTAGATCGGGGCATCTAGGCAGCATCGCACTGGCTCCGAACAGTGGTCAAAAATGAAGTTTCCCACGAATGTTGATATCGAACGGATGACACTAACGCGCAGACTTTGCATAGCCAGATATCTGCAAAAGGCTTCATATGATCAATGGCAAAATATTTACAATGCTATCACTGAATACTTAAAGGTGTGCAACCAGCTAGACTAGGAATTGTTAGGAGTCAGGGCTAACGGTAAATAGCTCACCAACTTACGGTTTGTAGATGACATTGGCATACTCAGCAACGCTGCAGACTATTTGCAAGAAACGTTTGAGGACCTTGTCGAAGAAAGTGTAAGAGTCTGATTGAGAGTTAGTATGCAGAAGAGAAAAGTAATGTTCCGCAGCCTGGAGAGAGAACGAATGTCATGGTCGGCAGTCAGCCTCTAAAACTGCGCAGAAATACGTTTATTGAGGTTAATTACTCGCAGGGGCCTCTGATCAAGGAAATTAACAAAAATAAAAAAATAGCTGGAGAGCTTACGGCAGGCATTACTAAATCATGACCAGGGAGCTTACTGCTAACCATTGCTTTCTACCGTTACTAACGTATGGGGCCGAAACTTGGAAGTTACCAAAGAAGCTTGGGAAGATGTTGAGGACCGCGCAACGAGCGATGGAATGAAAATTATTAGGCATGACGATAATAGACTGGAAGACAGCGATGTGGATTAGAGAGCGAACGGGGATAGCTGAAATGCTGGTTGACATTAAGAGGAAGAAGTCGTGCTGAGCAGACATTGCAATGCCTAAGGGAGAGAACTGCTGGTCTATTGGAGTTGCAGAATGGGTGCTAAGGGAAGGGAAGCACAGTCGAGGACGGCAGAGAATAATGTGGACGTGATGGAATTGGGAAACTTGAAGACACGTGGAATCAGTTAGCACAAGACAGGGGTATTGGAGATCGCTGGAGAAGCTTTCGTCCTGCGATGGACGTCAAAATAAGCTGATGATGATAATGATGATGATGTGACGACATCCATGCTAGCTTCGCGGCATGTCATTCATGTTATGTCATGCATGCGTGTCATGCACGTTCTGATAGCTCGATTTGCATCGATTGCGGAGGGTGGGGGGGGAGGGGGCTAGTAGCGGCGTACCAAGTGGGGCACGCCGGGCACTTGTAACGCTCACTAACAGTAAAATTTATGCTGCTTTGGCAATGGCCCCGCTCCTTCCCCCTCCACGGTCAATTGGGACCCGCCCCCCCCTCACACGAAAAAATTTTCTGGCTACGCCACTGTGGGGACGGGGGTGTAAGATTGCTCTAGACCCCTCCCCCTAACTTGTCAACGGAAACGGGGGAGGGGAGGGCAGCTGCCGCCGGGCCGCAAACCTGAGGCAGCCAAATTACCGGCTGCATTTCCCTTTGGACGTGAATACTGCTCTAATGTCATTACACTGTAGAATTCGTGGCGGTTCAAAGGCATGCGACAATAAAAAAAGACACATACAGCCATCAGTAAGTCTTAGCTTGAGCAGATATTTGGGAGCTGGGCAAGATTCTCACAGAAAAAAAAAAAGCTTGGCACCCCTCTTACAGGCATTGTCAACTCTGGGTCCCACCGCTGACTGCACATTTTCGGTAAAAAAAATCACACAGGAACTCCTCTCGGATTTGTCTAAGTGTGCGTAAGCATTGTGACTCTTCCTCATCTACACGCAGTCCATGTCGTTATCAATGTTATGAGACTTGATCCGACAAGTATAAGCGACAGCGCTGCGGCGACACGAGCTGCTCTGGTCGGCGGCGCAAGCAAAGTACTGCAGGTGGCGGGGCCAGACGCGCTGGTGACGTTCCGTTCATTTTGAGCCGTTATCGCTCTTTAGCCCTTCTCATCCGCGTCGAACCATTATCAACCGTTCTCCGGCGGCGGCTGCTTGTGGCACGGCTGCGCGAACCGTATCTTGAAAGCGAACTGCATTGTGGACAGAGTGTGCCCACTGCTGAAAACTTCACGCGCTGTGTTCTCACCGTTTAATTCGCTTTGAAAACAGACGCGCGTACACCTATCTTGAAAGTGATCTGCGAAAAGCGCATAGTGCGGCATAAGCTGAAAGCTTCGTGAGCGCAGTGTTCTCGCCGCTTCGGTCGCGTTGAAGCGAGAGCTAGCACGAAGGTGAATTCACTCGCTGCTGCGGGTTCTATTTTGAAAGATATCGTGCGGTACGGACTGACGGACGGATGGTTTTTCTTGTTGGATAAGTATAGAAATGCTTACGTTATAAAAAAAAAATCGCAGGGTTCGCGAATTTCGCGATAAGAACCAACACCAACCTACACCCCCGCCCCCCGCTGAGCGATGCCGTCTTGATCGCCCCCTCCCAACCCCGGGAAAAGGGACACTACCTCTCTATCTCAGTTGAAGAAACGATGATGAAACGTTAACAACGACAAGAACGGCATTTTCTAACGAGTTGCTTTATGGCCTCTGAGATTTGCGCGCGAAGCTGGCGCGCGCGAACCTGGGAGGCCATAACTGGCCGCTTAATAGCATAAAAAGACAAAGATAATGCCAAACGACACAGTTAAAAATTCAAACAAAGAACTGATCCTAGCTATACTGTTTGGGGAAAAGAAATAAAAAATTAGACAGCCGCAACACACGCCACTAAAGCCACCGCCGTCGGCATAACGCGGAACCAACAGTTGGCAACGTTCATTCGCGCGTCATTGCTTCGTCCCACGGATGCTTCGTCCGCTTCGTCTCCGCAACGAGAGCCGCCATCTTCTCGCGCCTAACGTTTTGTATGGTTTTGTTCTCTGCAATCCGCGCACACAGCTCATCGGTGGATGCACGTATGCTCGGCGTCGCAATGCGGCCTGCGTCATTTTCTGGTGTTCGCGCAATCGGTGTGAAACATGTCACACGTGAAATGTTTGATGGAAGTGCCTCTCGTCCGAGTCAAGCCGCCGTACGGGTGTATGGCTGCGCGCCCCGTTCTCGGAAGCGTCGACGGGTTTCCGGCATGCGGATTTCAGGTACGTGCAAATGCGTTTCGCCCTCCTATTGAGCTCCGGAGCAAAGCGTGCAATATTTCATGTGAAAGATGCAGTGCCTGTCATCATGGTGTGAATTTCGAGCGGCAAACGAGAACTTTAGCACTTAGAGCACACCGCGGCTGCTAAGTCAGCGTGGAAATTGTTTTACGTTACAGGTAATATGTTGCTGTCAGTCTAATCTGCGGCTTGTGGACAGCTAGCCCATTGACTTTTGCTTGTGGCAGCGATAGGTATATAAATGGAAGCGGTAATAATTTTTGAGAGCAGAGAGTTGTTTCGCTCGATGTTTGGTCGTGTTCATGGCGTTATGAAAGCTAGAAAACTAACTGGCTTGATCGTGCTTAGTTCCAACTCCAAGGGGCGTAACGTTGGCGCTGTATATGTTTGTTTTCGGTGTCACGAGTACCACTTTCATGCTTTTGTTGCCTGAGAGTGGTAGCTGCTGCATGCCGTCTGGGCAGAATACAATAAAAGCAATTTCCTCACTTTCATACGTATGCAATGTGACGTAACAAAATTTCTAGCGTTTTATTCGGAGCGTAAATATCCAGTATAGTTTAGTAAGAAACTCAAATTCTGTCTTAGCTTAGTAGGCGTGAAACAAGTGAAACTGTCATTCCTTTTTGAATTGTTCGCCCAAACCGCACCGCCCGCAGATGCGTCATCGGGTAATTGATAGTAGCTTCGCTACGTGAGTTGTTTTATGCGCCAATATTGCCCGGTTAAGTATCCTGTTAATTTATGCCGACGCTCGTTTATCTTGATTTTAAGCGGTTACTATCCCCGAGTACCGGACGATGCCAAACTTGTGAGGTGTAGCAAACGCGGGAAATTCAGTGGCGTGGCTGCAAGTTCCTGTTTTTACGTTTCTTGCATTCAAAGCCAACAGACACAGTATCACTGATTTACTTTCCATTTCTGCTGTACTTGATCAATCTAACGTGACAACTGCATTCGCTCTTTAATGTTCTCCATTTACCATGTATTCAGCTTGGCTGCCGTCATCTGTTCAGAGGATGCCACTGTGATAGCTCTTTCGTATAGCACGTGCCTCTAGGCCCTTGTGTTTCAAGGGCGCTCTGGTGAGGCAGCAGTGCTCCAAGTAATTTTACCATCCTATATATTTTCTATTTTGCATCATTCTTCCACGATGGATTTTAATGTTCATAGTATTCGTCATTAGTCATCGCCATAATTTTATAGCACGTAGGTTTTACGCACTTTACAGCGACAATTTTTAGGCCAGTTTACAGCCAAGTCACATCTTCCATAATACGTCAACATTACCACTTGTCATGGCGCTCTTTGGCCAAACCTGGCCCTTGCGCCATAAAACACCACACATCATCATCATCAGCTTGGCTGCCAGAAAATGCTTGAATTTCTTTCAGTATCCAAGTGACGAAATATTTCGCTGACGGCCGTGTGTGAAACGCACAAGATGACAAAACTGATAGCAAAATGATGAGATATTTCTTTTATAGCGTTTGGACTCGACTTTTGGTGAGGATGTCGATCGACCTTGGACCTGGTGACAGCACACCCGACATCTCCAAAGTGCAGCCTATCAGTTGAGTGCACTCGAATGGACCATCAACATCGGAAAATGAAGCAGAGCCAGGTAGGGGCAATTTTTACTTTGGCACAGAATACTGACAGCAGCCTCTTTCTTTAAGAACTAAATAACATATTTACAAACCAATCCTTTCTCTTTGTGCAGCCTACATAGAATTGTTTTTTTTTTGCTTGTTATACAGACCTTCAGAAAGCAGTTCTTCTGAACCCTTTTTGCATGCACAAATAAATAAAGAGGAGTGCACTTTCTGAAGAAATTGATGCACTGAAATGTGCGTTCGACACACAATGAGATGCAAAATAACCAACAACTTTAAAGCGGTAAAAAAAAAGTTTGAAACATGTTCTAACATCATAACCTGCCTTGGCATACGGATCTAAATATAACAGCAACAGAGGTGCATGCAGAGAAGTGTTTGTAAATGTTTGCAAGATATGTGCATTGTCTAAGAAATTGTTTTTATTTACTTGGAGCTTCTTGGTGCCATGGCAGTGCAGTAAAAGCTCGAGATGATGCCCCTGCTCCTAATAAAGCACCTTAAGATTTTAAAATTAAATTATGGGCTTTGATATTCCAAAGTCACAACCTGAAGTTTTGGGAACCTGGCCTTCTTTAATGTACACCTGAATCTAAGTGCATAAGCATTATTGCATTTTACCCTCATTGGAGGGCAGCTGCCATGGCCTAGATTGAAGCTGGGACCAGCATGACTGAGCAGCATGGCATCATAGTAAGTGGGCTATAACATCAGGCCAAAATAAGAAATATTGCTTAGAGCTACCAACTTCTTGGCTCAGAAGCACTTTGCACTACCGTTTATGTACCAATTTCTTTTTAGACTGACTCCATTATTAGGGTGCGAAGCTTCAATTAGTCAAAACCAGCCTAAATTACAGAACCAGCTCAAAACACGCACCATGTATAGCTGAATTTGGACATGAAAATGGAGTCAGTTCATGTCGCCGAAAATGGAGGTGGCAGTCACACTATTTCATGCATTTTGCCTAAAACATAGTCAATAATAATTAATCAATTTCTAAAATATTCTTTTCATAAAGTTTTTTCAAGCATGAAAGGAGGAGCCAAATGGTGTTCAGGTGCACGAGCGGTTAGTTGCACGGCACTTCTTGCATGTGTTCACTGGCTTCTTTCAAGCTTTAAAAAAAAATTTGTTGCACCTATTGAGCAGTAGAAAGCTGGATTGGGAATTTTTCAGGATGCTCTACAATTTTCGCACTGACACTTTTGCTTTGAATATAATATTTGAGCAGTTAAATAATCGTTAATAACTAATTACCTAATTAGGAAAAATGCAAGAATTGGTTTCACTACCTCAAAACGATGGCAAACGACATTACCTTGGTGCTGTCCAGCTACGTGGTACTTGTACATATTTAAAGCTTGCACATGTCATACAGACCACCTGGTAATTACAAGGCATATATAGAAGTGGCTAAGTTGAGTGAGCCAGCCATGTGTAGCGAATCATGAGAAACAGCCATGTTTCTTTGACTTAAGGGCATGCTACATAAACAATATTTCTCCACGTGTAAGATCATATGCATCTTTCAAGTATATTGCCTCGTGTGTTGAAAATAAACCATCCTCGCACTTCCTTCATTATGTCTTCATCGGTTGCTATGCTAAATTTTTAACATGCAACTGCACAAATTTTCATCTAGTTTTCATATTTCCTCGTTGTTTGGTGGCTTTATTTCTGAACAAGATGTTTTCGTTAAACCCTGTTGCACTCAGCAGTACACAGCATTTCTGCCTAGAGTGGGAATTTTTTTTTCAGATTGACATTAATACACCTTGCCTGGGCAATGTAAAGCATTGTATATAACACGGCCCTGCAATAATGTTTTATATTGCATTCCAGCATCATGCAAAACTGTTTACTTATTAGATTAGGATATGTATAAGTGTTGGAAGTAACAGAACTGGAAGAAGCCAGCAGATAATGAGGCCAAGGAAAGCATACAGGAACATGTTTTAAGTTTTTTATATGAAGTATAGAAATGATAAATTCTAGGTAAGTGAAAGTGGATTAAAAGATATCCACCTTTGGGTGGGGAATTGACCCATAACCTTCACATTACGCATGTGATATACTAACCACTGTGGTACTGCGGCCGTGTTCGAGCGTCGACAATCTGAGGGGCCATTGTGGATGGTTGAATGCTGCCTCGGCGGCACAGTGGTTAGTGCATTGCATGCCTAATGCAAAGGCTGTAGGTTCGTTCTCCCCCCATGCCTAGTTGCTTTTTTGACCATTTTCATTTCCCTTTATCATTTCTACATTTAAATATAAAATTACAAATAAGTTTCCACGTGCCTTCCCTGACATCTTGCAGCTGTGATTCAGAAAGATTTTGACCCTCAGAATCCTTTCTTCTCGTTTGGAAGAACAGGAGCTTCACTTTAAAAATAATGAGTTCACCTTGTTCAGCATCTCAATGTGGTCTCAAATCTTATCACAGCATGCGTATTACTAAGTGAAGTTTTTGTTAAGATGATGATATAGCATGGGACGTAATTAGTAGCCTTTGTGTACAGATATATTACTAGTCTAATAAACAGGAGCATTTTAAGAAGCACTTCTAACATGGTCTGAGCATGTGTTTAAAAACACTATTCTAGCATGATTTCAGGCATAACTGTTGCCCCTGAAAAATATTCGGATCATCTGCATTGGCATTGTTTTTAGAGAGCACCAATACTGCTTTGATAGAAGTAGCCTCGTGGAACATGAAGCATCGCTTCTTGCTGAGTCAAGGAAATATCTGCATATCTGAGGCGCATGCGTCATATGCTCGAATGCTGTTTAAAGGCTGCTAATAAGAAAATTACTTCACTTGCCTTCCAGAGATTGTTTCAGTAGTCTATGCTACTTGATCATAAACAATTTACCAGAGTGAACATTCATCACAGTTGGCTTGGCAATGTTTATGCAAAATACCACAATTGCCTACTAGACATGTGACTGCACTAAAACTTGGAATTAATGACCAGTAAGATTTATGGGACCAGCAAAACTTAGTTTATTACTCCATAACAAAGCGCGAGGCACTTCGGTTATTTCTGCCATGAGTTTCTTACAGTAATTACCAGAGGGAACTCTGGCGCTGCTGTCGTACCACGATGGGAATGATGGGAAGCACATGGATTTCTGATATTTGTGCTTGTGAATTCAGACGTTCTTGTCGCTTCGTATATTATAGGCTATATAAATCTTATTGTCGTAAATTTCAGCGTAGTCTATACTCTTCTAAGTGCAGAAGACGGCGCCAACACGCACAATTTCTATTAATTGCAACGATTGAGCTTGTCCAGGTGGCCAAGTCAGAAGGCGCCAAGCGTCTCAAGGCACTGGTATGCCCGCGATAAATTCATCAGGGCGTTGCACTCGCTTGTCGTTACATGCCTCCGTGGCTTAATGGTTTCAATATCAGACTTCTGTTCTAGAGTTCCTGTGTTTGAATCCTGTCGTCGGACGATTTTAATGTTTATTTATTTATGACGCAGTATATTGTTGAAAATGACTAGTTTACAAAGTCACAAAACCGTTTGAAGCCAAACAGACGAAATTTAGGCAAATCCATGTACTTCCCATAATTTCCATGCTGGTACAGCCGTTCTTGTTTGATCTCCTGTGGACACTAACGTCAGAGTTCCCTCTAGTAATTATTGTATGAAACTGATTTCTGCACCTCGCTCGTGCAGAAGCGGCACCACACCTGCGTAAACATGCACTACCTTTCGGCCAAGTGCAGGGAATGCTGTGAACTCACCCTGTACAAAGCCTGCACTAAGTAAAACAAATCACAACGTGGAGTTGCTGCCACGTTGAACTGGTGGGATGAGTAGTGAAATGCAGCACCTCCTGAACTAGTTGAGAAAGTGCAGGTTAATCAAGTGGAGATTATATAATAACAGAAGTTGAGTGATTCTGCATTACACTCACGAAATATACTGCATGATACTTTTCCATTTATTTCCTCAGTTATTAAGAATCTCTTTTGCATTGTTGGACAAAACTATAGAATGCCAACATATTTTCTAGCATTCACTGGTAGCAAACATGTCAAAACTTGTAGTTTCTGGATTGCCGCTTTAGCCGTTAACCCCCAAGTTAATTCCGGAAAAATGTACCAAATTTTCCAAATTTTTTACGTACTCAATTTTTCGGTGTCATTCTCATTCTAAAAATATATTTCATTGGTCTCTGGTTATAAATAACATAAAAATAAGAGCTGCTCTTGAGGGCAGCTTTCCCTCAATGCCGACTGTAACTCATCTTGGACAATAAGAGCAGCATAACATCGGGCAGAAAGAGTGCGACTCGTCATTGGGGATATTGGTACTACCTCCAGTCACTAGTACAGCTTGGGATCAATGGTTAAAGGTTGCGACTTTGTTGCTGCCCAATTTTAATTCTGCAGCTGTTACACTTGGGTGTAGCGTGTGTATGTACGTGTGCATGCATTAAAATGACTTCACGCTAGAGCAAAGCAACTGTAGTGCAGAGAGGCGTTAGTCATCTTTATATATTTGCTTTGTAAAGATGCACTAAGTTTATCTTTTGCAGTATAGACTTGGCGCTCATTGGCCAAAGATGCCATTGTGCTACTAAAACCTATCAATTAATTCGCTTTTTGCAGTAGCAAGTGCTTATTCCTTTCTCAGGATCGGTCTGTGAGTTTTAATTTGCTTTTCTTGAACTGTGCAATTCCCACTCACAGGACTGCATGTCATCTGAGGTGTTCCTTTTTCAATCATGAATGATGAGGTTGTGTTTGTGAAACTCGATTTCTTGCCTCAAACGAGCTTGTACAAACTGACCAAGCTGATAATTCTACCTGCTTATATATTAAATATGTTGCGGTTATGAACCCTCATAATGAATGACACATAGTGTAAAAATTTTATCTAATGAAACAATTTAATGAAATTTTTCATGTTTTTCGCGTTCGTGTTCACTTCTCTACTCTCGTGTCCTGTCTGCATGCCTCAGCTCTTTTTTGCATATTAAATATCGTATAAACTTAACCATGCTTTTTTACCACAATGCAGGGGGAAAAGGTTCCGGTAACACCATGCATTCAGTATGGTGGCCCAGACGTGTACGCAAGCAACCTCCTTCATGTGGACCAAGAACTACTCTGCAGTGTCTCGCAGACTATCATGCGAAGCCCTCAACATTCTCGTCTCAGTGGAATGGCTGCTCATCTATCTGCGTGTCCATCACCAAGACGGCCAGTTGTAAAGCTCCTGTACCCGTTTAAGAAAGCTTAATGATTTCTTTTATTTAGTTTTCACTGTTGGCCGTAGAGTCTTAGCATTTTTGATGCTTCTAACATTTTTACCTGGCACAAAGTGGTGCAATAACTTTAAACCAGTGTAATGTATTTAAGTGATGCTCACTCTAATGCCTATCTGGTTTTGTTTGTGTTTAAGAAATTTGAATGTCTGATGAGGTAACAGCATTTGAATTTGTTATCGTGGCTCGTTTCAATGAGCTGCAAGGAAATAAGACGCAAAACTTGTCACACGCCAGTTGGAGCATTTTTGTTTTCATGACTAAAGTATACACGTTTCAAAAGATGGAAAGTGGGGAAAAAAGCCTCAAGAACATAATCGTCCTAGGATTGTCATGTCCTTACAACTCTGCAATGACTAATGTCTCATACATCTTGGGAGCACATTGGTCGCAATGCCTACAGGTATACTTGATAACAGAATAGCTTGCACTCAGATTTGCCACGCAGTTGATGGCTGATGGCTTTTGTTTGTCGTCTTCATGTTACTACTATGTATTCAATATTCATTTAGATGTGCTGCGGTGTTTTGCAGTCACCTATATATATATATATATATATATATATATATATATATATACATACATATATATATATATACTTCGTTTCAATAAAAATTTAGTTGAGAGTTAGTGCTCATCCTTTCTGCTTCTAGTCTGTGTCCGTGTCACTTCGCGCTACAATCCAAGATCATGTTACTTTACCAACTCGCCCAACTTTCGATCCTTGCGTTAAAGACACACTCAGACTTGTTCTTACTTATGTGACCGGTTATTTTTGTGCTTTATAATAAGATGCAGTGCTTTTCGAATGAAAACGTGATAGTTCATAGTGAGGTTATTTAAAGAAACTGTTCTGCTTAAAATTTAATTGAGCAAGCCTGTGCCATTATTCGGTGCTTATGTATTTGTATTGGTATGGTTTTACTACTTATCTTCCTTTTTACTTTTAAAATGTGCAAACATTATTATGTAACCATTTCTCTTTAATGAAATAAATACTTTTCTTCTGACATTTCGTCACAAATTTTACAATAATTTTGTTCAGTTAGGTAACCTTAGACGAGCTGATTCTTATTCTGGTAGCTTAACTTACAATGCCTGTGGAATATTAAATGCGAGCACATGGTGAAAAATAAACTAAATTATTGGGTATAAGCAGGTCACTGGCAGTATATGGAGCATACATATATTTCAGGAAATAGTGCATGCTTATATATTGAACAGCATGCACACCTACGCATGCTGTTTTGTTCGTAAATGCTGAAACATTATTCGACGTGGAAGCACTTTGTTCTTTGGCTTTCAGTGCTACCTTTAAGTCATATTTGTGAAAGAACTAGGAGAAGCATCCCGTGGAGATAATTGACAACTTTTATGAATAGAGGTATAAAATATGTGCTTAAAACGGCAAAAAACTGCTTGACAGGCAAACGTATGCTTCTGTTGTACTGCACTTGTTACCGTCGCCAATCCATGCATTGCTTGCGCTCTATTGCATTCAATATGAGCTACAACAACGAGCTGTGGTGTCTTTCCCTTCTGGTCGAGCTGGTGTTGCGAAAATTTTTGACCAAGAAAAGTGGAGGTTTTTAATTATTTCTGAAATGCATGTAACCATGCTTTTGGCTGTGTGCTGTTTCCACGGGGTTATAAGTACTGGTGCACCAAGGTGCGGGAGATCCTGTGTCCTTAGTGCAGCGCGCATTGTTATTGCGCTCTGCATCCTGCCGGCAGTGTACTATCACTGCAGAGGAAGATTACGAAAAGCATGGCGTGTGTACCTTGCTGCAATGGCGAAACCTTAAATTGTTTGCCTGAAAGGGTCGCACGTTATGCTACCACATGACGGAACAGAAGCGCAATATGACGACGCCTCACAGATTCTGGCTCATGCTGAACAAGGTAGTACCATAGCTAAGGCTAGGCAGCATTCACAACAGCTAGTCTGCCCATTAAATACATGGCTGTAGTGAACGCAAATATACTTGCAGGGATAACACCCTTTTGGAAGGGTGCTGTCCATGCTACACCCATATTGAAAGGGTGGTGTCTGTATTACACCCCATATAGAAAGGGCGTTGTTTGTTTTACACCCATAGGCGAGGTGACGTCATATTAACACCCCTTCTTTTGTGGGGTGTTAATTTGCATCCCTTTGCTTGGGGTGTAGCAATACACCCAAAAAGGGTGTCACCCATGGGACAAGTCATTTACACCCTTAAGGGTGTTAAACTTTTTAGAGTGTACAATGCTAGCGCCGTTTCTCGGAGGTAGAATATCACGTTCGCTAGCATTAGCGTTGGGCCCCACCGATTATTTTAGCTCACACGCTCATACCAAACAATGCCGACTTCAACTTCCGTACCATCGATTCTATATTGAAGGTCTCTGGATCTGGTGGCTGGGAAAAAACGACTGAGGTCAGAGTCTGCGGCACAGGATATAGGTGGTCGGTCATTGTGGCGCTTTGGCTGCCGATTATCGTGTGAGGGCTCACGCGGCTACCGCTGCGGCGCTCCGTGTTGTTACCCCACACCTCCGCCAAAATGTGGCGAGGCGGAGACAAGCCCGAATGTTGTACACGCAATGCGAACTGCAGAAGGCCCCAGCTGACACTGTAACATGGCAGCCGACGCGCCCCAGCGACAACACTTCGTCATCGTCTTTTGTCTGCACGTCTTGAGCTGCATCACGAGAATATTTACACACTCAAGTACAAAGTTTACAGAACACTGATGATAAAAACGCAAGTGAACAGCGCCTTACTAGGACAACTAGGACAACTAGGACAACTGTCTCTACACACAGCCAACCGATGCTCCCTGTTCCTTCACTAAGTGTTTACGTCCCAGACTAGCGTTCCATTGTGCGGCGTCTAACTCAAGTATCAGTTTAGTGATTATAGCCTCGACTGAAAGGAATGGATTGCAGACAGTGTTGGAGGAAACACTAAAAAGTGGAGGTGACCACTACTCGCCCGCCTTAACATTTTTTTAACCAATGCATTTAGAATTCAGGGTAAACCAGCTACTGGATTGCGTCTAGTCTCGTTGGCACAGTTGTTAGACTTTAGACACGCGTTTCGCAGTCTCCCCATCATGG
Source organism: Dermacentor variabilis (assembly GCF_050947875.1). Lineage (NCBI taxonomy): Eukaryota > Metazoa > Arthropoda > Arachnida > Ixodida > Ixodidae > Dermacentor > Dermacentor variabilis. Next base: position 180,986,703 of record NC_134571.1, read on the forward strand.
CTCGCTGTCTCTCCTGTTCGCACACTCTTAGCCATTCGTAGCTACATAGGTGCCTCTGATTTCTGTCAACACGTTGCTGCAGAATTTGTCCGCAGGACCAGCCTCATAGAATAACAGTAGCGATACACGCACCGGCAATTAAGCACTCCGTACAAGGAGCGTTCTTTTTTTCGTATCCCACGCTGTCACTACGCTCCCATTTATGAGCTTTTGACGAGTGGGCTGTTCTTCAATTGGGGAATTCTTGGCACCATCTATGCACACTTCATAGACTGCGTAAAAGGAGCTTGTCATTGTGGGTCGTTTGCAGTAGGCAGTTAGGCCTGGCAAAAGGGTGTGCGACCTCATGGCCTCCCATCTTTGATGACGGGGTCAACAATCTTACATTCATGAGGAAGGATTAATAGGTAATTACTCCTGGGTTCGAGCGCTTCACGCACGATTAATAAATACCGTGCATAGGGAGAGCAGGAGAACAGTTTGTATATTTAGTGCCTCACGCCGCCTATTCATGTTTGAGACATAAGCGCCTTAACACCACCACGTAGCATCAAACTATAATTCCTAACTCACTGTAAATACAGGAACCATTTGGCGTGTTTTTTCACTTATTTTGTAAAATATGTGCATTGAGGTCAATGTTTGCATGTATGTATGTATGTATGTATGTATGTATGTATGTATGTATGTATGTATGTATGTATGTATGTATGTATGTATGTATGTATGTATGTATGTATGTATGTATATGTATGTAATGTGTGTGTATGTGTATTGACGTTCCGTGGCAGAGATGGCCTGAGACGCCATCTCTGCCACGGAAGTGCTTAGGTTTCTGTTTACAAGATGGCCGTCAGGAAATTGACGCTTTTCTCAGACACCCAAGCCTTGATTTGGCAACGATTTATCATGGTATGCGATTTTCGGTTGCATTTTAATGAACTACACACATGTGCCACTTGTGAAAACTATAAATTGGAGTCCACCTATTAGTGGCGTTGCACCTATGTATTAATCGCGGTTTTGCATGTTAAATGATTAATAACATTCTAGTGGTCTGAATGTAAAAAAAAAACGCGTTCAAATCTTAAGAATGCGATCAACGTTCCAAATGCGCGTAAGAACCTGTCAGTTGTATAACCCATTGAGTATCTTCATAGTATAGTACAATATGCATAGGCTAATAAAAAATATTTTAGCAATTTTCTAGCCAATATGAAAGTTAACGACACGAAGTTTCGGACAGAAATTTAGCTGTCTGCGCCAGTATTTCCAAATTAGGGCAACGGTACAAGGTGGCCTTTTGTTACGCTTAGAAGGTGGAGAAATTACCATCCTGCGATTGTTCATTTAATTGAGAGAGTGTGAACAAAAGATAACCGCCTTCAGTTATGCTGTAAATATGCGCCGCTTCTGCTGCGTCATTAGGCCTTTTCTCTCAGCAGGCACACTTGCGTGCTCATTCATTATAAACTGTTTCTTCTCCAGCATTCGGCAAGCTTAATATAGAGAGTGTCTTAGTCAACATCACTGGAAAATGGTTGTCTCTGTGTGTGTTTTGTTTTATAAGGGAGATCAACTTTGTTGTACCGTACGCTTCTCTCTCGCCCTCTGAAGTTGGGGCCATATGTAGTCAAGTTCTATAGAAACAGGAAACAAGACAGTGTTCACTACGCTCATATAAAACAGCACTTCTATGTGTTCGCTCCTGGTTCAGTGGTGCTGCGGTTGCAACGTATGCTGTTGCGGATAAATTTAAACATTACAACTGCTATCTACCCAATACATGTTTCAAATTGTTAACTGCCGCGACGATAGCTAAAAACGGTAGTAACGCATCCGTAGGCAGCATGACTTACATGGAATGGGTGGTTTTGAAATGCAGATGGCCGGTGTTCGATAGGCCTTCGTTGGCCTGTTAGGAGACGGGGTCGTCGTCGTGGTTGTGGTTGTCGTTGTCGTAGTAGTCGTCGTGGTGGTGGTCGTAGTTGTCGTAGTAGTGGTTGTCGTTGTCGTAGTAGTCGTCGTGGTAGTGGTTGTCGTTGTCGTAGTAGTCGTCGTGGTGGTGGTCGTAGTTGTCGTAGTAGTGGTTGTCGTTGTCGTAGTAGTCGTCGTGGTAGTGGTTGTCGTTGTCGTAGTAGTCGTCGTGGTGGTGGTCGTAGTTGTCGTAGTAGTGGTTGTCGTTGTCGTAGTAGTGGTTGTCGTTGTCGTAGTAGTCGTCGTGGTGGTGGTCGTAGTTGTCGTAGTAGTAGTTGTCGTGGTAGTGGTCGTCGTCGTGGTACTCTTCACAGTAGCTGTGGTTGTAGTCATGGTCGTTGCGCCTGGAAATAAAAAAAATTCCTATTAAGGAAAATAGTGAGGCCGGCGATTCTGCCAAAATAATTCTGACAATAATTTTTACATATACGCTTTCTCTTTATAGTTAAATCTGCAGGGCACTTTCTCTATTCCGATGAATAAGACGTTCACATAAACGCGGGCTTTCGTAATTGAACCGTCGTCAAAACTTCCTCAGCTCACTGAGGCGAAAGGCCGACTACTCGAGTCGAGAATACGACTCGAGTAGTCACTGCTATTTGGTTCGTTTTCGATTCGAGCGAGCACTGTTTGATGTTGGATATTTGTTTCTTTATGTTATGTAAAGGATAAAACCACTTACTGCGGTCACAAGGGAGAAATAACGATACATGTGAGGAATGTGACAGATGAGCCTGTGCCGCGTAGGAGCGTGATGCACAATGCAAACCTTTGAACGAATTTCGCCGCAATAAAATTAATCACCAAGCTTAAACGATGGATAGGATAAGGAAGCTTGCATGCCCGCCGCTGCAAACACTCGCGCTGTAGTCGACAAACGACCTGTCTGTAATGACAGCACAGATGACAGCCAGTAGTAAGGGTATGTCGATTTACAAAACTTACACAGCTGTCACAACTGTCGACGTAAGAAGGAATTTCTATAATGAGAAGCATTGCGAACATAATGATGTCCTAAGGTTTCTTTGCAGAGATGTGCCTTGTCTATAGGAGATAGGTTTGTCTCTCCGTAGATATGTATATCTGCGCCACACGACCTGACACGGCTGAACGTTGTAATTTGCTGTTGCGGCCGATTGGCCAGAAGCCACAACTGATGGCCCAGGAAGGCGCATGCAGTCATCTTCGCGGGGCGCTCTGAACTGTCATGTCAAAGTGCATTGGACAGTCTTGGTCCATAATTGTATTCGGGGTGCGTTGTTGTGGAAAGCAGTAATAACATCGCTGTGCTGCCGCCTTCTGTCTACTATATGATAGGCTGTATTTGTTTGTGCGCGCAACGGCCTGACTTTTCATACTCGTCATGGTGGTGTATTGGGTTGCAGCAGATGGGTGTGTGGGAGCCATTCCTAACAACTGGCAAGCTTGCCAATGGTGATTTTAAGCACTTCTACCATTTCCTTTTTTGGTTGAGATTTCCCTGGCTCATTAAGCTGCGGGTTTATATTTTTCCCAACACTTTTGAGGCTATAATTCTCTGTGCGGATTGAAACAACAAAAACAAAAAAAAGCCTAAGCGTTTCTAATTTTCAAAACTTATTGCTGCTGGGCAAGTCGTTATCGTCTTACCTGCTGATATTATCGGTATCCTACAATATTGCTCACAGGTTCAATTCAGCCCTAAGTCGAAGCAGCTTATTGTCCCCGCCCACTCGCGGCTTACTGTGTGAGCGAACGTACGAGACGACGGAGAGCAATCCTTTCTATGAAGCGAATCGGGACGTCAATGCCATGAAATATAAAAAAAGATATTGCGAATAACATCACGTTCCACGATTCATACGAAAAGCAGGTAGCCTGTTCGCACAAGCGTGAGGCTGTGAAATAATATACACCGCATGGGCGGAGCGAATATTCTTTGCTTGAGTGCTCTCGTAGCCATTAGTGTTACAGGAAACCGCATGAATATTCTATGTGGATAACAACTTTTGAGCAGACAACACCTGTCGGGTTGGTCCATACCTATCGATTCTTATCGACTACAAAGATCCGTGCCGCCAAGCCACACTGTTTTATAGGGCTGCAGGGCGTCGGCATAAAGCGGCCTGCGATTTTATATGTAAGGTGTCCCAGCTAGGTTTAGCCCAGCTGTTCCACGAAAAAAGAGATTAAAGAACGCGGTGCGTTCGCTCGTCAGAGCTGTCACGATAATGTTTTATAAGGTTTTATAACAACGCAGACAATGGGACAGCCTTACAAAACGTGACACGAAGCCCACCTTTTGTTGCTCCAAATTGTTAACGTTCTTTCGTGAAAAAAGAACTGCAGCCTATAGTAAACCACCTCACACCGCGATGCCTATGCGCCCGTGTCAGAAACCTATATCCAGGGTGTCTACCAAGTTGATATTTTCGGATTCCCTGAGTTTTGGAGGTTTCCCCTGAGTGACACAGAACTTTATTTTATGTAAACACACGGCGGGGACACCAAATCGCCCAATAGTGTCACTCTCAAGTAAGCATTAAGAAAAAAAAACTTACTCCAGTGTTAATACTAAGCAGTAGTGTTGATTTTAGTCAAAAAAGAAAACTGAAGGGAGGGGATAATAAGATGCACAGCAAAAAAATATCTTCGAAAATGAAAAATGATAAAGGCTATTGCAAATCGAGTCGAAAATTGTCAAATAGTAATAAAAATATATGCACACAGAAGCAAACATTTTCGAAAATGAGCTACTTCTATCAAGCGATAGCAAGATCATTGGTATTATGCCCGAACTTTGACCGAAGTGAGATTTTCTCAGCTACTGGAAAGTCGACCTCAACTATCCTCACATAATCTCAGCCGCCAAACAATGCCTCTGTTTTGTGTTTCACCGCTTTCATGAGTTTATTTGGGTTTGGATGAGGGTCACCTTCATTTACGCGTTAGCTAACACTTTGCTTTTTTAGCTCAAGTTCCTTCAAAGAAGAGGCGGCAGTGTTCCCTTCCCGATCATTCCTTCATACGATAGTCATTTCTGTTATTGTCCTCGTTCTGCCGCGCGTTCGCCCCACGAAGCATTTGAAGCATCCTCTCTGTCAGTTGTACAGTCAATGCACGATTTTTTGGCTTCCAAGGGGCCACGAAAACGTCAGGAAAATTAAATCGAGCAGTTCGAAAAAAATGAATGCATGACTTTTACTCCACTTAAGGACTCAAATCGTCGCAAGCACGTCCTAAAAGGCTCTGAAGGCCAGCCAGTACACTTATTAAGCATATCGGTGCTCGTACTATGATAGGCGACGGCGGGTGCACGCGTGTGTATAATTATGGGATGCGTACTGTCTCCCGAGACAGTTGCCCCTTCGCACGCTTGTTAAGCTTCACCGCACTAATTAATCTACGCTTCACCGCGTAACATTACTGAGCTGAGGGGAAGCTGCCTTTCGGGAACCGGCATTATGCAGCGTACGATACTTCTTAAGCTTCAAAGCCAATCGCGAGGACTACAAAGGCGGAGTCGGTGGTCTAAGCAGCTAAGCCTCGGGTTGCCGCGGTGGTGGCTACGGCTGCCAGCGGATCTGCGTGCGAGGGCGCTGGTTCGAGGCGGCCAGATAACCAAAACGGCGGTGTTGTCTTTGATTAATGCCGTTTCGGACCTGCGGTCGCGGTGAACAGTCCGGAAATTCGGACAGCGAAGAGAATTTGCTACGATTCTTCTCTTTTACTCGAGCCAGGAGTGGGGATACTTTCGTTCCCTTTCAAGAAAATGACAGCTACGTTTCCATGATTGAAGCACAAATTCCCTCAGTTTTCCTTGAGCATTGCCAGACTATTCAAATTACCCAAGAATTCCCGGTTTCCCTGGCTTGTCTGCTTGGTAGATACTCTGTTTACCTCCCCATTTTCAGATTGCTATTTATTAAGAAATGCGCAGAAGATGCGCACTTACGGTATATATATATATATATATATATATATATATATATATATATATATATATATATATATATATATATATATATATTACATACCTGCGTAAAATTGGACATCAACATAACTTTCACCCCCGCAGGAAAGCTCCTACGGTTAGTAGAATGAAAATAACCCCACTTGTTGTAGCTCAGTCCCAGTGTGCAATACCATGCGCACAATGGAATTCACCATTGCCACGGACAAAATACGCTCTTGCCTCAAGAGAAACCATGCTCAAAATTATCCCTGTACATTCCTCATTCCGTTCATTGCCAGATTCATAACATTTAGCAAAGTGGTAAGTAAATAGGGGCAGCTTACTTGGCCGCGGGGAATTCAACGACTTCGTCGGTATGGACGCCATTTTCAAACGCGCCCACCAAGCCCTCCGCGCAATTGACTTCTCTCATTCTTGGCCAGATGGCAGCACATGTCTGTGCATTCCCTTGAGCAGGAGGAGTTTGCACCAGCTGCAGTTCCAGCAGGGCCTTCACGCTGAGACCGAGTGTGCAATATATTGTACGCTGGGTCTCACGAGGATTCAAGCGTGCGCCCATTCACTTGACGCGTTCGCGATAGAGTGCTCGTAAAATTGCGTGCCAACTGGCATAGATGTGCGTAGATACTGAGCTCAAAACATACGATGAGAGGAAGCGCTACTACTCCCTTTAACGAGCGGTACCCACTCTTGCTGACGTTCCCGGGCTGAAGCACTTTCTTTGAAGGATCGCGCTGCAACGATGGTGGATTAGCAAATTTCTGTATCATCGAAGAAGGCCTTACATCTCGAAGTGCCGGTCACACGTACGGACAGTTGCACCAACTAGGCTACACAGAATCATTCAATTCCTTAATAAATCAGTTACGATTTCTGCGACGAACTCCTGCACCCGTCTTCAATGCACACAATTCAGTCCGGCACGATTGGAGAACACTCAGTTGAATTTCCGACAGCTGATCGCACAGAATCAACGGGGGAGTGCTAATGGTTTCGTATTCGCGCATTGTCGTTGAGGGTACGGGTGGCATGCCACCAAACGCGCCATTTCTCGGAACAAACTGCTCCGTGCAAAAGGTCAATATATTGTTTTGCTTTATTAGCTCTAGCTTGATGAATTTACAGATTTTGCTTGCAACCAATCCCCTGTATGATGTCGTGATGTCCCTGAGGGTATGCTAATAAATAAGTAAATAAAAGAAAGAGTAGAGGGGACCCACAGATGTGCGCAAGGAAATGTCGCTTTATTTTCTCTCCCACGCAAAAAAAGAACGCCCGAACGTTTTAACTACAAATTCTCTTGTCCGATGTCTCCCCTGGCACATATGATCGCGGCATACTTCTGTGCATACGACTTAAATGAACAACTTCGATGAACTATTTAGCATAAAACAAAGTCCTGGGACTATAACGTAAAGCTATTTCAATATGGTTTTATTCCAATATCCTGAAGTCAAATTTGCGTAAGCGCCGAAGAAAGCACCAGGCGGTCACCCGCAGAATTGTCTGAACAGACCAATCAAACGCTCTCCTCGTTCATAGGAGGCCACTTTTGTTTGCTTGAAAAACGAATAACACTGCCTACACTGAGCGGCTTGTCTTATCTAATTGGCTGACAAGAGGCGATAAGCACGCTCAACTGGAGAGGCATTCGATGGGGCCGAGCCACTGCACTGAAAGTCAATAACCGTATGAAGGTGGTGCAGGCGTCTGCGATTGGTCCGCTTTTCCTTACTTAGCTTGCGGCGGCTGGTCGAAAGTCGCGGCTGCATGCAACGGAAGCTTAAGAATGACGCTAGAACAGATCCTCAGAAATGAAGAGTTGGCAGAATGAGGTCGTAAACGTGCTGAAAGTGCTCGAAAACGTCACAGGCCACGCCCGAAGTTTTATTCTACGCAAATGAACCCCTGCTCTCCGGCAGGGGCGGGTAGCCAGCGCCTTAGCGATCGGCGACAGCCGTCTTTTATTCCTTTCGGAAGGGCGCAGCCTGCGGCTATCGAAAAGAAAATTAAGTTTTTTTGGACATAATATTGCATCTTAAATGCGTACGCGTCACTCTGACGCGGTGAGCTCTCGCGGTTTTGTGACTTTACGTGACAGGCAGGTGAAGTGGGTGCAGCCCGAAAATTTTTCACCAATAGCCGAGGGGCTAATGGCGAAAAGGTGTCGAATCGGAAATTATACATAATCAGTGCGTACAGGTCATATCAGATGGGAAGCTATCGCGGTTTTTGTGACTTCCCGTGACAGACATGTGAAGTGGGGGTGGTCCAAAAATGTTTTTGACGAATCGCGGAGGGCTGATTGCAGAATTCGAATCGAAAAGGTTGGAGTAGTTTTACGTTACAGCGCCCCAGTTTTACTTTATAGCGCCCCTGTACTGCTCTGTTTTTAGGCACACTGGAAGCAATACCTTCAATCTGGTAAAAGATACATCTTATGTTTTCATCACAATTTCACAAGAATTCACGTTGACAGTTTAATTATGCAAAAAACATGACATTGCTCTCTCTTTGCTCGAAACCACCGGCACCTGCCAAAAGTTACATCGCGAAAGTCCAAGCTTACAGGCCACATATGCTTAGGGTATGTGCTACTCAAAAATAGTTTGATGTCATTTGCAACTCCAACATCAACCGGCAAACATATTTCTAATAGAATAAGTACTTATAGCCCAATCGGTTACTTTAGTTCATATCTAGTTACTATAGTAATATTTGTTTGGTGACCTTTGTACACGTATTTATCATGGATGGTTGCTACGTTGCCCTCACCATCCCTAATTGCTTGCACGAAAAATGCTGATAGGCCGAAACCACGCTACTCTCGAAATATTCACTAGGTTGCTGTCCTGTAAGTGTGTACGTTCCATCATAATATATTAAAGCGAAATCAGAAAGTAACTGTTCATGATGTTTGTTACGCTCAAACACATGAACGTGCCTCGTGTCTAAGGTCTCCCTTTTGGAATTACAGCAACTGTCAAAAGTGCCCATGAACCTGGAAGTGGAATAACGCATCGAAGTACTTTCTGAATCTGATTTGAAATTTATGCTGATATCAGGATCCCTTTGCGAGCGCTTAATGGCCACGCAGGCTCTAGGACACGTCCAGGTGCGTCACCTGTGTTGGCCACCTGCACCATGGTCATAAGGTGGGGCAGTGAATCTTAGCCTCTGGTGACTTTCATCAGCCATCTTCCTCATAGCTCTGCATGCTTGACAGCTACGGAGCTTTTCATGTGTGCCTGTGCGCGCGCGCACGTGTGTGTGTGTGTCTGTCTGTCTGTCTGTGTGTGTGCCTGTGTGTGTGCCTGTGTGTGTGCCTGTGTGTGTGTGCGTGTGGGCCTGTGTGTGTGTGCGTGTGTGCGTGTGCGTGTGTGCGTGTGTGCGTGTGCGTGCTTGTGTGTGTGTGTGTGTGTGTGTGTGTGTGTGTGTGTGTGTGTGTGTGTGTGTTTGTGTGTTTGTGTGTGTGTGTGTGTGTGTGTGTGTGTGTGTGTGTGTGTGTGTGTGTGTGTGTGTGTGTGTGTGTGTGTGTGTGTGTGTGTGTGTGTGTGTGTGAGCTGTAGTCCTAGCTTTTCCTGTCTATACGTGAGCTCGGAGGACAGATACATAGCGCGCCAATGTGGACATATATATGTTGAAATACAATCCGAGGCAAACATTCCATAAGTTTGAGCGTATACATCGTTCCCTGAATATGAGTGAGCCCAGTGGGCGTAATGCTGCGAGTCTAATACTGCCTAAGTTTCATTCTCGTGAAATACTAATATTTGTGTCGGGCCCCCCTTTATGCTTAGGCTTACCCCGTTTACGGAAATGCGCCTTATAAAGGGCCCCTCACCTGGTCTGTCCATTTTGAGCTGGCAAATGCAGAGCATACAATGCGCGAGAGCAATCGTGTCTGCAAAGTGTTACATCGCTACGCGCCGCGGAAAGATCTTAAATTTCAATCCGAACGCCTTTTCTCTTTTCACTCGCGACCGCCGCTCTCCAAGCAGCACGGTAACGTAATCGTGCCCCTGTGCCTACGTAATCGTGTCCGCAGTGTGACGTTGCTCGTGGTGACACATGACTTGGAGAATTATTCAAGACATCTGTTATCTGTGCGATCTGTTGCTTGAATTGACGAATTGAAGTTTAGAGAAATAATTAAACACACAAACGGAATGTCTGCGTGTTTTGTATTTTACTTCGCACCGAAGCAAGAGAGATGTAGTTCCGCTTCTTCTGCGTGTTGCCGCAGTCATGCGGTCACGTGCGCAAGTACCGAAACTACGCCATTTTCTAACGGGTTCCAGCGCGTGATCACGCTCTGCGATCCGCTTGTTCTGCCTCCCTATTCGTGTAGCACTGAATTACACTGCTAGTCACGTTTCCTTGAGCACAGCGAGCAAAATCGTGCGCTGAGCGAACGAGACAACAGCTCGTGCGCGACGCCGTGGGCGGAAGTGCCGTGGGCGGAGGTGGGGCCTGTGACGTATACGTCACGAGATACTCCAGTTCCGGTGTGGGAGAACGCAGGGAAGGAATTTCGCTTGCGTAGGATGGACGAGGCATAGAGTTTCTCACTATATTACATAGAGGGAAATCTGGCGCTGCTGAGCTGTGGTATGTATAGGAATGCTGGTATATTGTGACTTCGGATTCGAATTGTTCTCGGACAGCGAGTAAAGCACTGTTACGGTCTCACAATAATTTATTTTCTACTAAAACTGCACGTCAAAATCTGTTTTAGCTTTATTATTACAGAAAAACATGTTTCGTTTAACTATGAGAACTTGTTGTTGCGTGTACAATTATGTGATACGTAAAAAGTATCAGCGGGCCGCTAAATTTGGAGGACAGACCACAAGAGCCACGCTCCTTTTGAAACAGTTTGTCGTCTGTTCTTTCTTTTCTTCCCTTCGTCATGCATTGTAGGCGAGTAAAGATGCAATTTGCGTCAATGGAAATGTTTTATGAAGATTTTGCTTTAAGAACCCGTTATTTGCGTTGCCATATCCACGTTTTAGACGAAGCCTCTTACAACAAAAGCCAACACAAGCCTCGCAGACACATATGCCGCCATTCTCATGACAGCACAGCGCCCCTTCAGCAACTCCCAGCGACGGTAGCGCCAGATTTCCCGCTACGTGTTATAGTGAGCAACTCTATGAGACGGAGCGGGTGGAGAGAGCGTCTGGCTTGACAGTGGAGCCCGCCTGCTGAAATCATGACTTGCGGCACTGAAATATTTCTATCTCGGTTATTACTGAGCCGATTTGAAAAATCTTTGCGGCAGAACGCTCCCTAGAGGACACGTAACAACTTTCGGTGTATAACCATAATTTGCTATAGGGCCTGGTGAGGGGCCCTTTAAGTTAAATCCCATGCTTGATTCGATCTTGATGACGCCTGGCGTGAGCGTGCTCAAGACGCTCATTGCGTTTCGTTGGGCGCATTCCCGTTAGGTGGCGTCTACATTACGTGAAGCATGCGCTTCAGGTTAAGATTTGTTTCTGAAAGTATGGGTGAGCACCGAGCTTTGTATCTTACTCTGATTCTTGTGAGTTGGAGTGCGAGCTAGCCCCACTTAGTTTGGTCGTCGTGAGTATCAGCTTGCCCGCCTCAGAATAATTTTTGTGAGTTTGAGTCCGAAAGTGCCTTAAGGAAAAATATATTCTGTTCGCGAGACTTGTTGACCTTGCCTAATTTTCTTATCCTATGCATATAATTCTTCTCTTCGTTTTCCACGGCTATTCCGTACATTCTTATTGAACGATATGGCAGCAAAGTCTTACATCCATCTGTTATAAAAAAACTTCTACTGATTTTTAATAGTGACACAATTCTGCTCTTTAGTCATTTATCAATATTTGTTACGTTGATTTCAACGTAACTTCCCCTCGTCCTTGATCACTGGATATGGAGAAAAGAATTCAGAACGCTAACTGCACACGGCGCTACAATCAACAATAGGTCCACACGAGGTCTCGCGTCCTTGTTGAAATGACTAATGTGTGACTTACTGAGAGCTCAAAGATCCCACTATATCTTAGAACAAAGTAGCGAAAGTAGGCCACATAGAATGGACACATCTTCTCTAGAAACTATCATCTGTGTCTAACGCACCTCTAGAAAGTTACCGGTATGTAAGATAAAGTGTTTGAATAAAGTAAGTAATATGCATAAAGAAAATAAGTGGCCATCTCCGTAGGCACAGCTCCGTATCACGGTATTTCACCTCTATTTTGAAGCTAGATCTAACAAAAATTTCGCGATTGTGTCTAAAAAGAATGCTCGTTTAGCTCTGCCCTAATATCATGGCTCATAGTACATATTAGTATAGGTTTAGCACTGAATAACAACTAATATACCTAGCTCCTCAATGAAATATGTCAGGCTTTGGAATATCCTCAAACTGAAAGTGAATCAAACAGGCGGTGAGACGGGCACTGTTGCAAATTCAAAGAGGGTGCTCCTTTATTCAGATTGCGCTTAAATCGGGCGATCCCGCGATCGGGGGCTTTGCCTATAACTGCATATCAGTATTAGTTCCCTCCTGCGTTAAAGGCTATAATTTGACAACTGAAGCCATTTCTTTCTGATGACACAGAGAAATTGGCTTATTAAAACGTTTGCTACTGCAGCCAGAAAATAAATCAGCAGGTTTGGGTGGCTTCTCTGACACTAACTATTTACTGCGACAGGAAGAACATTTTACAAGAGACAGAGTCCAGAAGAACATCACATATGTGATGCATAACAAATCGTCCTCGTTTGCTGCAGCATTGCCTTTTTTGTGTCTCCCAGGCTACACACACGAAAACTGGTATCGAGGTGTTTTGCTAGCTTGGCCATGCTGAATTTTTTCTCCACGGAATACAGAAATGTACAGGTAACTATTCCATCGTTCCTCGAGTTAAGCATGCTATTGTACAAGTGCTAAGCAACGCATAATCCTTACTCGGTCAAATGTGCAGTGGAAGCTCATAAATTTCACTTAATGCTCCTGAACTGAAAGAGAGTCAGTCTAAATAGGCTAAGAGTTCACTGATATTGTCTACAGTTAATTACTAGTAGCGATATCAACTTAACATAAGCCAATACTCCGAAATATTGTTCGCTATTCGGTGAAGAAACTACCGAAGAAGGTAAACCTCCTTGGCAACTTTTCTATGGCAACGTTGGCTTGCAGCGAAGTAGGAGCAGAAGAAATTGCACATTAGGAAAGCATGAAATGTTGTAGGGCAAGAGGCTGTGAGGCAGCTTCATATAGCTAGTATTAAAAATGCTGCCGTGTCGTGTGTTCAAGTTAATGAAGCTAAGCTTATAATGACTCATTTGTACCCAGAAGGCAAACGCGTTGCCGAACCACATCTAACTTTAATACCGTAACCATGATGGAAAGTAACAAGCAACCAAACAGTTTTGGATAATAGGCCAGAATCTGAAGCCAGTTAACAAAGTAGGTACCCTTAACTAGCTGAGTGCGAGTTACATGCAAAATTATTAACTACTTCGCATTGCCTCCAGAGCAACAAACGAAGACGAATAGAACGCGACTGCTATCTTGAAAAGAAGTGTGCGGAATGTTTAGCGATTTATCGATGTTTTCTACCTCGCGAAACGCTGAATGCGCACAGAAACCGTAAATGCACGACATGTCTAAATTTTGCTGTGACTCAGGGCGTATAATACAGTTAAAATTTTCAGATATAAGATTTTTAGTGAGCATATTATATTGTTAATTTCAAGAGTCACAAGAGTTGTAGTGACGAAATACTGCACTAGGGAGGCTAATTCCTGTTCTAGAGAGAGTGCGTGTGCTTGTTGAAGCTAGTGGGCCGTCCTAATTTTGTTGCACCAGAACTAGTATAGCCCTACTGGTACTCGGCAAATTTTTGCCAGTGCCAGGTGCCGGTATTTTCCTCAAGCTAAATTGGACTGAACGACGCTTCAAACTTCTGAGCTTCAGATGAGAAACTCGCTATACTACTTCTCCTCGACGCCACCATTCAGTCTCTGATGGCTCTAATGCCTCTAATGAATACCGCCTTGGCCTGGCCAAGCCAGCATTCAGGCCTACGACGTGGCAGAGGGTGCCAAAAATCCCTAGAGCTGGACAGGCCGCCACTGGAAAGTGAACCTGGCAACACTTAATTCACGAACCCTCTTGAGTGAAGCTATGTAACGAGGACTTTTTTAGGGTATTATCATGCATTCTTTCGGATATTACTGGCCCTAGTGAGGTCACAAGAACCGGTTACGATTTAACTGGACTGACTATCGCCACGCCCAGTGCTGCGGATGCCTTCCAGAAAAGGGGCAATACGGAGCACGATTTCAAATCCACAAGGACATAGCGGGTAAGATTGATGAATTCTGCGGGATTAAGTAAAGGGTAGCAGTCGTCGCAATAAAGCTAAATAAGTAATATATACTAAGGGTAATCAATGTCTATGCACCAAACACGCGTCATGTTATGAAGAAATAAAAGTTTTGTGAAGATGTTGATTTAGCAATGCGAAGGGTGCTAACATAGTATACTGTATAGCTGAACACTGCCTTGAAAATCTAATACTGCTCACGAACATGAAATAATTTTCGAAGCGTGTATTTTTCCAGGGCGTAGCCACAATCCTGCGCTAGCGTAATTTGCATTGCATTGCGTACAGAGAAATGTCCAATCTAGCCCTATGGGATCGGGAGTGCTCCGCCGCTCCACTGTTATTTTGTTTATATTTAGGATTAATGTGCAGTAAGCTGCATAAAAATATCCTCGCGTTTCATCTTTGCGTCGCGGCAAGGTGACTTAGTGGCGGTGGCTTTCACCTGCTAAGCGTCAGCTAGCGGGCTCAATCTCAGGACAGGACGGTCATTCCCAAATGCAGGTGGATGGCAAGAGCATTTGTTTACCATGTTTCCTATTTACGTTAAGCAAGCTTATCTTGCCATAAGTAATACGGCGCGCCACATACCCCACCGTGAGGCTTCGAAACGATGAAACTAAAACAATTTAATTTTGTTTACTGATTTGCACCTGTTGTACTGGCCGAGATTTGCCTGGCTTTTGTTTAGCTTGTAAACTTTATTATTTTTTGATAATCTGTTGATCGTTACCGCCGTGTCTATTGTGTTTGAAGCGCGCTGACGTTGTAGGAGGACATAACACTGGAGGCCATAACTTTTTCTGCCCACCAAAATGCAGATTACTGGTCCCCACGTACACAACAAAGTACCGTTCATCCAACTTGTGCAGCCTTTACGACGTTCCTTCACAAAACACAAATATATGCATGCGAATTTGAAGAAAAGTACTTTCCATATATATGGTTCCACGTCCAAGAACTCTATATGGCGAACATACGGTGCGAAGATAGCCATAAGGGCCGACGAAATGTGAAAGATCTAAAAATAGCAATTGTCCGTCGGTTTGCCAAACTGGCCGCTATTAGCGTACGGCCAACCAAGTATATACAATCGTTTGCCTAGGATCTTTGCGGGGCTTAATTATAACATCTTTGAGCGCGGGAGTCGGATCACGCCCTCGAAAGGTACGATGTTGTGAACGTCGCAATAGTCTACTGGACGTTTATCATGCACTTCAACCAAACTTGCCTTATTACCTTTATGAATCCTGCAATTCTTAGACACACCAAAGTCAGCGCATCATCCCTCTCTTTTTTTCTAGTGATCTCCGTGTAAGAATTAAATTCCAGGCGACAGAACTCTTTAAGGGAAATCACTTTTTAAGACCTTAAAATGTCAACGTCAGATATAAGCAACAACCTATGGCTAATTTAGTTAGTACGGTTGAACTACACTAAACGAAAAGTAGCCTTCAAACAAATTGCCGCCATGCAGTGAAACCTACAATAAAATACATGAAGAATCTACCGGAAATTATTGTCGAGGAAAGTAAAGCTTCTCGTTATTCGACTCTCAGGGCCATCTTGCGTCGTCCAATTTTTGTCTTCTGCCGGAAGCAGGCGTCAGATACTGTTTCATTTTTCAGTCGTCGCCAGGTGAGTACACTTGTAGCTCCGTAGGTACTTTTTCCTCGATATAGTTTAGTCTAAAATAACGCATATACGACCATGGTACGTTAATTTGCTCCGCTTGAATGCCTTCTGCGAATTAAATATTATTGATACCTACTTTCAGGAGTTTTCACGTTCGTGTCTCTTTTTTGCACGGAGTTACTCTTACTAGTGAAAAAAAAACACAAAGCGCTATTTTGTAACGAACCTGCCCTACGGGCTATCACCGACTTCAATGAGCAAACCGCATCCCCGGTGGTGCGTCGTAGTTTTTCCGCTTTCTGTTTTCTGTTCAACTGGGTCTGCGAACATTCAGAATAACACTTTCATCTTGTATGTGTAGAGCTTAAAGAATAAGCTTGATGCCAAAGACCCAAGCGAACTCCAAATTTCTTGACCTGATGACGCTCTTGTGCACACATAATATTCAGAGCCTTCAAATTAACCCACAGACCTGCGCAAGGACTGGACATTTTCTCGTTTTTTTTTGCGAGGTGGTGTCCTTGGACGGGGACCGGGCTATTTGATGTAGTTTGCCGAGACACAGTTCATGGAACTTGCACGCTTTGTTAGTTGCCCCGAGCTCCGATTACTGCTTCAGCCACAAACATACGCACTTGTCGTTGACGCATAATTGGCGGCTGGCTTCTACTATGCCGTGCTCCTCGACGTACGCCAAACCTTTCACTTAATCGTCAGCGCCGTACGCGCACAAACCCTTCCCCTTCGCTGCAGATGCCCGGAAGTTTACAAATGAGCCGAAAGACCGTTCTAGGAAAGCTAACCGCCCAAAGAAAAGATTGCGCCGGTGACTTACGCGCTGCACGTAAGAACACGAAGGAGCTGATCGTAGCAGCACCCCGGCCTCAGAGGTCAAATTGCAGCTGTCGCACTTTATAAGCGGCGCGCGACAATTCGCAGATTCGTGTGAGCCATATCATAGCACCGAAGAGGATTCTTTCTCGTTTTCTTTGCAAATTTTGCGTTGCCATGATGCGGATCCGGCACGCATACCGGTGTGGCCCTTTCCCGTGATTACACGGCACTCATACACTGCTGTTACGCATGCTGCCTCTCAGAGAATGAAGGAACGTGTTGATGTTATTATTTTTAATTTTTAAGCCGAAGGTTTCATTAAAACACAAACAAAAGAGTTACGCTGGCATGGTCCCTAATGCTGCTGAAGTGTCACTCAGCAAAGGAGGCGTTTTATATTCTCTCACGGCTGCACGCATTGTGGGCTTTTTGACGAGAAACTCACGTGTAGGATTAGTGGCCGCCTTTCCGGTGGAGCTGCTTGGAGTGCTCGCCGCAGTCGGTGCTGCGGGATCGAATATGAAATATTGAAGAAGCAACCTTTTTATATGTAATGTGATGCCTAAAGAAACTTCTTGAATGTCTCCCGATCTATTACACTTGGCATACGTGCAGCTAATAATACTTCATAGGGTTAAGAGCCCCGCCTTCTCGAAAACTTAATATTGCTAATATAATACGCAGTACTTAGGTTACTCAAATAATATCAATTTCATCAATTTACATCGACTTACATACAGCAAGCCTTGCAGTACAGACGCCTCGACTTGGAGAATTCTTTTTGCCATTGCAGCAGCTGCTTTGGACATTTTATTTATGGCACCACAATTTTGCGACCACATAGGTGTATATCGTCATGCGCGATGCTGGTTTGTGGGATAACACATTAAACAGTAGCAATAAACGTATTAGCGTACACAGTTGTCATCATAGTGATCTTTGGTAAAATCGTCTATATGTCCGATTCTTTTCTATACAGATTTTAAATTCAGTAATGTAGGTTTGTACATATACACAGCATAGGCATTTTCTGCACATCCATCAAATTTACCACAAAATATTCGTCGTTTGGGCAGCGCTAGCAGATGGCATTGCATCGTCTCCTCTTCTGTCGATGATGGCATTGAGTAAGCGCGATTCATAAGTACGATGGATAACCACCGACCAACGTTAACGTGAAGCTGGCTTACTAAAGAGCGGCACATAATTTGTTGCACAAAGCCAGTGGCATATACACAGTGACCTACGTTCATGGAACATTAGTTTATTGAAGGGCGGCACATAGTTAACTGCAGATCCCTAGTGATCTATATCGGTATTAAAGGGGCTCATTAAGTGTTGTTAGATACCCAGCAGCTCATACCCACTTATCTATGTAGAGTGAAAGAGGTTCATTGAACAGCGGCACATGACCAGTGCACATATCCAGAAACACGAAGTCGCGTGAAGAGGTAAACTCATGAAGAGCACATACGCACTGCACATACCCACGGGGCAAATGAGCCCAACAATTGCTCACGAGCATGGTTCTCTCATCACCAAGCCCAGATGCTGTAAACATTACGCCACGGACTACCAGTTGACGAGAACAAGGTGTAGAGGCACAGGCAGACAGGCCCCGGGAAGGTAAGGAAAACATACAGGCACCAACTAGCTGACGAAGAATGTCGATGTGAACGTGCTTAGCATCGAAGCACTGCAGCGACATCGCTTTAGAAGCGCAAAAATGCCTAAACGTGTAAACTGGGTTCTCAGCTGTCATAATGACGATGATCATGATGATTATTTTTTGGCATCGACTTTAAAACATGGCGTTAACAAATAATCACCTAGTGTGCTCCAGTTATACAGGCATGCTATACATGCTTTTTGTTCTAGCATTTCGGTATATAACTCCTTAATCTTTTTATTGCGATAGTAAATATGTGGACACAACAGGCGCAATTCTGCCGTCGGAATCAACGCGAGGTCGCCATATAGCACATTAACTTTTCTAGCGCGAGTAGGTGGTTGCTTAGCGACGAGGTGTTGTAGCGCGAAAATAAACCAAAAACGCTGGCAAAAGAAAGATTCTAAAGGACCGTAAGAACGGAAAGAAAAACGGCGCTACCAGCAGCGCAGTTTTTCTTTTCTTTTTTCTATCCTTTAGAAGCATTTTCCAGTTTTCTTTTTGCGCTAAAGCACCATGTCGTTCCGTATAAAATCCAAGGGCGATAAAATCTTCACTGTATGTGACAGAGAAAGGGCGCGAGGGTGAGAGGGCGATCGCGGCTGTATCTCGCGCACAAAAGGGAGGAAAGCGGAGAGGAAGCGCACGGTCTTCCGTCGCACAGAAGGCTCCGGAGAGTGGGTAGAGAAGGGAGGTGGGGGAGATATACTCCTGGTGGCACGGGCGGCAGCGCGCTCCTGTCGGCGACGCTGTACCTTGAAAGCCATCTGCGACGAGGACAGAGCCCGCCGTGCGCTTTATTTTCGTGACTTAGTTCGCGTTGATACGACACGCACCACTGCTGCCGCGCTTCCTCATACCAGCACTTTGACAACGAATTTCTTCGGTCATCAAGTGAGATGTGTTCATCTTTGCTTGCGCGCGTGTGACACCATACTGGTTAATTCATTTAGTTATGTCTATGCCCACAAGCTTATACGGCTGACAAAACTACTATGCTCACTTCGCAATCGCAATCGAAGCATCGCGATCGATGCTTCGCCTTTCAGGCGGAACTGCAACTTTTTTTAACCGAACATTTTTCTATGCACCTTGTTCCTCTGTCTATGACTGTAAATGATTCGATCCTATCAATATCTGGCCTGCTTGTTCACCGTAAATACTTTAAATATCATCTGCTTCTCTCGGCACATCAGCGGCTAATGCTTACGTCCGCTTTAATTCCCAGTGCTTTTGGATGGTGCACACTAACCTCAGCTCCAACTGTGAAATCCTTCAATTTCCATTAGAATGTGCTTAGTGGTCTTCGGAGTTTGCTGCAGCATACGAATACATCACCTATGTGCCAGTGTTTGATCCGGTATGTTTTGTCCTTAGGCCACCCGCCCTATGCTCAAATAGGAAGGAAATGCCCTTTCTGTTATCGTACAGATTTTTCCTTATAGTTTCTTTCTTCCCATTTTTTGAGCACGCATTTTCCCCCTTTCTTTGCATCTAATTCACTGTCTATGTATCCCTCACTTACTTTTTCATGACACCTGATTGTCTATGTACACTTTGAATTACCCTGTACTCGGTTGCCAACATTCTTGACCTCTTCCTTCATTCCGTGTCTGCGCTATTGAGGTAAACTATCAAACGTCGTTTCAATGTTTTCTAAGCGTATTTTCTGGCCCTAACATAAAGCATGAACCACAATAGAGACAGAACACGTCCTTGCTAAGTCCTTGGCACATTTCCACCCCTTGATTACATTTTCCGCATGCGCATAAAATTGTTAATATTTTGTCTGTACATATCTCCGTCAGTATGCACCGTAATTGTCGTGTATGGGTAAAATATCCCACAACAATTTACTGTCTACGTTGTCGTAGGCTTCCATAATATGTAGAAATGCGATACCTAAGCATCTCTTCTGAGCTAATGAAATCTCTATGCACGGAGTTATTGCAAGCTTATGCCTCGTCTGAACACATTCTGTAGCTCCCCCAGTTCATCTTTGTTTTTCAGCCTCTTCGAAAGTTCTAAATTTATGGCTTGAATTCCAATTCTATAGTATGTTGTATCATATGCCCTCTCCATATCGAGGAATATCGAGAGGAAATACTGTTTGTGTACAAATGCATCGCGGATATATCCTTCAATGCGCACAAGATGATCGGTTGGCGACCGCCCTTCTCTGAAGCCACAGTGATAGGGATCGAGCATATTGTTGAGTTCAAGGAAATGTACGAGTCTGCGATTATTCATTTTATTCAGAAAGCTTACACAGACAATTTGTAAGAGCTATCGGGCGATAACTTGCTGCCAAGGAGGGGTATTTTCGCTGCTTCAGAACAGGAACCACAATCGCTTCTTTCCATGCAGATGGAAGGTATCCTGCCGCCCAAATATTGTTGAATAGTGTGAGTAGTGTAACTTGTGTATCAGTATGTAAGTTTCTGATCATGTCATAGATGACTCTGTCAGGTCCCGGTGCAGGGCTTTTGCATGTGCTCAAGCAAGCGCTCAACTCGGCAATATTGAAATGCCGGTTATAGGGTTCATTCTGTCTGGATTTTCGTATGATTGGCTTACATTCTTCTATTTGTTTATATTTGAGAAAGGGTTGGGAATAATTGATTGAGCTCGACACATGCTCAAAGTGCTCCACAAGTGAATCTGCCTTGTCTTTCAGGGTATTACCTTGTGGGTTTAACAAAGGGAGGGAGTATGTTTGTCGCCCTCTTATCCTATTAACCCTGTTCCAGACCTTGGCCTCATCTGTATACGAGTTGATACCCGATAAATCTGCTCTCTCTTCTGGCCTGTCTGCGGGTTCGGCTGCATTGGCATTGTACTTTTGTAAAGTTGATAAGATTCTCCGCAGCGGGGGAGGCGCGTAGCAAGCTCCATGCTTTGTTTTGTTTCTTACGAATGATCCTACAATCGTCGTTCCACCACGGGACACGCCGTTTACATGCCAAGCCATTTACTTCTGATATGCATTTAGATGCGGCATCTGTTATGAAGGCTGTAAAATACTCCACAGCAGCATCAATTTCTAACGAGGAGATGTCATGCCATGAGATACTAGTGAGAGTTCGGAATTTCTCCCAATTAGCTCTATCGATCTTCCACCTAGGTGCCTGTGGTGGATATTCGTTTTCTTTAGGTGTTCGCAGCAGTATGGGCAAGTGGTCGGTTTCGTAAGGGTTCTTGGTAACTTCCCATTCAAGTTTAGGCAGAATAGAAGGAGAAACTATGCCGAGATAAATTGAAGAAAAGGTTCTGTTTGCTAGAGAGTAATATCTGGATTCCTTCTTATTCAGCAGGCACGCACCTGAAGAAAAAAATGAACTGTTCAACAAAACGACCTCGTGCGTCTATACGAGAGTCGCCCCATAGGCAGCTGCGCGCATTGAAATCGCCAAGAACAACATAAGGTTCTGGCAATTCGTCTATAAATGGCTGAAATTCATGTTTGTTTAATATGTAGAGGGGGGGGGGAGTACGTAAAGCGAACAAATCGTGACGAGTTTATTTAGGTCAACAACTCGAAGCGCCACTGCTTCAAGGGGCATTTGTAGCTGTAAACGCTGACACGAAATGCTTTTATGAATGAAAATGGCAACACCGCCTTATGATACGACCGCATCATCGCTATCTTTGCGAAACATGACATACAATCGGAGAAAGTTTGTGTGTTGTGGTTTTAGGTGTGTTTCCTGTAGACACAGCACTTTTGGTTTGTGTTTTTGGATAAGCTCTTGCACATCATGAAGGTTCCTAAGAAGACCTCTGACGTTCTGTTGAATTATTTGCGAATCCATATTTGAAGTAAATCGCTGCTGTGTATACAGAAACAGAAGTGATGCATTAGGTTACAGAGCTCTTTGGAGGCCCTGTAACCGGAGTTTTGCCTTTTCTGAAGCGTTCGAGGGAGCCTCGCCACTCCTTAGGCGCTTGGTGCGCCGTGAGGATAGGTGTTGTGTCCATTGCCTCTTCTGAGGCGCCGGACACGCGCTCTTGCGAGCGAGAAGTTTTTCGGTGGAGTCTCACCTTGGAAGGCAAGACCCCTGCGCCCACCAGCCAGGATGTCGGTAGGGCTCCCTGTGGAATTTGGCAGCGCCGGCTGCTGCCAGCGCTGGGAGGGGCCAGGGAGGTTGAGGTAGCCTCGGCTGCGCATACCCTCGGGGCCACTATCGGTCCTGCGGGATCGCTGTGTGTAGCGCAGGTTGCCGCAGATAACTCTTGTTGGGCCGGCAACCCAAGGGCAGCCTGGCCTGTTTGCTGGTTGGATGGAGTAGGCTTACCTACTTCCACCCTGGGGACAGGAGCCAAAGTTACCTGCTCGCTGCACGCGGGCAGGGCACTTGGCATTGGCCGCTGTGACGCCGCCCCCCGACGCGCCGCATCAGCATAAGGTGTGCTGTGGAAAGGTGAGCACCTCCTACGGGCTTCCTTAAACGAAATGCTTTCTTTGACTTTGAGGGTGATTATTTCCTTTTCTTTCTTCCACTTCGGACAGGAGCGTGAGTAGGCTGGATGGTCAACACTGCAGTTCACACAGTGAGGTGTGCCACTGCAGTTGTCCGAGGGGTGGCTCTGGACTCCACACTTTGCACAAGTTGTTTGACCACGGCAGCTCTGCGAGCCATGGCCGAACCTCTGACATTGGAAACACCGTCTAGGGTCTGGTATATATGGTTGGACAGTTAACCTTATATATCCTGTTTCGATGGTAGCTGGCAGAACGCTGGACGCAAATGTTAGGACAAGATGCCTGGTGGGTATTTCCTTGTTGTCTCGTTTAAGTATAACTCGTTTTACATTGGTGACATTTTGTTCTTTCCACCCTTCCAGGTGTTCAGCTTCTCTCAAATCTTGAAAGTCTGCCTCTGATACGACTCCGCATGGGCTATTCATTGATCTGTGCGGTGTAACAGAGACTGCTATATTTCCAAGCGTCACAAGCCTGCCTAGTTTCCCATAATGACTTTTCTGAGGGATCTCAAGGAGAAGGTCTCCACTAGCCATTTTGGTCACTTTATAACCTGACCCTAAGGCGTCGGTCAAAGATTTTGCAACTGTGAATGGTGAAATGAATCTGGCTTGTTTTTCAGGGTTCTCACTGTATATTACGCAGTATTTTGGGGGAGGTCTCTTTAGTGCGGGTGAAACATGTACTCAGGTCTTCGATGCGCCCCCTCTTCGGAGGGTGACGATCAAGTAGGCGGGGAAATGCGGGTGTTCCCGTAGTATTTCAGTTTCTTTTCGGCAGCACAGGCCGCCACCCACCACGGAGCCCAACATGGGGACGCTGCAGGACTTAACACGCAAGGCTGCCGGCGCCAACCGTGCATTGCCACTATAACATAATATATTGTACCCAAGGGAGTAAAAAGTGAACAAGGAGAATGCAGGAGCCAACGTTTCGACACGTGGACTTGTCTTCTTCAAGGCCACATATTTCGCTAGAATAGTAGCTTGGGATTGTTGGTTTTCCATCCTGATAGTAACAGCGCAAAATGTGGACAAGAGACGAGACAAGAAGACACCACAAGCGCCGTGAGGAAAAAGGCTTGTGGTGTCTTCTTGTCCCGTCTCTTGTCTACATTTTGCGCTGTTACTAGCAGGAAAGCCACATATGCTTTCCTCACCACAGTATATATACGTGGGGTTCTCCTAAAGGGGAGAGGTTGTGAGGCGGGAGGACGCGGAAACGAGGGGAAAGGTGTTAGCGTGTCGAATTGAGAGTAAAGAAACGCTCTGTACAAGGCCAAAGACAGCCCCCCCCCCCACCCCGGTCTTTCAACACACGCGCGTTAGCCGGCGTGTCAAGGGCGTCTGACACGCCGGCTGACAAGAAAAAAAAAAGAAAAAAAAGGGAGGGGGATACGCCAAGAAATCAAACTAAGTGTTGTTGCCTATGGCTTGAAGTTTAGCATAGCGAAAAGATTCTAAAGCTCCCTTTGAGACGTTTATGCCTGTTGGTTGCAATGTCTTGAACTTACGGATAAGGCATGATTCTCTCTGTCTTCTTTCGCGTTCAGAACGGAAATCTGACGGTAAGATGTAGAGTTTAAGTTCATCAAAATTATGACCTGGTTGGTTGAAATGCTCGGCGACGGCTTTCGGAAGCTTTTTAACTGTGTCCGGCCGCTGTCCGTTTAATCTGACGTTCATTGTTTGTCCTGTTTTGCCGATATATTGTTTCTTACTGAAGGAACATTCAAGCACATAAATCACATGTGAACTTGTGCAAGTGATGCTAGATTTGACTTCATGTGTTTTACTATTTGCGGTGCTTTTAATGTTAATGTCACTTTGAAGGTGCCTGCAGGTTTTGCACCTAGGGCGACAACATGCTTTTATTTGGGGGAATGCTGCTGGCTGACTTTTCGTGCACTAACATATCTTTAAAGTTCTTGTTTCGGCGATAGGTAACCCTGGGTACACCCGGGAACGCTTTTCGCAGACGCTCGTTACTTGATAATATTGGGTGGTATTTTCTTAGGGTGTTGTTTATGTTTGGGAGCGCATTAGAATATTTTGGTATAAAGGCCGGTGGTCTGTCAGATTCGAATGTGGGCTGTCTTGACGCGGCATCCTAAGCTCTAACGAGAGCAACTTGGGGATAGTTCCTTTCTGCTAGCGTTGATTTAAGGTCATTTAGGTGGTGGATATAATCGTGGTCTTCGCTGCAGAGACTTCTTATACGTTTCGCTTGTCCGACGAAAATTCCTTGCTTGCAATGTCGCGAGTGATGACTGTTCTAGTCTAAATATTGCTGGCTATCTGTAGGCTTCCGGCAAAGTGTCCTTCTCAGTTTTCGGTTTTCTATGTAGACCTTCGTGTCCAGGAAGTTGATCTGATTAGGAGAGTGGTGAGCAGTAAATTTAATACTCGGGTGAAAGCGATTGAAATGGCTAATTAAGTCGGTTAAGGTGCTTGTGCCGTGTTCCCATATTATAGATATGTCGTCAATGTAAAGAAGATAGGTGTGGGGTTTTAAAGGGCAGGATTTCAGCAGGTCTGCTTCAAGCTGTCCCATGAAAATGTTCGCATACGTGGGAGCGAATGGCGCACACATGCTAGTGTCGAAAGTTTGCAGGTAGTGAATAGAATCGAATTCGAAATAGTTGAGCGTGAGAACTAACCTAATGAGCGATAAGTAAACTTCAGGAGCGTGCGCTTGGGGATTTACTGCTAGGGATCTAGAAACGGCTTCAATTCCTTCACTCGTGGGAATATTGCTGTAAAGGGCAGAAACATTCAAAGTGACTAGAATAGCGCGGTCGGAAAGGATTTCGTTGGCGTTGATGCCGTCGATAATTCGAAAGAAGTGCAGCATTTCTTGAAAGAAAGATGGGAGGGTGTTGGGTAAATTTGACAGGTGGTGATTTAAGAATTTTATATAGTGACTCAGTAGGTGTGTTGCTATTAGACACAATAGGCCGACCTGGGATTTCTGCTGTATATATTTCTTCGACCGGAACTTTATGTATTTTAGGATGAAGATAAAAGCGGCCTGCTGTTTTGTTCTTGTGCATCATGAAGCGATATTCAGATTGCGTGATTAGTTCCCTGGACCGGAGCTCGCTATTGTGCTTAACACAATATTGCTGAAATCTAAAGTTGGTTTAGAGTCAAGTTTTCTGTAATGGGTGTGGTTGCTCAGTTGTTTAAGAGGCGTCATTCTTGTACTTTTCTATAGACCAGATTACGATACAGCCGCCTTTGTCTGCTGGTTTTATTACAATATCATTCCTTTTCGCAAGTTCTTTAAGGATTTGGTATTGAGCGGGGGTCAAATTTTTCCGTTTCCGGCAATGCCACGTTGACTCTAGAACTCCCTTTGATATCAGTTTTAAGTATAAATCGAGGTCTGGGGACTGTTCGGTTTCCGGTGTCCACGTGCTAGGTGATTTAAGAGAGTCTCTATCTCTTTTCCTACATCTGGTCTACCGAAAAAGAACTCCTTGATGCGCATGCGTCGTGAAAACTCTATTATATCTTTGTGGAGTTCGTATTTGTTTACTGCGTTGTTAGTCGGACAAAACGTTAGACCTCGTTGCAGGAGATCAACTTCTTCGGGACTTAGACTCTGGGATATGTGTACTACATTGCTGCAGTGCTCTAGATGCTCGCCTGCAGGACTGTCGGTGGAGCTACATGCTGCAGGGGTTACATTAGTTTCTTTGCGTGGATCTGCAGCTATAGTATCTTTGCGCTGGTATTTATCTAGTAATTTTTCCTCCTAAGGAAAGAAGAGAACTTAACCAATTCGTCCAAACTAAAGAGGAAAAATTACTAGATAGAATACAAGAATTACTAGAGTTTGATTTCTTGGCGTATCCCCCCCCCCCTTTCTTTTTGTCAGCCGGCGTGTGAGATGCCCTTGACACACCGGCTAACGCGCGTGTGTTGACAGGCCGGGGTGGGGGTGGTGGTGGGGGGGGGGGCTGTTTTTGACCTTGTACACAGCGTTTCTTTACTCTCAATTCGACACTCTAACACATTTCCCCTCGTTTACGCGTCCTCTCGCCTCACACCCTCTCCCCTTTAGAAGAACCCCACCTATACATACTGCGGCGAGGAAAGCATATGTCACCTTGAAGAAGACAAGTCCACTTGTCGAAACGTTGGCTCCTGCATTCACCTTGTTCACGTTTTGCTCATCGTCTTGAATTTCAATCTCCCGCATTCCCCGTCTTTTCTCTGGACACCAAAGGGAGGGCAGACACACAAGGTTAACCCTAGCCGCCTAGGAAAATTAGGAAGTGACGGAAGAGAAGAGATGAAAGGACAGTAACAGAAAGAAGATAGGAAAGCAAAAGGTTGAAGAGGTTGACAAGACAAGGCGACTGCCGATTTCCCCCGGGTGGGTCAGTCCGGGGGTGCCGTCTACGTGAAGCAGAGGCCAAAGAGGTGTGTTGGCTCCGCCGGGGGGCCTTAACTGTCCTAACACCCGGCATTGGCTCTACCCCCAGGATCCCCCTTAACCCGGACACGGCTAAGCCGCGCACGGCTACATGCGGGAGGGTCCGACCCATATGTGCTCGGGTGCGTGGTGTCACAACACACCAAACGCCTGTTGATGCAGACGCCCCTGCGGGGGCACTGTGGTTGCACTTGCTTTCTTAAAAAAATGTTCTTTTATGCATGGATGCATAAAAGCACCTGAAACGCCAATGAAGTTCGCCGCAAAGTTTGGAAATTAATATCTCGAAACTGCTGTCACCCTTCGAATTCCTTCGAAGTGGGGCCGCCTAGCGAACTCCGCGATTAGAACTTGTTAATTGCAATTGGTGCCAAAGGGAAATCAGTTGCCTTAATTTGTGAATTTAAAAAAAATAATTCATTATGCATTTCAATTTCTTGTGCAACTAATGTACACCTCTTCGAGTAGGCCACCTCATTTACTACAATGTTGCTGTCTGCCACAGGCAATCTTAATACATTTTCGAAAGTGTCCGTTGAATCACCCGGTATTTGCTGAAACTGGTGACGGGTTCAACTTTTCTGAGACCAACCTAAGAAAGCGAGTGATTTGGGAATAATTTAGATTACTAGTGGCACTTTAATGCTCACAGAAAGTGTTGTAGGCGATTGGTGGATATGTTTATTGAAAAGCATTTCCCCTCTTGTCGGAGTGTATCATTTACATCTAGGAAAATAAAATATCAAAGATGGGATACGGGAAAGAATAGGGAGGAGGAGCAACGTGCTTCTGCATGTAGTATTTTAGCTGCGCATTATGGACGCCTGCTTATTCATTCCGTCTCCACAGACATTCGACCCCCACGTCGCAGAACCGTAGCGAAGACACTGTCATTAATGGCAGAATGCCTCAGTCGCTGAACTACCATAGCCTATTTCTTGTACTAAAAAAAACAATTTTTTAGGTGTTCCGAAATTTCTTCCAGCTAGCAGACCTGTAATGTAGGCGAATTATTGTTGATGAGAATTTTGGTTGCTATATAAGTGTTTTCGTTGATGCCGGCTAAGTAAACATTAAAATCATATCTCGCGCCGATAATTATTGGGCTAAGGGTTTTGCTGTCTGTACGGCATGTTAAATGCCGTTCAGTGGAGTAAATTTTGAGACAGATGACAAGGGCGAGACATACAACTAAGTATTGTCGTTGTTCCTTATAATTTGCATTGCGTGCTTTGAAACAATCCGAACTAATGGCAGAATTTCGCTGATCACTTGAGCGCGCAGGTGGGCATTCCAAAAAATATTTTCCCTGCAGTGTTTCTAAAAAGTTTATTTCACGGTGATAAGTGGGTGACAAATTGGCGCTTGTTCGATAAATAAAGAAACAAAGGTGCCGAGCACTCCTGAAATCAGGACTTTAAATTAAAAAAAAAAGCATTTTCCTTTGCTTCTGTAGAGAGGCTCCCCACGGTAACAGCGTAGCTGCAGACATTCTGTAGCTAAACACTGCATTGGAAATTTAACGCTGCTCACGAACATGAAATAATTTTCGAAAAGTGTATTTTTCCAGGGCGTAGGCACAATTCTGCGCTAGCGAAATTTTCCTTCACGATTGCATTGTGTACAGAGAAATGTTCAATCGAGCCCTGTGGGATCGGGAGTGCTTTGCCGCTCCACTGTTATCTTGTTTATATTTAGGATGAATATGAAATACGCTGAATGAAAATAACGTTTGATTTCTTTGCTTCACGGCAAGGTGACTTAGTGGCGGTGGCTTTCACCTGCTAAGCGTAAGGTAGTGGGTTCAATCTCACGACATGACTGTTGCTTGCAAATGCAGGTTTATGGGATGGCGAGAACATTTGTTCACCCTGTTTCCTGTTTACGTTACGTAAGCTTATCTTGCCATAAGTAATACGGCGCCCCACATGCCCCACTGTGAAGCTTTGAGACGCTGACACTAAACCAATATAATTTTGTTTACAGATTTGCACCTGTTGTACTGGCCGAGCTTTGCCTTCCGGCTTTTGATAGCTTGTAACCTTTCTGATTTTTTCATAACCTGTTGATCGTAACCGAAGCGTATATTGTGTTTGAAGCGTGCCGACGATGTGGGAGGATATAACATTACAGGCCATAACTTTTCTGCATACCAAAATGCAGATTAATGGTCCCCACGTACACACAAAGGCACTGTTCATTAAACTTGTGCAGCCCTTACGACGTTCGTTCATGAAACACGAATATATGCGTGCGAACATGAAGAAAAGTGCTCTCCATAAATATGGTTCCACGCCCAAGAACTGTATACGGCGAACATACGGTGCGAAGATAGCCATAAGGGCCGACCAGATGTGAAAGATCTGAAGACAGCAGCTGTCCGTTGGTTTGCGAAACTGGCGGCTATTAGCGTAAGGCCAACCAATTATTTACGATCGTTTGCCTAGGATCTTCGCGGGGCTTAAATATAACACCTGTGAGCGCGGAAGTTGGATAATCCCCTCGAAAGGTACAACGTGGTGAACGTCGCAATAGTCTACTTAACGTTTATCACGCATTTCAACCAAACTGTTTCCTTATTAGCTCCATGAAGCCTGCAATTGTTAGACACACCAAAGACAGTGCCCCATCACTCTCTTTTTTTCTACTGATCCCCGTGTCAGGATTCAATTCCTGGCGACAGAACTCATTAAGTGAAATCTTTTTTTAAGGCCTTAAAATGTCAACGTCAGATATCAACCACAACCAATGGCGAGTTTAGTTAGTACGGTTGAACTACACCAAACGAAAGGTACTCTTCAAACAAATTGCCGCCGTGCAGTGAAGCCTACTATAAAATACACGAAGAATCCACCGGAAATTATTCTCGAAGAAAGTAAAGCTTCTCGTTATTCGACTCTCGTGGCCATCTTGCGTCGCCGAATTTTTGTCTTCTGCCCGAAGCAGGCGTCAGCTACTGTTTCATTCTTCAGTTGTCGCCGGGTCACTACATTTGTAGCTGTCTAGGTACTTTATCCTCGATGTAGTTTAGTCTAAAATAACGCACAGACGACTCAGGTACGTTCATTTTCTCGGCTTGAATGCTTTCAGCGAATAAAAAATTATGGGTATCTACTTTCAGGTGCTTATACGTTCGTGTCTCTTTCTTGCACGGAGTAACTCTTACTAGTCAAAAAAAAAAAAAAAAACAAAGCGCTGTTTTGTAACGAACCTGCCCCACGGGCTATCACCGACATCAATAAGCAAACCGCGTCCCCGGCGGTGCGTCACCGTTTTGCCGCTTTCTGTTTTCTGTTCGACGCTCTCTACCAACATTCAGCATAACACATTCATTTTATATCTGGAGAGCTTACAGAATAAGCTTGATGCCAAAGACCCAAGTGAACTCTAATTTGTCTACCTGATGACGCTCTACTGCACAGATAATGTTCAGAGGCTTCATATAACCCAGATACCTGTGCAAGGACTGGACATTTTTTCGCTATTTTTGCGAGGTGTGGTCCTTAGACGGGGTCAGGTCTCTTTCATGTAATTTGCCGAGACACAGTTCCGGCAACATAGACGCTTAACCAATATATGCCTACCCAGATTTGTTCGTTGCGTCGAGCTCAGATTACTGCTTCAGCCACAAACATCCGCAGTTGTCGTTGACGCATAATTGGCGGCTGGCGTCTACTATACCGTGCTCCTCGACGTACGGACAACGATGCGTTTAAACGTCAGCGTTGTACGCGCACAAACCCTTCCCCTTCGTTGCAGATGCCCGGAAGCTTACAAACGAGCCAAAAGATTTTGCTACGAAAGCTAACCTCCCAAAGAAAAGATCGCGCCGGCGACTTACGCGCTTCACGTAAGAACACGAAGGAGCTGATCGTAGCAGCACCCCGGCCTCAGAGGTCAAATTGCAGCTGTCGCACATTACTAGGGGCGCGCGAGAATCCGATGATTCTTGTGCGCCGCATCATTGCACCGAAGACAATTGTTTCTCGTTTTCCTTGCACATTTTACGTTCTCATGATGCGGGTCCGGCACATATACCGGTGAGGCCCTTTTCCGTAATTACACGGCACTTATGCACGGCTGTTATGCATCGTGCGTTTCGGAGAATGAAGGTACATGTTTATGTTATTATAGATAATAATTTAAGTCGGCACTTTCATTAGACCACAAAAAAGTGTTACGCGGGCATGCCCCTTAATGCTGGTGAAGTGTTAATCAGCAAAGGGGGTGTTTTATATTCTCTCGCGGTTGCATGCATTGTGGGCTTCTTGCCGAGAAACTCACGTGTAGGATTAGTCACCGCATTTCCGGGGAAGCTGCTTGGAGTGCTTGTCACAGTGGGCACTGCGGGATCGAATATGAAGTATTAAAGAAGCTACCTTTTTATATGAATGTGGTGCGTAAGGAAACTTCTTGAATGTCTCTCAATCTATTAGACTTGGTATTCCTGCAGCTAATAATACTTCATAGGGCGAAGAGCCCCGCTTCTGGAGTTCCTAATATTGCTAATACGCAGTACTTAGGTTCCAGAAATAATAGCCATTTTGCCAACTTACATCGACTTTCATACAGCAAGCCTTCCAGGATAGACGCGTCAACTTATAGAATTTTGTCATTGCAGCAGCTTCTTTGGACAGTTTTATTTAGGGCACCATCATTTTGCGACCACATCGCTGTAAATCGTCAGGCGCGGTGCTGGTATGTGGGATAACGCATTAAACTCTAGCGGTAAACGTATTGCCTCAAACAGTCGTCATCATATGATGTTTGCTAATATCTTCTACATGTGCGGTTGCTTTCTATACAGATTTTAAATTCAGTTATGTACGTTTGTACATATACGCAGCGTAGGCATTTTGTGCACCTGTATTAATTTTACCGCAAAATATTCCTCGGTTCGGCAGTGTTAGCAGATGGCACTGCATCGTCACCACTTCTGTCGATGATGGCGTTGAGCAAGCCCGAGCCCTAACTACGATGGACAACCACCGACCCAAGTTAACGTGACGCTAGCTTACTAAAGAACGGCACATAATTTGTTGCACAAAGCCAGTGGCATGTACACAGTGACCTACGTTCATGGAAAATTAGTTTATTGAAGGGCGGCAGATAGTTAACTGCACATCCCTGGTGACCTATATCAGTATCAAAGAGGCTAATTGTAGGTGTGGAACATACCCATCAGCTCATACCCGATTATCTATGTAGAGAGAAAGAGGTTTATTGAACAGCGGCACACGATCACTGCACATATCCAGAAACAAGAAGTTGCGTGAAGAGGTAAACTCACGAAGAGCACATACCAACTGCACATACCTGTGGGACAAATTAGCCGAACGATTTTTCTCGAGCATGGTTCTCACATCACCAAGCCCAGGTGCTGCAGAGATTACGCCACGGACTACCAGTGACCCAAGTTGACCAGAACAAGGTGTAGAGGTACAGACAGACAGGCCCCCGAAAGTGAGGAAAGAAATACAGGCACGAACTACCTGACGAGGAACGTCGATGTGAACGTGCTTAGCATCGAAGCACGGCGGCGACATCGCATTGAAAACGCCAAACCTGTAAACCGACTTCTCAGCTGTCATAATGATGATGATTATGATGATTGATTTTTGGGATCGCCTTTAAAGCAAGGCATTAACAAATAAGCTCCTAGTGTGCTTGAGTTATACAGGCACGCTATACATGCTTTTTGTTCTAGCATTTTGGTATAACAATCCTTAATCATTTTACTGCGTTAGTAAACATGTAGACACTGCAGGCGCAATTCTACCGTCCGCCTCGACGTGACGTCCTCATATAGCACATTACCTTTTCTAGGGCGACTTTGTGTTTCCTTAACGACATGGTGTTGTAGCGTAAAAATAAACCAAAAACGTTGGCAAAAGAAAGATTGTAAAAGACAGTAAGAACGGAAAGAAAGACGGCACTACCAGCAGCGCCGTTTTTCTTTTCCTTTTTTCTGTCCTTTAGAATCGTTTTCCAGTTCTTTTTTTTTCACTGTAGCATCATGTCATTCCGTAAAACTTCCAAGGGCCATAAAATCTTCGCCGCGCGCCGTACGCTGTGTGTGGCACAGAAAGTCGCAAGGGTGAGCCGGCAATCGCGGTTCTATCTCGCGCGCGCAAGCGAGGAAAACGGAGAGGAAGCGCGCTATCTTCCGTCGCGCACAAGACCCCGGAGAGTGGGTAGAGAAGGGAGGTTGGGGAGATATACTCCGGGTGGCCCGGGCGGCTGCGCGCTACTGTCTGGACCGCTGTACCTTGAAAGCCATCTGCGACGAGGAGAGAGCACGCCATGCGCTATGTTTTCGTGACTTCGTTGGCAGTTGATGCGAGACGCAGCACTGCTGCCGCGCTTCCACACTCCAGCGTTTTGACTACGAATTTCTGCGGTCATCAAGTCATATGTATTCTTCTTTGCTTGCGCGCGTGTGACACCATAGCAGTTAGTTTAGTTAGTATGCCTATGCCCACTAGCTTATACGGTTGACAAAACTACTATGCTCACTTCGCAATCACAATCGAAGCATCGCGATCGACGCTTCGCCTTTCAGGCGGAACTGCAACTTTTTTTTTACCCGAACATTTTTCTATGCACCTTGTTCCTCTGTCTACGTCTTTAAAGGTACCGATCCTATCAATATCTGGCGTGCTTGTTCTCCATGAATAACGTAAATATCCTCTGCTTTTCTCGGTACCTCAACGGCTGATGCTTACGTCCGCTTTAAATCCATGCGATTTTGGACGATGGTCACTAACCACAGCTCCCACTGTGAAACCGTTCGCGCTTCATTAGAATGTGCTTAGCGGTCTTCGGATTTTGAGGCAGCATACGGATACATCACCTCTGTGCGAGTGTTTGATCTTGTATGTTTTGTCCTTAGGCCACCAGTGCTATCCTCAAATAGCAAGGAAATGCCCTTTCTGTTATCGTACAGATTTTCCCTCATAATTTAATTCTTCCCATTTTTTTGAGCGCGCATTTTTTCCCCATTCTTTGCATCCAATTCACTGTCTATTTTTCTCTCACTTTCTTTTTGATGACGCCTGCTTATCTATTTACACTTTCAATTACGCTGTGCTTGATTGCCAATTTTCTTGACCTCTTCCTCCATACCGTGTGTGCGCTTTTGAGGTAAAGCTATCAAACCTTGATTCAGTGTTTTCTAAGCGTATTTTTATGTCCTAACATAAAGCATGAACCACAATAGAAACATAAGACATCCTTGCTAATTCAATGGCGCATTTCGACCGTTTGGTTACATTTTCGGCTTGGGCATAAAATGTTTACTATGTTGTCTTTACATATCTCCGTCAATATGCCCCGTAATTGTCCTGTATGGGTAAAATATCCCACAACAATTTACTGTCTGTGTTGTCGTAGGTTTCCTTAATATGTAGACATACGATACCTAAACATCTATTCTGAGCTACTGAAATCTCCATGCACGGAGTTATTGCGAGCTTCTGCGTCGTCTGAACGCATTCTGTAGTTCCCCCAGTACACCTT
Organism: Dermacentor variabilis; assembly: GCF_050947875.1. NCBI lineage: Eukaryota > Metazoa > Arthropoda > Arachnida > Ixodida > Ixodidae > Dermacentor > Dermacentor variabilis. The sequence continues at coordinate 181,021,589 of NC_134571.1, forward strand.
TGTTGTTCAGCCTCTTCGAAAGTCCTAAATTTATGGATTGAATTCCAATTCTATATTATCACGTGGTAGCGACTGTGAACAAAGCAGCCAAGCAGCGTTTTATTGGGCGATTTTTTGCCATCAAGAACAGCGTACACTCAAAGAACGGCAACAGCAGCGAGCACAGTCGGCGACCGTCGAAAATCTTATCATTAGGTTAAAGACGTAGGCTTTTATACGTAAGTCAATTTTCCAGAGTAATCGCTGGGACCCGCGTGCCCTCCACAACGTTCTACCTTATTCGCGTCGCGCACACATGCGATCAGATTAGACAAGTTTCGGTCACAGACAGCGGATGGAAGCATCGATAACATTTGTTAGGCTTACTAAGACGGCGCCGAATAAAACAACACACGAAGAAGGGGGACACGAGACCGCACGTAGGCACGAACGTGCTGTCTCGTGTCCCCCTTCTTCGTGTGTTGTTTTATTCGGCGCCGTCTTTGTAATCATGCTTAACCAACTAGCCCGCCAACACATGCTTATTTGTTTGGCGGTGAAACGTGTCGCCCGATAAAGAGAAAAAGTACACGTGTGAACATCCCCCTCTGAAAAAGCATCGACCCGATGCAGCAAAAGAAAGTAATAAATGAAAACATCCGTAGCAAAGAGAACAACAAAATATGGAAGTTCGCCAGCGTGGGTAAAATGGTTTAACACACACCACGTGGACCACTTCAGATCGTTCGAGGCACCGCTGTGAATGCGAAATGCCGCATGACGCGACCTCATAGTCCAGTGCTCCAATACGTCGGATGACCTCGTAGGGTCCGAAATAGCGTCGCAATAATTTCGACCGGCGACTTACGCGCTGCACGTAACAACACGAAGGAGCTGATCGTAGCAGCACTCCGGCCTCAGAGGTCAAATTGCAGCTGTCGCCCTTTATAAGCTGTGCGCGAGAATTCGCAGATTCGTGCACGCGTTATCATTGCGCCGAAGATGATTGTTTCTCGTTTTCGTTGAAAATTTTGCGTTATCATGATGTGGGTACGGCACACATACCGGTGCGGCCTTTTCCCGTGATTACACGGCACTCACACACTGCCGTTATGCATCCTGCGTTTCGGGGAATGAAGGAACGTGTTGATGTTATTACTTTTAATCATTTAGGTCGAAGCTTTCACCAGAACACAAACAAAAGCGTTACGCTGGCATGCCCTTTAGCGCTGCTGAAGTGTTACTCAGAAAAGGTGTTTTATATTCTCTGACGGCTGCGCGCATATTGGGCTTCTAGCCGAGAAACTCACGTGTAGGATTAGTCGCCGCCTTTCGGGTGGAGCTGCTTGTTGTGGTCGCCGCAGTGGGTGCTGCGGGATCGAATATGAAATATTAAAGAAGCTACCTTTTTATATGTAATGTGGTGCGAATAGAAACTTCTTGAATGTATCTCGATCTAATCGACTTGGTATTCGTGCAGCTAATAATACCTCATGAGGTTAAGAGCCCCGCTTCTCGAGTGCTTAATACTGCTATGACGCAGTACTTACGTTCCATAAATAATAGCCATTTCGCCAACTTACATCGGCTTACATGCAGCAAGCCTTCCATTATAGATGCCTCGACTTGGAGAATTTTTTTCGTCATTAGAGGAGCTGCTTTGGACCGTTTTATTTAGGGCACCACGATTTTGCGATCACATCGCTGTATATCGTCCGGCGTGATGCTATTATGTGGGATAACGCATTAAACACTAGCACTAAACGTATTACCGTAAACATTCGTCATTATACCATGTCTGCTAATATCTTCTACATGTCTGGCTGCATTCTAGAAATATTTTAAATTCAGTAATGTAGGTTTGTACAAATACACAGCATAGGCATTTTCTGCACATGTATCGAATTTACCACAACATATTCGTTCGTTCGGCAGTGTTAGCAGATGGCACTGCATCGTCTCCTCTTCTGTCGATGATGGCGTTGAGTAAGCGCGAGTCATAACTACGATGGACAACCACCGACCCAAGTTAATGTGAAACTGGCTTACTTAAGAGCGGCACATAATTTGTTGCGCATAGCCATTGGCATATACACAGTGACCTAAGTTCATGGTAAGGAAGTGTTTTGAAGGGCGGCACATAGCTGTACATCCCTGGTGATATATATCGGTATCAAAGAGGCTCATTTAGGTGTGGCAGATACCCAGCAGCTCATACCCGATTATCTAAGTAGAGTGAAAGAGCTTCAATGAAGAGCAGCACATGACCCGTCAGTCACAAGGACGCAATCACTCCCGGAGCGGACCAGATTCAACACCGCCGCAGCAGCAAGGAAACGCAAGCTTAGAACGACCTCATTTAAAGTGCAAGACGCACCCCCATCCCAAGGTAAGCTGGGCCACCATTGTCTCCAACACAGGTGACATCACACAACCTATAGCAGCCCCAGTTAACACAGTTACTGACGCTACCATGCACAGCTTCATGCAGGAGCTCCGATCCTTACGTGCTGAGATACAAGACCTCAAGACAGAAAAGGCTAAGCACACATCACAGCTTACAGAAACACAACCCAAACACTTACCATCAAATGCAGACATCCTTCCTATCCCTGCAATAGATTGCCCTCAAACCACCCAACAACCAACCCCGCACAAACGCAAAGCTCTCGAACCAATCTCAAAAGCGGCAACGCCACCATACACTTCAGCAGGAAATATCAACTGTGAGACCCTCATTGAGATGCAACAGCGGATAGAACGCAACCTGAACGAAGCCTTAGACTGTTACCTTGCCAGCTTGCTCGAAGCCTCCATTGCAAAGGCTCTCGGACGCACAATGGACCACCTCCTTACTGCGAAACTAGAAACGCCACTACAGGCCAGAATTGAGCAAGCCTTTGCGGCAAGAGAACAACAGCGACAGGAAAACATGGACGAAACGCGCAAAGTGCTTCAAGACATGGTCGCGACTCTGGCTCAAAGTCACACCACCCGTTTGACAGAATTGGAAAACACCCTACTCCGTCCCAGAGTAGGTCCCCTACAGAAGCCGTACTCGCGTCTCGACAAAGGTGGCTGCGAGTAATCCAGACCATGTTACCTACTGCATTTGGCAGTGGAGCTGTCTGGGCTTCGACGAAAACGAGCACCACATAGAGCAATACATTACCTCTCTCGCACCACATACTTCCCCCGATGTTATCGCATTACAAGAGACCGGAGAGGCGGCTAAGCCGTCGGGATACGCGACATACACCGCAGTTTGCGATGATAACCGCAGGCCCCAAGTAAGCACACTAGTTAAGCGAATCATTCCGGTTATACAGCATCACACAGGCATTGATACAGCAGCCCACATTTTCCTGGAGATCCCGTCTGCAAGGCGCAAGCTACGGAGCCTCTTCATTCTCAATGTGTACAGCAGCCCCAAACAACAACATGGGTTTATAGGACTTTCCACCAAAGCAAATCAAGTAGCTAGCGGAGCCCCCCTTCTCATCCTAGGGGAGCTAAACGCCCCTGCGGTGGCATGGGGATATCAAATGGACCGCCGAAATGGAAGACAACTATGGCTTGACGGACAGAATCTAGGTCATACACTTCTCACGGATCCGACTTGTCCCACTCGTATGGGAAACAGTGTTAGCAGAGACAATACTCCGGACTTGACATTCGCAAAACGAATTGCACAAGCAGACTGGATCAACGCGCAAAACAACTTGGGCAGCGACCACTATTTAATCCAAACAACAGTTCGAGCGGCGCCGCAAAAGCCTAAGCGTCGTCAACTACGCATAACGAACTGGGACGCTTTTCGGCAGGCCAGAGCCCCCACTTCTTTTTCGGATACCCAACCACCTTTCAAACATTAGATCGCATCCTTGCTGCAAGACGCAAGCGAAGCGACTAAATTTGTGTGTGAGGAAGCCCATCTGCAGGAGGTAGATAGCGAGTTACTGCATATGTGGGAAGCCCTCGCCAGTCTGCAACGCAGATAGAAACACAACAAGCTCAACCCAACGTTCAGGAAACGTATTAGTACGCTCACCCTTCACACCGAAGACTATGCACAACAACTTACTCGTCAAAATTGGCAGAGCACATGCGACAGCATGGAGCGGCAACCAAACCTACCCTAAACGTGGAATACTCCGTTGCCTCTTCGATCCGGCCAACAGCAAGAACACACAAAAGCTATACTTGCACAAAATTATTCACGACCATCCGGGCACGGACCCAGAAGTTCTTCAAGAGCTGATAAAGCGATACGTAGGACCTCAACCTACAACACCCACTCCAGCATACACAGGCACCGCTAACGACCACCTGGAGGCGCCCATACAAGCAGCACAAGTACGTGAAGCTATTCTCGCACTCAACCCTAACTCGGCCACGGGACCTGATGGCATAATTACTAAAATGCTTCGCAACCTAGATGAGGATTCTATACTAACCCTCAATGCTTATAATAACGCATACTGGGAAACTGGAAACCTCCCCTCACAATGGAAAGTTGCCAAAATTATTATGGTTCCCAAACCCGGGAAGCGCCACCTACTCGAAAACCTCCGCCCTATCTCCCTCACTTCATGTGTCGGAAATCTCCTCGAACACGTCATCCTTACACGCGCACGCAGACATCTAAACGACAACGACCTCTTCACAAATACCATTGTTGGCTTCCACCCGAAACTTTCTGCTCAAGGTATCATGATTCAGCTCAAGCACGACATTATCGATGGTGACAAAAGCTCCAGGCTGGCCACCAGAGCCATCTTGGGGCTAGACCTAACCAAAGCCTTCGATAAAGTCACGCATGAGGCCATATTGAACCAACTGGCAAAACTACACGTTGGACATCGAACATATATCTACGTGAAGAATTTCCTTACAGGTCGCACAGCCACCATTACCATCAGGGGGTTGTACTGGCCAATTATTCACTTTGGCAGCAAAGGCACACCCCAAGGATCGGTTCTATCCCCTTTTCCGTTTAACGTGGCCTTGCTCGGACTACCGCCTGCATTAGCTAGCGTCCTCAAGCTCAAGCATAGCCTCTACGCAGACGATATCACCCTGTGGGTCACCGGGGGCATCGACGGAGACATCGTAGACACGCTGCAGCATGCCATCAACGAGGTCGTTGCATACGTAGAACCGCGCGGCCTGGCGTGCTCCCCAGAGAAATCGGAGCTCCTTCTGTACAAGCCTAATTGTGGAGGTCGACGTCCAGACCCTGCACGTGGACGTGCAGGGTCTGGAGGGTCTGAGCTGCACGTGCACCAGCAACGCATACCTACCGTACCTAGCATTCGTATCCTTCGCTTGTGCATCCAACAAAACGACAGAAACACCGAGATACTCAAGCAACTAGATAATCATGTGCACCAAACCACTCGGCTCATTGCACGCATCGGAAATCGATATCACGGCATGATAGAAAGCAACCTTATACGCCTGGTAACCGCCTACGCCCTGAGCAGGATCACCTATGTCGGCCCGACCCTTAGCCGCAATGCAACTGACAAGCTCAAACTCAATACCGTGATAAAGAGAGCCTATAAACAAGCCATACATCTTCCCATCGCCACATCCAACGAGAAACGGGTTGCCCTCGCCATTCATAACACCATAGACGAGTTTATTGAAGCGCAGCGTATTAGTCAATACGAACGACTCGCCAATTCCACCACGGGCAGGCATGTTCTAGGCACCTTAGGCATAACCTACACCACCCAATTTGGCAATTCGGACCAAAAGTACTCATCCCTACAAACATTCCTGCTCAGCTAGTTATGCCGCTCATACCTCGCAATCAATATTCACCACGCAACCCGAAGTAGGAGAAGAAACTGCCATCGCTTTGGCCTACGCGGCTACCAATGCAAACTGCATCATCAGCGATTCAAAAGCGGCCTTTCGTAACTACACAAGAGGACTGATAGCACCCCAAGTGAAGAAGATTATCTCAGGCACTCCGCCCTGAAGGCAACGCGGTGTGCAGATCATCTGGGCCCCTGGTCACTCGGGTCTGGCTGGAAACCAAGCCGCCAACGATGCCACCCGAGCTCTTGCACACCAGGCGCATCATGCTTCTCCTGCGCCTTCCGATCCCGACCAGCCCTCCGTTCTGCATCGCGGTCACGCGCGGTACCGAATGGTCACGTTTAGAGAAATTGAGACATGAACGTTTACGACACCGTGCTTTACAACCGCATATACCCTGATACATACTACCCACTCTACGATCCGTGCAAGGCCCGCGCTGACGTCGATCATATTATCTGGCAATGTCCCAAAGCCTCACCCACCAACACCTCCCAAACTAACACACGCATTATAACTACGCCCGAGCAGTGGGAGACATTGCTGCTTAGCATGGACACAGAGGAGCAGCTCTGGGCCATCCGGATATCCGAAGACGCCGGCAGAAAGCAAGGACTGGCCGCCGTATGAGGGAGGGGGGGATTGGTGGTTAGTCTGCCGACCCACCCACTCCTGAACCCGTTCATGGACATAATAAAGTTTTATGTCTCTCTCTCTACATTATTGGCGTTGCGCACACATGCGGTCAAATTACAGAATTTCGGTCACAGACAGCGGATGGAAGCATCGATGACATTTCTTAGGCGGTGAAATGCGTCGCCAAATAAAGACAAACATGTACGTGTCTCAATATATTCCGAACGTTACTGAATGTAGCCAGCAATAGCTCATCTTACCTTTATCAACTTCCTTTTCAGATCAAGTTCATCTTGCTTCCAGGCCTTCCATCCGGAGTTTTCTTCGTTTTAATTACTTGCTAAGTACCACTACTGAGCAATTCCTTGCTCTTTGGAACGATCTTTGCAATTACCTGCATTGGGATTTTATATGGTCCTGCAGCCATGTCATCTGGTATATTCTCTTCTTTTTGTTCAGTAAAAGCCTTCTGTGCTAAATTTTGATATCTCGTGCTTTCTATAGTTGCTGGGTCAGTTTGAGTCAAAACTGCTTTTTTGACGTGCCGAAAGTACGAAAATGTACGTGATGTATCGCACTTCATTGTCTCTTTCAAAGATATTACCGTTATTATTTATTGTAGCCGTTTGCGAATATTTAGTCGCAGTAAGAAGTGCTCCTTCATGGTTCGAGAGTCTTTTTGGCGTGTCCTTCTTTCTCTGGAGAATGCTGTGCACCAAATGTGCACTTGTGCATTTATTATTTGTTGTACGAGCTGAGTCGCCGCGCTATTCTGTTCCCGGTATTTGCTCGAAATAAAGAACACCTCTTCGTGTCATACCAATTTCTTGGCTTCTTGATGATCACTAGACGCCTGCTTAAGCTCATAAACAGCTTGCTTTATTTTCTCATTCCACCACTCACGTGGTTTCGTCGTTCCAATCCAACAATTTATCTCCTGCTGCTCTCTTAATTCCTTTCCATTCATATTTAAAAACTTCCATATTATTATTCGTATTTTGCATTAGTATCGTCCCAAAATTCAAAGGCTAAACGTTTTCGATCTCAATCCGAACAATCTTTTCCAACTTCATGTGTCGTCATTTGGTCTTGCCGTTCGTAAATTGTTTCTCAGACTGACGCGCAGTTGATATGTGGCTGTCTGTTTCCGCATTGCCACGTTGCCTGTGCACGACAAATATATTCGCGGTTAAGTAATGTCAGGTTATCTTAAGTTTATAGATCCTGCACTAGATACCCGTTGCACTACTGAACCATCCCTCACCACTGCACTGGCGGCGCCATCAAGTGACGCCTCTGCGCAGTCCCCGCATAGCAGGGTTCAGTTCTTTGCGCCACTATTCTTCCTAGGAAAAGAATTGCTGAAAATAATATAAATGTTTGCAACACGACAAACCATATTTTTTTTCTGAAACATTGGACGTGTTGTGTTTTCAAAGCAACCAGGGACGTCTTAAATATCACCTGTGCATCCAAGAGCCACGCATTCCGTTTTGTAATTTGCAATTTATTATTCTTTAGTCGCGCTGCATAAAATTTCAATGTCTTGTTAATCGTGGGCTTTGCATGGCCCACAAAGGGCTGCAAACTATGCAGGCATCGGTGGAAGGGTTCTGGTGCTGGTGCTTAAGAAACGTTAGACGATTTCATAGTAAGACGGTGTTCTGTGGTTTTCCTTTTACTATCTCCTTTAGGGACAATGCTTGCAATCTATAAACTTGTTGAACTTCTCAAGCTAGTAAGGTTTCCATAAACTACAATATCTTTACCAACTCATTGGTTCAGTTGTACTACCATGAGCTAGGTTTGCAAATGATAATTTTTATCTGAAATATCTTTTCAAGCTTGCAGTAAGAGGTCAGGTTCACTCAAACTATAACTATAAAAAGTAAACACTAGAATTGAGAAAATTACTCCCAATCATTAAAATCTTTGCGACAGCTTTTTGCCCTCCATTGAGTTCATCAAATAAACGTTTATTATTACATCGCACGTCAAGGTAGCAAGCATAGCCTTCCTCTAGCTATACCCCAGTTTATTAAGTGCTAGCAAACCAAAAGTTTAGGACTATCCAAACAGCGTATTCCGGACCTTATCTAGAGCGACAGCTTCGCTGCCCTTTTAACAAAGAAATGTAAAGTGCCGACGTTATGCATTTAGCATAATACATTTATATAAGGATGCCGGCAGAAAATCTTAACGAAACCAAAATGTAGTGATGCCTTCCGCTCGATGCCACGAAAAGGTATACATGGTGTCTCACGTAAATTGATCCAGACACTGAACATATGCAAATGCCAGGTACCTGTACAGAACCAAGGTCATGCTGTTTGCCGTCACTTGGAGATGCTCAGATTCTTTTTTCATTGCCCCTAACTGCTAAGCCTGAATTAAATAATCAACCTCTCAATTATTATGATCAGATGAATAGTGTCCATTAGAAGATGGTAGAGCAACATGAAAATCTCTCGATACGCCTTTCTGTTGCTCAATATATGTTACATAAGAGCGTTTTTGTGGGCCTCAAAGAAGCTCGCCGAGACGCGAAAAATTGCCACGCAACTGTCCACTCGAGGAACTTTGAATATATTCGTCTAGATTCGAGTTATATAAATTCAATTCCGTGTCCATTTTGTGTCTAAAGCACAACCAAATGTCAGCCAACACGTTCAAAATTTTTCAGACATTTCCTGTGGCAGATAGTACCATTCTAGTCCATAAACTGGTCTGTTCGAAGAGGCGGACAACACTTGCACAAAATATTTAAATACTTATTCGACTGATTACCAAACATACAGAAATTAAAATTTGACCTAAATACTTTAAGCCATACATTGCAATATACAGTTTCTTGCGGATGAGACTAGAATGCACATCCACTAGAAAGGAACTGTGTGAATCACATCCTTTACGAGATCTGCGCCGTAGGTCTTGCGGTAAAAATACTGTCGTTGCACTTGCTTTCTTAAGAAAATGCCGTTTTATGCATTGATGCACAAAATCAACTGAAAGATCAATGCATTTCGCCGCAAAGTTTGGAAATTAATATCTCAAAACTTCTGTCATCCTGCGAATTCCTTCATTATGGAGCCGCATTCCGAACTCCCCGATAAGAAGTTGTAAATTGCAATTTGTGCGAAAGGGAAATCAGTTGCCTTTATTCATGAATTTTTAAAAATTAATCTATTATGCATTTCAATTTCTTGTGCAAGTAATGTCCACCTCTTCGAGAAGGGAACCTCACTGACAACAACTGTGCAATCTGCCCCAGGCAACTTTAAGACATTTTCGAAAGTGTCCGCTGAATCACCTGGTATTTGCTAAAACTGGTGACAAGCTCAATTTTTCTGAGACCAAGCTAAGAAGCAAGTGATTTGGAAATAATTTAGATTACTAGTGGCTCTTTGATGCTTACAGAAAGTGTTGTAGACGATTGGCGGGTATGTTTATTGAGAAGCATTTCCGCTCTTGTCGGAGGAGACCATTTACGTCCAGGAAAATAAAATGTGAAAGATGTGATACGGGAAAAAATAGGGAGGAGGAGCAACGTGCTTCGGCAACGAGTATTTCAGCTGCGCATTGTGGACACGTGTTTATTCAATCTGCCTTTACCGACATTCGGCCACTACGACGCAGAACAGAAGCGAAGACCCCGTCATTAGTGGCAGAATGCCTCAGTCGCTTTGCGCCATAGTCTGTTTCTTGTAAGAAAAGAAACCAATTTTTTAGGCTCTTAAGTTTCTTCCAGCTAGCAGATCTGTAATGTAGGCTAATTATTGTTGATGAGCATTTTCGTTGCTATATAAGTGTTTACGTTGATTCCGCCTCTGTAAACCTTAAAATCGCATCTGGCGCCGATAATTCTTGGGCTAAGGTTTTTTGTTGTCTGTACGGCATGTTAAATGGCGTTTAGCGGAGTAAATTTTGAGACAGATGATGAAGGCAAGACATACAATTAGGTATTGTCGTTGTTCCTTAATAATTTGCAATCCGTGCTTTGAAACAATCCGCACTAATGGCTGTGTTTCGATGATCACTTGAGCGCACAGGTAGGCACCCCTCTGAATAATTTCCCTGCAGGGCTTCTAAAAAGTCTAATTCACGGTTTTAAGTGGGTGACAAATTGGCGCTCGTTCGATAAATAAAGAACCAAAGGCGCCAAACGCTCCTGAAATGAGGACGGTAAGTAAAAAAAGCATTTTCTTTTGTTTCTGTCGAGACGCGCCTACCACCGTCGCTGCAGACATTCTGTAGCTATACACTGCCTTGAACATGTAATACTGCTAACGAACACGAAATAATTTTCGAAGCGCGTATTTTTCCAGGGCGTAGCCACAATTCTGCGCTAGCATAATTTTCCTTCGCTATTGCATTGCGTACAGAGAAATGTTCAACCGAGCCCTATGGGATCGGGAGTGCTTCGCCGCTGCACTGTTATTTTGTTTATATTGTTACGTTTGGTAAAACACCGTTGAAAGAGGCTATATACAGGGTATTTACACTGAAGCCAGGCCACAAGGCCGACACTCACCCGCGCCAAGGGCACAGACCCACTTCGTTGTGGTTCTCGCGGCGGCTCGTCCCTTGAGTATCGCTCGATGATATCGTAATACTACCCCCGGCGGCAAAAACGCCGCCACGGTTCTGTTAAATATCCAAGGCGCATGGAGAGTTGTAGGATTTGAGTCGGGCGACGTGGACAATGTCACTGGTTGTCACAGCGGAGGACGTAGTGGGCGTGGCTAGCGCGATTTCGTAGGTGACATCGGTTACTTGGCGAAGCACGCGATATGGGCCTGTGTAGCAGGCAAGGTGTTTTTCATAAAGGTAAACTTTACGCGATGCTGACCAAAGCAACACGAGGGTACCGGGAACAAAATGGACTTCACGGCGACGGAGGTCATAGCGTTGCTTTTTTTTGCCTTGAGAGACTTGTAAACGAGAACGCGCAAGTTGGCGAGCATTGTCAGCATGGGCGATAGCATCACGCGCATAAGCGCTCGTTGAAGCTGTGGTGGACGGAAGCACAGTGTCCAGTGGTAGCGTCCGTTCACGGCCATACAAGAGGTAAAAAGGCGAAAAGCCAGCAGTTTCGAGACGGGAAGAGTTATACGCAAATGTCATGTAAGTTAGAGCCTGGTCCCAGTCACGGTGGTCGTCTGAAACGTATTTAGATAGCACGTCTGTACGGGTGCGGTTCAAACGCTCAGTGAGGCCGTTCGTTTGATGGTGGTATGAGGCGGTAAATTTATGCTGTATTGAGCAGGCACGCATGATGTCGTCAATGAAATTGGCTAAGAACGTACCGCCACGGTCTGTTAGCAATTGACGCGGATCACCATGAATCAAAATGATATCATGTAGGAGGAAGTCCTCAAAATCACTTGCGCAACTGGTCGGAAGAGCGCGGGTTACGGCGTAGCGGGTCGCGTAGTCCGCCGCGACCGCAACCCACTTGTTTCCTGATGTAGATTCTGGAAATGGGCCGAGAAGGTCTAAGCCGACACGATGGAAGGGCTCGGCAGGGATGTCGAGCGGCTGCAGGTAACCAGCGGGGGGCTGGGAAGGCTTCTTGCATCGTTGGCAAGTTCACAAGCGGCGACTAAACGTTGTACGGAACCGGCAAGGCCCGGCCAGAAAAAACGGCGACGTACACGGTCATAGGTTCGAGATACGCCGAGGTGTCCTGCCGCTGGTGCCTCGTGGAGCTCTTCTAGAATGGTTGAGCGGAGGTGTTTAGGTATGACAAGTAGGAACTCAGAGCCATCCGGGTGAAGCTTACGACGGTACAGAGTACGGTCGCGGAGGACGAAGAAGCGTAGAGTGGCGTCGGCCGGAGAGTGTTCAGAACGGTCGATAAGTGCAATGATGTAGGCGTCACAACGTTGCTCGTCGGCGAAATGAAGCAGCTGCGACACAGAGAATACACAAGCACACACGCAACACTGGTAATATTGGAGGAGTCAGGGTCGTCAACAGAGTAACGCGACAAACTGTCAGCGTCTTGGTGCAGACGGCCAGACTTGTAGCCAACGGAATTCGAAAGCTCTTGTAGTTTCAAAGCCCATCGACTAAGCCGCCCTGTAGGATCTTTTAGGGATGAGAGCCAGCAGAGAGCATAATGGTCAGTGACTACGAAAAAACGGAGACCGTACAAGTAAGGACGGAACTTCGCAACCACCCAGACTACGGCAAGGCATTCTCGTTCCATAATGAAATAGTTGCGCTCCGATGGTGTTTGGAGGTGGCTCGCATAAGCAATAACGCGACCCTGGCCACGCTGACGCTGGGCTAAGACGGCACCTACGCCTTGACCGCTGGCATCTGTACGCAATTCTACAGGGGCATCAGGGTCGAAGTGGGCGAGAATGGGTGGTGAGGAGAGAAGCGTGACGAGACGAGAGAAGGCGGCGGCTTCTGCAGTACCCCACGAGAATTGTACGCCTTTCTTCAAAATATTAGTGAGGGGTCTAGCAATTGCCGCAAAATCTTGAAAAAAAACGACGAAAGTACGAGCATAGCCCGACAAAACTTCGAACGCCTGCGGCTGTCTGCAGAACCGGAGAGTCTCATACAGCGCGAGTTTTGTCGGGATCAGGCTGTACTCCGGAAGCGTCAAGGAGGTGGCCCAGAACAGTAATTTGGCGGCGACCGAAACCACATTTGGACGAGTTAAGTTGCAGCCTCACCTTTCGAAATACATCAAGTATGGCTGTTAGACGCTCAAGGTGAGTGTCGAACGGGGGCGAGAAGACAATGACGTGGTCTGGGTAGCAGAGACATGTGGACGATTTCAAACCACGGAGCAAGGAGTCCATCATATGCTCAAAGGTGGAAGGGGCTTTTGATAATGCAAACGGCATTATTTTAAATTGGTATACGCGATCAGGTGTGATGAACGCGGTTTTTTCTCTGTCCATATCGTCGAGAGCAATCTGGCAGTATCCAGAACGAAGATCAATAGACGAGAAATAGCTGGAACCGTGCAGGCAGTCAAGGGCGTCATCTATACGTGGAAGCGGGTAGACGTCCTTCTTAGTAATGTTGTTCAGATGGCTGTAGTGTACACAGAAGCGCCACGTGCCATCCTTCTTCTTAACCAACACTACAGGTGACGCCCAGGGATGCGAAGAGGGCTCAAGGATGTTTTTGTCTAGCATGTTGTTGACTTCACTTTGAATTACTTGGCGTTCCGACGCAAAAACTTGATACGGTCGTCGGTGAAATGGAATAGCATCGCCAGTAAGAATACGATGCTTTACCGCGAGCGTCTGGCCTGAAAGGCGATCGTCGAAGTCGAAAATATCTGTGTGGGACGATAATACTTGGTAAAGGTCTTCAGCCTGCGCAGAAAACAGGTCCGTCGCAACCATTTTCTGTATCTTGGTATCGGCGCCCGAGGCTGGCGCGATGGGCCTGCTAAGCTCGCAAGAAGCATTGGTCGATAAAATTGCCACGTGATGGTCGCCGAGAAAACCAACGTTGGCAAGGCAAATACCTTGCGGTAGAATTTGCTTTGCCAATCCAAAGTTAAAGATAGGCATGAAATTGTGGCTCGCAGCAATAGTACGTATACTGTGACGTACGGTAACGTCATACTGTAGTGGAATGTCGGGCCGAGGAGAGACGAGGTACTCGTCATCTGGGGCTGGTGGGGAAGGCAAGAGTTCAATATAGGCCATTGATTTTGGCCGCAGGCGAATAAAGCCGCTGGGGCATAGGAGGCAGTGGGGTGTGTCGGAAGGTTCTGTGAGAATCGGCAACTCAAGGCAAAGGGTACTGGAGGAGCAGTCAATAAGAGCAGAATGCGCGGGGAGAAAATCGAGGCCGAGAATGAGGTCGTGGGGGCAAGGAGCACTCACGGTGAAGAGGACAGGAGTGTGGCGGCCGGCGTTGCTGACACGTGCCGCACACATGCCGATGATAGACACAGTACCGCCATCCGCAACGCGGACGACGCGTGCTGAAGCTGGGGTGAGGAGCTTGTTCAGTCGTCGTCGGAAGGCAGCACTCATAATAGAAAGATGCGCACCTGTATCGATGAGTGCCGTCACAGGATAGCCATGAACGTCAACGTCAAGAAGGTTTTCGTTCGTGTGTAACGTGAGCAGAGGATTTGTGGGCAGGATGGACAACGCAGCTTCACCTCCAGAAGCTGCATTGCCTAGTTCTCCGGCTGGATATGGGAGGCGATAGGTGACGGAGAGAAGCGACGGGGTTGGGGGTAAGGAGACTGATGGCGTCGAGATGAGGGAAAGCGGCTGTAGCGAAGGTTCGGGGCAGGAGCATCAGCGGCAATGGGTTCATGGCGGGTGGCATAGGGAACAGAAGGTCGAAAGGGGCAGGAATTAGCGGTGGTGTATTTCCGACGAGGTTGAGGCCATCGGTTGCGGCAGTCACGAGCGACGTGGCCCATGCGACAGCAGTGGAAGCAGATCGGACGGTCATCAGGGGTAGGCCATTCGGACGGGTTGCGGCGAGATGTGGCAGAAAAGGACTGCCGGGGACGAGGAGGGCTGCTAGAGAACTGGGGAACCGTGGGTGGAGACGATGAACACACAGAGTTGAGACCCATGTTCTCAAATTCCTGTCTGACGACGGCCTGAATCAGCGCAATCGTGGTTGTTGGTGAATCGGGAGGCGTCGCGGAGAAAGCTGGCAAACAGGCGACCTCGAGCTAACGGCGAATAATGCTGGTTACATCGTCACAGAGGGTGGTCTTCAGCGGTCGACCCTGATATGTCGACGTAGCAACAGTGTTGGGTAGCCGCGTGATGTGATGTGTGATACGGCGGCTCTTAGCTTGTTCAAGGCGACGACATTGTTTGATGATGGCGTCGATAGTCGAGACGTGACCGAAAACAAGCAAATTGAAAGCATCGTCGGCGACGCCTTTTAGCACATACGACACTATATCTGCTTCAGACATCGTATCGCTAGCTTTGCGGCAGAGAGCCAAGACGTCGAGGATGTAAGAAACGTACGCCTCTGTAGATGTCTGAACACGAGGCGCAAGATCCTTTCACGCGGAAGCCTTGCGCCCGATGGGGTCGCCGAACAGTTCCCTGAGCTTTTCTTTGAAATTGTCCCAACTGTGTATCTCGTTATCATGCGTTTTGTGCCACACACGTGGGGTGCCGCCGAGATAAGATGACATTGGCGAGCATGATCGTTGGCTCCCACCTGTTATTAGCACTGACGTGTTCATAGAGCTTGGTCCATTCGTCAACGTCCTCTCCCTCCAGGCCAGAGAACACGCCAGTGTCGCGATGTTGGGCAACCGTGATGATTGGAGCAGTCGGACAAGCCGAAGCCGTTGCCGAGGCTGTCTCGTCAACGGGAGGCATGATGACAAGCTCGATGTACCGACCACACCGGAGTTCCGTGGTGAGGAGGGGGATCCCTTACCGCCACCAGAATGTTACGTGTGGAAAAACACAGATGAAAGAAGCCATATACAGGGTATTCACACGGGAGCCAGACCACCAGGCCTACACTCGCCCGCGCCAAGGGCACAGACTCACTTCGTCGTCGTTCTCGCGGCAGCTCGTCCCTTGAGCATCGCTCGGTTATATCGCAATAATATTTAGGACTAATAGGCAATACACATTGAATGAAAATAACCTTTCTGTTCTTCTTTGCTTCACGGCAAGGTGACTTAGTGGCGGCGGCTTTCACCTGCTGAGCGTAAGGTAGTGGGTTCAATCTTAACATATGACGGTCGCTTCCCAATGCAGGTGGATCGGATGGCAAGAACATTTGTTTACCCTGTTTCCTGGTTACGTTAAGCAAGCTTATGTTGCCGTTAGTAATACGCCACGCCACATACCCCACTGTGAAGCTTCGAGACGCTGACACTAAACCAATTTAATATTGTTTACTCATTTGCACCTGTTGTAATGGCCGAGCTTTGCCTTACGGCTTTTGTTTAGCTTGTAAACTTTATTAATTTTTGATAACCTGTTGATCGTTACGGCAGTGTCTATTGTGTTTTAAGTGTGGCAACGTTGTGGGAGGATATACCACTGGAGGCCATAACTTTTTTCTGCGTAACAAAATGAAGATTACTGTTCCCCACGTACACTCCAAAGTACAGTTAAACCAACTTGTGCAGCCTTTACGACGTTCCTTCACGAAACAGAAATATATGCGTGCGAACATGAAGAATAGGAATTTTACATAAATATGGTTTGACGTCTAAGAACTGTGCACGGCGAACATGCGGTGCGAAGATAGCCATGAGAGCCGACCAAATGTGAAAGATCTAAAGATAGGAGTTGTCCGTTGGTTAGAGAAACTGGCCACAATTAGCGTAAGGCCAACCAACTATTTACAATTGTGCGGCTAGGATCTTCGCGGGGCTTAAATATTACACCATTGAGTGCGGAACTTGGATCATCCCCTTGAAAGGTACGACGTGGTGAACGTCGCAATAGTCTACATGACGTTTATCACGCACTTCAACCAAGCTGTTTCCTTATTAGCTTTATGAAGCCTGCAATGGTTAGACATACCAAAGACACTGCCCCATCCCTCTCTTTTTTACTAGTGATCCTCGGGTCAGGATTAAATTCCTGGCGACAGAGCTTTTTAAGTAAAATCACTTTTTAAGACCTTAAAATCTAAACTTCCGATATAAACCACAACTTATGGCGAGTTTAGTTAGTACGGTTGAAGTACACTAAACCAAAGGTACTCTTCAAACTAATTGCCGCCGTGCAGTGAAGCCTACTATAAAATACACAAAGAGTCCACCGGAAATTATTGTCGAAGAAACTAAAGGTTCTCGTTATTCGACACTCTAGGACATCTTGCGTCGCCGAATTTTTGTCGTCTACCGGAAGCAGGCGTCACATACTGTTTCATTTTTCAGTCGTCGCCGGGTGAGTACAATTGTAGCTGTCTAGGTACTTTATCATCGATGAAGTTTAGTCTAAAATAACGCATAGACGACCCTGGTACGTTCGTTTGCTCTGCTTGAATGCCTTCTGCGAATTAAATATTATGGATACCTACTTTTAGGAGTTTTCACGATCGTGTCTCTTTTTTGCACCGGAGTTACCCTTACCTGTAAAAAAAAAGCACTATTTTGCAACGGACCTGTCCTACGGGCTATCGCCGTTGTCAATGTGTTTGTTGTACAGTGTTGTTCATTACAGATCTTTATTCATTCTGCTGTAAAATGCATATTATATTATTTTCTACTCATTGTATAGTGTACTTTGGTCTTTCGCCGTGATTTGGGGCTTTCTATTTTACACAAGTGTTGTGTCATTGCCATCGTGTATTTTTGTTTCTGAACCCCACACTAGCCTCTCACTATGGGTTCAGTCAGTGTTTGATAATTTGTATGGCAAGAGCAGAAATAAAAAGAAAATGAAAAAAAAAATGAGCGAACCGCATCCCCGGTGGTGCATCATCGTTTTGCGGCTTTCTGTTTTCTGTTCAACTCTCTCTACGAACATTCAGAATACCACATTCATTTTGTATGTGCGGAGCTTACCGAATAAGCTTGGTGCCAAAGACCCAAGTGATCTCTAATTTCTCGACCTGATGACGCTCTTCTGCACAGATAATATTCAGAGGCTTCATATAACCCACATACCTGTGCAAGGACTGGACATTTTTTTGCTATTTTTGCGAGGTGTGGTCCTTAGACTGGTACCGGGCTATTTGATGTAATTTGCCGACGCACAGTTGCGGTAACTTGCACGCTAACACAAAAAAACGCCTACACAGATTTGTTCGTTGCGGCGAGCTCCGAATACTGCTTCAGCCACAAACATACGCACTTGTCGTTGACGCATAATAGGCTGCCGGCTTCTACTATGCCATACTCCTCGAGGTACGGCAAACCTTTCGCCAAAATGTCAGCGCCGTACGCGCACAAACCCTTCCCCTTCGTTGCAGATGCCCGGAAGCTTACAAATGAGCCGAAAGATTTCGCTCCGAACGCTAACCTCCCAAAGAAAAGATTGCGCCGGCGACTTACGCGCTGCACGTAAGAACACGAAGGAGCTGATCGTAGCAGCACTCCGGCCTCAGAGGTCAAATTGCAGCTGTCGCACTTTACTGGAGGTGCGCGAGAATTCCAGATTCGTGTGCGCTGCATCATTGCACCGTTTTTTTCTCGTTTTCTTTGCAAATTTTGGGTTGTCATGATGCGGGTTCGGTACACATACCGGCACAGCCTTTTCCCGTGATTACACGGCGCTCATACACTCCAGTTATGCATCATGCGTTTCGGAAAATGAAGGAACGTGTTCATGTTTTTATTGGAACACAAACGAAAGAGTTACGCTGGCATGCCCCTTAATGCTGCTGAAGTATTACTCAGGAAAGGAGGTGTTTTATAGTTTTATATTCTCTGACAGCTACACGCATTGTGGGCTTCTTGCCGAGAAACTCACGTGTAAGATTAGTCGCCGCCTTTTGGGTGGAGCTGCTTGGAGTGCTCGGCGCAGTGGGTGCTGTGGAATCGAATGTGAAATATTATAGAAGCTACGTTTTTATATGTAATGTGATGCGTAAAGAAACTTCTTGAATGTCTCTCGATCTGTTACACTTGGCATTTGTGCAGCTAATAATACTTGATGGGGTGAAGAGCCCCGCCTTCTCGAGCACTTAATATTGCTAATATAATACGCAGTACGTTGGTTAATCAAATAATAGCCATTTCGTCAATTTACATCGACATACATACAGCAAGCCTTCCAGTATAGAAGCCTCGACTTGGATAAATATTTCTGTCATTGCAGCAGCTGCTTTGGACCGTCTTATTTAGGGCACCACCATTTTGCGATCACATCGCTGTATATCGTCAGGCGCGATGCTGGTATGTGGGATAACGCATCAAACACTAGCACTAATCGTATTACCGTAAACAGGCGTCATCATGTGATGTCTGCTAATATGTTCTCCATGTCCGGTTGCTTTCTACGCAGATTTTAAATTCAGTAATGTAAGTTTGTACATATACAAAGCATAGGCATTTTCTGACCATCTATTAAATTTAACACGATATATTCATCGGTACGGCAGCGTAGCAGATGGCACTGCGTCGTCTCCTCTTCTGTCGATGATGGCGTTGAGTAAGCGCGAGTCATAAGTACGATGGATAATCGTCCACCCAAGTTAACGTGAACCTGGCCTACTAAAGAGCCGCACATAATGTGCTTGCATATACACATTGACCTAAGTTCATGGTAAAGTAGTTTATTGAAGGGTGGCACGTACTTAGCTCGACATACCTGGTGACCTCTATCCGTATCAAAGAGGCTCATTTAGGTGTGGCAGATACCCAACAGCTCACACCCGATTATCTAAGTAGAGTGAAAGAGGTTCATTGAAGAGCGGCACATGACCCGTCAGTCACACGGAAGCAATGACTCCCGGAGCGCGCCAGAGTCAACCCCGCCGCAGCAGCAAGGAAACGCAAGCCTTCGAACGACCACATTTAAAGTGCAAGACGCACCCCCCCACCCAAAGGTAAGCTGGGCCGCCATTGTCTCCCACACAGGTGACATCACACAACCTATAGCAGCCCCAGTTAACACAGTTACTGACGCTACCATGCACAGCTTCATGCAGGAGCTCCGATCCTTACGTGCTGAGATACAAGACCTCAAGACAGAAAAGGCTAAGCACACATCACAGCTTACAGAAACACAACCCAAACACTTACCATCAAATGCAGACATCCTTCCTATCCCTGCAATAGATTGCCCTCAAACCACCCAACAACCAACCCCGCACAAACGCAAAGCTCTCGAACCAATCTCAAAAGCGGCTACACCCGCATACACTTCAGAAGGAAATGTCAACTGTAAGGCCCTCACATAGCTGCAACAGCGGATAGAACGCAACCTCAACGAAGCATTAGACGGTAAGCTTGCCAGTTTTTTAAGCTTGCCAGTAGAGAAGCTTGCCTGTAGTTTCGTTACTTCGAAACTAGAAACGCTACTACTGCCCCGAATTGAGCAAGCCTTTGCGGCAAGAGAACAGCAGCGACAGAAAAACATGGACGACACGCGCAAAGTCCTTCAAGACATGGTCGCAGCTCTGGCTGAAAGTCACAACACCCGTTTGACTGAATTGGAAATCACCCTACTCCGTCCCAGAGCGGGTCCCCTAAATAAGAGGTACTCTCGTCCGGACAAAGATGGCTGCGAGTAATCCAGAACATGTTACCGACTGCATTTGGCAGAGGAACTGCGGGGCTCGCGGCGAAAACGAGCACACTTAGAGCAATACATTACCTTTTTCGCACCACGTACTTCCCCGATGCTATCGCATTACAAGAGACCGGAGAATTGGCTAAGCTGTTGGGATACCCGGCATACACCGCAGTTTGCGGTGATAACTGCAGGCCCCAAGTAACCACAATAGTTAAGTGAAACATACCGGTTATACAGCATAACACAGGCATTGATACACCAGCGCACATTTTCCTGGTGATCATCCCGTCTTCAAGGCGCAAGCAAGAGAGTCTCTTCATCCTCAATGTGTACAGCAGCCGCAAACAACCTTATAGGTTTCTGCGACTTTTCACCAAAGCAGATGAAGTAGCAAGCGGAGCCCGCCTGCTCATCCTAGGCGACCTAAACGCCCCTGCGGTGGCATGGGGATACCCAATGGACCGCCGAAAGGGAAGACAACTATGGCTTGACGGACAGAATCTAGATCTTACTCTTGTCACGGATCGAAATTATCCGACTCGTATGGGAAACAGCGTTAGCAGAGACACTACTCCTGGCTTCACATTCGCAAAACGAATTCCACAAGCAGACTGGATCTACACACAAGAAAACTTGGGCAGCGACCACTATTTTATCCAAACAACAGTTCGAGCGGGCCCGTCAACTACGCATAACGAACTGGGACGCTTTCCGGTAGGCTCAGAGCCCTCACCTCTTTTTCGGGTACCCAACCACCTTTAGAAGATTGGGTCGCATCCTTGCTGCAATACGTAAGCGAAGCCACTAAATTTGTGCCTAAGGAAGCCAATCGGCAGGAGGCAGATAACAAGTTACTGCATATGTGGGAAGCTCTCGCCAGTCTGCAACGCAGATGCAAACTCAACAAGCTCAACCGAACATTCAGGAAACGTATTAGTACTCTCACCCTTCACACCGAAAACTATGCATAACAACTTACTCGTCAAAATTGGCACAGCACATGCGACAGCATGGAGCGGCCACAAAACCTGCCCTAAACGTGGAATATCCTCCGTTGCCTCTTCGATCCGGCCAACAACAAGAACACACAAAAGCTAAACTTGCACAAAATTATTTACACCCATCCGGGCATGGACGCACAAGTTCTTCAAGAGCTGATAAACCGATACATAGGACTTCAACCTACTACACCCGCTCCAGCATGCACAGGCACCGCTAGCGACCACCGGGATGCGACCATACAAGCAGCGCAAGTACGTGAAGCCATCCTCGCCCTCCGCCCTACCTCAGCCCCGGGACCTGATGGCATTACTAATAACATGCTTCGCAACCTAGATGAGGATCCTATACTAGCCCTCACAGCTTATTTTAACGCATAATGGGAAACTGGAAACCTCCCCTCAGAATGGAAAGAAGCCAAAATAATTATGGTTCACAAACCAGATTAGCGCCTCCTACTAGAAAAGCGTCGCCTTATCTCCCTCAATTCATGTGTCGAAACGGTCCTCAAACACGTCATCCTCACACGCTTACAGAGACATATGAACGACAACGACCCCTTCCCCAATACCATTGTTGGCTTCCACCCGAAGCTTTCTGCTCAAGATATCATGATTCAGCTCAAGCACGAAATTATTATCGATGGCGAGAAAAGCTCCAGGCTGGCCACCAGAGCCATCTTGGGGCTAGACCTAACCAAAGCCTTCGATAAAATCACGCATGAGGCCATATTGAACCAACTGGCAGAACTACACGTTGGACATCGAACATATATCTACGCGAAGAATTTTCTTACAGGTCGCACAGCCCCCATTCCCATCGCAGAGTTGCAGTCGCCAATTACTCACTTCGGCAGCAAAGGCACGCAGCAGGGATCGGTTCTATCCCCTTTTCTGTTTGTTTCCTTGCTCGGACTACGGCCTGCATTAGCTAGCATCCCCAACCTCAGACATAGCCCCTACGCAGACGGTATCACCCTGTGGGTCACCGGGGGCAGCGACCGAGACAACCAAGACACGCCGCAGCAAGCCATCAACGAGGTCGTTGCAGACGTACAACCGCGTGGCCTGGCGTACTCCCCACAGAAATCGGAGCTCCTTCTGTACAAGCCTAATTGTGGAGGTCGACGTCCAGACCCTCAACCGCCCGAGATATAACTCCGCGTGCACCAGCAACGCACACCTACTGTCCCTAGTATTCGTATCATTGCCTTACGCATCCAACAAAACGGCAGAAACACGGAGATACTCAAGCAATTAGACAGTCATGTACAGCAAACCACTCGCCTCATTGCACGCATCGGAAATCGACATCCCGGCATGAAAGAAAGCAAGCTTATACGCCTGGTAACCGCCTACCCCGTGAGCACGATCAGCTATGTCACCCCGTATCTTAGCGTCAATGCAACTGACAGGCTCAAACTCAATACCATGATCAAGAGGGCCTATAAACAAGCCCTACATCTTCCCATCACCAAAACTTACGAGAAATTGGACACCCTTGGCATCCATAGCACCATAGACGAACTTATTGAAGCGCATCTTATTAGTCAATACGAACGACTCGCCAATTCCACCACGGGCAGCACATTCTTGGCACCCAAGGAATAACTTACAGCACCCAATTCGGACCAAAAGTGCCCGTCCCTCCAAACATTCGTGCTCAGCTAGTTATCCCACCCATACCTCGCAATATGCACCCTGAACACAATCCGGAGCAACATGCAGAAAGAGCTAAATAACTACAAAAGCGCTACGACCAAGCATCTGACGTAACCTGCGTAAACGATGCAGAATACCCCAACCAAAACGCCATGGCGGTCGTCGCAGTCGAGGGTACGCAGTACCGCCTCGCCGCGGCCGCATCAATGTTCACCACGCAACCCAAAGTAGGAGAAGAAATGGTCATCGCTTTGACCTACGCTGCTACCTATGCACGCTGCATCATCAGCGATTCAAAAACGCCCATTCCGACCTACACAAGAGGACTGATAGCATCCCAAGTGCAGAAGATTCTCGCTGGCACTCCTCCCTCAAGGCAACGCCGCGTGCAGACCATCTGGTCCCCTGGTCACTCGGGTCTGGCTGGAAACGAAGCCGCCAACGATACCGCCCGAGCTCTCGCACACCGGGCGCATCATCCTTCTCCGGCGTCTTCGGATCCCGACCGGCCCTCTGTTCCGCATCGCAGTCACGCGCGGGACCGAATGGGCACGATCCGAGAAATTCTCCTGCACTACCGCACAGAGCGGTTACGCTACCCCCCAGCACACAAAACACTGAATAAGTCTCAATCCCACACATGGCGATTCCTTCAGACACGAACTTTTGCGACCCCGTGGTTTACAACCGCATATACCCCAAAGCATACTGCCCACTCTGTAAAGCGTGCGAGGCCCGCGCTGACCTCGATCATATTATCTGGTACTGCCCCAAAGCCTCACCCACCAAGACCTCCCGCACTAACACACGCATCATAAATACGGCCGAGCAGTGGGAGACCTTACTGCTTAGCTTGGACCCAGAGGAGCAGCTCTGGGCCATCCGGATGGCCGAAGGCGCCGCCAGAAAGCAAGGACTGGCCGCCGTCTGAGGTAGGGGGGGATGGGAGGTTAGACTCCCGACCTCGCCACCCCTGAATCCCATCAAGGACATAGTAAAGTTTTATCTCTCTCTCGCCCTATATTATTCACGTCGCGCACACATGTGATCAGATTACAGAAGGTTCATTTACAGACAGCGGATGGAAGCATCGATAACATTGGTTCGGTGATGCAACGTGTCGCCCGATAAAGACAAACAAATACGCGGGTCAATACCCCCCTCTTAAACATCATCGACCCGATGCTTCAAACGAAAGTAATAAATGAAAAGACCCGTAGCAAAGAGAACAACAAAATAAGTGAGTTCGTCATTGTCCGTAAAATGGTTTAAGACGCACTACGTGGAGCACCTCAGATCGTGCGCGGCGCTGCTGTGAATGTGAAATGCCGTCTTGCACGACCTCCTAGTCCAGTGCGCCTATACGTCGAATGACCTTGTAGGGTCCGAAATAGCGTCGCAATAGTTTCTCACTCAGTCCTCGTCGGTGAATCGGGGTCCAAACACAAACGCGGTCGCCGGGCTGGTACTCGACGAAGCGTTGTCGGAGGTTGTAGTGTCTGCTGTCGGTACACTTATGGTTCTTGATCCGTAGGGGGGCGAGCAGTCTAGCTTCTTTCGCGCGGTAGAGATATGTAGCGACGTCCAGATTCTCTTCTTCAGTGACGTGCAGCAGCATGGCGTCGAGCGTCCTGTTCGCGTGCCTGGCGTAAACCTGCTAAATGGCGTGATCAGCGTTGTTTCTTGCACCGCCGTGTTGTAAGCGAATGTTACGTACGGCAGAACGGCATCCCAGGTTTTGTGTTAAGCGTTGACGCACATTGCTGGCACGTCCGCGAGGGTTTTGTTCAGGCGCTCCGTATGACCATTCATCTGTTAGTGGTAGGCAGCTGTCCTCCTGTACCTTATCTGACTGTACTGCAGACTGGCTTGGGTGAGATCCGCTCTAAAGAAGGTTCCTCTGTCAGGGATGGGGACTTCTGAGGCGTCATGTGGCAGCAGGATGTTCTCGTAAAGAATTTCGCCACTTCGACTGCACTGCCTTTCGGCAGTACTTTCGTTTCAGCGCAGCGGGTGAGTTAGTCCGACGCCACAACGATCCACTTATTTCCGGTTGTTTACGTCGGAAAGGGTCCAAACAAGTCCATCCCGATCTGCTGAAACGGTCGGCAAGGAGACTGGATTGGCTGTAGTAATCCCGCTGGCCTGGTCGGTGGTGTCTTGCATCGCTGACAGTCTCGGCATGTTCTTACATAACGAGAGACATCGGCGGTCAGGCGCGGCGAATAATACCTTTCCGGTATCATCGACATTGTTCTGGACAATCTGAGGTGTCCAGCGGTGGGTTCGTCATGTAGGCCGTGCAATACTTCTGGACGCAGCCCTGAGGGAACAACAAGAAGGTAGTTGACGCAGACTGGTGAGAAGTTCTTTCACACGCCGCTTTAGAAGGCGGACTTGCTTCTCCTCGGGCATATCCGGGTCGGCGTATCGGCACAGACGGCTTATTTCTTGCGTAAATATGGCAACGTTCTCGTTAGGTAGCTGCACTAGGGCGTCCAGCATAGCTTCGGCTCTTTCCTTGCACCCGACACTCGTAAACGTGCGCAGGTAGCATCTTCGGAACAGGTTCCATGTTGTCATGGTCGACTCACGGTTCTCAAACCACGTTCTGGCGGCGTCTTCTAAGGCGAAGTATACATGCCGCAGCTAGTCGTCGGAGTCCCAGTTCTTGAAAGTCGCAATTCGTCCGTAGGTCTCCAGCCGGAATTCCGGGTCTTCAGTAGCTGCTCCGTTGAAGGTAGGTGTGTCCCAAGGTTGTTGCAGGATAACGCGAGGCGCTGGGGCAGCTATTGAGGTTGTCTTGACCACGATGTTCTTTGTCGTCTCAGGTAGAAATCCGTGCTGTGGGGGGCGGTGCTTGCAGTCTGCGGCTAGCACGCTGGTGTTGGGCGAAGTCTGTTTTGTCCTCGGGATTCGGGCTTGGATCGCGGCTTTGCGGGGGCGTTAGGTACGTGAACGCACAAGATCATGCACCACATGTCACGGGGTAGTGACAATGAAGAAAGCAGCCAAACTGAGAAAGACGAAACTAGCGTTTTATTGGGCGAACTTGTGCCCTCAAAATCAGGCTAAACTCAAAGAACGGCGACAGCGGAGAACACAGTCAGCGATCTTCGAAAGTCTGATCAGCGGGTCGAGAGCGTCGGCTCTTATACATCAGTCATCGAAGTTCCTGAGTAATCGCTGGGACCCGCGTGCCTTCCACAAAGTTCTACATTATTCGCGTCGCGCTCACACGCGATCAGATTACCATAGGTTCGGTCACACACAGCGGATGGAAGCATCGATAACATTCGTTAGGCGGTGAAACGCGTTGCCCGATAAGCACAACCAAGTACAGGTTTCAATATATTCCGAACGTTACTTAATGTAGCCAGTAAGAGCTCATCTTCACCTTATCAATATCCTTTTCAGATGAAGTTCATCTTGCGTCCATGCCTTCCATCCAGAATTTTCTTCGTTTTAATTGCTTGCTATGTGCCACTACTCAGCAATTTCTTGCTCTTTGGAACGATCTTTGGAATTAGCTGCATTGGGATTTCATACGGTCCTGCAGCAGTGTCATCAGGTCTATTGTCTTGCTTTTATTCAATAAAAGCTCCCTGTGCTAAATTTTGATATCTCCTGCTTTCTATAGTTGGTGGGTCAGTTTGAGTCCAAACCACTTTTTTGCCTTGCCGAAAGTACGACAACGTACGTGATTGATCGCAGTTCGTCGCGTCTTTCGAAAATATTACCGTCGTCATCCATTGTAGCCGTTTGCAAATATTTAGTCGCAGGTACAAGTGCTCTTTCATGGATCGAGAGTTTTTTTGGCGTGTCTTGCTTTCTCTGGAATATGCTATGCACCAAACGTTCACGTGTTGATGTTTCGTTTCTCGGTATTTGTTCGATATAGAGATCACCTTTGTTGTAATACCAATTTCTTGGCTTCTTGATAATTGCTAGACGCCTGCTTACGGTATTTTATAGGTTGCTTTATTTTCTCATTCCATCACTCACGTGGTTTTCTCGTTCAAGTCCAACAATTTATGTTCTGTTGCTCTTTTACTTCATTTCCATTCATTTCTACAAACTTCCATATTGATGATTCGTGTTTTACATTAGTATCGTCCCAAAATTCAAAGGCTAAACGTTTTCGATCTCCATCCAAACAGCCTTTTCCATGTTCATGGGTCGTTATTTGGTCTCGCCGTTCGTAGTTTGTTTCTCAGGCTGACGCGCATTTGATATGTTGTTGTCTGTTTCTGCATTGCCACGTTGCCTGTGCATGACACCTATATTCGCTGTTAAGTAATATCAGGTTGCATCAAATGCATAGATCCTGGACTAGATACCCGTAGCACAACTGAACCATCGCGCAACACTGCACGTGCGGAGCGAAGTGACGCATCTGCACAGTTCGCGCATAGCAGGGTTCATTTCCAGCGAGAACTGGAAAAATTCCCATGTTACAATTTTTCTCATTGAAGAGTGGAACATAGAAACATTGCGCTGTTGCTGTTCGCCATCTTGTAGAAGGAGTCGTAGACTATGTACTGACAGACACTATCTCACGGCAAGGTTGAATTCTCATTGATGTTGTCTGTCACGGTGTAGATCAGCGGATATCTTTGCGCCAATATTCTGCCTGGGAAAAGAATGGCTGAAATTATGATAAATATTTGGAACACAACAAAAAAAAAATTCTGAAACGATGGTAGTGTCGTGCTTTAAAATTGACGAGGAACGTCGTAAAAGTCACATGCGCATCCAAGAGCCACGCATTCGTTTTGTAATTTGCAATTTATTATTCCTCAGTAGCGCTGCATAGAATTTCAATGTCTTGTTCATCGTGGGCTTCGCATGGCCCACAAAGCGCTCCAAACTCTGCAGGCATCGGTTGAAGGGTTCTGGTGCTGGCGCTTAAATTTTAGACGATTTTATAGTAACAGGGTGTTCTGTGGTTGTCTTCTACTATCTCCTTTACGGGACAATGCTTGGCAATGTATAAACTTGTTCAACTTGTCAAGCTAGTAAGTTTTCCCTAAACTATAATATTTTTACCAACTTATTGATTCAGTTGTACGACCACGAGCTAGGTTAGAAAATGATAATTTTTGTCTGAAATAAATTTTCAAGCTTGCAGTAAGTGGTCAGGTTTACTCTAATTAGTAACTATGAAAATTAAACACTAGAATTGAGAAAATTACTCGCAATCATTAAAGCCTTTACGACAGCTTTTTCCCTCCATTGAGTTCATCAAGTAAACGTTTATTATTACATGGCACGTCAAGCAAGCAAGGATAGCGTTCCTCTAGCTATACCCCAATTTATTATGTGCTAGCAAACCAAAAGTTTAGGGCTATCCAAACAGCGTATTCTGGTGCTTATCTAGAGCGACAGCTTCGCTGCCTTTTTAACAAAGAAATGCAAAGTGCCGACGATATGCAATTAGTATAATACATTTATATAAGAATGCCGGCCGAGAATCTTAACGAAGCCAAAATGTAGTGATGCCTTCCGCTCGATGCCACGAAGAGGTATACAGGGTGTCTCACGTAAATTTAACCAGACACTGAACATATGCAAATGCCAAGTAGCTGTACAGAACAAAGCTTATGCTGTTTGCCGTTACTTGGAGATGCTCAGATTCGTCTTTCATTGCCCCTAAATGATAAGTCTGAATTATTTATCAAGCTCTCAATTATTATAATTAGATGAATAGTGTCCATGAGAAAATTGTAGAGCAACATGAGAATCACTCGATACAGCTTTCTGTTGCTCAATATGTGCTACATAAAAGCGCTTTTTTGTGCCTCAAAGAAGCTCCCCGAGACGCGAAAAATTGCCACGCAACTGTCCACTCGAGGAACTTTGAATATATTCGTCTAGATTCGATTTATATAAATTCAATTCCATGTCCATTTTATGTCTAAAGCACAACCAAAAGTCAGCCAACACGTTCAAAATTTTTCAGACATTTCCTGTGGCAGATAGTACCATTTTAGTCCATAAACTGGTCTGTTCGAAGAGGCGGACAACACTTGCACAAAATATTTAAATACATATTCGACTGATTACCAAACATTCAGAAATTAAAATTTGACCTAAATACTTTAAGCCATACATTGCAATATACAGATTCTTGCGGATGAGACTAGAATGCACATCCACTAGAAAGGAACTGTGTGAATCACATCCTTTACGAGATCTGCGCCGTAGGTCTTGCGGTAAAAATGCACTGTCGTTGCACTTGCTTTCTTAAGAAAATGCCGTTTTATGCATTGATGCACAAAAGCTACTGAAACACCACGGCATTTCGGCGCAAAGTTTGGAAATTAATATCTCAAAACTTCGGTCATCCTGCGAATTTCTTCAATATGGAGCCGCCTTGCGAGCTCCCTGGTTATAATTTGTAAATTGCAATTTGTGCGAAGGGAAATCAGTTGCCCAAAAGCTACTGAAACACCAAGGCATTTCGGCGCAAAGTTTGGAAATTAATATCTCAAAACTTCGGTCATCCTGCGAATTTCTTCAATATGGAGCCGCCTTGCGAGCTCCCTGGTTAAAATTTGTAAATTGCAATTTGTGCGAAAGGGAAATCAGTTGCCTTTATTTGTGGATTTTTAAAAATTAATTCATTACTCATTTCAATTTCTTGTGCAGGAGTAGGGAACCTCACTGACAACAACTGTGCAATCTGCCGCAGGCAATTTTAAGACATTTTCGAAAGTGTCACCCAGTATTTGCTAAAACTGGTGACGGGCTCAATTTTGCTGAGACCAACCTACGAAAGCTAGTGATTTGGGAATAATTGATAATAATAGTGGCTCTTTGATGCTTACAGAAAGTGTTGTAGACGATTGGTGGATATGTTTATTGAAAAGCATTTCCGCTCTTGTCGGAGGAGATCGTTTACGTGCACGAAAATAAAATGTTAAAGATGTGATACGGGAAAGAATAGGGAGGAGGAGCAACGTGCTTCGGCAACGAGTATTTCAGCTGCGAATTGTGGACGCGTGTTTATTCAACCTGCCTCTACCGACATTGGACCCTCACATCCGAGAACCGAAGTTAAGACCCCGTCATTAGTGCGAGAATGCCTCAGTCGCTTTATCGCCATAGTCTGTTTCTTCTCAGAAAAGAAAGCAGTTTTTTAGGCTCTCTTAAGTTTCTTCCAGCTAGCAGATCTGTAATGTAGGCTAATTATTTTTGATGAGCATTTTCTTTGCTATATAAGTTTTTACGTTGATTCCGCCTCTGTAAACCTTAAAATCGCATCTCGCGCCGATAATTCTTTGGCTAAGGTTTTGTTTGCTGTCTGTACGGCACGTTAAATGGCGTTTAGCGGAGTAAATGTTGAGATAGATGATAAGGACAAGACATACAATTAAGTATTGTCGTTGTTCCCTAATAGTTTGCATTCCATGCTTTGAAACAATACGCACTAGTGGCAGCGTTTCGCTGATCACTTGAGCGCGCAGGTAGGCACTCTAAAGAATAATTTCCCTGCAGTGCATCTTAAAAGTTGAATTTACGGTAATAAGTGAGTGACAAATTGGCGCTTGTTCGATAAATAAAGAAACAAAGGCGCCAAGCGCTCCTGAAATCAGGACGTTAAATTAAAAAAAAAGCATTTTCATTTGCTTCTGTAGAGAGGCTCCCCACGGTAAGAGTGTCGCTGCAGACATTCTGTAGCTAAACATTGCATCGGAAATTTATTACAGCTCACGAACATGAAATAATTTTCGAAAAGTGTATTTTTCCAGGGGGTAGCCACAATTCTGCGCTAGCGTAATTTTCCTTCGCGATTGCATTGTGTACAGAGAAATGTTCAACCGAGCCCTATGGGATCGGAAGTGCCTCGCCGCTCCACTGTTATTTTATTTATATTTAGGATGAATATGCAATACGCTGAATGAAAATAACCTTTCATTTCATTGCTTCACGGCAAGGTGACTTAGTGGTGGTGGCTTTCACCTGCTAAGCGTAACGTAGCGGGTTCATCTCACGATATGATGGTCGCTTGCAATTGCAGGTGGATGGGATGGCGAGAACCTTTGTTCACCCTGTTTCCTGTTTACGTTAAGCAAGCTTAACTTGCCATAAGTAATACGGCGCCCCACATGCCCCACTGTGAAGCTTCTAGACGATGGCACT
The DNA here is from genome assembly GCF_050947875.1 of Dermacentor variabilis. Taxonomy (NCBI): domain Eukaryota; kingdom Metazoa; phylum Arthropoda; class Arachnida; order Ixodida; family Ixodidae; genus Dermacentor; species Dermacentor variabilis. Next base: position 181,053,015 of record NC_134571.1, read on the forward strand.
AAACCAATAAAATTTTGTTTCCAGATTTGCACCTGTTTTACTGGCCGAGCTTTGCCTTCCGGCTTTTTATAGCTTGTAACCTTTCTTATTTTTTCATAACCTGTTGATCGTAGCCGCAGTGTATATTGTGTTTGAAGCGTGCCGACCTTGTGGGAGGATATAACATTGGAGGCCATAACTTTTTCTGCATACCAACATGCAGATTACTGGTCCCCACGTACACACCAAGGTACTGTTTATCCAACTTGTGCAGCCCTTACGACGTTCCTTCACGAACCACGAATATATGCGTGCGAACTTTAAGAAAAGTACTTTCCATATATACGGTTCCACGTCCAAGAACTTTATATGGCGAACATACGGTGCGAAGATAGCGATAAGGGCCGACTAGATGTGAAAGATCGAAAGACAGCAGTTGTCCGTTGGTTTGCGAAACTGGCGGCTATTAGCGTAAGGCCAACCAATTATTTACGATCGTTCGCCTAGGATCTTCGCGGGGCTTAAATATAACACCAATGAGCGCGGAAGTTGGATAATCCCCTCGAAAGGTACAACGTGGTGAACGTCACAATAGTCTAATTGACGTTTATCACGCACTTCAACCAAACTGTTTCCTTATTAGCTCCATGAAGCCTGCAATTTTAAGACACTCCAAAGACAGCGCCCTATCCCTCTCTTTCTTTCTCTTGATCCCCGTGTCAGGATTCGATTCCCGGCGACAGAACCCTTTAAGTGAAATCACTTTTTAAGGCCTTAAAATGTCTACGTCAGATATGAACCACAACTTATGGCGAGTTTAGTTAGTACGGTTGAACTACACTAAACAAAAGGTACTCTTCAAATAAATTGCCGCCGTGCAGTGAAGCTTACTATAAAATACACGAAGAATCCACGGGAAATTATTGTCGAAGACAGTAAAGCTTCTCGTTATTCGACTCTCTTGGCCATCTTCCGTCGCCGAATTTTTGTCTTCTTCCGGAAGCAGGCGTCAGATACTGTTACATTTGTAGCTCTCTAGGTAGTTTTTCTTCGATGTAGTTTAGTCTAAAAAAACGCATAGACAATTCAGGTACGTTCATTTGCTCCGCTTGAATGCTTTCAACGAATAAAAAATTATGGATATCTACTTTTAGGAGTTTTCACGTTCGTGTCTCTTTTTTGCACGAAGAGCAATACCTGCACAAGGTGAATGCAGGAGCCAACATTTCGACAAGTGGACTTGTCTTCTTCAAGGCGACATATGCATTCCTCGTCACAGTATGTATATATATATATATTGTGGCGAGGAAAGCATATGTCGCCTTGAAGAAGACAAGTCCACTTGTCGAAACGTTGGCTCCTGCATTCAACTTGTTCACGTTTTGCTCATCGTTGGAACGCCTTTTGTGTGTGTGCCTGCATGTGTGCGTGTTTTTTTTACCTTTTTTTTTACGCTTTCCTCTCTGTCATCTTTCTAACCCCTACCCCCCATCCCCAGTGTAGGGTAGCAAACCGGAGACTCATATCTGGTTAGCCTCCCTGCCTTTCCTCTTCATTCTCTCTCTCTCTTGCTCATCGTCTTGAATTTCCATCTCCCGCATTCCCCGTCTTTTCTCTGGATTTCTTGCCCGAAGTTACTCTTACCAGTGAAAAAAAAAAAACAGCAGTATTTTGTAACGAACCTGCCCTGCGGGCTATCGCCCACGTCAATGAGCAAACCGCAACCCCGGTGGTGCGTCATCGTTTTGCCGCTTTCTGTTTTCTGTTCAACGCTCTCTACCATCGTTCAGCATAACACATTCATTTTGCATGTGCTGAGCTTACAGAATAAGCTTTATGCCAAATACCCAAGTGAACTCTAATTACTTTACCTGATGACGCTCTTGTGCACAGATAATTTTCCGAGCCTTCAAATTAACCCAACGACATGCGCAAGGTCTGGACATTTTTTCGCTATTTTTGTGAGGTGTGGTCCTTAGACGGGGTCCGGGCTCTTTGATGTAATTTGCCGAGACACAGTTCCGGCAACATGGACGCTTTCCCAAAATACGCCTACCCAGATTTGTTCGCTGCGTTGAGCTCCGATTACTGCTTCAGCCGCAAACATCCGCACTTGTCGTTGACGCATAATTGGCGGCCGCCTTCTACTATGCCGTGCACCTCGACGTACGGACAACGATGCGTTTAAACTTCAGCGCCGTACACGCACTAAACCTTCCCCTTCGTTGCAGATGCCCGGATGCTTACAAATGAGCCGAAAGATTTTGCTACGAAAGCTAACCTCCCGAAGAAAAGATTGCACCGGCGACTTACGCGCTTCACGTAAGAACACGAAGGAGCTGATCGTAGCAGCACCCCGGCCTCAGAGGTGAAATTTCAGCTTTCACCCTTTACTAGGGGTGCGCGAGAATCCGATGATTCTTTTGCGCTGCATCATTGCACCGAAGACGATTGTTTCTCGTTTTCCTTGCACATTTTGCGTTGTCATGATGCGGGTCCGGCACACATACCGGTGCGGCCCTATGCCGTGATTACACGGCACTTATCCACTGCAGTTATGCATCCTGTGTTTCTGAGAATGAAGCTACGTGTTGATGTTATTACTTTTAATGATTTAAGTCGACGCTATCATTAGAACACAAAAAAAGAGTTACGGTGGCATGCCCCTTACTGCTGCTGAAGTGTTAATCAGCAAAGGGGGTGTTTTATATTCTCTCGCGGTTGCATGCATTGTGGGATTCTTGCCGAGAAACTCACGTGTAGGATTGGTCGCCGCATTTCCGGTGGTGCTGCTTGGAGTGCTCGCCACAGTGGGTGCTGTGGTATCGAATGTGAAATATTAAAGAAGCTACCTTTTTAGATGAATGTGGTGCGTAAAGAAACTTCTTGAATGTCTCTCAATCTATTAGACTTGGTATTCCTGCAGCTAATAATACTTCATAGGGGGAAGAGCCCCGCTTCTGGAGTGCCTAATATTGCTAATACGCAGTACTTAGGTTCCAGAAATAATAGCCATTTCGGCAACTTACATCGACTTTCATAGAGCAAGCCTTCCAGGATATACGCCTCAACTTATAGAATTTTGTCATTGCAGCAGCTTCTTTGGACAGTTTTATTTAGGGCACCATCATTTTGCGACCACATCGCTGTAAATCGCGAGGTGCGGTGCTGGTATGTGGGATAACGCATTAAACTCTAGCGGTAAACGTATTGCCTCAAACAGTCGTCATCATACGATGTCTGCTAGTATGTTCGACATATCTGCTTGCTTTCTATAAAGATTTTAAATTCAGTATTGTAGGTTTGTGCATATACACAGCACAGGCGTTTTCTGCCTGTGTGTCAAATTTACCACAAAATATTCGTCGGTTCGTCAGTGTTAGCAGATGACACTGCATCTTCCCTTCTTCTGTCAATGATGGCGTTGAGCAAGCGCGAGTCATAACTACGATGGACAACCACCGACCCAAGTTAACGTGATGCTAGCTTACTAAAGAGCGGCACATAATTTGCTGTACATAGCCAGTGGCATATACACAGTGACCTAAGTTCATGGAAAATTAGTTTATTGAAGGGCGGCAGATAGTTAACTGCACATCCCTGGTGACCTATATCGGTATCAAAGAGGCTAATTGTAAGTGTGGAACATACCCAGCAGCTCATACCCGATTATCTAAGTAAAGTGAAAGAGGTTTATTGAACAGCGGCACATGACCAGTGCACATAACCAGAAACAAGAAGTTGCGTGAAGAGGTAAACTCACGAAGAGCATATACGCACTGCACATACCCACGGGGCAAATTAGCCGAACGATTGCTCTCGAGCATGGTTCTCTCATCAGCAAGCTCAGATGCTGTAAACATTAAGCCGCGGACTACCAGCGACCCAAGTTGACCAGAACAAGGGGTAGAGGTACAGACAGACAGGCCCCGGAAAGTGAGGGAAAAAATACAGGGACGAACTACTTGACGATGAATGTCGATGTGAACGCGCTTAGCATCGAAGCACTGCAGCGACATCGCATTTAAAAACGCCAATATGCCTAAACGTGTAAACCGGGTTCTCAACTATCATAATGATGATGATCATGATGATTATTTTTTGGCATCGCCTTTAAAACAGGGTGTTAACAAATAATCACCTAGTGTGCTTGAGTTATACAGGCATGCTATACATGTTTATTGTTCTGGCATTTTGGTATATAACTCCTTAATCTTTTTATTGGCATAGTAAATATGTAGACACTCCAGGCGCAATTCTGCCGTCGGCATCCGTATGAGGTCTCCATGTAGCACATTAACTTTTCTAGGGCGAGTTGGTGTTTGCTTAACGACATGGTGTTGTAGCGCAAAAATAGACCAAATACGCTGGAAGAGGAAATATTCTAAAGAAGGGAAAGAAAGACGGCGCAACCAGCAGAGCCGTTTTTCTTTTCCTTTTTTCTGTCCTTTAGAATCATTTTCCTTTCTTTTGCGCTATAGCACCATGTCGTTCCGCATAAAATCCAAGGGCGATAAAATCTTCGCCGCGCGCCGTACGCTGTCTGTGACAGAGAAAGGGCGCGAGTGTGAGCCGGCGATCGCGGCTCTATCTCGCGCACGCAAGCGAGGAAAACGGAGCGGAAGCGCGCTGTCTTCCGTCGCGCACAAGGCTCCGGAGAGTGGGTAGAGATGAGGGGTTGGGGAGTTATACTCCTGGTGGCCCGGGCGGCTGCGCGCTCCTGTCCGGGACGCTGTACCTTGAACGCGATCTGCAACGAGTAGAGAGCCCGCCGTGCGCTATATTTTCGTGACTTAGTTCGTGTTGATGCGAGATGCAGCACTGCTGCGGCCTTTCCTCACTCCAGCATCTTGACAGCGAATTTCTGCGGTCAACAAGTGAGATGCGTTCATCTTTGCCTGTGCGCGTGTGACAGCATACTGGTTAATTTATTTAGTATGCCCACAAGTTTATACGGCTGACAAAACTACTATCCTTACTTCATATAGCTGTCCATTAATTTGCTATCGCAATCGATGCTTCGCATTTCGGTCAAAGCTACAACTTTCTTTTACCCGAAAATTTTTCTATAACCCTGTTCCTCTATATCTTTAATGGGTCCAATCCTATCAGTATCTGGCCTGCTTTTTCTCCATAAATTATCTAAATATCCCCTGCTTTTCTCGGCACCTCAATGGCTGATGCTTAGGTCCAGGTTTAAATCCAAGCGCTTTTAGATGGTGAACAGCAACCATAGCTCTCTCTGTGAAATCCGTCGCATTCCCTTAGAATGTGCTTAGTGGTCTTCGGATTTTTGCTGCAGCATACGAATACATCACCTATGTGCGAGTGTTTGATCCGGTATGTTTCGTCCTTAGACCACCAGCGCTATCCTCAAATAGCAAGGAAATGCCCTTTCCGTTATCGTACAGATTTTCCCTTATAATTTCTTTCTTACCATGTTTTTGAGTGCGCATTTTCCCTTGTTTTTTGCATCCAATTTACTGTCTATATTTCTCTCACTTTCTTTTTGATGACAGCTGGTTGTCTATTTACACTTTCAATTACCCTGTACTTGGTTGCCAACATTCTTGACCTCTTCCTCCGTTCCGAGTCTGCGCTTTCGAGGTAAAGCGATGAAACGCCGATTCAGTGTTATCCAACCGTATTTTTATGCTCTAACATAAAGCATGGACCACAATTGAGACAGATGACATCCTTGCTAATTCCTTGGTGCATTTAGACCACTTCATTACATTTTCGGCTTCCTCATGAAATTTGTACTATGTCGTCTCTACATATCTGCGTCAGTATGTCCACCTAATTGTCGTGTAAATCTTCATGGGTAAAATATCCCACAACAATTTACTGTCCACGTTGTCGTAGGCTTGCCTAATATGTAGAAATGCGATACCTAAGGATCTCTTCCGAGTTAGTGTAATTTCTATGCACGAAGCTATTCCAAGCTTCTGCCTCGTCTGAACGCATTCTGTAGTTCCCCCAGTACAGCTTTGTTGTTCAGCCTCTTCGAAAGTTCTAAATTTATGGCTCGCATTGCCGTGCTATATATTCCCAACGTTACTGAATGTAGCCAGTAAGAGCTCATCTTACCCTTTCAACTTCCTTTGCAAACTAAGTTCATCTTGCTTCCACGCCTTCGATCCGGAATTTTCTTCGTTTTAATTACTTGCTAGGTGCCACTACTCAGGAATTCCTTGCTCTTTGGACCGATGTTTGCAATTAGCTTCATTGCGATTTCATATGGTCCTGCAGCCATGTCATCAGGTACATTTTCTTGTTTTTATTCAGTAAAACTTTCTGTGCTAAATTTTTACGTCTCACGCTTTTTCTTGTTGCTGGGTCAGTTTGAATCAAAACCGCTTTTTTGCCTTCCCCAAAGTACGAAAACATGTGATGTATCGCAGTTCATCGTCTCTTTCAAAGATATTACCGTATTCATTCATTGTAGCCACTTGCGAATATTTAGTCAGAGTTCCAAGTGCCCTTTCATGGTTCGAAAGGCTTTATGTCGTTTCTTTTTCTCTCTGGAGAATGCTGTGCACCAAACGTACACTTGTGCATTTAATTTTGTGTTGTGCGAGATTTCGCCGCGCTATTATTTTCTGGGTATTTGTTCCATATAAGGATCGCCTCTTTCCGAAATCCGAACTGTTTGGCTTCTTGATGATAGCTATGCACCTGCTTACATTATTTTATAGCTTGCTTTATTTTCTCATTCCACCACTTACGTGGTTTCCTCTTTCCAGTCCAACAATTTATCTCCTGTTGCGTTTTGACATGATTTGCTTTCATTTTTAGAAACTTACATACTAATGGTCCGTGCTTGGCATTAGTATCGTCCCGTATTCTACGGGTAAATTTTCGATCGTCATCCAAAGGATCTTGTCGATGTTCATGTGTCGTCAGTTGGTCTTGTCGTTTTTTTAAATTTATTTATTTATTTATTTATTTACCCACAGCGCCACAGTGGCATTACAAGGGCAGTCACAATGACAATGCAAACACTTCATTGTTAGTCATATTAACAAGAAATGAAGATAAAGCATTCCATTCCCGAAAAGTGTGCGGGAAAAAAGACAACATGAACATATCGGTTCTAAACCTGAATTCGCGCACTTTATGGTTATGGTCAACCATCTCGGATCTGTAGTGTGGATGAAAAATTTATTTCACCCGAGGAATGGCAATCCTATTGTAATATATATTAGGAAAAAATTTAAGCCTTAGCTTTTTCCATGTTGCTTCAAGGAGTTCCCATTCCAATTCCTGTTTTATGCCAGGCACACTAATGTATTTACTATAATGCCCAGAAACATTGCGGGCCCCTAAGTTCTGGATTCTTTCTAATTTTTGTATGTCGGTCTTTGTCGGCGGGTCCCATACAGTACAAGAATATTCAAGCGCGGACCTAATATACGTTTTAAATAGTAAATACCTTGAGTCTTGCGCAAACATTCTCGTGTTACAGCGCAAAATACCCAAAATTTTGCAAGCTTTTCCAGCAAAATGATCAACATGTCGATGCCAACATAGTTTTGAGGTGATGTAAACACCTAAATACTTTTATAAGAGAACAGTTTCCAATACGTGGCTGTTAATATTATACACGGAATTAGGTACATTACTCTTCCTCGTGAAACACATGTGCACTGTTCTTTTGCAAACTTATACTCACGTGCCACTGTTCGCACCACTGGTGCAATGTATTTAGGTCTTCATGCAAAGCAAGTGTATCGTGGGAATTTTTCTGTTCTCTGTAGACTACAGAGTCATCATCGAAGAGTCGCATGTAGAAAGTAATATTCTTTGATACGTCATTAATGAACACAAGAAAAACAACGGTCCCAAAACTGACCCTTGTGTGACGCCGGACTTGACGGAAGTTACGTTTGATTTGGCTCCGTTTATTATGACATACTGACACCTTAAACTTATATATTCCCTTATCGATTCAAGAACCTTCTCATTCACAATTAAACAACGCAACTTGAGGACTAAGAGGCCATGATCTACTGCGTCAAAAGCCTTTTTAAAATCAATGAATTTGCAGTCAATGATGCTACAACAATCCAAAGCTTCGCATACCTCCTGAACAAACTCGGTTAGTTGTGTAACACAGCATGTTCCCAGCCGGAAGCCGTGATAATTTGGATTTAATAAGGAATTGAGATTATTCATTATGTTTCTGTATAGGATGCGCTCTACAGTTTTACAGGCATTGCTTATTTAGGGTATATGACGGTAATTAGAGACTAATTCCCGAGGTCCGGTCCTATGAATAGGGACCACGCAGGCAACGTTCCAATCTGTAGGAAGAGAAATGGTGAGCAAAGATTTCTTGAATAGGAGAGATAAAAAAGGAGGTACAGATTCGGCACACAACTTTAACAAGCGTCATTGTCGCTTGTGCGCCCACGATTCTTTGCAACTACGGTAACGCACCACATGCGCGTGCCTTATCAGGAGTGGCCGGCATATAAGCAACGAAGGAATCCACAAGGGGGTCCTCTGCCCTGCATCTGTCAACTGGCGTGTCTGAGCCTGCTGTTAGTTCGCGGCATGTCCTAGACACGATATGGCGCAAGAAGTGGGATCCCGTTCACATTTTCCGAGTCTTGAGGGTGCTAGTCTTGGTGCTCGGCTGACAGCGGCTTGCGCGATGGACGCTCCCTCGTCCGCACCCGCCCGTCCGGCTGCCGCATCGGCAATTCCAACTCCCAGAACTTCTGGTTCAAACAAACATTGGAGAGGTTGAATGGGTTATTGAGTCCGATGGCTAACGATCCGCCACAGGTTTGAATGAAAGGCCACAAGAAGTCCAAGTCTGCACAATGCTGTATACATACCATAGATACACAAGCCAGGAAAATCTTCCAAACGTTTGGTCGCTCGAAAGAAGACTAGAAAATCTACCAGGCAGTCCGCAAAAACTTCTCTCCTCATTTTGTGATGATGATGATATGTAGTGTTTATTGGCGCAAGGGCCAAGTGTGGCCAAAGAGCGCCAAGGCAGTGGTGATAAGTTCGCAATGTAGTTATGAGTTCTATGAGGTTAATGTCAAGTGGCTGTATAGGGCCCTTAAATATAGTCGCTCTAGAGTGCGTAAAATCTATCTGTAATAAGATTATGTCGATGACAAATGACGTGTTCTATGTGCAATAAAATCCACCGTGAAAGAGCGATGCAATACAGAAAATATATTGGATGGTGAAATTACCTGTAGCACCACTGCCTCGCCAGAGCCCTTGAAACACAAGGACCTAGAGGCATGTGCTATATGAAACAGCTATCGCAGTGGCATCCTCTAAAGAGAGGAGACGCTACCAGTGTGTGGGACTAATAACATGTAATACAACATCTTTCAGGAAGCCCAGGACTGCGTTGAGGTCAAACAGCGGTTCTGGGCCGAGTAACATTACTGGATGAAGGGGGATGTGCTAAGGGAAAATGTTTCTTTCTTTCAGATTCGGCTTTCCGACACTCCAGAAGGACGTGGAGGACGGTAGGCCTCTCCATGCATCTACCACAGGTTGGAGACTCGTTTTCGGTCAGTAAAAAGTTATGTGTGCCAAATGTGTGTCCAATTCTTAGACGACAGAATAGGACATCTGTCCGGCGTGATTTTGTTACGGAAGGCCAGAATCACAACTGTGGCTTTATCACGTGGAGCTTATTATTTGTTTCCGCGTCCAATAGGCGTTGCCAGTGGTTCCGTAGTTTCCTCCGTAAGAAGGGCATCAGATCTGTGACAAGGACTGCGGCGGTGGGATTAACAGAATGCGATGCAACTGACGTGGCCATCTGGTCTGCCAGAACATTGCCTTCGATGCCCCTATGACCTGGCACCCAGCATATGATGACATGCAGGTTTCCTATATACGCTTTACACAGAATGGAATAGAGTTTATTAATTACCGGATTTTTGTGGTTACAGAATGACATCAAGGCCTTCACAACACTAGGAGAGTCCGTATATATAACTGATTTCTGGAGTTTTGATTTCCTGATATGCTTCACAGCCGACAATAGTGCGTAGGCCTCAGCCGTAAAGATACTACTTTCCGGATGCAGTACATCGGATTCCGAGAAGGATGGACCGACGGCTGCAAAGGACACCCCCTTGCGTGATTTCGATGCGTCTGTGTAGAACTCGGTGCAGGCATACTTGCACTGGAGTTCCCGGAAATGCATTTGGATTTCAATCTCTGGAGCATGCTTTGTGACTTGCACAAAAGATATATCGCATTGTATGAGCTGCCACTCCCAAGGAGGTAGTGGCTTGGCTGGATGCATTAGGCGGAGCTCGAGGAGTAGGACATGCATTTGATCACTATGCTCTCTCACACGCAGCGAAATAGGCTGTCTTACGGAGGGACGATTATGAAAGAGTGTAGCATATGTCATATCGTTAATGGTATTAAAACACGGATGTTGAGGATTAGAGTGGACTTTCAGAAAATATGTTTGACTGATGTATGTTCTCTGCAGATGAAGTGACCACTCATTTCATTCTGCATATAAACTTTCAATGGGACTTGTTCTGAAAGCTCCAGTGGCCAGCCGGATTCCTAGATGGTGGACCGCATCTAGCATCTTTAGCGCGCTCGGGGCTCCAGACTGATAGATCACGGCACCGTAGTCCAACCGCGATCAAATGAGGCTCTTGTAAAGATTCATTAAACATTTCCTGTTGCTGCCCCATATTGTGTGGGATAACACTTTAAGTAAGTTCGTTGTTTTTAAGCATTTGACCTGGAGGTACTTTATGTGTGCAATAAAAGTTAATTTAGAATCAAGTATGGTGCCTAAGAACTTGTGTTCTTTGTTCACAGGAATTCGCTGACCATACATTTCGATTCTGGGTTCTGCAACGAGCCCTTTCTTTCTTGTGAAAAGCACACAAGAACTTTTGTTGGGGTTCACTTTAAATCCGTGTTCGTCTGCCCACTTGGAAACCTTGTTCAAGCTCTGCTGTACCTGTCTCTAACATACTGTGAGGTTGCAGGATTTGGAGCCTATTTGTATATCGTCTACGTATACGGAATAAAAAATGGCCGGTATCAGTGAAGCACGTAGCGTGTTCATCTTAACGATAAAGAGAGTGCAGCTGAGCACGCCTCCCTGGGGTACACCTGTTTCCTGCGTAAAAGTACGTGACAGTGCATTACCGACTTTTACTCGGAAGGTACGATTTGACAAATAGCTTTCAATTGTGTTCAGCATATTTCCACGGATGCCAATTTCTGACAGGTCACGCAAGATCCCGTAAAGCCATGCCGTGTCATATGCTTTCTCCATATCCAGGAATATTGACAGGAAAAACTGTTTATGTATAAATGCATCGCGGATATTTTCTTCAATGCGCACAAGATGATCGGTTGTTGACCGCCCTTGTCGGAATCCACACTGACAAGGATCGAGCATATTGTTGAGCTCAAGGAAATGTATAAGTCTGCGATTTATCATTTTTTTCAAATAGCTTACACAGACAATTAGTTAGAGCTTTCAGGCGGTAACTTGCCGCCAAGGAAGGGTCTTTTCCGTGCTTCAGGAAAGGAACCACAATCGCTTCTTTCCATGTGGATGGGAGGTATCCGGAAGCCCAAATAGTGTTGAATAGTGTAAGTAGTGTAACTTGAGTCAGTACATAGGTTTCTGATCATGTCATACATGACTCTGTCAGGTCCCGGTGCATTGCTTTTGCATGTGTTCAAGGCAGCTCTGAACTCGGCAATACTGAAAGGCCGGTTATACGTTTCATTCTGCCTGGATTTTCGTATGATTGGCTTACGTTCTATTATTTCTTTATGTTTAAGAAAGGACTGGGAATAATTGATTGAGCTCGAAACACGCTCAAAGTGCTCCCCAAGTGAATCTGCCTGGTCTTGCAGGGTTTCGCCTTGTGTGTTTACCAAAGGGAGGGAGTATGGTTTGTCGCCCTCTTATCCTACTAACCCTGTTCCAGACTTTGGCCTCATCTGTATACGAGTTGATACCCGATAAAAACGTTTGCCAACTCTCTCTTCTTGCCTGTCGGCGGGTTCGCCAGCCTTGGGATTTTACTTTTCTAAAGTTTATAAGAATCTCCGCAATGGGGGAGGTGCGTAGCAACCCCCACGCTTTGTTTTGTTTCTTACGAGCGATCCTAGAATCATCGTTCCACCACGGGACACGCCGTTTACATGCCAAGCCATTTACTTGTAATATGCATTTAGATGCGGCATCTATCATGAAGGCTGTAAAATATTCCACATCCGCATCAATTCCTAACGAGGACATGTCATCCCATGAAATACTACTGAGAGTTCGGAATTTCTCCCAGTCAGCTATATCAAGCTTCCACTTAGGAGCCTGTGGTAGATATTCCTTTTCTTTAGGTGTTCTTATCAGTATGGGGAAGTGGTCGCTCCCGTAAGGATTGCTCGCAACTTCCCATTCGAGTTCGGCCAGTGTAGACGGGGAAACTATACTGAGACCTATTGAAGAAAAGGTTTTGTTGGCAACACAGTAATATGTGGGTTCTTTCTTATTCAGAATGCACGCACCAGAAGAGAAAAGTAATTGTTCAACAAGTCGTCCTCGCGCATCTATACGAGGGTCGCCCCACAGGTAGTTGTGTGCATTGAAATTGCCAAGAACAATATAAGGTTCTGGCAATGCTTCTATAAAGGACTGAAATTCGTGTTTAGCTAACTTGTAATGGGGGGGGGGGGGTATGTAGAGCGAGCACACGGTGATAAGTTTGTTTAGGAGAACAGCACGAACCGCCACTGCTTCAAGGGGCGTTTGTAGCTGCAAACGCTGACAGGAAATACGTTTATGAATAAAAATGGCAACACCGCCTGATGATACGACAGCATCATCGCGATCTTTGCGGAACTTGACATATGGTCGGAGAAAGTTTGTGTGTTGTGGTTTTAAGCGCGTTTCCTGTAGACACCGCACTTTTGGATTGTGTTTTTGGATAAGCTCTTGCACGCTATCAAGGTTCCTAAGAAGACCTCTAACGTTCCATTGAATATCTGTGTATTCATATTGAAAGTAAATAAGTGCTGTGTGTATGGAAACGGAGGTGATGCCTTAGGTTACAGAGCTCTTTCGAGGCCCTGTAACGGGAGTTCTGACCTTTTTGAAGCGTTCGCGGCAGCCTCCCCGCTCCTTAGGCGCTTCGCGCCCCTTGAGGATAGGTGTAGTGTCCATTGCCTCTTGTGAGGCGCCGGACACGTGCTCTTGCGAGCGAGAAGTTACCACGGAGAGTCCTGCCTTAGAGGGCAAGACCCCTGCGCCCACCAGCCCGGAGGTCGACGGGGCTCCCTGGGGGATTTGGCTGCGCCGGCCGTTGCCAGCGCTGGAAGGGACCTGGGAGGTTGAGGCAGCCTCGGCTGCGCCCACCTTCGGGGTGGATGGTCCCCTCTCCTCCGTTGACGGAGCAGCGCTAGCTGCAACCGCCGCGGGGGCAGATGGCGTAACTGCCGACTCACTGCTTGTGGGTCGGACAGCCGCCGGAGGCCGTTGTGACGCTGCCCCCTGACGCGCCACATCGGCAAAGGTTTTCTTGGGCAGGTATGATACCCGCCTGCGTGGCTCCTTGAAAGTTATGTTTTCCTTGACTTTGATTGTAACGATTTCCTTTTCTTTTTTTCCTGGAAGGGCACGACCGCGAGTACGCGGCGTGCTCCCCATCACAGTTTACACAGTGGAGAGCGTTCGCACAAGCTTCAGTGGTGTGTTCGTGGGCGCTGCATTTCGCACATGTTTGGCGGCCGCGGTAACTCTGCGAACTGTGGCCGAAGCGCTGGCATTTCAAACATCGCTGTGGATTTGGCACGTACGGCCTAACACGGAGCTTTATGTACCCGGCCTCGATTGACTCGGGTAGGACACTTGAATTGAAGGTGAGTATTAGGTGTTTGGTTGCAATTTCTTTACCATCCCGCCTCATCTTTATTCTTCTCACATTCACAACATTCTGCTCACTAAAGCCCTCCAAGAGCTCTGCGTCTGTCAGCTGAAGCAAATTATCGTCTGAGACAACGCCGCGGCTAGTGTTCATAGTGCGGTGTGGAGTCACTGTCACTTGAACGTCCCCAAATGACACAAGACTGGCTAACTTTTAAAATTGTTTCAGATTATGGAGCTCCAAGAGGAAATCTCCACTTGCCATCCTTGTTGCCTTGTAACCTTGACCAAGAGCCTCAGTTAAAGACTTTGAAACTAGAAATGGGGAGATTGTGCGTACTTGTGTGTCTGACTTTTCCGAGTGAATCACGTGAAATCGTGGGAAGTTGGGTCTTTGTCGTCCAAAAAACTGAAATACATCTTCGGTGCGCCCTCTTTTCTGAGGGCGATCTGGGAGGGGAGGGAAGGAACTAGCCATAGAATTATGTAATTTTCGGCAATAACGCCAGCCACCCACCGTGGAGCCCTACAAGGGGACGTTACAGGGACGGTAAAAACAGGTCCTGCAAACGCCAGCTGCACGTTATCACTATAACCAAATATCAGATAACCTAGGTTGGTTATTCACACAACGTTAACCCTTGCTGCCAGGAAAAATTGGAAGTAAACGGAAGCTAGGAGAAGATAGGAAAGATGAAAAGTGAGAGAAAGACGAAGGCTAGAGTTAGAGACAGACAGGAAAAGACAACTACCGATTTCCCCCGGGTGGGTCAGTCCGGGGGTGCCGTCTATGTGAAGCAGAAGCCAAAGGGGTGTGTTGCCTCCGCCGGCGGGCCTTCGAGGTCCAAACACCCAGCATCGGCTGAACCCCCAGGATCCCCCTTTCCCTAGACACGGCTAAGCCGCGCACGGCTACACGCGGGAGGGTCCAACCCTCATGTGCTCGGCTACGTGGTGTCGCAACGCACCAAACGCCTGCTGACGCAGACGCCCCTACGGGGCCTCATTTTGTGGCTGGAAGGAACGTGGTCTCAAAAACACCTCTATCTACGGTGATCTACAGCAGCCAGGTGGGACTGCTGCCTCGTTGGCGACTGCTCTAGATGCTCTGGCAGACCGCTGCGATTTCGCTGCATTCCGCACGTGGTTAATCCGGTAAACAATCGTCGTGAGACTTGCAGATGTCGCGTTGTATAAGTCGCTTCAGATATAGCCTTACTCTAGAAAAATCGCCGGAGAAAGCTCGACTAAACGAGACTGTTAATGGACAACAGCGGAAACTATGCTCCACTCCGGCGACGTCAGAAGAAGTCGGGACTGTAGCTGAACGGACGACACCTACAGCTTCGACCTATAGCGGCAGCAACGTTCGCCAACCTCCTAGTCTCCTGATTCAAAGAGGTCAACAGTAGTAGAAGCGGTGCCAATCTCGGGCACGTACCTTTTTGGTTCGTAAATATTTTAAGAAAAAACTTCCTATCTTCCTTAGTAAGCCATTTTGCTAAGAAAGGTTCTGGCTAGACGACCACACCTAGGATTTTGTCTGCTTCATGACGTATGTAATCGATTTTTCGCCAAACTTGAAGTGCTGAACATAGGAGCTGGTTACTCTATATGCACCATATTTATTTTCTGTCAAGCGTAGCATATGCCATCCGAAGGTAAAATTTATGTGTAAGTTTTAGAAAACAATGGCGTAAACGACGAATGCATGTCATTCCATGCGCACTACATATGTTTAGCGTAGCAAGAAAATGAATGTAGGTGTACAACCCAAAGTACGCTGCGCCTGTCTGTATGCTAGAGAGATGCTTCTTCTCAAAGCACACACGAGGGCTTTCTTACCTCTATTTCAACAAAACATTTTTTGGCTGATTACAAGTGATACAGAGACGGCTGCGAGTAAAAAATATATCGTTGTTTACATCAACATTGATATCATTCGTCCAGGTCCCTTTCTTGCTGCCAACAAAGCTGACAATCATCTTCCTGTTTCAGTCAAAGAAGTAGCAAGCAGTGTCACAGTAAATATGCATAAATAAAAACAATTTAGACGACATCATATGAAGATTATTTAGAAAAAAAACCCAATTATTGCAGGGTTTTATTAAAAATTGGAAAATAGATGGGAGGAAACAAAACAAGAATGACGGTGTATATACATCTGCCGGTCGAGTTGAGTTATGCAATCAAAGTAGCGCAACCCTCATTAGGGAACCAGGCGTAGACTGCATCTTTTGAAAAGTCCGAAAATGTAACGAAACTATCACCGAACAAATCAAACAGCGGGACTGTTTTGCAAGAACCGATTGTCATTGAAGGAGATGCTACCAGTATGTTGGATGTTTCAACTACCACTGAAACGAAGACCGAATGCTTTTAAATTGAATGCTTGCACTCGTCTTAAAACATCGCGTCTAGATATGGATCAGTAATATATATTCATGGCGCGCATCTTTAAAGAACACCAAAGTTCATCATAAAGTAACGCCCGTTATTTGATGCAGTTATGCTACATACTTGAATATAATAAAAACACTTGCCCGCAACTAATATTACTGAGTAAAATGCTAATTTTGTGACCATAAAGTTATGCGGGCTTGCGTGAAGTTTAGTCTGACTCTTCGCTGCAAGCCTTTCTGATTTAGGAAACTACAAAATACCGCATGTACATTTGATGAGCTGAATGAGGTTTTCCTCCCACAATGGCCCAGCGTACTGTATAAAGCATCTAATCGTTAGTATTTTAGAGAATAAAGCGCTACTCATGAAACAATGGCAAGGCAGTTGTAGTCTGAAAAGGTCATCTGGTACCAAAAAAGAGCAAAATTTAACCGGCATATATTTCTTGTGTCCTAATGGGTTAAGAACAGTATTCATCACTGACGATCATTCCCTAGTGCCCATTGTTTCCGATTTTGATTTTGAATTCATGCCATCAATTAACATTACAGCAGAAGAAATAGCACAACTCATCTGAAATCTCAAAGTATCATCTTCCAAAGGCATACATAACGAAAACTCCAAGATATTATAAATGCGTTACCCATCTCTTGCCGAATCCTATGCGCCAGTCGTTATGGTTAGGACAGCTCCTGAACAAATTTAAAGTTGGCGAAATAGTTACCGCGCTGAAAAGTAGTAACAATAATACGTCTGAAAATGACCACTCTATCTCACTAACCTGCGCATCTGTTCCAAAATGCTCGAACGTATAACTGCATGTGATATACTTAACCACCTCGTGTCTTAGAACTCTTACTTTAATCCGTATGGGTTCAGAAAATCAATTCCCTGCGATACACATCTGTTTGAAATCACGTCCGACCAGCATTGTAACATGAACAACAACTTTCAAGCTGATTGTGTCTTTCTAGAATAAGATAAATCATTCAACCGTGTTGCTTACTCCTGGCTCTTTTCAAGATTAGCTTCACTCGGACTTGACTCGCAAGCGCTATCTTGGTTTCATGCTTTCTTGGCACTTCGTAGCCAGTTTACAGTAGTAAATTTTTCTTCTTTTTGATGTATCTTTTGGCATGCCACAAGGTAGTCTATTAGGCCCTCTGCATTTTGGAATTGACATTATTGATTTACCCTCTAACATTTCCGATTATTTGCCGACGACTGCATTATGTATAGACCTATAAACGTCCTGATAACAACCACTACCACCGAAACAATCTTTACATGATTATTTACTTGTGTTCTGTATAGCTAAAGACCTTTAATTCGTCAAAGTGCAAAATAGCCTCACTATCTCGCAAACATTCAAATGCCAACTACTCCTACTAAATAAGCAACTCTCCAGTCGCTCGGGTACAGCCTTAAAAATAAGTACTTGGGCTAATGTGTGACATCTAATCTAATATGGAAAACCTATATGATGACAAAATGCGCTTACGCACCTCAACCATGGTGTTACTTAATTCACACCTTAAGTTAAGCACTTCTAGCAAACGCAGATTAGGCAATATACCCTTCGTTCGCCCGCAGCTTGAATTTGCCTCATCAATCTGTTCACCTCATCAAGATTACCTAATTTCAACGTTAGAAGCAGTACAATACAGTCGCCGGATAATTTCATCGAACTACGATCGTCATTCCAGTATTAGTTAGGAAAAAAATACTTATCCCTTCAAGGATTACGTACCCGTAGACCAATCGCACTATTGTGTCTGGTACAGAAATGCATTCATGACACAACACTAGAGAAATTGTCCCTTGTAATTCGACTGCGTACTCTTAACGTCTTCACAATTACGTGACCCTCACGCAGTGTTTCGTAGAATCAAAGCATTTAATTCCTCAATTGTACGACAGGCTACTGCACTCTCGAATGAACTTCCTGCCAGCCTTGCTTCCATCGCTAATTGTGAAACATTCCTCAATAATTTGTAGTCTCCCTTCTTGTAAACTTCTTTGCTCAATATAGCGTAAACGTTTTCGCCGTCCATACTAAAGCCACATGCGCTAATTTTTCTTGGTGTTTGTTTCTTCACGCAGCATCGTTTTGGGCTTGTCTACAGCGTCGCGTCGATAGGGCGCTGGAGATGCGTTCGATGAAACAATGGGCTAACTTTATCGGGTCATGCGCGCGCTGCTGGGAGTTCGTACGCTCGTACGTTTGGCCTCGCCTTTATAAAATACCGGACCGGCGAAGAGAGCGCTGGTATAAATAAGGCGAATGCTTTACTAACGTAGTCGTGCCCAGTTTTGCCTTCGCCAGCAATTTGACGCTCCTTTGACCGCAGCTGCGCTGTACCCTTGGCAACGCATCACGTGACTAGCAGCGCCAAGCTCCACCGCAAAAAAAAACACAAAAAAGACAGGCATAGCACACAAATTAAAAAGGTTCCCCAGTGAGCGCATTATCTCCCGCTAGGAGCGGCGTAGTAAGCGCAATTTTAACCTACAAACTTTCTTTACCAGTAAACGAAGCGTTTTTATTACATGACAGAGTACAAAATTATCATTCCTAATTTTATATTGTACTCTTTATTACCAGCTTTGTTGTTTTTTGCAATTTTAGACGCAAAATACCGTTCAGCATCATCAACATCCCACTTGACCTCTGACCAGGATTTAAAATTTTTACCGGTATGTTCGCGTGCACGGCAGGTACAGATTCTTTGGTTCGTACATCTCTTCATTATTTTGTGCTAAAACCAGTTTATTGCGCTTCGATATCTCGCAGTATTTAATTGGGGTGTAAGCCCGAAAGCTAGGTTTCAGTCGTGAGCCATGTGGAACACGTCTGCATGGAAATGGTAGCCGGATCCTGCTGGGACTTGGGACGGCAATGCCGGTGCGTCGTTTATCATCGCTGCTTCAGTCGCTAAGTAATATATTCGTCACGTTAACTTCTAGGCAGAGGCAAGTTAACGAACGAAATGCTGCATTGCATATGGGCAGTCAGGACCCTCTGTTGTTTCCGAAATAAACTTTCAGTTGCGAAGCCACCATTATAGCACACATTCACGAAAGAGATAGCAATATCGGAACGCGCGTCATATTTTTCATCTCGTTGTGGACGTAGCCATGGGTGACTGAGTAGACTTATCAATATATATATATATATATATATATATATATATATATATATATATTTATTGTTTTTCGAGTCCGCCGGTAACTTCTTTCGTCCACCGAACCGAACAACCCTTTAAAAAACTGAAGCTAAAATACTGATTGTAATGTCTTAAACAGTTGCCCGCATGATAATTCACCCATATACCCTGCCTGTTGGTTCCAAATGTTCTTGCTGTTCAGTTTGGTTTCCCTCAGTACATTTTTTTTGCAGTAGGGAAGCGGTGCATCACGTTCATGCAGAAAAAGAGTGCATAATTTCTAATAGCTTCCTGTGTTTCATTTATTTGCTTGTGAAGCCAGCAGTGTGGTCTCTTCAAGTGTATGAACGAGCGCACAAATGTTCTCATTTGTGATCTTAATAATACTTAAGCTGTTGACATGCATTGTAGTTAAGCAGGCACCAATTTTACGGAGAATAACAATATTTATTTTCCGTACTGCTTAAGCACTCTAGAAGAAACAGTGTACATTTGCATGTGTTCTGTAGTCACAAACCATTAAAATGTATATGTCATAGCTTTTCGCAATTTTATTTGCAAAATTCTGCTGCTTAAATTTCTGCTGCAATCAATATTTGTGTTCCAGGCATGCAGTAATGAGGACGGCACCAGTATAAAGCAACACACTCCATGTACAAACAGAAGCTGCTGCCTGCTACAACAAAGTCATTGTGTGGACTTTGGCTGCTACTACACGGTGAAGAACACCTGGTTCAGAAATAAATATGCTTGATATATCCTGTATTGCCTCGCTAGTCTTGAGATAAATGTAATTTGTTTGTAGCAGATGATATGAACGTTTGTTCATGTTTACAGTTCAGCATAATTGGTTCGAATATAAAAGAAAACACTACACGAGTTTGGATAACCTCTGCTGTATCTCATGCGTCACTGTTCTTCCCCAACCGGATCTGTGCCAAGCACATCTTGGTCATCACGGGAGCCCCCATCTACACCAACAGGAAGGGGCTGGAGCCGAATTCGCAAGGCTTTACATCCCGAAAAAACAAGCCATTCCAGAATTATATGGCTGAGATATGAAGTCTACGGACGACTGTGCCAATAGTGAAAGAAGCCTCCGCCATCATTCCACCAGCACGGATATTGGCCGAGTGAGACAGGTACCTCAACAAAAAAAATTCTGTGTCTTCAGATGTACCTGCAACCTCTGAACAAGCACAGACGACGCTGGCCAAAAGAGTTCCGTCAGCTTGCCCTTCCTTAATGAGCTTCCTGGCCTTGCCAAATTCTATTAGTGCCATGTATAATTTTTTTTCAATGAATGCGAGCTTTTTCATTCCACATTCTTGTTAGAAATCATTCCTCTTCCAAACATTAAAGATCAACCGATTCTTTGCTCATATTTCAATGTCACTGTCTAGAAGCATAACCTATATGTAGCAGAATTTCCTAGTGTACGTGGCCATGTGCAATTCCTCTCTTTGGATTAGCTGATGTGGCAGTGGCGTGTGCCTTGCATTAACCTTCACACTGTGTGCTATGTAGCATCTAGTTTTTCTTAATGTTTTTGGCTTTCAGTGTTTGCCAGGCAGAGTGGCTTCTTTCATGAATGCAAGCTTTCTCATTTCCATATTTAATTCCTAGTGTCATTGAGAATTGCTATTCTTGCTATTCTGTGTTTTTGCGCAAGCTACATTGAAGCGATTGATTGCACAATCTGGTTTCGCTGCTGTCCGACTTGGTACTTGTCACCGTGTTACGTTCTTCGTATGTGGGAACCTGGTCAGTTGCAGTGGGAAACAGTCTCTCCAGGCAAGCACCTGCTCCTACAGTCCGCACAGTGACATATACTGCGAATTTACACGCACCGCGGTTGGTGCTTCCCGTTCCATCCTTTCCTGTTGCTGCCGTGCGCAAATTTTGCTTGTGGCCTTCCTCGATCATGATTTGGCGTCCACGGAGACTCTCATACATGATTCCATGGTTCTAAGTGTATGAAGTTGATATCGACATGTGTGGAAAGGCCTGAAAAAGTGGCTGCAAATGGTGATGCCCATAAGACCGGCCATGGTCATATTTAGAGAATGTGGGGCACCAAGTGTGAGTTACACATGAGCGGCATGCGAAACAACGAAAAGAAACGTGGAGGTTGGAAAGGAGATAACGCTAAAATGCCGGGAACTCCATGCGGCTGTGTTGGCTGCGGCAGCAGATGCTTGCGTCACCGGTTCGCTTCGCAATGCAAGTTGCTAATCGTCAACGGCGACTGTCGGTGCAAGCACGTGGGACACACTGCTCAGTGAGCTTGCGCTGGTGGTTGTTGGTTGTTACCACATTACCATGTGGGACGAAGGCAAGCACTATGCCTACAGTCGGACGATTGAACATGCCGCAAGCGACCCGTGTGCATATATGCTCACTGTTGTCATGTGGATCGAACCCAATGTATTATGTATAGTGCCAATGTATGCATGGAGCTTTATGTTAGAGTATGCTGAAGTGATTTGATTGCAGAGTCTTGTTTCAGTGCTGTCCCACTTGAGCATGGTTGCCGTGTTACATTTCTCGGATGTGGCGGCCTGGTCAGTTGCATTGAGCAACGGCCTCTCGAGGTAAGCACCTGCTCCTGCAGTCCGCACAGTGACACAGACTCCCTGTTCACATGTAGTGTGATTTGTGCTTCCTGTTCGGCCTTTCCTGCTGAAGCCTTGGGTAAAGTTTGCTTGTGGCCTTCTTCGTCCGCGATTGGGCATGAACGGAGACCATCACACAAAATAACATGGTTTGAAGTGTATGAATTTGACATCCACATGGATGGAAAGGCCTGCAAAAGTGGCTGCAAAATTGCGATTCCTACAACACAGGCAATGTACATATTGACAGCAGGTGGGGCACCATGTGTGAACGACACATTACCGGCCACCGAAAGAACAAAAATAAACGTGCAGGTAGGAAAGGAGTTAACGCCAGAATGCCTGGATAGTTCATGTCTCTGTGTTGGCTATGATAGCAGGCGCCTACGTCACCCGATTGATTCGCAGTGCAAGTTACGGCGACTGTCAATGCAAACAGGTGGGGCACTGTCCAATCTGCTTGCCCTGCTGGTTGTTAGTTGATACTAGACCGCCATGCTCGACGTAGACAAGCATTATGCCTGAAGTCGGATAGCTGAATGTGCTGTAAGCGACCTGTAATGCATGAATGACCACTGTTCTCATGTGGATCTTGGCCAATGTACAGTGTACAGTGTCTGAACCTTATGCGGTGATTGAATGGTGAGTCTCCTTTGATAATGGTCGCCGTGTTAGGTTTCTTGGTTGTGGCGACGTGGTCAGCTGCAAGGGCAACAGTCTCTCGAGGTAACCATCTGCTCCGGCAGTCCACACAGCGACAGACTCCCAATTTACATGCGCCGCAATTGGCGCTCTCCCCGTTCGACCTTTCCTGCTGTAGCCACGGGCAAATTATGCTTGTGGGGCTTCATCGGCCGTGATGTGGCGTGAACGGAGACTAGCACACGTGGTTACATGGTCCGATCGTATGAAGTTGATATCCACATGGGTGGAAAGTCTGCAAAAGTGGCTATGTCCATACTGAGAATGTGGGGCACCATCTATGAGTTACACATTAGCGGCCCCCGAAAGAACAAAAAGAAACGTGCAGCTTAGAAAGGAGGTAACGCTAAAATGTCGGGTAGTCCATGTCGCTGTGTTGACTGTGGCAGCAGATGCCCTGTGTCACCCGATTGCTTCGCAGTGCATAATCCGGCGACTGTCAATGCAAACAGGTGGGGCACTGTCCATATGCTTGCGCTGATGATTGTCGCTCGTTACCAGACCGCCATGTGTGACGACGAAAGTGAACAGTTTACTAGCTCGGGCTAATGGTTTAAGCGCATCTCGACAAGCAAATTTATTTCTGCTCTTGTACAAGAAGCTGCACTACATTTCTTCTGCCATTAAAGTCGCACGTCCTGTTCACTCACTTGTGGCTTCTTTGTATGGTAGTCAGTAGAGGCTCTTTAATCTCTTGGCAATTAAAACGCGGCTGCTGAGGCGTGCTGCAAAGACTGCAAAGACAGCAAGGCGAGCACGGCGCGTGCCCAGCGTACACCGCCGGTAAAAAGCGGCCATATTGAATATTGCACAAAAAAATGCATTTCCGCTTCCTGTTTAAGTAGCGCCATCTGTCGGGTCCCCCGCTCAGTTCCATGCGTTGCCGCTTCTTATTTTCGTACCACTGTGGAAGATACAGTTTCCCTTCTCTAAAGTTGGTTCTTTAATCTATGGTGGGAGCTTAGCCATGGATGAGAGCGAGCCCGGGCCGCCTTCTCTGAGAATTGCGCGGGAGCTTTGAGCCGTCGTCGCCAATCGTCGTCTGAATACGCCGCTGATATCGCCCGGCAGGCTGTTTCACTGGAGAGGGTCCGGAATGTA
This sequence comes from Dermacentor variabilis, assembly GCF_050947875.1. Classification (NCBI taxonomy): domain Eukaryota; kingdom Metazoa; phylum Arthropoda; class Arachnida; order Ixodida; family Ixodidae; genus Dermacentor; species Dermacentor variabilis. The sequence goes on from NC_134571.1 coordinate 181,076,882, forward strand.
ACCGGCGTCGCACCGTCGAGATCAATGTAGCGAACACGTTCACGCCCTGTCCGTTTGTGCTTCGACGCTGCACATGTTCGTGGCGTCTTCTTTCATGTCTAGCACTTGCGCTTTCCCTGTGGCACAACGGGCGTCGCACCGTCCAATGATGCGTGTGTAACCAAGCCTAATCACTCTCATGTCTAGCCATCAACGCATAGACGTCATACCTGGCGTAAAGGTTATTCTATACCGAAGTATAATAATGACAGCTAAATCAAAGGAAAACGAAGTGAAACCAAGGCTTAACCAGGCTAAACCACGATTTCGCTTTGCGTATCCAGGGTTAGGCGAGCTAAGCGGCAGCCAATTTTTCTTGCCGCCGGCGCTCGACCATACATGCTGTTCTTGCCGCCGCCGAAAAGTGTTTACTAGAAGTTCTCCTAAGGGCACAAATTCGCCCAAATAGTTGATTTACTTCCCAAATGGCTTCGTTATTGTGCCTACGGAAAACCGCTGAGACATCAACTTGACATTTTTGGTGGAGGTGTTTCGGGTTGGAAAACGCCCGTCTAGCCGGGAAACATCCCAGTATGCACCGACGACCATACCGAAGCCATTAAGGAAGGGGACACTGGAGAAATTTGGGCCAGCCGTAGACGCCTGGCAAGCTTACCGTGTTTATCTCGACGACGTCATTGTTCTCGCAGAAAACTTTCACGTGGACCTTCAAAGGCTGTACTCGAAGCGATCAAATTATTGGGATAACCTTAAGGCCAGAGAAGTGTCGCTTCTCTTACGAGGAGGTGCTGTTTTTAGGCCACGTCGTTAATCGTGACACCGTACGGCCTGACTCACCGAAGATGGCCGCAATTGGCAACTTTCCACAGCCCTCTGACAAAAAAGCCGTTCGCATGTTCTTCGGACTCTGCGCCTACTACAGGGGTTTTGCCAGGAATTTCCCACCGATCGCCGAGCCTGTTACTCGCCTCACGAAAGCCGATGTGAACATTGTGCAGGACCAGCCACAAGAAGACTCCTCCCGGCAACTTCAGCGACGGCTGTAGTCGCCGCCAATACTTGAGTATTTTGTTGAGAATGCCAAAACGGAGATTCACATGGACGCAAGTGGCGCAGGGGTTGGCGCTGTATCGGTCCCAAAGACGGCTCTGAGCAAGTCATGGCATACGCCAGCAGGTCTCTGTCGAAGGCTGAATGCAATTATTCCACGCCCAAAAAAGAGGTGTCTTGCTTGCCGTCTGGGCGGTCACCAGATTTCGGCCCAACTTGTATGGCATTGCGTTCAAGGTTGTCAGCGACCACCATGCTTTGTGCTGGTTCACTAACCTGAAAGGCCCATCAAATGGCCTGGCTTACTATAGTTTGATGGGACAGTAGTATATAAGTTGGCGTAAAATCGTTCCGATGCCGACGGCCTTTCAAGAACACCCGTCGGTCCAGCGTCGCCAAACGATGACAACGACGACGCTTCTTTGACTGATAAGTGCTAGTAACATCGCACACAGCGAACGCGCTGATCCCGACCCACGCCGCGTCATTGACGTCTTAGAGCACAACACCGATTCACAACCCAGGACGTACAGGCGTGCCATTTCGTCGCTGTGCCTCCCAATGGCGCACTCCGGAAGAACTTCGCACTACATAAGTCAACATACCTCCAAGTTGTGCCAGACAATCTGCGGCAAGGGATTTTAGAAGCGTCCCACGACGAGCCTGCAGCAACGCACCTAGAATTCACTCGTACTTTAATAAGAATTCGGGAAAAATAGTACTCGTGGCGTCACAACGTCAATGTTGCTCAGTACGTAAGGACCTGCCGTGACTGCCAGCGCCTTAAAGCCCCCTATGGCCAGGCCGGCTGGACTACTGAAGCCTATAGACCCATTAACGAAACACTGTGAACGAATCGGGATGGACATACTAGGCCCATTCCCGACGTCGACCTACGCTAACAAGTGGACAGCAGTGGCAACGGACTACCTGATGCGCAACGCCAAAACAAAGGTATTACCGTCAGCAAGTGCACTCAAGGTCTCAAGATTCTTTGTGGGGAGCATCTTTCTCCGCCATTGTGTACCCGAGGTTCTCATTACCGACACAGGAACGCCGTTCCCTGGTCCACAGAGCAGATTCCGAGTCTCCGCCATACGCGTCATCTCCGAACTACCGTCTACCGCCCCCAGATGAACGGCCTGACGGAAAGCTTAAACGAAAAGCTTGCCGGTATGTTCGCAATGTACGTGGACGTCGAGCACAAGACATGAGACAAAGTTCGCCACTGCGTCAGGTTTGCGTATTACGGTGCAGCTAGAGACAATGCATATGACTCCTTACAAGCTGGTTTATGGCATAGAACCGACTACTAAGCTGAAAGCCATGCTACCCCACATCGACGACGAGGACACCAAAATCAAAATGTCACCGGCTTTCTACAACGTGCCGATTATGGCCACCAGCTTTCCCCAATACTCATCAGGCGGCGGGAACAAGACTTCGCGCATGGCCAGCGTTTCGTAAAGTGTGCCACAAACGTCGTATATGAAATTCCTCTGTCCTGCGGGAAATCCTACATTGGACAGACGGGGCTTTGTGTCAATGACCGGCTTAGGTAGCATGCGAAAGGTATAAAAAATAATTAAGGTGAGCGACTTGTGGATCACTGCAGGACTTGCACCGATTGTGTTCCACGATTCCGCGAAGCGAGGATTTTGGGTAGAGGCAAACATCAGTCATCACGTGAAACATTGGAAGCCTTCTACATCAAGAAAGCGGGTCCTAACTGTGTTAGTGATACATCGGTTTTTCTTTACGAGGCTGAGATGAAGTTTCTATCACGCCTACTTTGATAAAACTTTGTACTCCATGTTGCCTTGTACGCATGCGCGGTGTTTTGGAGGGCTATATATGTCGAGTGCTCTCACCCTCATTAAACAGTTGAAGTAGCGCCCGTGGTATCGTCGTCTTTCCTGTGTGTGTTGTTTTTTTGGCGCAAGATCTTTTCAATGTTCGTCAAAATATTGTTTTGTAATGGGTGCACTGAACAGTTACAATGGTAACGTCTCTTCGTAACCGAGGAGGCAGGTGACGCAGAGCAGGAACAGTTGGTAGCTCGAACGGCTCACACTCGTGCCAAGCACTGGCGATCCGGCTGGCCTATTGGTTGCACAGCAGGCATGGAAGAGACGATCTGGCTGGCGTTGTTCCTGTGCTCTTCTTCTTCATTACAATTACCCCCGGTGGAAAAGTGGAGCCATCCTGGCGACTTACGACGTGGAGACGAGCGGGTCATAGAATTGTTTCAGGCGGCGCACGTGAACAACATCCCGTCCACGGCGGCGCTTGTCGGATGTCGATGTAAGCGGCTCTATGGCATAGTTGACGGGAGAGGTCCGTTCGACGATGCGGTATGGTCCATGATACTGCGAGAGAAGTTTTGTCGAAAGTCCAGGCGTGATAGAAGGCACGGACAACAAGACAAGGGCGCCGGCAGCGAAGTTCGGATTCGTTGCGTCGCCATCACGATTGGCTTTTTTTTGTCGTTGTTGGTCAGCGGAGGTGAACTTTCGGGCTAATTGACGGCATTCCTTGGCGTATCGGGCGACGGCTGAAACAGGAGCACATTCGGACGCGTCTGGTGTATAAGGCAAAACCATATCGATGGTATGGGAGGGATCGCGACCGTAGAGAAGAAAGTATGGAGAAAATCCTGTGGTACTTTGTGTAGCCGTATTATATGCGTACGCGACAAATGGGAGGATGATGTCCCAGTTTGTATGCTCCGATGAAACGTACATGGCGAGCATATCACCAAGGGTGCGATCGAAACGCTCTGTAAGTCCGTTAGTTTGAGGATGGTACGCCGTGGTGGTCCGGTGAACTATGCGGCATTGAGCAAGCAGAGCTTCAACCACCTGCGACAGAAACACACGGCCTTTATCACTCAGCAACTCCCGAGGTGGGCCATGACGAAGAATGAAACGATGGAGCAGAAAGGATGCAACGTCACTGGCGGTCGCTGCAGGTAGAGCAGCGGTTTCGGCATAGCGTGTAAGGTGGTCAACTGCGAGAATAATCTATCGTTTTCCAGCGGGTGTTAGTGGTAGCGGCCCGTACAGGTCAATGCCCACACGGTCGAAGGCACGAGCAGGGCACGGAAGCGGCTGCAATAATCCGTGGGCTGGATGAGGCGCAGATTTGCGGCGTTGGCATTGCGGGCACGAGCGGACAAACTTTTGGACAAAAGTAAACATTCCGCGCCAGTAGTAACGTTGCCGCAGGCGCTCATACGTCTTCAAAACGCCTGCGTGTGCACATTGTGGGTCAGTATGGAAAGACGCGCACATGTCGGAACGCAAAGTCTTAGGGATAAACAGGAGCCACTGGCGACCATAGGGCTGGTAGTTCCGTCGATACAAGAGTTTATCTCGGACAGCAAAATGGACAGCCTGGCGACTCAGGGAGCGGGAGATGGGAGATGCAGGCGAGCCAGAAAGGAGATCCAAAAGAGAGGCCACCCAAGGATCCTTGCGCTGTTCTGATGCGAACGTGTCCATGTCGAATGAGGATACCGCCTTAATGGTGGAGAGGGAGGCCGTGTCGGCTGGCAGCGGAGAGCGGGACAGAGCGTCAGCGTCAGTGTGCTTGCGACCGGAGCGGTATATGACGTGTATGTCGTATTCTTGAATGCGCAGAGCCCAGCGGGCAAGGCGTCCAGACGGGTCTTTTAAAGAGGATAACCAACAAAGGGCGTGATGGTCAGTAACCACATTGAAAGGCCTGCCGTATAAATAGGGGCGAAACTTCCCGAGTGCCCAAACGATGGCCAGGCATTCTTTTTCTGTGACGCTGTAATTGCGTTCCGCTTTGGTCAGCGCACGACTGGCGTAAGCAACGACGTACTCGGAGTAGCCAGACTTGCGCTGCGCAAGGACAGCGCCAAGGCCAATACCACTGGCATCGGTATGCACTTCAGTTGGGGCGGTGGGGTCGAAGTGTCGCAGTATAAGCGGAGACGTCAGGAGACGGCGTAAGGTCACGAACGCGGTGTCGCATGCAGGAGACCAGGAGGATAGGTCGTTGGCGCCACTTAAGAGTTGTGTCAGAGGTATTTTATCGAGGCGAAATTGCGAACAAAGCGTCGGAAGTAAGAACAGAGGCTGATGAAGGCGTGGAGTTCTCTGAGTGTCTTAGGTTTCGGAAATTCTGCCACGGCGCGAAGTTTGGATGGGTCGGGGCAAATGCCGTCTTGTGGTACGACGTGACCCAGAATCATGAGCTTGCGCGCGGCGAACTGGCACTTTTTCAGGTTCAGCTGCAGGCCTGCGTTGTTCAAGGACGTCAACACTTGCCTAAGGCGAAGGAGATGTGTGCTGAAATCAGGGGCGAACACAACGATGTCGTCGAGATAGCACAAACATGCGCTCCATTTTAGGCCGCGCAAGATATGGTCCATCATTCGTTCAAAGGTAGCAGGCGCATTGCATAGGCCAAATGGCATCACATTAAATTCGTATAAACCATCTGGCGTGACGAATGCAGTTTTAGGGCGATCAACTGCTGACATCGGGACCTGCCAGTAGCCCGAGCGTAAGTCCAACGAAGAGAAGAATTTAGCGCCTTGCAAGCAGTCCAGAGCGTCGTCAATGCGCGGTAGCGGGTAGACGTCCTTGCGCGTTATATTGTTGAGACGGCGATAATCGACGCAGAACCGAATGGAACCATCTTTTTTTGTGACGAGAACCACCGGTGATGCCCACGGGCTATTGGAAGGTCGAATGACGCCACGCTGAAGCATGTCGTCCACGTGCTCACTGATTCCCTGACGCTCCTTGGCGGATACGCGGTACGGGCGCTGCCGCAATGGCACGTTGGAGCCAGTGCCGATGTGGTGGCTGACGGTTGACGTGCGACCCAGAGTAGGCTGAGCGACATCAAAAGAAGAGCGGAACTGGGCAAGTAGGTGAAGAAGCTGGGAGCGCTGCTCGGAAGTAAGGTCATCGGCAATGAAAGGTGTGAATAAGTCAGGCGATGGCGGAGAGAAGTGGAAAGTGCACAGAAGTCGGTGAGCTCTGCATACGAAGCATCCGGCACGTCGGTTATAAACATGTCATCAATAGGCTGAACATGGCCAAGTGCTTCGCCGCGAAGAGCCATCAGGGCTGTAGGAAGCGGATTGCAGACAACGATGGCGCTGAAACCGGCTGAAAGGTCAAGCGCGGCGGAAGGCAGGGGAACGTCTTTGCGGGTCATGAAGAGTTCTGAAGGAGTGAAGAGGACAGCGCCTTCATAGACAGCGCCACAGAAGACGGGAACAACGGCAGACGAGTACGGCGGTATGGCGATGTCTTCTTGAAGAACTTGCTTAGCGGAAAGAGAAGTGGCGCCGACGAGGGGCGCGTCACACAGAGGCGATAATTCGACCTCAGCACGTGCACAATTGATGACGGCGTTATGTCGCGAAAGAAAGTCTCTTCTTCTTCATTACAGTTTATTTATTTCGCAACTTGCGTCGTCCCTGTGCCTACGAAAAAACAAACAGCCCTCCAACGTGACAATAACGTTCGTTTGTTCCTGTTTACGCTCTATATAATTTTGGTGTATTTCCTCCCCCATAATTTAGTGTATCGTGTGGAACCTGTGGTGTATATACAAATAAATAAATAAATAAATAATAAGTAAATAGTCTATTTGCTTATAATCCTGCATCTGTCAACAACAGGTTACGGCAGAGGCAGCAAGCACATTTTACACTAAGGTGAATGGGTTTTCGCTGGAAAACTTATTGTCCAAAAGAACAAGAAAGACCTTTGGGCGAATAACTGGGTTAAGTCACCAACGGATAAAAAACCTCATTCAAACAGCCGCTTCTTTTGAGCTAACAGAGTCCAAACGTATTTATTAGGAATAGGCGAATATACGATGTCTCGAATACGATTAGCATTCGCGAAGAAACAATCATGTATTTTCAAACATTTGAATCAAACGAAATATTTCATAGTAGCTAACTGTTAAAGTCTGGTTATTGTTCCCTCTCTGACGCACAAAGTACAGAAATGAAACAATATCATTGTTTTCAGGCACTGCAGCCAGAAAATGGGTAACGCAAGCTTTGCTTTGGCCTTCGGACGTAATTTTTGTTGACTAAGCGGACACATTAGTTTGATTTCCCAAATCAAAACGAGAGAAGTACATTTCTGAGCTCATACTCTAGAAAGACGTTACCTCACGTCTTATGTCTGCTTTGACGAAGTTGCACAGTGTTTCTAAAGTGTTATTGAAGTAATACGCCGAGTAAGTTAGCTTTACTGAAGTAAGCCGGAGAAGTGTTCAAAACATACAACTGTCGCATCTAGCTATGAAGATAAGAAGATATCTAAGAATCTGGCTCCTAAGCTAAGCGTTATCACCAAATATATCCGTAACTGGTGCTTCATTATAGCACTTTTTGAGTTGGGTTAAATAGTCAGCCACATTTTATGTGCCCATGCTTGCATTTTATAAATGTATTTGATGCTGGTAAAAGGCGGTTGGCCTGCGCGTAAATATTTGAGCATATGGTGACGTTTATCCCGTTTCCCCAAAGGCGTTCTGTTTCCGCTGTTTTGCCAATTGAAAGCATAGAATATAACCTCAACAACTTCGAGGTTGCGTTCTTCCAACCTACGCAGAGGCGTCTGTTGTACAACAGCATTCACGCGCAATCTCTCATGAAAGGGCACAGTCGGCTTATATCTAACATGAAACAAATGTTGAGACACTGGCGAAAGGCCAGGAAGTCGAAAAAGTCACTATACCTTTTTTCATCATTGTAGATGGCGTCACAGGGGAAGGCAACAGGTCGCTAACGGCTGACACAGTGATCGCACCGACAGCGCTTGTACTTGTGATATTGTCACTGGTTCCTAATAGCGAAAACACAGCACAAATCTTTTATTGCTACCAATGCAGGAGTAACGTTTTTAGCGGAGAATTATCCCAATTACAAAGCTTCACAACGCTGTAAGTTTTGTCGTAGTCTCTGGACACTGAAGCTACATGTAACAAACAATTAACAAAACGTTCCTTTTCACAGCGAAAACAGAGAATGTCTTATCGTCGCCAAGTTGGAGATATTTAAGCGTAGCACCTGAGATACCATGATTTTAATTCACAAGACGCGGTACGTGCTGCCAGTTCTCTATGGCGTAACTAGCCCTCTCTGCGCGGACACATGCAGGAAGGGCTGGCCGCAAAGCCCTTCCGAGGCATGTTCCACAAGCAATACAATGCCAGGGACTCATGGACATGAACAACCGCTATTACTGCAGTTGATCGTTATTAGGTCGCGCGCGTCGTAACATTAGCTGGTAAGGACTCGTCTACAGGTACTCGGTCCCTATGGTACGCGATATGTATTCATCAAAAATATATAGATTACTTTTTACACACATGCACATCATTACATTGACTTTCAGTAACACGTAAACGGCCGCTGTCTGAAAGGACAGTCACCGAGTTGCAGGATGAAGTGTTTCAGGCTGTCTGCTTTATTTCCCTGAAGTCATTCTACGCGGCCTCCGTAGGCGAGCGTGACGTCCTTGTTCTGAACATTCTTCGGCTTTGCCATACTGCGCATACAGTCACCCACAAACAGTGCTTTCTCTCAGACAAGCTTAGCGAAACTCATTTGTTTTGGATTCCGTATAGGGAAACCACCGCCGTGTTACATATTCCGTAAAATCGCGTTTATATGAAGGACTGTCCGACCTCAGAGCCAGTGTCAGTAAGAGTGATTTATTTATTTATTTATTTATTCATTTATCAAGTTGCAATAACTGAAATACCATTTGGCGAAGTTTATTATAAGAGGCGAGCAAGGTAACACAACGTTGATATCATCGCGCCCGATAGGAGTTTGAAGGCGGAAGCCCATTACCGAAAACAGGAAAGACTGTGTGGCGGCAGAAAAAAACAAGAAATTCGAAAACTAACCCAGGTAGCACACAAAGTCTTGAAAATGTCGTATTAAGGGATTCAACGTCTGAAACGGATTTTTGACCAAAATCGGCGCATCAAATACATTCCAAACAAGATAGCTTAAAAGCGAGGGGGGAATACGTTTTGATAACGTTGGAAGCCAGGCAGCTTAAAAACGAGGGGTGAATACGTTTTAAAAACGACTCAAGGCGCCACCACCACGCCACGGCGCGTCAGCCTCTTTAGTGGCTTCTACAATATTCCACAACCCATCAAAGCGATCCAACCTTGCGCAAGGTGGCGATACCGTCGTCAAATCATGTGACCAAGGTGGCCACGTGATTCGTGATGCCGGGCAGCCGGGCGAGCCGGGCGAGCCGGGCATAGTCGCGTCGTCATGGCGTCGTCGCGTCACCGCACTCGCATTGCGCTGTGGTGTGTTTGCTGCTGTTCTGAATGTGCTGCCGCTGCCCTTTGCTATGTAAGTGTTGCAGTGTTTTGCTGTCAACAAAACGATATTATGTGATCAGTTTGGGTTGTGCGATATGTTTGTGTGGTTTTAATTTGGAAAGCAGCAGTGTTTTCAATTGCTATGTGACCATGGCGGCCACGTTATTCGTGAAGCCGGGCATACTTGCGTTATCGCACTCGCATGGCACTATGGTCTGTTTGCGACTGTTCTGAATGTGCTGCCGCTGCCCTTTGTCATGTAAGTGTTGCAGTGCTTTGCTGTCAAGAAAACAACATTCTGTGATTAGTTTGGGTTGTGCGATCTGTTTGAGCCTGGCATAATAGCATTATCGCACTTGCATTGCGCTGTGGTATGATAGCGGCTGTTGTGAATGTGCTGCCGCTGCCCTTTGTCATGTAAGTGTTGCAGGGTTTTGCCGTCAAGAAAACGGCGTTCTGTGATTAGTTTGGGTTGTGCGATCTGTTTGTGTAGTTTAATTTGGAAATCAGTAGTGTTTTCAATTGGAGGGCGCGGAGTGGAGGGCACTAATCACCTCTTCAAGTTCATTGTCATGTTATGTGAGGCGCCTTTTCACTGACGCTGTAATTAAGGCGTTAAGGGCAGTATAAGGACGAAAGTTAGAGGGACGAAATCGTGCCTGTGTATCGCTAGCGTCGGGATCGGCCGCTATGCGTGACCCTAACAAGAAAGAATTTTGCAGAATGCGAAGAAAGGCGGCAAAATTTCTGTCTGTGCGCACCTTGCCGATCTCCGTAATAGAGCCGTCATCGTGGTATTTTAGTCACCCGTTAAGCAAGAGTGTTGCAGACAAGGGAACTGGTTCAAACAGGCTTTTTTTAAATTATTCAGTACTAGTGCGGTATCCCAAAAGGCGAGGTCAAGTGCTCGCCCTATTTTCTTCCCTCGCGCTACAGCGCACTGACAGAATTTTGCGTGCACCATACCGTGCTTTTATCGTTTGCGCTTCAGGTTCTCCATTGCGTTTTCTCCCCCTTTACCCACATGATGGGTATTTTATGGTCTTACCGGGTACCACATGTGTCCATATATTGTGTCCAATATATGAAACGGCCAAATTCGATTTTATTTGACGCCTCAAATGGTAGTAATGTATTGAGTCCCTTGTAGCTTTGTGCTTGTCATCAATTTTACTATTTGGCGAATGGATACAGCATGTACGCTGCATAACTCGCTCGTGGATACTGCATACGGGAGTCGAGTATGCCCTTGGTATAAAATAACTTGTATGCTTTAGGTAGTGCGATTGTTTGCAGTTTGGGACATGTGTCGGAATGTACGCTGTGCGCCCTTCGCGCTTTGCGGCGGCCTGCCGAGTTCGTGCTGGTGCCCTGTGTGCGCATGAAGTTCGCGAAGCGCTCTCGCAGTTTTTTTTATATATACATGTGTTCTGCTCGCACGATTCGCACAAGAGGGCATGTCGCAGTTCTTTGTCCTTGTGCAACACATTTTCTTAGCGTGCGTCTGTGCATTATTTGATACCGGTTTCACACGGGGCTCTTTTAGCCGCTATCCAGTCCGTTAGAAATCGAATTTCTCGGTCGTGATTGGCTCCTCTGCGCAAGCTACGAGAGTGAGCCAGTCGCATCGATAATTTCGATCCGGATCGGGCTTGAGCGCGATCGAGAGTGGTCGTGTGACACCGGTTTTACACATGGCTCCCACATAGGGAATACTTTAAGTTCAATGCTACTGAGTGAAGAGCAAGTGCATATATATGCCAGTGGTGGTATGTGGGCAAGTCTTTCTGGTGAAGCCAATACTTGTGCATTCAAAACATTTCAATTACCAGCGTAGTGCATTAATGTGTCTACTTCGACAAAATGGAGCACCATGCAGATTTCTGAGCATACCTGTCCAGGGCAGCAAGTGTGTCTACATTGAAACCACTACCAGCATGTGCGGCAGTTATATTTCCAGCAGCGGGACTGCACAATAATCAGTAGGGTGCTCTCAAGCTGTTTATCTATGAAGCTCTGCCTGGACTGTGTGCCAGATATTTTTGGACGTGAAAGTGGGGGTGAATTGGTAAACATCAGTGGAACTGTGCCTGGACTTTGTGGAAAATGTTTTTGGATGTGAAAGTGTGAGTGAACTGGCAAAGAATTCGCTCTGGGCTCCATGTGTTAAACGTTTTTCTCATTCAGAGTGCTTTTTTTTACTTTAGGAGACTGGAGATGTGCGCAAAGTGTGACATGTCAGTGTGCTAATTAATGTATTTGCTGGTTTGCAAATTATTCGTTGCAACTTTGTTTTTGCCAGAGAGGTACAACTTTGCCTCTTGTAGACGGCTTTTTAGATAAAACACTTACTATTTATTATGATCATTGCTTCCTTTCTTACACAAATGCAGTTTCTAGTGCATTCCAGTTTATTTCCATGTTTATGTAAGTTTCTAATATGAGGCTTGCATATTCATTTCTCACGTTCTGGAGTTGCAAGATGCAGCATTACTGTCTCATCGTTCGCTGTACTAAAGTAGTAAAGCAATGAAGGGGGCTAGTGGGTGAACGTTCATGGTTATATTGCGCTCAGTTTTAAAAACACGATATTTGTCCGTCCACGTCCTGTCCTTCCTTAATATCGTGTTTGTAAAACTGAGCGCAATATAACCATGTACTACAGTAGTGTTCACTTGTTACACTGAATCCCCCGTTTAAGTATTCTATACTAATTTCACTTTACTGCTTTTTTGTTGTATGGTTATTTTTTCTCGCCATTACTTTCTCTGATATATCCTCAATGCAATATTTCAAATTTTGCATTGTTCCCATTTTTTTATTTCTGTCACAGGATTGTTTTATGATGGTATGCGGTGGTATTTCTTTTTGTGCTCTTTTCAAACTTCTAGCTGATTGGTAACATTGCTTGGAGGCAGTTACCATCCGATTCATACTATTGCATTTTTCAGTCTACTTCTTCCATTCGCTCCGATGTCACTTCTGCATAACTCTAGTCCATCTAATAGCACGTGCACTTTACTATGATAAATTAGACACTTTAGTACACTCCAGGTTTTTCTGTTAATTTCTGTATGTGTACTTGGAATATTCTTTATGTGCTAGTGAACATTCACTTTCGAGTTCATTACGAATCATTTCTGCGACTTTTGTCATTGTTGATGCACTTTTACTTCTATTTGCATTTCTCACACAGTTTGTTCGAACCTTGCATAAGCATTACATTATAATACAGTGTTTTTGCTTTGTCACAATGTTCTCATTTCATGCACTCTTGGCATGAAGGGCTTGGTCTGGACACCAGCCAAGACGTGGCCATTTGTTCTTTGCAGGATGTCATTCCCATTGTAGTTGTAAGCATCGTAGTTTATTAAAGGCGGTATTAAGGATTTATTATTCCTAACAGGCTCATTTTCGTGCGACTTGGTAGAGGATGCGCCGGCCATGCGGGGAACAGTGCTTGGCACTGCGCCATGGCTCTTACAGTCAACACCGACGCTTCTACTCATCTGGGGCGCGATTGCAGATCGTTGTTCGAAACGCCCGATCAGTTTCACCTCACGTGATTGGCCTAGGCCGTGCCAACGGGTGCGGCTGACGACGTCTGCACGGCATAGGCCAGTCGCTTGAGGCGAAACCAAACGCGTGTTTTGAACAACGATGTCTGATCGCGCCCGTCACCCGCGAAAATTAGCTTCAGATGATCGTAAACCTTTCAAGACCGCTTCTAGACCAGCTTTTTGATAACGTCTGAAAAACGTTTAGCAATTGGTTACGAATAGTTTTGGCAAAGAGATTACTTGCGTCTTTTCCAATCCTATTTCTAGACCAGGTTTTCGAATACGTCTTGCAGACCTGCTCTAGATCGTCTCAAGAAAGTAATTAAGCCGGACATTAGCAGAGATATACGACGTTTTCCCGCCGAAGTTCTCTCATTCGTGTCTTCTTTAAACCGCTTTTATCGTCTTGGATAAACGCTACGAAAACGTAACGTATCTCTTTTGTGATACCTGGGAAATGACGCTCCAATTACAAGCAGCACTCTGGTTACAAAAAAATGAACAGGTTGTTTTTTTTCAGTTATACAAAAATCGGAGAATGGTATGCTAAGTTGCGAATCATAATGGAGCGTGATAGTATATAGACGGGAACTACATGCCACGGAAGCTTAAGGGCTAAAATCTATAATAATATGACCAAATGTCTTAGCGCCCCTGCAACAGCTAATCCTGTAAATTTTATGCTTTGTAATTATAGGACAAATATCTTCATTTCTTTCAGTTATTGATTCCGCGTCACTACTCCAGAAACTGGCGTTGAGAAAGCACTTCAGTCGCACCGGTTCCCCCAAGCCATCTAAAAAAACATAACGCACTAAAGTATTTCTGATAAACAATGGACATTATCATTGATAGAGATAGAGCGATAACCACAGAGCCCCAAAACAATGCCTTATTGGTGATAAAATTAGCTGATCATGAACTCTTTTGAAGCATTGTAATTATGTTATTAAAAAGTTATCGGCTATCAAGAAATTACTGGTTCTCGCTCAAGGACGATGAAAATTCAAATCGTATTTAGGTACAATCGCATTCCGAAGTTTTATGAAAGCCATACTTCGTCCACCTAAGCCTAATATTCTCACGGGGATGTTGCGAGTATATACAAACTATATTTACAATATATATACAGGATAAGTCAAAATAGCTAAGATGACTGACCACGGGATGTTGCGAGTATATACAAACTATATTTACAATATATATACAGGATAAGTCAAAATAGCTAAGATGACTGACCACGAACAACACGCAGCAGCCAGCATCTTCGATCTTCTCCTTCCTCTCTTTTTTCTCACCTTCCTTAACCCCCGGGAGGCGAAGCGCCGTCTCGGTGCAAGGTAGGCGAAGAATTGCGAGCGAAGTATGCCTTTAGCCGCAAAATGTGCTCGACGTCTACACGCGCCTGACTTAAGGATGCATCAAAGTGTAGAGGCGAAATCTCGTAATTGACGTCGTTAATTTTACGTAGGACTTCATAAGGCCCTGTGTAGCGAGAGAGAAGCTTCTGGGAGAGGCCAACCCGATGATATGGTCACCAGAGGAGCTCCCAAGCACCTGGTGCGAACTTAACATCGCGATGGCAGCGGTCGTAATGGTCTTTCTGTATATGCGGTGAGGCTAAAAAAACGCGATTGGGCGACTTGATGTGCCATGTGAGCGTGATCGATGACTTCACGAGGGTACTCAGTTGCAACACGTCGCAAAGAAGGGAGGATGGTGTCAAACGGCAGCGTGGGGATGCGATCATAGAAGAGATAAAAGGGAGAATACCCTGCGGTGTCATGTCTGGAAGAGTTATACGTGAACGTCACATAAGCCAGCGTAGCGTCCAAGTGGAGGAGATCGTTGGAGACGTACATCGACAGCATCGCTGTGATTGTTTGCTTGAGACGCTCCGTAAGACCGTTCGTTTGTGGGTGGTAGGCGGCGGATAGCTTGTGCTCTGTGGCTCAAGAGTGGAGGAGGTCATCGACAACTCGAGACGAGAACGAGCGGTCGCGGTCTGTAACTGTCGAGGTGCACTGTGCTGGAGAATGACGTCGGGAAGGAGAAAATCGGCGACATCAGTTGCATAACCAGTCGGCAACGCCTTCGATATCGCGTAGCCTGTCGCGTAAGCAGTAGCGCCGGCGATCCACTTGTTCCCGCTAGTCGTCGGAAAAGGGCCAAGCAGGTCAAGGCCTACGCGAAAGAATAGTTCAGAGGGAACTTCTATGGGATGGACTCGTCCGACAGGTGCCAGGGGTGGTTTCTTCCGGCGCTGACACAATTCGCAAGTTGAGACATAACGACGCACAATGCGGTAGCCAAGCTGTCCCGCCGTCGGTGCATCGCGAAGTTATTCGAGAACGACGAGTCGCAGATGACGACGAAAGACAAGCAGCAAATCATGGCCGTCAGCGTTGATATTGTGGCAGTAGAGGATGCCGTCATGCAGCACGAACATGCAGCACGTGTCGTCGGTGCTACCAGATTGCACTCCGGCGATGATGGGCCGTAAGGATACGTCGCGTTGTTGTTCAGCGCGCATGTTCGTCCTGTGAGCCAAAGCCATCAAGCAGGTAACCAAATCAAGCGCAATACGATCGGGAGCTTCTACGGGGTGACGCGTGAGGCAGTCAGCGTCTTTGTGACGGCGTTCAGTCTTGTAATGGACACTAAATGAAAATTCCTGGTGCCGCAAAGCCCAGCGACCAAGCCGTAGAGTCGGGTCCTGGAGGGAAGAAGCCAGCAGAGTGCGTGGTGGTCTTTGATGACCGAAAAGGTGCGGCTGTACAAATATGGCCGGGACTTGGCGACAGCCCAAACAAAAGCCAAGCACTCCAGATGGGTGATGGAGTAACTTCTCTAGGCAGGTGACCGCAGGCGGCTGGCGTAAGCTAACACGCACTCGGTACCATTCTGCTGTTGGGAGAGAACAGCACCGCTGCCATAGCCGCTTGCGTCAGTGTGGAGTTCGGTCGGTGCAGACGGATCAAAGTGGGCAAGTATGGGAGGGCTGGTCAGAAACCCGATGACAGCGGCGAACGCGTGAGCCTGCTGCGGGCCCATGACACTGGCGTGTTCTTCTTTAGAAGATCTGTCAAAGCCCGAGCGACGTCAGCAAAGTTTTTGATGAAACGGCGAAAGTAAGAACACAGGCCGCAGCAGCGCCCGTCAGAGGCAGAACGTGGAACAGGGAAACTGCATACGACGCGAACTTTTCCTGATGTGGGCAGACACCGCATGCATCAACGAGGTCTCCCAACACGGTAATCTGACGGCGCCCGAATTTACACTTCGTGGAGTTTATTTGAAGGCCGGCTTTTCAGAAGACCGCTAGAATTGCAGCGAGTCGGGTAAGGTGGCTGCTGAACGTGGGAGAAAAAACAATAACGTCGTCAAGGTAACAAACACAGGTGGTTCATTTGTAGCTCTGTAGAGGAGAATCCATCGTACGTTCAAATGTCGCAGGAGCATCGCATAGGCCAAAGGTCATGACTTTGAACTGATATAAGCGATCCGGCATGATGAAGGCCGTCTTCTCGCGGTTCATTTCATCAGCTGAAATCTGCCAGTAGCCGGATCGAAGATCGATGGACAAGAAGTATTTCGCTGCGTGCAAGCAGTCGAAAGCGTCGTCTATGCGTGGTAGTCGGTAGGTGTCTTTTCTCGTGATTTTGTTTAAGTGGCAATAATCGACGCAAAAACGCCAGGTACCATCTATCTTTTTCGCAAGGACGACAGGCGAAGCACAAGTGCTGGCTGATGGCCGGATGGCCCCTTTGCGCAGCATTTTGTCCACTTTTAATTGGATGACTCGACGTTCAGCATGCGATACATGATAGAGACGCCGACGAATACGATTCGTATCTCCAGTATTTATACGGTGGCGAACAACAGATGTTTCGACTAATGGCCTGTGTCCTAAATCAAAGATGTCACTGTACGATTCAAGCAGGAGTCGTATGTCCGTGGCCTGTGCATAGGTGAGGTCAGGTGGAATCATTTTCGCGAATTCATCCGTTAAGGAACCAGAATTGCCAGCTGCAACTGGCGCTAATATACCGCTCTCGGCATTCAGGCTCTCCCAATGTCAAATTCCCAACCACCAGAAACGCTGGCCAAGAACATGCCGGCCGGAAGCACTTGAGGGCACAGGCTGAAATTAAGAAGAGGTAGAACGTCGTAATTATTTGTAACCGTGACCAACGTATGCGCAACAGCAGCGTTCCGGTTCAAAAGCACGGCGAGGATGGGGTGAAGCACATATTCACCGTCAGGAAAGTGTGGCTGGGCGGTCAAAGTGACGTAAGTAACTGCCTCGGCTAACAGATGCAAATCTTGAAGCGAGCACGCGGTGGAGTGGTGCCCGGAGCACCGGCGAGTTCAGGCAGTTGTAACTGAAGAACGCCGGTCACGCAGTCGATGAGAGCAGAATGAGTGGATGAAAAGTCCGAGCCAAGGATAACGTCATGAGGCAGTTGTCATTCACAGTAAAGAGAACAGAAGCAGGGCAGCCGGCTATAATGAAACACGCAGTACATATTCCAAGAAGAACCAGCACGCCACCGTCGGCCACACGAAGCGCTCGAGCAGCTGCTGGGGTGAGGACCTTCTTTAAACGTCTACGTAGGCTAGCACTCATCAGAGATACGTGGGCTGCAGTGTCGACGATTGCTTGGACACGCACGCCGTTTATTTTGGCGTCAATTATAGTTCTCCTTGTGGGCACAGACAGAGGACTTGCTGCAGTAGTCGGCGATGCAGCACCACCTCCAAGGGCTATATTTTCTAGTTTTCCGAAAGGATGCGGCCTAAAGCCACAGGGGACGAAAGGCGACGTGGCTTCGGCGAACGGGAAGATGGGCGACGTGTTTGCGGAGAACGAGACTGGTGTCCGCGCTGCTATGGTGAGCGGCTGTACCACGTGTTCCGAGCAGTGTTGGCGGCGCTGTTAGACGCGGCGGTGGGCGAAACATTGCGGGTATTTCCATCAAAACGGCTCAGGTTGGTCTGCGTGCGATGTGCTGAGGGCCACGAGTTTCTTAAGTATTGGGCGACGTTATTAATGTGGCGACGGGTGAAACATATCGGCTGGTCGTCCGCAGTTCTCCACTATGTCGGGTTGCGATAACATGGAGAGAAGCGTCGGGGTGGAGCAAAAATTATAGAAGGGTGTTCGTTAGCTCTGGGATTGGCGACAGCACAGAATGAATGTAGGCAAATTTTTTCAAGTTCCTGGCGAGCGATAGCTTGTACGAGGGGAACTGAAAATGTGGTAGCATCAGGGCTACGCGAACAGAAAGCTGCGGGTGCCATCGCATCCAGTTCACATCTAACGATTCGCACCACGTCCTCTGATGGCGACGCATGCTGCTGTGCGTGTTGATCTTCACACGTCGACGTTGCGGCAGAATTGGAAAGTCTCCCGAATGGTTGCCAGACGCGTCGGCTTTTGGCGTGCTCGAATTTTCGGCACTCTTCAATGATTGCGTCAACTATAGAGCAGCTCTTGCACATGAGCAGATTTAACGCATCGCCAGCAATGCCCTTAAGCACGTATCCGACCTTCTCTGCTTCTGTCATGTCCTGACCGGCTTTACGACAAAGTGGCAGCATGTCCTGGATGTGCGAGATATAGGACTCCGTGGGGGATTGGGAAAGTGAGGCCAGATCCTGCTTAGCGGCAATATTACGGCCGCTTCGTTTGCAAAACAACTCTATCAATTTCTCTTTATTATGGTCCCAGCTAGTTAGCTCCTCTGCGTGGTATTCGTACCCCACCTTAGCCGTGCCTCTTAGGTAGAACAACAAATTAGCTAGCATAAGCGTAGGGTCCCGTCTGTTGATTCCACTCACGCGTTCGTACATGGCCACCCACTCTTCAACGTCGGCGCCATCGGTCCCGCACAAAGTTCATGGATCCTTGAGTTGCACAACGACCACCGAAGGTGACAGCGACGTAGCTGGCGACGGTGACGTTGGAGGCGGCAGCGACGTTGATCCCGCGTGCTCACCGTCATTCATGGTGCGGACGGTTATGTGACGTCCACTGCGGAGCTCCATTTCCAGCCGTGGTACCCCGCACCGCACCTCCACCAATATGCTAGGGGAAAGTTGCGAGTACATACAAACTATATTTACAATATATATACAAGGATGAGTCAAAATAACTAAGATGGCTGACCACCAACAAAACGCAGCAGCCGGCATCTCCGATCTTCTTCCTCTCTCTTCTTTCATCCTTTCGTAACAATATTAAGGCATAAGCTTTTAGGGGCTCAGATTTGTCTGGGTGCAGCCCGTGGTGGACGCAGGACGGCGGTAATCACCGGCAAGGGGAGCAAGGAGAGGTGGCACCATGCCAGTAGCGCTGTGCGAGTCGGTGCATGGGAGAACGGGAACATGCGCGTGGATACATATGGCTGTGATAGCATACCATGCTCATGGCCACGGTGGCGTCCGTTCGCAGAAAAGTTCAGACAACAGCAGCAGAGGCAGTCATAGATGTGCTTTCGCCTATAGCAGTTTAGCTCAGCAAAGTGCCCATAGATATTTTAATGCAGTTCGCTGCTCCCATTTCTTTTTCTATGGGAAAGAACTTATTTCTAAGCTGCTCTTTAAATTGACTTAAAACTGTAAATCGTACTGGTGCTAGATTGAAATGGATTTTCTGCAGTTACCAGTCGATGTGTCATTATAAACACACTTGCATTTTCTTGGCATCGTATTGCATTACCAGCATCTACGAGTTCTTAAGCAACAATAGCGTTAGGTCATTCTATCGTACTCGAACGCGAGTGGGTCATCTTGCACTGTGGCAAGCAAAATTATCAACGTGAACAACGCTAAAGAGTTTCTATGCCCCTCGCGATAACGTCGCATTTACTTATACCGTTTCACCGTACACTTTATACTTTACTGTCGCTTGCACTTATAGCGTTTCACGCCCGCTTTTTTGCAGTTGTTCATCTTTGTATGGGTAAATCAAAATTATCGCTTTCTACTTTTTGCTCTCGTAGTCGAATGTTTTGCCTTTCTCTGTTATATGACTTTTTCTTCCATTCACGTGGGAGTTAGCTGATTCAACTGGTGCATCGTGTTTATGGGACAGACTATCTGAACACCGTTATCCCGCTACAAGATTGCATCGTTGGATCCTCGCAGTCATTTTTCCTCCAAATTATCCTATACTAGAACTACCGGAGTTTAGCAGCCCTCATCAGAGATACTGCGCGCTTTAAATCTGGCCTCTTTTGCTTTGACTCAACTTTGTAACGTCGTCGCCATAAGGTTGCTTCTACATCTCTATCCCACAGTTAAGGTCGTTTCGCAGCATTGAATGATAATAAACACAAATCAGAATAAAATTGTTCCTTCCATTGTGCAATGTTCGCAGCTCGCTATTGCGGTCTTGTCCAAATTTACATGCGGATAGGCCTATTCTTCGCCCATGTAAAATAAGATCTCCGTTTATGCCTGTAGAGAAAAAAGACTTTTTCGCGTCACACAGAAAAAAAGAAGGGCAATTACCTGATATAATGAAGGTATAAACCGCAAGAAGGGCAGCGGCAACTCCAATCACCATGCAGAATAACAATAAGGCCCAGAAAAAGAGTCGACCAGCTCGTCTGAAATAGAGAAATACCTGTTATACGACAATACTGAAGTCCGTCTCAGGACAACGAAATTGCTCCAGAACACAGCGCCGCTAACTCTGATAGTATACTTGTGATGATTGTGCCGTCTCCACAGCTGTGCGCGTCGATTCACACGCGATCGTATGACATCATCATCCTCAGCCTGGCTAAGCCCACTGCAGGGCAAACGCCTCTCCCATACTTCTCCAACTAATCAGTCATGTGCTAATTGTCGCCATTTTCTCCCTGCAAACTTCTTAGCCTCATCCGTCCACCTAACCTAGCTCGTCTACACCCTGATTCCGTAATGCCTGCATGAATGCTGAGGTTTCGACTGACTATCACGGCCTCAGACTATCATGGCCAAAACACTCCTGGCAGCTTAAGGATACAGGCGCTCAAGGTTCGGAAGTGATCGCATTCCACGTTCACTGTGGACTCCTCGCCTATACTGCGACCCGCCGCCTACTGCAAGACAGTCTGTGAGCCTTGAAATCACTATCAGCCTCGTAGTGATGTTCTTAGTCTATAGTGTACCTAAATATGTGACCAAACTTATTGGCCATATTTAATCAAATGTCATCGGTGCTTTCCGCAATGCTTGTGGAAAAGCCTGGATGGTAACGCAGTTGACCTTACAAACTATAAAAACTGTCATTTATTAAAGTGATGTTTTTATCTCTTACGACCATAGTTTGCTTACCACTGTGCCGCCACTCGCATATTCTCAACTCAGCTCGAGTTTTGCTTCCGAAGTGAGTGAACTCCGTCAGTAGTGCTTGCAGAGAAAGAGAGAGAGAGAGAGAAACCTTTATCGACTTAAATGATTTACGTGCAGTGGTCGCAGCCCCTTTAGTCCAAGGCCCCGCTGGTCTCGGCCGCCCGCTTGACCTGACTTATGAAGGACAGTTGTCCCGCCAGGTCTGAGCTGGTTAGGTGTGCCTCCCATTGCTCCATTGTGTGTTGTGTTTTTTCAAACGAGTGCGATTCACAATCCCATGTAATGTATTGAAGTGTCGGTATGCCGCCGCATCACGGGCAGTCGGGCTTGTCGCGAGTGGGAAACGTGGCATTGTGTAATATAAGGGGGTGGAATACCCCGGTCTGAATTGTACGCCAGCTGGCGGCTTCCTCTCCACTGAGTTGTGGATGAGGAGGAGGGTACTTTTTCGGGTTGCACGCTGATTTGTTTGGTTTGGGTCATTACAGTGGCTACCTGGGACCATCCCAGTCAAGTCGGCCCGCTTAATAATACAACGGGCTAGCGAATGTGCCCGTTCGTTCCCCTCAAGGTTTGTTTGACCTGGACATCAAATGATCCGGTGATTATGGGCGAATTTCGTCGGCATTATTGAGTGACATGTATTGGTCACGTGGCCCCTGACAAAAGGCGACATGATTCTTGTGAGTCTGTTATTATGGTGACGCTCTTTTGCGTGCGTTCCGCGTAATCGAGGGCCATTGCCACGGAGAAATTTTCCGCAGCCGCCGGAGTACCTGCCCTGACGGATGCCGTAAATTGTTGCTGTGCTTTCGTGTCGACGATTGCCGCGTTCTTTGGAGCATCCTGACGTTCTTTGGAGCATCACTGGCGTTCGAGTGTACGTTCGAATACGCGGCTGCGTCCGTGTGCAGTGTGTTGTACGTGGGATTACTTTCATACGTTGTTCTAATATGTTGTGCGCGTGCTTTTCACCTTGCTTTATTGTATTCAGGGTGCATGTTTTTGGGTATGAGGGCCACTGGTATTCGAGCTCGTGTTGAGGCTGGTAATGGTAATATGTGTTCGCTGATAAATTGTGGGT
Source organism: Dermacentor variabilis (assembly GCF_050947875.1). Classification (NCBI taxonomy): domain Eukaryota; kingdom Metazoa; phylum Arthropoda; class Arachnida; order Ixodida; family Ixodidae; genus Dermacentor; species Dermacentor variabilis. The sequence goes on from NC_134571.1 coordinate 181,099,277, forward strand.
GTGGGGAAATACGTGCCCTTGTCAGTAGGGCCCGTCAAACGTGAGTGTAGCTCAAGCGTTCCCTCTGGGAGATTACTGTGGCTTGTTCTAGTTCTTCGAATGTGTTGTGTACTCCTAAGGCTAGCAGGCGTTCTGTGGACGTCCCCTTGGGTAGTCCGAGGGCCGCTTTGTATGCCGATCTTATTATGATGTCGACCTGTCTCTCCTCCTCGCAACTAAGGAAGTGGCAGGGCAGGCCGTAAGTGACTCGGCTTATCACTAGCGCATGGACGAGCCTCAGCGTGTCGTGGTCTTGGAAGTCCGCTTTCCTATAAGTTACGCGACGGATCATTTGCGCAATGTTATTTATGGTGGTTTTCAATGTTTCGGTGGTGTGGGATGCTTTCCCGCTACTTTGGAGCCAGAAAGAAATGATCCGCATCGCCTTAACTCCTTGGACCATGTGTCCTTCCACAATGATGTTGATAGGTCCGTTGGATATGTTGCCCCTGGAGTGTACCCGAATGACTTGCGATTTTTCGGCCGTACATTTGAGGCCACTGCTCCTGGAGAATTTGTCTACTGCGTCGGCTGCTTTTTGTAGCGCTTGTTGTTTGTGTCCCAGAGGGCTCCTTGCTGCTCGCAGCGTTATGTCATCCGCGTACAGTGTATTACCCATATCGGGGATTTGGTCCAGCCGTCGCGCCAGGCGACACATCGCTATATTGAACAGCAAAGGTGACATTATTGCCCCTTGGGGTGTTCCTCTTCTGGCCATGTTGAACTTTTGGGGTGCGATTTGACCAATTCCTATTGTGGCAGTGTGGTTGGGAGAAAAGCCCGCACGTAGTTGTACGTTCGTTGTCCGCATACCGTCACATCGAGTTCCTCCAATATTGTTTTGTGGGAAACGTTTTCAAATGCTCCCTTGAGGTCTAGTGCAACCACTAGTCTTTCCTCTCCGCGGGTGATGTTAGCTATAACTTCTTCTCTGATCAGTAATAATGCGTCTTGACAGGATAGCCCCGTACGGAACCCTATCACGGTGTTTGCAAACCATCTTATTTCTTCAAGGTACCGCTGCAGTCTTATATGTGCTAATCGATCGTACAGTCTACCCAGGCAGGACGTGAGAGAAGTGGGCCTCAGAGGGCCTATTGGGGGGTTCTTTTTAGGTTTTGGGATCATGATGATTTTAGCTAGTTTCCATTCCGGCGGCAATTGGTATTTGAGCCAGCTCTCTCCATTGAACAGTTCTGTGATTTTAGTCAAGACTCTAGCATCCAGGTTCCGAAGCATCGCGTTCATGATGGCACCAGGACCAGGAGCCGAGATTTTGGCGGCTGCCGAGCTGCCTCAGGCTCCTGAATATGTGAAAGGTTCATCTTATTTAGAATTCGTATTTCCAAGGTATGGTCCCGTCTCGTTCGGGCCGTCTGTGTTTAATGGTGGTCTTATGTATCGTTCTTTCAGTTTCTCTAGTAGTTCCGCGTCTGTGCCTGGGAAACTGTCCGATATGACTTGGAGTCGTTTGTTGTCTTCGGTGCTTGGGCTGTATGGGTGAACCATCCCGCGAAGGATGCGCCACGTGCCAGCCGTTCGCAAGGTCCCCGACAGGCACCCGCAGAACGTAGCCCACTCGTTTTTCGCTAATTCATCTGCGTGTCGTTGCGCTTCCTCGACCAGAAGTGTTATGCGGGCAGGTAGGTGTTTGTTGAGGCGTTGCTTTTTCCAACGCTTAACTAATCCGTGTCTTTCGTGCCACATGTTTACTAGATGGAAATCTACCACAGGTGCCTCCGACGTGCGCTCTATGGTTTTCGTAGTGTCTTTGTGTGTTGATTCGATGAGTACTGTCTATTCTTGTATGTTATCGGGAGTCTTTGCTGTGTCGAGCTTTCTTTGGAGTTCCCTCTATTTTGACCAGTCGGTTAATTTCGTTGCGCCAATCGCTCTACGTAATTTGGGGGTCGAGAGTGAAATACGAATCAGATCATGATCACTCCCCAAGTTTTCGTTTAGCGATGCCACCTGTGCGTCTTTGATATTTAGCGTGCGCGCGCCATTGGGTGTTGTGTCATTGCTCACGCAGTTACCTGTGCGTGTGGGCGTGCCTATGTAGTTTGCTGTCTGCATACCGAGGCTCTCAATCGATTGCTCAAGTAGGGCTCCTTTAGGGGATGTGGACGCGTAGCCCCGCATTTTATGTGTCACGTTGAAATCGTCCAATATCACCATCCGGTCTTTCGTGCCAGCTATGGCCTTAGTGTGCGATAAAATATGCGGTATGTCCAAATCTTTGTTTTTGGGAGGCCTGTAAATGTTTCTTATATTGCTGTGTAGTTTGCCTCTGTTCGCCGGTAGCACGCTGATCGTTACAGAATTGGTTTCCCTGGCACGTTGGGGGACAAGTATCATTTGTGCTGTGATTGTCTTGCTCACCAGCATGGCAACGTTAGGATTTCGGGGGTCGCTCAGAACATAATAGCCCTGTAGTCGGGCCGGTTTGGGTCCGACCTCCTGAAGGCATATTAGGTCCGGAGCTACCTGAGCTATTTTAAATAAATTGCTGCAGGGCTGCCGCCTTTCTAGCAAACGATCTGCAGTTCAATTGCCAGATCTGTAATTGTTCCGGGTTGTTTGGTTTTATTTTCTCTTTAAGTGTAGTAGCCATGGTTCCCCCTCGTCATTTATGCTTTTGACATCACGGTGTCCGAGCCGCCCGTATCAATTATGCGGTGAGCAGTCTTGGTCTTGGCCGATCCGGCGCCTATTGATGTGGCGCGTTTCTTAGTCGTTGTGGCTTCGGCTGCGGTCTTTAGCTACTCCGTCACTTGGTGTTTGTGCTTCTCGAATCGTACCAGCATTTGTCATTGGAAATCAAGGAGTTTCTTATTCACGAGGGCTATCATCTCGTGCATTAGTGATTTAGAGGTTTCTGCGCATAATAGTTGGATTCAGGCAATTGCGGATGGCGCTTCGGTATTTGGTGTTTGCGCTTTTAGTGTTGATGATTTTGGTTCACTACGTGTGACAGTGTTAATATTTGAGGCGATTTGTGTCGGTTCTGCTGCCGATTGTCTACGCTTTGATTCGAGCTGTTGTATTTATTCGTGTGAGGAGTCTCTCGAGCTCCTTAATCGTTTCTTCGGATCGCTTTTGTTTGCGTTCGTCGTCTCGAAGCTGTGCGCGTAGCTGTGCGTTTTCCTGTTTAAGTATTTCATAACCGGGATCTCGCTGTGTGTTTGGTGTGTGTGTTGCGGAGAATTGGGAGATAGAACCGTCGCCCAGCTCACCTGAGGCTTTTGTGACTGCGGGTGATACAGGGGCACTTGTGCAGGGGCGCTTGTGCGGCCGTGGACGGCTCCCTGGATGGCCTCTTTCTTCTTTTGCCTTTAGAAGATGTGGATTTGTGGCGATGGTTGTCTTCCTCATCCTCTGAGCTGAACCATCGCAGTTTCTTCTGGCCCACTGGCTCTAGTGAGCGGGACTGACCATTGGTGTTCTTGGAACGAACGTTCTTTTGTTTCTGTGGACATTTGTTGCTGCTAGTCTCGTGGTGTGCCGCTCCGCACACGGCGCATTTGCTCAAACACTCGTGTCCAAAGGCGGGTGGATTCTTCAGACCGCATTTTCGCAGATGTCGATCGGGTGGGGGCACACATCCGGTTGGTGTCCCGCTTGGAAACATTCCCGGCATATTTGGACACTGGAATTTTGTGGATGGAGTCGCATCTCTCCTCCCATGTAAGAAATACATTTGTGAAGGGAGCCACTGGTGAACGTGATGAGTGTCCTGTATGACTTGCCTAGCATCCGAGCTCGTTCGATTAACTCCGTGTGTACGTACTCGCATGTTGGCTACTAAATGTTCGATGGGTGTGTCCGCTGGAATGCTGCGGACCACACCTCGATAGCAGTTGTCGGGGTAAGCTACGTGTGTGTTGAATTGGTTTACGCGTCCGTTCAATTCGAGTTGCGTGATGCGGCGGAGTACGTTGGCCACTTCCGTGCTGTTCACCGAAAAAATCATAATATTTGATCCGGGGCGAGTGCGGAGGATAAAATCCGTGCCCGTGATTCTTTCGCGCTTCACGGGTCCATATTGAGTTTAACTGAGATGGTTTTGGCTTGGTTGGCTTGCCTTGAGAATGGCACTCGCCAAGGTTGGTTGGTATTAGTATGTCTGATTGTTCATACCTTTGTTGGATGCATGCTGATTTTTACACCATATTTTGGTAGCGCTGGTATATGTTTGAACTTTTGATGGTGGAAGCGATTTGCTTGGTCGTCGGCCACGTCATATGAATGGTTGCCGCGTACCCCTCTCGTGAAGTTTGCCTGACTTGGTGAGCCGCGTTGCTTAGGTGATCGGGCTCCCTTGCTTTTTTCGTTCTTCTTACGTTGTTTCTTAGCTCTTTGTGGTTGAACAATGTGCCAACTACCGCCAATGCGGTAGGCCTTTATCGGGTCTGGTTCGATGAGGTCCTTGTCGAACTCTTGTTCCATCTCGGTGGATGAACGTTGTTTGTTATAATCGTTTGGTGAGCGCCCTGAAGTGGAGCACATTGGTGCCGGTGGTGTACCGGTAGCCGTCGTTCGCTCTTCAGGGGCCTTCCGAGACATTTTCTCTATTTTTGAGGCGGCAGCGGTCTCACAGACCAGGCCTATGCTTACGGAACGCCGTGCGTTTCTGTGATCGTTCTTGCCGCGTTTGTTACCCGACGCAGTTGTGCCCGCTTCAGATCTTCGAACTTCAATATACAGGGAAAAAATTCGCCTACCGGCTTGAAAATGATGTCCAGGTGTAGATCTCGTCGAGTATAGTCCAATGGATATCTTGACTGTTGTCCTAATGTCATTGGAACGGGCGTAAATCGGGTTTTGGTGGAGCCGATGCAAGCCACATCAGCTCCGTCTGGCCCCCTCTCTCGCGTCCGTAGTGCTTGAAGAAAATGCGTTCCAGCCCCATACAGCGGCCGAATGCTCTAAACAAGAGCATCCTTCTCTCGCGTCACAGTGCCGTATAGAAATGCGTGGCGCGTTCGTCACGAGCCAGTTTCTAGGGTTCCTCCATCACGAGAGCTAGAACTTTAGAGGCTATGTTCGACGGCACTGCATTCTGCATCGGTCCGTCTTCTTTAATGTAACCGATGAAGGAGGTAAATTCCATCGATAAAGTCGTCGCATTAAAAGCAGAAGTGAACATGAGCCACCACTTGGGAAGACCATGAGAAATTTTCCAGCAGAATCCATCTCACGATGAATGTCGATTGTAATACGATTGGCATTGAATCAATGTAGCGATACACTGTATTGACAACACCGAAAGAGGTCATCAGCTGGATACTTCTCTCACGCATCCCACTACAAGCTGTGCGCCACCTGGCGGCACTGCCCTGCAGTTCACACTTGGCGCCGCTTGAATTCCGCCGAGCATCGTTCCAAATTGTCAACGTATATTTTAGTCATTAAAGAGGTGGCACACAGTAGTGGTTTATTGTAGAGCGACCCAGACGAAGTGCCACATGGCAAGTAACACGTACCCATTGACACAACTGGACGTCTGATAAACCCATTGAAGAGTGGCGCATACCCAATATCACGTATTCAGCGATCCAAGCTAGTCGGAAGGTTGGTTTCGAAGCCTCTTTGCTCACCTCAGCAGGCCTACGTGATACCTATTGAGCCATGGTCTTCTAAGGGTCCCAATTTAGCGGGAAAACGGGCAGACAGAAAGACAGAGAGACGGACCGACGGACGGATGGACCGAAGGGCGGCAGACAAACAGACGGACGGGCAGACAGACAGACAGACAGACAGACAGACAGACAGACAGACAGACAGACAGACAGGCAGGCAGGCAGGCAGACAGACAGACAGACAGACAGACAGACAGACAGACAGACAGACAGACAGACAGACAGACAGACAGACAGACAGACAGACAGACAGACAGACAGACAGACAGGCAGACAGACACACAGACAGAGAAACAGATAGAGAGACAGGCAGACGCACAGACAGACAGACAGACAGACAGACAGACAGGCAGACAGACACACAGACAGAGAAACAGATAGAGAGACAGGCAGACGCACAGACAGACAGACAGACTGACAGACAGACAGACAGACAGACAGACAGACAGACAGACAGACAGACAGACAGACAGGCATACGGACGGATGAATGGATGGATCAATCGATCGCTCGATCTCGCGAGGTTCGCTAAGACTCGTACGAGTGCTACTCGGGTTATTCCGGCTTTCAATACTGCATTTTGTTGGGCGAGTCGGTCGCACATCGTTAAGAAAGGTGAAGCACAATACAAACTCGTCGAAAAGAGTTCAAGGAAGGGCACGGACTTGGGACTGCTAGATGCAAGTTATTGCGTATTGCCATAAGACATCACTATACTACTTGAAGTGCTGCATGCCTTAGATATGTAGAAGTAAAGCTTTTCATGCAGCACGACGGCAAGTCTCCCCGAGTTGCCCAGAAATAACTTTCTTGAAGTCTCATTTTGCATTCAAATCAAGGAGTCACGCGCAGACTTAGTGGATACAGTGATGTTCACCACGGTATCACGCTGTCGGTTGTCAGCTTCAGTAGAAACATAGAGACGGGGGAAAAGACGGGACACGTCTGTACACGCAGTGCGGATTGCACCCGCTGCGGTGAATCAATGTCAATGGTTTCGTGGTTCTTAACGCAGTGAGGTGGACTCGATTCAACACAGTAGCGGCATCATTTCAATGTGAGTGAAATTCACAAAGGCACGTGCTCTTACATTCACCAGCCAGTTAGAGAACCTCACATTCTAAAAAGTAAGAGCGATGGTAGCGTGACCTGCTCGGCCCTTCTTGTGCCACCGCGCTGAACGCTGCATCACTTCTGAGGGGGCCGAATGCAGCCAGAGACCATTAAACGGACATTCGCTTTAATTTGATAGAAAAATGCATCGAGTCAGTAAACCCAGCATCCAACGCTGCCTCGAAAAATCTCCGCCAGCCACGTGCTTCGAGCATCGCGTATCAGCCGCTGAGCACCTAACATGGGAAATCTACTACAGCAGAATACAGCTTCTCTTTTACCACTCTTTCCTAGCGGTGGAAAAGAGGACCATAGACCGCTTGCAGCCCATAGAGTATCGAAAGCGCTATACACGACTTTACAAAGGGCTGCGTGCCCTGAACCAACTTGTAAAGCTTTTTCGAAACGCTTAGGGATCAACTGCCTGCCAATGCGCAATGTGTGAATCGCCTAAGTAGAGCCAAGCTTTCATTTCGACTGCCTAGGCTAGAAAGATAAACGTGACGACAGTGGCCACAAACTGTCGTGCTTGGTTCCACAGCCAAGCCGTCTCTGTGCAGTCGGTGTGCCGAGTGCATCCGGGATCCGGCAGCCGTTTTTTCGTTTTTCTTTTGCCTGCTGGGCACGTGCAACAGCGTTGGTGACCTGATGAAATATGCTATTTTGGACATGCAATGTATATTGACCTGGACCCGCTTTTGGTAAACTCGCCAAATGCACCACTGGCATGCAAACTAATTTTCGAGTGGGGGTAGTAATCTCTCTCTCCCTCCTCCATCTCTCTCTCTCTCTCTCCATATATATATATATATATATATATATATATAAGTGAAGGTGATCTTCGCAGTGCATGCCACCTGGGATCGGTCTGCCGCCGCTACTCTGTCCGCATTAACGACACGCCAACAACGGCAGCTGCACTACCCTGCATATGATTTCCGCATTGAATTTTCTTCGGTGCCTGTTCGTGTTTCGTATGCTATAGCGTAAATGCCGACGCGGAGGCCTCCTGCCAAGGGGAGGGGAGCAAGTCGGCGCGCAGCGAGGTTGGGAGGAAGGTTAGGCAGATGCTGCTTTAGCGACCCGAGACCAATAAACTATGGTATCTTCTTTTGTTTATTGTCTCAATGACACGCTGATTTCTTGGAGAATACTCATTGGAGATTATACGGAAGTTCATGTTGCCAACTGGGCGGAGAATGTATACACAGACCGGGTGCACGTCGCACGTATAGAGTGAAGTTCGCCTCCCTAGCGGATTACCTGATCGCGATTGCACTAAAAAAGGCTGAAAAATGCGTCAGTGAAAATTATCGTTGTTATTGATAGATCCTCTTTTCAATTTTACATCATGAACCATTAGAGTCTAGCGTTGCCAACATTTTAGGAAGCGCGTCACTGAAGTGAGACAAAAAAACGGCCATGGCTTAGCTTGGTTAAGCCTGGTGATTGCGAAGCAATAGTGACCGTAGCGCCCCTGGTGAGAGGAGCGGGAGTTAGGCCGCCGTTGGTAGCTACCGCCTTACCTCGCGACGGCGTGAGATGGGGCCCCGTTTTTACACAGCTGGGGTGACGTCACACCGACCGTAGCGCCCCTGGTGAGAGGAGCGGGAGTTAGGCCGCCGTTGGTGGCTACCGCCTCGCCTCGCGACGGCGTGAAATGGGGCCCCGTTTTTACACAGCTGGTGTGACGTCACTCTAGGTCAGGTGGTGTGACGTCACGCAGCGAGGTCACGCTAAAGGTCAATGGTGCCTACCACCGCCTCGCCACGGAACGGGCTGAAGTGCGACCTAAAGTAGTATTGCTTCGCAATTAAAAGTCACCAAAACTCTCGCTGTAACTGTGAAGTGAATTTTAATAATGTAGGTATTTTGAAACACTATAATATACGCTAGCTTCAAGTAAATAATTAACCCAGACATGTCATGTGGCTCCAATGTTCGTGCAGCTGAAGGAAAACAGTGAGTTTGCCGACAGAGTCTAGAGGGCTTTAGTAATGCGCTTGCTATAGGATAGGTAAATCTCGAAGTTTCGAATACGAATAGTGGTTGTGGAATATATTACTCATATTCAAAAATTAACTTTTCAAATTTTCGAATGTCGAAGTAACCAAATATTTCGCTACAACCAACTGTACAAATCAGGTTACTGTTTCCGTATGCTGAGCAAAGTATAGCAAATTATAATTACCGCAAGTAAAACAGCGACAAAATTCTCGAAGCTATGCAGAAACTAATCGGTAATTCAAGGTTTGTTTCGGTTCTGCGGTGGAAGTGTGGCGCTGGTTAACACTCCTTTGGGTACTTCTTGTACACGTCCGTAAATACCCCAAAGTGCATGGACGTGGCAACTGCTGTCGCCTTATCACAATTTGTAGTGCAACGCGCGCGATAAATGCAGAGGTTGTAAATTAGGCTCTCAGCGTCAGCAAGCTCAGCTTTCCTCCATTTCCCATTAGCCTCTCATTTTGGCACTTCAATTAGACACTGAAGACAATTTATCCTATGCTTTACGTTTCTTCATTATCTGTTGGTTTCATATATTCGGACCAAGAAATACATGCGAGCGTTCTTACAGAAGCGGTGCCCTTACAAAACTGGGTCCCTCAGTTCCCCTGTTTTCGCCCAATACTTGACAATCGGCTATATTGCGTTTATGGCCTGCCAATTCGTCTTTCTTGCAGCCTAGTCAGGTAGTAGTCTTATCTCTTACGTTACAACCAGTGATGTTTCCTTTTTTTTCCTTGTGAAAGGATCTGTGTTCTGTCTAGGACGCACAGATACCGCTTTAGCGTTGTATTTTCCTGTTGCATCGACTTCTGACTTTTATTGACATAACGAACCGAAGAACTCGGTTTCTCGGAGGGGGAAACGATGCACGCCAGCCAAACGTCGTGATCGGCACGGGCAGAGAGATAGACAGATAGTGATATAAAGAAAGGAAGGACGCTTGATTCTGCAACCCGTGAGGGAGCAAGGCGAAGCGTCGTCAGGGGAGAGGGAGTCCGGGCCGCGACGCGCCTCGCACTGGCCCCGCACAGCCGCTATGCGCGCGTGGCGCGCGACCTGTCGGGGCATCGCCGTACATTGAGAGGAGGGGGTCTTCTGTACTTGCCGCAAGATGGCTCTGCGTGTGCGCATAGCGCAGAAGAAATATAGTGGAAACGCACTTCGCTACTCCTGCAACTGCGACTTCTGTAAGTTAAATTTTCATAATTACTGATATACGCCGCAGTATAACTTTCTACGGCTCGTTTCTAAGGCAACACCGCATTCACTAGAGGCGCTTTTGTACCGCTTTCAAGCATCGAACTAGTAGGCTGTGGTACGTAATGCAGGTGTTACATTGTGCAAGGCTCAATGTACAGAAGCTGCATCGAATTTTCGCCATTTTCGTGTGGGATGCGCAATGGGAAAGGTGCAGCCGAACAAATTTGTTCAGAGGAGTCAAGAATGGTGGATTGGGCCTGGGACACCTTTTTTTTGCGGCAGATTGTTAACAGGTTTCTTTTCCTTCGCGACGTCACTGATCCTTTTTTTGCGCACCGCGTGCCAAGTAAGGCTTGGGCGCGCGTTGCCAGACTTTGTTGTTTCAACCGAAACACTCAAGGGAGGCATTTTTGGATATTTTAGAGAAGTCGTCGCAAGTGTACGATTCCTTGCAACGAGGTTTTCAAACGAATATTTACCTACTGTCAAAAAGAAAACATTGTACAAGGATTTGTGTGACGTTGTTCTGCCAGAGCCAATGTACAGAGCCTTGTACAGTGGAGGCCCTGGTAGGGACGTGTTAAAGAGAGTAAAAAAAATGCAAGTTGCGCCAGGGGTTAAAACCTTTTTTTTAATGTACACACTGGAACGTTGCCAGTAAAAATGTTTTTACAGGAAAAGGGCTTATTTCTTCCATGGGGATCTCACTGCCTTATCTGCAAACAACCAGAAACAATAGATCACGTCTTCCTTCATTGTTGGGAAGGGGTATTTTTTTGGGACGTACTACAAAGAACGTTAAAGAAACAATTTCCTCTCGACCCTCATGGAATACGGTATCTACCCATTAATAACGAGGATGGTTTTCCGTTGGATTTAGTAATGTTAATTGGCCTCCACAGTATTTGGCGCTCTCGAATGGCAGGATACTACTGCGCTCCCGACGCACGGCCTACGCCAATTTATTTCCGTGAAACTGTCCATCGGTTTGTTGAGATTTTAAAGGCCGGTGGCGATACCCCGAGTGGCTGTCAAGGATGGAGCCATTGATGGCTCTAAATGAATTTTAATGTGGCGAAGCCAGCCCCCTACCAGGCTGTTTATGTCAATACGGAGTGTTCATTGTATCTTTTATGTTTTGTTTTCTGTATTGCTATTGCTGTTCTTTCTTTGTCAAAGTCAGGCAATAAAGAAAAAAAACTCGTGGCTGAGCAGTAGCGTCTCCGTCTCAGACTCCGGAGACCCTGGTTCGATTCCCACGCAGCCTATCTTGCAAGTTGTTTTTATTGATGAAGTGCCTGCCAGGATTTATCGCTCACGGTCAACGACGGAGACACCGATGCCGACGACACCGGCTTTTCTGCGACACGAGCTCCTTAACGCTGTCACATTAATATATAATATCGTTATAATAGTGTAAATGTAGTTGATTGGTAGCTTTCTAAGTGATAGAAAACAATTTAAACATTAAAGTTGCTACATTAATGACAGATGTACTTGTTTATCTTTATCGGGCGACCATGTTTCACCGCCTAACAAATGTAATCGCACAGCGCAGGATGTGCCTTCACGTATAGGAAGTTTCTGGAATGCTATCGATGGTTCCATCCTCTGTATGTGACCGAACTTTGCGTAATCTGATTGCACGTATGCGTGACGCGAATAAGGGAGAGCTTTGTGGAAGGCACGCGGGTCCCAGTGACTGCTCTGGAACATTCTACGACTGATGTATAAAAGCCGACGCGCTTGTCCCGCTCATGAGATTTTGACGATCGCCGACTGTGTTAGCCGCGGTCAGCGTTCTGTAAGTGCAGCCTGTTTTTGTGGCCATAGGTTCGCCCAATAAAAGTTAGTTTCGTCTTTCACAGTATTGATACTGTGTTCTTTATACGTCACTACCACGTGACAATATTACAGCGGTAGAAGTGTGAATAACGAAACTAACCTTATTGGGCGAACTTCTGCCCTCTGAAGAAGAACGCACAAAAGACAGCAATAGCGGCGAACTCGGTCGGCGATCGTCGGAAATTTGATCAGCCGGTCAGGTGCGTCGGCTTTTAAACACGAGCGATCGAACGTTGAAGAGTATTCGCTGGTGACCACGTGTCTCTCACTGAGTTCGGGTCGCACATACATGCAATCAGAATAAACAAGTTTCGGTGACAACAGACAGCCGACAGAACCGCAGATAAGATACCAGAAATTTCCGACAGATGAAGGCGCGTCCCGAGCGGAGCGATAACATTTGTTAGGTGGTGAAAAGCGCTCAACCGCAAAAGGTACACAAGACTACGTGTCAATATCCGCAGGGATACATAGGGCTCCATAGAAAACGCGTGGGGAAGCTTATAGAAGGGGTGGGCTAATTAAAATTTGGGAGTGGGTGAGCTTGAAATCTGGAGGTAGGCCAACTGATATTTGGGGTTGGGCGATCTGCAACTCTGTATACACAATGCCTCAAGACCTCGAGCGTACCGCAGTCTTGGTAGAACGCTAACATATATTCTAATCCATAAGACTTGAAAAATTATAGACCGATCAGCTTACTGTCCGTTGCCTACAAAGTATTTACTAAGGTAATTGCAAATAGAATCAGGAACACGTTAGACTTCCGTCAACCAATGGACCAGGGAGGATTCTGTAAAGGCTATTCAAATATAGATCATATTCACACTATCAATCAGGTGATACAGAAATGTTCGGAATATAACCAACCATTATATGTAGCTTTCATTGATTACGAGAAAGCGTTTGATTCAGTCGAAACCTCAGCAGTCATGGAGGCATTGCGGAATCAGGGTGTAGACGAGCCGTATGTAAAGATACTGAAAGATATCTATAGCGGCTCCACAGCCACCATAGTCCTCCATAAAAAAAGCAACAAAATCCCAATAAAGAAAGGCGTCAGGCAGGGAGATACGATCTCTCCAATGGTATTCACAGCGTGTTTACAGGAGGTATTCAGAGAGCTGGATTGGGAAGAATTAGGGATAAGAGTAAATGGAGAATACCTTAGTAACTTGCGCTTCGCTGATGATGTTGCCTTGCTTAGTAACTCAGGGGACCAACTGAAATAATGCATGCTCACTGACCTGGAGAGGCAAAGCAGAAGGGTGGGACTAAAAATTAATTTGCAGAAAATTAAAGTATTGTTTAACAGTCTCGGAAAAGAACAGCAGTTTACGATAGGTAGCGAGGCACTGGAAGTGGTAAGGGAATACATCTACTTAGGACAAGTAGTGACTGCTGATCCGGATCATGAGAGTGTAATAATCAGCAGAATAAGAATGGGCTGGGGTGCGTTTAGCAGGCATTCTCCGATCATGAACAGCAGGTTGCCATTATCCCTCAAGAGAAAAGTATATAATAGCTGTGTCTTACCAGTACTCACCTACGGGGCAGAAACCTGGAGGCTTACGAAAAGGGTTCTACTTAAGTTGAGGACAACGCAACGAGCTATGGAAAGAAGAATGATAGGTGTAACGTTAAGGGATAAGAAAAGAGCAGATTGTGTGAGGGAACAAACGCGCGTTAATGACATCTTAGTTGAAATCAAGAAAAAAATGGGCATGGGCAGGACGTGTAATGAGGAGGGAAGATAACCGATGGTCATTAAGGGTTACGGACTGGATCCTAAGGGAAGGGTAGCGTAGCAGGGGGCGGCAGAAAGTTAGGAGGGCAGATGAGATTAGGAAGTTTGGAAGGACAACATGGCCACAATTAGTACATGGCCGGGGTAGTAGGAGAAGTATGGGAGAGGCCTTTGCCCTGCATTGGGCGTAACCAAGATGATGATGATGATGATGATGATGATGATGATGATCTGCATTTAGGGCGTAGATTAACTGGAAATTCGGGTGCTTGCGAATTTAAAGTATGAAAGTGAACCAACTTGATCTATTGGAGTGTGTCAACTTGAAATATGAGAATAGGTGAACTTGCAATTTGGGGGTAAGCTATCCTAATTTTGGGGATGTGTGAGCTTAAATTCGGGCATGGACCAACTTTAATTTGGGTGCAGACCGACTTACATTTGTGGGTGGGCAGACTTATATTGTGGTGTTTGCCAATTTGAGATTTGGGGATTGGCCAACTTGAAATTCTGGGTTTTGCCAGCCCAATTTTCAGAGTGAGCCAAATTGAAATGTAGGCGTGGGCGGAAGATTGGGGGCGCGCCAAATGAAATTTTGGGGCTATGCTTTCGCATACGCTTTAGAATTCTAGTGCAGTTGCTGTACAATTTTTTTAATCTTAATAGCCCGCTAGATCATACGGCTTAAGCAGGTGCTTCGCACACACGATTGATTTCAGCCGACAAGTGTAACTGTTGCACCCTGCTTTAGGCTGTTTTTGGTTGCAATCTGTTTAACGGCTTGAAATTATCTCGCGTGCCGACAAAACACACTGAAGTTTCATTCCGGAACACCAGTTCCGATTGCTTGCCTTGCGGACAGATTGCCACATTGCTAGTCGGCTCCTTTCCAATCGGAGCAACCGCGTGCTCATACGCGTTGGAGTGCGTGCTACCGGTGTCTGTGCCCACACTTCGGCAAATATGGCTTCGTGATCCTCTAACCTTGGTACACAGTAGTTTTGTGCTGATGAGGGCCACAAAAGGCTCGCCACCACGAGAAACGGAGATAATAGCGCGAATCTACTTATTTCGGAGAAATTCACAAATGAGACAAGCGCCGTGCTGCACACAGAGTGAAATCCTGCACTTTTCTGGTCGCGTTCCTTCTTTTGTTGCATGTGATCAGCAGAGTAGTCCCTTAGGTACACACCATTAAAGTTTACTAACCTTCATACATACGGGAATGACTACTAAATGATGGCCTGTTAAGAGAAGCCGAAAGCAACCAGTGCTTTTATAGGGCAGTTTCGGTCGTCACAATTGACAAGCAAGTGTGGTATTGCGATATTCAATATTGATCTGCAAGTTTGTACAAATCATCTGGGGAAAACTTGTGCAGAGCGCTCGTATTTGAGACACCTGAATACAGTCAAGTGTTATTGTTCTTATTCTACTTTATATTACCCTCACGGCAGCGGTACGGAGCTTAGCTGTCAGTGTACCGCATACTTTCGCAAGGAAAGCATCGGGATGATTCGTAATTACTTTACTTTACAGGGAAACGCATCAGGAATGGTGGTACGCATATAAAGCTTTATAACGACAGAGCATTGTCAGTGGCTTATTAGGACAAGGTGATGTCGACTAAGCTTACTTAAAACTGTGACCTCTGAAAAATAACGGCACGTCAGTCGATGGTCGTCTGACAATTTTGCCGCAAATGCTTAGCCTGCCTTCCGAAATAATGACACTTTTCAGGAGTAGATCAGCGCAGCACTTGCATGTTGACGCGGCCTAGGATGCGCACTGTCGCCTCCTGTGCTCGGAGCTGATTGGTCCAGCCAACACCGCCAGGTTGCGCGAAGGGCGAAGGGGACGAGTCCACTTCCGGGCTAGTTTCAGCTGCTCTCGGCGCCGGGGGTGGGTTCGCAGCTGGACCGAGTAATCTGGGCACAATCGGGGCGGCCGTAGAAGGCGTCTCCTGCGATTTTCCACAATAAGTGAAATGGACGGAATATCTGATACGTGCCCTTATTCTGAAGCGAAGAAGTTCGCTCAAGGTGTACTACCACTTGCCAATCGCGTGAAATTTTAGAAACCATGCCAGTAGTGATTCAACTCCGGTCTAAAACATGCGTGACCGCTTACCTTCACGGAATTTCATTGTTAAAACACAACTGTGCGAGTTTCAGGATCAAGATTGCCAACCTGGACATGTCATCCTAAGAAAGAGGTTTTCAATGAAAATTTAAGCTGTCGCACTTATTGCATTTCTTCCGTAATAATGATAGCGGTGCTATCAATTTAGTGGCATTCCCTTTGGAACGGCGCTATGACAAATAGTCACTCAGCCTGCTTCATTTTGTCACATATGCTGTACATGCTTTTCATTCAATCATATTTGTATACATCTCCATAATCTCCTAATATTCTTCTTTAGACTTCTCTATTAACCTTGTACCGCTACCATGCCTCTAATGGGTCCGGTCGTGTCAATCTCTTACCTGTTTTCTTTTTTCTACCAATACTCTAAACGACTCTTGCTTTTCTAGACTGCCGACCAATTGATGCTTCACTCCACTTGAAATCCAAGCACTTATAGAAGGTGTACTTTACCTACGGGTGGCACTGGGCGACTTCCCTCGCATTCCATAAGGATGTGCTGAGTGGCCTTCAGATTTTGATGCAGCATACACATGCCTCGTCTTGTGAATAGTTGCTCCGGTATGATTTTCTTATAAGGCAAACAGCCCGAACTTCAAATAGGAAGTCATTCCCTTATGTGTTATCTTACACATATTCCGATTCCTTCTAATTGTTGTAAATCTCCATGGTCTTTTAGTTTGCATTCTTAGCATCCGATTCACTGTCTCTGTTTCTGTCAGTTTCTTTCTGATGAAAACTAGTTGTCTACTTACACTTTCAATCACCTTGTACTTGTTCGACAACTTTCCTGACATCTTCCTCAATTGTTTGCCGACGCTTGCCATGTAGAGATACTTGTGCACTTTAGCCACCCATTTGTTTTGATTTATGCTCCTTAGTGTCCCATCACTCCTTTCCAGATTCCACGCACCGCCTCATATTTGTTCCGGCCCCAAAGAGTTCTATGTTTCATTACTGCGACATTGCGCTTTCCTTTTATTTTCTGGTTATCTTACTGGGTGCTTGAGTTGGTCTTTGCTATATTTATATATACACCGATATACTTATATAGCTTATGTGAGAATGACTTGAAGTTGAATTGACACGGCGTAATTTCTCGTCTTTTCATTACAGATCATAATTCCCGATTTCCCGATATGTCCCCAATTCTAGAACTTAAGGCCTGGATATGTCACTGCGTTGCCATAGATGTTCGCCAGTGTCTGTAATCTCTTGCATTGTCCGCTATCCGCTAGTAGGACTACGTCGTCAGAATACATTATTCTGGGGACCTTCTGTTGCACCATTTGTTCATTACACATGCAGGATAAATGAAACTTTAATTCAATGTTTACGTGTGATTTCTCTATGCAATTAACACGAAGCATGAGCAAGAATGTAGAAAGAGGACATCCTTGCTTCAGTCCTTGATGAATTTCAATCACTTCATCACTTTTACGGCCTTCCCATACAATATGTATTGGGCTGTCTCTATATACTGGGTGTCTAAGCGAAGACTATAAGAAAATCTTTAACCTACCTCTGGTATAGTTATTCTGCACAAGCTAGTCTACTAATAAATGCCGACAGATGATTCTTTGCTGGCACCAAATGCTGGCACAAAAGATTCGAATGCATAATCGGCTAGTTAGGAAAAATCGCTAAGTGTGTTTCAAACTAATGACATTATGGCACATATTCATATTACCAATTACAGCCGCGGAGTTCGCAAGGCTAGTCCACTTGCAACGAATTCTGAGGATGAAAGTAGTTTCGAGAGAATAATTCCCAAACTTGCGTGAAAATGCATTGGCATACCAGTTTCTTTCGCGCTTCAATGCATAAAACGAAGTTTTGCGAAGAAAGTGAGAGGAACGACATTGCATATTCACCGCAAATTTGACGTCACATATATTGTAATTAACGTCATCCTCACAATTATGTTCAAGTGGATATGCCTCTGAGTCTCACATCCTAGAATTTGTAAATTGCTATATGTGCCATCGGGCAATTAGTGAAAAACTTAACTAGTGATTTTAATAATGAGTCTATTTTTCATTTCGATTTTTTGTGCAATAATATCGGCCTCTTCGACTAGACCAGCTTATGTAATAGAATTGTGCTATCTGCCACATACAATTTTAAAAACATTTTCGAAAGTTTTCGCCAACATACCTTTGAGATATCCCTCAACAGCTCCACAAAATCATCATGAATGCCTTCGTGCTTGAGAATATTCCATGATAATTACATGTCTATGTTGTCGTAGGTGTTTTTAATATCTAGAAATGCTACCCCTAAAGGTATATACTGATCTACTACGCACTGAGTTAGCAGAAATAGATCACACTCAACGCGTCTGAACCAAGTCAATATTTCCCTAGTACCTCAATTTCTTTCCGCTTACTTCGACAGTTGGAATATTATGGCGTGTTTTACCATTTTACATATCACCGACCTTAACGCAAGTGGATTGTTTGAACCCGTCTTATATTTAACACCTTTTCCTTTGCAGATTGTATTCATGTTGCTTTCACGCCACCCACCGGAGTTTTTTCCCATTCTCGTCCGTCCTTTCATGACATTAGTCAGCAGTGAATTGCTCTTTGGACCAAGGTTTTTGATTCAACTGTATGGGGCAGGCACGGACGCATGATATATTTTCGGGGGGGGGGGGAGAATCCGAAGGCAACTTTTCTATGCAAATGACGGGCGGGGTACCTTTACTGGTGCTAAGGCGAATGCTGCCCACTATTCGCCATCAACACGCGTAAATCCACAAAAGAGCAATTAAATGACGTGTAGCTCATAGGTATGCCTGTGAGATACACCTCTCCTTTACTTGGCAAACAAGGAACCACATAATATAGAATCGCTAAGGAAAGAAGCGCAGGAAGAACACTGCCAAGAACAATTAAACAAGCTAAAGTGCAAAAAAAAAAGATTTCCGTTAGCATTTTATGAACTACCTCTGCAGGAACTATACAGAAGTATAAATTTGCAAAGCAATCACGGTTCTTTTATATCACTCGTTTACTGCTCTACCATGTACCAAAACCAACTGGTGTTTTTATCTGCAAAATTGCGTAATGATGGGCAGCCGCCAGTCCGGTACAACCGCGCATAGCGAAGGACGCTGTGTTTCTGGACATACTGCGTCCGCCGCGGAAGGTTAGAAAGCCACCGACTTTAGCACAGTATAGAAGTGGCTACGTCAGGCGGCTCGACTGATAATTGTCGAAGCGTCATTCAATATGCATGGAATTATTATCCGGGGCCGTTTTCTCTGCTTCCTCTTTAAGTAAACAGACCCTGATCCATAAATATTTTCACAAACGCTGGCTAAATTTGTTAATTTTCGTTTTTCATTCCAGTTTGGCTGTTACCTCTGCTCTCTCCCTTAGTATATCGCTTCGTTTCTCGACTCCTTGCGATTCTTGTTTCCAGTTGCCAATTTTGCTGAAAAATGCTGTACAATTAGGGAAAAACCAGACGAGTGACAGCCTATGGGTTTAAGGGGTATTACAGGGTTTGATGATGGACGCTCCTTCGCATTATTTTATTTTCCACCTTATCTAAGTCAAACCGCGAGTATGCGGTTCCGAGGAAATGCCAGAGTCGCGACGAGCCATCACTCGAAAAAATGATGAAGCAGGAGGAAAGGTTAGGCGCAACTGGCCGTTTCTCCGGCCAGAACTCGTTCCTCGAGCATACAGACTAGCTGACTACCAACCAGATCTCTTTCCTGGTCCATGGATCAGTCTAATCAAAGATGGTTAAACTAGCGCTGCAACAGCAGTGCGTGTGGCCGTTGAATAGGGGTGAGAACTGAAAGCATATCGAGTTAATCGCGCGGGCAACGAATCGATGAGAAAATTGGCGTTCACTGTTACATAGTTACGACACACGTGGGGTGTCTTACTGTATAGGACAGCGCGCAGTTCGAAGGTTGGAATATGAATATTTATTGCTTTGGTCTCGGAGCGTATATATACGAAACGAAGAGGGGGAAGGGGAAAGAGAGAACAAGGGAAAGCTTAGAACGACAGAAAGCTGAGCTAGTTTGTAAGGATTCATTATGCAAAAAAGAAGTGAGGCGTGCAGACAGGACACAAGAGTAGAGAAGTGGACAACACGAACGCCGAACGCCTCACTTCTTTTATGCATAATAAGGGAAAGCTAACAAACGATAAACGCATGTGCCGTCAGTGCTTGCAAGGCTGTCTGATTGCGGCTGACGTCACTTTACAACACTCACACCCCAGGAGATGGCGATAACTACCGCCATCCAAAAAGAGTGAAAAGGGCAGCTAAACGTTCACCGCCAAATGGGTGTCAAGTCTCGATCTTGGTTTTGCGGTGCTTTAGGGATATGTGTGAGGAATGATGGCGTGGGCGGGGATAGGGCACCGGGCGCCCCCGGACCCCCTCTTGGCTACGTACCTGGTAAGGGGACTTATTCTGCAGGCCCTGTGGCCGTGTTATTAGGGGCATTTTGTTCAGCATTTTTCGAGCACATTTTTCTATGGTAAAATTTGTCTCACAGGATTATCTGTTGTTGCTATAACTCTTTGAGTCTGAACTACACTTTCTTTCTTGCCGAAGTTATCCCTAATACCGTCCCTGAAGTACTACAGTGCATCGTCTTCTTTGAAGATGTTACCGTCTTCATCCCTAATAGCTCTCTGCGAATTTTTTTTTTGAGCTCCGAGTGCTCTTACATGGTTCCATGATCTTTTTGGTTCGCCTTTCTCTATTCCATTCGACTCTGTGGAGACGGAGTTACAGCGAGACCTGTCGACAGTCAAAGCTCTCAAACGGAAAGCAAAGTGCTTCACCTCCGAGCACATCCACGGCAGAGGTGAAGCAGGCCTTAGCACTCCCCATACGTGGGCCCAATCTGAATATCCCGAAAGGCGCGATACAGATTCCCGAGCTCACAGGGGTATGTGGCATTGAGTTTGGGCCCTTTCGGCGCTATCATCAGGATCGGCCCACATGGTGATTTTTTTCTCTTAACGGACGCCGAAAAAAAAAAAGCTACGGAAGTTTAGTCATAACCAGCTCTCGCTGTAAAAGGCAGCAAAATGTTAACCGCCGAATAGATTATTTGTCGGCGCTATAAGAATGTGCGTGAGGACTGCTGGTATAGGCGGGGAGGAGATGGGGATGGGGATGGGGGAACATACCCCGGGCCCTCCCCTGGGTACATGCCTGGAGGCAATTGAGAACTTATGGTTCTTACGGAAATACAGCTAAGGTGGTCTATCCCCCGGATGAAGCTGCGAGATAATTGCTCTCTGACTTGTCATCTCCTCGACTATGCTATCGTGGACTAAACATACTAAACAAGCAGACGTATTCTTGCTTCATTCTCCTAAAGAATGCCGTCAATAGTGAATAAAATGATCTTACTGCCACTGGATGCTCCCTGCGAATGGCGGCAGACATGACGCTTTTGTATTGATAGATAAGTTTTCACTTTGTTGAAAAACAGTTTATTTACTTCATCCATACAAAGGTCGCCAGGATCAAATCCATCTACGTACATACGAGCCAATATCTCTAAGACAACACACATTTCTCAAAAATTCTTACTTCCCTGATAAAATACTTTTGACCGAAATTTTGGCTTAGTACGTTTAGAACGCACGCGTGTTTCATTATTTTATTGAAGGTTACTTAAATAATGTTCGAATACTTTCTCCAACTTAATAATACCCTTCATCTATGTTCGTGCACTACTATGCCTGGCAGTGCAGCTGACTGCGCTATATGAAAATCTGGTAATAGAAAAACAGCCAGGTTCTCGAGGTAATCATCGCAATACCTTGAGATTTGAATTGATCACACACTTATACGTCGCTTTGCCCCGCCTCCATCCCTCAACGTGATGGTAAAACATCAAGGAACAAAACCGCTGAGTTCCGGCTCCACCGTGGGCATCATTTTATCTTAACCTATGCGTTCCTAATTTACAAGATCCAAAATACTGAAAATATATTATACTGTATCTCATATTTTATCTAAAAAACTTATCCGGTAGGTCGGCCGGCGAACCAGAAATTCGTTCACCGAATTTTCTGGTAGCAAGAAATGCTCAAGAGAAGGTTAGTCTACTTACATTGGTCCCTTCTGATCGATCTGGAAAGTATATTTTAGAAAGAGGTTCAATAAGTCACAAAAATGAGCTCAGTTCAGCGTTTTCTTTTTTGCCCGTCTTTTGGTGCTACTGCGAAGAAGCGATGCTACGATAACTAATGGTCTAATAGAAGCCACCGACGTTTGCCCGATCGCCCGTCCACTGGCCTTCTCGCTTCGTTCACGTTCACTTTCCTCCGCCTTTAAGTAGGATCATAAGGTTTGTTTTAAATTTAGCCGGCTTTCATTATTATACAGTGCAACAAGCAAGTTATTTCCTTCCTTTTTTTGTCTCATTCCCAGCTGCTTATAATCTTCGTTGAACATTTAGCTTTTTCGGATCCCCTAATCTCCCTTATGTCATGAATTCTTGCAATTATAAATCATCAAACGTTAGCACAACTACTGCCACAGCAAGATAGCAAAACTGTGAAACTACGCGGGCACGTCATATTGCATTTTACGCGGCCATGTCTAAGAAACCAAATAAATAGCCAGCACGAAACTTTTCCGCATGAAAATCAGACGTGTGTTTTGCATTTCACGAACAAACTGTGCTTGGGTGTTCGAGAAAGCGGCAAAGAATGTTGTTCATCAAGAATCATCAGTTTCTCCCGAAGTCGAAGCACTGAAGGCAATAGCAGGATTTCATGTTGGGTCATTACCCTCGCACGTTGTTCTACCAATATGCGGAGACGATCTGGCATGACGCAGCATGCTAGTCAGTCAGCTGCTGCTCCGCAAAAGGTAGAGCGTCCTGGCCAATAGTAGGCGAGTCACAATGCTTGTACGACGAGCAATGCCAGACGTGCCGTCAGTGGCGTTGCCCCTTTGCACATCTATTGTGCGCGAGAACGACGGAAAATTTGTTATGGTTGTCATCGCCCAAAGAAAGGATTAGATATGTTTAGGTTCACGATTTCTGTCCGTACCGTTACGACCGGGGTATTCGCGACATATTGTTATGCGTGCAGCTTCTCAGCAAGCACCCTAAATGTATGAGTAGAAAATTCATGCCAGCAGCGAAAGCTAAAACCTTTCATGGCTCGGGCAGAACCGAATGTGCGGAGCGTGGCGATTCCTCCTCTTTGCATCGGCACTTTTGCTGCCAAACGCAAGGTGCGTTTCTGGGCACCGTCTAAGATTCATCTCGTGGGGCGCCCACGCACGCTGATGCCGTCGCCACACAATGGCTACAGAAATGGCCGCAACGATGATACGAACATGCATAATTATTGCTGTCAAAACAAAGAAGGTGTTGCAGAATATTTAAGCCTTATGATTGCCATAAATGATGTAATAGATCGTTGGATTTACCGGGAGTGAATACAGTACCTGTACATTAGCAGGATGCGTTGTTGGGCAAGTTGGTTCATTGTATTTGGAAATATTGGATGCGCTTTGTAGATGATCTCAAGGAAGAAGACGGGAGAGGCGCCTGTACCGTCTTTTTCCTTGTGATCGTCTGCAAAGCGCATCCAATCTTTCCCAATAAAGCACCTGTGCAACCACGCCATTAACAGGCCACTAAAGGCACTTCGAAATTAGTGTAAGGTGAGTGACCCATAAACAGCACTAGCAGGTGAAGCATTTGCAACCTTGTTACTGCCTTTTTAAAACAAAATTTTCGATGCTTACCATCCTTGATTTTACTGATTGTGACTGCTGCTTTTCCTCCAAACACCTCATGCGTGAAACAGCGTTCATGTAACTATTCGTCTTCAATAGAGCACCCTCTGAAGCACCCCTTCCCATGTAACGGGATTCGTCACTTCTGCTTGGTCAGCAACGGCTTTAGGGATAGTGCATAGCATAAGTGGACCAATCCCGGACGCAGTGAAATCCGCAGGTGCGTTGATCACGTTGGTCGCATGGTAAGTTTTTCTGCATGGCTGCTTATTTTTCGGACATGCCCGTAATTGGTATCCTGTAAAGCTGCACTACCGACAATTACCAGTGGTACAGCATTTAATTCACCGCATTACAAAACCGTCACTCCCCAGCGATTTAAAATATATGTAGAATCTACATTTATTTTTCTACGATTCTGGACGACCATGCACCAAATCGACGATTACATTCCTTATATTAATTATATTAAGTTCACATGCACGAATGTTCTGTTATTTTACTACCTTGGTTTCCTCTAAAGTGGCTTAAGCATGCGGGGACTATTACATGTACACTGCTCCTAAGCAGCTACGCGATATAAATAGCCCAAGCGTGTAATTAAATCATACCATTAAAGCTTCTTTAGGTCTTTAAATTGTGTCAGATATATCGGTACATGAATACAAATAAATTTACAGATATCGAAAACTATCCTTCTGTATTTTATTCTTCCCGCTACACAGCCAAATATTGGACAACTTCGGGTTTTAATCCTAATGAATGGGCCCCATCGCCTTCAGAACTTTCGTATTTAGTACAGCACAAGTGCTGTACATGCATGGGTAAAGATAAAATACTGTTTCTCTAAACTACACCTATCCGAAGCTTGAACATGATGCGCAGTATAGGGTATACATGCTAAGAAAACATATCTGTGAGTGTAACGCTAAAGTTACAAGAGTGTTAAGGGAAGCTGTAATCAACTGCGTAAGAGCACACCGTCGTGCTAACAGTTGCTGCGGTGCTTTGTTGGGAACAGAGTGTCGGAGGTTTTCTATTTTGACAGCAGCTCTCGTGTTTGTTTATTGTATCACATCCCTGTTTCAAAGTGAGCTGCCATATTCCATCCTAACTAATCGACTTGCCCACTAACACGTTGTAAACGCCTACATCACTTTGGTGATATCGCTACAGAAAAGCATTCGTATTGTTACGCGAATAAGGGATCAAACATTGACGGTTATATGCACTGTATATTTCCAACGACAACTGCAGCGCTGGCCAGTTCAGGCGACAGCTGGAGACCCAGAAGCAGTTCTTCGCTGGGGTGCCCGTGCGCATTGTCAAAAAAAAAAGAAAGAACAGGTAACGTGCAGGTAGCATTATCCCCGGTGGCAGAAGAACCGGGGTGGCAGGTCTCAATATCGGTGTTAACAAACTAGTAATAGGGTTTGGGGTGCTCGGCATGCACAACTTCACTGGAATCCGGGGCAGATGAGCCGCTGGCGTTGACTGCGGCGATTTCGTGCGTAACTGGGGTAACAACACGCACCACTTGGTATGGGCCTGTGTACCTAGGCAGGAGCTTTTCTAACAGCCAACTTGACGGGTCGGGGACCACTGCAGTTTCAATATCCTGTCGAAAAGCGCACGGCTCTGTGTTGACGATCCTACAAACCTCACTGGTCCTCCAGGGCGGTCAGGAGGCGAGCGTGGGCAATTTCGCATGCTTGGGCTGCCTTGGTGATGGCGCCAAGGGCATGTTCAGTGGTGTCTGTTGCAGCGGTCCAGTGGCAATGTAGGTTCTCGGCCAAACGACGAAAAGAACGGATAATAAGTGGCTATGTTGTGGCTCAAAGAAGTGTATGAAAATGTTACTAGAGTCACATAAGATCCCACTCTGCATGGTCGGATGAGTCATACATTGACGCGCTCCGTGAGACGATCAGCTAGCGGATCGTAAGATGTAGCTTGAGCCTGGTTGATTTTGTCGATTATTTTTGAAAGGAATGTCTGGCCAAGGTCAGTCTGCGGTTGCCATGGAGCAACACGTTGTAAAATCAAGTCTTATTCAAGAAAATCAGCATCTGCGGCACAGCTTGTTAGAAGTGCTCTAGTGATGGCGTAGCGCACGTTGTAATTTGCCACCACTTCTCACTTGTTGCCATATGGTGATAGAGGTAAAGACCTACGAAAATCCAAGCCAACGCGAAAGAAAGGCTGCAAAGAGACGTCGAGCGGTTGACGGCACCCGCCAGGTAGCGTGGATGATGTTTTTCGGCGCTGTAGTTTCTCACAGGCCGCAACGTATTTCAGGACGTAGCGCGCAAGGCCTGGCTAATAGAAACCTCGGCGAATCCGGTCGTAGGTGCGGGAAACGCCATGGTGACCTGGCGTTGGCAAATCCTGAAGTTCTTGGAGAACAGCTGTCCAGAGGTGCTTGGAAATGACAAAGAGTAGGTCACGACCATCGGGGCGTATATTGTGGCGGTATAATACCCCATCCCGGAGAACAAACAGGTGAAGGGACGAATCGGAAGGCGAAGATTCCAAGACATCAATGATGGCGCGCAAGGAGGTTTCACGGCTTTGCTCTTCGGCAACGTGTAGCAGCTGAAAACGCAAGCGTCGGCATCGGGGTCAGGGTCGCTGGGTGGTTCGCCCACCGGATAGCGGGATAATCAGTATGCGTCTTGATGCAGCCGGCCCGACTAGCACACTACGATATAGGAATATTCTTGTAGCCACAAAGCGCATCGATCAAGCAGGTCGACAGGATCCTTTAGTGACGGTTCATGGTTACAGAGAATTGCGTGTCGTACAAATACTAGAGGAATTTGAAAACAACCCAGACGAGAGCCGGGCAGCCATGCTCAGTAATCGAATAGTTGCGCTCCGCTGCTGTAAGGAGTCGGCGTGCGTAAGGGATGACACGATCGTGTCCCTGTTGGTGAGCGGCTAAGACGGCTCCGGTCCCGTGACCTTTGGCATGGGTACGGATCTCTCTACAGGAGGCCAGGCCACTTCTGGCCAGTATACGCGGCATGGTGAGAATGGTAGTGAGGTGGGAAATTGCAGCAGTCCTAGCGGAACCCCACGTAAACACACATCCTTCTTCAGATGATAAGTAAGTTGTTGAGCAATCGCTGCGAAATCTGCTACGAACAGTCGAAAGTTTGCAGCTTAGTCCTACAAAATTTCGCACGTCTTTGACAGACTGAAGTAGAAGAAAAAACGTTACAGCACTAATTTTCTCAGGGTCTGATAGAATACCGGAAGCCTCGAGAATGTAGCCCAGCATATAACATATAAACATATATAACAACATATAAATCTGCCGGCGACCCGAGTGACACTCCGATGAATTCAGTTTAAGCCAAGCCTTGAGAAAAACTTGAATAGGTGATAAGCGTTCAAGGTGTGTACGGCCTGTAGGGGAAAATAAAGAAAGTCGTCTAGCTAGCAAAGGCATGTTGACCATTTGAAGCCTTGAAATCTTGAAGCAAAGAGTCTATCATACGTTTGTACATTGCTGGTGCGTTACATAGACCAAATGATATAACTGTTATCTCATATAGACCGTCTGAGTCGACGAACGCAGTCTTCTATTTGGCCTTTTATCCAAAGAAATTCGCCAGTAACCAAACCGAAAGTCCATCGAGGAAAAGTAGTTGGCATGGTGGAGGCAATTGCGGGCGCTGTCAAGGCAATGCAAGGAGTAGATGTTGTTTTTGGTTATTCGGTTTAGATGACGCATGCGCAAAAATGCCACATGCCATCTTCTACATTACAGAGCACAACGGTCGATTCCCAAGGGTTCGACGAAGGCAAGCATCCTGTTCACTTCATATTCAACGACCTTACGCGCTGATTCAGAACCTCGATATGGCTGGCGATGAATAGTACGAGCGTCTCCACTATTCAGGTGATACTTAAAAATGATGCCTGACCCAATTGTCGATTGTTGAGCTCGGCAATATCGTGGTAAAAAACCAAAAGGTGCTGCTTGTTCAGGTATTAGGTCCGCAGCAATCATGGAAGTAAATGTGGCCTCAAGGCAAATTGTGTCCAGTGAACAGGCGTCTACAGAAAAAGTTGTGACGAGTTCGTCTGGTATAGCACGCAGCGAGGCAACCGATATGATTCGGGTATAATTAGCTTTGTCTGGCCGAAATTGAAGACTGAGAGGGATGTTCGATTATTGGTAATGGTTACGACGGAGTGGGTTGTAGAGATATTGCGCATTAAAAGCCCAACAGGAACATGTGTCACGACGTAATCGCCATCAGGCACAGGGAAAATTATATTGTTATGGAGTGATTGATGCATGGATGAAGGCGAGGTTTGGCAGAGCGATGAAGACGGCGATGAGGTCGCTTGCTCGTGGTCCTGATTTGACATGTTTTCTTGCCCTTGCTTTCTTTGCAAATATTTTGTAATTATATTCTTCGCCAGGATCTCGCCTCTCTCACACATTGCTGGAGGAGCGAGGGACGTCACGCCTCGGAACATAACTCCTTAGCGGCCATTGTGCTGAACATTTTTCGGCAATGGTGGAAGACGCGGAACCTACATCAGCGCCTGCCACATCAACGGCCGTGCTGATGGAACCCCGGGATCCTGGCACGTTCTTCGGTTCCGGTGCAGCGGACGTTGAAGACTGGCTGGCGAAATACGAACGCGTGAATGCTAACAACCGATGGGACCCTACCCTGATGTTTGCAGATGTTATTTTCTACGTCAAAGACACTACAAAAGTATGTATGGTTCGATAACGACCAGCTGAGATCGGGGGCTGGGACACCTGCTGAGAAAAATTACGAGAGTTGTTTCGGAACAAGGTTGGGCGTACCTTGAAGGGATCACCAACGATGCCCTCAACCTCTTAATGTGCAAAAAATTCTCTATTGTCAAAGCTATTACAAAGGAGTGCCGGCACTTTGAGGAGCCTAAAAGCCGACGTGCTGGCCACGCGCTTGTCCGTCTTTGCAACACGGCGGCAACGTCATCTAGCGAAAGGCTCACGAACTTGAGGCCACAACCCCTGCCACAATTCCCACTGGTGACTTGAGCGCGATTACAACTCTATTCGTCCACATCAAGGGCTGGAAGCATGGACAATAACACTCTGTGCACCGTGGCCAGCCGTATACAAACTTGATAGCGTCCGCCCTCATACTATCGAGAGCAGCAATTTGCTTTGCGATCTCGCGACCATGCTGGGTGGAGAACCGTTGATGATCGACCTTTATGTTTTGTCATCGTATCGACCACTTCGCCCGATACTTAGCCACCCCTCTGGTTGGATGAATGGATAGATGGATGGATGTTATGAGCATCCTCTTTGGAACGGGGCGATGGGTTGCGTCACCAAGCTCTTGCTACTATACTGCCTAATATCCTACCTAGGTTAAACAATGGAAAAAGAAAAAAAAACACTATGAACTACCACGCGCAAATTTTCTGATCCCCTATTGCGAACTGTGCCCATTGCGAACGTCTCCTATTGTCTATTGCGAACGTCTCCGTCTTTTGTCGTTTCCCTACTTTTCTTCCAACAATCCTCCATTCGCCTCTTACCAATGCCTATTGCGGACATGTTTGCCTTACCACTACTCCCGCTGAACCCAAGGGCTTCAAGGAGGCAAGTGGTCCTTGTCGCCTCGAACGCCATCTACACCTTGCCGCCGTCGAGACAGAACTGCTTTCCGATATTAGCCCAGTCGTATTTCCCGAACGCCGATGCTCCCACAAGGATGAACAGTCGCTCCCCGTCGCCGCGTGGTCACGAATCACGCTCGCCTCCAAACACACGCCCGTCGTCTCACTCACCGCAGACTCGCTGCTCGTCGTCCACCTTTAGCCCAGCAAGTGGCTACAAGGAAAACTAAGCAGGGAAGCAATCAGAGGTTACGCTGCATTGACGACTCCCACCAAAAATCTTTTTCTGACGCTGCCGACGAGACGAAACTTCTATCAAATCGTCCTGAATGAGGTCGACAAGGTACAAAAGACGTGATCGAAAGTTTCTTTAGCCCGTGGGCCTCCCCTGTCATTCTCGTGAAAAAGGACGGCGGCTGGCGTTTCGACGCGGATTATAGGAGTTTGAACAGTCACCGATAAATACGTCTACCCTTTCCATGGCATCGATGGCGCCCTCGACTGCCTTAAAGGAGTCCAATAATTTTCGTCCGTCAACATTCGGTCGGGCCACTGGCAGATTTAGGTCGACCCTGTGGACTGCTAAAAAACTGCATCTATTACGCCCTATAACGCGGAGTTGCCTAGTCCAGTTTTACATCCCTGAGGACCCATAATTGGCCGGCAACAAATAGCAATGTGGCTAGGCTGACGGCAAGTGACGGCGCTGAGGTGACGGCGAGCGAGTGGGACGAGAGTCACCGACAGAAGCTTAAGAGGTAGGAGACATATGGCGAGGCGATTAGTGATGTGGATCGGCTTATGCGTGAGTAGAAGGGGAAAAGTCGCTCCAGTACGGAGACGTCCAAGAGGTACAGCCGTAAAGAGCTACATGGCCAATACGATGACAGCAGAAACATATAGCCTTGTCGTCCGGAGTTCTCGCCTCACTAGTGATGCGGAGTCCGGGAGGAGAATTAAGCTCGCTGGGATGCACAGCTGTCGGCACCGGTCTGGCGTCAGGTTGAAAGACAGACCAGGTAGCAGGAAAACCGAGGTTGGCAAATTATTGCCAACCTGAATAAGGCAAGTCACTGGTGCTGATTGGTCAATGGTGTGACCAAGTGGGCGTGAATAGCATGGGGCTGGACTTCCAGTCTCGATCTCGCGGAGAACGATACGCGTCAGGTTTTCGTTTAAGGCGGGTGTAGTGGCAAGGTCGACGCAGGGTAACGTCGCAGGTAGGTTAGGGAGACCATAGAGATGTGGAATAACGCGGCGGCTTTTGGTCAGCTCGAAGCGGCGCATTCCATGGTAATGACATGGATATTAAAAACAATATTGTAGATCAACAAGTTGAATGCATCGTCCGCGATCCTTTTGACCACATGGCCTACTTTGTCAACCTCGCCCATTTTTTGTCGACTTTCCGAGAAAGAGCGAGCATGTCTTTTATGTACGAACCATGCGATTTAGTGGAAGACTGCACACAGATGGCAAGCTCTTTTCTTGCAGCCAGTTGGCGACCATTAGGGTTAGAATGACGTCGTGCAGTTGGACCTTCAAGTCATTCCAACCAGACAGCTTGCCAGACACGAGGTGTTCCGCCAAAGTAGGATAGTGTATTTGCTAGCATTATGATGGGGTCGCAGCGGTTGTTTTGGCTAACAGATTGATACATGCTGGGTCAATCCTTAACGTCAACATTGTCGTGATAGGAGACTTTGCCAGAATCGCGGGTATACGTAACCATAACGCACGTCGTCGTTGCAGTCGCAGAGCTAGATGCAGATGATATGTCGTCACCGGGAGCCATGTTGGAAAGCTTCGTGGTACGGCCGGTGCGGAGTTCCGTGGCGAGGACGGGGAACGCCATCCTCCAAAAAGTGTAATGCGAAGGAGTTTTAAAGAGTAAAACTTATTTACACTATATTCGCAAAAACAAGTACAGCACTGGACAGTTCAGCCCACAGCTTGAGAGCCAAAAGCAGTTCGTCTTCTTCGTCTGCACGCCCACGCGCATCGTCCAAAAGAAACACGCATTATGCATGTAGCATGCAGTATCATAGACAGAATAAAGGGTAAGAACAATTAGGCAGGCAGCCTGCTACAAACTTATGCGCACATTCAACGTAAATATTCAAAGCTATGTGAAGTAAAGCTTTGCTCGATCTGTTTATTAAATGCTCTAACCGATAATTGCCTGCACAGAGTTCAGAAGCATACCAAGTGCGTGCCATCCACACAACATGGTAACACCACATGGACGCGAACCACGGCGCCACGCATTACACCGTCTCTGGGATAGGCCCACTTTGATATGACACTTTATCGGAGGTTGACCCGCCGAATAAATTGAGTCTACATTATTAATCGATGACGTGACTGGCACGTCAGTAGAATGTAGAATCAGTAGAAATGTCATAAAATGAAATGCATACGTCACTGTGAATGCGAAGTGCTACTTTTTTCAAGCTGGCATGTCTCGGTATTCCCCGTTTTCCTTTTTGCTGCAGTGAACCTCTTTCTACAGTGTATGTAGAGCCGCCTCTGAGACAGTAAAATAAAAGGATTGTCAGTTAGCCCATTATCCTGCGCTAATTACTGTGTTTGCCCATTGCATAGCTACACACCAAGAAACTGCAATCTGGAAAATGAGTTTCACTTATAATCTACTACACGTTATTTTAATGTATGGCGCTGCCTTTCGCTGCTGTCTTTGTAATGAATAAAATCTCTGTTCTCTCATTTCTTTATGTAAGTGCGTCGGGCATGCGCATGACTCCAATATTACAAGATTTTCGGCTATGTGTTAAGCAGGCACCTAAGTGTTTGCTCTGAAAAAGGAGCACAATTGCCCGTATTCGTCGCGGTCACTCAGCATTACATTACGGCATAGACACAACAGTTCCGTTCAACCATACAATTGGAAACTTGATCTGCGGCTCTCTTTACAATCGACTGGCTCATTGGTGATCTGTAATGAAAGTGGCTAAGGTAAAACTTTAATTTTCAAATACCGCACGCCTGAGTACAAAGGAACGATGCTCACCCATTGCTTGAGCAGAAGTTGACTGAAGAGTTGTAAGATATTGCCTGATAGCCGCAGGAAAACATGAAAAAAGAAGCTTATCTACGCGGACAAAAGATCCTGCACAACCGGCACAACTTATCGTCGTCTTCTTCATGCCATTATTCGGCAATGAAGATGCTGGTGGAAACAACGCCGGTGCACTGCAGCAAATGGCACAAGCTTTTGCCGTGAAAGTTATAAAGATCATCGTTCTTTGCACCTCTTGCAATCGGCTGGCGAATTCCGCTAAATATATGCCGAGCATCAATGAGGGCTTGAATTTTCTCTTACAGATAAGTCTACCGTAATGATTCTTCTAAACACGGGTCCTAATAAATAATGATAGCATTGAAGTGCGCACGCCGTCACTCTTTACTTTTAAGTAATTAACTGCCATGATAAGTACATTTCGGTCAATAGCCGGAAAACGTGCAACCTAGAGCTACAACTTTTGGGTGTCCTTATGGAAAATTTGGGACGTTTCTTCTTGAAGATACTCCTGCAACGCGTTGTCAAAAAGGAAGAAGAAACAGACGGCATTCGACTTAAGCGCAGAGAAAGAAATACCACTAGAGGGGACGCTCGATGAAAACTGGCAGCAGGAAACACTTCATGCCTAGTGGTCATCCCATTCGTTTGCTGACGCGAGCATCGGAAAAAAAAGAATGTAAAATAAATTTACAGACTTTTTATTCTTTTTATTCCTTCCCCCTCGAACTAGGAAGTTCTGCGCACAAATTAAACTGCACTTAGCGACTTATTTTTCCTGCATTACCGAGCAAGAAGATAGCGGCACGCCGGATGCGTGGGTGATGCTCCAAACACGCCACCGAAGCGAGCGAGGCCGACTGCTCATGTGAAGTTCGCTTGTTCGGTGACCTTTCTCTTTTGGATTGAGCCTGGTTTGTTGCGCTGTTGTTGCAAACCCCGGAACGAGCTTTTATATAGAACAAAATAAGCATTTCCTCATTTACAGGGCGTCTTGCGTCTACTTTATGAAATTCACATGGAGGCTTTTAAAGATAGTTTGCCATCATTTTTATTAGCAACAGAACGATTCCGCGAGCAAAAAAAAAGGCAGAAAGAATGAAATGCCGTGCCGATAAACGCAGTCGCCGTAACGCGTGCAAGCTAGCGTTCAAAACGCGCTCTCCCAAAACAGAACGCGGAAGCATTAATCCGATCCGCTTGGTGCGCTGCAGTCAATTTGGCCGCTGGGATCTCAGGCAGTGCCCACTCGGGCTGAATGCATGATTTAAGCGTGAAGGCAACATTTGAATGCGATTGCGTTAGACACCCCATGTCGCAGAAGATCCAGCATTGGCGTCTCGCGTCGGTGTCCGGCCTCCAGCAGAGGACGTCGTTTCGGCAAAAAGATATTGGAACCGCTTATACCCAGGCCCTCCCTGTGGCGCGGGGAACTTACTGAGCTGATTGATTTTCTCAAGCTAAAATGCGTAAGGAAATCACAAGGTATGACTGTCACATAACCTACAGACATGGTAACGTCGGACTGTAAGGTGTCTATAATCGAAAACATAATACCGTTTCAGGAAAACTGAAAGAAACCCTTGTCCAGCGTTTCTACGAATCATAAATCGGCCGCCACTTTACAATTGCTAGTAAGTGCAGGGGGCGTCGCTCTTCCGGATGCGCCGGACGTTCCTGCAGTGGCGTAGCAACAGGGGGGGGGGGAGGGGCGCGGGGGGCCGTGGGCCCCGGGTGCAAGGGGCCAGTGGGGGGGGGGGGGGGACTGTCATTTATGCCTGAATGCACCCCTCTTTCCGCCAGCTTGACTGGGCGCAAATTGCAAAGAATGCTCCGGTATCCAATAGCCCGAGCTCAGGAACCCGATGCGCTGCGCCGCAGAATTGTCGACTGCAGCTCTATCAACACCCCACGAAATAATTGCACAAATGTGCGGGCTGACAAATTTAATTCGCCAAATGGTCGCTAAACTATTCGCCTTAGCGGAACGTTTCATGTGGGGTACGCTCGTGCTGTGCGTTCATGCTGAGAGCAGGAGTCGCGAAACATACACTGAGGCGTTGTAAGGCGTTGGGGCTCTTGGGTCCCTCCTCCGTTCAGAACGCGCAGCGAAACGAGCAAAGACAGCAGCAAGAGAGCAGCGTGTCATAAATGGGGCCGTCAAAAGTCACGAATGGGATTCTCTGGATCGTCTTCAGACTCGGTTCGGCCGAAGAGTTTGGCGGCGTATGACTCGACAGGCTGTAGTCGCGGGCCCGCCGTGAAGTACGGCTCGCTTTTATTTCCCCTCTCCCGCTCGCTCCGAGAAGCCGCTGCGAAACCTGCCGTTATGTTTCACGCTTTCCTTCTTACGCTCAAAAGTTTCAGAAAACTGTTGTTGTTGTGTGACTTCATGCCACAAGTACAGTGCCGGTATCAGCTGCACAGAATATTATAAAAAAAAGAAAGGTAAATTTTGTAAGGATATTTCCCGATCGAGATTCTATGAAGTTATGTCTTTTTGTGATTACTAGGAATTCGGTAGCGCGAGAAATATGGCGGATAAGTAATAACCATATCCTTAATAATACCGTAATTAGTACTTATAGAGGAACCACTTCAATTCGAGAATTGAGGACTCAAAGTCATATTATTAACTCAACAAAAACTTCTTAAACAAAATCGTTTTGGGTGCTACAACCTACAGTACTTTGGCACTGCGGGCGGCGCCCAGTATCAAACCTGGAAATTGTCGATATCCTCGCCTTCCTCGAATTCAGCAGGTGGGGGGGGGGGGGGTATAGAAGACCTATGGGCCGCGGCTGCCACACGACCTAGCTACGCCACTGCGTTTCTGCGCATGCGCAATTAAGAGCGGGTGCCAGAGAGAAAATGCGGGACTCTTGCTCCTTGAATATATGACTAGGCGCAATGGAGGACAAGTTTCTTAGTGCGTGTTGTATGCGTTTGTCCATGAAGATGCCGGCATTGCGGGGTGGGGTCTAATTTGTTTACGCTCGGACGCTGGTTTCCGGCACGGTGAAACAGGTGAAGCAGCGCCCAGTGGACGTCCCATTTCGCGACCGCTGTGTCTCGGCTATGCCTCGCTATGTCGGACAGACTGTCTCGCACCTACGGCGCTCGTAACAAGTCAGCCGTGCCAGATCATACCTTTCTCGTGCCTTACGGCGATGTACCTTGAAAATAACAGCACAGATATTTTCTTGTGAGCAGTAAGAACTGCAGTAGAGTGCGGGCCGCACATATTGAATATATAAAATGCAGAGCGCCTGAGCAACCACGGCCGAACGCAAGGGGTTGAAAGGCCGCCGGTGACGCTCGCCGCCTGTGCAATCGCTATGAGAACACGCGTCGCCCTACCCTAATGCCTTTTACGGCAACGTAACATAACCTAAGCTAACCTAAAGCAAAGCTAAACCGAAGCTAACCTAACCAAAGCACAAAGCCAATAATCAACACGGCTTGACATCAGGCCATGGCGTTAAGCTGCGGTTGCTAAGGCGCTGTGCGTTTATTTCACTCAAAGGGGCCACTCAAAAACGCTACCGAAAGGTCGCGGACAGCAGCATACGAAAAGTTTGCAAAGAGTGGAGATACTGCACCACCCTGGCGGGTAGGGCCTCTACTACAGCCACTACTGCTGCCCCGAAAAAACCAGTCATGTTTTTTTGAAGGTAGAGCACTGTAACCAGCGAGAAAGGCTTAATTCGGCATGACTGACTCAGCAACAGCGACACAGGCGCGAGAAACACGGAGTTATCACCAAATGGGGCTTCCGTGCCCCCTGCTTCACCGCGTCGGCAGCCAGCGTAGGAGCGCGAACAACTTGGACCCCACTGCGCAATGGCGGCACCCCTAGGGGACAAATTAATACAACACGAGTAAAGAAACTTCTCCTCTTTAGTGCGTAGTAATAGTCAGATATTCAAGGAGCAAAATACCCCAAATTTTCTCTCACGCACCCTCTCTCGCTCGCACCTACCCAGAAACGTAGGGCGCCTCCGGAAATTCCTCGCCAAATGCCACGCCCCCCTATGCTTACTAGTAATTTCAAATATGCAGACCGGCCACGGCGTCCGCCATTTGCGCGCGCCGTCGCGCGAGTATCTTGAGGCTACGGAGCGGTTTTCCGGACTCCTGGAAATACCTCCAGATGGCGCTCGCCTCGGCCACATGATGGGGAGGAGAAATGCAGCCGTAATGAAGCACAGAGCGCTATGGGGATACAATAGGTACGAGGGGCCCCGACGTATGTGGAAAGGTGTAATGGTTCCAAGGATTACTTTTGGA
Organism: Dermacentor variabilis; assembly: GCF_050947875.1. Classification (NCBI taxonomy): domain Eukaryota; kingdom Metazoa; phylum Arthropoda; class Arachnida; order Ixodida; family Ixodidae; genus Dermacentor; species Dermacentor variabilis. The sequence goes on from NC_134571.1 coordinate 181,135,743, forward strand.
AATGCGGTTGTTAGCTCTAAATCAGGGGTACAATCAGGACTCTATGGCAACCAAAGGTCAGTGGGACGACTGGCATTGGGCGCTCACGGGAAGACTACAAATGAAGCTGTGCAGGGTGATATTGGCTGGACTAGTTTTGAATTCAGGGAAGCTCGCAGTAAAATTGAGTATGAAGAACGACAGAGGAATATAGAGGAAAGTAAATGGCTGGGAGAGTGTTGAGGTATCTGTACAGGAAAAACATGGGTTCGCAGTGGTGGAAAATAGCTAGGAAGCTTACCAGCAAGTATGCGGCTGTAGGGTGGGCAACACAGCAACCAAAAACGTCAAGCGGAAAGTCAGAGAGGCTGAAATAGTCGCATGGGTGGTGGCAATGCAAAAGAAACCTGACATGAGTAACTACTCAAGAGGAAAGAACTAAATAAGGAAACAAACACTTTATGATAACTGAAAGGAAACTCATTACTTTTCACTGCCTTTAAATTTTTCGAAACCTTTAACAAGGCTTGAACAAGAAATGCACGTGAGGGCGTCACTGCACGAAGCTGCTGCAACGCTGACACATGCGCGATAATATAAAATATTATATATTTTGTATTATAATAAGCTGTGCGGCGCACGCTGCCATGAAGTTCCGATTACAGTTGCCCCCTTGCGAATAAGTTATGCCGCGTTACTGGTCGTGGTGACCACCGACATATTCCGGTCTTGCGGGCACTAAGGACGAGCTAACGTGCGGCTGTTCTTTTCGGAGATTGTAATTTTCCCCACTGTATGCATGATTTCACTACGCTGTCAATTTTCCATAGACGCCGATGACGCCTCGGAGGTGCCTTGGTATCCACTCGTAACGCGATGCTACGAGGATACGCCTGAACGCGCTTCCATTCATTGCTAAGTACACAGCATAATGCGTCTGCTGTGCCGCTGGAGAGGTGACACGCTAAGAGGCGGCTCTCCAGCATACCCCACACATGTTCGATTCGGTTGAGTTCGGAGCCGACGGGATCTTTGCTCAATTATTCTACTTCCAGTGTTTCACGGATTATTATCACAATAACCCTCTCTCTACAGAAATTAAAGTAGAAGAAACAGCCACTCCGTAGAGCAAACGTGCTGATCTTACTAATCATCGAGCTTGCTCACATACACAACACAAAGTTTGCACCATGGAAAATTAAACACCTTCATAGACAGATTGGCTACGATTTAAACTTGGTAAAACGAGGTCCGGAACTAAGGTTTGGCTTTGATTGAACTTGAACACACTATATTTAATGAATGCTTTATAACAATGCTAGACAAGACCCAAATGAGCAGGCTGAATCAATACGAATATTGCTTACAATTGTCGACATTGTGACGCATAAGAGAGGCGTATCTACACACGTTGCGGTGAACATTTCTTGACGCAACGCCCTTGCGTGCTGCGTACACAGGTTCTGCGGACGCTACAGCCTAATGTTTACAATGAACTCTCGTTGAACAGAATTCACGAGACCAGGTAAATAACTTGGCTTTTCAGAAGAGTTTCATTTACCAGGAGTTTGAGCTCAGTGGTAAACAACGTGCTCTTGTGAAAGGGGCACATGCTGTGTGGTAAACACTACGTAATAAGTGTAGGCGATTTCGTTACGATACTTATACTTGCAAGCGCCTGATGATTAGAGCTAAGAACAGGAGATAATTGCAATACTAAAAGAAATGTATCTAAGCAATAAAAAAATGTTGGCCTGTTGATATGTGTGTATATATATATATTGCATTCCCGCATGACAAAACAAAGTAACGCTGCCTGGCTTAAACAGCAATTCCATTTACCAAAATTCTACAGCATCAAAATGTACGCAATTGTGCGCGGTGCTTAGTACGCTGTCAGTTTGCCTTCGACGGTAATGACACTTTGGACGCGTCGCGGCATGGATTCGTACAGCGACGCCACCGAAAGAGAATGTCGAAGACGCTCCCCCTCTTCACTCAGTGCACGCCAATGTTTGTTTGATGTTGCGCTGGAGAATCGGTGCGCGCACAGGTGGCTCTTCATGATGCCCCACACATTTTCAATGGGATTGAGATCGGCGCCTACGGGTGGCCAAGGAAGCGTAGGGACGGCGAAGTTCTCAAGGACGGTGGTCACAGTGCGAGCTGTGTGAATTGGACTCCTGTCATGCTGCAACAGGTAGCACCCATCCTTGAATTGTCCCTCCAGGGCGTAAGACACGAGCACTTCCTGGAGCAATTCGCAGTAGGTTGATGCAATGAAGGAGCCATCATTTCGAACAAGTGGACCGAGTCCGTCCTGGCTGATGGCTCCCCATACGCTGACGGCATATCGGCCGCTGGACAAGACGCTGTGGCGCTAACGTTGCTCGTATCTGGAGAAATTTAATTTAAACAAAGTCGGTCCTCGGTCTGAAATGGGTGCACTTGAAATCTAAGAATCGTGGTGGTTAATCTAGCCAACTTGTAAATCTGCAGTAAGTTTTTCACAAACTATTTTGCCGTGTGCGAAAAGAAATATAACTCTGGCATGGGAATGAGACAAGCGCTAGCATTTCTAATTCTCATTCTCATTCTTCTCATTCTTATTCTTGGGAAATTTTGATACAGACGGTGCTCTGCTGACACATGACATTATTCAAGGGTAATTTTCTTACTGTCAATAATTCAAAACTGCTGTAAACTCTCACCGGCCACTCATAGGACGCCGAACAAGACGCTGCTGATCCAATCTCGATGAGAATGTGGACTCATCGCTGAAAACCGCTTGGCGCCCTTCATCCACCGTCCAATCTTCCACAGAGTGCGCGAACTCAAGCCTTAGCTGCCTCTGGTTCTCGGTCAGATGAGGCTTCTGAGCAGCCACGCAGCTCTGCAGCCCTGCTTCTCGCTGTCGCCGCCGGATTGTGCTAGACAAGACGCTTAGCCGAAGCCACGCCGAAGCTCATCGCGAATATCGTTGGCGTTCATGAACGGATCCGCCGCAACAGAGGCCACGATGAGCAAATCGGTGAGGTTGTTTGTTGCCCTTGGTCGCTTACTGCGCTCTACGTCAGCAAAAGTTCCCTCATCGTTGCGGTACACCCTAATAATTCTACTCAGTCCTGTTCATCCAGGGCAACACCGTCGTTAAGGCAGCTTTTATCGACGCAAGCTGTCCCAAAGAGATCAAGGTGATGGCCCATTTATGCCGTGTTAACTTTCAGTTCTTTCAATATAAATATGTTCTTACACAATTCCAAAGCAGCCAAGGCAGAGATATTATATAGCCTGGTTCTTCTGTGAGACATTTATCTGTATAATTGCTTTATATAAAACTCCATCATTGCCAAAAGGGTCCTTTCTAGCGGTAGATATGTGCCGTCAGCGTAAGAAAGGCTGTCAATGTAGAGGCACTCAGTCCACTTGTTCGGACTGATGGCCTTTTACTGCGTTATACAGCCCATTCTATACCTTGCCCCCTGGACAGACTGCTGCAGCCGCACTGCATTGGGGAAAATTGCAAATGCGTTAGTGCATTTCAATTAGGCGCACCTAAAGTCCCATGGTAGCGAGATTTAACCCGGAGCCTCGCACTAGGCCATGACTCCTTAAGATATCCCGATTTTAGCAGGTATATCTTTACAGCTTATCTTGATTTTTTTTGCCCAGTCCGACATGTGTGGGGTATCGTGCAGAGCCGCCTGTTAGCGTGGCACCTCTCCAGCGTCACAGCAGACGCATTAGTATCATCATCATCATCATCAGCCTAGTTACGCCCACTGCAGGGCAAAGGCCTCTCCCATACTTCTCCAACTACCCCGGTCATGTACTAATTGTGGCCATGTTGTCCCTGCAAACGTCTTAATGTCATACGCCCACCTAACTTTCTGCCGCCCCCTGCTACGCATCCCTTCCCTTGGAATCCTGTGCGTAACCCTTAGTGACCATCGGTTATCTTCCCTCCTCATTACATGTCCGGCCCATGCCCATTTCTTTTTCTTGATTTCAACTAAGATGTTGTTTACCCGCGTTTGTTGCCTCACCCAATCTGCTCTTTTCTTATCCCTTAAAGTCACACCCATCATTCTTCTTTCCATAGCTTGTTGCGTCGTCCTCAATTTCAGCAGAACCCTTTTCGTAAGCCTCCAGGTTTCTGCCCCATATGTGAGTACTGGTAACACACAGCTGTTATACACTTTCCTTTTGAGGGATAGTGGCAACCTGCTGTTCATGATTTGAGAATGCCTGCCAAACGCACCCCAGCCCATTCTTATTCTTCTGGTTATTTCCGTCTCATGATCCGGATCCGTGGTCACTACCTGCCCTTAGTAGACGTATTCCCTTACCACTTCCAGTGCTTCGCTACCTATCGTAAACTGCTGTTCTCTTCCGAGCCTGTTAAACAATACTTTAGTTTTCTGCAGATTAATTTTCAGACCCACCCTTCTGCTTTGCCTCTCCAGATCAGTGAGCATGCATTGCAATTGGTCTCCTGAGTTACTAAGCAAGGCAATATCATCAGCGAATCGCAAGTTGCTAAGGTATTCTCCATCAACTTTTATCCCCAATTCTTCCCACTGCAGGCCTCTGAATACCTCCTGTAAACATGCTGTGAATAGCATTGGAGATATCGTATCTCCCTGTCGGACGCCTTTCTTTATAGGGATTTTGTTGCTTTCTTTGTGGAGGACTACGGTGGCTGTGGAGCCGCTATAGATATCTTCCAGTATCTTTACATATGGCTCATCTACACCCTGATTCCGTAATGCCTCCATGACTGCTGAGGTTTCGACTGAATCAAACGCTTTCTCGTAATCAATGAAAGCTATATATAAGGGTTGGCTATATTCTGCACATTTCTCTATCACTTGATTGATAGTGTGAATATGGTCTATTGTTGAGTAGCCTTTACGGAATCCTGCCTGGTCCTTTGGTTGACAGAAGTCTAAGGTGTTCCTGATTCTATTTGCGATTACCTTAGTAAATACTTTGTAGGCAACGGACAGTAAGCTGATCGGTCTATAATTTTTCAAGTCTTTGGCGTCCCCTTTCTTATTGATTAGGATTATGTTAGCGTTCTTCCAAGATTCCGGTACGCTCGAGGTTATGAGGCATTGCGTATACAGGGTGGCCAGTTTCTCTAGAACAATCTGACCACCATCCTTCAACAAATCTGCTGTTACCTGATCCTCCCCAGCTGCCTTCCCCCTTTGCATAGCTCCTAAGGCTTTCTTTACTTCTTCTGGCGTTACCTCTGGGATTTGGAATTCCTCTAGGCTATTCTCTATTCCACTATCGTCGTGAGTGCCACTGGTACTGTATAAATCTCTATAGAACTCCTCAGCCACTTGAACTATCTCATCCATATTAGTAACGATATTGCCGGCTTTGTCTCTTAACGCACACATCTGATTCTTGCCTATTCCTAGTTTCTTCTTCACTGTTTTTAGGCTTCCTCCGTTCCTGAGAGCCTGTTCAATTCTATCCATTATATAGCATTAGTATGCTGTGTATTTAACAATGAATGGCAGCGCGTTCAGGCGTCTGCTCATGGCATCCTGTTACGAGTGGACACCAGGGCACCTCCGAGGCGTCATCGTCACCTGCGGAAAATTGACAACGTAGTGAAATCAAGCATACACTGGAGAAAATTACAATCTCCATAAAGAACATCAGCGCGTTGGCTCGTCCTAAGTTCCCTCAAGACCGGAATCTGTCGGTGGTCACCATGAGCAGTAACACGGCGTAACTTATCCGCAAGGGGGCAACAGTAATTGAATCTTCATGGCACCGTGCATCGCACAGCTGCACCTGGTTTTATACTCTCGCGCATGTGCGAGCGTTGCCGCAGCAGTCTGTAATGACACCCGCGGAGGGAAACTCCCAGGCTTCGGTGGCAAAGGTAATTGGCGCCAGGTATGAGGAGGGCGAAGCCGAAAATCCGTTTCCCTTGCATGGCCTCGTAGATCGTCGCGCGCACGCGCGCCGATCCAGATGGCCAAGTCCTTCCCCCCAACTCCTTTCCCCTCGCCATCCCTCGTGGCTCCCACGCAACTCCCTCACCTTCGACTGTGTCAGCGCGCGCGCCTTGCGGCCCCGCCTGCCCGGCGCCAGCTTAGGGCCGATTTACGCTCAAACCGCCCATAGCCGCACGCCGCACCGCATGCATGCGGTTCGTGAAAAACGGGCGGTCGTCGCGATCGGTCACAAAATTGCATTTACGCTGAGTCCGCATGATGCGGTGCGGTTCGCATGCGCCCTCTGGTTGTCCAAATAGGTAACCAGCAACTGGCAACATGCATCAGCGAGTTGGCAGCCTCGTGTGCTGGCGACTAGCAATATTTCGCATTGTGCCTGGATATTATTATTACGTTTGCTGTATTATTAGTTATATTTTTATTAGTTAGCTCTAGCGGTTCGAATGCGCCTGCATCCGCACTTCGGTTTGGGGACGCGACGTCTGTTGAAAGCTGGTAAACATTCGGCAGTGCGCAGAGCAACACTGTTCGAAGTCGGCAACTATCGCCAACAGCAGACGACACTGTCATATTTTTGTCGATGTAAGTTGAAGCTTCCGCGTCATGGTGAAAACGCGACTCTTGCACTGTCATATTCTGTGCTGCATGTGTGGCATTGACGTGGTGACCCACCTTTAGAACACTGTGCCGTCGACTCACCTGTGCCGCTTTTTGTATTATTTATTTACTTGCTACCGCATAATGTTGCGACAACATACGTCACTATGTGCTCGGTTGTGTACGGCGCGATGGCGCACTTTTTGTAGCTGTGCTAGCGAAAGCTTGTGTTGTGGAGAAGCGACGCACCATCACTCCTCGGCTGGACGAAGCACCAGTGCGGAGAAACGGGAAGCGACATTATCCCGAGTCGAGTTCTGAGAATCCTCCGTCGCCCTCAGCGTCTCGGCTACCGGACAGGGACCGAGAGTTTGCCCCCTCGAACACATGCAGCTCTCGCCTGCGTCTTTTGTAGAAAATAAACGCAGTCTGTTTTCTGCCACCAACCGATGCGCACTCCTTTCACGGATGGGGCCAGACCCCGTACGTAACACTGGCGATGAGGCAGGAGTTGCGAAGCAGATATCTATAAGTTTTCGCAGTTAAGGCCATGGCTACAGGACGAATGCACGGCGCTGTCGAGCCTTTCTCGGCCAAATCATGGGAATCGTGGATCCAGCGCCTCGACTTTTACTTCGTGGCGAGCGACGTCAGCGAAGAAGCGGGCACTTCTCCTCACGCTTTGTGCAGCCGACACTTTCGAACACCGTGTGCGCGCTGATAGCGCCGAAGATCCCGGCAGAAGTCAACTTAAATGATTCAGTGACACTTCTTAGGCGGCACTTCGACACCAGGACATCCGAGCTTTAGAGCCGGTACGTGTTTCAAAGACCCGACCAACGGCCAGACGAGTCGATCAGCAGCTACGCTGCGGCCCTCGGAACCTTGACAGCCGACTGCAACTTCGGAGCGCTGCCTTCGGCTACAATATCGACGACGTCACCTGACACCCAAACGACCGCTTCAGCGGCGAACCCAACTATGCCGCCCCAAGATGTGATGCTGCGGGACAGGTTCGTCCGCGGCGTCTGGGACGAACATCTTCCGCAGACACCGTTCGCCGAAAAAGCCTTACATTTCAATGCGCTGTGGACTTAGCCTTGTCAGCGGAAAGTGCGTCAAGGCATCAGCGAGATATCAAGGGAGTAGCAAACTCGGAGGAAATTAACAGGACGTCGCAAATCAAGCCAGGAGGCAAGGATACGTCAGCGCGTCATTGCTATCGATGCGACGGCTTGCACGACCCTGAAACATGCAAATTCAAGACAGCCGATTGCCGTTTCTGCTCCAAGGAAGGTCACGTCTTGCATGCCTGCATCTCAAAGAAAAAGAAAAACACGGAACCACGCTCCGACAACTAGCAGCAATGGGCACACAGTGTCAAGCCACCACCTGTCAGCAAATCCTGCTGCAAGCTGCACACAGATAGTGTACGTACACACTGCCCCAAGTTGCTCGTGGACTTGATAGTGGAGGGAAAGCCAGTCCAGTTTGAGGTGGACACAGGTACAGCATGCTCCCTGATAAGCGAGGACACGAACTACAGAAGGTGGAAGAAAAACACTCCGTGGCTTTCATGCGAGCCGCTCGATTTGTGCACATGGTCAGGTAAACAATTACACGTCCTGTGCTCCGCACAAGTTCATGTGATGTTGAGATCAAAGGACTACCTGATGCCGTTGTTGGTTATGACGGGCACCTGGTGCAACCTCCTAGGAAGAGATTGGTTTTTGGCACTTCAAATTCAGGTGAAGGGGATCAACCACATTGGAGAGCCAGCACTAGAAATTACAGAGGTCGTGGGATGACACCCAGGTGTCTTCAAGGAAGGCATTGGAAGCTATACAGGTCCTTTAGTTCACCTGGAACTCGAAGATGGTGCGACAGCAATGTTTTGCAAGGCTCGTCCAATTTCAGTGGCGCTGCAGGCACTTATGGAACATAAGCTTGACCATCTACAGCGCCAAGGTATCCTAAAACCAACGCAGCATACCAAATGGGCAACCCCATTGGTACTTGTTCAGAAGACCGACAGTACACTCAATGTCTGTGGTGACTACAGGAGTACTGTTAATACTGTTACTGTTAATGCAGCAGCGAAGAAGGCATCTTACCTGCTACCAACTACAGATGAAGTGTTTGCAAACCTACATGGTGGAACCCTCTTCTCAATGTTGGATCTTTATCAAGCATATCAACAACTGAAAGTTGATGAGAAAACAGCAGCACTGCTCACAGTGAACACCACAAAACGACTAATCAGGGTGGAATGCCTCCCGTTCTGAATTTCCACTGCACCAGCTATCTTCCAGTGCCTGAGGGAGACAAAGATACCTGGAATTCCAGGGGTGAGTGTTCCTCTTGACGACATCATTGTCAACGGGAATAGTGCAATGAGCATGCAGAGCATCTGAATCAGGTTCTGTCGAGACCAACTGAGAAAGGCTTACGCCTCAAGAAAGAAAAGTGCAGGTTTGGAATTACGTCAGTTTAGTTTCTGAGACATCGAATTGATAGCAATGGTGTTTGCAACACCGAGAAAAAGGTTGAGGCTATACTTCAAGCACCCAAACCATCTGACAAGACATCCCTAAGGGGTTTTCTGGGCCTTATTTCATTTGACGACTGCGTTTTGGAGAACAGAGCAATGGTCGTGGTGGAATTGTATAGATTCCTAGAGAAAAACACACCCTGGAAGTGGAAGAGCAAGCATCAAGCCAATTTCGAGGCACTTAAGGAGATGATTCGTGCATCTACAGTGCTCACTCACTACGACGGGACGAAGCCCCTTCTTTTGTCTGTGGACGCATCGCCGTACGGCGTTGATGCCGTCCTCGCTCGGGAAGATGCTATTTGCCGAGAGGCACCCATTGCATTCAGTTCATGAACACTGGGAAGTGCCGAAAAGAGCTACTTCCGGATCAACAAAGAAAGTGCAGCAGTAATCTACAGCATCAGTCATTTTCATAAGTACACAGCTGGCCGGCATGTGACCATAACAGATTGCCAGGCATTGATTGTAATCGTGAGTGAAACAAAGCAAGTATCCCGGGTCTTTTCATCAAGGATTATGCGATGGTGCCTTAAACTAGCAACGTACGATTACAAGTTGCTGTACAGGCCTGGCCTACTGCACCAAAATGCGGACACTCTAAGCTGACTTCCACTACCGGCACAAGATGAACCTTATCCCCCAAGAGACGTGCTCATGTTGGCTACCATGCCCAGCTTCCAGCTTTCACCGCGTCAAATAGCACGAATGACTCGAGAGGACTCAGTTCTGTCCCAAGTGATGGAGGCTGTTTCAAATGCTGAAGTTCATAAACTGCCAAAAGAACAGTTTTCATCGTGCCGGAAACTGGAGACTGAGCTTTCAGCACAGGAAGGGTGCCTTGTTAGAGGCTTCCGGAGGCGAGAAACTACCTTCTTAAACTCGCACCTGCAAACCACCATATAATTGTGGTCATGAAGGCATGTGCACGAAGGTACTTTTGTTGGGCAGGCTGGCATAACAGGCCATCCTTCATTTCAGTAGAAGTTGAGAGCTTCCTAAAGAAGAATGGGGTGATCCATGTAACAAGCACACCGTACCATCCTACAACAAATGGCCAAGCAGAAAGGATGGCTTTTGAAACAAAACGAGCATTAGCCAAAAACAAGGACGAAACATTCGCGTGTAGGCTGGCCCACTTTTTCTAAAGCAACACACCACCATCTGCACATCAACGGGTGAAATGCCAGAAGCACTTGTGTTCGGGCGTGAGCTGGATACAGCTCTCACGTACACTCGGCCCCAAGCAAAAGCGAACAAAATCCATACCAACTGCAACAGGGACACAAAGTCGAGAGTACTCGCTGTCGGACAAGCAGTTTTCTTTTGAAACTTTGGAGGGAATCCGATCTGGACAGAGGGAACGGTTTTGGAAAAGCTAGGCCACAGATCGTGGCTCATTAAAGGCCCCAACAGGTTAGTGCGATGACAATGTGACCACATCAAGCCTGGTATTTTGAGACACCCCACAGAAGATTCGGCGACACAGGATAAGGGCTGTACGCTAACCGCGAGCAGTGTCCCGCTCCCATTTATGCTTGGGATAAAAGCAGATAACTCCACGTCGTCAGAGGCCACTCTCTCAGGAATGCTGGAGCCTTCGCAATCATCGGTGACCAAACCAGAGATTGGCACTGCCCCTGAGACCGTGCCAAACACAACTGCAGAGTCATGCCCGCAGCGGGAACAACACCCTCTGGATCACTACGGCGACTCCATCTGAGAAGGGAGGCAAGTGTTTTGTACAAGCGATGCACCACCACTCCTCAGCTGGATAAGGCACCAGTGCAGACGAAACAGGAAGCCACCCCGCCCCGAGTCGAGTTCCAAGAATTCTCCATCACCCTCAGCGTCTCGGCCACTAGACAGGGACCGAGAGTTTGCCCCCTCGAACACATGCGGCTCTCTTCTGCATCCGTTGTAGAAAATAAACTCTGTCTGTTTTCTGCCACCAACCAATGCGAATTCCTTTCACGGATGGGGCCAGACCCTGTACGTAACAGCTTGGAAGAACACGCATACACGAACACACAGGTGTATCTAAGCCAATGAGCAAGGGATCTGTCACAGCAACAGCGTAGCACGCTGAAGCGCCGCAGCATTATCTATTAACATACTCCTATACAGATGTTCTATTATCACGGAATACAGCTGTGTTGATTGACAAGTCACTTCATCACCGAGCACGCATGTGAATCATCAACAGCGGCTTGTTGATTTAGTAGCACTTTGCTGCTGAGGTCTCTTTAGTAGCTGTCAAGTTAATAGTGAGCCTACAATTGCTTACATGATGTGATATGGCATTGCACTTCTGAACAATGATGTTACACCGAACGAACGCACGGGGGTGCACAGAGCTAGCATTTGTTAAATCTATGTTACATCATTATTTCAAAGTGCACTGCCATGTTAAGTCATGACTAAACAACTAGCCATCAGTACGTCTTGAGCAATTGGTTACAATTATGACATACATAAAAGTGATATGTACATATCACAGTTACTTCTTCAGGCAGAGATGCTTGTCAGATATGTTTTCAAGAGAAGAATGTTTGCATGAAAACAAATATTAATTCATATTGCTGAAAAGACACCACATATAGGCGTGAATTCACCTAATGTTTACATTTCTTGTTGGTGCTAAAAATGTCCCTCCCAATAGAAGTAGTGTTATGTCATTCATGCCTTAAGAGATGACGGAGCTTTACAGCGCACACAAGGCAGCAATGCCCATGCATAAAGGCCTGGGTGGCCAATCTGCTGCCCCTTCACTATTTATCCATACTTCTATCAGCATTTAAACAATGTACAGCCTGTGGTCAAAGTGAATACAGGCATGCTTGCTCTCTCAGCAATGGCGACAATCAAGGATGATTGCCTTGAGACCGTTCTTACCCGCCGTGGTTGCTCAGTGGCTATGGTGTTGGGCTGCTGAGCACGAGGTCGCGGGATCGAATCCCGGCCACGGCGGCCGCATTTCGATGGGGGCGAAATGCGAAAACACCCGTGTGCTTAGATTTAGGTGCACGTTAAAGAACCCCAGGTGGTCAAAATTTCCGGAGTCCTCCACTACGGCGTGCCTCATAATCAGAAAGTGGTTTTGGCACGTAAAACCCCAAATATTATTATTATTGAGACCGTTTGCTGCTGTCAACATCATTTATGCATGCATTCTATTTTTATTCTTTTCCCTAGACAAAAAAGAAGCTTGCACAGTCAGTGAGCTATAGCAAAGTAATGTTACTTGATTGCGTTGGGCTTGGCCCAAACGTCATTCATGTAGTGACAACCTAGCTAGCTGATGCACAGCCACATTAAAAAGAAAGAGAAGTGCATAGGCTAACAAACAGGTGCACAGTACGTGTACTTCATCTCAAAGCAAAGCAAGATTATCAAGCGACTATATAGAGATCTATATTAAGGGGACGCAAGCATTGAGGCCCCCTAGTACTTCGAGCCTCAACGATTGCATCCCCCTGATCTAAAACTCTCTAATAAGCATTGCAACGAGTGCAAGGATCTTGCATGCAAAATGGTTGACTTATTAAGTCATTTTATATTTGCCTTTCTGAATCAGTAACAGCTTAAACAGGTACATGACAATGAAATGAAATGCTGGCTCATATGGTGCACAAGACACAAGTAGGGGAGAACATTTGCCATGCCTGCTGTAACACCGATTCCAACATGCAGTCGCTTGTGGGCAATGAATGCATGTTCATTGTGTCAGGGCAACTTGCACCTTCCCCTAATGAAAGAACAGAATGCCTGCATTGTAGACATTAGTTAATTAGCAGCATGTGCGGGGCAGCACAAGAAAGTAAGGGAATGTTTGTTGCCATTTTTTATTTTCATAACCAACAGACAGTTTCTTGGGTGGAGCTTTATGATGAATTCATATTATGTTCTGTGTAAATCTGTAATGTGGGCATGTTCTATTATGCAATCACTTCATAAGTAGTCAAATGAATGCAGATAGCCCCGTAAACACTGTGAAACGGAATGCAGAAATTTCCAGTTAAGAAGCCATAGTAACTCACACTCTGTGCTGAACATAAAATAGAAAAAATGCGTAGTGGCAAATTGGGTGCACATTCTCATCTGCCATACAAATCCATATATTACAAGTAATCTTTTACTCGTTCTCGTATTGCTTACAGTTGCACGAACCTTACTGCAGCATCCTCTGTGGAGTAAAATAATCTTGCCAGTCACAGCTACTTGTTCACTCTATTAACATATATTAGCCCCCAGGCTCTCCTGTATCCCTTCATGCATGCTACAATACCATGGCTGTGCTCAATCACCTCTTTCCATTCCACTGAAATGAAGATGGCATATATTTGTTACCAAAATATGCTGTAAAGCATAACTGTTCATCATTCTTTAAGCCTCTGAGAAGCAAGGATGGATGTTCAGCCTTGCTGTTGTGGGATTTCATAGGTTCTAACCCACCGTCGTATTTCTAAACAAACAATGATGAAATTATATAATCAAGCCATACCATCAGTACAACTGAGGTATTGCTTCCCCAGGGAGTCTCACTGCTACCCCAATTTTGTAAATACTTAGACATGTTAACAACCTAGACATGCTGAATTTAACTTCACAGTCTGTGTTTTAACACGACAAATAAACCAGATTAACCCAACAGCCCTTATATCATTCTCTTAATCACTTGAAATACTAACTAGCACAAGGCATTATAGTCATATTATATTCTGTTTGTATGTTTGGTGAATTGCACAAATAATTTTTGTCGCCCCTACAGCCTAGCTGATGCTGCCTTTCTTTATAACAATTAAGCAACAACCTTACTTGGTGCATTGCGGTGAGAACTATAACTAGCTTCACAGTAGCACTGCATATGTACCCTCACACCACACCGTAGACATGCTTCTATAGATGCTATAGGCTGGCCACAATCAGCATAATTTTGAAATCTAGATGAACAGGGTGCGAATTCATGTGTATCAAATAAATGTCTGTTCCATTGAGAGGCTGTGTATTTGTGTGCAACATAGTTAATTCACTATACTTATGGTAGAAGAACAGAATACACAGAACAACAAAAGCAAGTTCTCTCTGAAAAGCTGCTTTTTGCCACTATTATATGCAGCAAAGTAAGACTTCAGAAAGCGCAAATATGGCTTAGAACCACAGAAAGCTGAGCTAGTTGGTAAAGATTCATTATGCAAAAAAGAGGTGAGGTGTGCAGACAGGAAACAAGAGTAGAGAAGTCCACTTCTCTTGTGTCCTACTCGACTCTTGTGTCCTGCCTGCATGCCTCATCTCTTTTTTGCATCACAAATATGGCTTGGGGGCCTCTTCATGCATTGTGGGGTGGGCGAATGTTAATTTTTTTCAAACAGAAATTGAACAAAAATAGTAAGTGTCAAATATTGAATAGTGACACAACGACGTGAGTACTTGTAGTAGCAATATTTATTTCCATATATTTAGGTACTACATCTTAATCAACTAGTGCGAAATGGAGCTAACTATTGGGGACAAAGGATAAGTTTTAAATGCAAGGCTACTAATGTTATATAAAAAAATACTTTAAAAGTGTATCAACAACTTTAGAGCCTCGTTGCAAAGAAGCTTTCCAAGAAATAATGGCTGCTGTATGAAGAGCTTCCAAAAATGCAAAATAAATTGTTTCCAAAAAAACATGAAAGTTGTAGAAAAAACAAACATAATGAAGGGCCAATGTTTTGCGGACACGTGTAAAAGGACTTGCTGCAAGGAAAACAGCAGAGACTTGTCACATAAAAGATAAATCTGCTAGATTGAGATGGGTGGTTGGCTTTAGGCAAAAAAAGGCCCATGGAAAAGTTTTGTGCCAATGTGGCTAAAAGATACATTCGTAACCGTGCTTGCCTTTGGAAGGCTGCATACGCTTGTTCACATGCAAGTACTTGTCACATATTCTTTGTTAAAAAACTTCCAATTTATATATTCACACAAAAGCCTCCTCTGATCACGGAAAAAGAATAGTATTGTCATATAGTATACATAACATTTAGAACATCAGGGTACTATTTTTCACAGTACGCAAATACTCATGAAAGACAAAACTGCAAGAAACAGCACAACACTTTGGCATAATCCGTAACTGATTATGTCAACGAGTTTCCCATTTCATGTGGCAAAGTTGCATAGGGCAGATAAGATATGATATCTGTGATTCAGAGATGCGTTATTGTATCTGAGCACAAGTATTATACAACTGATCGTTGTGGGAATAAAGAAATAACAGGCATTGATTACCCGTATGTCATCATGTGGTATAAAGTTTGTAAACAGGGATGAAGTGCCTCAGACAGGCTGGCCAACGTTTCGATAGGAGGACCTATCTTCGTCAAAGGCGGCCTCGTCATCCTCGGCGTGTTAGTTTTAAAGGGTTAGTGCAGTGACGTCACGTGCGGATGCTGTCGCTGGCGGCTGGTTTTAAAGAGAGGGATTACAAGAGGAAACAAGCGGTGTCGTCCGACGTCTGTGAGCTTCATTCTCAAGACGAGGGGACAAGAGCATGAGAGTGGGCACGCAGGGAGAAAAGAAAAGAAATAGAAGCAGAAAAAAAGGAAAAAAAGAAAAAGGAAAAAAAAATGGGGGGGGGGGAAACCAGGGCGGCACCAAGACAGACAAAAAAGGGGGGAGTGAAAGAAAAAGAAAGAGAAAAGTGAAATCTTTAAGAAATACGGGGGCTTGGGAGCGTGTTGGGGATGCGAAAGGTTAGGAGGTATTCAGGGGGAGTCGTTGGCGGCATGTTTTTGAGGCATTAAAACGGTCGGTCAAGGGGTCAGCGCGCGAGTAACACAAAAGACAAAAAAAAGAAAGAGAAACGACAAAAACCCAGACACACACACAAAAAAAAAAACATGAGTTGAAAGTGACTTGAGTAGCATAGTAGTAATACGTCGAGTAACTTTGAAATAGTTAAGGTGGCGACGAGGAGTCTGCGGTGCAATGTATGGGGTGACTGAAAGGCAGCGGCATCGTCTTTCAAGGGGCACTGCCCCACGCGCTTAACGTAGGTGTCGTTACGGCGGCATCCAGAGATGGCGATACTCTGTGTTGAGGCGCCGAAAAAGGCATATTGACTTCGGAATGTGTTGTCGAGGGGACTTCAAGAAAAAAAAAAGGATTAAAGAAAAAGGGGGGGAGGGAAGGGAGAGGGGGAGGGGGCTGAAACCGGTATAACAAACAGGAGGGTGACGCGCGCAGAAGGGGGCAAGTGTACATGGAAGAAGGGGATCGTACAGTTGGTATAGACGTAAAAACCTGAAAGAGTACATTAAATTGAGTAGTAGGCAGGAAAAAAATTTTTTCGGAATGGAAGAGTAGGTGAGGTTAAGAATTAAAGTTGGCTGGTGGCCTAATGTGTTTTGTGTATTGGTTGATGATATGAGAGTTTCAGATTTAAGTTACAGCTTTTAAAGATTCTAAGTTGCCGCGTGCCAAATTAATTCCTGTCGGGTGTAGGCAATTAAACTTGTGTATGAGGTATGATTCCGTATACTTCCTTTCGCGAGGGGAACGGAAATTTGTTTGTAGTATATAGAGCCTTGCTTTGTCAAACATATGTCCATGTTCATTAAAGTGGCTGGCTACTGCTTTGGGTAAATTGTGTTTTGTGTCCGCGCGGTGACCATTGAGTCTTGTATTAATTTGTTGTCCAGTCTCACCTATGTATTGTTTGCTACAAGCGGCGCATTCTAGACAGTAGACTACGTTGCTTGATGTGCAGGTGAAAGCCGAAGTTACCTTGTGTGTGTAATTCTACGCTGTACTTTTTACTGTAGTAGTAGATTGAATGTGTTTGCATGTAGAGCACCTGGGGCGGCCACAGGGATTGGTTCCCAACTTCTTCTTTTTCTGTAGTTTGGCGTGCACAAGAACATCTTTAAAATTAGTGTTGCGTCTGTAGGCCACTCTGGGAGGGTCGGGAAAAATCTTCTTAAGTTTCTGGTTGCTGGTGAGAATCGGGTAGTATTTACTTAGGATGTTATTCACGTTTGGGAGTGCATTTGAGAATTTAGTAGTAAGAAGAGGCGTTGTTGTTCTTGAGATCCTCGGGCGGGGCTTGAGGATTTCGGCTCGATCAAGTTTGGTTGCAGCGATGTAAGCTGTTTGAAGGTCACTGTTTGGGTGGTTCCTGTTTGATAGCGTTTCTTTAAGGTGATCGAGTCTATCTATGTAGTCTTGGTTTTCAACGCAAATGCGACGTAGTCGTGTGGCTTGGCCTTTAAAGATGCCTTGTTTGCAATGTCTGGGATGGTGGCTGGTATATTCTAGGTACTGTTGTTTGTCGAAAGGTTTCCTATACAGCGTTGTCTTTAGTTCACCATTGTCAATGTATATTGTTGTGTCCAGAAAGTTTATGCGCTCAGTTGAGGATTCTGATGTGAATTTTATTGTTGGGTGAACAGAATTTAGAAAGGCTACATATTTATCTAGACTGTCTTGACCATGTCCCCAGATTATGAGTACGTCGTCTATGTATCGTAGGTATGTGTGGGGCTTGGTAGTGCAGCGCGATAGGAAATCTGTTTCCAGAATCCCCATAAATATGTTCGCGTAGGTTGGTGCAAAAGGCGTACCCATGCTTGTACCATGTATCTGTAGGTAGTAATTCTCTTCAAATTCGAAGTAGTTATGTGTGAGAACTAATTCAAGGAGAGACAGGTAGACTTCAGTAGAGTGTTGTGCACTGTGTTTAGACAGCGTTTGTTTTATCGAAGATAAACCATCAGGGATTGGAATGTTGGTGTACAGCGCCGTGACGTCTAGTGTTGCGAGAATTGTGTTGTGGGGTAGTGTGCCTTTAGTATTAATATCTTCTATAATTCTCAGGAGGTGGGGCGTATCTTGTACAAATGACGGAAGTGCTTTTGGCAAGTCACCAAGGTAGTGGTTAAGGAATGTGGAGATACTCTCTGTCGGGGTGTTGTTGTTTGATACTATCGGACGGCCTGGGATAATAGCAGTGTATAGTTCAGCGGATGGAATTTTATGAATTTTCGGAAGGAGGTAAAAACGTCCGGCAGTTTTGTTGCTTGGTTTAAGAAATTTGTATTCTGATGGTGTTATCAATTCATCAGCCAAAAGTGATTTCAGCCTGTTGGTAATTGTCACTGTGTAGGACAATGTCGGGTCGTTATCTAGTTTGCGGTAATGTTCTGGGTTGTTTAGTTATCTGTAAGCCTCGTGCTTGTATTTTTCTATTGGCCAAATAACTATACTTCCACCCTTATCTGCTTCCTTAATAACAATGTCATTCCGGCAGCTCAGATTTGAAATGATATGACTCTCCGACGCAGTTATGTTTTTAGGTCGCTTAGATGTCTTGGATTGGCTTATAATTTCTTTAGTGATAGTTTTAAGGTATATGTCAAGTTCTATGGCTTGTTCTGGTTCGGGAGTCCAAGTGGATTGGGCTCTAAGTGGTGTCGTCCCGGTGTCTGGTGTGTCTGCAAAAAAGTGTCGGATACGCATTCGTCGGGAGAATTCTGAGAGGTCCTTGTGAAGCTCGAATTCATTTATTGTGTTGTTCGTGGGGCAAAAGTTTAAGCCCTTGCTGAGTACGGCTATTTCTTTTTGACTTAATGTTTTAGAAATGTCTATAACATTGGAGCGGTTTAGTTCTGTGGAAATTTCCTTCCTGTCTGGTACTTCTAAGCTCGAGGTCCCTCTTGTCTGGGAGTGGTGGCTGTTTGGCTGGAAGGTTGTTTTTTTATTAAAATTTGCTTTTTTCCTTTGTTTTTGAACCAATTTTCTAGATTGTTTTTCGCCGTAATGTTCTAAATCTCTCTTCTCATCTGGTGTCAGGGTTATGTTCCTAAGTCTGTGGTTAAAAGTTTCGATTTGCTCTTCGCAGTTTTCTTTGAGGATATTCAAAAGTGAAAGTGAGGCATTATGTAATGTTGTTTGCCAGTTTGCGCGATGGTGTGGTGGGAGTGTTCCTAGAGCTGGTACAGCCTTGAGTGTTAGGCCTTTAGGAATTATATTTTTCTCTGTGCAGCTTGTGTAGGTTTTCAGATGGGAGGTGTAGCTCACATGTTTTTTGGTAAGTTTTCTAGCCTGTAGGAATTCGGTGCTTCGTGGCATTGAAGAGTTATTGTTTTGCGATGTCTGTCATTTACTTGTCTTCTTGCGGGCAGATTTGCGTGGGGTGTTTTTCTGTTCGGCCGGTTTATTATCGTATGCCTGGCTTAATTCGATCTCGGTCTCTGTTTGAGTTTGTGTGTGTGCAGGCAGGCGTGTGGGGGTCTGTGTGTATACTTCGGTGGTGGGTTTTCTGTTGTCTGTTGCCATTGTGTCGGTTTGCACGGTGGTTGATGTCATTTTTGGTGCTGTGTGTGCCTTCTGGTTCTTTTCACATTCCACTGTCTGTGTTCCAACTGTTCTTGTGTTGACTGTTTCACTTGTGCAGTGGCTGGCTTCACATTCCACTGTCTGTATTCCCTGTGTTCTCGAAGTGACTGTCGCAGTTGTGTTGTTCGCGGTCGCACGCTCCGCAGAGTTGGTGGAGGTGGTATTTGAGGTGGAATTTAAAAGAGTTCTTCTGTACTTGTCCTTAATAAAGGACTTGATGTGTTGGGAGACTAGCTCTATTCCACTGCGGTTCAAGTGGAAGCCGTCCCAAGCTAGGTGTTCGTGTGGTGCTTCGTGTATTTCTGCGTGGTGCATGATGTCAACATTCTTATGGACGTTTTCTAAGTTGAAAATTAGTGAGTTTAGCTTGTTAATCTCCTCATTGTGCTTCATGAGTGCATTAGTTTGGTAGATTAGTGGGCGGTGTTTGTTTTGTAGGCGGGGAGCGACAGTCGTTATGGTTATATGTGCGTTTGGGCGAGCGGCTTGAATGGTTCTTATTACGTCGCTCATGGAATCTATCGTGTCCGCGGCGCTTTGTGTTCTTAGGTTGTTTGTGCCTACATTGATAATAAAGTGTGTGGTGTCTACTGGCGTATCACATACTAGCGGTAGAATATCTGATGTTTGTGCCCCACTAAGGTGTTTTATGTATGGCGCGTGTGGGCCTGGTGGAAAATGTTCCTTCAGGTATCTGTACTGGCTGTCTCCAAGGACTGCTACATGGGCAAAGGATAACAAGGGGCACTTACCCTGTTCCGTCATCGTCAGCTGTCATGGAAGTCCAAAAACAAGAAAGGGGCTGACAGATGGAAGAGCACACTGTGGTATAAAGTTTGTAAACAGGGATGAAGTGCCTCAGACAGGCTGGCCAACGTTTTGATAGGAGGACCTATCTTCGTCAAAGGCGGCCTCGTCATCCTCGGCGTGTTAGTTTTAAAGGGTTAGTGCAGTGACGTCACGTGCGGATGCTGTCGCTGGCGGCTGGTTTTAAAGAGAGGGATTACAAGAGGAAACAAGCGGTGTCGTCCGACGTCTGTGAGCTTCATTCTCAAGACGAGGGGACAAGAGCATGAGAGTGGGCACGCAGGGAGAAAAGAAAAGAAATAGAAGCAGAAAAAAAGGAAAAAAAGAAAAAGGAAAAAAAATGGGGGGGGGGAAACCAGGGCGGCACCAAGACAGACAAAAAAGGGGGGAGTGAAAGAAAAAGAAAGAGAAAAGTGAAATCTTTAAGAAATACGGGGGCTTGGGAGCGTGTTGGGGATGCGAAAGGTTAGGAGGTATTCAGGGGGAGTCGTTGGCGGCATGTTTTTGAGGCATTAAAACGGTCGGTCAAGGGGTCAGCGCGCGAGTAACACAAAAGACAAAAAAAAGAAAGAGAAACGAGAAAAACCCAGACACACACACAAAAAAAAACATGAGTTGAAAGTGACTTGAGTAGCATAGTAGTAATACGTCGAGTAACTTTGAAATAGTTAAGGTGGCGACGAGGAGTCTGCGGTGCAATGTATGGGGTGACTGAAAGGCAGCGGCATCGTCTTTCAAGGGGCACTGCCCCACGCGCTTAACGTAGGTGTCGTTACGGCGGCATCCAGAGATGGCGATACTCTGTGTTGAGGCGCCGAAAAAGGCATATTGACTATACCATTTATATTTTATACCACAGTGTGCTCTTCCATCTGTCAGCCCCTTTCTTGTTTTTGGACTTCCATGACAGCTGACGATGACGGAACAGGGTAAGTGCCCCTTGTTATCCTTTGCCCATGTAGCAGTCCTTGGAGACAGCCAGTACAGATACCTGAAGGAACATTTTCCACCAGGCCCACACGCGCCATACATAAAACACCTTAGTGGGGCACAAACATCAGATATTCTACCGCTAGTATGTGATACGCCAGTAGACACCACACACTTTATTATCAATGTAGGCACAAACAACCTAAGAACACAAAGCGCCGCGGACACGATAGATTCCATGAGCGACGTAATAAGAACCATTCAAGCCGCTCGCCCAAACGCACATATAACCATAACGACTGTCGCTCCCCGCCTACAAAACAAACACCGCCCACTAATCTACCAAACTAATGCACTCATGAAGCACAATGAGGAGATTAACAAGCTAAACTCACTAATTTTCAACTTAGAAAACGTCCATAAGAATGTTGACATCATGCACCACGCAGAAATACACGAAGCACCACACGAACACCTAGCTTGGGACGGCTTCCACTTGAACCGCAGTGGAATAGAGCTAGTCTCCCAACACATCAAGTCCTTTATTAAGGACAAGTACAGAAGAACTCTTTTAAATTCCACCTCAAATACCACCTCCACCAACTCTGCGGAGCGTGCGACCGCGAACAACACAACTGCGACAGTCACTTCGAGAACACAGGGAATACAGACAGTGGAATGTGAAGCCAGCCACTGCACAAGTGAAACAGTCAACACAAGAACAGTTGGAACACAGACAGTGGAATGTGAAAAGAACCAGAAGGCACACACAGCACCAAAAATGACATCAACCACCGTGCAAACCGACACAATGGCAACAGACAACAGAAAACCCACCACCGAAGTATACACACAGACCCCCACACGCCTGCCTGCACACACACAAACTCAAACAGAGACCGAGATCGAATTAAGCCAGGCATACGATAATAAACCGGCCGAACAGAAAAACACCCCACGCAAATCTGCCCGCAAGAAGACAAGTAAATGACAGACATCGCAAAACAATAACTCTTCAATGCCACGAAGCACCGAATTCCTACAGGCTAGAAAACTTACCAAAAAACATGTGAGCTACACCTCCCATCTGAAAACCTACACAAGCTGCACAGAGAAAAATATAATTCCTAAAGGCCTAACACTCAAGGCTGTACCAGCTCTAGGAACACTCCCACCACACCATCGCGCAAACTGGCAAACAACATTACATAATGCCTCACTTTCACTTTTGAATATCCTCAAAGAACACTGCGAAGAGCAAATCGAAACTTTTAACCACAGACTTAGGAACATAACCCTGACACCAGATGAGAAGAGAGATTTAGAACATTACGGCGAAAAACAATCTAGAAAATTGGTTCAAAAACAAAGGGAAAAAGCAAATTTTAATCAAAAAACAACCTTCCAGCCAAACAGCCACCACTCCCAGACAAGAGGGACCTCGAGCTTAGAAGTACCAGACAGGAAGGAAATTTCCACAGAACTAAACCGCTCCAATGTTATAGACATTTCTAAAACATTAAGTCAAAAAGAAATAGCCGTACTCAGCAAGGGCTTAAACTTTTGCCCCACGAACAACACAATAAATGAATTCGAGCTTCACAAGGACCTCTCAGAATTCTCCCGACGAATGCGTATCCGACACTTTTTTGCAGACACACCAGACACCGGGACGACACCACTTAGAGCCCAATCCACTTGGACTCCCGAACCAGAACAAGCCATAGAACTTGACATATACCTTAAAACTATCACTAAAGAAATTATAAGCCAATCCAAGACATCTAAGCGACCTAAAAACATAACTGCGTCGGAGAGTCATATCATTTCAAATCTGAGCTGCCGGAATGACATTGTTATTAAGGAAGCAGATAAGGGTGGAAGTATAGTTATTTGGCCAATAGAAAAATACAAGCACGAGGCTTACAGACAACTAAACAACCCAGAACATTACCGCAAACTAGATAACGACCCGACATTGTCCTACACAGTGACAATTACCAACAGGCTGAAATCACTTTTGGCTGATGAATTGATAACACCATCAGAATACAAATTTCTTAAACCAAGCAACAAAACTGCCGGACGTTTTTACCTCCTTCCGAAAATTCATAAAATTCCATCCGCTGAACTATACACTGCTATTATCCCAGGCCGTCCGATAGTATCAAACAACAACACCCCGACAGAGAGTATCTCCACATTCCTTAACCACTACCTTGGTGACTTGCCAAAAGCACTTCCGTCATTTGTACAAGATACGCCCCACCTCCTGAGAATTATAGAAGATATTAATACTAAAGGCACACTACCCCACAACACAATTCTCGCAACACTAGACGTCACGGCGCTGTACACCAACATTCCAATCCCTGATGGTTTATCTTCGATAAAACAAACGCTGTCTAAACACAGTGCACAACACTCTACTGAAGTCTACCTGTCTCTCCTTGAATTAGTTCTCACACATAACTACTTCGAATTTGAAGAGAATTACTACCTACAGATACATGGTACAAGCATGGGTACGCCTTTTGCACCAACCTACGCGAACATATTTATGGGGATTCTGGAAACAGATTTCCTATCGCGCTGCACTACCAAGCCCCACACATACCTACGATACATAGACGACATACTCATAATCTGGGGACATGGTCAAGACAGTCTAGATAAATATGTAGCCTTTCTAAATTCTGTTCACCCAACAATAAAATTCACATCAGAATCCTCAACTGAGCGCATAAACTTTCTGGACACAACAATATACATTGACAATGGTGAACTAAAGACAACGCTGTATAGGAAACCTTTCGACAAACAACAGTACCTAGAATATACCAGCCACCATCCCAGACATTGCAAACAAGGCATCTTTAAAGGCCAAGCCACACGACTACGTCGCATTTGCGTTGAAAACCAAGACTACATAGATAGACTCGATCACCTTAAAGAAACGCTATCAAACAGGAACCACCCAAACAGTGACCTTCAAACAGCTTACATCGCTGCAACCAAACTTGATCGAGCCGAAATCCTCAAGCCCCGCCCGAGGATCTCAAGAACAACAACGCCTCTTCTTACTACTAAATTCTCAAATGCACTCCCAAACGTGAATAACATCCTAAGTAAATACTACCCGATTCTCACCAGCAACCAGAAATTTAAGAAGATTTTTCCCGACCCTCCCAGAGTGGCCTACAGACGCAACACTAATTTTAAAGATGTTCTTGTGCACGCCAAACTACAGAAAAAGAAGAAGTTGGGAACCAATCCCTGTGGCCGCCCCAGGTGCTCTACATGCAAACACATTCAATCTACTACTACAGTAAAAAGTACAGCGTCGAATTACACACACAAGGTAACTTCGGCTTTCACCTGCACATCAAGCAACGTAGTCTACTGTCTAGAATGCGCCGCTTGTAGCAAACAATACATAGGTGAGACTGGACAACAAATTAATACAAGACTCAATGGTCACCGCGCGGACACAAAACACAATTTACCCAAAGCAGTAGCCAGCCACTTTAATGAACATGGACATATGTTTGACAAAGCAAGGCTCTATATACTACAAACAAATTTCCGTTCCCCTCGCGAAAGGAAGTATACGGAATCATACCTCATACACAAGTTTAATTGCCTACACCCGACAGGAATTAATTTGGCACGCGGCAACTTAGAATCTTTAAAAGCTGTAACTTAAATCTGAAACTCTCATATCATCAACAAATACACAAAACACATTAGGCCACCAGCCAACTTTAATTCTTAACCTCACCTACTCTTCCATTCCGAAAAAATTTTTTTCCTGCCTACTACTCAATTTAATGTACTCTTTCAGGTTTTTACGTCTATACCAACTGTACGATCCCCTTCTTCCATGTACACTTGCCCCCTTCTGCGCGCGTCACCCTCCTGTTTGTTATACCGGTTTCAGCCCCCTCCCCCTCTCCCTTCCCTCCCCCCCTTTTTCTTTAATCCTTTTTTTTTTCTTGAAGTCCCCTCGACAACACATTCCGAAGTCAATATGCCTTTTTCGGCGCCTCAACACAGAGTATCGCCATCTCTGGATGCCGCCGTAACGACACCTACGTTAAGCGCGTGGGGCAGTGCCCCTTGAAAGACGATGCCGCTGCCTTTCAGTCACCCCATACATTGCACCGCAGACTCCTCGTCGCCACCTTAACTATTTCAAAGTTACTCGACGTATTACTACTATGCTACTCAAGTCACTTTCAACTCATGTTTTTTTTTTTGTGTGTGTGTCTGGGTTTTTCTCGTTTCTCTTTCTTTTTTTTGTCTTTTGTGTTACTCGCGCGCTGACCCCTTGACCGACCGTTTTAATGCCTCAAAAACATGCCGCCAACGACTCCCCCTGAATACCTCCTAACCTTTCGCATCCCCAACACGCTCCCAAGCCCCCGTATTTCTTAAAGATTTCACTTTTCTCTTTCTTTTTCTTTCACTCCCCCCTTTTTTGTCTGTCTTGGTGCCGCCCTGGTTTCCCCCCCCCCCATTTTTTTTTCCTTTTTCTTTTTTTCCTTTTTTTCTGCTTCTATTTCTTTTCTTTTCTCCCTGCGTGCCCACTCTCATGCTCTTGTCCCCTCGTCTTGAGAATGAAGCTCACAGACGTCGGACGACACCGCTTGTTTCCTCTTGTAATCCCTCTCTTTAAAACCAGCCGCCAGCGACAGCATCCGCACGTGACGTCACTGCACTAACCCTTTAAAACTAACACGCCGAGGATGACGAGGCCGCCTTTGACGAAGATAGGTCCTCCTATCGAAACGTTGGCCAGCCTGTCTGAGGCACTTCATCCCTGTTTACAAACTTTATACCACAGTGTGCTCTTCCATCTGTCAGCCCCTTTCTTGTTTTTAGTATGTCATCATGTCACTTCCATCTAAAAAGTGACTAACATTTCAAGTCAAACTTGCAACTGGCAAACTTGCATAGAGAATCATGTTTATGTGCCCATATATGTGGGCCCCATGAACCGTTGCTTTAAGTTATGGCCAGTGTCATGTCATTCCTGTATGTAAATGTGGTTTTGCACTATACAACTATAAAATTTTTGATCAGCATCCTAGTAAATTTCCTTGAATTTGCACCACAGGCTTTCTGTCGCAACACCCTCTTCACATCCATGGTAAATGCTGTAGTCAGTAAAATATAGCTTTAGATTATTTCCTAAACTGCTTTCATTCCAGCAAGTAGACGCCGAGCAGACGCTGCGCCGCAAGTGAACATTTATGAGGGCATTCATACTTGCTGTTTATTAAGGTGGCTGCAAGGTAAATGGAGGGAAAGTGTACAGGTGAAGCGAAGCTCTGCTGTCGCATGCACGTAAACAAAGCTTCTGGTTATGGCATCAAAACATTTTTTTCATCAATCCTCCAACAATGGAGCATGTACTGACAGGACGGAAAGCAGACACCGAGCAGACGGTGCGGTGCAATGAAGACACCTTGAGGGGCATTCAGCCTTCCTATTAACTAGGGATCCCTGTAGCTTCCCCAGTGCGGCAAGGAACTACTGAGATGGAGTACAGCTCACAGAACACATTGTTAGCGTGAAAGGTTGGTGTCGTGTTCCAGGGCTTCCGTGAACGAAGAGGCAGACTGAACTTGAAACATGTTTTATTGAATGGCAGCAACTTAACGTGGCAGAATGACGGCCAAGGAATATAAGGACAAAAAGTACACCACAGCTTGGCGGCCAATGATTACATACACATAGTGAGCGAGGTTGATGTGATCGCAATATGACCCGCGTGACAGAAAGGGAAACTCTATCACACATGTACACGTGTACAGATATGCGACAGTTGGGCAGTGGCAGAGAAGGTGTTTTGCTGTGTCGCCACATGTGCAAAAAATTGCATAAGGAGCATTTGCATAGCTTACATTACAGCACATGACACTTAGCACAAAATGAATGATTGCAATACGTGGAGCAGTGATATAACTTCTAAGCTGTTCCCTAGCCTCCCCTCTTCATAAAGTGTAAAATGTACAGGGACAGCTCTGGAAACAAACATGTACAAAGCAAGGAATCTGCTTTGATACAATACCTATATTGAGAGGCATAAGAGCATAAACGATCAGTGATGCTTCTGCAATGTTTATTACTGCAGAGCACATGCAATTGACAGAAAAAAATCAGAGACGATTACGATACTCCCTAATACGAAATTTGAGTGCAGCTCTACATGTGTTGTCATTTTGTTGGCATGGACAATCGGTCTCGTGTGGCATGTTGCAAATGGAGCGAAGTGTGGCACCACTGCCTTGCCAATCTGGAGATCGCATGAGCCAGCACATGCGTGACGCGTGGGCGTGGTTCACAGAAGCCACCGCCAACAAACCTCCCAGACATTGCGTGCTACTCTGGCACCATCTCATAGCTACCGTCACTGCACTTCGCTTTTATTTGCACACTTTTGCCATACACTCCTCTCCTTTCTGCCTCATGGTTATGCTGCACCTTCCTATCCACTTTCCTCCTCATGCCTCTTCTCACTTGCCGATTTTTTAATCTTCCACTGCCCCATGCTGCCTTAGCTCTCATCTTTTGCTGAACTCGTTCGCTCCGTTTAACCGAGCGAACGAGTGGTCCTCTCAGCACGACAAAAGCTAAAGGAAATGTGCTCAAAAGTAAATGGAATGACCAGCAAAAGGAATACCCTGAATGCGTGCACTATAAACCACGTTAAAGGATTGACTGAATGCACGATAGACATGGTCTACAAGATACCTTTGACACGTGGGGCTGATTACATGGGCCAAACAGGCAGGTGCGTAAATGATTGACTGTGCGACCACCTATACAACTACAGTCTGATACAAGCACCCAGAAGCCTTGCCATACACTGCGCTTCATGCCGTATCTTCCACAGGATGGGGATCTTGCTGAAATGTAGTAACCAAAGAAAAAGAAGTCATGGAAGCCTACAACATCAAGATGACCCCATGTACCATCTATATCAGTCAGCAAAGAGATTAGCTTAATGACTGACAATAGATGGCATGGTTAGACTGGGAAGAACATCCTTGAACATGCGAGTAGGCTATATGAAGGTCTCATTTTCCAAAAATAAAACACTTGTTAGTTTGCACTTGGGTGTCGTGCATTGTTTTTCTCTCTTAAGTCCTGTCCCTTAGTCACTTTGTGCAACAGTGTTATGTCAAACCAACTAGCCCACTGGGAATTTTTTTTTTAGTTATATGTAATATGCTCTGAGTGCACATTTACTTGAGTCTTGTTTGCAATGCACATGTGAAAGACAGCATAAAAAAGATGCAATATTACAGGTGAGCAAATAAGGGTTTTTGGGACCGAATAGTATAGTGCCAGAAGCAAATTGAATCGAACACTTTTCTAAATATGAATAGCCATTATCATAATTAACATAAACTGATGTTTATATCACTGTATTTTTGAAGTTAGCAAATTTCTGTAATAGTATAGTACCTCACTAAGTATTGTATTTGAAAAACACCCCAAACTGAGCACACGAGCAAACAAGTACTTTATTCGCATGCACAGGGCTCTTCAGAGGATGCAAATGATCACTGTAGAGCCTGTAAAGTGTGGCTGCCTGAGTAACCTAGCCTGCTCCTCTACGCAAGTTCTCATGTTTTATGGCTATAGCACGCCTGTCATGGTGAAAATTTACCGTACTTTTCTGCAATTTAGTGTTTATGTGGGTGCAGTTGGCATTTTGAAATACCCGAAACGTACGAAAAAAATATTCACATTTACAAAAGGTGACCACCGAATCGAATAGGGCACTATTCGATGCATAATTACAAAGTTGCAAATATTGACACATCCTTATGCAATACAACAGCTTAAAATAATGGTTTCGACACTTACATACACACTACATGCTCCAGCAGCCAACAGAATATCATATATTGACAAAAGGGTGTTTAACTGGGCTACTTGGTTATTCTTTGAGGATTGTAGCAGCAAAACTTAAGGAACATGGACACAGAAGGAACGACTAGACGAATACGCAGCTGCACTGTCAACTGATTTCTTGATTGAAATTCCCACTATTATTTATTTCATCGCCATATCTCTTCTCTTATACATCTGAGGCTGTCTCAAAAAGGCGACTTCCTTTCTTGTCAAGGCCACTGACGGTGTACTTACACATTACACTCCTGTTTTACTTATCTCGAATGCCTCAAGGATCTCCCGCGTTAGCCTATCGTCGTTCCTTTTCAGGACTTGTACTTCATGAAATTACGAGTTACGACAAGAAAAGTTTGCCAAAGTCTGGTGCCTACTGTCAGCGGCATGTGTTCGTGTAGTGTCTCTGCGTTTCTCGTTGGACGGGGTGAAGCGATGGAGCAAGACCATTCTCAGGAGAAAAGAGAAAAGTGTGCGCACATGAAACAAACTTACGAGCGTCTCAACAGACATTATTTGCAAAAGAAGCCTCCAAAGCAAAGATTTCTCGCCATCAACTTAGCATGAACGATCATTGTCAGCAGTGAGATAGCCGAGCGCCTAACGGTGGTGTTCGAGCATTGTGTAGCACCTTTGATTGATTGCTTTCCACCAGTGCTCACCATGCACGCAAGCTGTAGAATGTGTGCTGTGGCACAGTCACGCATAAGTTGTGCTGCCAGCGCTCGATATGGTTTCCCACAACATAGCTTCACGCTGCTTTTCGATTCTTGTGATATGTTGCAATTAAAAATTCCCAAGACAGTGTTAAGAGAGCGGTTAAAAAAAAAACATACAAGAAGGTAGGTAAAGCAGCTTGTGAACCCACTCCTATAATACCTCTACCCGCGTCTGTTCGTAAATGTGTTTTCTTGCGTTTGTCAATTTTTTTTAATTTCCCGCATTTCTTTCTATTCAAAGTTTTCTTAGTTTTCGCATGTGTGCGAACACATGCCTGCTACCATGCGTGTTTGCGCTTACTCTTATTTCTGTCCTTTTATTTTATATTAGCATTTGTTTTTGCTAGTTTTTTTTAGCAAAGTCTTTACACATTTTCATTAACCAGTCTCATTCAAAGCACTAACTCTTGTACATTGCAGGGCTGGCCTCTTCCATCTCATTAAAACCTGTCTCACTGGTCTACCTCTTCTTTTCAATCTGCCTAATCGCTGTGTTTCTGTCCTTGCTTCTTGTGTTCTTGCTGCAATGTGATTAACCAACTTGCTCAAAACAAATTTTGGTCGCCTATGAAAACAGAAAGGTTCAGAAATACATTTTCTTAAAAGCGTCATGTGGGTTGCACAGTACTTTGCTTTTTACCTCTGTTCATGTTTATGCATCAGTGCATGTGGTAGCTTGCCAAAGTGCACATGAAAGGCTGCATATTGCAAAAGAACACCTTGCTATGCTGTTGCACTTTTCATGCATTCAGTCTTAGTAAACAGACGGTTTTGCTGCCCATCACATATGATGGTAAAACTATTCAACATGAATAACATTGTGCAGTGGGGTATCATTTCCTGTCTGATGCTTTCGTCGTTGCAAAGACATTTTTCAGTGAATGGAGCCCGGCAAAGCAGTGCACTGAGAGCTTTTGCAACTTTCACCATTTATTACTTCACAAATGTCATTGTCTGAACCTGGCCATCGATCGCTATGCCGATGGCTTGTGAATTAAATAATTGCCTCAATAAAACACATTCAACTTCACTCAGCATTCTTTAGTACAAACAATGTTAGCAGAGCTATTTAGGGTGAATAATTGTGCTTACATTGGTGTTACTTGCCCGGTCAGATAAACAAATACAACAATGGCTGCGGCATGACTGTGATTTGATGTGCAAATTGTAAATGGTGCCTTTCAAGCATGCCCTTGACTACTGCTATTAATACCTACCCGAATGAGTATTTTGGGCCTAACTAAGCTATTGATGTTTGATAATTGTTCTCTTATTCGCATTACTTGCCTGGGCCAGGTAGCCAAAATAAACAATGCCACCACATTAATGTGTGTTTGCGTGCAAGTTGCCAACAGTGGCTGTCCTTTTTGCGTTGATTGCTGCCGTTTCACCGACAGTGGCGACAACTTGACTGTGCTTTGACGTGCAGACTGCTAATGGTGCCTTTCAAGCGTGCTCTCGACTACTGCTATCAATAGTTACCCAAATTAGTATTTTGGTCCTCACTAAGCTAACGATGTTTCATAATTGTTCTCTTGTCCATATTACTTGCCTGAGCCATATAACCAAAATAAAGAATGCGACCACATGAATGTGCTTTTGCATGCAAACTGCTAAAGTGGTGGTCAATTTCGCGTTGACTGCTGCTGTTTCACCTACAATGTCTACGACATGGCTGCGCTTTGAAGTGCAGATGCTAAAGGTGCCTTTCAAGCATGCCCTGACGACTGTTATCTCATCACAGGGCCCGTCATGCTCGTAGGTGGCTGCCCAATAGAGTATTTTGGGCCTTCGGACATTGCCATTAGTCATCTCAGTGGGCTGGAAATAACAGTAGGGGCAGCACAACTGCACGCAAAGCACAATGTGCTTTGGCGTGCACATTGGTGTGGCTGTCACTTTCACATTGACTACTGCTTTTTCGTGTGAAGCTGGACAGTGGCTACCCGAATGAGCATTTTGGGCCCCGCATAGTTATTCAGGGTTAACAACTGTATTTGCATTCAGATTTTCCAGCATTTCAGCACGTTTCCATGCCAATACTTATATTGAGCACGATCTGTGCAGGACGTTGCTTTTTCAGAATTGGGCTTCCATTAAAAGGAATATGTCACCAAATGAACTGCTTATTTATTTGAGAGGTCACGGCAGAATGCTTGGCTGCTGCGAGCCCACCGGCAATATTTTGGTAGCCCTAATAAGGGCTGTTCTTTCATTAAAAAGAAGCCATTATGCTTCATCGAGTGGCTCAATGCCGGACAGCTCGCAGTCGGAGTCGCTTTCTTCACTGTCACCTTCACCCAGTTGGATGATGATGGGTTGCACGTGGTCACTTCCAGATGTATCAAGCCTGAACTTTGCCTTCAGGTCCATCACATGGTGAAGTTTTTTCCTCCAGTCTTCCACCGTTACGTGCTTGATTTTTTCCCTCAAGCCGTCTTTGACCGTGGACAGCTTGACGCATCTGTTGTCCTCAGCTATGCCACTTTTTTACCTTTGCCCACACGAGCTCGATAGGATTAAATTTGCAGTGGTATGGTGTGAGCCCGAGTACGATGCAATCGGCCCTTTCAGCTGCATTGTCGACGATGTAGCTCAGAAGTGTGGCTTTACAGATGCTACCAACTCAAGCAGCTGCTTTTTAACCACCCTTTCGCTGTAGGTGATGTTTTTGCTTTTGAGTCACTCCTGTATTTTTTCCTTCTTCCAAGCTGTTGACGGCAATTTCTCTTCTCGCCAGGAATGGTAAGATGCATTAGCCAAAACAATGACGCTACCAGCAGGCAACTTCTGCAGAACGTCGTTAAGCCATCCCTCGAAGTGATTGCCGTCCATTTCTTCGTGGTAGCCGCTTGTTTTTTGGCCTCGGAATATATCTAAGCAGCCGTTGACGAAGCCATCCTTGCTGCCAATGTGCGTCACAATCAGGCGCCGGCCTTTTCCAGAAGGTTGTAGCAGACCCATTGACAGGACATTTGCTCGAGCGTATAGGTGTCCGCGCTTCTGCACCACGATGTCTGTCCACACGATCAACCCAGTGTGTACCGCCGTCACCCATGTCTCGTCCAGGAAAAAGATCTTTTGGCCTTCTGCCCATAGCGCTGCACGTCACGAAGGTAGCGATTCTGCCATTCAGCGATGTCATCCCGTTCAGTCAGCAGCGAATTGCCTCTCCTCTTCTCGTGCTTGAATCAGATCTCAACAAGCAGGCGATGCACAGTACACCGCTTCAGTGATGGGAGATCCATTGTTGAGTGTGTCGAGGTATGTGTGGCTGGCAGGAGGTCTGGACCCCACTTAATGCAGAGTCAGAGACGAGGAGAGCTTTCTCGGTGAAGAATTCTTTATATAATGTTGACATGTTGTCGTTATCAGGAGAGAGACCAACAGAGCAGCTGCAAGCTGCTCATAACACCCCTCAGTCCACAGATTCACCAGACAGTCCCTAAGGACAAAACAAGGTCGAGAGAGAGAGGGTCTGGGCAGCTTCTGTGGTCCTAACGCCACTCTCGTTGGCCGGCACATCCTCAAACCGCGCTGCAGCGTCGGGCCGATCTGGCGGTCGGTCAGAATGGTGCGCCGGGGAAGTTTTATGGCCCGCATAGGACAAAGGGAACCAACTGTAAGGCACAGGGTCGAAACACAGCCCTCCTCTGGAAAGCATCCCAAACACAGTGGGAGTCGTTTGTGGTGCAGGCACTGCTGGACAAAGGAGGGGGGGTTGCGTTGCTGCCGGCACGGGGAGGGGCCGAATAGCAGTCCGTGGTCCGGTGGCCGCTTCCGTTGTGGATGCAGTGCAGCCACGGGGAAACCCGAGCCGTGCACGTAGTCGTGTGCCCGAAGCAGGGACCATGCGGGGACGAATGCTGCCTCCACAGTCGACACACGATAGCACTGGCCTTCCGTCAGACAAATCCCAGGGCACAAACATAACACCATTTACGCTTCGAGAACTCGTTAGTGATCTTCTCAACCGTCCGTATCTCGTTGTGGCGAAAGAAATCGTGCACACGACCTCGGTGTGCACAACGTGTCATACTTCGTGCTGCATCTTCTTTTCTCCGCATTTCGTGGGCACTTTCGCGAGGGCGTCGACAGTTTGCCACCCGAAATATGCGAAGCTTTGACCTCCCTCCTAACCTTGAACACTGTGCTTTCGCTGACACCGAGCATCTTGAGTTTGTAATGGTTGCGATAAATGCATTGTTTTATATAAGTACTTGTTCAATGGCAACTGATTCATTTGAAGCTCGGAACAGGAGTAGTAAATGTGCCGTGTACATGCAAACAAGCGCAAAGCTAGAGCTTCTCTTTCTACTTTTGTCACTTGCATGAAGCTAAAGAGCAGACGACGGGCAGCGTTGTGGAAGGCAAGGGGTTATTTTTCGGTCGCGATCCGGCATGTGCTGTAGCACGAGAGCTCTACTAAACCAGTTATCAAAATACAAAAGTCTTTATTTATACCTAGCATTGCGCGTTTCAGAAGCATGATTTTTTTATTGGAATTATTTTAGTCGCGAAGGCAATCTGACATCGCGCTTTGGTCATCTGGGCGGGGCCTCCCCTTTCTTCTAAAGTTGTATCCGACTATAGCTGTTCCTTCTGTGCCTGCATTCTTTAAGTTCTGCTACAATCCTCGAATCATATATTGACCATACCAGTTGTGTTGCCATCTTCATGCTTTGTTAAAATATGCATATGGCTTTTTATCAAAAAATGCAAATTGTCAAGAATCAAAATGAAGTATCTAGTTTTCACACATTATATGCTTATCATGCTGAGCCACTGGTGTTGGCACTAACAGTGTGTACTCAGACACTAACAAGAAACAAGCAGCTGAATTTCTTGCACATGCAAGGCGCTCACATCTCTCAGTATAAGAATGTATACTTTGCTTAATCTAGAAATACGCCTCAGGATTTCTGCTGTTTACACCAATGTCCCCATGACAAAAATGAAGAGTGCCCGAAATTTGCGTTCATGAGAACAGTGCATCCGTGCGTCCACATTTCACGACAGCGCGCATGTACTCATGTAACTTTAAAGCTGTTCCTTATATTGCCCTCAGCGACTATAAATACCTTCATAGCACAGAAATAACTTCTGAAAAACACACAAGATACGTGAACGAGGCAGAAAGGGCCGGAACCGAAACTCGCCCGCAACGCTTATGCACTGTTCACTTCAGAACATGTGCATATTGCATGAAACGAACACTTATACGCCTAGCACCACTGCGACACATTGCACGTACATATCACAGTACACTTACGCTTCGTAAAAGTGAGAACGCTAGCGCTCGAACATTCTGTACGTGTTCGCGGTCGCCGGTGCGCATCGCAGCCGGCAAAACAGCTCACACGAAGCAAGACACAAACAGCACATCACGATTGCCTGCAATGAAACGACAATGAAGCTCATCGCTACACATCGTGTCATCACTTCTGAAACACAAACCAGCACTGCACAAACGTGCAATCTTCGTATCGATGAAGCGCGCACACACAACACCCACGAACACTATATGCTGATGTGGGCGATCGCAAATCTTTTCTTTTTGGCGCGTACCGAACTAGTGTCATGCTTAGAATGCAGGTTTGTGCGATGGCCTTCACGTTTGTAATGCACATGCAAGAAAGCGGCCTAAAACACACGAAATCGGCGGCTTCATTCCTTCCGATCCTCGCGTAAACACAACACACATCCGTCTGTTTCCTTTGGCGATCGCACGTACTGAAGACTGTCAGAAAGAGTACAGCTGCTTGTTGTGTTAGACAAATAGCTTTGCAGGTGCTGAATAGCTCTTGCAATCATCACAATAAACCACACAAAAAACAAACTGCCGCTGCAGCCTAGCGGTCTAGGCCTTGCGCCCCGCTTCGCTTCGAACCAGCGCCATGTTTGTGCGGACACCGCACGGAGGCAAAAGTTCACGACCGCCTCTCATGACGTCACGTCGGCCATTATTGGCGGACCGCTGGCTTGCGGTGCGGCGTGCGGCCATGGGCGGTTTGAGCGTAAATCGGCCCTTAGGCAGCTGCATGTCGTTTCATGTTTCGCTGTCCGCTGTTATCGGGAAGCGTGCGCTGCTGTGCGTTGACCGGCGTGGGTAGTTTTGTCAGTCTCATGGTCCTTGGTAGTTGTGTGCTTGTGCTCCGCAACGTTACACCCGTTTCACGAACCGTACCGCTCGTGCATCGTGCAGTGGTGCACGAATACCTCGAAAACGAGCACTGCAAGGTTGTTCCGGGTGCCTAAAAACAACAAGTGAGCGCACAGACCCAAGGACATCAGAAGGCGCATGTACACGAACAAGCCCTGTCCCTGTGTGTGCTCGATGAGCCTCCGGACGTCGTTGTGCCATGATTGTGCTACACTTCCCTCTTGCCGGTAGAGAAAGCTGACAAATAGATGTTCCTCCTCATTGTCACTTGGTCTATGATTTGTGTTTCTCTGTGCCATGTCTCATTCTCCAACCTCAGTAACTTGCCCAGATTTTCATTCCGCCCTCAATGCTTTTTCTGTGTGTCACGTTCTACAAACGTAATAATAGCTGAAAAATTACTGTTCCTGTTTGCGTATTAGCTCAGTAATCGCCGAAGGGAAAGCCGCGCGAACAACCTTCATGTGCAGGCATGATACACTTTTTCTTCTGGAAAGCATGAGCATTGCATGTGTCCTACATGCACATTTTTGCAGTTCGTGTATATTATGCAAAGGAGTGGCCACTAGGTACGACTTAGTGCCTCAAGTGACGTAATTTTACTGCTAAGCATTGCATTCGGGGCGAAAAAGAAGTCGAGTTGTTGACTTATTTTACCTGCTCTTTGATTGAGGAATAGGCCTTTCTGCAAATGTTTTCTATGTGCTGCTGCAAAAGCCGACTACCTTCTGTTTCCCCTTGCCACCATTACTCTAGTTGTGGCCAAGTGCAAAATAATGTGATAATGTGTATTTCAGTTTTTAGTACAATGTTATTTTGTTCGTCATGTCTTTCATTTTGTTCAATAGTAATGAACACGTCACGCATCTCATATACTTTCGTGCATGTTTAAAAGTAAGCTCCATTTTTGGTATGGCTGTCATTCAAACAATGTTAGCATTTTATTCTAGTTTTAAGTGCCTTGCGTGTCATTCTTTTTGTCATTACCAGTGAGTTTTCTCTTTCTATAGTTGTCATGACCATGTCATACACGTCGTCCAGTTCTGTGCAATATATTAGTGCATATATCAAAAGCTCGTCTACATTTCGGTCTTGAGGGCGTTATATAAAAATCGTTTGTTTATATACGTGTGTACATGAAACGGCCTTTGCCTTTTCTAGCGCTTTTTGTTATTTCATCGTCCGTGAACTTTTGTGTTTAGTACTCTTGTATATGTCATGCACCTTTCTCTTTTGCTCATTTTTTGAGTGTGAATCACACCACGTTATAAGAAAAATCTTTGTTTTCGGAAACGAAGTCAATAAAGCGAGACCAAAGATCTGTTGTTTTGGGAGTAGAATTTTGTTATGTCCCTGCAAGTGCTGGTATAAGTATAGGCAATACTGCGTGCGTGCCAACGCATAGCCCACGGCGCACCACGCGCATAGCTGGCGAGTTGGCGCGTGGTACACGCGCGATAAAAAAAAATATCGCCGGACGTACAAGTAAAAACAAAAAAAGTAAGTGGCGCGCCCGGCATAGAGCAAAATGGGAAAGTGAGCGCAGCGGGTCGGCATAATAAAAACAAAAAGAAAAAAAATGTTTGGTAGAGGAGGCGCCGCGTGGTTGCTGTTGCTGTTGCCATGACAACGTAAACAATCGTGTGCGCCGCCATTTTTCTTCAGCATCAACCTGCTGTTAGGGCCGTAACCGAAAGGGGCCTTGGCGGTAGCGTTGAAAGAGCGTCTG
Source organism: Dermacentor variabilis (assembly GCF_050947875.1). NCBI lineage: Eukaryota > Metazoa > Arthropoda > Arachnida > Ixodida > Ixodidae > Dermacentor > Dermacentor variabilis. The sequence goes on from NC_134571.1 coordinate 181,173,502, forward strand.
CTCGAAAACAGCCAATGGCAATCATGCGGAGATTCACTCCTGTGGTGACACCCTCTCGTGCATTTGTTGTTCAAGCCTTGTTGAAGGGTTTGCAAAAGAAAGGAAGTATGGTGCCACTAATTTCTCCGTTTAGCATTGTGCTGCTTGCCGAGCATAGTAGCGCCTGCAACTCAGTTCTACTTCTTAATACGATGACGGACACCGATTGCAAAACCTTGCTTCTACCTGCGGCAGCAAACATTTGAACAGTTTTAGATAATACAATGCCGCAGAAAGCCATTTTGCGCCCGTCACCTAAAGGCATCAGAGAAGGCAGTGCGGCGCGCTTAACCTCCCCCTCCCCCCCCCTCGAAAAATAAAACAAAATCGAAGCGAAGCGCGTTGGACGCGCATGCAAGCCCAGCCACAGCAGCTGCGTAAAACAATGGCCCAGATGAGACGGAGCAGAGAAAACGACGCCCAGTATACGTTTAGTCTACGAGCACCATAACCTCGTCAGGCAAACCTACATGTCAGGCCAGCAGATATGATGGGACGCGCAGGCGCACCGCTGCTCTAGCGGCCCTCTCGACAGCAGGCACCGCGTCGATAGACGGCGCGTCGATGCAGTTTGGCACGCGCTGCCGAGGCCCGTATACTTTCGCTCACGGGCGTACAATAGCACAGTTCGCAATAGGGGATCAGAAAATTTGGTGGTGGGAGCTCATAGTGTTGTTTTTTTCTTGTTTAACCTAGGTAGGACATTAGGCGGTATAACAGCAAGAGCTTGGTGGCGTAACCCACCGCCCCGTTCTAAAGGGGACGCTGATAACATCTATCATTCCATCCATCGCGGCTCACGGAAGAGGTCATGTTTCTACCAGAAAACCCGGTTCCGTGCATAGCGTGCGCGGTCAGCCTTTCCCAGTTAACATTACGGTTACATACATTCCAGATGCGGGAAAGCATGATAAGCAGTCAGTGATCTTTCAATGCTGTCGCGTTCCACTCTTAAAGGAGAAGTTTAAGCGTCCTCTGAATTTTTTTCCTACCATGTATGGTTTCTTAAAGCCCGCTTTGGAGAGCACTGCGAATACGTGGGGCAACAAGGTGGCCCTCAAAGTGGCCCTGAAACAATTTTCTAACTGATCATTGCAGTGTGTCAGAACTGAAGTACGTCATCTTACGAATGTCATGAAGTCAAAAGTTTCAAGCCATTAAAGTATAGATAACGCTGTCGAACCGATAGGCGGCTTTCTGTTTGTTTTCTTCTCGGCTATTGAGATGGAAGGCTGCACACGGAAGACACCAAGAGACAGAGCGCCGCCCAAACATTAAATGTCTCGTTGGTAAAATGGGTGATTGTGCTCATGGCAGCACCCCATGGCGGCCGCGGTAGACTCCGCTTCGCACCACGTCGCTGCTATTAGCCTCGCGCGCGACCGACGGCAGCGCTGGGAGCGGCTCTCCGGTGACGTCAGTTTGGGGACCCGCCTTTGTCGTCTGCCACGATTCGTCTATAGATAACATTATTTTTTGCGTTTCCTGGCACTGTGACATCGTCACGCGTAGCACGGCGCTTTCAAATTACTGTCCACACCGCTGCCCAGCCGGTTTGATGTTTGGCATCCGCGTGCGCCTGCTAAGGATTCCCGTGAAAATGGCGGTAGCTTTACCACTTAGCCGGCTACGGCCGAGAAATGCTTTTGTGTGCGATTGCCATCGGGTCCCAATTATGGTGCTTGTATTTCAAGCGAACCGGCACACAGCTGCACGGGAGACAGATTTCTCAGTACTGGCAGGGTAGCCCGCTGTCCGGCAGATATGCAGTTAATAATCCGCGATTTCACGGAACATTCTCGGCAGCTTGCATGGCGGCCGTTTGCAAGTGAAAAGAGGGAAGACATCAGGGGCCGATACTCGCAGCCCAACGTAAGCGAGAGGGAGGTGGCACGTGTGTTTGAGAAATCCTATCCCCTGGCGTATTCTAAAGAGTGCCACTGTTTCCACCAATGCTGTGTGCGGCACGAAGGTGGTTGTGCTATTGGTTACAATGATGTGAACTCGCATGTGTGATTGGCTGGTTCGCGAATCCTTTGTACAACTGAGGGCCTAAAAAGTCATGTTTGGTTGTGTGGGGGAGAGCGGAGCTTCGGGCTGGGACTCGAACAGACGCTTTGGCGTTTGAATAAAACGTCACTTCGTCGGACAACGGCTCTTACTTCGCGCTGCCACCGTGCACTCCTATCATCGAGGGGTGCCGACTTCGGACCTTCAACCCCTTCCCTCCTTGACTACCGTTGAAGCTACGAGAGGACAAAGGGAGGAAATTAACTAATATGCACATAATTCTCTGCTACGGTAAGCTAATACATTACATACAACTTGATAAAAATGCATTGATTATGGAACCTATAGACATGCAAGCTATACTTTTTTGTGCTAACAGGCACGAAGCAGAGCTAAGTTCTGCAGCCTGGTGAACCATTTGAAGACCTCATTAAAGATACAGCATTTATTTCAGCAACACGGTTGCAGGAAGTTCACGAGTTCAACTCTCAAAGCACGCAGATGTTTTAAGTAAAGCGCATCAATGCAAAGAAATAAAACTCAATAACTTTTCTCATACAAGCTCAGCCATTATACTTATTACGCACCATGGTTAGTAAAAGTGCGCATGAAACAAAGTGTTTAGAAATGTAGTTTTGGTAGCAAGAAAATTTAAGAACTCAACTTGGGGCTAGTACGGAAGTTATCACGAGGCTTGCTGTGGGGTTACTTCTATGGTCACATGGACATCAGTGCAAACTTTGCTGAAGAATTGACATATGTCATCCACTTTAAGTTGAAGCAGCCTTTCCCCCCGGCCATAATATATAGTTACACACAATAAATAACACTAGTTATGCTAATGATGTCATAACTACATTAGGTATAAACGAAATTGATTGAGACTATTTCAGTGAACATATATAGGCACATACAGCTGTTGTATGATCATCCATTTATAGAGCAAATGCGCTATGCACCCCTAACAAGCTCTTGTAAAGGTCACCATACAAATCATTGTAACTTGTGTATAGTGAGAAGACCATTTAGTTTGAGTTAATTTGCATATGCACCTGGGCCAGTAAAGAAAACTTAAGACACATCTGCAAGGAAGGAGAGTACAAAGGAACTTAGTACTAGGGCTGCTGCGGGCTGGCTGACTTCAACGGTCGCAGGTACATAAATGCAATGTTTGCTGGAAAGTTAACAGGTGTCTTAGCCATGAAAGAAGCTTCTCCAGATGTTCTGCGGGCCTGCTTCAGTGGTCGCACACGGTAAAAGTACTAACGATTTTATAGATATACTGGGTTTTCCAACCTGGACATAACCGTGGTTTACCGCATATACATAAAAAATAAGTAAATTATTAAAGCATCACTTAAGCAATTGGAAGCATAAACATTACTGGAGAGTTCACAGGCACGAAAGCAGTTATTAGGCACCTGCTTCGGCACAGAACCAGACTGGTTTCACAAGTACTAGCAATAACAAGGCACTTGCTGTACTTGAGTGGTCAAAACACAAATTCGCCGTAGGTGTTCACAGGCTCGAAGGCCTCGGAGCAAATAAACAGAAGCTCAACGCGACCTTTCCGTGGTGGCAGCCAAATATTGCTGCAGCCGCCACAGTTACCTTGGTGCCTACACAATTACCTAAAGGCTTGCAGCATGCTGGCTTCAGAAGTAATAGAATGAAAAAAAAAAACATTATATGAGTTCACTCGCACCAAAAGCTTACAGAGGAATACTGTGGGCTTTGCTCCAACGACCACAGACAACACAAATTCATCCTAAAAATTCACGGGTATCAGACAGCCTGGATGAAATTTACCAGAGGTAGAGCGTGGCTGTTCTTCAGCGGCAGCAGATACAAATACTCCTGAAAACACCGCAGGTGTCTTGGCGACTAAACATTTTCCTAAGGCTCACTGCAGACTGGCTCATCGGTGGCAGAGGAATATATTGCAGTTATTATTTACTAAGAAATGTTGTGTGGCATTCCTGTGGAGTTGGTGGAACAGTCACAGAGACAAAATTTAGTCCAGGGTTTACAGGTACATCAGCCAATAGGGAAGTTACCACACGCCTAGTGCAGCCTTTCATCCGTGGTTGCAGATGCAAAACAGAAGACGTCGCGGGTACGCTACACATTTTACCAGTCATCGTGTCAGATCGGTTCCAGTTTTTGCAGACACGACAATCGACTGTTAAGTTCAGAGGTATTGATAAAGCAGATTTCTGTGGGTTTGTTTCTGTGATAATCATCAGCGAACAGTGATGTCGGCCCAAAGTGACACCAGGCAGATAGCTGGAACAAAACATGGCTGCAAAGTATGCAATGAAAACGTCTTAGAAATATGTACGAAAATCACTACCCACCATGTGCATGGCAAGTACCTGCACTTTTAACATCAATCTGCAGGTTTTGACAGCAACTTTGCTTCCTTGTGGCTTAATACAAACCCGCTGAGCTAACAGTTATCTGTAGAGACGTAATGATTTTAGCTCTGTACAAACATAATAGGAATTCTCCGGGTATGTACGTCAGCATAGCTGTGTCAAGCGAGCTGATAACGGTAAAAAATATCGAAGTTTCGTCCGCAAAGCGAAGCAGTGACTGCGAGAGCGAATTACCAGACAGGTATAATGAAGCAGCTCTACATGTTTTCGCCACTGTAAATTACAGTAAACGTTCGCTTCCTTGGTAAATTAACAACCTTGGTGTGGTGCGCAAAACCAAACATGAACACATCTCACTGACGGTAAAAACGGTGTATGAACGTTGTGGCGATGAAGCTTGGCAGCAGCGACACCCAATCGCTTCTTGCTGCTTCACGCTACAATGCGTTTCCAAAGCCAAGCAAAATTTACGCGGCCTTCGACACTAAGCTGCGCGGGAACAGCGCCCACGAAAGCACAACAGAACACTGCGCACGTACGCGTCAGCGTAATTTCGTCAGGAGTGTCCCTACAGCTTCTATAGGCGAAAAAAAATAGGCGAATTACGACTATTTCACTTCGGCAAATATATAATGCACATAAGGGGACGCCATAGTCTTGTAATCTTGTCCAGCGCATCGAGCGCACATGTCAGCACATATGCTGGCCTAAGTGATAGCAAATGCGAGAAGAAAACTGAAGCATCACGGTTGTTCAACGGCCTTGTGTGCGTGGGGCTGCCATTGAAATAAAAATGCCTGCAATTTAGTTCCCTTATTCGGAATTTCTGCGGTTGTACGATTGATCTTGCAATTGTGTTGACGCAAAGAAAACTCAAACGGTAGACGAAGTTGAACTGACACGGTAAGTCACCTGAATGAAATTAATTCAGGTCAAAAAAGACAGTCTTCATTAGTGAGAAAATACATTATGAAGTTGTATATGACAAAACCACAATCTTGTTATGAAGGCCGCCAAAGTGGAGGACTTCGGAATAATTTGGACCAACTGGGGTTCTTAACATGCACTGAACCTAAAAGTACACGGGTGTTTTCGCATTTCACCCTCATCGAAATGCGGATGCCGTCGCCGGGTCTCCAGTACAAAAAATATGACAACGTGTCAATTCTGAGCAATAGCCTACTAAGAAGCATAAATGTTTGGATCCTTACAGAGAGCGGAGACGTAAGCTTGACCTCATCAACATAGTTGCACGCACCCGAGAACGTTTAAGTTTACACTTAAACGCTTAAGCAGTTTACAACAAGTTGCCCAACAGTTTCGTTACTCCAAGAAATGAACGTGTACGACAGTGTTCGACAGAAATCCATGGGAAAATTAAGCAGCGCGGCCGGCCAACAATCACGTGCAACAAGTGCTGTAATCCCGATACAAATACCCTCAAAAGTTTAGTTATTTCAACCTTACGCCGTTTAACGATCGCTATCGCAGGCGCGGTTACGCAAACTCAAACGACAGACGATCTCAAGCGACACGCTTAACCAGGGAGTGCGGGCGCTTGACACACATTTAGCAGGCAACGAAAATCGACAAACTCTCCGTTTGCATGTGAATTTGGGACGCGATTAGAGACGTAGACATCTGTATCACTGTCGAAGGACTTGCTGCACGTGGCGATTAATTGGCCGACCTTGGTGCTCAACATTCCCACGCTTGCCTTGACGGCTGGTATCCGTAAAGACAAGCGTGGCAAACTTCACCAGTGCGGCCGGCCAATTAACCATCACGTGCACCGAGTGCTCCGAGTGTGATACAGATGCCTAGATCTGTGTTCCGCGCCCTAAGTTCACGTACACACGTGCACGCTTATTCCTCCATTCCAAGGTCAGCGACAAGTTGTTCCATCATCCTTCAAAACCTCGATTTACGCTTACTGTGTAAAATTCTATTCTTCTTTTTAGCGCCCTAAGTGACATTGCAAGTATTGAAATAATTATGGAAATTCGATTATTCCATCCTTACGCTGTTTTTACGATTGGAGGAAACAAAGCACGAATGGCAGACGAAGCTTAAGCGACGCGGTTACTCACTACGCGCGCGTGATATAGTCAACTCTGACAAACTCTCATAATTAAAAAAAATGCGAGCACGTACGAACGAGCTAACCAGCGCAGACGTTTTGTCGGTACGTAGCTGAGGCGTAATGTTGACTTAAGAGGAATCTTTAGCTCGGGCCCAAGTCCGACGCCGCCTATTCAAATACATTTGAAACGCAAAAATGCTTTTCAGAGATAACCACTGGACCAATTTTAATGAAATTTGCTGAATTTGAGAAATAAAGTTTAGTTCTAGTCAGTGCTGGAAGCATAATTTCAATTTAATGCCTCAATTTCAATAAACAAATGTTCAAAAAAGCGAGCGTTGGGAAAAATAGAAGCACGGAGTTTACAAATAGATAGCTCTGCCTCAAGAACAGATATCGGGGTTCTGTCAACGGCATCCGTTAGATCATTGCAAGCGGTCAAATTTAGTATGTCATATTATATCTTACGTTAATTTGTTACATTGTGTTTAAGGGTTCTGCAAAAGCTGTATTTCAATATTAGAAAAACATTTTACAATAATGTGTAACGTATCAATTTTGTTCCTCTTAGATTTACTATTGCATGTAATTCACATAATTGCAATATTACATATCATTGCTGAGTTAGAGCATTGTAAACTTGATAGTGTCGCTTTCGGAAAATTTTCGATTTCTGCTACTTTTTAAGAAAACATTGACGACCTAAATAAAATTTGAAACCAGCAGTGACTATAGTTCTTCTCTCAAATTCAATCATGTTCGCCAAATTTGGCGCAGTGGTTTCTGAGAAAAACGAATTCTCCTTTTACATGTATTTAGATAGGAGCACCCGAGCTAAAGCTTCCTCTTAAGCACCGTACTAGCATGCATCGGTACGCGTGTAAGTAAGCAGAAGTCTACCGATTCGCCCAGATGTTTAGTTATTGCGACAACATGCAAGACACGGTTGGCCAAAAACACTACCAACCTTAAATACACGCGAGGTTAAATTCAGCAGCGCGACCGCGGCCATCACGCACACCAATTTTTCAGACTGCGATACAAACGCTTACAAGCGTTCTATTATTCCAAACGTACGCAATTTTACGAATACTTTGGCAATCGCCGTTGCGCAAAGAAAACGCCAACAGCGCACGTACCGAAGTGGGACGGTTATCACTACGAGCACGTGAAATATTGAGTCAATTGAGAAAAGGTTTCACTGTTACGCACTAAAAAATGCGACCACGTGCGAACGAGGAATTAAGTCGGCGCAAACGTTTCCTTTTTCACAGACAGCCGAGGCGTAGCCTAGGAGACAGCCGACGAGACAGCCAGCGAGAGCAAATCCCTTAGGCACAAGGACTAGGTTCATATGCCATACTGGTCGCTACTATCCCAGCATCAGCCACCCGTGAGAAGATGTGCTACGAATAACGTTGGCTTATAACGTGCAATAAATCTGCATCTTTCTAAAAATTTAAAGCTGAGTTATAATCAAAAATTTGCTCTGCTTCAAGAAACAATATCGGATAAGGGGACACGCGGCATCAGTACGCTGGAGAAAAGCACTTTCTTAGTTCAGCTTCTGCTTCCGGGCTCTCCACCAAGAGGTGGAGAACGGTCATCCTCTCCCCCTACCTACAATACACGGGACGATCACTACCAGTCAGCAGGCAAGATTTGAGTACCGTATGGGTGCCCTATTTGCATTCTACAGTACATGACATCAGTTTGTCGCGCTTTTGTTGCTGAAGTCCAGTTTCGTATTGGCGGCTTAATTAAATGAAATTTAGTAGAGGTTTCACGCTCCCAGATGAATTGACAAGTGGTTCTCAGTGGTGTGCGCAAAAAAGGATTAAACTCTTTGGGAGGGATAGCTACGGTAGTACTACAGGCTCTCCTTGTTGTGGGTGTAGCAAGTTAATCTGCAAGCAGATTGTCCACTATGCCTCTATGGCCTGACACCGAACTTACCACTTTATGTTGGATGGATGCATGCATAGTGCACATACATGAGTAGAGGCCATTGAATACTGGATTTTTATGTTTCCGTAAGGAGACTAAAGCTCTTACTACTCTTAGTCTGTAAATATGACAGCGTTTTGTAGTTTTCATGCTTTGGCGTTTTACATCCGAGAGTAATGCATAAGCTTCTCGTGTAAAGATGCTCTTTTCTGCATGCAGAATATTACATTCCGAGAGGAATGGCCCGAATGCCACGTAGGATACGCCGTTAGATTACTCTGCTGCGTTGGTACAAAATTCCGGACACAAGTACTTCCACTAGGAGTTCCAGAAAGGGCATACGAATGTGTATCTCTGGACCATGCTTTGTAGTCTCGACAAAGGACGTGTCGCATTCTATCAGTCGCCACAGCCAAGGTGGCAACACCTTTCTTGGAGCCATCAGTGGATTCACATGTAGCGGGTAGTTCATTTGCTCTCTCAGCGTCCTCAAGTGTAGTGAGAAAGGTTTTATCGTTGAAGGTTGGTTTTCAAATAATGTTGCATTTGTGAAATTGTTAGCAGTTTTAAAACAAGGCTGATCAGGTGTAGATTGCACTTTGAGGAGTTATGTGAAGCTTACATATGTTCCTTGCAGGTGGTAATGACCACTCATTGGTTTCTACGTATAAAGAGTGTGTAGTACTTGTTCTAAATACGTCTGTGGCCAGGCGAGTACCTAAACGTTGAACGGGATCCAAAATCTCCAATGCACTTGGTGCGGCAGTTTGACAGAACGCCGTACCCTAGTCCGGACATGACCGCATGAGGCTCCTATCATCATCATCATCATCATCATCATCATCATCATCATCATCATCATCATCCTGCTTACGCCCACTGCAGGGCAAAGGCCTCACCCATGTTTCTCCAACAACCCCGGTCATGTACTAATTGTGGCCACGTCGTCCCTGCAAACTTCTTAATCTTATCCGCCCACCTAACTTTCTGCCGCCCCCTGCTACGCTTCCCTTCCCTTGGGATCCAGTCCGTAACCCTTAATGACCATCGGTTATCTTCCCTCCTCATTACATGTCCTGCCCATGCCCATTTCTTTTTCTTGATTTCAACTAAGATGTCATTAACTCGCGTTTGAGGCTCCTATACAGGCTCATTATGCAGCCCCTGTCACTGCCCCATGTTCTATGCGCCAGAATTATAAGAAGCTGAATTGCTTTCAAACATTTCGCGTTCAGATACCTTATATGTGGAATGAATGTCAACTTGACGTCAAATATTGCACCAAGAACTTTGCGCTGTGTGTTCAAAGGTAAGCGCTGACCATGGAGCTGGATACTAGGCTCCGCAGCTAGATATCTACTCAAAATGTTTACCAATTATCATCCTTGCAAAGAGGACACAACAGCTTTTCTGTGGATTCAGCTTGAAGTCGTTCTGATTTGCCAATGCTGCCACTTTGTTCAGCACATACAGCGATGTTACATGATTAAAGTCCAATATGCAGATCCTCTACATTTGCTGAAATAAATATACTTTGTTGAGTACACGAACGCAACGAGCTAATTTTAACAATAAAAGAGGTACGGCTAAGTGCACCAGCCTGCGTTACCGCATTTGACTGCGACTGAGCATAAGGAATTCTAACACGGAAAGTACGGTGTCATAGCTTTTTATAATGCTGAGCACGTGGCCACGGATTACCGTTTCCGATAGGCATCTGATAATGCCCTAACGCCATATGGTGTCATAGGCCTTTTCCATGTCTAGAAAACTGACGAGAAATATTGTTAATGGGCAAATACACCGCGACTCTTTGCTTCAATGCGCACATGATGATCGGTTGTGGACCGACCTTCTCGAAAACCGCATTGATAGGGATCAAGCATAGTATTTGATTCTAGGAAATGCGAGAGACTGCTATTTATTATTTTTTCCAAAAGGTTAAAGAGGCAGCTGCTAAGTGCTATGGGACGGGAGCTTGTTACCAAGGGTGGGTCTTTAAACTGTTCCAACCTGGGACTAGGATAGCTTCTTTCCATGCCACTAGAAGGATTCCGGCTGCTCAAATGTTTTTAACAAGTGCGAGCAATGTAATTTTGTATCCGTGTGCATGTTCTTGATAATGACATACATATGCTGCCTGCTCCCGGCGCAGAGCTTTTGCAGACGTTCAACTGAATTGAGTGTGATGAGCCTTAAAATCACCGGTTATCATGTATGGTTACGCGAGTTGGTCGATGACGCTGTAAAATTCCATTTTACTTAGGTGATGTTTGGAAGGTATGCAAATGGAGCAAATGGAAATCAGATTGAGTAGAATTACTCGCACAGATACATCCCCTAGAGCCGTCTGAAGGGCAAACTGTTGGTATGCAACATACTTATTCACAGCTGTAGAGACACCTCTTGAATATGCATGAGCGTTGTGACGGTCTTTAGGAAAACTGGCATATTGCTTGAGAAAGTTCCACTGTTTAGCTTGTATGTGTGTTTCTTGGACACACAGCGCCTTCGTAATAAATTCCTAATGAGTTCTATGATGTCATGAAATTACGAAGAAGTCTTCTGCCATTCCGTTATACTATCTGTGTATCCATGTTACAGACAATGGTTGTGCGGTGTGTCTCGTGTAAGAAGAATAAACTTGCAGAGCCCCTTTGGGGTCCTGTTGCGTGTTTGTTTTGGTAGCGACCGCTAGAGTTCCTGCGCTCCTAAGGCGATGGCGGCACCGTTTTGCCGGCTGTTACGTCCTAGGTCTCTTCCTAGGTGCTGGACACGCGCTATTTCAAGCGCTTTGTTTGGCTTGAAGGCGTCATCTAGGGAGACGGTACCTTTGAGGCCAGCAGCACGGACGTTGCAGCACGCTCCTTTTTCTGGGGCGGTGAAGCAGCACTACCTGCAGCCGCGAAGTGGGCGGATGGCATCACTGGCAGCTCACTGCATGTGGACACTACATCACCACCAAATGTGGTGTCACTGCCCTGTGGCACACCCCATCAGCAAATCTTTTCTTGGGCAGGTATGACATCCGCCTTCATGCCTCTTTAAATGAAATATGCTCTTTCCCTTTGATAGCTGTAATTTATCTATATTTTTTCTGTGATAGGCATGACCACGAGTACGCGGCGTGCACCCAATCACAGTTCCCACAATCGAATGAGTTTCACACTATTAAAATGAGTCCTCATGAGCACTGCGTTTAGCACAATTTTGGCGGCCTCGGCAGATCGGTAAACTGTGGCTAATTCGCTGGCATCTGAAACGTCGCAGAGGCTTTGGGACACATGGTCTCGCTCGGATCTTCACGTACGGTGTCTCTATACTTTCAGGCAGCAAACTTGAACCAAATAGAAGTAATAGATGCCTGGTATTGATCACCTTGCCATCACGCCTTAGCATAATTCTCTTAAGATCGATTACATTTTGCTAGCTGCAGCCTCCTAATAGCAGTCAGTCAGTCAGCGCCATCAGGTCATTATTAGAAAATGAACCATTGAGCGTGTTCATCGTGCGGTGCGGGATCACTCTCAATGGGACATTTCCAGCTGATACTAGGTTATGCAGTTTCTCTTGTTTTTTTTTTATCCTGCAGTTCCAAAAAGAGATCGCTGCTAAAAATGTTTGATCATTTATAGCCTTGTCCAAGTGCCTCAGTTAGGGGTATTGAAAGAAGGAAAGCTGACATCGTTCGTACTCCTTTTTCTTGTTTTTGAGAGTTGATGACATGAAATCGGGGAAGGATTCTTTTTGGAGACCAAAAAACTGGAAGACTTCATCGGTGCGCCCGCTCTTCAAGGAGCGATTAGGTAGTTGGGGCAAGAAACTAGCCATAAGCGACTGTGTATTTTTCGACAGTAACGCCACGCACCCATCATGAAGCCCTACATGGGGCACTGCAGGACGTGTAAAACACGCCCTGCGAAGGCCAGCTGTTCCTTACTTCTATAATAGATTATGAGATAACCTAGGTTGGCTACCCACACAGGGTTAACCCTTGCTGCCAAGAAGATAGGAAGTAATACAGCAGAGTGGAGAAGACGAGAAAGATTGAAAGTGAGAGAGAAACGATGTTTGGAGAGGAGGATAGTAAAAGGCCATTACCGATTTCCCCCGGGTGGGTCAGTCAAGGGGAGCAGTCCAGGTGAAAGCCGAGGCCAAAGGGGCGTGTTGCCCCCGCCGAAGGATCAGTGAAGGTTCAAACTCCCGGCATCGATCGGCTCAACCCCAGGCTCACATTTTTCTCGGTCACTGCTAAGCCACGCCTGGTTATGTGCGGGAGGGTCCCGCATCCACGTGCTCACGTACCTGGTGCTGCAACTCACCAAACGCCTGCTTAGGTACACGTCCCTTTGGGCGAAAAATTAGAATTCTTACCTGGCGAATACACCAGAAGTAGGACCCAGATAAACGATTCTCCGATATAATGGGTATTCGTGTTGCTGTGTGGCAGCCACATATGCCATTCATGCGGGTGATTACTCCACTGCGTGTTAATGACAAGATACCATTGATTCCGCGTCACTTCATCGCTGCTTCAAACAAAGCGCATTCCAAAAGGCATGGCGACTGGCACAATATGAATGCAGTATGCGAAAGAAACAAAATGACGACAGTCAGGTGCAACGATAGTGCTTGCCTCCATCTAGCTTGCTTTTAGCGGTAGTGCGTAGTAGGACGCGCTGCCTCTCATAGACAATTCAGCTTTCACATTTTGGAATTCTGCAATACGCGCTCTGGTAAGTGTGAGGAAAACAATTTCTATGCATGTGCACTTCACGCGTGGTACTTTCGTCTCACCATAGATATACGCCGTTTTTAATATAACAGTCGAACACAACGATTAAGCTCATTCCCTTTGCTTAGCCGGCGCTTGGGTTCTGTCGTACAGAAATTATCAGCGTTGTATTTAGGTCAACCAAAAACGCGTTGCCTAGCAGAAGCTTTGGCAAGATTTCTCCTTTTCCGCACCCGCCGCGGTGGCTCAGTGGCTATGGGGCTAGGCTGCTAAGCACGTGGTCGCGGGATCGAATCCCGGCCACGCCGGCCGTATTTCGATGGGGGCGAAGTGCGAAAACACCCGTGTACTTAGATTTAGGTGCACGTTAAAGAACCCCGGGTGGTAGAAATTTCCGGAGTCCTCCACTATGGCGTGCCTCATAATCAGAAAGTGGTTTTGGCATGTAAAACCCCATAATTTATAATTATTTTCCGCAAAAAAGATCATTACTGATCTTTAGTTGCGAGAATTCGTGACAGGAGCGTGGGGCCACAAAAATTTGGCTTTTCAGCAGCAGAACTGATACTTGGGCTAGTTGGTGAGTATTCATAGTGATATTTGTACCGCGTACAATAGACAAGCTTGCGGGAAAGGTGGGCACACGAGCGCTTATTCGCAACTCTTTATTTTTCGAAAGAGACCAAACATAAAAGCACCAGCATGATGCAGTGAGCATGGACAAAACGAGTCAATTCTTACAGAAATAGATTACAATAGCTCAAGCAGTGCACAACAAGAGAAACTCTTTTTGACTGATAGCAACCGATGGTTGACTCACGCATTTTCACCATACCATATTATATGTAACGCTTCTGTAATTTCACGTATATCAGTGTCAGTGTCAAAATATCAGTGTCAAAAAAATACCGGTTCACAGTGACATAGGTCACGGTGGTTAGACAAGTGCGAATGATTTTCTTTTGTGAGAGAATGTCGATGTTCTTTTAGATGACTGCTTATGCACCGAGCCGTTTGTCCCATGTACATGCTGCCACATCTAACGTAATCTGGTACGCAATACGTATTCTGTATTTTGTGATCTTTTAATCTTTAAAACCGCAGCTGCATTTTGTTTTTCTAATGTCAAACTTTTTTGAAATCGCTTGAAACAGTTTTTGCTCATTGTTATGAGCGCCGAAAACCTTCTGAGCGCCCTACCAGCTGGTGTTTTACCTTATGTCTATTATTTTTCACATGGGCTAAAGAATGTTGACAGCCGGTGAAATGTGAACTGAGTGAAGTTGCCAAGGAGAATTATTCTCATTACAGGTGTAATAAAAATGTCTTGCAAGAATGCGAAAATACCGAGGTCTGCCGCCTAATGGAAGTTTATTCTCATAAAACGATTTTGAAATGACACCAAATTAGAAAGTTAGAAGCGCGTGCACTGAAACATGATGCAAAGTTATGCAGCAAAGATATCAAAATTCTTTAGACATTCCGCAGTGCCAGACAAGAAGGTCGCATCCGTCAGCAATTTTTTGTAGTGCATTGAAAGGTTTGAAGCTAAGGGTTCCCTCTAAGATAAATACTGATCATGCGTATAGATTGATATGCCTTCCTCTTATGGCCTTGCTAATAAGCACGTTTTATTTTTGGAATGATGCATGCTTAGACTTTATGCTGAGTAAATTATTTTTTAGTTCCGTGACAGCTGAACCTATTGTGTGCCCCACAAGATAGAGCTTTCTTGAGAGAGTTTATTATTGCAGCAATTAGGACGTTATAAAAACAGCACAATTCGAAGTTAACAACAATGCATCTATTTGAGATGCGATAATGGGCTTCTTTTCACGTTTGCCATTTCACACATCCCATTATTTAGCAGAAGGAGAATATTCATTACTCTTTATGAATATTTAAGTATTTACACTTGCATCTCCTTCCCATCTGACGGTCTATGTTTCCAGTGAAGCTGAACGTTTTTAACTCATTTAACTGCAATTCTTTGTTGTCCATGTTTCGCTTCCGATGTTATGCCACTCAACTAATACCCACACTGTCGGAAAGCAGCCTGTCCACACACTCAGACCAGCCTATCGCTCTGTGAATTTTCATTTCTTCTAGTGCCACGAAAGCGGTAAGTCACTCACCCTTCGCATTGAACGACGTTGAAGCCATGGGGGGGGGGGAGGGCATTCTAAGGAACTCATAGGCGCATGACACCGAAAACTTGTGATTTATGAACCATATCCGAATCCCACATGTACCTACTTTTCGCATTTTTGGTTTCGACGAAGAAGTTTATTCATGCCATGAACAAATATTGGTAGAGCCACTGTGCATCATAAAGAAGGTGGCGATACAGTCAAAAAATATTTTTGCCAGGCACCTGAAATGCTTTAGTATCGCATCATTCTAACCTCACTCTCGGTTCAGTGTCAGTTATCCTTCGCATCATGTTACAGTTATTCTTGCCTAAAGAAAAATTCAGCATGCGTGTGCTTTGGCATAAAGCAACTTCTCTTGTGTTGCTGTATATTGAGCTATTAGCAGAATGTAACATTATAATTGGTCCCTCTGCTTATACATAGTATTTGATAGTTCTATGCTATTTATGTGTGTGTTTTATCGCATACAAATGACTTCTTATTTTCTGTAAAGCAAGGGCACCCAGATCATTTGCAAACACGTCTAAAAACTAGCTACTTTGTAAAAGTGTTCCGTACGTAGCCACTTAACATTCGTGTTTGTAATAGAGGTTGATTTGCCATGGCTCCTGCTTGGGCAGGTGCAGGCCTTTATTGCTGTGTAGCCATTAAATAACTATTTTGCTTGATCATCATCAGAAATTTGCAATATTGCGTGTCCGCGAGTGGAACTTTGCAATGTGCTTCTTCAGTCCGCAAATGCAGAACGCTACTTCTTTTATAGTCACTTCCTACCGTGCTTATTTTTTTTGTGCAAAGTCAGAATAGAAAACCATCGACGTTCCATATCAAGCAAATAGTGGAATGTAATATTTTATCAGTGTTGATTTAAAGTCGCTGACGATGGCTAGAGATGTCAGCACCCTTTATGGTTTAGCTTCGCTAAATGCGCGTACCTACGCAGTAACAGGCATTGCCTACGAGTGTGAGATCTCACACATGCAACATATTTGCAACAACTGCAGCAATTTCAGTCTATAAAGACGCCATTAAGTTTAGATGTCAAGCAAGTAGGCATAAGCGGTGAACATTTCTTTTTTGTGGCCAACCGCTTCTTTTTTCTATTTGCAGGGAACGGACTAATTCGCTATGCCGGGCAGTTACCCCTCTCTCAGTATTGTCGTATTTACTGTCGTAACGTTTCTGCTGCTGTCCAGCGCCGCAGGAAAAGGTTGCAATGCCGAAGATTGTGCTCGCGAATGTTCGAGTAATAAATTTCACACGGGCATTTGCGCAGAAGGTAGCTGCGTTTGCAGCTCGAAGCACCGAAATATTCGCATGAGTAGGCACCACGTTTTGATGTAAGGGAAATGTCTTAAGGTAATCGTCCATTACGGAGTAATTTTCTGATGCTATACCGCATGCCTCCTGTATCAATGTAACAAAAACACAAAAATAAAGCAATAAAGCATTAAAAAAGAAACAACAATGTGGTGCTTGTGGTGCTTGCAATGTGGCTCTTTTACTAAGCGGTGTAAGCAGGTCCTGAGCATTACGGCTAGCAGAACCTGCCTTTATTTGTTAGTTTTGACTTCTGCACGCAAATACTTTCACAGGGCTTTCCATGGCCCACGTTTGCCCCCTGCAAGACGTTACTCTAGAAGCTTTACAGTGGATGATGCAACTCTAAGAAGGGCACTCCGACATCGACAACTTGTGGCAGCAATGAAACTCCCAGCATGATTGCCAGTGACCTCACGCGTGAGCACGCGAATCCCTTCGACGTATTCTCTAGGCTATTGAAAGATATTTGAATTGGTAATCGGCCTCTGGACCAGACTTCGTATGTCGTGCATCCTCTGCAGACAGGCGATGCCAGCCATATTCACCAACTAGCGCGTGCATCGGAGAGAAGCGTCAACCCGCCTGAAGTCCACCAGGCCACCATGGCCTCTGTTGCCTCGCCTCTTTCCAATATCGCACTGGCAAAATCGCCCGATGGGCGCTGCACCCATAAGAGTATACCTTCCATGTATACAAGCGAGGAGCCTATAAAAAGTTGCGGATTGTTTGTCCCGCTACCGTGTGGCGCAACATCAGACAAACACTGGCGTGCACTGAGTGAAGAGGGGGAGCGTCTTCGACATTCTCCTGAGGTGGCGGTGTCGCTGTACGAATCCATGCTGCGATGCGTCCAAAGTGTCGTTGCCTTCGAAGGCAAACTGACAGCGTACTAAACACCGCGCACAATTGTGTACATTTTGATGGTGTGGAATTTTGGTAAATGGAATTGCTGTTTGTTTAAGCCAAGCAGCGTTACTCTTGTTTTTTCATGCGGGAATGCAATATATATATATATATATATATATATATATATATATATATATATATATATATATATATATATATATATATCTCTCAAGGAAAAGTTCTGTAGGTCCCCGGTGCATAGATAGTTGAAGAAACGAAGGAGCACACTTACGAAAATTCCATTTTTAATGTTGTAACGTTTCGGCCGTGGCACGGCCTTCGTCAGAATACACACAGATACAAGTGCGCACCCGCTTTTATGGGCGTGCGCACGTGGGCATAATCAGCAGTACATGCGCGTGTACACTTGCAAATAATAACAGGAAAGTACAGCAGTAAGTATGACATACGCCGATAAATTATATGTATGAAATATCATTGTGGTATCACGATGATGGTACATGAAGTTACAGGATGATATCAATTGCGACATGGCAAAACTAGGAACAAATTGATTTGGCATGGTTTGTCAACTCTGTACAAGAATATACACATCAAGATATGGCAGACAGGCACGACATTTTGCCTGCGCTCTCGTTTATACCGGATGACACAGTGTTAAATTTATGAATGAAAAAGGATTCTCGTACTTCTCGATCGTGGTGCGATTTGAAACCTGATTGTATTACTGTTGCTTTGATGTTGTCAAACGTATGACCTGGCAGTCGAACATGTTTAGACAATGGAAGGTGCGGCAAGCTGTTAGCGTGTGCTTTGTGGTTGTTAAATCTTATACGAAAAGATGTTTCGGTCTGACCGATATATTGCATATGGCACACTGAACATTCAAGCAGATAGATGATGTTAGTACTGTCGCAAGTGAAGTCACCGTTGATTTTAACAGAAAAATTAGATGTTGTGCTTCTAGCAGTCATTGATGTGGTCATATGTGTACAGACTTTACAACGGGGCTTATTGCAGGGATGACAGCCAGAAGGAGCAATCGCTTTAGTCTTAGATGAGGTTACTATGTCACGCAGATTCCTAGAGCGACGATAGACCACTCTTGGCGATTCCGTGAAAATGTTTTTAAGTCGGTCGCTCTGTCTCAGTAAGTTGTAATGCTTCCTGAGAATGTGCGACACGTTAGGAATAGATGCAGAATGTGTTAGGATAAGGTTAGTACGTGAAATTGGCGCCGATCGCTTGTCCGTGCAGATCAGTTCTTTCCGGTCGAGGTAGTCGGCCCTTTTAAGGGCATCGTCAATTATTTGTAAAGGGTATTTTTGTACGGTTAGTGCCTTGCGAAGCTGATTACAGTTGCGAGTGAATTCACTGTCGTCCGAACAAATTCTTTTGAACCGGATAGCTTGGCTGTAGGGAATGCTCGTTTTGCAATGTTTGACATGGATGCTTTTGAAATGCAGATATCGCTGTCGGTCAGTGGGCTTTCTGTAAAGATTTGTCGTCAAGTTACCTTTACTCAGAGATACCGAGACGTCAAGAAAGTTTATGCTGAGTGATGAATAGGAATGGGAAAAGGAAATGGACGGTGCGGCGTTGTTAAAATCAGTAATGAAGGAAAGTAATGCAGCTTCACCATGGTGCCAAATTAAGAAAATATCATCGATGAAGCGTTTGTAATAGAATGGTTTGAGGTCACGAGTGGCGAGGAAATTCTTTTCTAGCATGCCCATAAAAATGTTAGCATAATTGGGACCTATTTTTGTGCCCATGGAAGTACCACTAGTTTGAACATAATGTTCGCCGTCGAATTCAAAGTTGTTAAGTTCAAGGATTAGTGTTAGAATTATGCCAAGGGTAGAATCGTCAATGGGTTTGTCATCTGCAGAGTCGTTATATGCGCTGAGTACAGATTGAATCCCATCTGTATGGGGAATGTTCGTGTATAGCGACGCCACGTCTAGTGTGACTAGAAGAGCATCGCTAGGAACATGCAAGTCAGCGATATCAGACAGGAAGTGGTTAGTATCTTTGATGTAAGAAGAAAATTTAGGAGGAATTGAACTGATAAGGTTATCTACATAGCGGGACAAATTCTCTGTGACGGTACCTATTCCTGAAACTATTGGTCGCCCTGGGTTGTTTTCCTTATGAATTTTAGGGAGGAGATAAAATCTACCAGCTACGGGGCTTAGGGGGACTAATGACTTAACTACAGATTTTTCAATCTTGTTTTCTTTGACGAGATTGTCTAAAGTTTCCTTTACCGTGGTTTTGAACTGGTCGGTCGGGTCGTAACTAAGGTGCCTGTAGAATGACTGATCATTAAGATGTCTGTGAGCCTCACTTAGGTAACTAGCTTTGTCCATAATGACTACTGCACCACCTTTATCCGCAGGTTTAATGATGATGTCGTCACGGTTAGCCAATGTTTCAATTGCATCCCTTTCTTTAGTGCTAAGGTTATGACGGAATGGTAATCGCGTTTTGTATGCTTCAAGTACATCTCGCTGCACAGCTCTGATGTATAGATCGAGGCATTTATCTCGTTGAGAAGGAGGAGTCCAGTGCTTAGTTGAAAATAAAGATGTCTTGTTAGAGGTGCACCGATCGTGGAAGTACTCGCGTAACCTCATGTTTCTTTCAAAATTGTGCAAATCATTCATTAACTGAAATTCATTGTATCCGCCAGTTGCAGGACAAAAGTTCAAACCCCGTGATAGGACACTATATTCTTCCCTTGATAATGTGCTAGAAGAAATATTCACTATATTTCCCGTTTCTTCGGAGCTCGAATGGGTCGAAGTCATTGCATCTGCAGGGGTGCTCACACTAGTGCAGACCTTGTCGCGTATCAACTTCTTATATTTCTTCTGGGAAAGTTCGCGCGTTTTATCTTGCCTGTAATTATCTAGCAATGCCCTCTCTTTGGTAGTGAAGTTATGAGTCGCAAAAAGTTGCTTCTCTTTGTTTGTTAACTGTTTCGCGGATGACTCATAATGGTTAATAACAATCCGCGTTAGGTCCAGTGAAGCTTGTTTGAGGGTGTTGTCCCACCTCGACAAGTTGCTGTGGGACATTTCAGACGTGGCAGGTTTTAAAATGAGGCGTAAACCTTTAGGCACAGTAGATGCAGCAATGTAAGTTCTTAAAGTGGAAACATGAAGGTTACACTGAATGCCTTTTTGAATTACCTTTCTAATCCTCAAAAAATGCACAGAGGCATCCCCAAAGGGTGTCTTGCCCTGGCAAGATGTTAGTCAATTGGTCCCATTGGCTGGATCAGACCGCGTGCTTCTGAGCCCATACCTTGGCTGAGGCGACGTGGCACAGCTCGTCGGTGAAGTTGCCGATGGGCTGGCTGTTGTCTTGCGAGTCACTTGATTGTCCACAACAACACTACTAGTCGTTCTGTTGTCTGCTGTCGTCTTTGTCGATTTGCTTCTTTTCGTTCGATCTGTAGGTGCGTTTTGTGAAGGTTCACTGTTTTTTGGTGCCTTGATACTTGATGGCTTTTTTGTCGCTGTCTTGCCTCTTGCTGTTTTGCTTGCGGATACCTCGCTTGCCGATGTCTTGCTTTTCATCTCATCGCTTGTAGCCGCCTTGGTTGTCAATGTCATAATTGTGTGGTTCTTTGCTGACTGGCTTTTACTGCCTTGACTGCGCATTGCCGGTACTGTTGCGCGCACTGCCACTTTTTTAGATGAAGAGACATTGTCATGTTGAAGTTGAATTATTGCTGTTCCAGGAGTGCGAGACGACGCTTTACTGCTTGTGCAGTTTTCCCAAGAAGATGGTGACGCATCTTGTGGATTCTTGAAGCATAACTGTCTGTAGTGACAGGCTAGTAGCGCGTAGCCCTCGAAACTCGGGTGCAGGCCATCGCCTGCGAAGACGCGAGATGGGGGAAGCCATTCGAATCCATGCTGTACGTGGAATACGAGTTTTGAACGCCGACAAAAATCGCGAAGCAGCTGGTTAAGAATTCCTGCAGACTTGTTGCAACGTAGCACGAACGCCTGGTTTCGGTTACCACGTCGTCGATTGCAGGACCGTGGTAGGACCAGGCTTGAATATATCCGACGTATCTTAGGACGCTGCTTTGTTATGAAGTCTAGCATTTGACGGTACTTCGCAAAAGCTGTCTTGCCGGAACACATCGGGACGTCATTGCTGCCGACGTGAAGGATGAGGGTTTCAGTTGACGGCGGCACAAATTGCAACAGTGAACCTAAGTCACTAATCCTGGCACCATTTTGAGATATAAAGGCTGGCGTACCTGCCTGAAGCGGATCAAAATGCTGATAAAGGTACTTAATCTGCGAGTCGCCCAGGACGGCTGTAGATGCGGCGACCTTGGGGTACTTGCAGTCGATGATTTTCGTAGTGGCTTGTCCGGGACCGATAGTAGTGAAATATCTCAAGGAAAAGTTCTGTAGGTCCGGTGCATAGATAGTTGAAGAAACGAAGGAGCACACTTACGAAAATTCCATTTTTAATGTTGTAACGTTTCGGCCGTGGCACGGCCTTCGTCAGAATACACACAGATACAAGTGCGCACCCGCTTTTATGGGCGTGCGCACGTGGGCATAATCAGCAGTACATGCGCGTGTACACTTGCAAATAATAACAGGAAAGTACAGCAGTAAGTATGACATACGCCGATAAATTATATGTATGAAATATCATTGTGGTATCACGATGATGGTACATGAAGTTACAGGATGATATCAATTGCGACATGGCAAAACTAGGAACAAATTGATTTGGCATGGTTTGTCAACTCTGTACAAGAATATACACATCAAGATATGGCAGACAGGCACGACATTTTGCCTGCGCTCTCGTTTATACCGGATGACACAGTGTTAAATTTATGAATGAAAAAGGATTCTCGTACTTCTCGATCGTGGTGCGATTTGAAACCTGATTGTATTACTGTTGCTTTGATGTTGTCAAACGTATGACCTGGCAGTCGAACATGTTTAGACAATGGAAGGTGCGGCAAGCTGTTAGCGTGTGCTTTGTGGTTGTTAAATATTATACGAAAAGATGTTTCGGTCTGACCGATATATTGCATATGGCACACTGAACATTCAAGCAGATAGATGATGTTAGTACTGTCGCAAGTGAAGTCACCGTTGATTTTAACAGAAAAATTAGATGTTGTGCTTCTAGCAGTCATTGATGTGGTCATATGTGTACAGACTTTACAACGGGGCTTATTGCAGGGATGACAGCCAGAAGGAGCAATCGCTTTAGTCTTAGATGAGGTTACTATGTCACGCAGATTCCTAGAGCGACGATAGACCACTCTTGGCGATTCCGTGAAAATGTTTTTAAGTCGGTCGCTCTGTCTCAGTAAGTTGTAATGCTTCCTGAGAATGTGCGACACGTTAGGAATAGATGCAGAATGTGTTAGGATAAGGTTAGTACGTGAAATTGGCGCCGATCGCTTGTCCGTGCAGATCAGTTCTTTCCGGTCGAGGTAGTCGGCCCTTTTAAGGGCATCGTCAATTATTTGTAAAGGGTATTTTTGTACGGTTAGTGCCTTGCGAAGCTGATTACAGTTGCGAGTGAATTCACTGTCGTCCGAACAAATTCTTTTGAACCGGATAGCTTGGCTGTAGGGAATGCTCGTTTTGCAATGTTTGACATGGCTGCTTTTGAAATGCAGATATCGCTGTCGGTCAGTGGGCTTTCTGTAAAGATTTGTCGTCAAGTTACCTTTACTCAGAGATACCGAGACGTCAAGAAAGTTTATGCTGAGTGATGAATAGGAATGGGAAAAGGAAATGGACGGTGCGGCGTTGTTAAAATCAGTAATGAAGGAAAGTAATGCAGCTTCACCATGGTGCCAAATTAAGAAAATATCATCGATGAAGCGTTTGTAATAGAATGGTTTGAGGTCACGAGTGGCGAGGAAATTCTTTTCTAGCATGCCCATAAAAATGTTAGCATAATTGGGACCTATTTTTGTGCCCATGGAAGTACCACTAGTTTGAACATAATGTTCGCCGTCGAATTCAAAGTTGTTAAGTTCAAGGATTAGTGTTAGAATTATGCCAAGTGTAGAATCGTCAATGGGTTTGTCATCTGCAGAGTCATATGCGCTGAGTACAGATTGAATCCCATCTGTATGGGGAATGTTCGTGTATAGCGACGCCACGTCTAGTGTGACTAGAAGAGCATCGCTAGGAACATGCAAGTCAGCGATATCAGACAGGAAGTGGTTAGTATCTTTGATGTAAGAAGAAAATTTAGGAGGAATTGAACTGATAAGGTTATCTACATAGCGGGACAAATTCTCTGTGACGGTACCTATTCCTGAAACTATTGGTCGCTCTGGGTTGTTTTCCTTATGAATTTTAGGGAGGAGATAAAATCTACCAGCTACGGGGCTTAGGGGGACTAATGACTTAACTACAGATTTTTCAATCTTGTTTTCTTTGACGAGATTGTCTAAAGTTTCCTTTACCGTGGTTTTGAACTGGTCGGTCGGGTCGTAACTAAGGTGCCTGTAGAATGACTGATCATTAAGATGTCTGTGAGCCTCACTTAGGTAACTAGCTTTGTCCATAATGACTACTGCACCACCTTTATCCGCAGGTTTAATGATGATGTCGTCACGGTTAGCCAATGTTTCAATTGCATCCCTTTCTTTAGTGCTAAGGTTATGACGGAATGGTAATCGCGTTTTGTATGCTTCAAGTACATCTCGCTGCACAGCTCTGATGTATAGATCGAGGCATTTATCTCGTTGAGAAGGAGGAGTCCAGTGCTTAGTTGAAAATAAAGATGTCTTGTTAGAGGTGCACCGATCGTGGAAGTACTCGCGTAACCTCATGTTTCTTTCAAAATTGTGCAAATCATTCATTAACTGAAATTCATTGTATCCGCCAGTTGCAGGACAAAAGTTCAAACCCCGTGATAGGACACTATATTCTTCCCTTGATAATGTGCTAGAAGAAATATTCACTATATTTCCCGTTTCTTCGGAGCTCGAATGGGTCGAAGTCATTGCATCTGCAGGGGTGCTCACACTAGTGCAGACCTTGTCGCGTATCAACTTCTTATATTTCTTCTGGGAAAGTTCGCGCGTTTTATCTTGCCTGTAATTATCTAGCAATGCCCTCTCTTTGGTAGTGAAGTTATGAGTCGCAAAAAGTTGCTTCTCTTTGTTTGTTAACTGTTTCGCGGATGACTCATAATGGTTAATAACAATCCGCGTTAGGTCCAGTGAAGCTTGTTTGAGGGTGTTGTCCCACCTCGACAAGTTGCTGTGGGACATTTCAGACGTGGCAGGTTTTAAAATGAGGCGTAAACCTTTAGGCACAGTAGATGCAGCAATGTAAGTTCTTAAAGTGGAAACATGAAGGTTACACTGAATGCCTTTTTGAATTACCTTTCTAATCCTCAAAAAATGCACAGAGGCATCCCCAAAGGGTGTCTTGCCCTGGCAAGATGTTAGTCAATTGGTCCCATTGGCTGGATCAGACCGCGTGCTTCTGAGCCCATACGTTGGCTGAGGCGACGTGGCACAGCTCGTCGGTGAAGTTGCCGATGGGCTGGCTGTTGTCTTGCGAGTCACTTGATTGTCCACAACAACACTACTAGTCGTTCTGTTGTCTGCTGTCGTCTTTGTCGATTTGCTTCTTTTCGTTCGATCTGTAGGTGCGTTTTGTGAAGGTTCACTGTTTTTTGGTGCCTTGATACTTGATGGCTTTTTTGTCGCTGTCTTGCCTCTTGCTGTTTTGCTTGCGGATACCTCGCTTGCCGATGTCTTGCTTTTCATGTCATCGCTTGTAGCCGCCTTGGTTGTCAATGTCATAATTGTGTGGTTCTTTGCTGACTGGCTTTTACTGCCTTGACTGCGCATTGCCGGTACTGTTGCGCGCACTGCCACTTTTTTAGATGAAGAGACATTGTCATGTTGAAGTTGAATTATTGCTGTTCCAGGAGTGCGAGACGACGCTTTACTGCTTGTGCAGTTTTCCCAAGAAGATGGTGACGCATCTTGTGGATTCTTGAAGCATAACTGTCTGTAGTGACAGGCTAGTAGCGCGTAGCCCTCGAAACTCGGGTGCAGGCCATCGCCTGCGAAGACGCGAGATGGGGGAAGCCATTCGAATCCATGCTGTACGTGGAATACGAGTTTTGAACGCCGACAAAAATCGCGAAGCAGCTGGTTAAGAATTCCTGCAGACTTGTTGCAACGTAGCACGAACGCCTGGTTTCGGTTACCACGTCGTCGATTGCAGGACCGTGGTAGGACCAGGCTTGAATATATCCGACGTATCTTAGGACGCTGCTTTGTTATGAAGTCTAGCATTTGACGGTACTTCGCAAAAGCTGTCTTGCCGGAACACATCGGGACGTCATTGCTGCCGACGTGAAGGATGAGGGTTTCAGTTGACGGCGGCACAAATTGCAACAGTGAACCTAAGTCACTAATCCTGGCACCATTTTGAGATATAAAGGCTGGCGTACCTGCCTGAAGCGGATCAAAATGCTGATAAAGGTACTTAATCTGCGAGTCGCCCAGGACGGCTGTAGATGCGGCGACCTTGGGGTACTTGCAGTCGATGATTTTCGTAGTGGCTTGTCCGGGACCCATAGTAGTGAAATATCTCAAGGAAAAGTTCTGTAGGTCCGGTGCATAGATAGTTGAAGAAACGAAGGAGCACACTTACGAAAATTCCATTTTTAATGTTGTAACGTTTCGGCCGTGGCACGGCCTTCGTCAGAATACACACAGATACAAGTGCGCACCCGCTTTTATGGGCGTGCGCACGTGGGCATAATCAGCAGTACATGCGCGTGTACACTTGCAAATAATAACAGGAAAGTACAGCAGTAAGTATGACATACGCCGATAAATTATATGTATGAAATATCATTGTGGTATCACGATGATGGTACATGAAGTTACAGGATGATATCAATTGCGACATGGCAAAACTAGGAACAAATTGATTTGGCATGGTTTGTCAACTCTGTACAAGAATATACACATCAAGATATGGCAGACAGGCACGACATTTTGCCTGCGCTCTCGTTTATACCGGATGACACAGTGTTAAATTTATGAATGAAAAAGGATTCTCGTACTTCTCGATCGTGGTGTGATTTGAAACCTGATGGTATTACTGTTGCTTTGATGTTGTCAAACGTATGACCTGGCAGTCGAACATGTTTAGACAATGGAAGGTGCGGCAAGCTGTTAGCGTGTGCTTTGTGGTTGTTAAATATTATACGAAAAGATGTTTCGGTCTGACCGATATATTGCATATGGCACACTGAACATTCAAGCAGATAGATGATGTTAGTACTGTCGCAAGTGAAGTCACCGTTGATTTTAACAGAAAAATTAGATGTTGTGCTTCTAGCAGTCATTGATGTGGTCATATGTGTACAGACTTTACAACGGGGCTTATTGCAGGGATGACAGCCAGAAGGAGCAATCGCTTTAGTCTTAGATGAGGTTACTATGTCACGCAGATTCCTAGAGCGACGATAGACCACTCTTGGCGATTCCGTGAAAATGTTTTTAAGTCGGTCGCTCTGTCTCAGTAAGTTGTAATGCTTCCTGAGCATGTGCGACACGTTAGGAATAGATGCAGAATGTGTTAGGATAAGGTTAGTACGTGAAATTGGCGCCGATCGCTTGTCCGTGCAGATCAGTTCTTTCCGGTCGAGGTAGTCGGCCCTTTTAAGGGCATCGTCAATTATTTGTAAAGGGTATTTTTGTACGGTTAGTGCCTTGCGAAGCTGATTACAGTTGCGAGTGAATTCACTGTCGTCCGAACAAATTCTTTTGAACCGGATAGCTTGGCTGTAGGGAATGCTCGTTTTGCAATGTTTGACATGGCTGCTTTTGAAATGCAGATATCGCTGTCGGTCAGTGGGCTTTCTGTAAAGATTTGTCGTCAAGTTACCTTTACTCAGAGATACCGAGACGTCAAGAAAGTTTATGCTGAGTGATGAATAGGAATGGGAAAAGGAAATGGACGGTGCGGCGTTGTTAAAATCAGTAATGAAGGAAAGTAATGCAGCTTCACCATGGTGCCAAATTAAGAAAATATCATCGATGAAGCGTTTGTAATAGAATGGTTTGAGGTCACGAGTGGCGAGGAAATTCTTTTCTAGCATGCCCATAAAAATGTTAGCATAATTGGGACCTATTTTTGTGCCCATGGAAGTACCACTAGTTTGAACATAATGTTCGCCGTCGAATTCAAAGTTGTTAAGTTCAAGGATTAGTGTTAGAATTATGCCAAGGGTAGAATCGTCAATGGGTTTGTCATCTGCAGAGTCGTTATATGCGCTGAGTACAGATTGAATCCCATCTGTATGGGGAATGTTCGTGTATAGCGACGCCACGTCTAGTGTGACTAGAAGAGCATCGCTAGGAACATGCAAGTCAGCGATATCAGACAGGAAGTGGTTAGTATCTTTGATGTAAGAAGGAAATTTAGGAGGAATTGAACTGATAAGGTTATTCACATAGCGGGACAAATTCTCTGTGACGGTACCTATTCCTGAAACTATTGGTCGCCCTGGGTTGTTTTCCTTATGAATTTTAGGGAGGAGATACAATCTACCAGCTACGGGGCTTAGGGGGACTAATGACTTAACTACAGATTTTTCAATCTTGTTTTCTTTGACGAGATTGTCTAAAGTTTCCTTTACCGTGGTTTTGAACTGGTCGGTCGGGTCGTAACTAAGGTGCCTGTAGAATGACTGATCATTAAGATGTCTGTGAGCCTAACTTAGGTAACTAGCTTTGTCCATAATGACTACTGCACCACCTTTATCCGCAGGTTTAATGATGATGTCGTCACGGTTAGCCAATGTTTCAATTGCATCCCTTTCTTTAGTGCTAAGGTTATGACGGAATGGTAATCGCGTTTTGTATGCTTCAAGTACATCTCGCTGCACAGCTCTGATGTATAGATCGATGAGGTAACCGAAACCAGGCGTTCGTGCTACGTTGCAACAAGTCTGCAGGAATTCTTAACCAGCTGCTTCGCGATTTTTGTCGGCGTTCAAAACTCGTATTCCACGTACAGCATGGATTCGAATGGCTTCCCCCATCTCGCGTCTTCGCAGGCGATGGCCTGCACCCGAGTTTCGAGGGCTACGCGCTACTAGCCTGTCACTACAGACAGTTATGCTTCAAGAATCCACAAGATGCGTCACCATCTTCTTGGGAAAACTGCACAAGCAGTAAAGCGTCGTCTCGCACTCCTGGAACAGCAATAATTCAACTTCAACATGACAATGTCTCTTCATCTAAAAAAGTGGCAGTGCGCGCAACAGTACCGGCAATGCGCAGTCAAGGCAGTAAAAGCCAGTCAGCAAAGAACCACACAATTATGACATTGACAACCAAGGCGGCTACAAGCGATGACATGAAAAGCAAGACATCGGCAAGCGAGGTATCCGCAAGCAAAACAGCAAGAGGCAAGACAGCGACAAAAAAGCCATCAAGTATCAAGGCACCAAAAAACAGTGAACCTTCACAAAACGCACCTACAGATCGAACGAAAAGAAGCAAATCGACAAAGACGACAGCAGACAACAGAACGACTAGTAGTGTTGTTGTGGACAATCAAGTGACTCGCAAGACAACAGCCAGCCCATCGGCAACTTCACCGACGAGCTGTGCCACGTCGCCTCAGCCAAGGTATGGGCTCAGAAGCACGCGGTCTGATCCAGCCAATGGGACCAATTGACTAACATCTTGCCAGGGCAAGACACCCTTTGGGGATGCCTCTGTGCATTTTTTGAGGATTAGAAAGGTAATTCAAAAAGGCATTCAGTGTAACCTTCATGTTTCCACTTTAAGAACTTACATTGCTGCATCTACTGTGCCTAAAGGTTTACGCCTCATTTTAAAACCTGCCACGTCTGAAATGTCCCACAGCAACTTGTCGAGGTGGGACAACACCCTCAAAAAAGCTTCACTGGACCTAACGCGGATTGTTATTAACCATTATGAGTCATCCGCGAAACAGTTAACAAACAAAGAGAAGCAACTTTTTGCGACTCATAACTTCACTACCAAAGAGAGGGCATTGCTAGATAATTACAGGCAAGATAAAACGCGCGAACTTTCCCAGAAGAAATATAAGAAGTTGATACGCGACAAGGTCTGCACTAGTGTGAGCACCCCTGCAGATGCAATGACTTCGACCCATTCGAGCTCCGAAGAAACGGGAAATATAGTGAATATTTCTTCTAGCACATTATCAAGGGAAGAATATAGTGTCCTATCACGGGGTTTGAACTTTTGTCCTGCAACTGGCGGATACAATGAATTTCAGTTAATGAATGATTTGCACAATTTTGAAAGAAACATGAGGTTACGCGAGTACTTCCACGATCGGTGCACCTCTAACAAGACATCTTTATTTTCAACTAAGCACTGGACTCCTCCTTCTCAACGAGATAAATGCCTCGATCTATACATCAGAGCTGTGCAGCGAGATGTACTTGAAGCATACAAAACGCGATTACCATTCCGTCATAACCTTAGCACTAAAGAAAGGGATGCAATTGAAACATTGGCTAACCGTGACGACATCATCATTAAACCTGCGGATAAAGGTGGTGCAGTAGTCATTATGGACAAAGCTAGTTACCTAAGTGAGGCTCACAGACATCTTAATGATCAGTCATTCTACAGGCACCTTAGTTACGACCCGACCGACCAGTTCAAAACCACGGTAAAGGAAACTTTAGACAATCTCGTCAAAGAAAACAAGATTGAAAAATCTGTAGTTAAGTCATTAGTCCCCCTAAGCCCCGTAGCTGGTAGATTTTATCTCCTCCCTAAAATTCATAAGGAAAACAACCCAGGGCGACCAATAGTTTCAGGAATAGGTACCGTCACAGAGAATTTGTCCCGCTATGTAGATAACCTTATCAGTTCAATTCCTCCTAAATTTTCTTCTTACATCAAAGATACTAACCACTTCCTGTCTGATATCGCTGACTTGCATGTTCCTAGCGATGCTCTTCTAGTCACACTAGACGTGGCGTCGCTATACACGAACATTCCCCATACAGATGGGATTCAATCTGTACTCAGCGCATATAACGACTCTGCAGATGACAAACCCATTGACGATTCTACCCTTGGCATAATTCTAACACTAATCCTTGAACTTAACAACTTTGAATTCGACGGCGAACATTATGTTCAAACTAGTGGTACTTCCATGGGCACAAAAATAGGTCCCAATTATGCTAACATTTTTATGGGCATGCTAGAAAAGAATTTCCTCGCCACTCGTGACCTCAAACCATTCTATTACAAACGCTTCATCGATGATATTTTCTTAATTTGGCACCATGGTGAAGCTGCATTACTTTCCTTCATTACTGATTTTAACAACGCCGCACCGTCCATTTCCTTTTCCCATTCCTATTCATCACTCAGCATAAACTTTCTTGACGTCTCGGTATCTCTGAGTAAAGGTAACTTGACGACAAATCTTTACAGAAAGCCCACTGACCGACAGCGATATCTGCATTTCAAAAGCAGCCATGTCAAACATTGCAAAACGAGCATTCCCTACAGCCAAGCTATCCGGTTCAAAAGAATTTGTTCGGACGACAGTGAATTCACTCGCAACTGTAATCAGCTTCGCAAGGCACTAACCGTACAAAAATACCCTTTACAAATAATTGACGATGCCCTTAAAAGGGCCGACTACCTCGACCGGAAAGAACTGATCTGCACGGACAAGCGATCGGCGCCAATTTCACGTACTAACCTTATCCTAACACATTCTGCATCTATTCCTAACGTGTCGCACATTCTCAGGAAGCATTACAACTTACTGAGACAGAGCGACCGACTTATAAACATTTTCACGGAATCGACAAGAGTGGTCTATCGTCGCTCTAGGAATCTGCGTGACATAGTAACCTCATCTAAGACTAAAGCGATTGCTCCTTCTGGCTGTCATCCCTGCAATAAGCCCCGTTGTAAAGTCTGTACACATATGACCACATCAATGACTGCTAGAAGCACAACATCTAATTTTTCTGTTAAAATCAACGGTGACTTCACTTGCGACAGTACTAACATCATCTATCTGCTTGAATGTTCAGTGTGCCATATGCAATATATCGGTCAGACCGAAACATCTTTTCGTATAATATTTAACAACCACAAAGCACACGCTAACAGCTTGCCGCACCTTCCATTGTCTAAACATGTTCGACTGCCAGGTCATACGTTTGACAACATCAAAGCAACAGTAATACCATCAGGTTTCAAATCGCACCACGATCGAGAAGTACGAGAATCCTTTTTCATTCATAAATTTAACACTGTGTCATCCGGTATAAACGAGAGCGCAGGCAAAATGTCGTGCCTGTCTGCCATATCTTGATGTGTATATTCTTGTACAGAGTTGACAAACCATGCCAAATCAATTTGTTCCTAGTTTTGCCATGTCGCAATTGATATCATCCTGTAACTTCATGTACCATCATCGTGATACCACAATGATATTTCATACATATAATTTATCGGCGTATGTCATACTTACTGCTGTACTTTCCTGTTATTATTTGCAAGTGTACACGCGCATGTACTGCTGATTATGCCCACGTGCGCACGCCCATAAAAGCGGGTGCGCACTTGTATCTGTGTGTATTCTGACGAAGGCCGTGCCACGGCCGAAACGTTACAACATTAAAAATGGAATTTTCGTAAGTGTGCTCCTTCGTTTCTTCAACTATCTATGCACCGGACCTACAGAACTTTTCCTTGAGATATTTCACTACTATGGGTCCCGGACAAGCCACTACGAAAATCATCGACTGCAAGTACCCCAAGGCCGCCGCATCTACAGCCGTCCTGGGCGACTCGCAGATTAAGTACCTTTATCAGCATTTTGATCCGCTTCAGGCAGGTACGCCAGCCTTTATATCTCAAAATGGTGCCAGGATTAGTGACTTAGGTTCACTGTTGCAATTTGTGCCGCCGTCAACTGAAACCCTCATCCTTCACGTCGGCAGCAATGACGTCCCGATGTGTTCCGGCAAGACAGCTTTTGCGAAGTACCGTCAAATGCTAGACTTCATAACAAAGCAGCGTCCTAAGATACGTCGGATATATTCAAGCCTGGTCCTACCACGGTCCTGCAATCGACGACGTGGTAACCGAAACCAGGCGTTCGTGCTACGTTGCAACAAGTCTGCAGGAATTCTTAACCAGCTGCTTCGCGATTTTTGTCGGCGTTCAAAACTCGTATTCCACGTACAGCATGGATTCGAATGGCTTCCCCCATCTCGCGTCTTCGCAGGCGATGGCCTGCACCCGAGTTTCGAGGGCTACGCGCTACTAGCCTGTCACTACAGACAGTTATGCTTCAAGAATCCACAAGATGCGTCACCATCTTCTTGGGAAAACTGCACAAGCAGTAAAGCGTCGTCTCGCACTCCTGGAACAGCAATAATTCAACTTCAACATGACAATGTCTCTTCATCTAAAGAAGTGGCAGTGCGCGCAACAGTACCGGCAATGCGCAGTCAAGGCAGTAAAAGCCAGTCAGCAAAGAACCACACAATTATGACATTGACAACCAAGGCGGCTACAAGCGATGACATGAAAAGCAAGACATCGGCAAGCGAGGTATCCGCAAGCAAAACAGCAAGAGGCAAGACAGCGACAAAAAAGCCATCAAGTATCAAGGCACCAAAAAACAGTGAACCTTCACAAAACGCACCTACAGATCGAACGAAAAGAAGCAAATCGACAAAGACGACAGCAGACAACAGAACGACTAGTAGTGTTGTTGTGGACAATCAAGTGACTCGCAAGACAACAGCCAGCCCATCGGCAACTTCACCGACGAGCTGTGCCACGTCGCCTCAGCCAAGGTATGGGCTCAGAAGCACGCGGTCTGATCCAGCCAATGGGACCAATTGACTAACATCTTGCCAGGGCAAGACACCCTTTGGGGATGCCTCTGTGCATTTTTTGAGGATTAGAAAGGTAATTCAAAAGGCATTCAGTGTAACCTTCATGTTTCCACTTTAAGAACTTACATTGCTGCATCTACTGTGCCTAAAGGTTTACGCCTCATTTTAAAACCTGCCACGTCTGAAATGTCCCACAGCAACTTGTCGAGGTGGGACAACACCCTCAAACAAGCTTCACTGGACCTAACGCGGATTGTTATTAACCATTATGAGTCATCCGCGAAACAGTTAACAAACAAAGAGAAGCAACTTTTTGCGACTCATAACTTCACTACCAAAGAGAGGGCATTGCTAGATAATTACAGGCAAGATAAAACGCGCGAACTTTCCCAGAAGAAATATAAGAAGTTGATACGCGACAAGGTCTGCACTAGTGTGAGCACCCCTGCAGATGCAATGACTTCGACCCATTCGAGCTCCGAAGAAACGGGAAATATAGTGAATATTTCTTCTAGCACATTATCAAGGGAAGAATGTAGTGTCCTATCACGGGGTTTGAACTTTTGTCCTGCAACTGGCGGATACAATGAATTTCAGTTAATGAATGATTTGCACAATTTTGAAAGAAACATGAGGTTACGCGAGTACTTCCACGATCGGTGCACCTCTAACAAGACATCTTTATTTTCAACTAAGCACTGGACTCCTCCTTCTCAACGAGATAAATGCCTCGATCTATACATCAGAGCTGTGCAGCGAGATGTACTTGAAGCATACAAAACGTGATTACCATTCCGTCATAACCTTAGCACTAAAGAAAGGGATGCAATTGAAACATTGGCTAACCGTGACGACATCATCATTAAACCTGCGGATAAAGGTGGTGCAGTAGTCATTATGGACAAAGCTAGTTACCTAAGTGAGGCTCACAGACATCTTAATGATCAGTCATTCTACAGGCACCTTAGTTACGACCCGACCGACCAGTTCAAAACCACGGTAAAGGAAACTTTAGACAATCTCGTCAAAGAAAACAAGATTGAAAAATCTGTAGTTAAGTCATTAGTCCCCCTAAGCCCCGTAGCTGGTAGATTGTATCTCCTCCCTAAAATTCATAAGGAAAACAACCCAGGGCGACCAATAGTTTCAGGAATAGGTACCGTCACAGAGAATTTGTCCCGCTATGTAGATAACCTTATCAGTTCAATTCCTCCTAAATTTCCTTCTTACATCAAAGATACTAACCACTTCCTGTCTGATATCGCTGACTTGCATGTTCCTAGCGATGCTCTTCTAGTCACACTAGACGTGGCGTCGCTATACACGAACATTCCCCATACAGATGGGATTCAATCTGTACTCAGCGCATATAACGACTCTGCAGATGATAAACCCATTGACGATTCTACCCTTGGCATAATTCTAACACTAATCCTTGAACTTAACAACTTTGAATTCGACGGCGAACATTATGTTCAAACTAGTGGTACTTCCATGGGCACAAAAATAGGTCCCAATTATGCTAACATTTTTATGGGCATGCTAGAAAAGAATTTCCTCGCCACTCGTGACCTCAAACCATTCTATTACAAACGCTTCATCGATGATATTTTCTTAATTTGGCACCATGGTGAAGCTGCATTACTTTCCTTCATTACTGATTTTAACAACGCCGCACCGTCCATTTCATTTTCCCATTCCTATTCATCACTCAGCATAAACTTTCTTGACGTCTCGGTATCTCTGAGTAAAGGTAACTTGACGACAAATCTTTACAGAAAGCCCACTGACCGACAGCGATATCTGCATTTCAAAAGCAGCCATGTCAAACATTGCAAAACGAGCATTCCCTACAGCCAAGCTATCCGGTTCAAAAGAATTTGTTCGGACGACAGTGAATTCACTCGCAACTGTAATCAGCTTCGCAAGGCACTAACCGTACAAAAATACCCTTTACAAATAATTGACGATGCCCTTAAAAGGGCCGACTACCTCGACCGGAAAGAACTGATCTGCACGGACAAGCGATCGGCGCCAATTTCACGTACTAACCTTATCCTAACACATTCTGCATCTATTCCTAACGTGTCGCACATTCTCAGGAAGCATTACAACTTACTGAGACAGAGCGACCGACTTAAAAACATTTTCACGGAATCGCCAAGAGTGGTCTATCGTCGCTCTAGGAATCTGCGTGACATAGTAACCTCATCTAAGACTAAAGCGATTGCTCCTTCTGGCTGTCATCCCTGCAATAAGCCCCGTTGTAAAGTCTGTACACATATGACCACATCAATGACTGCTAGAAGCACAACATCTAATTTTTCTGTTAAAATCAACGGTGACTTCACTTGCGACAGTACTAACATCATCTATCTGCTTGAATGTTCAGTGTGCCATATGCAATATATCGGTCAGACCGAAACATCTTTTCGTATAATATTTAACAACCACAAAGCACACGCTAACAGCTTGCCGCACCTTCCATTGTCTAAACATGTTCGACTGCCAGGTCATACGTTTGACAACATCAAAGCAACAGTAATACAATCAGGTTTCAAATCGCACCACGATCGAGAAGTACGAGAATCCTTTTTCATTCATAAATTTAACACTGTGTCATCCGGTATAAACGAGAGCGCAGGCAAAATGTCGTGCCTGTCTGCCATATCTTGATGTGTATATTCTTGTACAGAGTTGACAAACCATGCCAAATCAATTTGTTCCTAGTTTTGCCATGTCGCAATTGATATCATCCTGTAACTTCATGTACCATCATCGTGATACCACAATGATATTTCATACATATAATTTATCGGCGTATGTCATACTTACTGCTGTACTTTCCTGTTATTATTTGCAAGTGTACACGCGCATGTACTGCTGATTATGCCCACGTGCGCACGCCCATAAAAGCGGGTGCGCACTTGTATCTGTGTGTATTCTGACGAAGGCCGTGCCACGGCCGAAACGTTACAACATTAAAAATGGAATTTTCGTAAGTGTGCTCCTTCGTTTCTTCAACTATATATATATATATATATATATATATATATATATATATATATATATATATATATCCACAGGCCAACATTTTCTTTATTGCTTAGATGCATTTCTTTTAGTATTGCAATTATCTCTAGTCGTCGGTCGCTTGCACGTAATGTAATTTCCATTGTAATGAAATCGCCTACACTTATTACGTGGTGTTATACACACTTCGTGTGTATAACAATTTGCGGTGCTTTTAATTTTAATGTCACTATGAAGGTGCCTGCAGGTTTTGCACCTGGGGCGACCACATGCTTTTATTACAGGGGAATGCTGATGGCTGACTTTTGCGTTCAATAACATGTCTTTAACGTTCCTGTTTCGGCGATAGCTAACCCTGGGTACATCCGGGTACGCATATCTTAGACACTCGTTGCTTAATAAGATTGGGTGGTATTTTTGTAGCATGTTGTTTATGTTTAGGTGTGCATTAGAATATTTTGTTATAAAGGCTGGCGGTCTGTCTTGACGCGGCATCATAAGCTCTATCGAGAGCAACGTGGGGATAGTTCCTTTCTACTAGCCTTGATTTAAGGTCGTTTAGGTGGCGGATATTACCGTGGTCTTCGCTGCAGATTCTTCTTATAGGTTTCCCTTGTCCGACGAAAATTCCTTGCTTGCAATGTCGCGGGTGATGAGTGTTGTAGTCTACATATTGCTGGCTATCTGTAGGCTTCCGGTAAAGTGTCGTTCTCAATTTTCCGTTTTCTATGTAGACCGTCGTGTCCAGAAAGTTGACCTGACTAGGAGAGTGGTAGCAGTAAATTTAATACTCGAGTTAAAGCGATTGAAATGGCTAATTATGTCGGTTAAGGCGCTTGTGGCGTGTTCCCATATTACAAATATGTCTTCAATGTAACGAAGATAGGTGTCGGGTTTTAAAGGGTAGGATTTCAGCAGGTCTGCTTCAAGCTGTCCCATGAAAATGTTCGCATACGTGGGAGCGAATGGCGCATCTATGCTAGTGCATGGATACGCCATGTGTGCAATCGAGCATGTGTGGGGTATCCTGGAGAGCCGCCTCTTAGCGTGTCACCTCTCCAGCGCCACAGCAGACGCATTATGCTGTGTACTTAGCAATGAATGGAAGCGCGTTCAGGCGTATCCTCGTAGCATCGCGTTACGAGTGGATACAAAGGCACCTCCGAGGCGTCATCGGCGTCTATGGAAAAATGACAGCGTAGTGAAATCACGCATACAGTGGTGAAAATTACCGTCTCCGAATAGAACAGCAGCCGCACGATAGCGCGTCCTTAGTGCCCGCAAGACCGGAATATGTCGGTAGTCACCACGACCAGTAACGCGGCATAACTTATTCGCAAGGGGGCAACTGTAATCGGAACTTCATGGCAGCGTGCGCCGCACCGCTGCACCTGATTTTATATTATCGCGCATGTGCCAGCGTTTCCGCAGGTGTCTCTAGTCAGGCACCCACGTGCGTTTCTTGTTCAAGCCTTGTTAAAGGATTTGAAAAAATAAAGGCAATGAGAAGTAATAAGATTCCCTTCGAGTTATCATAATTTGTTTGTTTCCTTATTTAGTTTTTTCCTCTTAAGTAGTTACTCATGGCAAGTTTCTTTTTCATTGCCACCACCCATGAGACTATTCCATCCTCTCTGACTTTCCGATTGACGTTCTTTGTTGCTGTGTTGCCCACCCTGCAGGCCGCATACTTACTGGTAAGCTTCCTAGCTATTTTCCATCACTGTGAATCAATGTTTTTTTTTTTTGTACAGATACCCCAACACTCTCCCAGCCCATTTACTTTCTTTCATATTCCTCAGTCCTTCTTCATACTCAATTTTACTGCGAGCTTCCCTCACTTCAACACTAGTCCAGCCAATATCACCCTGCACAGCTTCATTTGTAGTCTTCCCGTGAGCGTCCAATGCCAGGCGTCCCACTGACCTTTGGTTGCCGTCGAGTCCCGATTGTACCCCTGATTTAGAGCAAACAACCGCATTTCCAAAAGTAATCCCTGGAACCATTACGCCTTTCCACATACGTTGCAGCACCTCGCACCTATTGTATCCCCATAGCGCTCTGTGCTTCATTACGGCTGCATTCCTCTTCCCCATCACATGGCCGAGGCGAGCGCCATCTGTAGGTATTGCCAGGAATCCGGAGCACCGCTCTGTGGCCTCAAGATACTCGTGCGACGGCGCGAGCAAATGGCGGACGCCATGGCCGGTCTGCATATTTAAAATTACTAGTAAGCATAGCGGGGCCTGGCATTTGGCGCGCATTTCCGGAGGCGCCCTACGTTTCTGTGTAGGTGCGAGCGAGAGAGGGTGCGTGAGAGAAAATTTGGGGGATTTGGCTCCTTGAATATCTGACTATTACTACGCACTAAAGAGGACAAGGTTTTTCGCTCGTGTTGTATTAATTTGTCCCCTAGGGGTGCCGCCATTGTGGAGTGAGGTCCAATTTGTTCATGCTCCTATGCTGGCTGCCGGCGCGGTGAAGCAGGGGGCACGGACGCCCCATTTGGTGATAACTCCGTGTTCCTCGCCCCTGTATCGCTGTTGCTGAGTCAGTCATGCCGGATTAAGCCTTTCTCGCCGGTTACAGCGCTCTACGTTAAAAAAAAAAACATCACTGAGATTTTCGGAGGAGCAGTGGTGGCTGTAGTAGAGGCCGGACCTGCCAGGGTGGTTCAGTATCTCCGATCTTTGCAAGCTTCTCGTATACTGCTGTCCGCGACTTTTCAGGAACGTTTTTGAGTGGTAACCTTTGAGTGAAATAAACGCACAGCGCCTTAGCAACCGCAGCTTAACGCCATAACCTGGTGTCAAGCCATGCTGATTATTGGCTTTGTGCTTTGGTTAGGTTAGCTTAGGTTTAGCTTTGCTTTAGGTTAGCTTAGGTTATGTTACATTGCCGTTAAAGGCATTAGGGTAGGGCGACGCGTGTTCTCATAGCGATTGCAGGGGCGTCGAGCGTCACCGGCGGCCTTTCCACCATTCGCGTTTAGCCGTGGTTGCTCAGGCGCTCTGCATTTTAGATTTTCAATATATGCGGCCCGCACTCTTTTACTGCGGTTCTTACTGCTCACAAGAAAATATCTGTGCTGTGATTTTCAAGGTACATCGCCGTGAGGAGCGAGAAAGGTATGATTTGGCACGGCTGACTTATTACGAGCGCAGTAGGTGCGAGACAGTCTGTCCGACACAGCGAGGCTTAGCCGAGACACAGCGGTCGCCAAATGGGACGTCACTGCGCGCTGCTTGACCTGTTTCACCGTGCCGGCGGCCAGCGTCCGAGCGTAAACAAATTCGGCCTCACTCCACAATGTCGGCATGCCAAACGACATACGCATACAACGCGCACTAAGAAACTTGTCTTCCATAGTACCTAGCCATATATTCAAAGAACAAGAGTCGCCACATTTTCTCTCTTGCACCCGCTCTTACTTGCGCATGCGCAGAAACGTCTGGCGGCTCCGGAAGAGCGACGCCCCTCTGCACTTTCTAGCAGTTGTAAAGTCGTGGCCGGTCTATGATTGGTAGAAACGCTGGACCGGGGGTTTCTTTCAGTTTTCCCAAAACGGTATTAGGTTCTCTGTTGTAGACATTTTACAATCCGTTATCATATCTGTAGGTTGTGTACAAGTCATACCTTTCGATTTTTTGCGTATTTTAGCTTGAGAAATTCAATTAGCTCAGTAAGTTGCCCGCGCCACAGGGAGCGCCTGGGTATAAGCGGTGCCAAAATCTTTTTTTCCGAAACGACGTGCTCCGCAGGAGGCCGGACACCGACGCGAGACGCCAATGCTGGATCTTCTGCGACACGGGGCCCCTAACGCAATCGCATTCAAATGTTGCCGTCACGCTTAAATCATGCATTCAGCCCGAGCGGGCACTGCCAGAGAGCCCAGCGGCCAAATTGACTGCAGCGCACCAAGCGGATCGGAATAACGCTTCCGGTTTGTGCATTGGGAGCGCGCGTTTGGAACGCTAGCTTGCACGCGTTACGCCGACTGCGCTAATCGGCGCGGCATCTTTTTATTCTTTTTTTGGCTCGCGGAATCGTTCTGTTGCTTTATAAAAATGATTGCGAACGATGTTTAAAAGCCTCCATGTGAATTTGTTAATGTAGACGCAAGACGCCTTGTAAATGAGGAAATGTTTTAGTTCTATATAAAAACTCGTTCCTGGCTTTCACAACAGCAGCCCAACAAACCAGGCTAAATCCAAAAGAGACAGTTCGCTGAACAGGCGAACTTCACGCGCGCAGCCGGCCTCGCTCGGTTCGGTGGCGTGTTTGGAGCATCACCCACTCATCTGGGGCTTCCGGCGTGCCGCTAGCTTGTTGCTACGTAACGCAAGAAAAATAAGTCGCTAAGTGCAGTTTAATTTGTGCGCAGAACTTTTTAGTTTGAGGGGAAAACCATAAAAATAATAAAACGCCTGTAAATTTATTTTACATTCTTTTTTTCCGATGCTCGTGTCAGCAAACGAATGGGGTGGGCACTAGGCGTGAAGTGTTTAGCGCTGCCAGTTTTAATCGAGCATCCCCTCTAGTGGTATTTCTTTCTCTACGCTTAAGTCGAATGCCGTCTGTTTCTTCTTCCTTTTGCACAACACGTTGCAGGAGTATGTTCAAAAAGAAACGTCCGAATTTTCCATAAGGACACCCAAATGTTGTAGCTCTAGCTTGCACGTTTCCCGTCTATTGACCGAAATTTACTTATCATGGCAGTTAATTACAAAAAAGTAAAGAGTGACGGCGTGCGCACTTCAATGTTGTCATTATTTATTAGGGCCCGTGTTTAGAGGAATCTTTACGGTAGACTTATCTGTAAGAGAAAATTCAAGCCCATATTGATACTCGACATATATTTTGCGCAATCCGACAGCCAATTCTAAGAGGGCCCATGAACGATCATATTTATAACTTCCGCCGTAAAAGCTTGTGCCATTTGCCGCGGTGCACCGGCGTTGTTTCCACCAGCATCGTCATTGCCGAATAATGGCATGAAGAAGACGACGATAAGTTGTGCCGGTTGGGCAGGATCTTTTGTCCGCGTAGATACGCTTCTTTTTTCATGTTTTCCTGCGGCTATCAGGCAATATCTTACAGCTCTTCAGTCAACTTCAACTGAAGCGATGGGTGAGCATCGTTCCTTGTGTACTCAGGCGTGCGGTATTCTAAAATTAAAGTTTTACCTTAGCCACTTTCATTACAGATCACCAATAAGGCAGTCGATTGTAAAGAGAGCCGCAGATCAAGTTTCCAATTTTATGGTTGAACGGAACTGTTGTGCCTATGCCGTAATGAAATGCTGATTGACCGCGACGAATACGGGCAAAAGTGCTCGTTTTTAAGAGTAAACACTTAAGTGCCTGCTCAACACATAGTCGAAAATCATGTAATATTCGAGTCACGCGCATGCCCGACGCACTTACATAAACAAATGAGAAAATAGAGGTTTGATTCATTAAAATGGCAGCAGCGAAAGCCAGCGCCACAAATTAAAATAACGTGTAGTAGATTATAACTCAAATTCATTTTCCAGATAGCAGTTTCTTGGTGTGTAACTATGCAATGGGAAAACAAAGTAATTAGCGCAGGAAAATGGCAATGACAATGAAAACTGACAATGCTTTTATTTTGCTGTCTGAGAGGCGGCTCTACATATACTGTAGACAGAGGTTCTCTACAGCATAATGAAAAACGGGAAATACCGAGAGATGCCAGCGTGCAACAAGTAGCACTTCGCGTTCACAGTGACGTATGTATTTCATTTTATGACATTTCTACTGATTCCGTGCTGACGTGCCTGTCACGTCATCGATTCATTATGAAGACTCATTTTGCTCAGCAGGCCAACCCCCGATAAAGGGTCATATCAAAGTGGGCCTATCCTAGAGATGGTGTAATGTGTGGCGCCGTGATTCGCGTCCATGAGGTGTTACCATGTTGTGTGGATGGCACGCATTCGGTATGCTTCTGAACTCTGTGCAGGCAATTATCAGTTAGAGCATTTAATAAACAGATCGAGAAAAGCTTTACTTCACATCGCTTTGAATGTGTACGTTGAACGTGCACATAATTTTGTAGCAGGCTGGCTTCCTTATTGTTCTTACCCTTTATTCTGTCTACGATACTGCTACATGCATAATGCGTGTTTCTTGTGGACGATGCGCGCGGGCATGCAGACGAAGAAGACGAGCTGCTTTTGGCTCTCAAGCTGGGGGCTGAAATGTCCAGTGCTGTAGTTGTTTTTTGAAATATAGTGTAAATAAGTTTTACTCTTTAAATCCTCGTTCGCGTTACACATTTGGAGGCTGGCGTTCCCCATCCTCGCCACGGAGCTCCGCACCGGCCGTACCACGAAGTTTTCCACCATGGCTCCCGGTGACGACACATCATCTGCATCTACACCAGTGAGTCCAAGAACGACGGGCGTTATGGTTACCTTTACCCGCTATCCTGGCAAGGTCTCCTATCACGATAATGTTGCCGTTGAGGATTGACCCAGCATGTATGAGCCTGTTAGCCAAAACAACCGCTGCGACCCTACCATAATGCTAGCGAATACCATATCCTACTTTGGCGGAACACCTCGTGTCTGTTTCCAGATACACCTAGGCAAGCTGTCTGGTTGTAATCGCTTCAAGGAGCAGCTGCGCGACCTCTTTCTAACCCTAATGGCCACCAACTGGCTGCAAGAGCTTGCTATGAGAGTGCAGTCTTCCACTGAATCGTATGGTTCGTACATACAGGACATGCTCACTTTTTCGCGGAAAGTCGACAAAAAATGGCCAAGGCTGAAAAAGTAGGCCATGTCCTCAAAGGCATCGCGGACAATGCATTCAAATTGTTGATATACAACATTGTTTTTACTATCCATGTCATTGCCAAGGAATGCGTCACTTCGAGCTGACCAAAAATCGCCGCGTTATTCCAGATCTCTATGATCTACCTAACATGCCTGCGACGACATCGTGCGTTGACTTTATCACTTCAGCCCCCTTAAATGAAAACGTGGCTCGCATTGTTCTCCGCGAGTTCGAGACTGGAAG
This sequence comes from Dermacentor variabilis, assembly GCF_050947875.1. Lineage (NCBI taxonomy): Eukaryota > Metazoa > Arthropoda > Arachnida > Ixodida > Ixodidae > Dermacentor > Dermacentor variabilis. The sequence continues at coordinate 181,217,064 of NC_134571.1, forward strand.
TCCTGCCCCATTCGATTCACGTCCACTTGATCACACCATTGACCAACCAGCACCAGTGACCTGCCTTATTCAGGTTTGCAATAATTTGACAACCTCGGTTTTCCTGCTACCTGCTCTGTCTTTCAACCTGACGCCAGACCGGTGCCGACAGCTGTGCATCCCAGCGAGTTTAATTCTCCTCCCGGACTCCGCATCCGTAGTGAGACGAGAGCACCGGACGACAAGGCAACCTGTTTCTGTTGTCACCATAGTGGCCATGTAGCTCCTTAAGCTGCACCTCTTGGGCGTCTCCGTATGGAGCGACTTTTCTCGCGTATAAGCAGATCCTCGTCACTAATCGCCTCGCCATATGTCTCCTACCTCTTATGCTTGTGTGGGTGACTCACGCCCCACTCGCTCGCCGTCACCTCAGCGTTGTCGCTTGCCGTCACCCTAGCCACATCGCTATTCCATCCCTAAGGTCCCAAATATGGGTCCTCAGGGATGGAAAACTGGGCTAGGCAACTCCAGGTTATAGGGCTTCATTATTTTTATTGTGCCGAAATCCTCCACGGACGCTCCCAACAAGCCAGAGCTTACCTGTTCACATCGACGGTGTCCATTTAACGGCATAATTAATACCGGAGCCCAGGCATCCATAATGAGTGCTAATCTCCGTTGTGAACTGAACAAGGCTGTAATGGCTGCTACTACACAGGCCGTACGCGTCGCCGATGGAAGCGCTGTTGTCTTAACTGGAATGTGTACTGTTCATATGAGCATCGTCGGCCACCAAGTCACAATTTTTTTACTATGCTAACCGATAGTGCCCATGACGCCATCCTCAAACTAGATTTTCCTACGGTACATTCTGCTCTGATAGATTGTCCTGCCGGTACCATTTACCTCGAACGTTCTGTTCTCCCCCATATTCGTGCCGAACTCTCGAACAACTTTAGTACGTCCTATTTTCTCCGCTTTTAAAGATCTGGCTTTCGTTAATTTGTTATTGTGACGGAGGCGAGATCTAGGCGAAAGATATCTTTACAAAACATTTACGAAGAAAGCTAGGGTAAGACAGGATGGTCTCACCCGGCCCGCGTGCAAGTGACCTCATCGTCGTCTTCATTGCTCTGCCGAACCTTGCATTAATTCGTGTATCAATCGCTCCGTAACATCACTCTCCGGTGGTGGAAGCGCCGTCTTGGCGCTTTCTACGAAGGTGAGGAGCTATAAGGGCAACAGGTCTTCAGCAAGGAAACATGGACAAGATCACTTCATGGTGGCGGGGGGGGGGGGGGGTCCAAGAAGCAGGGCCAAGGGATATACTATCGTAAATTAGGCCATCAAGTTGACGCTGCACCGTGTAGATCCCAGTGTAACCTCGGAGGAACTTCTCTGATAGGTCAGCGCTGTGGCATGGCAACAATAGGAGGACAAGAGAGACAAGCGTGAAGTGCGCACGTCTGCGTCGGCTGTCGTAACGGGACTTGGGAGTCTTGAGCACAGAGTTAGTCGTTGCCAAGTTGACGAGCTCCACGGGCTAGACCAACGGCGTGATTAGGGTATTTAATGGGAGAGTGAGGAGCCGACGGAAGGAGAGTCTCGTATGACAATGCAGGATGTCGGCCAAGCAGTAAATAAAACTCGGAATATCGAGCGTCGTCATGCCGTAACGAATCGTACGCGAAGACAACAAATGGCAACGTGCTTTCCCAGTCACGGCGATCAGGTGATACATACATGACCGGCATCTCAGCGTTCGGTTCAGGTGCTTGGCTTGACCATTAGTCTGTGGGTGATAACTCATGATGGTTAGCTTATGTTCAGTGGAGCAGACACGAAGGACGTCGTCTACAACTCGTGAGAGGAAGTACTTCCCGCGATCATTGAGGAGCTGCCGAAGGGCGCCGTGATATAGGCCTACGTCGTGGCGGAGGAACTCAGCTACATCTGCAGGACAACTTTACGGCAATGCCCTTGCGATTGCGAAGCGTATGGCGTAGCCTGGCCGCGACCGCAACCCATTTAGTTCCCGAGATGGACGTAGAGAAAGGGCCTAGAAAGTAAAAGCCGACGCAGCAGAATAGCGCTGCAGGTATATCAATAGAATGTAGCTGGCCCAACATCAGTGCTCAAGGGCTCTTGCTGCATTGGCATCGTTCCCAAGCAGCGACGTTGCGTCGCACAAAACGGTAACACGAGGCGAGAAAAATCGACGCGGGATACGGGCGTATGTACGCGAGACACCATGGTGACCGGCAGTTGGTACGTCGTGAAGCGGGAGAAGAGGGTGAAGCGCTGGATCGTAGATGGCGAGGTAGGATGAGAAGAAGCTCTGGACCATCTGAACTCAGATAACGACGATACAGAACGTTGCCTGTAGTTCAAATAGACGAAGAGTATGGTTGGGTGATGGAGTGGTTAGACGATCAACGATGAGCCATAAAGATGTGTCTCGTCGCTGCTCGGCGGAGATACCGTCCGAAACAAAGATGGAGAGGGTCAATGAGATCGGGCGCATCGACAGGGCGGCGTGACAAGCAATCTACGTCTTGTTGCAATCGCCCATACTTGTAGTGCACAACAAATGAGTATCCTTGTAGTCTTATTGCCCAGCGGTCAAGACGTCCTGTTGTAGCATAGCTCGCACCTTGTCGGGGTGTAGTTGAATAGCGGCAACACTGACAAGGCGACCGAGCATAGTTGTTTACCGTCACCAGAAACGGCACTTGGCAGAGTTCAGCTGAAGGTTCGCTCGAAGCAAGACGACAAGAACAGCCGAAAAACGGAGAGGTAGCTGTCAAATGTGGGCGAGTAGACAATGAAATGGTGTAAATAGCATAGTAAGATGGGCCACTTATATCCTCGCAGCTCAGAATCCATGATACGTTCTGAAGTTACTGGGGCAATACACAGTCCGAACGGCACGACCTTGAATTGATATCTTGCAGGCCATCTGTCGTAATAAATGCAGTTTTTTCGCAGTCCACAGGGTCAACCTAAATCTGCCAATGGCCGGAGCGAATGTTGATAGACGAAAATTATTGGACTCCATGAAGGCAGTCGAGGGCGCCATCGATGCCACGGAAAGGGTAGACGTATTTATGGGTGACTGTTAAAACTGCTATAATCACCGTAAAAACGCCAGCCGACGTCGTTTTTCACGAGAATAACAGGGGAGGCCCACGGGCTAAAGAAACTTTCGATGACGTCTTTTGTACTTTGTCGACCTCGTGCAGGACGATTTGATATTCATGATGGGACATGGCATATAGATGCGGACGTATAGGGTTGGCGTCACCAGCGTTGATTTGATGAGTCGCGACAGATGTTTGGCCTAGCGGGCGACTGTCAAAATCAAAGATGTCATGATAGGAAGCCAGAACGTGGTAGAGATCTTCAGCTTGCGTCTGGGTAAGATCGGGAGCGATCACCTTGTTAATGACATCGAGAGACGCAAGGAACTAAGTTGGCGGAGAAAGAAGGCGGCGAATCATCTCCATCCAAGGCGGAAATCTTGCAAAAATCAAGCGCCGTAATGGTGGCCAGCAACGTGCCTTGCGGGATAACCTTAGTCAACATTATGACGCGGGGCACGATCATTGCGTTACCAGCAATGGAGACAATGGTGTCAGCAAGGGCGACATCGCGGGCCAACAGAACGTCGATAATCGGAGACAAGGCGTGCTAGCCATCAGCAATATCATCTGAGGTCACCAAAGTAACGTATGTAGCAGCTTGAAGCGGCAAGCGAACGTGATGGCGAAAGTATAAGCGTGGTTTATGTCGGCTGGAATACCGGGAATACGGAGCAGATCAAGCTGAAGAGCACCGGTCGCAGAATCAACGAGAGCAGAATGACTGCATGAAAAATGTAAGCCGATGATTATTTCATTGGGGCGCTTCTCAGTCATGGCAAATGGGATTTAAGCGGGATTACCAGCACTGCAGACGCGGGCGTTGCGTACCCCAAGAACGGCAGGAAAACCTCTATCGGCGATGCGGAGGATGCGGGAGGAAGCAGGTGTGAGCACTTTATGAAGGCGATGAAGAAGAACTGCACTCATCACAGGCATGCGCGCCCCAGTGTCAAGCGCAGAAATAGTTATGCGATCAACATCAACGTATGAGAAGTTTTGTCTCGTCAGCAGCGTCAGAAAAAGATTTGTAGCGTGAGTCGTCAATGCAGCGCAACCTCTGATTTTTTGCCTGCTTAGTTTCGCTGGTAGCCACTTGCAGGGCTAAAGGTGGACGACGGGCAGCGAGTCTGCGGTGAGTGAGACGACGGGCGTCTGTTTGGAGGCGAGCGTGATTGGTGACCATGCGGCGACGGGGAGCGACTGTTCACCCTTGTGGGAGCATCGGTGTTCGGGAAACACGAATGGGTTAATATTGGAAAGCGGGTTCTGCCCGGACGGCGGTAAGGTGCAGATGGCGTTCGAGGCGACAAGGACCAGCTGGGTGCCTAAGTAACGGGCGAAGTGGTCAATACGGTGACAAAACATATGGGTCGATCATGAGTGGTTCTGCACCCAGCATGGTCGCGAGATCGCAAAGCAAATTGCTGCTCTTGATAGTATGAGGCCAGACGCTATCGAGTTTGTGTTCGGCTGGCCACGGTGCCCACAGTGTTATTGTCCATGCTCCCAGCCCTTGATTTGGACGAATAGAGTTGTAATCGCGTTCGAGTCACCAGTGGAAATTGTGGCAGGGGTTGTGGCCTCAAGTTCGTGGCGTAGAATCTGTGTCAGCTGACCTATCTGTGCTGCCGTGTGGTTTACGCTAGATGATGTTGCCGCCATGTTGCAAAGACGGGCAAACGCGTGGTCAACCCGTCGGGTTTTAGCCGGGTCAATGTGTCAGCACTCCTTTGCAATAGCTTCGACTATAGAGAAATTTTTAGCCATTAACAGGTTGAGGGCGTCGTTCCCGATCCATTTTAAGGTACGGCCAACTTGTTCCCAAACAACTCTCTTAATTTTTCTCTGCAGGTGTCCCAGCTCCCTATCTCAGCTTCGTGTTTATCGAACCATACGTACTTTTGCAGTGTCTTCGACGTAAAAATAACATCTGCACACATCAGGCTAGGGTCCCTTCGGTTGTTAGCGCTCACGCGTTCGTATTTTGCCAGCCAGTCTTCCACGTCCGCTTCACCGCAACCGAAGAACGTGGTAGAATCCAGGGGTTCCATCAGCACGACCGTTGAAGTGGTGGGCGGTGATGTAGGTTCCGCACCCTCCACCATTGCCGAAAAATATTCAACACAACGGCCACTACGGAGATCCGTTGCGAGGCGTGACGTACCTCGCACCTCCAGCAATGTGTGATGGAGTAGAGATCTTGGCGAAGGATTTAATTACGAAAAATTTGCATGTAAAGCTAGGGCAAGAAAACATGTCAGATCGGGACCACGTGCAAGCGACCTCATTGTCGTCTTCATCGCCCTGCCAAACCTCGCCTTCATCTATGAATCGATCACTCCGTAACAATATAATTTTCCCTGTGCCTGAGGGAGATTATGTCGGGACAGCTGTTCCTGTTGGGCATTTAATGCGTAATGTCACTGCAACCCATTCCATCGTAACCATTACCAATAATGGGACATGCCTCCCTGTCTTCAATTTCGGCCTGACAACTCTAATTCTACCCAAGGCATATTGGTTGCCTCGCTGCATGCTATACCAGACGACCTCGTCGCAATATTTCTCTAGACGTCGCATCAATTCTTCAGCATGTTCACTGGATACAATTTGCCTTGAGGCCACATTTACTTCTATGATTGCTGTGGACCTAATACCTGAACAAGCAGCACCATTTGGTTTTTTACCACGATATCTCCGACCTCAAAAATGGACAATTGTGTCAGGCATCCTTTTTAAAGTATCACCTAAATGCTGGTGACGCTAGTACTATTCATCGCCAGCCATATCAAGGTTCTGAATCAGAGCTAAGGTGGTGGAATATGAAGTGAACAAGATGCTTGCCTTCGTCGAACCCTTGGGCATCGACCGTTGTGCTCTATAATGTAGAAGATGGCACGTGGCGTTGTTGCGTATATTATCGTCATCTAAAACGAATAACCAAAGAGAACATCTACTCCTTGCATTGCCTTGACGGCGCCCGCACTTGCCTCCACTATGCCAACTACTTTTCCTCGATGGACTTTCGGTCTGATTACTCGCATATTTCTGTGAATGAAAGGCCAATTAGAAGACTGGGTTCGTCGCCTCGGACGGTCTATATGAGTTCACAGTTATATCATTTAGTCTATGTAACGCGCCAGCAATGTTCAAACGTATGATGGACTCTTTGCTTCAAGATTTCAAAGGTTCAAATGGTCAACAAGCCTTTGCTAGCTAGACGACGCTCTTGTATTTTCCCCTACATGCTGTAGACACCTTGAATGCTTAACAGGTATTCAAGTTTTCTTCAAGGCTGGGCTTCAACTGAATTCATCGGAGTGTCACTTCGGTCGGCAGATTAGTACTGAGCCACATTGTCGAGGCTTCCGGTATTCTGTCAGACCCTGACAAAATTCGTGCTCTCACGTCTTTTCATGTACCTCAGTCTGTCAAAGACGTGCGGAATTTTTTAGGACTAAGCTGTTATCTTCCGACTGTTCGCGACAGATTTCGTAGCGATTGCTCAACCACTTACTGATCATCTGAAAAAGGATGTGTGTTTACATGAGGTTCCCCTCGGAGTGCTGCAATTTCCCACCTCACTACCATTCTCACCATGCCACCTGCACTGGCCAGATGTGGCCTGTCCTCTTCTACAGAGATCCGTACCGACGCCAGTGGTCACAGGACCGGAGCCGTCTTAGCCGTTCGGCAACGATGACAAGATCGTGTCATCGCTTACGCACGCCGCCTCCTTATAGCAGCGGAGCGCAACTATTCGATTGCTGAGCATGCATGCTCGGCTTTCGTCTGGGTTGTTTCCAAATTACTCCAGTATTCCTACGACACGCAATTCTCTGTAACCATGAACCGCCACTGAAGGATCCTGTCGACGGGCTTGATCGCTGGGCTTTGCAGCTACAAGAATATTCCTATATCGTAGTGTGGTAGTCAGGCCGGTTGCATCAAGATGCATACTGATTATCACGCTATCCAGTGGGCGAACCACGCACCGACCCTGACCCCGATGCCGACGCTTGCGTTTTCTGAATTTCTCAGCTGCTACACGTTGCCGACAAGCAAATCCGTGAAGCCACCTTGCGCGCCATCATTAATGTCTTGCAATCTTCGCCTTCCGATTCGTCCCTTCACCTGTTTGTTCTCTTGGATGCTGTATTATACCACCACAATATACGCCGCGACGGTCGTGCCCTACTCTTTGTCATTCCAAGCACCTCCGAACAGCTGTTCTCCAAGAACTTCAGGATTTACCAACGGCAGGTCACCTTGGCGTCTCCCGCACCTACAACCGGATTCACCGACGCTTCGATTAGCCAGGCCTTGCGCGCTATGTCCGGAAATACGTCGCGGCCTGTGAAAAACTACAGCGCCGAAAAACATCATCGACGCTATCTGGCGGGTTCTGTCAACCGCTCGACGTCTCGTCGCAGCCTTTCTTTTGCGTTGGCTTGGATTTTCGTGGGCCTTTACCTGTGTCACCGTTTGACAACAAGTGAGTCGCTGTGGTGACAGATTACGTCGTGCGCTACGCCATCAATAGAACACTTCTAACGAGCTGTGCCGCAGATGCCGATTTTCTTTAACAAGACTTGATTTTACAACGTGTAGCTCCATGGCAACCACTCACTGGCCGTGGCCAGACATTCCTTTCAAAAATAATCGTCAAAATCAACCAAGCACAAGATACGTCTTACGATCCGCTAGCTGATCGTCTCACGGAGCGCGTCAATTGAACCCTGGCAGACATGCTTGTAATGTATGTCTCATCCGACCATGCAGATTGGAACCTTACGTGACTCTAGTAACATTTTCATACACTTCTTTGAGCCACAACATAGCCACTTATTACCCGTTCTTTTCGTCGTTCGGCCGAGAACCTACATTGCCACTGGACCGCTGCAACAGACACCACTGAACATGCCCTTGGCGCCATCACCAAGGCAGCCCAAGCATGCGAAATTGCCCACGCTCGCCTCCAGACCGCCCTGGAGGACCAGTGACGTTTGTACGATCGTCAACACAGAGCCGTGCGCTTTTCGACAGGATATTGGTACTGCAGTGGTCCCCGACCCGTCAAGTTAGCTGTTAGAAAAGCTCCTGCCTAGGTACACAGGCCCATACCAAGTGGTGCGTGTTGTTGCCCCAGTTACGCACGAAATCGCCGCAGTCAACGCCAGCGGCTCATCTGCCCGGGATTCCACTGAAGTTGTGCATGCCGCGCGCCTTAAACCATAATACTGTTTTGTTAACACCGATATTCACACCCACCGCCAGGATTCTTCTGCCACCGTGGATAACGCTACCTGCATGTTGCCTGTTCTTTCTTCTTTTTTTTTTCTGACAATGCGCACGGGCACCCCGGCGAAGAACAGCTTCTGGGTCTCGATCTGTCGGCTGAACTGGCCAGCATTGCAGTTGTTGTTGGAAATATACAGTGCACATAACCGTCAATGTTCGCGTAACAATACGAATGCTTTTCTGTAGCGATCTCATCAAAATGATGTAGGCGTTTACAACGTGTTAGTGGGCTAGTCGATTAGTTAGGATGGAATATGGCAGCTCACTTTGAAACAGGGATGTGACACAATGAACAAACACGAGAGCTGTTGTCAAAATAAGAAAACCTCCGACACTCTGTTCCCAACAAAGCACCACAGCAACTGTTAGCACGACGGTGTGCTCTTACGTAGTTGAGTACAGCTTCCCTTCAAGGGAAGCTGAAGAGTCTGTCGAATTCAATAAGACGCTCATATACGGATGCGGGAACCTTATAAACCATGTAGGTAAAATTTGGGTTTTTCTTTTCAATTAGGAGCGACGTAATCGTCGGTTAAAATTGCGCTGTATCTCCGCCCCCCATCGAATGCCGCGCGCTGCTGCTGACGCTGACGATGCGAGCGGAGACCGGAAACCGCGGTGTTGTGACGTCAACTCTAGTGTTTTGTTCCTTCGCAGCCTGCGCGACCGTGCCTGACCCTGCTTGTTTCTGCGTGCGTGCCATCGTAATCTGCTTCGATCGACCCTGCATTCCTTTGTTGGTGCGTCTGCGTGTATGTAGAGTGGTAGTCAACGTGCGCAGCATCAACTGAAGTGGTGGGCCGATCATGCCGGCTTTCTGTGCAGCCTACGGTTGCACGAGCACCAGCGGCCGCGATGATGTTGTCTTCCATCGCTTCCCACAAGACAAGAAGCTTTTAACGAAGTGGGAGGCTGCTGTGAAGCGAAAGAATTTCAAGCCCTCAAGAACAACAGTGCCGTGCTCCAACCACTTCCGTGACGATGATTATCACGAGAATTTATCATTAAAACGTGCGTTGGGTTTGCCAGTTAAGTCGGCTCGTCTAAGACGCGGCGCAGTGCCGTCAGTGTTCGCGTACGCAAGGAGCGTACACACGAACTCGCCCAAACCTGGATTTTCATTTACTGCGAGCTCCTTCGTGTTAGCGCGCTGAACGGAAGGTGCATGTTTATCTCCCGTTCTTAACGCAGGTTTCGTCGCAAAGCGCCGCGAATTTTCTATTTGCACGTGTGTTGTAAAACAGCCTGCACGCAGCTACCATAACGCAGTGCAAATGTAGAGTTTGCATGTGCTGGAAAGCCGGCGCACGCCAGGACGGTACGCTCCCCCCTTCTCTCGCGCACAGAGAAACTGACCGTCTCACGTAGCCGACGGAATTCGCCGCCTTTACGACTTCGGTTACGAGTAGTGTGCGGATGGCGCACAGATGAAGGTCACTACACGTACTGCATGAACCGGGAAACTTTTCACACGTTTAAACCGTCTTTGTAGATTGCCGACAGCTTTGGACAGCGCACAAATGCCGACGATCGCATCTCCGCTTACGTTCCACGAGCAGGCATGCAGGAATACAACACTACAGCTGTTTGACCGGAAACGAGCTCACTAGATCAGCGAAAGATCGGCGAGATCACTAGTTCGCTTTGCAATAAACATACTCACCAAAGAGCATTTCCAACACGAGGAGACCCCAAGACTGCGCTTTCGTTCGCGTCGAAAGCACTGCTCGCACCAGCATCGTTTGCTTCTTCGAGAGGCCGGCTCTTCGCAATCGGCTCGTACATGTAGGGAGTAACGACGAACTCCTCAGAAAAACGCAGTCTCTCTAAATTTTCCATTACCTCTTAATTTTCCATTACAGCACCAAACTACCTGCCACCGCGCTTCATATGTAGCGGCAGCGGTCGGTCACTAGAGTTGACGTCACGAGGCGCCCGACCAATCACAGGCGGAAACGAGACGCGCGAGCTGGGCGTGTCCGCTGCTGCACTTTTCGTCGAAATAAAATATATTTACGCTTTCTTTCGCTCAATTTCGATACTATATTCGAATTCGGAGGGTTGAAAACCATTATGTACACATGTTCACTCATTTTTTTCTGGAAAACCTTTCAGCTTCCCTTTAACACTCTTGTTTCTTTAGTATTACACTCACAGATATGTTTTCTTAGCATTTACACCCTCTACTGCGCATCGTGTTCCAGCTTTGGAGAGATGTAGTTTAGAGAAACAGTATTTTGCCTTTACACATGCACTGTACAGCACGTGTGCTGTACTAAATATGAAAGTTCTGAATGCCATGGGGGCCTATTCATTAGGATAAAAACCCGAAGTTGTCCAATATTTGGTTCTGTACAGGGATGAATAATTTACAGAAGGATTGTTTTCGACATCTGCAAATTTATTTGTGTTCACGTACCGACATATTTGACACAATTCAAATACCTAAAGATACTTCAATGGTATGATTTAATTGCACGCTTGCGCTATTTATACCGCGTAGCTGGTTAGGAGCAGTGTACATGCACTATTCCCAGCACGCTTAAGCCCCTTTAGAGGAAGCCAAGATAGCAAAATAACAGAACATTCGTTCATGTGAACTTAAGTTTTCTTGGTTAATATAAGGAATGTAATCGCTTATTTGGTGCGTGGTCGTCCAGAATCCAAGAAAAATAAATGTAGATTCTACATATATTTTTAATCGTTGCGAAGTGATGGTTTTGTGAATTGGGTAATTAAATGCTCTACCACTGCAAATCGTTGGTAATGCAGCTTTACAAGATACCAATTACGGGCATGTCCGAAAAATAAGCAGCCATGCAGAAAACCTTATCCTGCGACCAACGTGATCCACGCACCTACGGATTTCACTGCGTCTGGGATTGGTCCAGTTATGCTGTGCACTATGTCTAAAGTCGTTGCTGACCAAGCAGAAGTGACGAAACCCGTTACATGGGTAGGAGTGCTTCAGAGGGTGCTCCACTGAAGACGAATAGTTATATGCATGCTGTTTCAAGCATGAGGTGTTTGGAGCAGTCACAATCAGTAAAATCAAGGACAGTAAGCATTGAAAATTTTGTTTTAAAAAGGCAGTAAAATGGTTGCAACTGCTTCACCTACTAGTGCTTATGGGTCATTCACCTCACACTAACCTCGTAGTGTTTTAGAGGCCTGTAAATGGCGTGGTTGTACAGGTATTCTATTTCGAAAGATTGGATGCGCTTTGCAGACAATCACAAGGAAGAAGACGGTACAGGCGCCTGTCCCGTCTTCTTTCTTGTGATCATCTACAAAGCGCATCCAATCTTTCCAAATACAATGAACCAACTTGCCCAACAACGCATCCTGCTCTAATGTACAGCTACTGTATTCACTCCCGGTACATCCAACGAACTATTACTTCATTTATGGCAATAATAAGGCTTCAGTATTGCGCAACACATTGTTTGTTTTGGCAACCATAATTATGCAGGTCCGTATCATCGTTGCGGCCATTTCTGTAGCCATTGTGTGGCGACGGCATCGGCGTGCGTGGGCGCCCCACGAGATGACTCTTAGACGGCGCCCAGAAGCGCACCTTGCGCTTGGCAGCAAAAGTGCCGATGCAAAGAGGAGGAATCGCCACGCTCCGCACATTCGGTTCTGCCCGAGCCATGAAAGGTTTTAGCTTTCGCTGCTGGCATGAATTTTGTACTCGTACATTTAGGGTGCTTGCTGAGAAGCTGCACGCATAACAATATGTCTCGAATACCCCGGTCGTAACGGTACGGACAGAAATCGTGAACCTAAACATATCTAATCCTTTCTTTGGGCGATGACAACCGTAACAAATTTTCCGTCGTTCTCGCGCACAATAGATGTGCAAAGGGGCAACGCCAGTGACGGCACATCTGTCATTGCTCGTCGTACAAGCATTATGACTCGCCTACTATCGGCCAGGACGCTCTACCTGTTGCGGAGCAGCAGCTGACTGACTAGCATGCTGCGTCATGCCAGATGGTCTCCGCATATTGGTAGAACTACGTGCGAGGGTAATCACCCAACATGAAATCCTGCTATTGCCTTCAGTGCTTCGACTTCGGGAGAAACTGATGATTCTTGATGAACAACATTCTTTGCCGCTTTCTCGAACACCCAAGCACAATTTCTTCGTGAAATGCAAAACACACGTCTGATTTTCATGCGGAAAAGTTTCGTGCTGGCTATTTATTTGGTTTCTTAGACATGGCCGCGTAAAATGCAATATGACGTGCCCGCGTAGTTCCACTGTTTTGCTATCTTGCTGTGGCACTAGTTGTGCTCACGTTTGATGATTTATAATTGCAAGAATTTATCACATAAGGGAGATTAGGAGATCCGAAAAAGCTAAATGTTCAACGAAGATTATAAGCAGCTGAGAATGAGGCAAAAAAAAGGAAGGAAATAACTTGCTTGTTGCACTGTATGATAATGAAAGCAGGCTAAATTTAAAACAAACCTTATGATTCTACTTAAAGGCGGAGGGAGGTGAACGTGAACGAAGCGAGAAGGCCAGTGGACGGGCGATCGGGCAAACGTCGGTGGCGTCCAATAGACCATCAGTTATCGTGGCATGGCTTCTTCGCAGTAGCACCAAAAGACGGGCAAAAAATAAAACGCTGAACTGAGCTCATTTTTGTGACTTATTGAACCTCTTTCTAAAATATACTTTCCAGATCGATCAGAAGGGACCAATGTAAGTAGACTAACCTTCTCTTGAGCATTTCTTGCAATCAGAAAATTTGGTGAAGGAATTTCCGGTTCAGCGACCAACCTACCGGATAAGTTTTTTAGATAAAATATGAGCGACACTATAATATATTTTCAGTATTTTGGATATTGTAAATTAGGAACGCATACTTTAAGATAAAATGATGCCCACGGTGGAGCCGGAACGCAGCGGTTTTGTTCCTTGATGTTTTACCATCACGTTGAAGAATGGAGGCGGGGTAAAGCGACGTATAAGTGTGCGATCAATTCAAATCTCAAGATATTGCGGGGATTACCTCGAGAACCTGGCTGTTTTCTATTACCAGATTTTCATATAGCGCAGTCACCTGCACTGGACAGGCACAGTAATGCACGAACATAGATGAAGGGTATCATTAAGTGGGAGAAAGTATTCTTAGAATATTTACGTAACCTTCAATAAAATAATGGAACACGCTGCGTTCTAAACCTAATAAGCCAAAATTTTGGTCTAAAGTGTTGTATCAGGGAAACAAAGATTTTTGAGAAAAATGTGTTGTCTTAGAGATATTGGCTCGTATGAATTTAGATGAATGTAGATGGATCGTATGATGTAGACGCTAACAGTGTATGGAGGAAGTAAATAAACTCTTTTTCAGCAAAGGGAAAATTGCTCTATCAAAACAAAAGCGTCATGTCTGCCACCATTTCCATGGTGCATCCAGTGGCAGTAACATAATTTTATTCACTATTGACGTCATTTTCCAAGAGAATAAAGCAAGGATACGTCTGCTTCTTTAGTATGTTTAGTCCGCGATAGCATAGTCGAGGACAGAACAACTCAGTGAACAATTAGCTCGCAGCTGCGTCCTGGAGATGGACCACCTGAGCTGTATTTTCGTAAGAACCATAAGTTCTCCATCGCCTCCAGGCATGTACCCAGGGGAGGGCCCGGGGTATGTTCCGCCCCGCCTCATAATTTAAGCAGCATATCTCCATTTCCTCCCCACCCATACTAGCAGTCCTCACACACATTCCTAAAGCGCCGACAAGTCAATCTATTCGGCGGTCACTATTTTGCTGCCTTTTACAGCGAGAGCTGGTTCTCACTGAACTTTCGTAGTTTTTTTTTTCGGTGTCCGTCAAGAGAAAGAAATCATTATGCGGGCCGATCCTGATGATAGTGCTGAAAGGGCCCAAACTCAATGCCACATACCCCTGTGCGCTCGGGAATTTGTATCGCGCCTTTCGGGATATTCGGATTGGGCCCACGTATGGGGAGTGCTAACGCCTGCTTCCCCTCTGCCGCGGGTGTGCTCGGAGGTGAAGCACTTTGCTTTCCGTTTGAGAGCTTTGACTGTCGACAGCTATCGCTGCCACTCCGTCTTCGCAGAGTCGAACGGAATAGACAAAGGTGCACCAAAAAGATTATGGAGCCATGTAAGAGCACTCGGACCTCCAAAAAAACAAAAAAATCGCAGCGTGCTATTAAGGATGAAGTCGGTAACATCTTCAAAGACGGCGATGCGCTGTGGTACATCAGAGACGGCATTAGGGATAACTTCGGCAAGAACGAAAGCGTAGTTCAGCCTGAAAGAGTTACAGCAACAACAGATAAGCCTGTGAAACAAAAATTTACCATAGAAAAATTTGCTCGAAAAATGCTGAATGAATGCCCCTAATAACACGGCCGCAGGGCCTGAATAAGTCCCCTTACCAGGCACGTACCCAAGAGGGGGTCTGGGGGCGCCCGTTACCCTATCCCCGCCCACGCCATTATTCCTCACACATATACCTTAAGCGCCGCGATACCAATCTCAAGACTTGACATCTATTTGACGGTGAACATTTTGCTGCATTTTTCACTCTTTCTTGGATGGCGGAAGTTATCGGCATCTCCTGGGGTGTGAATGTTGTAAAGTGACGTCAGTCGCAATCAGATTGCCTTGCAAACGCTGACGGCGCGTGCGTTTATTGTTTGTTAGCTTTCCCTTATCATGCAAAAAAGAAGTGAGGCGTTCGGCGTTCGTGTTGTCCACTTCTCTACTCTTGTGTCCGGTCTTCACGCCTCACTTCTTTTTTGCGTAATGAATCCTTACCAACTAGCTCAGCTTTCTGTCGTTCTAAGCTTTCCCTTGTTCTCCCTTTCCTCTTCCCCCTCTTCGTTTCGTATATATACGCTCCGAGACCGAAGCCATAGATAGCTATGTTGCAACCTTCGAACTGCATGCTGTCGTATACAGTAAGACACGCCACGTGTGTCGTAACTATGCAACAGCAAACGCCAATTTTCTCATCGATTCGGTGCCCGCACGATCAACTCGAGAGGCTTTCAGTTGTCACCCCCTATTCAACCGCCACACGCACTGCTGTTGCATCGCTAGTTCAACCATCTTTGATTAGACTGATCCATGGACCAGGAAAGAGATCCGGTTGGTAGTCAGCTAGTCTGTATGCTCGAGGAACGAGTTCTGGCCGTAGAAACGGCCAGTTCCGCCTAACTTTTCCTTTTGCTTCATCATTTCCTCGAGTGACGGCTCGTCGCAACTCTGGCATTTCCTCGGAACCGCATACCCACGATTTGACTTAGATAAGGTGGAAAATAAAATAATGCGAAACATCGTCCATCATCAAACCCTGTAATAACCCTTAAACCCATAGGCTCTCACTCGTCTGGTTTTTCCCTAATTGTACAGCATTTTTCGGCAAAATTTGCAACTGGAAACAGGAGTTTCAAGGAGTTGAGAAATGAAGCGATATGCTAGGGGAGAGAGCAGACGTCATAGCCAAGCGGGAATGAAAACCGAAAATTAACAAATTTAGCCATTGTTTGTGAAAATATTTATGGATCAACATTTGTTTACTTCAAAAGGAGGCATAGAAAACGGCGCCGGAAGTGGAGAATAATTCCATGCATATTGAATGACGCTCCGAAAGTTATCAGTCGAGCCGCCTCACGTAGACACTTCTATACTGTACTAAAGTCGGTGGCTTTCTAACCTTCTGCGGCGGGCGCAGTATGTCCAGAACCAGAGCGTCCTTTGCTGTGCGCGGTTGTACTGGACTGGCGGCTGCGCATCATTACGTAACTTGCCAGATAACAATACGAGTTCGTTTTGGCACTTGGTAGAGCAGTAAACGAGGGATATGAAAGAACTGTGATTGCTTTGCAAATTTATACTTCTGTATAGTTCCTCCAGAGCTAGTTCATAGAATGCAAACAGAAATCTTTTTTTTGCAGTTTAGCTTGTTTACGTGTTCTTTACGGTGTTCTTCCTGCGCTTCTTTCCTTCGCGATTCTATATTATGTGGTTACTTGTTTGCCAAGTAAAGGAGAGGTGCATCTCACTGGCGCACCTATGAGGTACACCTCATTTCATTTGTCTTTTGCGGGTGTACGCGCCTTGATGGCGAAAGGTGGGCATTATTCTCATTTGCACCAGTAAAGTTACACCGCCGGTCATTTGCATAGAAAAGTTGCCTTCGGATCCTCCCCCCCCCCCCCCCCGAAAATATATCATGTGTCCGTGCCTGCCCTATACAGTTGAATCAAAAACCTTGGTCCAAAGAGCAATTCACTGCTGACTAATGTCATGAAAGTACGGACGAGAATGGGAAAGATCCGGTGGGTGGCGTGAAAGCAAGATGAATCTTATCTGCAAAAGAAAGGTGATAAAGATAAGACGGGTTCGAACAGTCCAGTTGCGTTAAGGTAGGTGATATGTTAAAGGGCAATACAGGCCATAAATTTCCAACTGTGGAAGTCAGCGGAAGGAAATTGAGGTACTAGGGGAATATTGACTTGGTTCAAGTGAGGCAGAAGCGTTGGGTGTAATCTATTTGTACTAACTCAGTGCGTAGCGGTTTCAGCAGATCAGGATATGCCTTTAGGGATAGCGTTTCTAGATATTAAAAAACGCCTACTACAAAGTAGACAGGTAATTATCATGGAATATTCTCAAGCACGAAGGCATTCATGATGATTTTGTGGAGCTGTTGAGAGATACCTAGAGAGTGTGTTGGCGAAAACTTTCAAAAATGTTTTTATAATTGCCTTTTAACACAATTCTATTACATGAGTTGGTCTGTCGAACAGGCAGATATTAAGTGCACATAGTATCGAAATGAAAAATAGTCTAAATAATAATATCACTAGTTAGGTTTTTCTCTAATTGCCTGATGGCACATATAGCTATTTACAAATTCTAGGATGTAAGACTCAGAGGCATATCCACTTGAAAATAATTGTGTGGATGACGGCAATTACAAGATATGCGCCGTCAAATTTGCCATGAAAATGCAATGTCATTCCTCTTACTTTCTTCGCAGAACGTCGTTTTATGCATTCAAGCGCGAAAGAAACTGGAATGCCAATGCATTTTAAGGAAGTTTGGGAATTATTCTCTCGAAACTGGTTTCATCCTTAGAATTCATTGCAAGTGCATTTGCCTTGCGCACTCCGCGGCTGTAATTGCTAATTTGAATATGTGCCATAATGTCATTAGTTTGAAACATAATTAGTGATTTTTCTTAACTAGTCGATTAAGCATTCGAATCTTTTGTGCCAGCATTTGGTGCCAGCAAAGAATCATGTGTCGGCATTTTGAGTAGACTAGCTTGTGGACAATAACTATACCAGAGGTAAGTTAAAAATATTTTATAGTCTTCGCTTAGACACACAGTATATAGATACAGCCAAATACATATTGTATGGGAAGGCCGTAAAAGTAATGAAGTACTTGAAATTCATCAAGGACTGAAACAAGGATGTCCTCTTTCTACATTCTTGCTCATGCTTTGTGTTAGGTGCATAGAGAGACCGCTCGTAAACATTGAATTAAAGTTTCATTTATCCTGTATGTGTAATGAAAAAATGGTGCAACAGAAGGTCCCCAGAATAATTTATTCTGACGAAGTAGTCCTACTATCGGAAAGCGGACAATGCAAGAGATTAAAGACACTGGCGAATATCTATGGCAACGCAGTGACATATCTAGGGCTTAAGTTCAAAAATTCGGGATATATTGGGAAATCGGGAATTATGATCTGTAATGAAAAGACGAAAAATTACGTGGTGCCAGTTCAACTGCAAGTCATTCTCATATTCAGGCTATATAAGTATATCGGTGTATATATAAACACAGGAAAGACTAACTCAATCACTCAGTAAGATTACGAGAAAATCAAAGGAAAGCGCAAAGTCGCAGTAATGAAACATAGAACACTTTGGGGCCGGAATAAATATGAGGCGGTGCGTGGAATCTGGAAAAGAGTAATGGAGCCAGGGCCAACATTCGCAAACATCATTCTTTGCATCAACTGTAATATCTTGTAGGGGATACTAAGAAGCATAGATCAAAACAAATGGGCGGTTAAAGTGGAAAAGTATCTCTACGTGGGAAGCGTCGACAAACAATTGAGGAAGATGTCAGGAAAGTTGTCAAACAAGTACAGGGTGATTGAAAGTGTAAGTAGACAACTAGGTTTCATGAGAAACTGACAGAAACAGAGACAGCGAATCGGATGCTAAGAATGCCAACAAACAGAGCATGGAGATTTACAAGAATTAGGAGACTGAAATTAATCAGAATATCGGTAAGATAACAAATAGGGAAATGACTTGCTATTTGAAGTTCGAGCTGTCGGCCTTATAAGAAAATCATACCAGAGCAACAATTGACAAGACGAGGTATGCTGCATACAAATCTGAAGGCCACTCAGCACATTCTTATGGAATGCGAGGGAAGTTGCCCAGTGCCACCCGTAGGTAAAGTACACCTTCTTTAAGTGCATGTATTTAAAGTAGAGTGAAGCATCAATCGGCCGGCAGTCTAGAAAAGCAAGAGTCGTTTAGTGTATTGGTAGAAAAAAAACAGGTAAGAGATTGACACGACCGGACCCATTAGAGGCATGGTAGCGGTACAAGGTTAATAGAGAATTTAAAGAAGAATATTAGGAGGTTATGGAGATGTGTACAAATATGATAGAATGAAAAGCATGTACAGCATATGTGATAAAATGAAGCAAGCTAAGTGACTATTTGTCATTGCGCCGTTCCAAAGGGGATGCCAGTAAATTGTTACCACCACTATCATGATTACGGAAGAAATGCAATAAGTGCGACAGCTTAAATTTTCACTGAAAACCTGTTTATTAGGATGATTTGCTTCTCTTGGTGTCAGTACCACTCTGTGAGCTTACAAGTAGTTTTGTTTAGTGCAGTTTACGAGGAAACATGTCCAGGGTGGCAATCTTGATCGTGACACTCGCACAGTTGTGTTTTAACGATGAAATTCCGTGAAGGTAAGCGGTCACTGATGTTCTAGGCCGCAGTTGAATCACTACTGACTAGGTTTATTAAATTTCACGAGAGCGGCAAGTGGCAATATACATTGAGCGAACTTCTTCGTTTTAGAATAAGGGCACGTGTCAGATATTCCGTTCATTTCACTTATTGTTGAAACTCGCAGGAGAAACCTTCTACGGCAGACCCGATTTCGCCGACGTTGCTCGGTCCAGCTGCGACCCTACCCACGCCGCCGAGAGCAGCTGAAACTAGCCCGGAAGAGGGCTCGTCCTCTTCGCCCTTCGCGGAACCTGGCGGTGTTGGCTCGACCAATGAGCTCCGAGCACAGGAGGTGCCAGTGCGCATCCTAGGCCGCGTCAACATGCAAGTGCTGCACTGATCTACTCCTGAAAAGTGTGATTATTTTGGAAGGCAGGCTCAGCATTGTCGCTAAAATTGTCAGACGGCCATCAACAGACGTGCCCTTATTTTTCAGCGGCAACAGTTTTAAGTCAGCATAGTCGACATCACTTTGTCATAATGAGCCACTGACATTGCTCTGTCGTTTTGAAGCTTTATCTACGTACCACCATTCCTGATGCGTTTCGCTGTAAAGTAAGGTAATTACGAATAATCCCGATGCTTTCCTTGCGAAAGTATCCGGCACAGTGACGGCTAAGCTCTGTCCCTCCTGCCGTGAGGGTAATATAAACTAGAATAAAAACAATAACACTTGAGATTATTCAGGTGTCTCAAATACGATTGCTCTGCACAAGTTTGCCCCAGATGATTTGTACAAACTTGCAGATCAATATTGAATATCGCAATACCACACTTGCTTGTCAAATATGACGAACGAAACTGCCCTATAAAAGTGCTGGTCGCTTTCGGCTTCCGTTAACAGGCCATCATTATGTAGTCATCCCCGTTTGTACGAAGGTGAGTAAACTTTAATGGTGTGTACCTAAGGGACTACTCCGCTGATCACATGTAACAAAAGAAGGCACGCGACTAGAAAAGTGAGGGATTTCACTCTGTGTACAGCGCGGCGCTTGTCTCATTTGTGAATTTCTCCTAAAAAAGCAGATTCGCACTATTATCTCAGTTTCTCGCGTTGGCGAGCCTTTTGTGGCCCTGAGCAGCACAAAACTACTGTGTAGAATACTTAGAGGATCACGAAGCCATGTTTGCCGAAGTGTGGGCACAGACACCGGTAGCACGCACTCCAACGCATATTAGCGCGTGGTTTCTCCGATTGGAAAGGAGCCGACTAGCAACGTAGCAATCTCTCCGCAAGGCAAGCAATCGGCACTGGTGTCCCGGAATGAAACTTCAGCGTGTTTTGTCTGCACACGAGATAATTTCAAGCCGTTAAACAGATTGCAACCAAAAACAACCTAAAGCAGGCTGCAACAGTTACACTTGTCGGATGAAATCAATGGTGTGTGCGAAGCACCTGGGGAAGCCGTAAGATCTAGCGGGCTATTAGGATAAAAACAAATTATACAGAAACTCCACTCGAATTGTAAAAAGTATACGCCTACATTTCATGTTAGCTCCTTCTCAAAATTAGGCTGTCCAAACCCCAGATTTCAAGTAGGCCAATCGCCATATCTCAAATTGGCCCACACCACAATATAAGTCTGCCCACCCACAAATGTAAGTGCGTCCACTCCCAAATGTAAGTTGGCCCATCCCCGAATTTAAGCTCGCACATCCCCAAATTTGAGATCGCTTACCCCCAAATTGCAAGTTCGCCTAATCTCATATAAGCTGACACACCTCCATACCTAAAGTTGGCTCACGTCCATACTTTAATTTGGCAAGCACCCAAATTTCCAGTTGATCCTCGGCCTAATTGCAGATGGCCCACCCGCAAATATCTGTTGACCCACCTCCAGATTTCAAGCTCACCCACTCCCAAATTTTAGTTAGCCAACCACTTCTATATGCTTCTCCACGCGTTTTCTATGGAGCCCTATGTATCCCTGCGGATATTGACACGTGGTTTTGTTTATCTTTTGCGGTTGAGCGCTTTTCACCACCTAACAAATGCTATCGCTCCGCTTGGGATGCGCCTTCATGTATTGGAAGTTTCTGGAATCGTATCTATGGTTCTATCCTCTGTCTGTTCTCACCGAAACTTGTTTATTCTGATTGCATCTACGTGCGACCCGAATGGTGGAGAACTCTGGGCTCTTCAACGTTCTATAGCTCGTCTGCAAAAGCCGACGCGCCTGACCGGCAGATAAAAATTTCGACGATCGCCTACCGAGTTCGCCGCTATTGCTGTGTTTTGCGCGTTCTTCTTTAGAGGGCACAAGTTCGCCCGATAATGTTAGTTTCGTTATTCACACTTCTACCGGTGTAATATTGTCACGTGGTACTCACGTATAAAGAACACAGTATCAATAGTGTGAAAGACGAAACTGACTTTTATTAGGTGAACCTATGCCCACAAGAACAGGCTACACTTACAGAACGGCGACAGCGGCTAACACAGTCGGCGATCGTGAAAATTTCATGAGCGAGTCAAGCGCGTCGGTTTTTATACATCACTCGTCGAATGTTCCAGAGTAATCGATGGGACCTGCATGTCTTCCACAAAGTTCTACCTTATTCGCTTCATGCATAAGTGCAATCAGATTGCGGAAAGTTCCGTCACATACAGAGGATGGAACCATCGATGACATTCCAGAAACTTCCTATACCTGCAGGTGCGTCCTGCGCTGTGCGATTACAGTTGTTAGGCGGTGAAACGTGGTCGCCCGATAAAGATAAACGCAACTGTATTGTTTAAATCGTTCTTTATCTATTATAAAGCTACCAATCAACTACATTTACACTATTATAACGATTAAATATATTATAATGCTGTAATGAATAAACATGTTATAGCGATTAAATAGGCTATATATGTATAAAAGTCAGAAGTCGATGGAAAAGCAAAATACAGAGCTAAGGAGGTATCTGTATGCCCTAGACAGAACACACAGCCTTTTACAAGGAAAGAAAGAAAACATGACTTGTTGTAACGTCAGAGATAAAACTTCTACCTGACTTGGCTGCAAGAAAGACGAATTGGCATGCCATAAACGCAATATAGCCGATCGTGAAGTATTGGGCGAAAACAGGGGAACTGAGGGACCCAGATTTGTAAGGGCACCGCTTCTGTAAGAACGCTCGCATGCATTTCTTAGTCCGAATATATGAAACCAACAGATAATGAAGAAATGGAGAGCATAGGGTAAATTGTTTTTAGTGTCTAATTGAAGTGGAAAATGAGAAGCTAATGGGAAATGGAGGGAAACTCAGCTTGCTCACGGTGGGAGCCTAATCCACAATAGCTTCATTTATCGCGTGCGTTGCACTACAAATTGTCATAAGGTGACAGCAGTTACCACGTCCATGCATTTTGGGGTATTTACGGACGTGTACAAGAAGTACCCAAAGGAGTGTTAATCAGCCCCACACTACCACCGAAGAACCGAAACAAACCTTGAATTACCGATTCGTTTCTGCGTCGCTTCGAGATTTTTGTCGCTGTTTTCCTTGTGATAATTATATTTGCAATACTTTGCTCAGCAGGCGAAAAACAACAACCCGATTTGTAAAGTCAGCTGTGGCGAAATATTTGGCTATTTCGATATTCGAACATTCGGAATAGTTAATGATTGAATATGAATAAAATATTCCACAACGACTATTCTTATTCGAAACTTCGAAATTCGCCTATCCAATAGCAAACGCATTACTAAAGCTAAAACCCTTTAGACTTGCGGCGACACACTCCGCGCATACTTCTGCGCACCCTCTGTCTTCTTATCATCTGGCCCGGCATAACACAGCTGCACGCTGGACTGCATGGTCGATAAAACATAGCGCCACCGCCACGTCACCCGAGGTATGCGTCACCGACGGTGGCTATAAAAACACGTTGCCTGGCTGAGAAAGACCGCCTTCTACCTTCCCCTACGGTGACGAACGTAGCGTTGGTGGGCCCGTCCGCTGCCATCGTTGGTCGAATAAACAAGCGTTACGTTTATAAGTTGGGATTCGTCCTTCGGCAGACACGACATCCCACATCTGGTGACCCGGACAATGAACAACAACGCATCGCCATGGGCGAACAAGACGCCCTTCAACGACAGCTGGAACTTCTCAACAGACAGCTTCACACGCAGCAAGAGGTGATCCAGAAGCAAGAGCAACAGCTTCAGGAACTGCACGAACAGCTCAATGGTTCCGTGCAACAGCATCCTGCCGGCTCCGACGAGGACGTCCCAACCCCGGCAGATGGCATCCCGCACGCTGCCCCGCACGGCGTCTGGCGTGTCGCTGTCAAGCTTCCGCCGTTTTCGGCCGACTCGCCCGAGGTATGGTTCGCCCAAGTCGAGGCCCAGTTCTCCCTCGCGCGCATCACACAAGACCGGACCCGCTACGATTATGTCGTCGCCCACCTCGATGCCCGCTACGCCAGCGAGGTCCGGGGTATCCTTGCCAACCCACCAACGGCCAACCTTTACGAACACCTAAAGACGGAACTCATTCGCCGCCTGTCACTCTCAGAAGACCAGAAGGTGCGACAACTTCAGTCCGCAGAACTTGCCGAGCACAAGCCTTCGCAGCTCCTCCGCCACATGCGTGTTCTCGCGGGCAACATGGAAGTTCAGGATTCCTTACTGCGAGCACTTTGGCTTCAACGACTTCCACCGCACGTCCAGGCAATTCTGCAGGCTCAGCTTACGCTACCTCTCGACCAACTCGCCGGGAACACTTATCGCGTCATCGGGGTCTCTTTGCCGCCGTTGTCGTCCACCGTCCAGGCTGTCGCCGCACCGCTGAACACCATAGAGCTTGCGCGGCGTTTTGACGATATCAACCGACAGCTCAGCTCCATTCAACGACGCCTGGATCAGCACTTGCCGACGCGCCACTCGCAAAGCCGTGGCCAGAACACTACCCCGTCGCAGCAGCCTGGTGACGACGACCGGTGTTACTACCATAGACGCTTCGGGGACAGAGCACGGCAATGTCGACCATCCTGCTCCGCTAGAAATCGGGGAAACGCCAACGGCAGCTCGTAGCCACGGCTGCTAGCTGCCAACCTGGAGGCGGTCGCATCTTCGTCACCGACCAAATTACAAAGCAGCGGTTTCTTGTCGACAGCGGTTTCGACATTTGCTGCTACTTGCGAGCCCACCTTCAATGTCCCCGTCCTTCTACGTCTTTCGAGCTCAGCGCGGCGAACCGGTCCACTATCAAAACTTACGGCTTGCTCCGCCTGCACGTCCAGCTTAAAAACCTACGCCGTGACCTTCATTAGAATTTTGTCATCGCCGACGTCACAGAGCCAATCTTCGGCTCAGACTTTTTGGCGCACTACAACCTCCTTCCGGACTGCCGCCACGACCGTCTCATCGACGCGACAACGGAATATTCTGCGCCAGGGCAGTGAACGACTACCCACCAGCCAAGATTCAAAGTCCTCAGCGTCGAACCTAATTCACCGTACCACGCCATCCTCGCCGAATTTCCCGGTTTGACGCGCCCCAGCGGGTTGCCACGCGACGTGCAGCACCCCACATTGCAGTACATCCGGACCACCCAAGGCCCCCCGGTTTACTGTCGTGCCCGTAGCCTTGCCCCGGATCGCATGCGCATAGCCAAAGCAGAGTTCGAAGCCATGCTCCAGGAGGGAATCGCCCGCCCTTCCGACGGCCCATGGGCCTCGCCACTTCACCTCGTCCCTAAGAAGACCGAAGGCTGGCGGCCCGGTGGGGACTACCGTGCTCTCAACGCCCGCACAATTCCGGACAGGTACCCAGTTCACCAGATACAGGACTTCGCCCATTGCATTTCCAGCTGCCACGTTTTTTCCGTGCTAGGCTTGGTCAAGGCCTACACGCAGATACCCGTCTACCCGGACGACGTCCCGAAAACTTCAATTACTCCTTTCGGCTTGTTCGAGTTTCCCTTCATGAGCTTTGGCCTGAGGAACGCTGGACAAACCTTTCAACGCTTCATCGACGAAGTCGTCCGTGGCCTCGACTTCTGCTTTCTCTATCTTGGCGACATATTGGTCTTTTCCCGCAACGCCGACGAACGCCACAGGCACCAGCGTCTGCTTTTCCAACGCCTCGATGACCACGGCCTTCTCGTCAATGTCCCAAAGAGCACGCTCGGCGCTTCAGTCGTCAAATTCTTCGGCCATGGAGTTTCATCAGAGGGAACTCGACCCTTACCTGAACGCATCTCAGACATGCAAAATTACCCTCAACCAACCACCGCTAAAGACCTTCGCCGTTTCCTCGGCATGCTGAACTTTTACAGGAGTTTCTTGCCACACGCAGCCGAGTACCAGGCTCCCCTCCATGGTGCCTTGGCTGGTCTACGAGGAAACCAACCCGTCACGTGGACACCGGCTTGAACGGAACTTTTGGAGAAATGCGAAGCTCCTCTTTGCACCGCCACACTTCTCTCCCAAGCCGTGCCAGACGCTCCCTTGGGGCTCTTCACGGGCGCCTCTAGTTTCGCCGTAGGCGCCGCCCTTATGCAGCACGTAGACAACACCTGGCATACCTTGGCGTTCTTCTCCAAGAAACTCTCAGCTCGCAAAACGACCCCTTCTGCGGCCAGTTCCACCGACGAAACCACGACCCCCGCGTCGTTGAGTTCGCCAGCTTACTACAGAGAACTTCTGGCGATATACGAAGCAATTCAGCACTTTCGCCACATTCTCAAAGCCCCGCAGGGGCGTCTGCATCAGCAGGCGTTTGGTGTGTTGCGACACCACGTACCCGAGCACACGAGGGTTGGACCCTCCCGCGTGTAGCCGTGCGCGGCTTAGCCGTGGCCGGGGAAAGGGGGATCCTGGAGGTTGAGCCAATGCCGGGTGTTCGGACCTTTAAGGCCCCTCGGCGGAGGCAACACGCCTCTTTCGCCTCTGCTTCACGTAGACGGCACCCCCTGACCCCGGACTGGACCACCCGAGGGAATCGGCAGTCACCTTTTCCTGTCCTCCTCTCCAATCTTCGTCTTTCTCTCTCGCCATTTTCATCTTTCCTGTCTTCTCATCACTTCTCCTCACTTCCTAGTTTCCCGGTGGCAAGGGTTAACCTTGTGTAGCTAGCCAGCCTTGGATATGCTGTATTTGGTTATAGCAGCGATGTACGGCTGGCGTTGGCAGGGTTTCTCTAGCAGGAACTCCTGTCACGTCCACCTGTTGGGCTCCATGGTGGGTGGTCGGCATCGCGGCCGTAAACCCTACTGTACTTATGGAAAACGCTTTTCCTAAACTCCCTGATCGCCCTCACAAACGAGGGCGCACCGAAGATCTTTCAGTTTTTCGGATGACAAGTCCAGAACTTTCCTAGATATCATGTGATTCACTCAGAAAACCCAGACAAACTAGTGCGTAACATTTCACCGTTCCTTGTTTCGAAGTCTTTAACTGAAGTTTTTCGAACAGGATATAAGGCGTCGAGAATGACAAGTGGTGATATTCTCTTGGAGCTCCACGATAAGAAGCAGTACGAAAAACTGCTGAAACTTGTCTCACTTGGGGAGACCCAAATAACAGTAACTCCGCACCGTACCATGAACACCACCTGCGGCGTTGTCTCGGACGATGACGTGCTAGAGCTCACTGAAGCTGAACTCTTGGTGGGCTTCAGTGAACAGAATGTAATAAATGTTAAGCGAATTAAGATGAGGCGAGATGGTAAAGAGATCAAGACTAAACATCTGATACTCACTTTCGGTTCAAGTGTCCTCCCCGAGTCCATCGAGGCCGGTTATATCAAACTTCGTGTCAGGCCATACGTGCCCAATCCTCTTAGATGCTTTAAGTGCCAAAGGTTCCGCCACAGTTCACAGAACTGTCGAGGCCGGCTGACATGTGCCAAGTGCAGTGACAAAGAACATTCTTCCGAAACGTGCAAGAACACTCCACATTGTGTAGACTGTGAGGTCGAGCATGCCGCATACTCGCGGTCCTGCCCGTCCTGGAAAAGAGAAAAATAGATTGTGACAATCAAAGTCAAAGAAAACATATCTTTCAAAGAGGCACGTAGGCGGGTATCATACCTTTCTAAGAGCAGCTTTGCCGATGTGGCGCGTAAGCGGGCAGCGTCACAACGGCCTCCGGCGGCTGTCCGACCCACAGGCAGTGAGTCGGCAGTTACGCCATCTGCCCCCGCGGCGGTTGCAGCTAGCGCAGCTCCGTCAACACAGCAGAGGGGACCATCGACCCCGAAGGTGGGCGCTGCTGAGGCTGCCCTAACATCCCCGGCCCCCTCCAGCGCTGGCAACAGCCGGCGCAGCCAAATCCTGCAGGGCGCCCCATCGACCTCCGGGCTGGTGGGCGCAGGGGTCTTGCCCTCCAAGGCAGGACTCTCTCTTGTAACTTCTCGCTCGCAAGAGCATGTGTCCGGCGCCTCACAAGAGGCAATGGACACTACACCTGTCCTTAAGGCGCACCAAACGCCTAAGGAGCGGCGAGGCTCCCTCGAACGCTCTAGAGAGGGCAGAACCCCCGTTACAGGGCCTCGAAAGAGCTCTGTAACTTAAGGCATCACCTCCCTTTCCGTACACACAGCACTTCTTTACTTTCAACATGGATACACAAATCACTCAATGGAATGTCAGAGGTCTTCTTAGGAACTTTGATGATGTGCAAGAGATTATACACAAACACAATTCAAAAGTGCCGTGTCTACAGGAAACATACCTAAAATCACAACACACAAACTTTCTCCGACAGCATGTTACTCTTCACAAAGATAGCGATGATGCAATGGCATCATTGGGAGGTGTTGCAATGGTAATCCAAAAGAGCATCGCATGTAAACATTTACAGCTACGAACGGCCCTTGAAGCAGTGGCGGTTCGAATTGTTTTGCTAAACAAACTTATCACTCTTTGCTCGATTTATATACCCCCACACGACAAACTAAGCAAACAGGAATTTCAGTCCTTCATAGATGAATTGCCAGAACTTTATGTTGTTCTTGGCAATTTCATTGCACACAGAACCTTGGGGGGGACTCTCGTATCGATGCGCGAGGTCGTCTTGTTGAACAGTTCCTTTTCTCTTCTGGAGCGTGCCTTCTAAATAAGAAAGAACCCACATATTACTCTCTTGCGAACAAAACCGTTTCGTCAATAGATCTTAGTAGAGTTTCCGCCTCTATACTGCCCGAACTCGAATGGGAAGTTACGAGCAATCCTTACGGGAGTGATCACTTCCCCGTATTGCTAAGAACTTCTAAAGAAAATGAATTTCCTCCACAAGCTCCTAGGTGGACGATACAGCCGACTGGGAGAAATTTCGAACTCTCGCTACCATCTCATGGGCTGATATGTCTTGTTTATAAATTGATGCGGCTGTGGAGTATTTTACAGCGTTCATAATAGATGCCGCATCTAAATGCATATCTGACGGAAGTGGCTTGGCATGCAGACGGCGTGTCCCGTGGTGGAACGACGAATGTAGGATTGCTCGCAAGAAACAGAACAAAGCCTGGGGGCTTAAGAAAGTAAAATCTCAAGGCAGGAGAACCCGCAGGCAGGCCAGAAGAGAAAGTTGGCAGTTTTTATCGAGTATTAACTCGTGTACAGATTAGGCCAAAGTCTGGAACAGGGTAAATAGAATTAGGGGCCGAGCAACGTACTCACTCCCTCTGGTAAATACACAGGGCGAAACACTGGACGATCAGGCAGACTCCCTTAGGGAGCACTTTGAGAGCGTGTCAAGTCCAACAAGTTATTCAGAATCCTTTCTCAAGTACAAATAAATAGAGAAATGTAAGCCACTCATAAGAAAATGTCGAAAGAATGAACCATACAACTGTCCTTTTGGTATTGCCGAGTTCAGAGCTGCCTTGAAATCATGCAATAGCTCCGCACCGGGTTCTGACAGAACCATGTATGAAATGAACAAAAACCTACACATTGTCACCCAAGCTACACTACTCACAATTTTCAACACCATTTGGGCTGCAGGATACTTTCCAACTGCATGGAAAGAAGCAATTGTGGTCCCTGTTTTGAAGCAGGGGAAAGACCCATCCATGGCGGCAAGCTATCGCCCGATAGCTCTTACAAGCTGCCTGTGTAAGGTTTTTGAAAAAATGATTAATCGCAGACTCATGCATTTCCTTGAACTCAACAATATACTTGATCCCTATCAGTGTGGCTTCAAAGAAGGCCGGTCGACAACAGATCACCTTGTACGCGTTGAAGGATATATTCGGGACGCATTTCTACATAAGCAGTTTTTCATGTCAATATTCCTTGACATGGAGAGGGCATATGACACAGCATGGTGCTACGGCATCCTGCGAGACTTGTCGGAAATGGGCATCTGTGGCAATATGCTCAAAATAATTGAAAGCTATTTGTTGAATCGCATCTTCCGAGTGAAAATCGGCAACGTATTGTCGCGACCTTTCACACAAGAAACAGGTGTACCACAGGGAGGCGTGCTGAGTTGTACGCTCTTCATCGTGAAGATGAACACGCTTCGTGCTTCGCTACAACCTGCCATTCTTTATTCTGTCTACGTTGACGACATTCAAATCGGCTTCAAATCCTGTAACGTCTCAGTATGCGAGAGACAGGTGCAGCAGGGCTTGAACAAGATTTCCAAGTGGGCAGACAAAAACGGATTTAAAATCAACCCCCACAAAAGCTCTTGTGTTCTTTTTACAAGAAAGAGAGGCTTGTTTCCGGATCCTTCCTTAGAACTGTGTGGACACCAAATACCTGTCAACAAATAGCACAAATTCCTGGGTATTATACTTGACTACAGACTCACTTTCATCCCACACATTAAATATCTGAAAGAAAAATGTCTAAAAACAATGAACTTAA
Organism: Dermacentor variabilis; assembly: GCF_050947875.1. NCBI lineage: Eukaryota > Metazoa > Arthropoda > Arachnida > Ixodida > Ixodidae > Dermacentor > Dermacentor variabilis. The sequence continues at coordinate 181,247,355 of NC_134571.1, forward strand.
TGAAACTTCTTTCCCAGACTACTTGGGGTAGTGGCAGGAAGTGTTTAATGAACCTATACAAGAGCCTAATTCGGTTTCGATTGGATTATGGTGCTGTAGTATATAACTCTGCCGCCCCGAGCGCGCTAAAGATGCTAGATCCTGTTCACCATCTAGGTATCCGGTTAGCCACTGGCGCTTTCAGAACGAGCCCGATTGAAAGCTTATACGCGGAATCAAATGAATGGTCCCTTCATCTACAAAGAACTTACATCAGCCTTACATATTTTCTAAAAATACAATCCAACCATGGACATCCATGTTTTAACACTGTTAGCGACATGACCTGCACTACACTTTTCCATAATCGTCCCTCTGTAAGAAAGCCTTTCTCGCTTCGAGTGAGGGAGCTTAGTGATGAAATGCGTGTCCCACTCCTCGAGCTTCGCCTAACGCATCCAACCAAGTTGTTACCGCCTTGGGAGTGGCAGGTCATAGAATGTGACATATCCTTTTTAGAAGTAACAAAACACGCACGAGAGATAGAAATACGAACTCATTTCCTAGAACTCCAGCACAAGCATTCCTGCGCAGAGTTCTACACAGACGCTTCGAAGTCTAATGCCGGGGTGTCGTACGCGGCCGTCGGCCCATCCTTCTGATGTACTACATCCGGAAACAAGTATATTTACGGCCGAGGCCTACGCATTACTGTCTGATGTGAAGCGTATAAGAAAATCAAAACTCCAAAAGTCAGCGATATATACAGACTCCCTAAGTGTCGGGAAGGCCCTGATGTCACTCTATACACACAAAAATCCAGTACTTAATGAACTATATTCCGTCTTGTGTATAGTGTACAGATCTAACCATCGTATCATTATATTCTGGGTGCCTGGCCAAAGGAGCATTGAAGCTAGCGTTCTGGCGGACGAAATGGCCACGTCAATCGCATCGCGAGCTGTTAACCCTACCGCTCAGGTGCCTGTCACAGATCTGAGGCCTTTCTTGCGAAGGAGGCTGCGAGATCACTGGCAACACATGTGGGACGCGGAAACGGATAATAAGCTCCACCTGATAACGCCACAGTTAGGATTCTCGCCCTCGAATACAAAATCACGCCGTACAGATGTCCTGTTCTGTCGTCTCAGAATAGGACACACGTTTGGCACCCATAATTTTCTACTCACCGGAAGTGAGCCTTCAACCTGTGGTAGATGTGGGATGAGGCTGACCGTACTCCACGTCCTCCTGGAGTGTCGGGAAGCCGAATCTGAGAGAAAGAGACATTTTTCATTAGCATACCGACAGCACATTCCTCTACATCCTGCAATGCTTCTTGGTCCAGAACCGCTTTTTAATACAGACACAGTCTTAGGTCTCCTCAGAGATGTGGTCCTACATGATATTAGTCCCATGCATTCGTAGCGCCTCCTCTCTCCAGAGGATGCCACCGCGATAATTGTTTTGCATAGCACATGCCTCCAGGCCCTTGTGTTTCAAGGGCTTTAAGGAGGCAGTAGTGCTCTGGCATTTCTTATAATCTGCTATATTTTACCTATCCTATCATTCTTTTAAATGCATCTAAATGTTCATAGTACAAGTCATACGTCATCGCCATAATTTTATTATACTGATTTTACGCACTTTAGAGCGTATATTTTAAGGCCCCTTTACAGCCACGTCACACCAACTTCATAGTAATCATAAGCACACTGCAAACCCATTAGCACAGACATGGCGCTCTTTGGCCATACCTGGCCCTTGTGCCACAAAACACCACACATCATCATCATCACATTCTCAAAGCGCAACACTGCACTATCTTCACAGACCATAAACCTCTGACCTACGCCTTCTCTCAGCGCCGCGACAAACTCCCGCCGGTCCAGCAGAACCAGCTCTCGTTCATCGCCTAGTTTACCACCGACATCCATCATGTCAGCGGGAAGGACAACGGGGTCGCCGATGCGCTTTCACGTGTGGCAGCTATTAGCCCTTCGCTGATAACAGCTGATGTCCTCGCCGAGGCTCAGACTACGGACGCTGAACTGCAGGGGCTTCTTAAGGGCGGGTCCTCGCTACAGCTGCAGCAAGTCCCCATACCTGAATCAACAAAGACTATCTACTGCGACATATAAACAGCACGAAGCAGGCCTTACGTGCCCCTTTCCCATCGCCGTGGCCTCTTCAACCAGCTACATAATCTCAGCCATCCCGGCATACACGCCCCTTCACGCCTCGTGGCTGACCGCTATGTCTGGCCCTCCATGCAGCGTGATTGCCGCACCTGGGCGCTCTCGTGCATTCAATGTCAGCGCGCTAAAGTCACCAGGCATGTCACTTCACCACTCGGCGCATTCCGCCAGACCTCTGGTCGGTTTCAACACGTCTACCTTTATATCATAGGGCCCTTGCCTCCAGCTGGACGCTATCGCTACTGCCTCACCGCCATCGATCGGGACACTCGATGGTCTGAGGCATGGCCCCTCGAAGGAATGACTGCGGAAGACGTCGCCTCGGCCTTCCTCGCGGGCTGGATTGCCCGCTTCGGGCCCCCTCGCCGCGTCACCACCGACCAAGGACGACAGTTCGGATCGCACCTTTTCCGGCTGCTCGGGCTGACCATCGGGTTCGAACGCTCGCGGACCACCAGCTACCACCCATGGGCCAACGGGATGATCGAACGTTTCCACCGACAGTTCAAAGCATCCATCATGTGCCCCCCGGACTCAACCTGGCCTGAAGCCATCTCAGCTATCACGTTAGGTCTTCGCGCCACCATCAAGCCCGACATTCCGGCTACACCCGCAGAGCTCGTCTACGAGGAACCCCTCCGCCTCCCAGGCGAATTTCTCGCTGCACCGCCATCCACCACCGCGACGTCAGATCCCACCGATTTCATCACCCGGCTCCCACGCACTATCGCTACCCTCCGCCCATCACCTGCAGCTCACCTCTGTAAGACCGCCCCCTTCGTCTTCAGGAATCTGGGAATGTGCTCGCACACTTTTCTCCGCGACGACACCGTCCGCCGGCCTTTACAGCCACCTTACAGCGGACCCTACCCAGTTCTCCGTCGCGACGACAAAACCTTCAGCCTGCGCATTAAAGGGAACGCCGTCCGCGTCTCTATCGACTGGCTGAAGCCGGCCTACACCACTTCCGCCGAATCAGGGAATACCAATACACCCACAGACGTCCATCCACGACCGCCGACATCGCAGCCTGCTTCTGTCACCACACGCAGCGGACGTCGCGTACGCTGCCCAGATTTTTTCAAGCCCTGAGGGCTCTCCACTCCACGGGGGGGTGGGGTGATATGGCGACACACTCCGCGCATACTTCTGCGCACCCTCCGTCTTTTTATCATCTGGCCTGGCATAACACAGCTGCACGCTGGACTGCATAGTCGATAAAACATAGCGCCACCGCCACGTCACCCGAGGTATGCGTCACCGACGGTGGCTATAAAAACAGGCTGCCTGGCTGAGAAAGACCGCCTTCTACCTTCCCCTACGGTGACGAACGTGGCGTTGGTATGCCCGTCCGCTGCCATCGTTAGTCGAATAAAGAAGCGTTAAGTTTTTATGTTGGGATTCGTCCTTCGGCAGACACGACATCCCACAGACTCTGTTGGTAAATTCACTGTTTTCCTTCAGCTGCACGAACATTGGAGCTACATGACATGTCTAGGTAAATTATTTACTTGAAGCGAGCGTATATTAGAGTGTTTCAAAATACCTACACTATTAATATTTACTTCACAGTTACAGCGAGAGTTTTAGTGACTTTCTTGCCTCCCTTGAGTGACACGCTTCCTAAAATGTTGGCGACGCTAGACTGTAATGGTTCATAATGTAAAATTGAAAAGGTCATCTGTCGATGACAACGATAACTTCCACGGACGCATTTTTCAGCCTTCTTTAGTGCAATTGCGATCAGCTAATCCTCTAGGGAGGCGAACTTCGCGCTATACGTGCCACGTGCGCCGTGTCTGTGTATGCATTCGCCGCCCAGTTGGCAACATGAACTTCCGTATAATCTCCTATGAGTATTCTCCAAGCAATCAACGTGACATTGAGACAATAAATAAAAGAACATACCATCGTTTATTGGCCTCGGGCCGCTAAAGCAGTATTTGCCTAACCTTCCTCCCAATCGCGCTGCGCGCCGACTTGCTCCCCTCCCCTTGGCAGGAGCGCTCCGTGTCGGGATTTACGCTAAACCATACGGAAAACGAACAGGCACCGAAGAGAATTCAAAGGGGAAATCATATGCAGCGTAGTGCAGCTGCCGTTGTTGGCGTGTCGACAATGCGGACAGACTAGCGGCGGCAGAGTGATCCCAGGTGGCACGTACTGCAAAGATCACTTTCACGTATATATATATATATATATATATATATAATCTAGACAGAGAGAGAAATGGAGGAGGAGGAGGGAGATGACTTTCCCCCTACTCGAAAATTAGTTGGTATGCCACTGGTGCGTTTGGCAAGTTTACCACAAGCCGGTCAGGTCAAGACATCAGGTCAAGACATCAGGTCAGGACATACAAGGTGTACCTTGTATGTCCAAAATTGCAAATTTCATCAGGTCACCAACAGTGTTGCACGTACCCAGTAGGCAAAAAAAAAACAACGGCTGCCGGAGCCCGGATGCGCTCGGCACACCGACTGCACGGAGAAGGCTTGGCTGCGGAACCAAGCACGACATTTTGTGGCCACTGTCGTCGCGTTTATCTTTCTAGCCTAGGCAGTCGAAATGAAAGCTTGGCTCCACTTAGGCGATTCACACCTTGCGCATTGGCAGGCAGTTGATCCCTAAGGGTTTCGATAAAGCTTTACAAGTTGGTTCAGGGCGCGCAGCCCTTTCTAAAGTCGTCTATAGCGCTTTCGATACTCTATGGGCTGCAAGCGGTCTATGGTCCTCTTTTCCACCGCTAGGAAAGAGTGGTAAAAGAGAAGCTGTACTTTGCTGGAGTAGATTTTCTATGTTCAGTGCTCAGCGGCTGACACGCGATGCTCGAAGCGCGTGGCTGGCGGACATTTTTTGAGTTAGCGTTGGATGCTGGGTACACTGACTCGATGCATTTTTCTATCGAATTAAAGCGAATGTCCTTTTAATGGTCTCTGGCTGCATTCGGCCCCCTCAGAAATGATGCAGCGTTCAGCGTGGTGGCACAAGAAGGGCGGAGCTCGTCGCGCTACCATGGCTCTTACTTTTTAGAATGTGGGGTTCTCTAACATGCTGGTAAATGTAAGAGCACGTACCTTTGTAAATTTCGCCCACACTGACATGATGCCGCTACTGTGGTGAATCGTGTCCACCTCACTGCTATCAGAAGCACGAAACCATTGACATTGATTCACCGCAGCGGGTGCAATCCGCACTGCGTGTACTGACGTGTCCCGTCTTTTCCCCCGTCTCTATGTTTCTGCTGAAGCTGACAACCGACAACATGATACCATGATGAACAGCTCTCTATCCACTCAGTCTGCGCGTCACGCCTTGATTTGAATGCAAAATGACATTCTTCAAGAAAAAGTTATTTCTGGGCAACTCGGGGCGACTTGCCGTCGTGCTGCAAGGAAAAGCAAGCTTTCTTTCCACATATTTAGGGCTGGCAGCACTTCAAGTAATATAATGATGTCTCATGGCAATGCGCAATATCTTGCATCTAGCAGTCGCGAGTCCATGCCCGTCCTTCAAGTGAGTGAGTGTCAAATTTATTATTAGAAGGGGTAAGGGATAACGGAGGCTAAGCAACGTAGGCTTCCAGGTTGTGCTTCACGATGGAGTCTTCGGCTCGTGCCAGGACCCGTGTTTGGATGTCTCGGTCGATGCTGGAAGAAGGGCCTCTCATTGTTCGTCGGTGGGCGGTGGCGAGACGAGGTCGGCGGGCAGGGGGTCTTCCGGGCAGCCCCAGAGGATGTGGTTTAAGGAGGCAACGTCGCCGCACAGGCAGCAGCTTGGATCAATGACACCAGGGTGGATGTGTGAATACACTAGGGGGCACGGAAAGGTGCGGGTCTGGAGGCGATGCCAGGCGATCTCGGACCGCTGGGGAAGACTGCCATGTGTGGGTGGGTAGGCGTACCGTTCGAGGCAATAGTGCTGGGTAATGTCGTGATAGGTGACCAGGGGCTCCGGCACCGGGGCGTCCGACGCGGAGGGGCACACCACTCGGTCGACGAATCCTCGAGCGTGTTGGTGAGCCGACTCGTTGCCAGGGTGACCTGAGTGGGCGGGGACCCAGACCAGTTCAATGTGACATGGTTCGTCCTCCAGTAGGAGTGGGCGAAGGAGCCGTAAGGTGGTAGGCGAGGCGAGACCTCGGGCGAAATTGGAGATCGCGTGCTTGGAGTCGGAGAGTATGACGCTGGCGTCGGTCGAGGTGGTGGCTAAAGCGATGGCCGCCTCCTCAGCCTCGACGACGTAGGGCGTTCCAACGGTGGCGGCCGTGATTGTCGGCCCCGATGGTGCCGAGGAGGGTGAGACGGAGACGACTGCGAAGGCGTCCCCGGGCGAGGCGCATCGGGCCGCATCCACTTAGGTGATGGCCGGGTGGTCGGCGTACTTGGCGTGGCGCATGGCCGCACGGGCTTGGCGACGGGCGTCGTGGTGTCCCGCGAGCATATTCTTGGGTAGCGGCTTGATGGAAAAGGCTGCCCGAAGAGCATGCGGTAGTGAGACCAGGTCTGGCGGGTGAGAAGAGGTGTCATGACCGATGGAAGAGAGGGTGTAGCGACCGGTCGGCGAACGACGAAGGCCTTGCACCTGAGCGGTGCGGTGAGCTTCGATCAATTCGTCGAGCGTGTTGTGGACTCCCGGGCGGAGGAGACGCGCCGTGGACGCGTTGGGGGGAAGGCCGAGAGCAGTCTTGTATGCACAGCGGATGAGGACGTCGACCTTGTCGCGTTCCGATTTGAGAATACGAGTATAAGGAAGGCCATACGTGAGACGGGAAACGACGAAAGTGTCGACTAGGCGGAGGAGATCGTGTTCGCGCATGCCCATGCGCCGCGCTCGGACACGAGCGAGCATGCGCGCGGTTTGCTGAACCGAAAGCGAGAGCTGATCGATGGTGTGAGCATTATGGCGGTTTGACTGTACTATCAGCCCGAGCACCCGGAGATGCGAGACAACGGGAACGGGAGTGGAATTGGCGTGAATCGGGATGGTGGGGGGAGGCGTCTTGTGACGACGCCGGTCGGGGGGCCGCGTGAGGAGGAGGGCCGATTTGGCCGCCGAGCAGGCGAGACCGGCCGCGTGGACGTGACTTGTGACGACGTCAGTTGCACGTTGCAACGTCTGCTCAATGTGCCCATCGGAGCAAGATGTGACCCAAAGAGTTACGTCTTCCGCGTACAGGGAGTGTTTGAGATCGGGGATACGGTCGAGCTTGTTGGGAAGTGAAAGAAGGGCGAGATTGAAAAGGAAAGGAAACAAGAAGGCACCCTCAGGGGTACCACGAGATCCAAGCGCATACGTGGGAGACGAGAGATCTCCCACGATGATTTCGGCCGTGTGGGCAGTGAGGAAGAGGCGAATGTAGTGGTAGGTGCGAGAGCCGGGGTTGATGGTGGCGAGTTCGGTAAGAATAGCCAAATGGGAGACGTTGTCGAACGCCTTGTGAAGGTCGAGGCTAAGGAGAGCCTTAGTGTCCGAGAAGGTGGGCGGATCGAGAAGGTCGTGGTGGAGTTGCAAGAGGACGTCTTATGTGGAGAGGTGGGGGCGGAAACCAATCATGGTTTGGGGAAGGAGGTGTGAGCGTCTGTGTACGTTTGCAAGCGAGCTAGGACGACATGCTCCATGAGCTTGCCGACGCACGGAGTGAGTGAGATGGGCCGGAGGTTCTCGATTGTGGGTTTCTTGCCCGACTTCGGGATGAAAGCCACGCGAGCGTGTTTCCACGACTGGGGGAGGTTGCCGGAGCGCCAGCACCCTTTTAGGAACGAAGTGAGGGCAACGACCGAAGGGGCATCAAGATTTCGGAGAAGTTTGTTGGGAATGCGATCTGGACCGGGGCGGAGGTGTTGCGGAGCTTGTGTAGCGCCGCGTAGACTTCAGCTTCCGTGATATCGGCATCTAGTTCGGCGTTGGGGGCCCCGGAGTAGGACTCGAGAGGGGGAGAAGAGGTGCCAGGGGGTGGCAGCTGGAGGTATTTGGCGCCCAGGTCTGCTATCAGCGATGTTGTGTCGCCGGGGTAGGCCCGGACAACGCGTTGTAATTTTTGCCGAGCGACTGACTTGGCGGAAGCAGGGTCGAGGAGGTGGCGGAGCAGATGCCAGGATTGTTTGCAGCCCAACGGACCGGAGATCTCGGAGCAAAGCTGTTGGCGGGCGAGCACAGTTGTGTGATGCTCGATCTCGCGATCGAGGTATGCGATGCGGCGGCGCAGTCGACGGTTGTGACGTTGCTTATGCCAACGGTTGGTGAGGCTCGTGCGAGCGGCTAACAGGTGGGCGAGGCGGGAGTCAATTGCCGGATGGTCCTCCGTGGTGGGGATCGAGGCGGTGACCCCGTCGAGGTCCGCCAGTAGCTGGTCGGTCCACATCGAAAGGTCCTCGATGTCGGGGGCGGCAGAGTGCAGTCGGCGGGCTCGGAACGCATCCCAATCCGTATAGCGGGCCGTGTGTGGGCGTGGATTGCAGGGGGAGGTGCGGGCTTGGATGGCGAGGACGTAGTGGTCGCTGCCCAGGGACTGATGTGTATTGGACCAGCGCGCGTCGTGCACGTAACGGCAAAAGCTGAGGTCCGGAGTGGTGTCGCGGCACACGCTGTTGCCGATGCGCGTGGGTTGCGTGGGGTCGGTGAGTAGGGAGAGGTGGAGGACGTGTGCGAGCTGCCACAGCCTCGTGCCGGGGCCGTCGGCCTTGCAGTAACCCCAGTCCGGATGCCTGACGTTGAAGTCACCGAGAACGAGGAGGGGGGATTTGGCTGCTCTCGCTGCAGCGGCACGGATCAGAGCAACGAGCGACAAGTATTTGGTGAGGCGTGGGGGGGTGTAAACATTAAGAATAAAAAGAGAGGGGTCTTCACGTTGCTCAGGTAGGACCTCGATAAAGACATGGTGGACCGTAGGGAAGGGCAGATCGGCTCGATTATCCGTGAGCGTCCGCCGAGTGAGGATGGCCGTGACGCGATGGGGCAGAGGGTGATGAGCTACTTGGTCGTGGGCTACACGTAACTCGAGAGGGAAGTGGTGATGTGAGTCTCCTGTAATACGATGACGTCAGGAGAGACCGAGGGGTCCAGTTGTTGAAGGTGTAGAAGGAGGTGGTTACGCTTGGGGCGAAAACCACGGCAGTTCCACTGCCAAACTGTGACGACAGAGCGGTCAGCCATGATTAGTAGCGGAAGAAAAAGGTATGGCCTCGGCTGGTGCTTGCGAGGGTCGTGCGGCAGAGGATGAGGTGGTGCGGACGTAGAGGGGTGGCTTGGCTCGGATGGTTGCAAGCAGGGTAGCTTGAACGCTATCGACCGTCTCTTGGAGAGATAGGAAGGACGTGGCGGGGGGATAAGCAGTGAGGTCCGTGCGCATGGCATTGAGGGCTTCTTGTTGTGCCGTGAGAAGCTGGTATATCGAGTTCAAACGGCTATCCAGCCGTTTTTCGAGGTCCACCAGGGTCGTCTTGATGGCTGCCTGGACCTCTTCGGAAAAGTGGAGAGATGCAAGGGGGATGTTGGGTCTGCGGCGTTTGCTAGTGCCTCCTTCGGAAGGCTGAACATCCATGTCAGAAGAGGAGGCGATTGAGGAGGGCAGACATAATGGGAGCGTGATGACTGCCTCGAGCTTCTCCTCAAGAGCTCGCAGTAGGGCTTGGAAGGATTCAATTCCGCGACGCTGAGCGTAAAGGTGTTGTTGACCGGGTGGATCGGCACCGTGTCGCGAGATGCGGGCGGGAGGCCTTGCAGGCTCGCTGCTTGCAGCAAGGCGGTGTATAAATGCCAAGGCTGGAGTTTGATGAGGTCGACGGGGGTTTTGGGGCGGCCGACGACGTGAATCGTATCGGCCGGGAGGCGAGGGAGTGGAGCGTGACGGCGGGGCTCTGGAGGCGAAGCTCTTGCCTGCTTCGATCGCGGCGATTTAGCTGCTTCGGCGGCGCTCAGGCGCAACGCTGCGCGGCGTTGCTCTGGGGCGCGGAGGCCTGGCGTCTGCCAGGAAGCATCCGAAAGTTCCTCGGGGGTCACCTCTTGTCCTTGGACAGCGATCTCCATGGCGGTGGGCAGCCGGGAGATGGGCGAGGAGGCGGCGGCGGGTGGCCGAGTGGTCGCCCCTTCGTCTGCGCGCTGGCATGCGTGCTGCCGCGCTCGAGCTAGGCCGGATAGGCCTAGGTAGGCGCACGGCGTGGTCAAGGGCTTGCCAAAACTCTCCTGGGCCACCCCGGGCGAGTATTGGTATAAGATTGGTATCGGAATGGTCCTGACGACCTCCTTCACCCACTCGTGATGCAACTGTCCTGATAGGGATAAAAGAACCGGCACGAGGGCCTATAATTCGTGGATCCGACGAGAGGTGCGACTGCTCTCGACGCCGACACCTGCGTCTCTCCCGTCCTTGAACTCTTTTCATCCAGTTTGTATTGGGCTTCACCTTGCTTAACGATGTGCGACCGACTCGCCCAACAAAATGCAATGTTGAAAGCCGGAATAACCCGAGTAGCATTCGTAGGGGTTTTAGCATACCTCCCGAGATCGAGCGATCGATTGATCCATCCATCCATCCATTCATCCGTCCGTCCGTCCGTCCATCCGTCCGTTTGTCGGTCTCTCTGCCTGCCTGTATGTCCTTCCGTCCATCCGTCCGCTCGTCAATCCGTCTGTTGTCTGTCTGTCTGTCTGTCGGTCTGTCTGCCTGTATGTCCTTCCGTCCATCCGTCCGCTCGTCAATCTGTCTGTCTGTCTGTCTGTCTGTCTGTCTGTCTGTCTGTCTGTCCGTCCGTCCGTCCGTCCGTCCGTCCGTCCGTCCGTCCGTCCGTCCGTCCGTCCGTCCGTCTGTCTGTCTGTCTGTCTGTCTGTCTGTCTGTCTGTCTGTCTGTCTGTCCGTCCGTCCGTCCGTCCGTCCGTCCGTCCGTCCGTCCGTCCGTCCGTCCGTCCGTCCGTCCGTCTGTCTGTCTGTCTGTCTGTCTGTCTGTCTGTCTGTCTGTCTGTCTGTCTGTTTGTCTGTCTGTCCGTTTTCCCGCTAAATTGGTACCCTTGGTAGACCATGGTCCATTGGGTAGCACGTAGGCCTGATGAGGTGAAGAAACAGGCTTCGAAACCAACCTTCGGACTAAGTTGGATCACTGAATACATGATATCGGGTATGCGCCGCTCTTCAATGAATTTATCTGACGTCCAGTTGTGTCAATGGGTATGTGTCACTTGCCATGTGGCACTTCGTCTGTGTCGCTCTACAATAAACCACTACTGTGTGACGCCTCTTTAATGACTAAAATATACGTTTACAATTTGGAACGATGCTCGGCGGAATTCAACCGGCGCCAAGTGTGAACTACACGGCAGTGCCGCTAAGTGGCGCACCGCGAGTAGTGGGATGCGTGAGAGAAGTATTCATCAGATAACCTCTTTTGGCGTTAGCAATAAGGTGTATCGCTACATTGATTCAATCCCAATCATATTACAATCGACATTCATCGTGAGATGGATTCTGCTGGAAGTTTTAACACGGTTTTCCCAAGTGTGGCTCATGTTCACTTTTGTTTTAATGCGACGGCTTTACCGATGGAATTTACCTCCTTTTCGGTTACATTAAAGAAGACGGACCGATGCAGAATGCAGTGCTGTCGAACATAGCGTCTAAAGTTCTAGCATTCGTGATGGAGCAACCCTAGAAACTGGCTCGTGACGAACGCGCCACGCAATTTCATACGGTACTGTGACGCGAGAGAAGGATGCTATTGCTTAGAGCATTCGGCCGCTGTAAGGGGGTGGCACGCATTTTCTTCAAGCATTACGGACGTGAGAGAGGGGGCCAGACGGAGCAGACGTGCCTCCCATCGGCTCCACCAAAACCCAATTTACGCCCGTTACAGTGACCGTAGGACAACAGTCAAGATATTCATTGGACTATACTCGACGAGATCTACACCTGGACATCATTTTCAAACCGGTGGGCGAATTTTTTAGCTCAATATCGAAGTTTGAAAATTCGAAGCGGGCGTAGCTGCGTCGGGTAACAAGCGCGGCACGAACGCTCACAGAAACGCACGGCGTTCCCTACGCATATGCCTAGTGTGTGAGACCACTGCCGCCTCAACGATAGAGAAAATGTCTCGGAAGTCCTCTGAAGGACCAACAACGGCTACCCGTACAGCACTGGCACCAATGTGCTCCACTTCAGGGCATTCAGAGAACGATGATTACGAACAATCTTCATCCACCGAGATGGAACACGAGTTCGACAAGGACCTCATTGAACCCGACCCAATAAAGGCCGACCGCACTGGCGGTAGTTGGCACATTGTTCAATCATCATCATCATCATCAACATCATCAGCCTGGTTACGCCCACTGCAGGGCAAAGGCCTCTCCCATACTTCTCCAACAACCCCGGTCATGTACTAATTGCGGCCATGCCGTCCCTGCAAACTTCTTAATCTCATCCGCCCACCTAACTTTCTGCCGCCCCCTGCTACGCTTCCCTTCCCTTGGGATCCAGTCCGTAACCCTTAATGACCATCGGTTATCTTCCCTCCTCATTACATGTCCTGCCCATGCCCATTTCTTTTTCTTGATTTCAACTAAGATGTCATTAACTCGCGTTTGTTCCCTCACCCAATCTGCTCTTTTCTTATCCCTTAACGTTACACCTATCATTCTTCTTTCCATAGCTCGCTGTGTCGTCCTCAATTTGAGTAGAACCCTTTTCGTAAGCCTCCAGGTTTCTGCCCCGTAGGTGAGTACTGGTAAGACACAGCTATTATATACTTTTCTCTTGAGGGATAACGGTAACCTGCTGTTCATGATTTGGGAATGCCTGCCAAACGCACTCCAGCCCATTCTTATTCTTCTGATTATTTCCGTCTCATGATCCGGATCCGCCGTCACTACCTGCCCTAAGTAGATGTATTCCCTTACGACTTCCAATGCCTCGCTGCCTATTGTAAATTGCTGTTCTCTCCCGAGACTGTTAAGCATTACTTTAGTTTTCTGCATATTAATTTTTAGACCTACTCTTCTGCTTTGCCTCTCCAGGTCAGTGAGCATGCATTGCAATTGGTCCCCTGAGTTACTAAGCAAGGCAATATCATCAGCGAATCGCAAGTTACTAAGGTATTCTCCATTAACTTTTATCCCCAATTCTTCCCAATCCAGGTCTCTGAATACCTCCTGTAAACACGCTGTGAATAGCATTGGAGATATCGTATCTCCCTGCCTGACGCCTTTCTTTATTGGGATTTTGTTGCTTGCTTTATGGAGGGCTACGGTGGCTGTGGAGCCGCTATAGATATCTTCCAGTATTTTTACATATGGCTCATCTACACCCTGATTTCGTCATGCCTCCATGACTGCTGAGGTTTCGACTGAATCAAACGCTTTCTCGTAATCAATGAAAGCTATATATAAGGGTTGATTATATTCTGCACATTTCTCTATCACTTCATTGATAGTGTGAATATGGTCTATTGTTGAGTAGCCTTTACGGAATCCTGCCTGGTCCTTTGGTTGACAGAAGTCTAAGGTGTGCCTGATTCTATTTGCAATTACCTTAGTAAATACTTTGTAGGCAACGGACAGTAAGCTGATCGGTCTATAATTTTTCAAGTCTTTGGCGTCCCCTTTCTTATGGATTAGGATTATGTTAGCGTTCTTCCAAGATTCCGGTACGCTCGAGGTCATGAGGCATTGCGTATATAGCGTGGCCAGTTTCTCTAGAACAATCTGTCCACCATCCTTCAACAAATCTGCTGTTACGTGATCCTCCCCAGCTGCCTTCCCCCTTTGCATACCTCCTAAGGCTTTCTTTACTTCTTCCGGCGTTACCTTCGGGATTTCGAATTCCTCTAGACTATTTTCTCTTCCATTATCGTCGTGGGTGCCACTGGTACTGTATAAATCTCTATAGAACTCCTCAGCCACTTGAACTATCTCATCCATATTAGTAATGATATTGCCGGCTTTGTCTCTTAATGCATACATCTGATTCTTGCCAATTCCTAGTTTCTTCTTCACTGTTTTTAGGCTTCCTCCGCTCCTGAGAGCATGTTCAATTCTATCCATATTATACTTCCTTATGTCAGCTGTCTTACGCTTGTTGATTAACTTCGAAAGTTCTGCTAGTTCTATTCTAGCTGTAGGGTTAGATGCTTTCATACATTGGCGTTTCTTGATCAGATCTTTCGTCTCCTGCGATAGTTTGCTGGTATCCTGCCTAACAGAGTTACCACCGACTTCCATTGCACACTCCTTAATGATGCCCACAAGATTGTCGTTCATTCCTTCAACACTAAGGTCCTCTTCCTGACTTAAAGCTGAATACCTGTTCTGTAGCTTGATGTGGAATTCCTCTATTTTCCCTCTTACCGCTAACTCATTGATCGGCTTCTTATGTACCAGTTTCTTCCGTTCCCTCCTCAGGTCTAGGCTAATTCGAGTTCTTACCATCCTGTGGTCACTGCAGCGCACCTTGCCGAGCACGTCCACATCTTGTATGATGCCAGGGTTAGCGCAGAGTATGAAGTCTATTTCATTTCTAGTCTCGCCGTTCGGGCTCCTCCACGTCCACTTTCGGCTATCCCGCTTGCGGAAGAAGGTACTCATTATCCTCATATTATTCTTTTCCGCAAACTCTACTAATAACTCTCCCCTGCTATTCCTAGTGCCTATGCCATATTTCCCCACTGCCTTGTCTCCAGCCTGCTTCTTGCCTACCTTGGCATTAAAGTCGCCCATTAGTATAGTGTATTTAGTTTTCACTCTCCCCACCGCCGATTCCACGTCTTCATAGAAGCTTTCGACTTCCTGGTCATGATGACTGGATGTAGGGGCGTAGACCTGTACAATCTTCATTTTGTACCTCTTATTAAGTTTCACAACAAGACCTGCCACCCTCTCGTTAATGCTATAGAATTTCTGTATGTTACCAGCTATATTCTTATTAATCAGGAATCCGACTCCTAGTTCTCTTCTATCCGCTAAGCCCCGGTAGCACAGGACGTGCCCGCTATTTAGCACTGTATATGCTTCTTTCGGCCTCCTAACTTCACTGAGCCCTATTATATCCCATTTACTTCCCTCTAATTCCTCCAATAGCACTGCTAGACTCGCCTCACTAGATAACGTTCTAGCGTTAAACGTTGCCAGGTTCATATTCCAATGGCGGCCTGTCCGGAGCCAGTGATTCTTAGCACCCTCTGCTGCGTCGCAGGTCTGACCGCCGCCGTGGTCAGTTGCTTCGCAGCTGCTGGGGACTGAGGGCCGGGGTTTGATTGTTGTGTTCATAGGAGGTTGTGGCCAAGTACTGCACCAGGGTGGCCAATCCTGCTCTGGTGAGGGAGTGCGTTACCGGTTCTGGTCACCGGGATCAGGCCACACTCCAGGCCTGTTTGTGCAACTTTATCAACACGCGGATTTTTTTTTTAATCCGGTGGAAAATTGCCGGCACCGGGATTCGAACCACGGACCTCTTGCACGCGAGGCGGGTGTTCTACCTCTACGCCACCGCTGCACCACTGTGATTGTTCAATCACAAAGAGCTAAGAAAGAACCTAAGAAGAACGAAAAACGCAAGGAAGCCCAATCTCCGAAGCAACGCGGCTCACGAAGTTAGGCAAACTTCGCTAGAGGGGAACGCGGCGACCGTCCATATGGCGTGGCCTACAACCAAGGAAATCGCTTCCACCATCCAAAGCGCAAGCGTCTATCAGCACTATCAAAGGATGATGTAAAATCATCATGCGTCCGACAAAGGGATTAACAATCAAACACATACTAATACCAACCTTGGTGAGTGCCATTCTTAAGGCAAGCCAACCAATCGAAGACCATCTCAGTCAAACTCAAGATGGACCCGTGAAGCAAGAGAGAATCACAGGCGTGGATTTCATCTTCCGCACTCGCCCCAGATCGAACATTATAATTTTTTCGGTGAACAGAACGGTAGTGGCAGCGTACTCGAACGCAACTCGAATTGCGTATTCGTACGCAACTCAAATTGAACGGACGCGTACCCCAATTCAACACATATGTAGCTGATCCCGTCGACTGCTATCGAGATGTGGTTCACGGAATTCCAGCACACACCCATGGAACATTTAGTAGCCAACATGCGAGTACGGACGTACGGAGTTCAAATCGAACGAGCTCGGATGCTAGGCAAGTCATCCACGGCGCTCATCACGTTCAGCGCTGGCTCCCTTCCCAAATGTATTTATGACATGGGAGGAGAGATGCGAATCTATTCATACAAGCCCAGCGTTCAAATATTCACGGAATGTTTGCAAGCGGGACAACGACCGGATGTGTGCCGCCACCCGATCAACATCTGCTAAAGTGTGGCCTGAAGGATTCCCCCGCCCTTGGACACGAGTGTGTTATCAAATGCGCCGTGTGCTGGGCGGCAGACCACGAGACTGCCCACAGAAAGAGAGACTGTCCACACAATGTCCACAGAAACTTAAGAACATTCGTTCCAAGAACACCAATCGTCAGTCCCGCTCACAAGAGCGAGTGGGCCAGAAGAATCTGCGATGGTTCAGCTATGAGGGCGAGGAAGACAGCCGTCGCCACAAATCCACATCTTCTAAAGGCAAAAGAAGTAGGAGCCCATCCAGGGAGCCGTCCAGGGCCGCACAAGCGCCAGTGCCCCCGCATCACCAGCAGTCACTCAATTATATCTTGCAATGCTCCGCAACACTCCCCAAACACACAGCGAGATCCCGGTTATGAAATACTTAAACAGGAAAAAGCACAGCTAGGCGCACAGATTCGAGACGAGGAACGAAAACGACAGCGATCCGAAGCGAAAATTAAGGAGCTAGAGGAACACCTCACATGAAAATTACAACAGCTCGAATCAGATCTTAGACAAGCGGCCGCAGAACCGACACAAATCACTTCAAATACCAACACTCTCACACGTAGTGAACCAAAATCACCAACACCGGAAACACCAAACACCGAAGCGCCACCCGCAATGGCTCAAATCCAACTATTATTGGCAGAAACCTGTAAATCACCGATCCACGACATGATAACCCTCGTGAATCAGAAACTCCTCGATTTCCACTCGTAAATGCTGGTAAGATTTGAGAAGCAGAAACAACAAGTGATGCAGCATCTAGAGACCGCAGCCAAAACCACAAGAACTAAGAAACCCGCAATATCAGTCGGCGCCGGATCGGCCAAGACCAAGACGGCCCATCACATATTTGATACGGACAGCTCAGAGACCGAGATGTCAAAAGCAAAAATAACGAGTTGGAACCGTGGTTACTACACACAAAGAGAAAACAAAACCAAACAACCCGGAGCAATTAAAGATCTGGCAATAGAACTGCAGATCCTTTGCTAGAAAGGTGGCAGCCCTGAAGCAATTTATTAAAGGATCTCAGCTAGCTCCAGACATTATATGCCTTCAGGAGGTCGGAACCAAACCGGCCCGACTACAGGGCTATTATGTTCTCTCATGCCCTGCATGGGTAAACTGTACGAACGAGTAGCACAAATAAGACTGCAGCGGTACCTGAAGAAATAAGATGTTTTGCGAACACCGTACGGGGCTATCCTGTCAAGACGCATTCTTACTGATCACAGAAGAAGTTATAGCTAACATCACCCGCGGAAACGAAAGACTTGTGCTTGCACTAGACCTCAAGGGGACATTTGATAACGTTTCGCACAACACAATATTGGAGTAAGTCGAATTGACGGGATGCGGAGAACGAACGTACAACTACGTGCGGGCTTTTCTTGCCAACCACACTGCCACAATAAGAATCGGTCAAATCGCATCCCAAAAGCTCAACATGTCCAGAAGAGGAACACCCCAAGGGGCAATAATGTCACCTTTGCTGTTCAATATAGCGATGTGTCGCCTGGCGCGACGGCTTCACCAAATCCACTATATGGGTTTTACACTGTACGCAGACGGC
This sequence comes from Dermacentor variabilis, assembly GCF_050947875.1. Classification (NCBI taxonomy): domain Eukaryota; kingdom Metazoa; phylum Arthropoda; class Arachnida; order Ixodida; family Ixodidae; genus Dermacentor; species Dermacentor variabilis. Next base: position 181,265,437 of record NC_134571.1, read on the forward strand.
ATAACGCTGCGTACAGTAAGGAGCCCTTTGGAACGCAAAGAACAAGTGCTACAACAAGCAGCCGAGGCAGTAGACAAATTCTCGTGGAGCAGTGGCCTCAAATGTGGCCCCGTAAAATCGCAGGTCATTCGGGTACACTCGAGGGGCTACATATCCAACGGCCTATCAACATCATTGTGGAAGGACACACGGTCCAATAAGTTAAGGCGATGCGGATCCGGTTTCTGGCTCCAAAGTAGCGGGAACGCATCCCACACCGTCAAAACATTGAAAACCACCGCAAATAACATTGCGGAAATGATCCGTCGCGTGCCTTATAGGAAAGCGAGCATGCAAGATCACGACACGCTGAGGCTCGTCCAGGCACTAATGATAAGCCGAGTCACGTACGGCCTGCCCTACCACTTCCTTAATCGCGAGGAGCTGAGACATGTCGACATCATAAGATCGGCATACCAAGCGGCCCTCGGACTACACAAGGGGACGTCGACAGAGGGCCCTGCTAGCCGTAGGACTACAGAACACATTCGAAGAACGAAAACAAGCCGCATTAATCTCCCAGAGGGAACGCTTCAGCTGCACTCATGCAGGACGCGCCTACTGACAAGGGCACGTATTTCCCCACACCCACAATTTATCAACGAATACGTATTACCACTACCGGCCTCAACACAAGCTCGAATAATGGTGGCCCCTATACCGAAAAACATGCATCCTGAATACAATAGAGCAAGGCAAAAAGCACGCGCAACACATATTAGAACAACGTATCAAAATAACCCCACGTACAACACAATATACACGGGCGGAGCCGCGTATACGAACGTACACTCCAATGCCAGCGATGCTCAAATGAACGTCAGGAGACGCGCAGTGGCAATCGTCGACACGAAAGCACAGCAACAATTTACGGCATCCGTCAAGGCAGGTACTCCGGCGGCTGCGGAAACTTTTGCCGTGGCAATGGCCCTCGCTCACGCGGAACGCACGCAAATGAGCGTCATCATAATAACAGACTCACAAGAAGCATGTCGCCTTTTTCTCAGGGACTACGTGACCAAAACATGTCCCTCAATAATACCGACGAAATTCGTGCATCATCACCGGATTCTATGGTGTCCACGTCATACAGGCCTTGAGGGGAACGAACGGGCCCATTCGCTAGACCGAGGTATTATTAACCGGGCCGACTCGACTGGGACAGTCCGAGGTAGCCACTGTAATGACAAAGGAATGTCCGGGATATTCTTGCTCACTGCGTGCAACCAGAAAAAATACCCTCCCCCTCACCCACAACTCAGTGGAGAGGAAGCCACCATCTGGCGCAAAATTCAGACCGGTGTATTCCACCACCTTAATTTACACAATGTCATGTTACCCACTCGCTACAGGCCCGACTGCCCGTGATGCGGCTGCATACTAACACTTCAATACATTACATGGGATTGTGAATAGCATCCGTTTGATAAAACGCACCACACAATGGAGCAACGGGAGGCATTGCTAGCCAGCTCAGACCTGGCGGGACAACAGCCCTTCATAAGTGAGGTGAAGCGGGCGGCCGAGGCCAGCGGGGCCTTGGACTAGAGGGGCTCCGACCACTGCACGTAAATCATTTGTCACTAAAAGCTTCTCTCTCTCTCTCTTTCTCTCTCTCTCTGCAAGCACTACTGACGGACTTCACTCACTTCGGAAACAAAACTCGAGCTGAGTTGAGAGTATGCGAGTGGCGTCACAGTGGGCAGCAAACTGCGGTCGTAAGAGATAAAAACATCACTTCAATAAATGACAGTTTGTATAGTTTGTAAGGTCAACTGCATTACCATCCAGGCTTTTCAACACGCATTGCGGAAAGCACCGATGACATTTGCTTAAATATGGCCAATAAGTTTGGCCACACATTTAGGTACTCTATAGACAAAGTAACATAACCATGACGCTGATCGTTATTTCAAGGCTCACAGACTGTGTTGCAGTAGGCAGCGGGTCGCAGTATAGGCGAGGGGTGCGCAGTGAACATGGAACGCGAGCACTTCCGAACTTCGAGAGTCTGTATCCTTAACCTGCCGGAAGTGTTGTGGCCATGATGGTCTTGACCTTTCGTGTGCAGGCGAGCCATGGCTGGTCTCATACCAAGCGCACATTAACAATATGTGAGTCCCGAGTAAGTTGAGGTCGAACAATTCTCTTTAGCATTTTTTAATGCATTAGCATTCTTATCAAACTTCACTCACTTTCAGGGATCTATCTAACCACTTCCCAGTGTACCTAGGTTTTACCTAGGTACACTCGGTGTTCCACGTGGGTGTTCCACGTTCGAATGGGGTGTTAACTATTCGATGGAAAACTTTCAGGCCAGAAAGGGTCACTGGGCATATGCAACTGTAAATGTGCAGCTGCTCTGTGAACCTCTTTGGCGTCAACTTGGGTGACCAGGTGTGTGCTACACGGCGTCCGCTATTCAGGAACATTATTTATATAATATTTATACAGTACCAGTGACACCCGCGACGATAATGGAAAGAGGGACAGTAGATTTGATAGAGGGACAGAGGGACTTGATAGAGGGACAGAGGAATTTGACATCCCACAAGTAGCGCTGGAAGATGTAAACGAAGCCTTGGTAGTTATGCAAAGGAGGAAGGCCGCTGGGGAGGGTCAGGTAAGAGCAGATTTGTTGAAGGATGGTGGGCAGGTTCTAGAAAAACTGGCCACCCTATATACGTAATGCCTGGTGACCTGGAGCGTACCAGAATTTTAGAAGAACGCCAGCATTATCTTAATTCATAAGAAAGGGGACGCCTTAGGCTTGATACATTACAGACCAATCAGCTTACTGTTCGTTGCCTACAAAGTATTTACTAATGTAATCGCAAATAGAATCAGGAACACCTTAGAAATCTGTCAACCTAAAGACCAGGCAGGATTTCGCAAAGGCTACTCAACAATAGTTCATATTCACGCTATCAATCGACAGAGTAATGTAGGAATGTAACCAACCCTTATATATATCCTGCATTGATTACCAGAAAGCGTTTGATTCAGTCGAAACCTCAGCAGTCATGCAGGCATTACAGAATCAGGGTGTAGACGAGCTAGGTTAGGTGGACGGATAAGATTAAGAAGTTTGCAGGGAGAAAATGGCGACAATTAGCACATGACTGGGATAGTTCGAAAAATACGGGGAGGCCTTTGCCCTGCAGTGGGCGTAGCCAGGCTGATAATGATGATGTAATACGATCGCGCGTGAATCGACGCGCACAGCTGTGGAGACGGCACAATCATCACAAGTTTGCTATCAGAGTTAGCGGCGTTGTGTTCTGGAGCAACTTCGTTTTCCTAAGACTAACTTCAGCATTGTCGTATCTCTTTATTTCAGACGCGCTGGTCGACTCTTTTTCTGGGTCCTTTTGTCATCCTGCACGGTGATTGGAGCTGCCGCTGTCCTTCTTACGGTTTATACCTTCATTATGTCAGGTAATAGCCATTCTTTTTTTTTCTGTGTGACGGGAAAAAAGTCCCTTTTCTCTACAGGCATAAACGGAGATCTTATTCTATATGGACGAAGACTCGGCCTATCCGCATGCAAATTTGGACAAGACCGCAATAGCGAACAGGGCACAATCAAAGGAACAATTTTATTCTGATTTAAGTTTAAAAATCATTCAATGCTGCAAAACGACCTTAACTGACGGATAGAGATGTAGAAGCAACCTTATGGTGATGACGTTACAGAGTTGAGTCAAACAAAAGAGGCCAGATTTAAAGCGCGCAGTATTTCTGATGAGGGCAGCTCAACTCGGGTAATTCTAGTCTAGGATAATTTGGAGGGAAATGACTGCGAGAATCCGACGATGCAATCTTGTAGCGGGATAACGGTGTTCAGATGGCCTCTCCGACAAACACGATGCGCCAATTGAATCAGCTCACTCCCACGTGAATGGAAGGAAAAGTCATGTGACAGAGAAAGGCAAAACATATTTTGATTTACGCATACAAAGATGAACAACTGCAAGAAAGCGGGTGTGAAACGCTATAAGTGGAAGCAACAATAAAGTATAACGTATACGGCGAAACTTTATAAGTAAATGCTGCGTTACCCCGATGGGCATATAAATTCCTTAGCGGTGTTCACATTGATAATTTTTCTAGGCACAGTGCAAGACGACCCACTTGCGTTCGAGCACAATAGAATGACCTAACGCTATTATTCCTTAAGAACTTGTAGATGCGGTGAATGCTATAGGATGCCAAGAAAATGCGAATGTGTTTATAATGACACATCGACCGGTAAGTGCAGAAAATTCGTTTGAATCTAGCAACAGTACGCCTTACTGTTTTATGTCAATCTAAAGAACAGCTTAGAATTAAGCTCTTTTCCATAGAAAAAAAATGGGAGCAGCGAACTGCATTAAAAAATATCTATGGACACTTTGCTGAGCTAAACTGCGATAGGCGAAAGCACATCTCTGACTGCCTCTCTTGCTTTTGTCTGAACGTTTCTGCGAACGGACGCCACGGTGGCCGTGAGCATGGTATGCTGTCACAGCCACATGGCTGCAAGGTTTGTCGCCGCTTTGCACTCATGGGCCCACTCGCACAGCGCTACTGGCATGATACCACTTCTCCTTGCTTCCCTTGCCGGTGATCACCGCCTTCCTGCGTCCACCATGGGCTGCGCCCAGACACTCATGAGCCACTAAAAGCTTACGCCCTAATATTGTAACGCAAGGATGAAAGAAGAGAGAGGAAGAAGAAGATCGGAGACGCCGGCGGCCGCGTTTTGTTGGTGGTCATCCATCTTAGTTATTTTGAACTCATCATTGTATATATATTGTAAGTATAGCTTGTATAGACTCGCAACTTTGCCGTAACACATTGGTGGAGGTGCGGTGCGGGGTACCACGGCTGGAAATGGAGCTCCGCCGTGGACGTCGCATCACCGTCCGCACCATGAATGACGGTGAGCACGCGGAATCAACGTCGCTGCCGCCTCGAACGTCACCGTCACCAGCTACGTCGCTGTCACCTTCGGTTGTCGTTGTGCAACCTAAGGAACCATGAACTTTGTGCGGAACCGATGGCGCCGACGTTGAAGTGCGGGTGGCCATAAGAACGCGTGAGTGGAATCAACAGTTGCGACCCTACGCTTATGCTAGCTAACCTGTTCTACCTAAGACGCACGGCTAGGGTGTTGGTACGAAAGCTACGAAGGCGAGCTAACCAGCATGGACCAATGCAAAGAGAAATTGATAGAGTTGATTCGCAAACCAGCCGGCCGTAAAATTTCCGCAAAGCAGGCACGGGCCTCCCATGCCCAATCCCCCACGGTGTCCTATATCTCGCACATCCAAGACGCGCTGGCACTTTGTCGTAAAGCCGATCACGACATGACAGAAGCTGAGAAGGCCGGATACGTGCTTAAGGGCATTGCTGACGACGCTTTTGATCTGCTCGCGTGCAAGAGCTGCTCTGCAGATGACGCAATCATTAAAGAGTGCTTAAAATTGGAGCATGCTAAAAGCCGACGCGTCTCGCAACCATTCGAGGGACTTCCCAATTCTGCCGCAACGTCGACGTGTGAAGATGAACCCGCACAGCAGCATGCGTCGTCATCAGAAGACGTGCTGCAAATCGTTAGACGTGAACTGAATGCGATGGCACTCGCAGCTTTCTACCACATTTCTACCAAATACTACCACATTTTCACTTCCCCTCGTACAAGCCATCGTTCGCCAGGAACTTGAAAACTTTGACCTACATTCATTCTGTGCCGTCGCCAATCCCAGAGCTAACGAACGCCCTTCTACTATTTTCGCTCCATCCCGACGCTTCTATCCATGTTATCGCAACCCGACATAGTGGAGATCTGCGGACGACCACCGGATATGTGTGACCTGTAGCTGCATTAATCATGTCGCCTGATACTGTCGAAACTCGTGGCCCTCAACACTTCGCACGCAGACGAACCTGAGCCGTTTTGACGGAAATACCCGCAATGTTTCGCCCACCGCCAAGTCTAACAGCGCCGCCAACTCTGCTCGTAAGACGTGGTACAGCCGGTCCCCATAGCAGCGCGGACACCAGTCTCGTTCTCCGCAAACATGTCGCCCATCTTCCCGTTCCCAGAAGCCACGATGCTTTTGGTCCCCTGTTGCTTTAGGCCGCAGCATTTCGGAAAACTAGGAAATACAGCCCTTGGAGGTGGTGCTGCATCGCCGACTACTGCAGCAAATCCTCTGTCTGCCCACAAGGAGAAGTGTAATTGACGTCAAAATAAACGGCGTACGTGTCCAAGCACTCGTCGACATTGCAGCCCACGCATCTCTGATGAGTGCTAGCCTACGTAGACGTTTAAAGAAGGTCCTCACCCCAGCAGCTGCTCGAGGGCTTCGTGTGGCCGACGGTGGCGTGCTGGTTCTTTTTGGAATATGTACTGCGTGTTTCATTATAGCCGGCTGCCCTGCTTGTGTTCTCTTTACTGTGAATGACAACTGCCTCATGACGTTATCCTTGGCTTGGACTTTTCATCCACTCATTCTGCTCTCATCGACTGCGCGACCGGCGTTCTTCAGTTACAACTGCCTGAACTCGCCGGTGCTCCGAGCACCACCCCTCCGCGTGCTCGCTTCAAGATTTGCATCTGTCAGCCGAGGCAGTTACTTACGCCACTTTGACCGCCCAGCCACAGGATCCTGACGGTGTGTGCTTCACCCCATCATCGCCGAGCTTTTGAACCGAAACACGGCTCTTCCGCATGCCTTGGTCACGGTTACAAATAATTACGTCGTTCTACCTCTTCCTAACTTCAGCCTGTGCCCGCAAGTGCTTCCGGCCGGCATGTTCTTGGCCAGCGTTTCTAGTGGTTGGGAATTTGACAAATAGAGTATGAATGCAGAAAGTGACATATTAGCGCCAGTTGCATCTGGCAACTCTGGTTCCTTAATGAATGACTTCGCGAAAATTATTGCACCTCACCTTACCACTGCACAGGCCACGGACAAACGACTCCTGCCTGAATCGTAGAGTGACATCTTTGATTTAGACCACAGGCCATTAGGCGAAACATCTGTTGTTCACAACCGTATAAATAGTGAAGATCGTAGTGAATAGTGAACCGTAGAATAGTGAAGAGGGTCCCGGTTACAGTCTTCGACTTTGGGACCCTCGTCTGTAAAACGAAAATGTAACCGTTTCTTTGTGTGTAATGAATAAACTTGATTTGATTTGATTTGAAGATACGAATCCTATTGGTCGGCGTCTCTATCATGTATCGCATGCTCAACGGCGAGTCATACAATAAGAAGTGGACAAAATGCGGCGCAAAGGGGTCATCAAGCCATCAGCCAGCCCTTGGGCTTCGCCTGTCGTCCTTGTGAAAAAGAAAAATGGTACCTGGCGTTTTTGCGTCCATTTTGGCCACTTGAACAAGATCACGAGGAAAGACGTCTACCCACTATCACACATACACGACGCCTTCGACTGCTTGCACGGAGCGAAATACTTCTTGTACATCGATTTTCGATCCGGCTACTGGCAGATTTCACCTGATGAAATGAACCGCCAGAAGACGGCCTTCATCATACCGGATCGCTTATATCTGTACATGGCCTATGCGATGCTCCTGTGACATTTGAACGTATGATGAATTCTCTTCTACAGACCCACAAATGACCCACCTGCGTTTGTTACTTTGACGGCGTTATTGTTTTTTCTCCCACGTTCGGCAGCCACGTTACCCAAATCGCTGCAATTCTAGCGGTCTTCCGATAAGCCGGCCTTCAAATGATCTCCACGAAGTGTCAATTCGGGCGCCATCAGATCACCATGTTGGGACACCACGTCGTCGCATCCGGTGTCTGGCCAGATCCTGAAAAAGTTCGCGCCGTATGCAGTTTTCCTGTGTTACGTTCTGCCTCTTCTGATGTGTGCTGCTTCGTCGGCCTGTTTTCTTACTTTCGCCTTTTCGTCAAAAGCTTTGCCGATGTTGCTCGGCCTTTGACAGATCTTCTGAAGAAGAACACGCTAGTCTCGTGGGGCCCGGAGCAGGCTCACGCGTTCGCCGCTGCCATCGGGTTTCTGACCGCACCTCGCATACTTGCCCACTTTGATCCGTCTGTACCGACCGAACTCCACACTGACGCAAGCGGCTATGGCATCGGTGCTGTTCTCGCCCAACACCAGAATGGTACCGAGTGCGTTATAGCTTACGCCAGCCACCTGCTGTCACCTGACTACAGAAATTACTCCATAACCTATCTGCAGTGCTTGGCTTCAGTTTGGTCTGTCGCCAAGTCCCGGCCATATTTGTACAGCCGCACCTTTTCGGTCGTCACAGACCACCACGCACTCTGCTGGCTGTCTTCCCGCCGCGACCCGACTGTACGGATTGGTCGCTGGGCTTTGCGGCTCCAGGAATTTTCATTTAGTGTCCAGTACAAGACCGAACGCCTCCACAAAGACGCTAACTGCCTCGCGCGTCACGCCGTAGAACCTCCCGATCCTATTGCGCTTGATCCGTTTACCTGCGTGATGGCTTTGACTGACATGACCGACATGCGCGCTGAACAACAACGCGACGTATCCTTACGGTCCATCATCTCTGGAGTGCAGTCTGGTAGCACGGACGACACGTGCCGCATGTTCGTGCTGCATGACGGCATCCTCTACTGCCACAATATCAAGGATGACGGCCGTAGCTTGCTGCATGTCCTTCCTAGTCATCTGCTACCCGTCGTTCTAAAACAACTTCGCGATGCACCGATGGAAGGACAGCTTGGAGTTGTGCGCACATACGCCCGAGTATGACGCCGGTTCTTCTGGCCGGGTATCTACCGCTTTCTGCGTCGTTATGTCTCAACTTGCGAATTGTGTAAGTGCCGGAAGAAACCACCCCTGGCACCTGTCGGACGACTCCATCCCATTGAAGTTCCCTCTGAACCATTCTTTCGCGTAGGCCTTGACCTGCTTGGCGCTTTTCCAACGACGACTAGAGGAAACAAGTGGATCGCCTGCGCTACTGCTTACGCGACACGCTACGGGATAACAAAGGCGTTGCCGACTGGTTGCGCAGCTGACGTCGCCGATTTTCTCCTTCACGGCGTCATTCTCCAGCCTGGTGCACCTCGACAGTTACTTACAGACCGCGACCACTCGTTTTTGTCTCGAGTTCTCGACGACCTCCTCCGCTCTTGAGCCACAGAGCACAAGCTGCCCACCGCCTACCACCCACAAACGAACGGTCTTACGGAGCGTCTCAACGAATCAATCATAGAGATGCTGTCGATGTACGTCTCCAACGATCTCCTCCACTGGGACGCCACGCTGGCTTACGTGACGTTCGCGTATAACTCGTTCCGACATGACACCGCAGGATATTCACCCTTATATCTCTTGTATGGTCGCATCCCCACACTGCCGTTTGACAACATCCTCCTTTCTGTGCGATGTGTTGCAACTGAGTACGCTCGTGAAGTCATCGATCGCGCTCACATAGCATGTCAAGTCGCCCAATCTTTTTTATTAGCCCCACAGAATATGCAGAAAGAGCGTTACGACCACTGCCATCGCGATGTTAAGTTCGCACCAGGTGCTTGGAAGCTCCTCTGGTCACCATATCGTCGGGTTGGCCCCTCGCAGAAGCTTATCTGTCGCTACACAGGGCCTTATGAAGTCCTACGCCAAATTAACGACATTAATTACAAGATTTTTCCTGTGCATTTTGATGCATCCCCAAGCCAGGCGTCTCTCGATATCGTGCACGTTTCGTGGCTAAAGCCATACTTCGCTCGCCATTCTTCGCCTGCCATGCACCGAGACGGCGCTTCGCCACCCGTGGCTGCTGTTAAGGAAGATGAGAGAAAAGAGAGGAAGGAGAAGATCGGAGATGGTGGCTGCTGCGTGTTGTTGGTGTTCAGCCATCTTAGCTATTTTGACTCATCCTCTATATATATTGTAAATATAGTTTGTATGTACTCGCTACATGCCCGTAAGCATATTATGTTTAGGTGGACCAAGTATGGCTATCATAAAACTTCGGAATGCGATTGTACCTAAATACGATTTGAATTTTCATCGTCCTTGAGTGAGAACCGGTAATTTTTTGATAGCCGATATGCCTTTAATACCATAATTACAATGCTTCAAAAGAGTTAATGATCAGCTAATTTTATGACCAATCAGGCATTGTTTTGGGGTTCTGTGGTTATCCCAGCCTTTGAGCTGGCACACTCTATCAATAATAATATCTATTGTTTATCAGAAAGACTTTAGCTCGTTATTTTTTTTTAGATGGCTTGGAACCAGTGCGACGAGTGTACTTTCTCAACGCCAGTTTCTGAACGAGTCACGCGGAATCGATAACTGAATGAAATGAAGATATTTGTCCTATAATTACAAAGCATAAAATTTACAGGATTAGATGTTGCAGGGTCGCAAAGACATTTGGTGATATTATTATGGATTTCAGCCCTTAAGCTACCGTAGCATGTAGTTCCCGTCGTATATACTATCACGCTCCATTATGATTCGCAACTTAGCATACCATCCTCCGCTATTTGTATAACTGAAAAAAACGACCTGTTCAATTTTTTAAGCAGTGCGCTGTTTGTAATTGGAGCGTCATTTGGTTTTCAAAATTCTTGTGCGTTTCTGCTGCCATACAGTCTTTCCTCTTTTCGGTAATGGGCTTCCGCCTTCAAACTCCCATCGGGCGCGATGATATCTACGTTGCGTTACCTTGCTCGCCTCTTATAATAAACTCCGCCAAATGTTCTTTCAGTTACTGCAACTAACAAATGAATGAATGAATGGATGAATAAATAAATAAATAAACCACTCTTACTGACACCGGCTCTGAGGTCGTACAGTCCCTAATATAAGAGTGATTTTAGGTATTATGTAACATGGCGGCGGTTTCGCTACAGAATCCAAAACAAATGAGTTTCGCTAAGCTTGTCTGAGAGAATGCACTGTTTGAGGGTGACTCTATGCGCAGTATGGAAAAGCCGAAGAATGTTCAGAACAAGGACGTCACGCTCGCCTACGGAGGCCGCGTAGAATGACTTCAGGGAAATAACATAAGAAGCCAACAAACACTGACACCAAGGACAACATAGGGGAAATTACTTGTGCTTAATAAATCGGGCCCCTCGGTTAACACCCTTTCTTCTCGTTTATTACATAACGAGGGTCTCGAATCCGGCCACATTGATGCCTTCAGGTAGCATATGATGGTTTATTGACCAGTTGCCTTCACCCAAAAAGATCACGTTCTCGTGACGCCTGCAGCAAGAAGGACGTTCCACGTCCGCCGCCAAGGTCTGTGAGTGGTGGCGCTGGCTAACACTCCCAGGGTTCTACTAGTACACATAATTACCCAAGAAAGTGGATGGGGAAACAGCGCCGCGGTAGCTCAATTGGTAGAGCATCGCACGCGAAATGCGAAGGTTGTGGGTTCGGTTCCCACCTGCGGCAAGTTGTTTTTTTCATGCACTTTAATTTACATTAATTTATCGTTTCTTCATTTCATTTATTAAGCACAAGTAATTTCCCCTATGTTGTCCTTGGTGTCAGTGTTTGTTGGCGTCTTATGATATGACTAATAAATATCGGGCCCCTCGTTTAACCCCCTTTCTTCAGGGAAATAAAGCACACAGCCTGAAACCCTTCATCCTGCAACTAGGTGATTGGCCTTTACGCGTTACTGGAAGTCAATGTAATGATGTCCATGTGTGTAAAAAGTAATCTATATAATTTTGATCATTACATATCGCGTACTACAGGGGCCAAGTACCTGTAGACGAGTCCTTACCCGCTAACGTTACGAAGCGCGCGACCTAATAAGGATCAACTGCAGTAATAGTGGTTGTTTTTTTAATTTTTTATTTATTTACAAATACTGATATCCCATGAATTGGGACATTGCAGGAGTGGTACAGAAGATTATACACAAAAATATTAGAAAAGTGCATCATTACAAATGTGAGTGCAAAGATGTACAGAGAAAACTATACTATGAAACTAACTATACAGATGTCCATGTGTCCCTGGCACTTGTATTGCTTGTGGCACGTGCCTCGGAAGGGCTTTGCGGGCGACCCTTCCGGCATATGTGAGTGCAGAGAGGGCTAGTTATGTCATACAGAACTGGCAGCCCGTACCGCGTCTTGCAAATTAAAATCATGCTATATCAGGCGCTACGCCTAAATATCTCCGACTTGGCGACGGTAAGGCTAACGGAGAGGTACGTATTGACATTATCTGTTTTCGCTGTGAAAAGGAACGTTTTGTTAATTTTTTGTTGCATGTAGCTTCAGCGTCCAGAGACTACGACAGAGCTTACAGCGTTGTTAAGCTTTGTAACTGCGATGATTTTCCGCTAAAAACTTTACTCCTGCAATGGTAGCAATAAAAGATTAATGTTGTTCTTTCGCTATCAGAAGCCAGCGACAATATTACAAGTACAAGCACCGTCGGAACCATCACTGTGTCAGCAGTTAGCGACCTGTCACCTTCCCCTGTGACGCCATCTACAATGATGGAAAAAGGTATAGTGACTCTTTCGACTTTCTGGCCTTTTGTCAGCGTTTGAAAATTTTTTCATTATAGATATAAGCCTACTGCGTCCTTTCATGAGAGACTGTGCCTGAACGCTAGGGTACAACAGACGCCTCTACGTAGGTTAGAAGAACGCAACCTCGAAGTCGTTAAGGTTCTATTCTATGCTTTCAATTGGCAAAACAGCGGAAACAAAATGCCTTTCGGGAAACGGGATAAACTGCACTATACGCTAAAAAAATTCGCGCAAGCCAACCGCCATTTACCAGCATCAAATACATTTATAAAATGCAAGCATGGGGAAAGATAATGTTGCTGAATAATTGACGTAACTCAAGAGTGGAGTAATGAAGCACCAGTCACGGATATATTTGTTCATAACGCTTAGCGATGGAGCCAGATTCTTAGATATCTTCATAACTTCATAGCTAGATGCGACAGCTGTATGTTTTGAACACTTCTCCGGCTTACTTCAGTAAAGATAACTTACTCGGCGTATTACTTTAATAACACTTTAGAAACACTGTATAACTTTGTCAAAGCAGACATAAGACGTGCTGTAACGTCTTTCGTGAGTATGAGCTCGGAAATATACTTATCTCGTATTGATTTGAGAAATCAATCTAATGTGTCTGCTTACCCAACAAAAATGACCTACGAAGGCCAAAGCAAAGATGCATTACCCATTTTCTGGCAGCAGTGCCTCAAAAAAATGTTGTTTCATTTCTGTCCTTTGTGCATCAGAGAGGGAACAATAACCAGACTTTAACAGTTAGCTTCTATGAAATATTTCGTTTGATTCAAATGTTTGAAAATACATGATAGTTTCTTCGCGAATGCTAATCGTATTCGAGACTTCGTATATTCGTCTATTCCTAATAAATGCGTCTGGACTCTGTTAGCTCAAAAGAAGCGGCTGTTTGAATGAGGTTTTTTTATCCGTTGATGACTTAACCCGGTTATTCGCCCAAACGTCTTCTTTGTCCTTTTGGGCAATAAGTTTTCCAGCGAAAACCCATTCACCTTAGTATAAAATGTGCTTGCTACCTCTGCCGTAACTTATTGTTGACAGATGCAGGATTATAAGCAAAATGACTATTTACTTATTATTTATTTAATTATTTGTATATGTACCACAGGTTCCACTCGTTACACTAAATGATGGGGAGGAAATACACCAAAATTACATAGACCGTAAACAGGAACAAAGAAACGTTATTGTCACGTTCAAGGGCTGTTTTTTTTTTCATAGGCACAGGGACGACGCAAGTTGCGAAGTAAATAAACTACATTTTGACGAACTTGTGCCCATAACACAACTTCTGGCAAACACTGTTCGGTGACGGGAAAAACAACGTGTGCGGTTGAGCGTCGGTGGCAAAAATAATGCCAGCGTTCTTCTGACCGGTCCGGAATTTTACACGTATGTCGGAATTTTACAACCAGGACGCCAAACGTACTAGAGCATGGACGCCCACAGCGCGCGTGTCATATGATAAAGGGGGCCCACTCTTTTATCGAATGCATCTCCAACGCGCTATCGACGCCGCAACTAGCCGAAAACGGTGCTGCGCAAAAAAAGAAACGGATACCAACTGACATTAGCGCATGTGGCAGTGCTCCTCCAGCAAAGAGCATCGTCCCGATACTGCAAAAGAGACAAGGCAAACAAGACGCGAAACTTGCAAGCAAGTAACGAAAAGAAAAAAAAAACGATTGTTAGCGAGTCCGCTAAAGCTGAAAAAACCTCATTGATGCGCACGACGTGGACGAATTCGGGGCGCGATGGGAGTCGTACAGATTGGGTGAATAATCCGAAACAACGTCGTGCGTGAATGACTAAAGGCGCCGTGTCATCTTGTGGGGACAAAGTAAAGAAGGAGGAGCTTCTTGCTGAGACTGCGACGACGAAGCTATGTCCACACCATCCCACGATCACCAGGCGCGAAGTAATGTTTCCGCCGCCGCAAATTGCAATGTCGGGCATCGGTATGTTGCTGCCGCTTGATGAGTATCGGGGCAAGCTGGTGGGCATAATCGGCATGTTGTAGAAAGCCGGTGTCATTTTTTTCGGCGTCCTCGTCGTCGATGTGGGGTAGCATGGATTTCAGCTTAGTACTGGGTTCTATGCCATAAACCAGCTTGTAAGGAGACATATGGATTGTCTCTTGCTGCAGCGTAATACGCGGACCTGACGCTGTGGAGAACTTTGTCTCATGTCTTGTGCTCGACATCCACGTACATTGCGAGCATACTGGAAAGTATTTTGTTCCGTCAGGCCGTTCATCTGGGGGTGGTAGACGGTAGTTCGGCGATGACGCGTATGGCGGAAACTCAGAATCTGCTGTGTGGACCAGGGAACGGCGTTTCTGTGTCGGTAATGAGGAACTCGGGTGCACAATACCGATGCTACTCACAAAAAATCTTGAGACCTCGAGTGCACTTCCTGACGGTAATGCCTTTGTTTTGGCGTAGCGTATCAGGTAGCCTTTCGCCACTGCAAGCGACTTGTTTGCGCAAGTCGACGTTGGGAACGGGCCTCGTAAGTCAATCCCGATTCGTTTACGGAGTTTCGTCAATGGGTCTCTAGGCTTGAGTAGTCCAGCCAGCCTGGCAATAGGGGGATGGGGGGGGGGCTTACGGCGCTGACAGTCACGGCAGGTCCTTACGTACTGAGCAACATTGACGTTGTGACGCCGCCAGTAGTATTTTTCCCGAATTCTTAGTAAACTACGAGCGAATTCTAGGTGCACTGCTGCAGGCTCATCGTGGGGTGCTTCTAAAATTCCTTGCCGCAGATTGTCTGGCACAACTTGGAGGTATGTCGACTTATTTGGTGCGAAGTTCTTCCGGAGTACGCCATTGCGCAGGCAGAGCGACGAAATGGCATGCCTGTACGTCCTGAGTTGTGAATCGGTGTTGTGCTCTAAGGCGTCAACGACGCGGCGTAGGTCGGGAGAGGTGCGTTCGCTGTGTGCAATGTTACTAGCACTTATCAGCCAAAGAAGCGTCGTCGTTGTGATCGTTTGGCGACGCTGGACCGACGGGTGTTCTCGACAGGCCGTTGGCATCGGAAGGTTTTTTTCGCTAACTTATAGACTATTGTCCCATCAAACCCGTGTAGCCGTTAGCTATAGCAAGCCAGGCCACTTGATGGGTCGTTCAGGTTAGTGAACCAGCACAAACCATAATGGTCGCTGACAACCTTTAACGCCATGCCATACGATTTGGGCCGAAATCTGGTGACCACCCAGACGACAAGCAAGACACCCCTTTTTGGTCGTGGAATAATTGCATTCAGCCTTCGACAGAGACCTTCTCGCGTATGCCATGACTCGCTCACAGCCGTCCTTTGGACCGATACAGCGCCAAGCCCTGCGCCCCTTGTGTCCGTGTGAATTTATTTATTTATTTATTTATTTATTTACAGATACTGCTGTCTCAATACATGAGACATAGCAGGAGAGGATACACCAGAGATTAGATCAAAACAACATACAATGAATTTGAAACGTAATTACAAAATGTGGTTAGACTATTCTTTCAAAAACTCTTCATTTGGTTTTTCCCGCAAGGAACCAGCTAGGTTGTTGGCATTCTCAACAAAATACCCAAGTATTGGCGGCGACTACAGCCGTCGTTGAAGTTGCCGGAAGGAGTCTTCCTCTGGCTAGTCCCACACAATGTTCACATCGGCTTTCGTGAGGCGAGTAGCGGGCTCGGCAATTCGTGGGAAATTCCAGGCAAAACCACTGTAGTATGCGCAAAGTCCGAAGAACATGCGAACGGCTTTCTTGTCAGAGGGCTGTGGAAAGCTGCGGATTGCGGCCGTCTTCTGTGAGTCAGGGCGTACGCTGTCACGATTAATGACGTGGCCTTAAAACAGCACCCCCTCGTAAGCGAAGCGACACTTCTCTGGCCTTAAGGTCATTCCAATAATTTGATCGCGTCTAGTACAGCCTTTTGAGCTGCACGTGAAAGTTTTCTGCGAAAACACTGAAGTCCTCGAGATAAACACGGCAAGTTTGCCAGACGCCTACGGCTGGCGCGAATTTCTCCAGTGTCCCCTCCTTAATGACTTCGGTATGGTTGTCGGTGCATACAGGGATGCTTTCCCGGCTAGACGGGCGTTTTCCAACCCGAAACACCTCTACCAAAAAGGTCGAGTTTATGTCCCAGTGGTTGTGCGTAGGCAAAATAACGAAGTCGTTTGGGAAGTAAATAAACTATTTGGGCTAGCTTGTGCCCTTAAGAAAACATTTAGTAAACACTTTTCGGCGGCGGCAAGAACAGCATGTGTGGTCGAGCGCCGGCGGCAAGAAAAATTGGCTGCGGCTCAGCTCGACTAACCCTGGATACACAAAGCGAAATCATGGTTGAACCTGGTTAAGCCTTGGTTTCACTTCGTTTATCTTTCATTTAGATGCCATTATTATACTTAGCTATAGAATAACATTTACGCCAGGTATGACGGCTATGCTTTTGTTGGTGGGTAGACATGAGTGTGATTAGGCTTATTTAGACGCGCATCGTTCAACGGTGCGACGCCTGTTGTGCCGCAGGGCAAGCGCAAGTGCTAGACATGAAAAAAGACGCCGCGGACATATGCCGCGTCGAAGCACAAACGGACAGCGCGTGAACGCGTTTACTACATAGATCTCGACGGTGCGACGCCGGATGCTTTCCGGGCCCTCTCCAGTGAAGCAGCTTGCCGGGCGATATCTGTGGGGTGTTCAGACGCCGATTGGCGACGACGGCTCAAAGCCTCCCGCTCCCGCGCAATGCTCAAAGAAGGCGGCCCGGCCTCGCTCTCATCCATGTCTAAGCTCCCACCATAGATTAAAGAACCAACTTTAGAGAAGAGAAACTGTATCTTCCACAGTGGTACGAAAATAAGAAGCGGCAACGCATGGAACTGAGCGGTGCACCCGACAGATGGCGCTACATAAACAGGAAGCGGAAATGCATTTTTAGTGCAATATCCAATATGGCCGCTTTTTACCGCTGGTGTACGCTGGGTACGTGCCGTGCTCGCCTTGCTCTCTTTGCAGCACGCCTCAGCTGCCGCGTTTTAATTGCCAAGAGAGTAAGAGCCTCTACTGACGCCCATACAAACAAGCCACAAGTGAGTGAACAGAAGTGCGACTTTAGTGGCAGTAGGAAAGCAGTGCGACATCTCGCACAAGAGCAGAAATAAAATTTGCATGTTGAGATGCGCTTAAACCATTAGCCCGAGCTAGTAAACTGCTTACTTTCGTCGTCCCAGACGGTGGTCTGGTAACGAGCGACAATCATCAGCGCAAGGAAATTGGGCAGTGTCCCTCCTGTTTTCATGGACAGTCGCCGTAACTTGCACTGCGAAGCAATCGGGTGACACTGGGCATCTGCTGCCACAGCGAACAGAGCGACATGGACTACCCGGCATTTTAGCGTTACCCTCCTTTCGCACCTGCACGTTTCTCTTTGTTCTTTGGAGGCCGCTAATGTTTAATACAACGTCCCCAACATTCTCAATATGGACATAGCACCTTTTGCAGGCCTTCCACCCATGTGGCTCTCATCTTCATATGATCGGACCATGTAATCACGTGTGCTGGTCTCCGTTCACGCCACATCACTGCCGATGAAGGCCCACAAGCATAATTTGCTGGCGGCTGCAGCAGGAAAGGTCGAACGGGGAGAGTACCAATAACGGTGCGTGTAAATTGGGAGTATGACACTGTGTGGACTGCAGGACGAGATGGTTATCTCGACAGACTGTTGCCCATGCAGCTGACCAGGTGCCTACATCCAAGAAACATAACACGGCGACGATTATCAAATGAGACTCATCATTAAATCACCGCATAAGGTTCAGACAATATACTCTACATTGGCTAAGATCCACATGAGAACAGTTGGCCATTCACGCTCTACAGGTCTCTTACAGCACATTCAGCTATCCCAATTCAGGCACAGTGCTTGCCTACGTCGAACATGGCAGTCTAGGAACGACTAACAACCAGCAGCGCAAGCAGATTCGACGGTGCCCCGCCTGTTTGCATTGACAGTCGCCGTAACTGGCAGTGCGAATCAATCGGGTGACGCAGGCACCTGCTGTCATAGCCAACACAGAGACATGAACTATCCAGGCATTCTAGCGTTACCTCCTTTCCTACCTGCAAGTTTCTTTTTGTTCTTTTGGTTGCCGCTAATGTGCCGCTCACACATGGCGCCCCACCTGCTTTCAATATGTGCATGGTCTGTGTTGTAGGAATCGCAATTTTGCAGCCACTTTTGCAGGCCTTTATATCCGTGTGGATATTAACTTCACATACTTCAAACCATGCAATTTTGTATGATGGTCTCCGTTCATGCCAAATGACGGCAGAAGGAGGCCACAAGCACACATTACACAAGACTGCAGCAGGAAAGGGCGAACAGGGAGCACCAACCACACTAAATGTAAGCAGGGAGTCTGTGTCACTGTGCCGACTGCTGGAGCAGGTGCGTACCTCTAGAGGCCGTTGCCCTATGCAACTGACCAGGCCGCCACATCCGAGAAATGTAACACGGCAACCATGCCCATGTGGGACAGCATTGAAACAAGACTCTGCAATCAAATCACTTCAACATACTCTAACATAAAGCTCAATGTATACATTGGCACTATACACTATACTTTGGCTTCGATCCACATGACAACAGTGAGCATAAATGCACACCGGTCGCTTGCGGCATGTTCAATCGTCAAAGTATGCATGGTGCTTGCCTTCGTCGCACATGGTAATCTGGTAACCACCAACAACCAGCACGTGTTTGCACCGACAGTCGCCGGTGAAGATGAGCAACTTGCATTGGGAAGCAATCGGGGGACGCAAGCATCTGCTGCTGCAGCCAACACAGCGACATGCAGTCCCCGGCATTTTAGCATTACCTCCTGTCCAACCTGCACGTTTCTTTTCGTTGTTTCGCATGCCGCTCACGTGTAACTCACACTTGGTGCCCCATATTCTCTAAATATGACCATGGTCGGTTTTGTGGGCATCACCCTTTTGCAGCCACATTTTCAGGCCTTTCCACACATTTGGATATCAACTTCATACACTTAGAACCATGGAATCATGTATGAGAGTCTCCATTGACGCTAAATCATGGCCAAGGAAGACCACAAGCAAAATTTGTACACGACAGCAACAGGAAAGGACGGAACGTGGAGCACCAACCACGGTGCGTGTAAATTCGCAGTCAATGACACGCTGCGGACGGCAGGAGCAGGTGTTTGCCTGGATAGATTATTTCCCAATGCAACTTACGAGGCTCCCACATACGAGAAACGTAACACGGTTACAAGTACGAAGTCGGACAGTAGCGAAACCAGATTGTGCAACCAATCCCATCAATGTAGCTTGCGCAAAAACACAAGCTGTCAAGCAAGAATAGCAATTCTGAATGAGACTAGGAATTAAATATGGCAATGAGCAATGAATCCGTTTACCATTATTGTTTGGAAGAGGAAGAGCCATGTTCTCTAACAAGAACGTGGAATGAAAACGCTTGCATTCATTGAAAAAAAAATTACATGGCACAAGTAGAATTTGGCAAGGCCAGGAAGCTCATTAAGGAAGGGCAAGCTGACGGAAGTCTTTTGGCCAGCGTCGTCCGTGCTTGTTCAGAGGTTGCAGGTACATCTGAAAACACAGAATTTTTGTTGTTGTGGTACCTGGATGACTCGGCCAATATCCGTGCTTGGGGAATGATGGCGGAGGCTTCTTTCACTATTGACGCAGTCATCCATAGACTTTATATCTCATCCAAATAATTCTGGAATGGCTTCTTTGTTCGGGATGTATAGCCTTGCGAATTCGGCTCCAGCCCCTTACTGCTGGTGTAGATGGGGGCACCCGTGGTGACCAAGATGTACTTGGCACAGATTCTGTTGGGGCAGAACAGGGACACATGAGATACAGCAGAGATTATCCGAACTCATGTAGTGTTTTCTTTTATGTTCGAACCAATTATGCTGAACTGTAAACATGAACAAACGTTCATATCATCTCCTACAAACAAATTACATGTATCTCAATACTAGCAAGACAATACAGGATATATCATTCATATTTATTTCTGAACCAGGTGTTCTTCACCGTGTAGTGGCAGCCAAAGTCCACACAATAACCTTGTTGTAGCAGGCAGCAGCTTCTGTTTGTGCATGGAGTGTGTTGCTTTATACTGGTGCCGTCCTCATTACTGCATGCCTGGAACACAAATATTGATTGCAGCATAAATTTCATTGCATAGACGGCACGCCCTACATGACGAACCCACCGCTGGACACCTCAGATTCTCCAGAACACTGTCGAGGATACCGGAAAGGTATTATTCGCCGCGCCTGACCGCCGACGTCTCTCGTTATGTAAGAACATGCCGAGACTGTCAGCGATGCAAGGCACCACCGACAAAGCCAGCGGGATTACTACAGCCAATCCAGCCTCCTTGCCGACCGTTTCAGCAGATCGGGATGGACTTGTTGGGACCCTTTCCGACGTAAACAACCGGAAATAAATGGATCGTTGTGGCGTCGGACTAACTCACTCGCTGCGCCGAAACGAAAGCACTGCCAAAATGCAGCGCAGCCGAAGTGGCGAAATTCTTTGTCGAAAACATGCTGCTGCCACATGGCGCCTGAGAAGTCCCCATCACTGACAGAGGAACGGCCTTTACAGTGGAGCTCACCCAAGCCAGCCTGCAGTACAGTCAGACAAGGTGCAGGAGGACAACTGTCTACCACTAACAGATGAAGGGTCATACGGAGCGCCTCAACAAAACCCTCGCGGACATGCCAGCAATGTACGCCAACGTTTAACACAAAACCTGGGATGCCGTTCTGCCGTACGTAACATTCGCTTACAACACGGCTGTGGAAAAAACAACGTTGATCACGCCGTTTAGCAGGTTTACGGCAGGCACGCGAAGACGACGCTCGACGCCATGATGCTGCACGTCCCTGAAGAAGAGAATCTGGACGTGGCTACATATCTCCACCGCGCGGAAGAAGCCAGACCGCTTGCCCGCCTACGGATCAAGAACCAGCAATGTACCGAGAGCAGACACTACAACCTCCGACGACGCTTCGTCGAGTACCAGCCCGGTGACCGTGTTTGTGTTTGGACCCCGGTTCGCCGACGAGGGCTGAGTGAGAAATTATTGCAACGCTATTTCGGACCCTGCAAGGTCATTCGACGTATAGGCGCACTGGACTAGGAGGTCGTGCAAGACGGCATTTCACATTCACAACAGCGCCGCGCACGATCTGAAGTGCTCCACGTTGTGCGTCTTAAACCATTTTACGGACAGTGACAACCTCACTTATTTTGTTGTTCTCTTTGCTACGGGTCTTTTCATTTATTACTTTCGTTTGCAGCATCGGGTCCATGAATTTAGAGGGGGGTATTGACACGTGTACTTGTTTGTCTTTATCGGGCGACACGTTTCACCACCGAACCAATGTTATCGATGCTTCCATCCGCTGTCTGTGACTGAACCTTCTGTAATCTGATCACATGTGTGCGCGCCGCGAATAATATAGGGCGAGAGAGAGATAAAACTTTACTATGTCCTTGATGGGATTCAGGGGGTGGCGAGGTCGGGAGACTAACCCCCAATCCCCCCTTCCTCAGACAGCGGCCAGTCGTTGCTATCTGGCGGCGTCTTCGGACATCCGGATGGCCAGAGCTGCTCCTCTGGGTCCAAGCTAAGCAGTAAGGTCTCCCACTGCTCGGCCGTATTTAAAATGCGTCTGTTAGTGCGGGAGGTATTGGTGGATGAGGCTTTGGGGCATTACCAGATATGATCGAGGTCAGCGTGGGCCTCGCACGCGTTGCAGAGTGGGCAGTATGCATCGGGGTATATGCGGTGTAAAGCACGGGGTTGGAAAACTTCGTGTCTGAAGGAATCGCCATGTGGTGGATTGAGACTTATTCCGTGTTTTGTGTGCTGGGTGGTAGCGTAACCGTTCTGTGCGGTAGTGCACGAGAATTTCTCGGAACGTGACCATTCGGTCCCGCGCGTGACCGCGATGCAGAACAGAGGGCTGGTCGGGATCGGAAGACGCAGGAGAAGGATGATGCGCCCGGTGTGCGAGACTCGGGCGGCATCGTTGGCGGCTTCGTTTCCAGCGAGACCCGAGTCACCAGGGGACCAGATGATCAGCACGCGGCGTTGCCTTGAGGGAGGAGTGGCAGCGAGAATCTTCTGCACTTCGGATGCTATCAGTCTTCTTGTGTAGGTACGAATGGCCGTTTTTGAATCGCTGATGCAGTGTGCATTGGTAGCCGCGTAGGTCAAAGCGATGGCCGTTTCTTCTCCTACTTCGGGTTGCGTGGTGAACATTGATGCGGCCGCGGCGAGGCGGTACTGCGTACCCGCGACTGCGACGACCGCCATGGCGTTTTGGTTGGGGTATTCTACTTCGGTCACGCAGGTTACGTCAGATGCTTGGTCGTAGCGCTTTTGTAGTTATTTAGCTCTTTCTGCATGTTGCTCCAGATTGTGTTCAGGGTGCATACTGCGAGGTATGGGTGGGATAACTAGCTGAGCACAAATGCTTGGAGGGATTAGCACTTTCGGTCCAAATTGGATGGTGCAATTTATGCCTTGGGTGCCTAGAATGTGCCTGCCCGTGGGGGAATTGGCGAGTCGTTCGTATTGACTAATACGCTGCGCTTCAATAAGCTCGTCTATGGTGTTATGAATGCCAAGGGCGTCCAGTTTCTCGGTAGTTGTGGTGATGGGAAGATGTAGCGCTTGATTATAGGCCCTCTTGATCTTGGTATTGAGTTTGAGCTTGTCAGTTGCATTGAGGCTAAGGTACGGGGTGACATAGGTGATCTTGCTCACGACGTAGGCGGTTACCAGGCGTATAAGCTTGCTTTCGTTCATGCCGGGATGTCGATTTCCGATGCGTGCAATGAGGCGAGTGGTTTGGTGTGCATGATTGTCTAATTGCTTGAGTATCTCCGTGTTTCTGCCGTTTTGTTGGATGCGTAAGCCAATGATACTAATGCTAGGTACAGTAGATACGCGTTGCTGGTGCACGTGGAGTTCTATCTCGGGCGGTTGAGGGTCTGGACGTCGACCTCCACAATTAGGCTTGTACAGAAGGAGGTCCGATTTCTGTGGGGAGTACGCCAGGCCACGCGGTTGTACGTGTGCAACTACCTCGTTGATGGCTTGCTGCAGCGTGTCTTGGATGTCTCCGTCGCTGCCCCCGGTCAACCACAGGGTGATATCGTCGGCGTCGAGGCTATGCCTGAGGTTGGGGATGCCAGCTAATGCAGGCGGCAGTACGAGCAAGGCCACGTTAAACAGAAAAAGGGATAGAACCGATCCTTGCGGCGTGCCTTTGCTACCGAAGTAAATAATTGGCGACTGCAACCCTGCGATGGTAGTGGTGGCCCTGTAAGGAAATTCTTCACGCAGATATATGTTCGATGTCCAACCTGGAGTTCTGCCAGTTGGTTCAATATAGCCTCATGCGTGACGTTATCGGAGGCTTTGGTTAGGTCTAGCCCCAAGATGGCTCTGGTGTCCAGCCTGGAGCTTTTGTCGCCATCGATAATTTCGTGCTTGAGCTGAATCATGATATCTGGAGCAGAAAGCTTCGGGTGGAAGTCAAGCATGGTATTAAGGAAGAGTTCGTTCTTGTTCATATGTCTCTGTAAGTGTGTGAGGATGACGTGTTTCAGGACCTTTTCGACAGATGAATTTTCCAGTAGGAGGCGCTACTCGGGTTTGGGAACCATAATAATTTTGGCTTCTTTCCATTGTGAGGGGATGTTTCCAGTTTCCCATTATGCGTTAAAATAAGCAGTGAGGGCTGTATAAAATCCTCATCTAAGTTGCGAAGCATTTTCTTAGTAATGTCATCAGGTCCCGGGGCCGAGGTAGGGCGGAGTGCGAGGATGGCTTCACGTACTTGCGCTGCTTGTATGGACGCATCCAGTTGGTCGTTAACGGTGCCTGTTTATGCTGGAGCGGGTGTAGTAGGTTGAAGTCCTATGTGTTGGTCTATCGGCTCTTGAAGAACTTGTGCGTCCGTGCCCGGATGGATGGGAATTATATTGTGCAAGTTTTGCGGTTGTGTGTTCTTGCTGTTGGCCGGATCGACGAGGCAGCGAAGGATATTCCACGTTTAGGGCAGGTTCGGTTGCCGCTCCATGCTGTCGCATATGCTGTGCCAATTTCAACAAGTAAATTGCGCATAGTCTTCGGTGTGAAGGGTGAGAGTACTAATACGTTTCGTGAATGTTCGGTTGAGCTTGTGTTTTTATCTGCGTTGCAGACTGGCGAGGGCTTTCCGCATATGAAGTAACTTGCTTTCTGCCTCCTGCAGATTGGCTTCCTTAGGCACAAATTTAGTGGCATCGCTTACGTATTGCAGCAAGGATGTGACCCAATCTTCGAAAGGCGGTTGGGAACCCGAAAAAGAGGTGAGGGCTCTGGCCTACCGGAGAGCGTCCCAGTTCGTTATGCGTAGTTGACGGCCCTTAGGCTTTCGCGGGCCCGCTCGAACTCTTTGGATTAAATAGTGGTCGCTGCCCAAGTTGCCTTGTGTGTTGATCCAGTCTGCTTGTGAAATTCGTTTTGCGAATGTGAAGCCCGGAGTAGTGTCTCTGCTGACGCTGTTTCCCATACAAGTGGGACAATTTCGATCCGTGAAAAGAGTAACATCTAGATTCTGTCCGTCAAGCGATAGTTGTGTTCACTTTCGGCGGTCCATTGGGTATCCCCATGCCACCGCGGGGGCGTTTAGGTCGCCGACAATGAGCAGGGGGGCTCCGCTAGCTACTTGATCTGCTTTGGTGAAAAGTCGTAGAAACCTATATGTTGTTTGGGGCTGCTGTACACATCGAGGATGAAGAGGCTCTGTTAGTTGCGCCTTGAAGACGGGATGATCACCAGCAAAATGTGCGCTGGTGTATCAATGCCTGTGTTATGCTGTATAACCGGAATATTTCAGTTAACTAGTGTGGTTACTTGGGGCCTGCAGTTATCATCGCAAATTGCAGTGTATGCTCGGTATCCCGACAGCTTAGCCGCTTCTCCGGTCTCTTGTAATGCGATAGCATCGGGGAAGTTTGGGGTGCGATAAAGGTAATGTATTGCCCTAAGTGTGCTCTAAGTGTGTGCTACCTACTGTATTTGGCAGTTCCACTGCCAAATACAGTAGGTAACACGTTCTGGATTACTCGCAGCCATCTTTGTCGGGACGCGAGTTCGGCTTCTTTAGGGGACCTGCTTTGGGACGGAGTAGTGTGATTTCCAATTCTGTCAAACGGGTGTTGTGTCGTTGAGCCAGAGCTGCGACCATGTCTTGAAACACTTTACGCGTTTCGTCCATGTTTTCCTGTCGCTGTTCTCTTGCCGCAAAGGCTTTCTCAACTCGGGGCAGTAGTACCGTTTCTAGTTTCGCAGTAAGGAGGTTGTACATTGCGCGTTCGAGAGCCTTTGCAATGGAGGCGTCGAGCAATGTGGCAAGCTTACAGTCTAAGGCTTCGTTCAGGTTGCGTTCTATCCGCTGTTGCATCTCAGTGAGGGCCTTACAGTTGACATTTCCTTCTGAAGTGTATGGTGGCGTTGCCGCTTTTGAGATTGGTTCGAGAGCTTTGCGTTTGCGCGGGGTTGGTTGTAGGGTGGTTTGAGGGCAATCTATTGCAGGGATAGGAAGGATGTCTGCATTTGATGGTAAGTGTTTGGGTTGTCTTTCTGCAAGCTGTGATGTGAGGTTAGCCTTTTCTGTCTTGAGGTCTTGTATCTCAGCACGTAAGGATCGGAGCTCCTGCATGAAGCTGTGCATGGTAGCGTCACTAACTGTGTTAACTGTGGTTGCTATGGGTTGTGTGATGTCACCTATATGGAAGACAATGGTGGCCCAGCTTACCTTCGGGGGGGGGGGGGTGCGTCTTGCACTTTAAATGTGGTCGTTCTAAGGCTTGCGTTTCCTTGCTGCTGCGGCGGTGTTGACTCTGGTGCGCTCCGGGGGTGATTGCGTCCTTGTGACTGACGGGTCATGTTCCGCTCTTCAATGAACCTCGTTCACTCTACTTAGATAATCGAGTATGAGCTGCTGGGTATCTGCCACACCTAAGTGAGCCTCTTTGATACGGATATAGGTCACCAGTTATGTGGAGCTAAGTATGTGCCGCCCTTCAATAAATTACCTTTCCATGAACTTAGGTCAATGTGTATATGTAAGTCACTATGTGCAGCACATTATGTGCGGCTCTTTAGTAGGCCAGGTTCACGTTAACTTGGGTGGGCGGTTATCCATCGTAGTTATGACTCGCGCTTACTCAACGCCATCATCGACAGAAGAGGAGACGATGCAGTGCCATCTACTACACTGCCGTATCGACGAATATTTTGTGGTAAATTTAATTGATGGGCAGAAAATGCCTATGCTTTGTATATGTACAAACTTACAGCACTGAATTTAAAATCTGCGTAGAAAGCAGCCGGACATGGAGGACATATCAGCAGACATCATATGCTGACGCCTGTTTACGGTAATACGTTTAGTGCTAGTGTTTATTGCGTTATCCCACATACCAGCATCGCGCCTGACGATATACAGCGATGTGATCGCAATGTGGTGGTGCCCTAAATAAGACGGTCCAAAGCAGCTGCTGCAATGACAAACAGATTTATGCAAGTCGAGGCTTCTATACTGGAAGGCTTGCTGTATGTCAGTCGATGTAAATTGACGAAATTGCTATTATTTGATTAACCAACGTAATGCGTATTATATTAGCAATATTAGGTGCTTGAGAAGGCGGGGCTCTTCACCCCATGAAGTATTATTAGCTGCACGAATTCCAAGTGTAATAGATCGAGAGACATTCAAGAAGTTTCTTTACGCATCACATTACATATAAAAAGATAGCTTCTTTATTATTTCACATTCGATCCCACAGTACCCACTGCGGCGAGCACTCCAAGCAGCTCCACCCGAAAGGCGGCGACTAATCCTACACGTGAGTATCTCGTCAAGAAGCCCACAATGCGTGTAGCCGTCGGAGAATATAAAACTATAAAACACTTCCTTTCCTGAGTAATGCTTCAGCAGCATTAGTGGGAATGCCAGCGTAACTCTTTCGTTTGTGTTCCAGTAAAAACATGAACACGTTCCTTCATTTTCCGAAACGCAGGATGCATAACTGCAGTGTGTGAGTGCCGTGTAATCACGGGAAAAGGCCGCACCGGTATGTGCGCCGGACCCGCATCATGACAACGCAAAATTTGCAAAGAAAACGAGAAAAAATCGTCTCCGGTGCAATGATGCGGCGCACACGAATCTGGAATTCGAGGCGCACCGCTGCTAAAGTGGGACAGCTGCAATTTGACTTCTGAGGCCGGAGTGCTGCTACGATCAGCTCCTTCGTGTTCTTACATGCAGCGCGTAAGTCGCCGGCGCAATCTTTTCTTTGGGCGGTTAGCTTTCGTAGCAAAATCTTTCGTCTCATTTGTAAGCTTCCGGGCATCTGCAACGAAGGGGAAGGGTTTGTGCGCGTACGGCGCTGACATTTTAGCGAAAGGTTTGCCGTACGTCGAGGAGCACGGCATAGTAGAAACCCGTTGCCAATTATGCGACAACGACAAGTGCGGATGTTTGTGACTGAAGCAGTATTCCGAGCTCGCCGCAACGAACAAATCTGTCTAGGCGGTTTTTGGGTAAGCGTGCAAGTTCCCGCAAGTGTATGTCGGCAAATTACATCAAATAGCCCGGTGCCAGTCTAAGGACCACACCTCGCAAAAATAGCGAAAAAATATCCAGTCCTTGCACAGGTATGTGGGTTATATGAAGGCTCTGAATATTATCTGTGCAGAAGAGCGTCATCAGGGCGAGAAATTAGAGTTCACTTGGGTCTTTGGCATCAAGCGTATTCTGTAAGCTCTCCACGTACAAAATGAATGTGGTATTCTGAATGTTGGTAGAGAGAGTTGAACAGAAAACAGAAAGCGGCAAAACGATGATGCACCACCGGGTGCATCATCGTACATCATCATCTTTTCCTTTTTTATTTCTACTCTTGCCATACAAATTATCAAACACTGACTGAACCCATAGACAGAGGCTAGTGTGGGGTTCAGAAACAAAAATACACGATGGCAATGACACAACACTTGTGTAAAATAGAAAGCCCCAAATCACGGCGAAATTCCAAAGCACACTATACAATGAGGAGAAAATAATATAATATGCATTTTACAGCAGAATGAATAAAGATCTGTAATGAACAACACTGTACAACAAACACATTGACCTCGGCGAGTGCCCGTATGACAGGTCCGTTACAAAATAGTGCTTTTTTTTACTGGTAAGGCTAACTCCGGTGCAAGAAAGAGACACGAACGTGAAAACTCCTAAAAGTAGGTATCCATAATATTTAATTCGCAGAAGGCAATCAAGCAGAGCAAACGAACGTACCAGGGTCGTCTATGCGTTATTTTAGACTATACTTCATCGAGGAAAAGTACCTAGATAGCTAGAAATGTACTCACCCGGCGACGACTGAAAAATGAAACAGTATCTGACGCCTGCTTCCGGCAGAAGACAAAAATTAGGCGACGCAAGATGTCCAAAAGTGTCGAATAACGAGAAGCTTTAGTTTCTTCGACAATAATCTTGGGTGGATTTTTCGTGTATTGTATAGTAGCCTTCACTGCACGGCGACAATTTGTTTGAAGAGTACTTTTCGTTTAGTGTAGTTCTCGCCATAGGTTGTGGTTTATATCTGACGTTGAGATTTTAAGGTCTCAAAAAGTGATTTCACTTAAAAAGCTCTGTCGCCAGGAATTTAATCCTGACCCGAGGATCACTAGAAAAAAGAGAGGGATGGGGCATTGCCTTTGGTATGTCTAACAATTGCAGGCTTCATAAAGCTAATAAGGAAACAGTTTGGTTGAAGTGCGTGATAAACGTCATGTAGACTATTGCGACGTTCACCACGCCGTACCTTTCAAGGGGATGATCCAAGTTGCGCGCTCAATGGTGTAATATTTAAGCCCCGCGAAGATCCTAGCCAAACAATTGTAAATAGTTGGTTGGCCTTACGCTAATTGTGGCCAGTTTCTCAAACCAACGGACAACTGCTATCTTTAGATCTTTCACATTTGGTCGGCTCTTATGGCTATCTTCGCACCGTATGTTCGCCGTGCACAGTTCTTAGACGTGAAACCATATTTATGTAAAGTTCCTATTCTTCAAGTTCGCACGCATATATTTCTGTTTCGTGAAGGAACGTCGTAAAGGCTGCGCAAGTTGGTTGAACTGTACTTTGGAGTGTACGTGGGGACCAGTAATCTGCATTTTGTTACGCAGAAAAAGTTATGGCCTCCAGTGGTATATCCTCCCACAACGTTGCCACACTTAAAACACAATAGACACTGCCGTAACGATCAACAGGTTATCAAAAATTAATAAAGTTTACAAGCTAAACAAAAGCCGTAAGGCAAAGCTCGGCCAGTACAACAGGTGCAAATGAGTAAACAAAATTAAATTGGTTTCGTGCCAGCGTCTCGAAGCTTCACAGTGGGGTATGTGGAGTGCCCTATTACTAACGGCAATATAAGCTTGCTTAACGTAACCCGGAAACAGGGTAAACAAATGTTCTTGCCATCCGATCCACCTGCATTTGGAAGCGACCATCATATGGTGAGATTGAGCCCATTACCTTACGGTTAGCAGGTGAAAGCCACCGCCACTAAGTCACCTTGCCGTGAAGCAAAGAAGAACTGAAAGGTTATTTTCATTCAGCGTGTATTGCCTATTAATGCTAAATATTATTGCGATATCATCGAGCGATGCTCAAGGGACAAGCCGCCGCGAGAACGACGACGAAGTTGGTCTGTGCACTTGGCGCGGGCGAGTGTAGGTCTGGTGGTCTGGCTCCCGTGTGAATACCCTGTATATAGCTTCTTTCATCTGTGTTTTTCCACACGTAACATTCTGGTGGAGGTCAGCGATCCGCGTCCTCACCACGGAACTCCGGTGTGGTCGGTATATCGAGCTTGTCACCATGCCTCCCGGTGACGAGACAGCCTCTGCAACGGCTTCGGCTTGTCCGACTGCTCCAATCATCACGGTTGCCCAACATCGCGACCCTGGTGTGTTCTCTGGCCTGGAGGGAGAGGACGTTGACGAGTGGATCAAGCTCTATGAACACGCCCGTGCTAATAACATGTGGGATCCAACGATCATGCTCGCCAATGTCATCTTATCTCGATCGGCACCCCAGGCGTGTGGCACAAAACGCATAATGACGAGATAAACAGTTGGGACAACTTCAAAGAAAAGCTCAGGGAACTGTTCGGCGACCCCATTGGGCGCAAGGCTGCCGCGAGAAAGGCTCTTGCGTCTCGTGTTCAGACATCTACAGAGCCGTACGTTTCCTACATCCTCGACGTCTTGGCTCTCTGCCGCAAAGCTAACGATACGATGTCCGAAGCAGATAAAGTGTCGCATGTGCTAAAACGCATCGCCGACGATGCTTTCAATTTGCTTGTTTCGGTCACCTCTCGACTTTCGACGCCATCATCAAAGAATGTCGTCGGCTTGAACAAGCTAAGGGCCGCCGTATCACACATCACATCACGCGGCTACCCAACACTGCTGCTACGTTGACATGTCAGGGTCGACCGCGGAAGACCGCCCTCTGTGACGATGTAACCCGTATTGTTCGCCGTGAGCTCGAGGCCACCTGTTTGACAACTTTCTCCGCGACGCCTCCCAATCCACCAGCAACCACGATTGCGCTGATTCAGGCTGTCGTCAGACAGGAATTTCAGAACATGGGTCTCAACTCCGTGTGTTCATCGTCTCCACCCCCGGTTACCCAGTTCTCTAGCAGCCCTCCTCGTACCCGGCAGTCCTTTTCTGCCACATCTCGCCGCAACGCGTCCGAATGGCCTGCCCCTGATGACAGGCCAATCTGCTTCCACTGCTATCGCATGGGCCACGTCGCGCGTCACTGCCGCAACCAATGGCCACAACCTCGTTGGATATACACCGCCGCTAATTCCCGCCCCTTTGGACCTTCTGTTCCCTATGCCACCCGCCATGAACTCATTGCCGCTGATGCTCCTGCCCCGAACCTTCGCTACAGCCGCTCTCCCTCACCTCGACGCTATCCGTCTCGTTCACCCCAATCCCGTCGCTTCTCGCCACCGCCTATCGCATACCGGATCCAGCCGGAATACTAGGCACTGCAGCTTCTGGAGGTCAAGCTGCGTTGTCCACACTGCCCTCAAATCCTCTGCTCACGTTACACACGAACCAACACCTCCTTGACGTTGACCTTGATGGCTATCCTGTCACGGCACTCATCGATACAGGTGCGCATCTTTCTATTATGAGTGCTGCTTTACGACGACGACTGAACAAGCTCCTCACCCCAGCTTCGGCACGCGTCGTCCGCGTTGCGGATGGCGGTACAGTGCCTATCATCGGCATGTGTGCGGCACGTGTCAGCATCGCCGGCCGCGGTACTCCTGTCGTCTTCACCGTGATTGCTCATTGCCCCTACGTCCTCATTATGGCCCTCGATTTTCTTTCCGCGCATTTTGCTCTTATTGACTGCTCTTCCAGTACCCTTCGCCTGCAGTTGCCGATTCTCACAGAACCTTCTGACGCACACCACTGCCGCCTATGCCCCACCGGCTTTATTCGCCTGCAGCCAAAATCAATAGCCTATATTGAACTCTTGCCTTCCCTACCAGTCCCTGATGACGAGTACCTCATCACTCCTCTGCCCGACATTCCACTACAGTATGACGTTACCGGGCCTCACAGTATGCTTACTATTGCTGCGAACCGCACTTTTATGCCTATCTTTACCTTGGATTGGCAAAGCAACTTATACCGCAAGGTATCTGCCTTGCGAACGTTGATTGTCTCGGCGGACCATCACATAGCAACTTTATCGACCGATGCTTCTTGTGAGCTTAGCTGGCCCATCGCGCCAGCCTCGGCCGCCGATCCCAAGATACAGAAAATAGTTGCGACGGACCTCTCTTCTGCGCAGTCTGAAGACCTTTACCAAGTATTATCGTCCTACACAGATATTTACGACTTCGACGATCGCCCTTTAGGCAAGACGCTCGCGGTCAAGCATCGTATTCTTACTGGCGATGCTACTCCTATTCACCGGTGACCGTATCAAGTTTTTGCGGCGGAACGCCGAGTAATTCGAAGTGAAGTCAACAAAATGCTAGGCAAAAACATCACTGAGCCTTCTCCGAATCCCTGGGCGTCACCTGTAGTGTTCGTTAAGAAGAAGGATGGCACGTGGCGCTTCTGTGTAGACTACAGCCATCTGAATAAGATTACTATGAAGGACGTGTACCCGCTCCCATGTATAGACGACGCCCTTGACTGCCTGCACGGTTCCAGCTATTTCTCGTCTATTGATCTTCGTTTTGGATACTGGCAGATTGCTGTCGACGATATCATCATCATCAGCCTGGTTACGCCCACTGCAGGGCAAAGGCCTCTCCCATACTTCTCCAACAACCCCGGTCATGTACTAATTGTGGCCATGCCATGCCTGCAAACTTCTTTATCTCATCCGCCCACCTAACTTTCTGCTGCCCCCTGCTACGCTTCCCTTTCCTTGGGATCCAGTCCGTAACCCTTAATGACCATAGGTTATCTTCCCTCCTCATTACATATCCTGCCCATGCCCATTTCTTTTTCTTGATTTCAACTAAGATGTCATTAACTCGCGTTTGTTCCCTCACCCAATCTGCTCTTTTCTTATCCCTTAACGTTACACCTATCATTCTTCTTTCCATAGCTCGTTGCGTCGTCCTCAATTTGAGTAGAACCCTTTTCGTAAGCCTCCAGGTTTCTGCCCCGTAGATGAGTACTGGTAAGACAGAGCTATTATATACTTTTCTCTTGAGGGATAATGGCAACCTGCTGTTCATGATCTGAGAATGCCTGCCAAACGCACCCCAGCCCATTCTTATTTTTCTGATTATTTCCGCCTCATGATCCGGATCCGCCGTCACTACCTGCCCTAAGTAGATGTATTCCCTTACAACTTCCAGTGCCTCGCTGCCTATTGTAAATTGCTGTTCTCTTCCGAGATTGTTAAGCATTACTTTAGTTTTCTGCAGATTAATTTTTAGACCCACTCTTCTGCTTTGCCTCTCCAGGTCAGTGAGCATGCATTGCAATTGGTCCCCTGAGTTACTAAGCAAGGCAATATCATCAGCGAATCGCAAGTTACTAATGTATTCTCCATTAACTTTTATCCCCAATTCTTCCCAATCGAGGTCTCTGAATACCTCCTGTAAACACGCTGTGAATAGCATTGGAGATATCTTATCTCCCTGCCTGACGCCTTTCGTTATTGGGATTTTGTTGCTTGCTT
This sequence comes from Dermacentor variabilis, assembly GCF_050947875.1. Taxonomy (NCBI): domain Eukaryota; kingdom Metazoa; phylum Arthropoda; class Arachnida; order Ixodida; family Ixodidae; genus Dermacentor; species Dermacentor variabilis. Next base: position 181,299,411 of record NC_134571.1, read on the forward strand.
TATGGAGGACTACGGTGGCTGTGGAGCCGCTATAGATATCTTTCGACGATATGGACACAACCTGATCGCCTATACCAACTTAAAGTAATGCCGTTTGCATTATGCAACGCCCCTGCCATCTTTGAGCATATGATGGACTCCTTGCTCCGTGGTTTGAAGTCGTCCACATGTCTGTGTTACCTAGACCACGTCATCATCTTCTCGCCCACGTTCGACACTCACCTTGAGCGTCTAACAGCTATACTTGATGAATTTGAAAGGCGAAGCTGCAACCTAACTTGTCCAAATCTCGTTTCGGCCTCGGCCAAATTAGTGTTCTGGGCCACCTCGTTGACGCTACAGGAGCATGATCCTGACAAAACTCGCGCTGTCCGAGACTCTCCTGTTCCGAAGACAGCCGCAGACGTACGAAGTATTGTCGGACTATGCTCGTACTTTCGTCGTTTTGTTCAAGATTTTGCGGCAATTGCTAGACCCCTCACTAATATTTTGAAGAAAGGTGCACAATTCTCGTGGGGTACTGCAGAAGCCGCCGCCTTCTCTCGTCTCGTCACGCTTCTCTCCTCACCACCCATTCTCGCCCAAACGACCCTGATGCCCCTACAGAATTGCGTACAGATGCCAGCTTTCATGGCGTAGGTGCCGTCTTAGCCCAGCGTCAGCGTGGCCAGGATCGCGTTATTGGTTATGCGAGCCGCCTCCTCACACCATCGGAGCGCAACTATTCCATTACGGAACGAGAATGCCTTGCTGTAGTCTGGGCGGTTGCGAAGTTCCGTCCTTACTTCTACGGTCGCCCTTTTTCCGCAGTCACTGACCACATGCTCTCTGCTGGCTCTCATCCGTGAAATATCCTACAGGGTGGCTTGGTCGATGGGCTTTGAAACTACAAGAACTTTCGTATTCCGTTGTCTACAAGTCTGGCGGCCTGCACCAAGACGCTGACAGCTTGTCGCGTTACCCTGTTGACGACCCTGACACCTCCAATATTACCAGTGCTGCTTGTGTATTCTCTGAGTCGCAGCTGCTTCATTTCGCCGACGAGCAACGTCGTGACGCCTACGTCAGAGCACTCATCGACCGTTTTGAACACTCTCCGGCCGACGCCACTATACGCCTCTTCATCCTCCGCGACCGTACTCTGTGCCGTCGTAACCTTCATCCGGATGGCTCTGAGTTCATACTTGTCATACCTAAACACCTCCGCTCAACCGTTCTAGAAGAGCTCCACGACGCACCAACGGCAGGACACCTCGGCGTATCTCGAACCTATGACCGTGTACGTCGCCGTTTTTTCTGGCCGGGCCTTGCCTGTTCCGTACGACGTTACGTCGCCGCTTGCGCACTTGCCAACGACGCAAGAAGCCTTCCCAGGCCCCCGCTGGTTACCTGCAGCCGCTCGACATCTTTGCCGAGCCCTTCCATCGTGTCGGGTTAGACCTTCTCGGCCCATTTCCGGAATCTACATCACGAAACAAGTGGGTTGCCGTCACGGCGGACTACGCGACCCGCTACGCCGTAACCTGCGCTCTTCCGACCAGTTGCGCAAGTGATTTTGAGGACTTCCTCCTGAATGATATCATTTTCATTTATGGTGATCCGCGTCAATTGCTAACAGACCATGGCTGTACGTTCTTAGCCAAAGTCATTGACGACATCATGCGTGCTAGCTCAATACAGCATACATTTACCACCTCATACCACCCTCAAACGAACGCCCTCTCTGAGCGTTTGAACCGCACCCTTACAGACATGCTATCTACATACGTTTCAGACGACCACCGTGACTGGGACCAGGCTCTACCTTACATTACAGTTGCGTATACATCTTCCCGTCTCGAAACTGCTGGCTTTTCGCCTTTTTACCTCTTGTATGGCCGTGAACGGACGCTACCCCTGGACACTCTGCTTCCGTCCACCACAGCTTCAACTAGCGCTTATGCCCGTGATGCTATCGCCCATGCTGACCATGCTCGCCAACTTGCGCGCACTCGTCTACAAGTCTCTCGAGGCAAACAAAAGCAACGCTACGACCTCCGTCGCCGTGATGTCCATTTTGTTCCCGGCACCCTCGTGTTGCTTTGGTCAGCATCGCGTAAAGTATGCCTTTGTGAAAAACTGCTTTCCTGCTACACAGGCCCATATCGCGTGCTTCGCCACGTCACCGATGTCACCAACGAAATCGCTGTAGCCACGCCCGGTACGTCCTCGGCTGTGACAACCAGTGACATTGTCCACGTCACCCGACTCAAATCCTACAACTCTCCACGCGCCTTGGATAATTAACAGAACCATGACGGCGCTTTTGCCGCCGGGGGTAGTATTACGATATCATCGAGCGATGCTCAAGGGACGAGCCGCCGCGAGAACTACAACGAAGTGGGTCTGTGCCCTAGGCGCGGGCGAGTGTAGGCCTTGTGGTCTGGCTCCAGTGTAAATACCCTGTATATGGCCAATTTCAACTGTGTTTTTCCGCACGTAACAATATAAACAAAATAACAGTGCTGTGGCGAAGCACTCCCGATCCCATAGGGCTCGATTGAACATTTCTGTTTACGCAATGCAATAGCGAAGGAAAATTACGCTAGCGCAGAATTGTGGCTACGCCCTGGAAAAATACACGCTTCGAAAATTATTTCGTGTTCGTGAACAGTATTACATTTTCAAGGCAGTGTATAGCTACAGAATGTCTGCAGAGAGCGTGGTAGACGCGTCTCGACAGAAACAAAGGAAAGTGCTTTTTTTTACTTACCGTCCTCATTTCAGGAGCGTTCGGCGCCTTTGTTTCTTTATTTCTCGACGAGCGCCAATTTGTCACCCACTTAAAACCGTGAATTACACTTTTTAGAAGCCCTGCAGGGAAATTATTCTGAGGGGTGCCTACCTGTGCGCTCAAGTGGTCATCGAAACACAGCCATTAGTGCGGATTGTTTCAAAGCACGGATTGCAAACTATTAAGGAAGAACGAAAACAACTAATTGTATGTCTTGCCCTTATCATCTGTTTCAAAATTTACTCCGCTAAACGCCATTTAGCATGCCGTAGAGACAGCAAAAAACCTTAGCCGAAGAATTATCGCCGCGAGATGCGATTTTAAGGTTTAAAGAGGTGGAATCAACGTAAACACTTATATAGCAACCAAAATGCTCATCAACAATAATTCGGCTAAATTACAGATCTGCTAGCTGGAAGAAACTTAAGAACGCCTAAAAAATTGGTTTCTTTTCTTACAAGAAACAGACTATGGCGGCAAAGCGACTGAAGCATTCTGCCGCTAATGACGGGGTCTCCGCTTCTGTTCTGCGACGTAGTGGCCGAATGTCGGTAGAGGCAGATTGAATAAACACGCGCCCATAATGCGCAGCTGAAATATAAGTTGCCGAAGCACGTTGCTCCCACTCCCTATTTTTTCCCGCCATCCCATTTTTAATATCTTACTTTCCTGGACGTAAATGATATCCTCCGACAAAAGCTGAAGTGCTTTTCAGAAAACATATCCACCAATCTTCTACGATACTTTCTGTGAGCATCAAAGAGCCGCTAGTAAGCTAAATTATTCCGAAAGCACTCGCTTTCTTAGGGTGGTCTCAAAAAAATTGAGCCCGTCACCAGTTTTAGCAAGTACCAGGTGATTCAGCGTACACTTTCGAAAATGTCTTAAAATTGCCTGTGGCAGACAGCAACATTGTAGTAAATGATGTGGCCTACTCGAAGTGGTGGACATTACTTGCATAAGAAATTGAAATGCATAATGGAATAATTTGTAATAAATTCGCAAATAATGCAACTGATTTCTCTTTGGCACAAATTGCAATTTACAAGTTCTAATCGGGGAGATTGCAAGGCGGCTCCACATCGAAGGAATTCGCAGGTTAACTGCAGTTTCGAGATAATTATTTCCAAACTTTGAGGCGAAATGCATTGGTGCTTCAGGTACTTTTGTGCATCAATGCATAAAGCGGCATTTTCTTAAGAAAGCAAGTGCAACGACAGTGCATTTTTACCGAACGATCTACTGCGTAGATCTCGTAAATGGTGTGATTCACACAGTTCTTTACAAGTGGATGTGCCTTGTAGTCTCCTGCGCTAGAATATGTAAATTGCAATGTATGGCTTAACGTAATCAGGTCGAAGTTTAATTTGCGCATTTTGGTTAATTAGTGAAATACGTATTTAAATATTTTGTGCAAGTATTGTCCGCCTCTTCGAACAGACCAGCTTATGGACTAGAATGGTACTATCTTCCATAGGAAATGTTTGAAAAATTTCGAGCGTGTTGGCTGACATTTGGTTGTGCTTTGGATAGAAGATGGAAACACAATCGAATTTATATAAATCAAATCTAGACGAATCTATGCAATGTTCCTCGAATGGACAGTCGCGCGGCAATTTTGCATGTATCTGCGGGCTCCTTTGAGGCACAAAAAACGCTTTTATGCAGCACATATTGAGCAACAGCAATCTGTAACGAGAGATTTTCATGCTGCTCTTCCATTTTCTCATGGACACTTTTCATCTGATTATAATATTTGAGAAGTTGATTAAGTAGTTCAGACATAAATTAGGGGCTATCAAAAATCATCTCAGCATCTCCAAGTGACGGAAACAACATGACCTGGGCCCTTTACAGCTACCTGGCATTTGTATATGTTCGATGTCTGGCTGAATATACGTGTGACACCCTGTATACCTTTTCACAGCATCGAGCGGAAGGCATCACTACATTTTGGTGCCGTCAAGATTCTCTGCCGGCACTCCTATGTAAATGTGTTATACTAAATACATATCGTCGGCACTTTGCATTTCTTTATTAAAAGGGTAGCGAAGGTGTCGATCTAGATAAGCACCGGAATACGCTCTTTGGATAGTATTAAACTTTTGGGCTGCTAGCACTTAATAAACTGGGGTTTAGCTACAGGAAGGCTATGCTTGCTTGCTTGACGTGCGATGTATTAGTAAACGTTTACTTGATCTAATCAATGTTGTGCAAAAATCTCTCGTAATGTCTTTCATTATTGGGAGTAATTCTCTCAATTCTAGTGTTTAATTTTTATAGATGCTAATTAGAGCGAACCTGACCAGTTAGTGCAAGCTTGAAAAGTTATTTCAGATAAGAAGTATCATTTGCAAGCCTAGCTCATGATACTACAACTGAACCAACGAGTTGATAACAATCTTATAGCTTTATGGAAAACTTAATAGCTTGACAAGTTAACAGGTTTATCCATTGCAATGCAGTATGCCGTAAAGGACATAGTAAAACATAACCACAGAACACCCTATACTATGCAGCGCGACTAAGGAATAAACATTGCAAATTACAAAACGAATGCATGGCGCTTGGATGCTTATGTCATGTTTATGACGTTCCTGGTCCATTTTAAAGCAAGACACAACCATTGTTTGAGAGAAAAAATTTTTGTTGTTGTGTTGCAAAAATTTATGTTAATTTCAGCCATTCTCTGCCTAAGGAGAATATTGGCGCACAGATATCCGCGTGCCAGACAACGTGACCGTGACAGACAACGTCAATGAGAATTCAACCTTGCCGGGAGATGGTGTCTGTCAGTACATATTCTACGACTCCTTCTACAAGAAGGCGAACAGCAACAGCACTATGTTCCTATGTTCCCCTCTCCAATGACAAAAACTATAACCTCTGAATTTTTTCCAGTTTTCGCTGGAAATGAACCTTGCCTTGCGCGAACCGCGTAGAGGCGTCACTTGATGGCGCCGCCTGTGCAGTGGTGTGCGATGGTTCAGTAGTGCTACGGGTATGTAGTGCAGAATCTATGTATTTAATATAACCGGATATTAATTAACAGCGAATATAAGTTTCTTGCACAGGTAACATGGCAATGCAGAAACAGACCGCCACATACGAATTGCGCGTCAGTCTCAGAAACAATCTACGAACGGCAACACCAAATGACGGCACATAAACATGAATATGCCTGGCTTTTATGACAGGTCAACCCAGCATAATTGGAGCCTCTTTAAAAACAAGGTCGCTTCATTGATCGACAGGCGCGTACCACTACATGGTATATCCAAAAAGCAGCGAGCGCCATGGTTTACAACGAACGTCAAAGGCTTCTTAATAAGAAAAAGCGCCCCTTCCGTTCTGCAAAGCTCGGCAGCAGTGCTTGTCGTTGGCAGGCTTATCGCGAAGCTCTTTCCGTATATCGCTCTTCCATCAAAAACGCCAGGAAGGACTATGTCAACATTACGCTTCTCATGCTATTGCCTATTGACCCATCCAAGTTTTCGAAAAGCGTTATACCAATGAAGGACACTGTAATAATACTTACTGATACCGATGGGCGTGCACTGCGCAACGAAGAATGCTATTCCATTCTTAACGACGTTTTTTTCGCAATGTTTTTCCTATTCACGAGCGATTTCAGTGCCGCAGCTATGCGACAGCAGGCTTTTTCCAATGAATTTTCTCGTGATTGAACTTGAAGGAGTCATTAACTTAATCCGGAAACTTAGGCTGTCGTCTGCTTGCGGAACGGATGAGATAAACGCGAAATTTCTGAAAAACGCTGAAATGTACTCTTCCATAATGTTGTCACACATTTTCATGCAGTCTCTCCAGTGCTCTACTTTGCCGACTGATTGGAAGGTTAGAAGGTGATTCCCGTCTTTAAATCCGGTAACCAACACTCTGCCTTAAACTAGCGACCAAATTCTTCAACAAGTATCCCCTTTAAAAATGCTTGAGCATGTAATCTATTCTAACCTTAAAACATTACCTGAAACCAACTCATTCTTCAGCAGGTTCCAACACGGCTTTCGTAAGCACCACTCGTGCGAAACTCAGCTTCTGTCTTTTACGCATGATGTCATGTTAGCGCTAGATAATGTAATTCCGGTTCATTGTATGTTTCTAGACTTCGCAAAAGCGTTTGATAATGTTTCGCACAAATTATTACTACTGAAGCTCAAGACGCTGAACATCGACCCCAATATTCTCAAATGGATAGAATGCTTTCTGACTAACCGCACGCAGTACGTAACCGCTAATGATTGCTTCTCACATTCCTGCGCAGTTAAATCTGGCGTTCCGCAAGGCTCAGTTTTAGGTCCTTTGCTCTTTTTAATATATATAAATGACATGCCGCGTAACATCACGTCATCCATAAAACTCTTTGCAAACGACTGTGTCATGTACCGTAGCATAACTAACGAAAACGACAACTACCGTCTTCATGCTGACTCTAATCGCGTCTCTGACTGGTGTAATACTTGTCTAATGACCCTTAACGTAAATAAATGTAAAAGTGTGGTAATCACCCGTTCCAACACGTCTGAACCTTTTACGTACACCTTGAACTGAACTAAATTAGAGCAGGTTAGTATTTACAAATATCTTGGTGCTTACATATCGAACGATTTATCATGGCACTCTCACATTAACGACATTAATTAACAATGGTTCTTGTACGCTAGGTTACCTTCGCCAAAACTTTTGCCAAGCGCCGGCACACCGTAAACTACAGCTATATCAAACATTAGCCCGTCTAGAGCTCGAGTGCGATTCAGCGGTCTGGGATCCAGCTCAATGAACGCTAATTGAGACCTTGGAATCGGTCCAGAACCGTTCAGCTCGATGTATACTCAATAATTTTGCTCGTACTGCCAGTGTGACCTGGATGAAATCCACTCTCAACCTTCCAGACCTGGTGACGAGAAGAACGATTTCACGCCTCTAACTTTTTCATAAAATTTTCTTTCATAATCAAGTAATTCAACAGGAACTCATCTCAGAACCTCATTACTTTTCATCACGTGTTGACCACCCAAATAAAGTAGCCCTCCCTTTGTACCGCACTAATCTCTTTTTACATTCTTTTCTTCCGAAGACATGTAGAGAGTGGACTCACCTTCCCCCCTCCATCGCTGCCACTGAGGACCAAGCGTTGTTCAAGTCTGCAGTCACTCAACACTTACAGGTGTAGCTGCAAACTGTGGTTTTTCCCTGTAAATTCCTTTTATTGTTTGGTTTTGTATTTGCATTATGCCCACCCCCTCTGTAACGCCCTCTGTGTCTTGAGGGTGCACTAATAAATAAATAAATAAATAAATAAATAAATAAATAAAAGATTGTTTGGATGGAGATCGAAAACGTTTAGCCTTTGAATATGGGGGCGATAGTAACGCAAAACACGAATCATTAATATGGAAGTTCCTAAAAGTAAATGCAAATGAAATAAAAGAGCAGCAGGAGAAAAATTGTTGGATTGGAACGAGGAAACAACTTCAGAGGTGGAATGAGAAAATAAAGCAAGCTATAAATGAACGTAAGCAGGCGTCTAGCGATCATCAAGAAGCCAAGAAATTGGTATTACAACAACAGGCGGTCTTTACATCGAACAAATACCGAGAAAAGAAAAATGCACAAGTGAACGTTTGGTGCCCAGCATTCTCCAGAGAGAGAAAGACGCGCCATGAAGACTCTCGAACCATGGAAGCGCACTTGTAACTCCGACTTATTATTCGCAAATCGCTACTATGAATGAAGACGGTAATATCTTCGACAGAGACGATAACTGCGATACATCACGTTCGGTTTGGTACTTTCGGCAAGGCAAAAAAGCGGTTTTGATTGCACCTGACCCAGCAACTATATAAAGCATGAGATATCAAAATTTAGCACAGACAGCTTTTACTGAATAAAAACAAGACAATATACCTGATGACGTGGCTGCAGCACCATATGAAATCAATGCAGCGAATTGCAAAGATCGTTTAAAAGATCAAGGAATTGCTAAGTGGCGGCACATAGCTAGTCATTAAAACTAGAAAAATTTCGGATGGGAGACGTGGAAGCAAGATGAACTTCATATGAAAAGAAAGTTGATAAGGGTAAGACGCGCTCTTACTGGCTTCATTCAGTAACGTTCGGAATATATTGACACGTGTACTTGTTTGCCTTAATTGGGCGACACGTTTCACCGCCTAACAAATGTTATCGATGCTTCCGTCCACGGTCTGTGACCGAACCTTCTGTAATCTGATCGCATGTGTGCGCCACGCGAATAATGTCGATCTTTGTGGAAGGCACGTGTGTCCGAGCGATTACTCTGGAAGATTCGACAACTGATGCTTAAAAGCCGACGCGCTTTACCCGCTGATCAGATTTTCGACGATCGCCGACTGTGCTCGCCGCTGTCCCTGTTCATTGAGTGTAGCATGTTTTTGAGGGCGCAAGTTCGCCCAATAAAACGCTAGTTTTGTGTTTCTCAGTTTGGCTGCTTTCTTCACAGTCACTACCACGTGACATGGGGTGGAGGTGCTTGTGCGTCCATGTACCGTACGCCCGCGCGAAGCCGCGATCCAAGACCGAAGCCCGAGGACAAAACCGACATCACCCAACACTAGCCTGCTAGCCGCAGACTGCAAAAACTGCCCCCACAGCACGGACTTATACCTGAGACGACAAAGAAGATCGTGGCCAAGACAACCCCAATGGCTGACCCAGCGTCTCCCCTTATCCTGCAAACACCTCGGCACCCACCGACCTTCCACGGAGCAGCTACTGAAGACACGGTATTCTGGCTGGAGACCTACGAACGAATCGCGACTTTCAGCAACTGGGACTCCGACGATTAGCTGCGGCATGTATACTTCGCCTTAGAAGACGCCGCCAGAACGTTGCTTGAGAACCGTGAGTCGCCCATGAAAACATGGGACCTGTTCCGTAGCGGCTTCCTACGAACCATTACGAGCGTCGTGCACAAGGAAAAGGACGAAGCTATGATGGATGCCCGAGTGCAGCTACCGAACGAGAACGTTGCCATATTTACTGAATAAATGAGCCCTCTGTTCCGCCACGCCGACCCGGATATTCCCGAGGAGAAGAAAGTCCGCCTTCTTATGCGGGGTGTGAAAGAAGAACTTCTCACCAGTCTCACCAGTTCCCTCAGGGCTGCGTCCAGAAGTATTGCACGCCCTACATGATGATCCGCACGCTGGACACGTCGGATTTTCGTGGACACTGTCGAGGATACAGGAAAGGTATTATTGGCCGCGCCTTACCGCCGACGTCCCCCGTTATGCAAGAACATTCCGTAACTGTCAGTGACGTAAGACGCCACCGACAAGGCCAGCGGGAATACTACAACTAATCGAGCCTCCTTCCAGATCGTTTCAGCAGATCGGGAAGGACTTGTTGGGACGCTTTCCGACGTAAACAAACGGAAATAAGTGGATCGTCGTGGCGACGGACTGCCTCACCCGCTTCGCTGAAACGAAAGCAGTGCTGAAAGGCAGCGCAGCCAAAGTGGCGAAATTCTTTGCCGAGAACATCCTGCTGCGACATGGCGCCCCAGAAATCCTATCACCGACAGAGGAATGGCCTTTTCAGAGGAACTCACCCATGCAATTCTGCAGTACAGTCAGACAAGGCACAAGAGGACAACTGTCTACCACCTAACGGCGAATGGTGTTACAGAGCGCCTGAACAAAACCCTCGCCGACATGCTAACAAAAGACCTGTGATACCGTCCTACCGTACGTAACATTCGCTTACAACACGTCGGTGGAAGAAACAACGCCTATCACGCCGTTTAAGCAGGTTACCGGCAGCAACCCGACGACGAAACCCGCCGTGGTTGCTCAGTGGCTATGGTGTTGGGCTGCTGAGCACGAGGTCGCGGGATCGAATCCCGGCCACGGCGGCCGCATTTCGATGGGGGCGAAATGCGAAAACACCCGTGTGCTTAGATTTAGGTGCACGTTAAAGAACCCCAGGTGGTCAAAATTTCCGGAGTCCTCCACTACGGCGTGCCTCATAATCAGAAAGTGGTTTTGGCACGTAAAACCCCAAATATTATTATTATTAACCCGACGACGACGTTCGTCGCCATGGTGCCGCACGTCACTCAAGAACAGAAGCTTGACGTCGCTACCTATCTCCGACCCGCCGAAGAACAACAGCTCGCCCGCCTACGGATCAAGAATCAGGAGCGTACCGACAGCGGACACTAAGACCTCCGACGACGCTTCGTCGAGTAGCAGCCCGGCGACCGTGTTTAAGTTTGGACCCAGATACGCCGACGAGGACTGAGTAAGAAATTATTGCGACGCTATTTCGGACCCTACAAGGTCATTCGACGTATTGGAGCACTGGACTATGAGGTCGCGCCATGCGGCATTTCGCAATCACAGTGGCGCCGCGCGCGATCTGAAGTGGTCCACGTAGTGCGTCTTAAACCATTTTACGGACGCTGGCGAACTTCCTTATATTGTTGTTCTCTTCGCTACGGGTGTTTTCATTTATTACTTTCGTTTGCTGCATCGGGCCGATGCTTTTTAAGAGGGGGATATTGACACCTGTATTTGACACCTGTATATTGACACCTCTTTATCAGGCGAAACGTTTCACCGCCTAACAAATGTTATCGACGCTTCCATCCGCTGTCTGTGACGAAACTTCTCAAATCTGAACGCATGTGTGCGCGACGCGAATAAGGTAGAACTTTGTGGAAGGCACGCGAGTCCCAGCGATTAATTGGAAAATTGACTTACGTATAAAAGCCTACGTCTTTGACCTAGTGATAAGATTTTCGACGGTCGCCGGCTGTGTTCGCCGCTGTTGCCGTTCTTTGGGTGTAGACTGTTCTTGAGGGCAAAAGTTCGCCCAATAAAACGCAGCTTGGCTGCTTTGTTCACAGTCACTGCCACGTGATAATATAGAATTGGAATTCACGCCATAAATTTAGAGCTTTCGAAGAGGCTGAACAACAAAGGTGTACTGGGGGAACTACAGAATGCGTTCAGACGAGGCAGAAGCTTGTAATATCTCCGTGCATGGAGATTTCAGTACCTCAGAATAGATGTTTAGGTATCGCATTTCTACATATTAAGAAAACCTACGACAACACGGACAGTAAATTCTTGTGGGATATTTTACACATACAGGACAATTACGGGGCATATTGACGGAGATATGTAAAGACAACACAGTAAAAAATTTATCCGCAAGCTGAAAATGTAATCAAATGGTCGAAATGCGCCAAGGACTTAGCAACCATGTCTTATGTCTCTATTGTGGTTCATGCTTTATGTTAGGGCATAAAAATACGCTTAGGAAACACTGAATCAAGGTTTGATAGCTTTACCTCAAAAGCGCACACACGGAATCGAGGAAGAGGTGAAGAAAATTGGCAAACAACTACAGGGTAATTGAAAGTGTAAATAGAGAAGCAGGTGTCATGAAAAAGAAAGCGAGAGAAAAATAGACAGTGAATTAGATGCAAAGAATGGAAAAAAATGCGCACTAAACAAAATGGGAAGAAAGAAATTATGAGGCAAAATCCGTACGATAACAGAAAGGGCATTTCCTTGCTATTTGAGGGTAGCGCTGGTGGCCCAAGGACAAAACATACAATATCAAACACTCGCACAGAGGTGATGTATCCGTATGCTGCAGCAAAAATCCGAAGACCACTAAGCACATTCTAATGGAGTGCGAAGGGTTTCACAGTGGGAGCTGTGGTTACTGATCATCGTCCAAAATCGCATGGATTTAAAGCGGACGTAAGCATCAGCCGTTGAGGTGCCGAGAAAATCAGAGGATACTTACGTTAATTATATAGAACAAGCACACCAGATATTGATAGAATCGGTACCTTTACAGACATAGAGGAACAATGTGCATAGAAAAATGTTCGGGTAAAAAAAGTTGCAGTTTATAGCAAATTAGTGCGCAGCTGCATGAAGTAAGAATTGTAGTTTTTTCAACCGTATAAGCTTGTGGGCATAGGCATACTAACTAAACAAACCACTATCGTGTCACACGCGCGCAAGCAAAGATGAACACATCTCACTTGATGACCGCAGAAATTCGTAGTCAAAACGCTGGAGTGTGGAAGCGCGGCAGCGGTGTTGCGTCACGCATCAACTGCGAACGAAGTCATGAAAATATAGCGCCCTCTCGGCTCTCTTCATCGCAGATGGCTTTCAAGGTACAGCGGTCCGGACAAGAGCGCGCAGCCGCCCGGGCCACCCGGAGTATATCTCCCCAACCTCCCTTGTCTACCCACTCTCCGGGGTCTTTTGCGCGACGGAAGACAGTGCGCTTCCTCTCCGTTCTCCTCGCTCGCGCGCGAGATAGAACCGCGATTGCCGACTCACCCTTGCGCCCTTTCTGTGTAAAACACAGCGTAAGGCGCGCGGCGAAGATTTTATCGCGCTTGGAATTTATATGGAATGACATGTTGCAACAATGCAAAAAAATAACTGGAAAATGATTTTAAAGGATAGAAAAAAGGAAAATAAAAACGGGGCTACTGGTGGCGCCATCTTTCTTCCCGTTCTTACTGTCCTTTAGAATCTTTCTTTTGCCAGCGTTATTGGTTTATTTTTGCGCTACAGCACCATGTCGTTAAGGAAACACCAACTCGCCCTAGAAAAGTTAATGTGCTATATCAGGACGTCACGTCGATGCCTGGGGCAGAATTGCGCCTAGAGTGTCTACATGTGTATTACCGCCTAGAAAAGATTAAGGAGTGTTATACGAAAATGCTACAACAAAAAGCATGTATAGCATGCCTCAAGCACACTAGGAGCTTATTTGTTGATGCCCTGCTTTAAAGGAGATCCTAAAAATAATCATCATGATGATCATCATTATGACAGCTGAGAAGCCGGTTTACAGTTTTGGCGTTTTTAATGCGATGTCGCCGCAGTGCTCCGATGCTAAGCACGTTCACATCCACATTCCTTGTCGGGTAGTTCGTGCCTGTATTTTTTTCCTCACTTTCTGGGGCCTGTCTGTCTTTGCCTCTACACCTTGTTCTCGTCAACTTGGGTCACTGGTAGTCCGTGGCGTAATGTCTGCAGCATCTGGGCTTGGTGATGTGAGAACCATGCTCGGCTAATTTGCCCCACAGGTATGTGCAGTTGGTATGTGCTCTTCGTGAGTTTACCTCTTCGCCTGACTTCGTGTTTCTGGATATGTGCACTGGTCATGTGCCGCTGTTCAATAAACCTCTTTCACTCTACATAGATAATCGGGTATGAGCTGATGGGTATGTTCCACACCTACAATTAGCCTCTTTGATACTGATATAGATCACTAGGGATGTACAGTTAACTATTTGCCGACCTTCAATAAACAACTTTTTCATGAACTTAGGTCACTGTGTATATGCCACTGGCTTTGTGCAGCAAATTATGTGCCGCTCTTTAGTAAGCCAGTATCACGTTAACTTGGGTCGGTGGTTGTCCATCGTAGTTATGACTCGCGCTTGCTCAACGCCATCATCGACAGAAGAAGGGACGATGCAGTGCCATCTGCTAACACTGACGAACCGACGAATATATTGTGGTAAATTTGCTACACAGGCAGAAAATGCCTGTGCTGTGTATATGCACAAACCTACAATACTGAATTTAAAATCTTTATAGAAAGCAACCGGATATGTCGAATATACTAGCAGACATCATATGATGACGACTGTTTGAGGCAATACGTTTACCGCTAGAGTTTAATGCGTTATCCCACATACCAGCACCGCGCCTGACGATTTACAGCGATGTGGTCGCAAACTGATGGTGCCCTAAATAAAACTGTCCAAGGAAGCTGCTGCAATGACAAAATTCTACAAGTTGAGGCGTCTATCCTGGAAGGCTTGTTGTATGAAAGTCGATGTAAGTTGCCGAAATTGCTATTATTTCTGGAACCTAAGTACCGCGTATTAGCAATATTAGGCACTCCAGAAGCGGGGCTCTTCACCCTATGAAGTATTATTAGCTCCAGGAATACCAAGTCTAATAGATTGAGAGACATTCTAGAAGTTTCTTTACGCACCACATTCATATAAGAAGGTAGCTTCTTTAATATTTCACATTCAATACCACAGCACCCACTGCGGCGAGCACTCCAAGCAGCACCACCGGAAATGCGGCGACTAATCCTACACGTGAGTTTCTCGGCAAGAATCCCACAATGCATGCAACCGCGAGAGAATATAAAACACCCCCTTTGCTGATTAACACTTCAGCAGCATTAAAGGGCATGCCACCGTAACTCTTTTTTTTGTGTTCTAATGATAGCGTCGACTTAAATCATTAAAAGTAATAACATCAACACGTAGCTTCATTCTCCGAAACACAGGATGCATAACTGCAGTGCATAAGTGTCGTGTAATCACGGCATAGGGCCGCACCGGTATGTGTGCCGGACCCGCATCATGACAACGCAAAATGTGCAAGGAAAACGAGAAACAATCGTCTTCGGTGCAATGATGCAGCGCACAAGAATCATCGGATTCTCGCGCACCCCTAGTAAAGGGTGAAAGCTGAAATTTCACCTCTGAGGCCGGGTTGCTGCTACGATCAGCTCCTTCGTGTTCTTACGTGAAGCGCGCAAGTCGCCGGTGCAATCTTTTCTTCGGGAGGTTAGCTTTCGTAGCAAAATCTTTCGGCTCATTTGTAAGCATCCGGGAATCTGCAACGAAGGGGAAGATTTAATGCGTGTACGGCGCTGAAGTTTAAACGCATCGTTGTCCGTACGTCGAGGTGCACGGCATAGTAGAAGGCGGCCGCCAATTATGCGTCAACGGCAAGTGCGGATGTTTGCGGCTGAAGCAGTAATCGAAGCTCGACGCAACGAACAAATCTGGGTAGGCGTATTTTGGGAAAGCGTCCATGTTGCCGGAACTGTGTCTCGCCAAATTACATCAAAGAGCCCGGACCCCGTCTAAGGACCACACCTCACAAAAATAGCGAAAAAATGTCCAGTCCTTGCACATGTCGTTGGGTTAATTTGAAGGCTCGGAATATTATCTGTGCACAAGAGCGTCATCAGGTAAAGAAAGTAGAGTTCCCTTGGGTATTTGGCATCAATCATATTCGGTAAGCTCAGCACATGCAAAATGAATGTGTTATGCTGAACGATTGTAGAGAGCGTTGAACAGAAAACAGAAAGCGGCAAAACGATGACGCACCACCGGGGATGCGGTTTGCTCATTGACGTGGGCGATAGCCCGCAGGGCAGGTTCGTTACAAAATACTGCTGTTTTTTTTTTCACTGGTAAGAGTAACTTCGGGCAAGAAATCCAGAGAAAAGACGGGGAATGCGGGAGATGGAAATTCAAGACGATGAGCAAAACGTGAACAAGGTGAATACAGGAGCCAACGTTTCGACAAGTGGACTTGTCTTCTTCAAGGCGACATATGCTTTCCTCGCCACAATATATATATATATATATATATATATATATATACTGTGGCGAGGAAAGCATATGTCGCCTTGAAGAAGACAAGTCCACTTGTCGAAATGTTGGCTCCTGCATTCACTTTGTGCAGGTTTTGCTCTTCGTGAAAAAAGAGACACGAACGTGAAAACTCCTAAAAGTAGATATCCATAATTTTTTATTCGTTGAAAGCATTCAAGCGGAGCAAATGAACGTACCTGAATCGTCTATGCGTTTTTTTAGACTAAACTACATCGAAGAAAAAGTACCTAGAGAGCTACAAATGTAACAGTATCTGACGCCCGCTTCCGGAAGAAGACAAAAATTCGGCGGCGGAAGATGGCCAATAGAGTCGAATAACGAGAAGCTTTACTCTCTTCGACAATTATTTCCCGTGGATTCTTCGTGTATTTTATAGTAAGCTTCACTGCACGGCGGCAATTTGTTTGAAGAGTACCTTTCGTTTGGTGTAGTTCAACCGTACTAACTAAACTCGCCATAGGTTGTGGTTAATATCTGACGTTGACATTTTAAGGCCTTAAAAAGTGATTTCACTTAATGAGTTCTGTCGCCAGGAATTGAATCCTGACACGGGGATCAGTAGAAAAAAAGGAGAGGGATGGGGCACTGTCTTTGGTGTGTCTGACAATTGCAGGCTTCATGGAGCTAATAAGGAAACAGTTTGGTTGAAATGCGTGATAAACGTTAAGTAGACTATTGCGACGTTCACCACGTTGTACCTTTCGAGGGGATGATCCAACTTCCGCGCTCAAAGGTGTTATATTTAAGCCCCGCGAAGATCCTAGGCAAACGATCGTAAATAATTGGTTGGCCTTACGCTAATAGCCGCCAGTTTCGCAAACCAACGGACAGCTGCTGTCTTCAGATGTTTCACATCTGGTCGGCCCTTATGGCTATCTTTGCACCGTATGTTCGCCGTATACAGTTCTTGGCCGTGGAACCATATTTATGGAGAGCACTTTTCTTCATGTTCGCACGCATATATTCGTGTTTCATGAAGGAACGTCGTAAGGGCTGCACAAGTTTAATGAACACTGCCTTTGTGTGTACGTGGGGACCATTAATCTGCATTTTGGTATGCAGAAAAAGTTATGGCCTGTAATGTTATATCCTCCCACAGCGTCGGCACGCTTCAAACACAATATACGCTACGGTTACGATCAACAGGTTATAAAAAAATAAGAAAGGTTACAAGCTATAAAAAGCCGGAAGCCAAAGCTCGGCCAGTACAACAGGTGCAAATCTGTAAACAAAATAAATTGGTTTAGTGTCATCGTCTAGCAGCTTCACTGTGGGGCATGTGGGGCACCGTATTACTTATGGCAAGATAAGCTTGCTTAACGTAAACAGGAAACAGGGTAAACAAAAGTTCTCGCCATCCCATTCACCTGCAATTGCCAACGACCATCATATCGTGAGATGAACCCGCTACGTTACGCTTAGCTAGTGAAAGCCACCACCACGAAGTCACCTTGCCGTGAAGCAATGATATGAAAGGTTATTTGCATTCAGCGTATTGCATATTCATCCTAAATATAAACAAAACAACAGTACAGCGGCGAAGCACTCCCGATCCCACAGGGCTCGCTTGAACATTTCTCTGTACACAATGCAATCGCGAAAGAAAATTACGCTAGCGCAGAATTGTGGCTACGCCCTGGAAAAATACACTTTCGAAAATTATTTCATGTTCGTGAGCTGTAATAAATTTCCAATGCAGTGTTTAGCTGTAGAGTGTCTGCAGCGACGCTGTTACCGTGGGGAGCCTCTCTACAGAAGCGAAGGAAAATGCTTCTTTTTTTAGTTTAACGTCCTGATTTCAGGAGCGCTTGGCGCCTTTATTTCTTTATTTATCGAACAAGCGCCAATTTGTCACTCACTTATTACCGTAAATTCACCTTTTAAGAAGCACTGCAGGGAAATTATTCTTTAGAGTGCCTACCTGCGCGCTCAAGTGATCAGCGAAACGCTGCCATTAGTGCGCATTGTTTCAAAGCACGGAATGCAAACTGTTAGGAAACAACGACAATACTTAATTGTATGTCTTGTCCTTATCATCTATCTCAACATTTACTCCACTAAACGCCATTTAACGTGCCGTACAGACAGCAAACAA